>NC_092503.1:137040317-138240317 GCF_047511675.1 Marmota flaviventris
TTCTTTAAGACTGAATAATATTCTATTGTCTATGTACCATATTTTCTTTATGCATTCATTTGTTGAAGGGCACCTAGGTTGATTCTATAGTTTAGCTATTGTGAATTGAGCTGCTATAAAAATTGATGTGGCTGTGTCACAGGAGTATGCTGATTTTAAGTCCTTTGTGTATAGATCAAGGAGTGGGATAGCTGAGTCAAATGTTGGATCCATTTGAAGGTTTCTGAGGTATCTCCATTCTGCTTTCCATAGTGGTTGCACTAATTTGCAGTCCCATCAACAATGTATGAGTCTACCTTTTCCTCCACATCCTGACCAACACTTATTGTTATTCATATTCTTTTTTTTTTAAGATTTCTTGTCTGCACCTCCATACCTTCTCTCTGTCTTACTTATGGGAACAGCCCTTTCTCTCTACCACATTCTAGCCACAGGGGGGCAGCAGAGGCCAAGGAAACCAGGCAAGACTGCCTGGGTAGCCTTTCCATTGGCCCAAGAGTGCTCTGGCATCCATGGAGAACCCTCTTGCTGGGTACATGTTGTTCTTTCCTCTATGAGAGGGAGTTTCCAAATGGTTCCGCACATGCCCTCTTTTTTTTTTCTTTTTTTTTAATTTTTTTATTGGTTGTTCAAAACATTACATAGTTCTTGACATATAATATTTCATACATTTGATTCAAGTGGGTTATGAACTTCCATTTTTACCCCATATACAGATTGCAGAATCACATCGGTTACACATCCACTGTTTTACATATTGCCATACTAGTGTCTGATGTGTTCTGTTGCCTTTCCTATACTCTACTATCCCCCCTCCCTTCCCCTTCCCTCCCTTCCCATCTTATCTCTCTACCCCATCTACTGTAATTCATTTCTCCCCCTCTTTTTTCCCCTTTCCCCTCACTTCCTCTTATATGTAATTTTGTATAACAATGAGGGTCTCCTTCCATTTCCATGCAATTTCCCTTCTCTCTCCCTTTCCCTCCCACCTCTCGTCCCTGTTTAATGTTAATCTTCTTCTCATGCTCTTCCTCCCTGCTCTGTTCTTAGTTGTTCTCCTTATATCAAAGAAGACATTTGGCATTTGTTTTTTTTAGGGATTGGCTAGCTTCACTTAGCATAATCTGCTCTAATGCCATCCATTTCCCTGCAAATTCCATGATTTTGTCATTTTTTTAGTGCAGAGTAATACTCCATTGTGTATAAATGCCACATTTTTTTTTTATCCATTCATCTATTGAAGGGAATCTAGGTTGGTTTCACAGTCTAGCTATTGTGAATTGTGCTGCTATGAACATCAATGTAGCAGTATCCCTGTAGTATGCTCTTTTTAGGTCTTTAGGAAATAGACCGAGAAGGGGAATAGCTGGGTCAAATGGTGGTTCTATTCCCAGCTTTCCAAGGAATCTTCATACTGCTTTCCAAATTGGCCTCACCAATTTGCAGTCCCACCAGCAATGTACAAGTGTACCCTTTTTAGACATCCTCACCAGCACTTGTTGTTGTTTGACTTCATAATGGCTGCCAATCTTACTGGAGTGAGATAGTATCTTAGGGTGGGTTTGATTTGCATTTCTCTGACTGCTAGGATGGTGAGCATTTTTTCATGTACTTGTTGATTGATTGTATGTCCTCCTCTGAGAAGTGTCTGTTCAGGTCCTTGGCCCATTTGTTGATCGGGTTATTTGTTATCTTATTGTCTAATTTTTTGAGTTCTTTGTATACTCTGGATATTAGGGCTCTATCTGAAGTGTGAGGAGTAAAAACTTGTTCCCAGGATGTAGGCTCCCTGTTTACCTCTCTTATTGTTTCTCTTCCTGAGAAAAACACTTTTTAGTTTGAGTAAGTCCCATCTGTTGATTCTTGTTATTAACTCTTGTGCTATAGGTGTACTATTAAGGAATTAGGAGCCCGACCCCACAATATGTAGATTGGAGCCAACATTTTCTTCTGTCAGACGCAGAGTCTCTGATTTGATATCAAGCTGTTTGATCCATTTTGAGTTAACTTTTGTGCATGGTGAGAGAAAGGGATTCAGATTCATTTTGTTGCATATGGATTTCCAGTTTTCCCCGGCACCATTTGTTGAAGATGATATCCTTTATCCATTGCATGCTTTTAGCACCTTTGTCAAATATAAGATAGTTGTAATTTCGTGGATTGGTCTCTGTGTCCTCTATTCTGTACCATTGGTCCACCTGCCTGTTTTGGTACCAGTACCATGCTGTTTTTGTTACTATTGCTCTGTAGTATAGTTTGAAGTCTGGTATCACTCTACCGCCTGATTCACCTTTCCTGCTTAGAATTGTTTTTGCTATTCTGGGTCTTTTATTTTTCCATATGAATTTCATGATTGCTTTATCTATTTCTACAAGAAATGCCATTGGGATTTTGATTGGCATTGCATTAAACCTATAGAGTACTTTTGGTACTATCGTCATTTTGATGATGTTATTTCTGCATATCCATGAACAGGGTATATTTTTCCATTTTCTAAGATTTTCTTCTATTTCTCTCCTTAGGGTTCTGTCATTTTCATTGTATAAGTCTTTCACCTCTTTTGTTAGGTTGATTCCCAAGTATTTTTTTTTTTGAGGATATTGTGAATGGGGTGGTTTTCCTCATTTCCATTTCAGAAGATTTGTTGCTGATATACAGGAATGCCTTTGATTTATGCGTGTTGATTTTATATCCTGCCACTTTGCTGAATTCATTTATTAGCTCTAGTAGTTTCTTTGTAGACCCTTTTGGGTCTGCTAGGTATAGAATCATGTCACCTGCAAATAGTGATAATTTAAGTTCGTCTTTTCCTATTTTTATGCCTTTAATTTCTTTTGTCTGTCTAATTGCTCTGGCCAGTGTTTCAAGAACTATGTTGAACAGAAGTGGTGAGACAGGGCATCCCTGTCTTGTTCCAGATTTTAGAGGAAATGCCTTCAATTTTTCTCCATTTAGAACTATGCTAGCCTGAAGCTTTGCATACATAGCTTTTACAATGTTGAGGTAAGTTCCTGGTATCCCTGGTTTTTCTCGTGTTTTGAACATAAAGGGATGCTGTATTATGTCAAATGCTTTTTCTGCGTCTATCGAGATGATCATATGGTTCTTATCTTTAAGTCTAATGATGTGGTGAATTACATTTATTGATTTCTGTATATTGAACCAGCCTTGCATCCCAGGGATGAATCCTACTTGATCATGATGCACGATCTTTTTGATATGTTTCTGTATCCAATTTGCCAGAATTTTATTGAGGATTTTTCATCTAGGTTCATTAGAGATATTGATCTGTAGTTTTCTTTCTTTGAAGTGTCTTTGTCTGGTTTAGGAATCAGGGTGATGTTGGCCTTGTAGAATGAATTTGGAAGTTCTCCCTCTTTTTCTATTTCCTAAAATAGCTTGAAAAGTATTGGTATTAGTTCTTCTTTAAAGGTTTTGTAAAACTCTGCTGTATACCCATCCGGTCCTGGGCTTTTCTTAGTTGGTAGTCTTTTGATGGCTTCTTCTATTTCCTCAATTGATATTATCTGTTTAGGTTGTGTATATCCTTCTGACTCAATCTGGGCAGATAATATGACTTAAGAAATTTATTGATGCCTTCACTATCTTCTATTATATTGGAGTATAAGGATTCAAAATAATTTCTAATTATCTTCTGTGTTTCTGAAGTGTCTGTTGTGATATTGCCTTTTTCATCTGGTATGCTAGTAATTTGAGTTCTCTCTCTTCTTCTCTTCATTAGCATGGCTAAGGGTCTGTCGATCTTATTTATTTTTTCAAAGAACCAATTTTTAGTTTTGTCAATTTTTTCAATTGTTTCTTTTGTTTCAATTTCATTGATTTCAGCTCTGATTTTAATTATTTCTTGCCTTCTACTAATTTTGCTGTTGTTTTGCTCTTCTTTTTATAGGGTTTTGAGATGAAGTGTGAGATCAATTATTTGTTGGTTTTTTTCTTTTTTTAAGGAATGAACTCCAAGCAATGAATTTTCCTCTTAGAACTTCTTTCATTGTGTCCCATAGATTCCAATATGTTGTGTCTGTGTTTTCATTTATCTCTAAGAATGTTTTTAATTTCCTCCTTGATGTCTTCTGTAACCCATTGAGCATTCAGTAGCCTATTGTTCATTCTCCAAGTGATGCATGATTTTTCCTTCCTTCTTTTATCATTGATTTCCAGTTTCATTCCATTATGATCAGATAGGATGCATGTTATTATCTCTACTTCTTTATAATTTCTAAGAGTTGCCCTGTGACATAATATATGATCTATTTTTGAGAAGGATCCATGTGCTGCTGAGAAAAAAGTGTAACTTCTTGATGTTGGTTGGTATATTCTATATATGTCAATTAAGTCTATGTTATTAATTGTATTATTGAGATCTATAGTTTCTTTATTCAACTTTTGTTTGGAAGATCTGTCCAGTGGTGAGACAGGTGTGTTGAAGTCTCCCATAATTATTGTATGGTGGTCTATTAGACTCTTGAACTTGAGAAGAGTTTGTTTGGTGAACATAGCTGCACAATTGTTTGGGGCATATATATTTATGATTTTATGTCTTGTTGGTGTATGGTTCCCTTGAGCAGTATGTAGTGTCCTTCTTTATCCCTTTTGATTAACTTTGGCTTGAAGTCTATTTTATTTGATATGAGTATGGGCACTCCTGCTTGTTTCCGAAGTCCATATGAGTGATATGATTTTTCCCAATCTTTCACCTTTAGTCTATGTATGTCTTTTCCTACCAAATGTGTCTCCTGTAGGCAGCATATTGTTGGATTTTTTTTATCCATTCTACTATCCTGTGTCTCTTGATTGGTGAGTTTAGGCCATTAACATTTAGGGTTATTATTGAGATATGGATTGTACTTCCAGCCATATTTTTTAATTTATGTTATTTAACATGGTTTGTTTTTCCTCTTTGATTATTTTTTTCCCTTTACTGTACTACCTCCCACTATTGGTTTTCATTGTTATTTTCCATTTCCTCTTCCTGTAATGTTTTGCCGAGGATGTTTTGAAGAGCTGGTTTTCTAGCTGTAAATTCTTTTAACTTTTGTTTACTGTGGAAGGTTTCAATTTCATCTTCCATCCTGAAGCTTAATTTCGCTGGATACACAATTCTTGGTTGGAACCCATTTTCTTTCAGCATTTGAAATATATTGTTCCAGGATCTTCTAGCTTTCAGAGTCTGTGATGAAAGATCAGCTGTTATCCTGATTGGTTTACCCCTAAATGTAATCTTCTTCCTTTCTCTTGTAGCTTTTAAAATTCTCTCCTTATTCTGTATGTTGGGCATCTTCATTGTAATGTGTCTAGGTGTGGATCTCTTATACTTTTGCACATTTGGCATCCTGTAGGCTTCTAGGATTTGGGATTCTGTTTCATTCTTCAAGTCTGGGAAGTTTTCTCATTATTTCATTGTACAGATTGCTCATTCCTTTGGTTTGGACCTCTAAACCTTCCTGTATCCCAATAACTCTTTAAGTTTGGTCTCTTTATGTTATCCCGTATTTCTTGGATGTTCTGCTCATTGTTTCTTAACAGTCTCATTGAGCTGTCTATGTTCTTTTCAAGTTGAAATACTTTGTCTTCATTGTCTGATGTTCTATCTTCTAAGTGTTCTACTCTGCTGGTAGTACTCTCATTTGAGTTTTTAATTTAGTTTACTGCTTCCTGCATTTCTAGGATTTCTGTTAGTTTGTTTTTTATAATCTCTATCTCCCTGTATAGTTGATCTTTTGCTTCTTGGATTTGTTTATGTAATTCATTTTCAAAGTTATCTTTCATTGTCTGATTTTGCTGTCTAATGTCTTCCTTGAGACTCCAGATCATCTGAAGCATGTACATCTTGAATTCTTTATCTGACATTCCATCTGCTGCAGATATTACCTCTTTTAAAGCTGAGTTGGCTTGCATTGCTTGTGGTCCTTTCTTTCCTTGTCTTTTCATACTGCTCATGTTTCTTTCTGCTTTTTGAAACTGTTGTGTTATTGAATTTTCCCCCTATATATTTATATTGCTCTTGTATAGTTGCAAAGTCTCCCTTTTGTGGAGAAAGACAATGTTAACAGTTGTCAATATCAATAGTACATCATCAAAGCACACGTTTTCCTTATTACTACATTTATAGCTAGACTGTATGTCTACAAAAGTTGGTTTCGATTATCGTTTACAAATATAGTCATTAGTTTCATGAAAGGCATACCATTTCTGGTAGCTTGAGGAAAACTGAATTTCAGATGTAGGATGTTATGTTTATGGGGAAAGGAGTGAGGGTAAGGGGTTAATCTAACTTAGTAACTTTGGAAAGCTCTAACCAATAGATGGGTAATTTATGGAAGAATGTATAGATTCAAATTCCTATCTGTATTTATAAGATTACCCTACTTATGAATAGTAAAATTTAGGGGGTTGCAAGTGAGATAAAGGGAGTAAGAGGGAGGAAAACAAATAACAAGGAAAGGAAGAGAAAAAACAGAGCAGGAAAAAGAAAATAAAAGAAATAAAAAGGGGGGAGGGAGGTGGGGCATATGCAATCCTTCTATAGTATATTATTCTGGTGATTCAGTTGTTAAAGACCTTTTTCATGCACAATTTTTGGTTTCACATATATTGAGGTTGCGAGGACCAGAGGGGGAAGGGTAGAGGAGACTGGATGAATGGATGAAAAGAGAGAGAGAAGAGAAAAAAAGAAAGAAAAATAATGTCTCTCAGAACTTTGTTTTCATTTCTTCCAGTTGGTGGTGTTGTCTATTCCTAGCTTGAGTCTCTGGGTTCAGGATGGTCGTGGTAGTCAGTGTGAGAGGACTTGAGCTTCCACCTGTGGCCTCTCTACTCTTATTCTCTGAGATGTAAAACAGGTTCCTGATCCACTGCAGAACAGCACTGGTAGCCACGCCAACGGGTTGGATGGTTTTAAGTGTTGGTGGGATTTTCAAAGATGAGTTCCATCAGTTTTTCTCATAAGGTGTTTGATGAGGTGGGGGTGCTGGGGAATCCTTATGTTTGTCAAGAGCTTGGTCAGGTGACCGCACGGGCAGGCGGCAGGGCCCCTCCTCCAGTTGGGTTGGTCTGTCTACCGCACAGGTGGGAGGCTGAGCTCCTCCAACTGGGGAGTTCTGTCGACCACGCAGGCGGGCTGCTGAGCCCCTTCTCCGGGTCACGTGGTCTGCCTACCATGCAGGCGGGAGGCGGGAGGCGGGAGGCTGGGCTCCTCCTCCAGCTGTGGTGGTCTGTCTATCACGCAGGCGGGCCACTGGGCCCCTTGTTGTTCATATTCTTGATAATTACCATTCTAACTGGAGTGAGATGAAATTAGAATAGTTTTGATTCACATTTCTCTACTTACTAGAGATGTTGAACATTTTTCCATATATTTGTTGATGGATTGTATATCATTTTCTGAAAAATGTCTGTTCAGTTCCTTGGCCCATTTATTGACTGGGATATTTGGTTTTTTTTTTTTTTTTTTTTTTTTTTTTTTTTTTTTTTTTTTTTTGGGGGGGGTGTTAAGTTTTTTGAGTTCTTTATATATCCTAGAGGTTAATGCTTTATCAGAGGTGCATATGGTAAAGATTTTCTCCCAATCTGTAGGCCTTCTCTTCACATTATCGATTGTTTCCTTTTCTGAGAAGAAGCTCTTTAATTTGAATCCATCCCACTTATTGATTTTTGATTTTACTTCTTGTGCTTCAGGAGTCTTGTTATGAAAGTCAGATTCTAGGCCAAAATGGTGAGGATTTGGGCCCACTTTTTCTTCTATTATGTGCAGGATCTCTATTATAGTGCCTCTTTGATCTACTTTGAGTTGATTTTTGAGGAGGGTGAGAGACATAGGTTTAATTTTATGTTGGTGCATATGAATTTCCAGTTTTGCCAGCACCATTTGTTGAATATGCTATCTTTTCTCCAGTAAATGTTTTTGGTAACTTTGTCTAATATGAAATAATTGTATTTATGTGGATTTGTCTCTGTGTCATCTATTATGTACTATTGGTATACAAGTCTATTTTGGTGCCAATAAAATAATGATCTATAGTATAGTTTAAGATCTGTTATTGTGATGCCTCCTGCTTCATTTTCTTACTAAGGATTACTTTAGCTATTCTGGGCTTCTTATTTTTCCAAATAAATTTTAGGATTGCTTTTTCTCTTTCTATAAAGAATGTCATTGGGATTTTAAAAGAAATTGCATTAAATCTGTATAATGCTTTTGGTAGTATGTCCATTTTGGCAATATTAATTCTGCCTATCCAGAAGCATGGGAGATCTATCCATCTTCTGAGGTTTTCTTCAATTTCATTATTTAGTGTTCCGTAGTTTTCACAGTAGAGGTCTTTCACCTCTTTTGTTGATTCTCAAGTGTTTTATTTATTATTTGATGCTATTGTAAATGGGGTAGTTTTCCTTGTTTCTTTTTCAGAGGATTTGTCACTGATATACAGAAATGCCTTTGATTTATGGGTGTTGCTTCTATATATATATGCTACTTTTCAGAATTCATTTCTTAGTTGTAGAAGTTTTCGGTGGAATTTTTTGGATCCTATAGATATAGAATCATGTCATCAGCAAATAGTGATAGTTTGAGTTCTTCTTTACCAATTTGCATCCCTTTAATTTCTTTCTTTTATCTAAATATTCTGGCTAGAGTTTCATGGATGATGTTAAATAAAAGGGGTTAAAGAGGATATACTTGTCTTGCTGGCCTTGGATTTAGCATATAAAGATTTTACGATGTTGAGATATGTTCCTTCTATTCCTAGTGTTTCTAGTGTTTTGAACAAGAAATTGCACTGTATTTTGTCAAAAGCTTTTTCTGCATCTATTGAGATGATCATGATTCTTATCTTTAAGTCTATTAATATGATGAATTATATTTATTGATTTCTGTCTATTGAACCAATCCTGAATCCCTGGGATGAACCCCACTTGATTGTGGTGTACTATATTTTAAATATGTTTTTATATGTGATTTGCCATAATTTTATTGAGAATTTCTGCATGTATGTTCATCTCATCGGGGATATATTTCTTTCATTGATGGGTCTTTATCTGGTTTTGGTACCAGGGTGATACTAGCTTCATAAAATGGGTTTGGAAGGGTTTCCTCCTTTTCTATTTCATGGAGTACTTTGAGGAGTATTGGTATTCATTATTCTTTGAAAGTCTTGTAAAACTCTGTTGAGAATACATCTGGTCCTGAGCTTTTCTTTGTTGGTAGGCTTTTGATGACATTTTCTATTTCGTTACTTGAAATTCATCTGTTTAAATCATATCTGACCTCCTCATTCAGTTTGGGTAGGTCATATGTCTCTAGAAATTTGTTGATGTTGTTGATATTTTCTATTTTATTGGAATATAAATTTTCAAAATAGTTTCTAATTATCTTCTGTATTTCAGACATGTCCATTGTGATATTCCTTCTTCATTTTGTATTTTAGTAATTTGAGTTTTCTCTCTTTTTCTCTTCATTAGCATGGACAGGGCCTTGTCTATTTTATTTGTATTTTCAAAGGACCAACTTTTTCTTTTGTCATTTTTTTCAATTGTTTCTTTTTTTTTTCATTTCATTGATTTCAGCTCTGATTCTAATTATTTCCTATCCTCTGCTTTTGGTGTTGATTTGTTCTACTTTTTCTAGGGCTTTGAGATGTAGTTTTAGGTCACTTATTTGGTGACTTTTTATTCTTTAGATGTGTGTGCTCAGTGCAATAAACTTTCCTTTTAGTACTGCCTTTATAGTGTCCCAGAGATTTTGATATGTTTTATTAGTATTTTTATTTACCTCTATGAATTTTTTTATTTCATTCTTGATTTATTTTACTATCCATTCAGCATTCAATAGTGTATTATTTAGTCTCCATTTGTTACAGTAGCTTGTGTTTTTTATTTTATCATTGACTTTTAATTTTATTCAATTGTAGTCTGATAAAATGCAGGGTATTATCTCTCTTTTTTGAATTTACTAAGGGTTGCTTTGTGGAATAATATATGGTTTATTTTAGAGAATGGGCCATGTGGTGCTGAGAAGAAAGGATATTTTCTCATTGATGGTGAAATAATTTATATATGTCTGTTAAGTCTAAATTATTGATTGTATTATTTATTTCAATAGTTTTCTTAATAGTTTTTGTTTGTAAGATCTGTTCAGTAGTAAGAGAGGTGTGTTAAAGTCACCTAGTACTATTGTATTGTGGTCTATTTGACTATTGAAATTGAGAAAGGTTTGTTTGATGAACATAGATGCTCCATTGTTTGGGCATAAATATTTATAATTGATTTGTCCTGCTTATATATACTTATCTTAAGAAGTATGAAATGTCCTTCTTTGTCCCTTCTGATTAACTTTGGTTTGAAGTTTACTTTATCTGAGATGAGAATGGAAACCTCCGCTTGCTTACACAGTCCATGTAAGTGATAAGTTTTTTCCCATCCTTTCACCTTCAGCCTGTGTATGTCTTTGCCATGAGGTGAGTTTCTTGAAGACAGTATATTGTTGGGTCTTGCTTTTTAATCCAAGGTCTTTTCTTTTTGTACTGGGGCTTGAACTTTGGGACACTCAACCACTGAGCCACATCCCCAGCCCTATATTGTATTTAATTTAGAGACATGGTCTTACTGAGTTTCTTAGCACCTTGCCATTGCTGAGGTTGGCTGTGAAATTTTGATCCTCCTCTATCAGCCTCTCGAGCCACTGGGATTACAGGTGCTCATCTATGTATTTTGATTGATGAATTTAGGCCATTAATATTCAAGGTTATTATTGAGATATAATTTGTATTCCCTATCATTTTGATTTATTTCTAGTTTTTGATTTTTCTTAGTTTCTCACTTGGTTGAATGTCACTTTAGTGTAGATCCTCCCTTTATTGGTTTTCACTTTTTCTTCACTTCATCCTCATGGAATATTTTGTTGAAAATGTTCCGTAGTGTAGGCTTTGTAGTTGTGAATTCTTTCAATTTTGGTTATCATGGAACTGTTTAATTTTGTCTTCAAATCTGAAACTTAATTTTGCTGGATATAAAATTCTTGGTTGGCATATGTTTTCTATCAGAGCTTCAAATATATTATTCCAGGACTCCCTAGCTTTAAGTGTCTGGGTTGAAAAATCAGTTGAGATTCAAACTGATTTCCCACTATACGTAATTTGATTTTTGTCTCTCAAATCCTTTTAGATTTTATCTTTATTCTCTTGGATGTTCATTCTCATTATAATGTTTCCTGGTGTGGGTCTGCTGTAATTTTTTTATATTGAGGTCTTGTAAGTCTCTTGTATTTGATTTTCCATTCCATTCTTTAGGTTTTGGAAATTTTCTCCTATTATATCATTGAAAAGATTGTGCATTCCTATGGTTTGCATTTCTGCTTCTTCATCTATTCTGATAACTCAAATTTGGTCTTTTCATGTTATCCCATAATTCTTGGATGTTCTGTTCATGGTTTCTTACCATCTTCTCCACATGTTCAACTCTACTTTCAAGGTTATATATTTTGTCTCCATTGTCTAAGGTTCTGTCTTCCCAGTGGTATAATCTGTTGGTGATGCTTCCTATTGAATTTATAATTTGGATTACTGATTCCTTCATTTTAAGGATTTCTGCTTGTTTTTTTAATGATCTCTAATTCTTTATTGAAGTGGTCTTTCACCTCCTGTATTTTTTCTTTGTTGTCACTTCTTATACAGTCCATTACTTCACAGGTAAATCAAACTACGTATATTCTGAACTCCTTCATGGGCATTTCTTCTACTGTTTTCTCAGTGACTTCTGTTGTTGAAGCATCTCAATTTATTTGGGGTGCCTTATTCCTTTGTCTTCTCATGTTTCTCGTGTGTTTTCCCATCCCATCTAGAAGTATGAATCTAAGGAAGCACAAATTCTACCCTATAGACCCATATGTCCCTGAAGGTTTCTAGCATCTCATATTTAATGGTGAGACCAATATCAATAGCACCCAGTGTAAACAATATATAGTCTTAAACTTAATAGTTCCCACTAAGGCATCTACTGCTTTCGCACATTAGACCAAAATGATGGGTTCAATAACTAACAATAGCATAAACAAAAAAAATTGTTAAAACTGTTCACAATTTCAAATGGTGGATGAGAGAACAGAGGTAAAATAAGTATAGTACAAGATGTTCGTGAGGGAGGAAGGGAGAAGCTAGGAGTAAAATTCACAGGAAAAGTGGAAGGGGAGCTGAAAGAGATTGGTGTTTGTTGGAGAAATATTGGAAAGAATGTCCAAGAAAATAGATAAGTGAGAGGAAGTATATGAACAAAGAGAAAAAATTAAAGACATAAGAGTAGAACAAAAATGTAAAACAGCATTCATATATCATTGTCCTGCACATATTGATACATAAAGAAAATTATGTTCCAAATATGGTAAACATATTAGCAAGTGTGCTACCACTGAGCATAACACCAGGCCCTCTCTGTGTCTTTCTTGAAGTAATCTTTTGCTACCTATATGTGCTTTCTTATACTTTGTTGGAATGATCAATTTTTGCATGTATTTGCTCTCTTATGTGATTATTTGACTTGCAGATCATTTTAATTATGTATTTTCTGAACTTCTCTGGAATTTCACATACTGTGCTGTAAATGGATTCTATTATTGCAGAATTGTGGTTTGTTTGGGGTTCTTTCTTCCCTTGTTTTTCCATTTTTTTTTTTTTTTGTCATCACATGAACACCAGAACCACTTATTCACAGCAATAGTTCTCCAACTGTGTACTCCTATCATGTATGATTAAAAACCTGGTTACTTTCTTTCTAGAAGCACAGATTGAGATATTACAGTTTCTACAATATAATCTTGTAGTGACCCTGCAGGTTACCAGTACTTTGCCTTTAAGGGGAGATCAATATTACAGCACCCATTGTAAACAATATACAGCCTTAAACCAAATAATTCCTATTGAGACAATTACAGTTTTGTCACAATACTCAGAAATTATGTGTTTGATTAGTATCAACAATATAAATAGTAGTTTTGCATAAGGGTACACAGTTTCTAATGTGGAAAAAGAGGAGGGGAAGGAGCATAGAAAGTGGGGTTTATGAGGTCACAGGTGAGAATATAGAGGTACTAGATCATAGGAAGAGTAAAAGAGGAAGAAAGAGAAGTAGGTTATCAGGGATCCCTCTGGGGTAACAAGGCCTACAGAGACCTTGGTAATGGTCTTCCAGGTCTTGAATGTTGTCTCTAGATGGAAGTGGACTGGGAGAGCCACATATTGTAGGTGGGGGGGCCTCAGCATGGTCACTCTCTTCCTCCACACATGGGGCCAGGGATGCTCTCCTCCTCTGACCACCTGGCTGGGCCTGACTCATGGATTTGTTCCTGCAGGTCTTTACTTCATCTTTATAGATCCCAGTGAAGGAAAGAAATATATTTACCAATTGTTAAGTTCCTCATTAATTGAGGAAGAGGGAAAGAGGAAAAAATAACAGAAAAGTTCTGAGATAGTAAGCAATAGCATTTACTCTTTACTGTGAGTGGTTACTTTTATTGTCTATATGGAAACTGATTTTCCAACAGTCATACTACAGATTGCCAGCACAGCAACTGTGGGAGTGAAGCTCTTTGGTAGAGCATGCACTTAACACATAGGAGGTCCTGGGTTCAATCCCCAGCATGAAAACAAAGGAAGTAAACAAAACAGAAAAAACAGGGAGAATCCAGCACCGCCATCACCCCACCTCCTGTAGTAAGTGGCTAAAAAGAGAGGAAGAAAGTCCTTATAAGCGTCTCTGGTGGTGCCACATCAAACTGATTTTCATGTTGTGTTATAGACAACCATAGACCTAGACATTTGTCATCACATGGATACCTGAATCACTTATTCATTGGAATAGTTCTCCAACTGTGTACTCCTATCATGTATGATTAAAAATCTGGTTACTTTTGATTGTTATTCTGTTTTATACTCTAAGCCTTTTAGGATTGTGTTATAAAAAGTGGGGAAAATGTGCTAAATAACTTTATGCTAAAAAAGATTTTTAGAAGGTTTCTGAACTTCATTTATTCACCTATGTGACTTGGAAATATTAATTTAAATAATTAGAATCAATCTTTCAAATTATAACTAGTCCTAGAACCAGTCCTTCATGGATTTTAGATAGACCTCTTGCAGACATCAAAATTTGCATGAGTTTGAGTCACTTATATAAAATGGAATAGTATTTGCAGAGTCTATACTTCTCCCATGTATTTAAATCACTTAAGGTTACTTTTAATACCCAATACAATGTAAATATTGGGTAGATAATTGTTATACTATACATGCTCAGTAGACACAGTTTCCTCCCCCAAAATTATTTGCTCAATATACTCAGAAGGCCTTTCTTGGAACAGCTATATTAAGGTACAAATGTTAATTCACAAAAAGAAATGTATAAAGTCATGTATATACACATGTACATGTATATGTAAAAAGTAATGTATGAAGTCCCCATTTTAATGTTTTATTTAGATACAGGGTCTTGCTGAGTTGCTTAGAGCCTTGCCAAATTGCTGAGGCTGGCTTTGAACTTGACATCCTCCTGTTTCAGCCTTCCAAATTACTGGGATTACAGTCATGTACCACCACACCCAGCCCGCCCTCCTTTTTATTAAACTAGAGCTAAGAAAGTTGACTCTCAAGTTTGTGTGGGGGGAAAAATAGCAGAAAGTACAGCCAGAAAAACCTGAAATGGAAGAGCAATTAAGGGGACTAGCTCTGAGATATTAAGCCATATCATTAAACTTCTGAAATTGAGAGTGTGATGAAATATAAAGTCCAGAAACAGATTCAAGTATATATAGCAATTTGGTATGTAAGAAAATGGCATGTCAAACCAATAGTAAAAATATGATCTTTTTAGTAAATAGAACTGGGAAAACTGGAAAGCCATTTAGAAATGAGTTAAAGTTGGATTTCTATTTCTGATAAATCAGAATAAACTCTAAATGAACCAACAATCTAAATATAAAAAGTGAAGCCATATACTGGGGGAAATAAAGGATGAACTTGTCAATCTAGACAGAGAATTTCTAACTATGACTCAAATCCAGAAATAATAAAGGAAAGTCACTAAATTTGATTTCATGAAAAATTGTATGCCAAAGTCACCAGAAGCAACTTCAGAAAACAGTTGATATGTGGGATGGGGATTGAGGAGAATGTGATTCATACAAAGCACTAATTATGCTTATACATAAGGATATACAAAGAATCAAAGAAGATTCTTGCACATGATTGTAATCTCAGAAGCTCAGGAGGCTGAAGTAAGAGAACCACAAGTTCAAAGCCAGCCTTCGCAATTTAGCAAGGCCCTAAGCAACTTAATGAGACTCTTTCTCCTAGAATTACAAAACAAAACAAAAGCAAAAAAAATGGGCTGATGGCCTGGGTATGTGGCTTAGTGGTTAAGCACCTCAGTTTCAATCTCAGGTACCAAAAAAGAAAAGAAATAATTTTTAAAAGTGAACATAGGTCAGGAATAACCCCAAAGAAAGCCAAACAGAAATGAGGTGATGTCTTTTAGATACATGAAAGATGTAAAGGTGTTCAATCCCCCCCCCCACCCCCAGGACTGAGGATTGAACCCAAGGTGCTTTAGCACTGAGCAACATCCCAATTTATCTTTTAATTTTGAGACAGGATCTCTTTAAATTGCTGATGGTGGCCTTATACTTGTGATCCTGCTGTATCAGCCCCACCAGTCACTGGGATTACAAGCATTTGGCACCACATCTGGCCCATTCTCACTCCTAACAACAAAATGTTAGGGCTGGGGTGGGAGCTTAGCGCTAGAGTCCTGGTTCAACCCATGAAAGACTCCAAGTTTAATACCCAGCACCAACGAAATATCATTTTAAGACATAAAATAAAGAAAAAGAAAAGGTTTACTTGACTTACACTGATTTAATATTTCAATCCTATCCAGTTGGCAAAAAAATCAAGAAGTTTGACAGTAACTCTATTAGTAAGGCTGGGGATACAGCTGGTGAAACATGTTGGAGAAAAAATTTATTCAATGATATTTGTAAAGCATGGAAAGAAAAACTTTATCCATTAAGTATTAGATATCAGTGCAATGGAGTTGTACAGTAGAGTAACAGGGATTGGGTTCAATTCTGAATATGGTATGTGCAAGTGGGCTTTTAGAGTCTAGAGTAGTGTGGAGGCTGGGAATGGAAAATTCCTAGGAGGAAAAATCAGGGTAAGGGGTATTTTGGTTGAACTGACCTAACAGGATTCTTGTTGAAGACCTAACAGGATTCTTGTTGAAGACAGGTAATAAGGAAACTGTTCAGATCAAGGCTGGTCAGACATTGAAATTGGTGATTTCTGGCTAAACTGATTTGGCAGGATTTTGGTTAAAACTGAACTTGACAATGTAGGAGAAAGTTCAGAAGGCTGAGTAAGTTTTGGTCAAGCAGATAATTTTTGTCAAGAACAAAATGACACAGTCTCTGTGAAGGGGAATTTTGGTTTTGGAACCAGGGATTGAATCCAGGGGTGCTTTACAGTGGGCCACATACCTAGCCATTTTTATTTTGAGATAGGGTCTTGCTAAGTTGGTGAGGCTGGCTTTAAACTTGCAATCCTCCTGCCTCGGTCCCCTGAGCTGCTGGGATTACAGGTGTGTACCACCAGGCCTGGTTATGAAAGGGAATTTGACACCTAAAACATGAGTATTTATCTTTTGACCTGAAAATTTCCTTTTAGGCATATGGAAATCTGGATTAGTGGATAATTCTCCACTGTTACAAAATCATATTGACATTAAGAGCTTGCCATTCAAAGTTTGGTCTGTGGAGCAGCAGGATGCTAGCCACAGATGAACTTGTTGGAAATGCCCAATCTTAGGATTTACTGTATTGGCATCTGCATTTTGACAACATCTGCAGCTGATCTGCATGTGCCCTAAAGTCTGAGGAGAGTTTCACTTGGTTACTTATGGTGGCACTATTTTAAAAAAGACATAAGATTGGAAACACTCCAAAAGGCAAAGGAATATTGTGTCCTCAGGAAACAGAAGAGGAAAGATCTTTTACCAGATTAGAAGGGTTTTCATAGCATATGGAATGGAAAAAAAACAAGATAAACAGTTATTTACCTCCATTTGTATACAATGAATCAAAATGCATTCTGCTGCCATGTGCAAAAAAATAAAAGTGCAGTGGCTACCTGTGCACACCTGGGGCCTCTCTCTTTTTTACCTCTCCAGGCCTCCCTCTGCAGAGGCAGCTACTGGTGCTGTGGCACGCGCTCTTTCCAGTACCCCACCCTCATACACATCCTGCCTGTATTTGAAGCCCAGAAGCCCCTGGTTCTTCCTCCTTTGGTTCTGCTCGCTGTGGGTTGTGGCGCAGAGAATCTGAGGTACATGTCTGAGGGGAATCGCTGGGACGCGGGGGGGTGGCCTATCTACTCCAACTCGGGAGAAGCGGCGGCGGGAGTTGGGGCTGGGGATGCACAGGGCTGGGATGCAGAGACCCCGAGCAAGGAGAAGTGGGGCCAGGCTGGGCACGGGGCCCCAGCTCAGGTTACCTTCTGGATCCTGGTGGCAGCCTCTGACCTTGTCGCCACCGCAGCTGGCTCTTAATGCCATAGACCACCGGGATCCGGGTCCTGCAGGCTCAGCGACACAGGGCGAGGCTATTGCAGCATGAGGATGGGTGCGAAGAGGGCCCAGGAGCAGCTCCCTGAAAAAAATTGTAGGTGCCCTGCCCGTCCTGCTGCCAGTGAAGATCGCTACTGCTAAGAGTCAGAGCCAAGTAATATGATGCATGGCATTTTTGGTTGAAAGGTGATGCCAGCAAGCCATTGAGATGATATGATTATGTTAAGATCTGCATTCATATGGATATTGGACTCCTGATGTCCACCTCAGCCTGCTAAGGGACTCCTGGAGAGTTGACATTGGTTGGGGAACTGCAGTAGGAGGGAATTCCGGAAAAGGGACTTCCTGTTGTGATCCGGGAGAACACTGCATGTGTCTGTCGGCATATTTCCTGGGAGCATACGGGGCATTGGCGGCAGTTTCAAAAATAAAGTTTTTCCTGCTTGAGTCGCTTGTGATTTTGTGCCCAGCCAGACTGCAGCAATTGGTGGCCCGTGCGGGGGACACCTGAAGCTTGGAGGTGAGTAAAATTGCTCGCCCCGGAGGGAAGGTGAGAGAATGGGTGACCATTTCAAAAAACAATGTGTTCTTGTTTTGATTTATTTTGTTTTTGTTTCAAGCTGCCTATCCCTAGAACTTTCTCAGGCAAACTGGGAAAAATGGTTGGCTCAGGGTTTGAAGTTGTTCGACCCTGAGAAAGAGAAAATTGATACAACGATTTTTTTTACGTTTTTGTTTCATTCTGTTTTGGTTTTGTTTTATGTTATCTTATTGGGTTTTGTTACCTCTATAGTAGATTAGAAATTAGTAAAAAAAAAAAAAAAAACCAAAAGACTGTTAAGTAAATTGTTAGAGGTCCAGACTATGGTAGAAAACATGTTAGGTCAAGCAAAAGAGAAGGTCTCTCGAGCTAGTCAGACAGAGGAAAATTTAAAGGAAGAAAGCTTAAATGAAAAACAACCATCATGGGGGGAGCTACAACAGGAGGCTGCTACTAACTCTGTTCTATCACCAGAGGGCATAATTCAACCAACAGCTCCATCTACAGCTGAGTAGCCCTCAACCCCATAGTTGATGGACGGAATCCTTAGGCAGGACCTCAAAGATTAGCATGCCCTCTACTTGAGCAGGCAGGAGGGCAACAAATTCACCATGCTTTAGATTTCAAAACAGTGAAGCAATTAAAGGAGGCTGTAACAACCTATGGTCCACAAGCACCCTTCACAATAAGCATGGTCGAATCCATTACCAACTTGGACATGACACCAGCAGATTGGGCCAATATGTGTCGATCTGTGCTAAATGGAGGACAATATTTGTTATGGAAGGTTGCCAATGAGGAATTTTGCACAGAGACAGCTAGGCGAAATGCAGCAGCCAGTTAACCTCAAAGAAATCTAGATATGTTGTTAGGAAAAGGACCTTATGAGGGTCAACGGCAGCAAATTGAATATGATCCTGGCGTATACGCACAAATTGCTGCAGATGCAGTTAGGGCATGGAAAACTTTACAGGGGCATGGAGATTTAAAAGGACAATTATCTAAGGTAATACAAGGAACTCATGAACCTTACACTGAATTTGTAGATAGGCTTATTCAAACAGCTTCCAGAATTTTGGGGGATACAGAACAAGCAATGCCATTTATAAAACAACTGGCTTATGACCAAGCAAATCATTGCTGCAGAGAGGTCATTAGACCATGGAGACATGAAGATTTAAACACATATATTAAATTATGTAGAGACATTAATGAACAAGGGCAAGTCTTGGCAGCTGCAGTACAACAGGCTCTAGATGCCAGGCCAAAAACATGCTACAATTGTGAACAAACAGGACATTTTAAAAGAAGTTGCCCCATAGGAGGAGGATTTAACAAAGCTAGGTATCAAAGGAATAGAATACTGGGTATTTGCCCATGATGCCATAGAGGGAGACATTGGGCTAATGAATACCATTCTCAAACCACCATAGAGGGTATTCTGTTATCAAAAAATGGACAAGGACCAAGTGTTTACCCACGATATCCTGGAGAAAGGCATCAGGCTCCATTGCCAAAAAACGGACTGGGGGGCCCAATGCTCGGGGGCCCAATGCTCTGGGGCCCACAACCACAAATATACGGGGCAATGGAAGAACCCAGCAACACCATAAGTGTAGTGCCCAGGACACATTATCCATTAAATCCCTCATCAGACAAACTAGAGGGAACGCAGGGTTGGACATCTGTGTTTCACCAAAGCAGTACTAACTCCAGAGATGGGAGTTCAAATCATTCCCACAGGAGTAAAAGGACCTCTTCCCCAAGGAACAGTAGGCTTATTATTGGGATGCAGTTCTTCTACACTAAAAGGACTTATGAAAAGTCCTGGGGTAATTGATCCCGATTATGAAGGTGAAATAAAAATTATAGCTAGTTCTCCAAAAGGTATATCAGTAATTTCACCAGGAGATAGAATAGCACAGTTATTAATAATACCCAACCTGCATGATAAATTTTCCAGTCATGCTGTAGAAAGAGGTTCCAGGGGATTAGGCTCCACAGGCATGGATTGGGCTATGCTGTCTTTAAATTTAGATTCTCACTCAATGCTAAATCTAAATATTCAAGGACATGAATTTAATGGGATACTGGACACAGGAGCTGACCTTAGCATCATACCTCATCAAGAATGGCCAAAACATTGGCTATTACAACAAGCCAATCAAACGCTTTGAGGCCTAGGAGTGGCAACTAATTCCCACAGAAGTGCAATGGTATTAGATTGGAAGGATCCTGAAGGATGTGAAGGAACTATACAGCCATATGTATTGGATCATCTTCCTATAAATTTATGGGGACGAGATGTCCTAGATCAATTAGGTTTGACATTAACAAATAACATCAATCCTAACGTGCCCACTACTAGGGCTAGACAAGGCTTTAGGAAAGAAAAAAGTTTAAGAGAACAAGAACAAGGTATAGCAGCACCAATTCAAATAGATCAAGGAATAAATAGACAAGGATTGGGTTTTCAGAAAGGGCCACTGAGACAATCAAAATTACTTAGAAATCAGAAAGACCAGTGTGGGTTCCTCAGTGGCCCCTGACTAAAGAAAAGATACAAGTAGCCCATGACCTGGTCAAACAACAATTAGCAGAGGGACATATACAACCTTCCATATCTCCCCATAATACTCCCATTTTTGTCATTAAAAAAAACTGGTAAATGGAGATTATTGCAAGATTAAAGAGCCATTAATAATGAGATGGTTATTATGGGACCTGCTCAATCAGGGATTCCCCAATTGTCTGCTTTGCCAAAAACCTGGTATGTTTTAGCTATAGATATTAAAGATTGTTTTTTTCAATTCCAATTCATCCTGAGGATAGTCCACGTTTTGCATTTACTATCCTTGCACTAGATCATGAAGGTCCTGATCAGAGATATGAATGGAAAGTACTCCCTCAAGGGATGGCTAATAGTCCAACTATGTGTCAAATTTATGTTAACAAAGCAATCCAGCCACTTAGAAATCAAAATCCTGAACTACAAAT
This sequence comes from Marmota flaviventris, assembly GCF_047511675.1. Taxonomy (NCBI): domain Eukaryota; kingdom Metazoa; phylum Chordata; class Mammalia; order Rodentia; family Sciuridae; genus Marmota; species Marmota flaviventris. The sequence continues at coordinate 137,061,475 of NC_092503.1, forward strand.
ATTTCACTATATGGATGATGTATTATTGGCACATAAAGATAAAAACACATTGCTAGAATGTTATGCCACACTTACAAATTTATTAAAAAAATATAATCTAGAGATAGCAATAGATAAAGTACAATTAAATTTTCCAATTAATTATTTAGGAGTTCTATTATCCTCAACCATGGTCTGTCCACCAAAAATTCAAATACGAGTAGATCAACTCAAATCACTTATCAACTTTCAAAAGTTATTGGGAGACATAAATTGGATAAGGCCTTATCTAGGCATACCAACAGGAGATTTACAACATTTATTTGATATCCTAAAAGGTCCATCAGATCCAAATTCACCCCACATGTTAACGCCTGAAGCAAGAAAGGCATTAAAAATCATTGAAATATATATGGAAAATATGCATTTGGATAGAATTGATATGTTTGCCTTTATTATTTATTGTACTACCAACAAAAAATATTCCTACAGGAGTATTTTGGCAAGAAGGTCCATTATTGTGGATACATTTATCTTATTCTCCTAACACTATTCTTACTAGGTATCCTGAGGCTGTAGGACAATTAATACTCAAAGGAATAAGAGCAGCAAAGGGAGTGTTTGGGATTTCTCCCAATAAAATTATTACTCCATATACTATGGATCAAATTGATGAGTTAGCTAATGAGTTAAATACTTGGGCAATAATCATGTGTAAATCTAATGTTTCATTTGATAATCACTTACCATCTAATCCTTTGTTGTCTTTTTGGTCTAAGCATCCTGTAGTTTTTCCAAAAATGACAAAAAAACCCTATCATAAATGCTCCAAATATATTCACTGATGGGTCAAATAATGGTACAGCAGCAGTAGTTACCCCTGATCAAACATTTACATTTTTAGTACCCAAACAATCAGCTCAAAAGGTAGAGCTTAATGCAGTTTTACAAGCTTTTGTGATGTTTAAAGATTCTGTATTTAATTTATTTTCTGATAGTCAGTATGTAGTTAATGCTATAGTATCTCTTGAAGATGCTGGTAGGATTTCCCCTTCTTCTACTGTTTTCTCTTTGTTTTCCACTATACAAAGTCTAATCTGGGACAGAAAAGATCCATTCTTTATAGGACATATTAGGGCACATACGGGATTGCCTGGAGCCCTTAGTTTGGGCAATGATTTAGCAGATAACACTACACATGACATACATATTTTCTCTACATTTGAAGAAGCTACAAGTTTTCATAAAAGGTTTCATGTTAATGCTAATACTTTACAAAAGTGTTTTAAAATAAGTAAGGAACAAGCCAGACATATAATAAAACAATGTCAAAATTGTGTGACCTTTTTACAACAAGTTAATCTTGGAGTCAATCCTAGAGGACTGATATCTAACCATATTTGGCAGATGGACGTCACACACTTGCCAGAATTTGGAAAATTAAAATATTTGCATGTTACAGTTGAAACTTCTTCTGGATTTTTGATGGGCTCCCTTCATGCCGGAGAAAAAACTAAAGATGTTATAGCTCATTGCTTACAAAATTTTGCCACTGTGGGCATTCCAAAACAGTTAAAACCAGATAATGGTCCTAGCTATACCTCTAACTCTTTTAAAAAATGTTGCTCATCATTTGGCATTACTCAAATAACAGGAATTCCATACAATCCACAGGGACAAGGCATAGTTGAAAGAGCTCGTCAAACTATTAAAATATACTTATTAAAACAAAAGGAGGGAGTTGGAAAGGGGTATATATCCCCCAAAGATAAACTTAAAATAACCCTTTTTACTTTAAACTTTTTAAATTTGGATTCATCAGGGCTTAGTGCTGTGGAAAGACATTTGTATCCAAAAAATGTACATAAGCCTAAGGTACTTTGGAAGGATATTCTAACAGGACAATGGAAAGGTCCTGACCCAGTGATTGTCTGGAGTCGGGGTTCTGTTTGTGTGTTTCCACAGGGAGAACAGCAGCCAATTTGGATTCCAGAGAGACTAACCAAAACAATTTCTACAGACCAAAAAGAAGATGATTTGACTCAAATCCTAACAGCTGATATCCAGAGCTCCAGCTTGGCTATTCTTACATCTGCGACAGTGATTAACCAGGATGCTTTTTTCAATATCTATTTTATTATTGATTTTTCCCACATCATAAAGTTCTATTTTATTTTTGAGCTCATACAGACCTAGGTTAATGTTTTTCTGATCAGTTTTATTTTTTGACTGTGAAGTTTTTAAACATTGCAATGGAGATTTCACCTATGTAAAGCTACAAGGCCTTTACTATTGTCTTATGTGTGGTATGTTATGTGTGCACACTTCTGTTTTGTGTTGTATGTCTGTATGTGCATATGTCCATATATCATATATGAGGAGCGCTTATTAATAAATGGATCCAAATTTTTTTTATTATTCACGTGATTTTAATGGTTTAATTTAAATTGGGTAAACAGCTGTTGAGGATTGTTTTAATATGTGTACAAATAAGCAGGTTAACAGATCTGTTTATTTACTTTCACCTTTCCTTTTCATTATGTTTAATAATTCTGTTCAGGATAATGTAAATTGTTCAGAAAATTGTTTTCTTAGTACCTGTTGGAATGTTACATAATTTATTTTAGCATCATTGTCAGAATTCCTATCTTCATCCCACTACTGGTGAAGACAAAGATGAAACCAAACTACAGCTTCTTCGATAGTTATCACAACAAACTGTATAAACTGATGCATCAATGAATAATAACTCAACAAGTAATGCTAATTCAAGGAGTCGATTTATTTTGGGAGGAAATGGACATATTGATAGATTCCTCTGCTTTGAACTGCTTGCAGAACTTGCCTGGACTATATATCACTTGTATGCATTGTGATCTATCTGTTGAGGCAGCGAATTATGGTAGTGCTGGCGTATCTTTGCTGATGTGTCACCAGTGATGCAATTTTTCCTAAGGAGCCGTCAATTGGCTTAGTGTCGTGGCATTTCTGTATCCTCCTCCCTTCTACTAGTGATGGTCTAATTTGGGGGGCCAACAGAGGTGAGGCAAATAACCTCACCCCTCCACTGGTGCATAGGCCTATCCACAAGTATGGCTATATGCTGGACCGGTAGTCAGTGACGGGTATGATCCAATTGCAGTGGTATCAACCTAAGACAGGAGGCTGACACCTAGAGGTCAGTTCATCCGATGACGGGTAAGAACCATATGTTGAATTGGACAACCTAACAGGCACAGTCCCTAGCCACATTGCTTGTTGCTTAATTAAACAGAAGGGGGAGATGCTAGGAGCCACAGCCAAGTAATATGATGCATGGCATTTTTGGTTGAAAGGTGACACCAGCAAGCCATTGAGATGATATGATTATGTTAAGATCTGCATTCATATGGATATTGGACCCCTGCTGTCCACCTCGGCCTACTACGGGATTCCTGGAGAGTTCCCATTGGTTGGGGAAGTATGGTAGGAGGGAATTCCGGAGGAGGGACTTCCTGTTGGGTTCCAGGAGAACGCTGCGTGTGTCTGTCGGCATATTTCCCGGGAGCATACGGGGCATTGGCGGCAGTTTCAGAAATAAAGTTTGTTCCTGCTTGAGTGGCTTGTGATTCTGTGCCCAGCCAGACTGCGGCAGCTACCTCCTGGAGACCTGGAGGCCACTAGCTCCTGAATCAGGGAGCTGGGCATTGGGAACCCAGAGGGCTGGAGGCTAGAGAGGTCGGTGCCTAGAGGCCAAGGGGTCGGTGCCAAGGGTGGCTGCACCGGGCTCCCTCCATGCCTTTTCTGTGCAGTAGCCATAGTCTCCCCTCTTGTGCTAGCCTGGTCCGCTCCTAGAAATTTGTTCTAACACACACAGGGTGTGTGGTTTTGAGGTTTTCAAGCTTGCAAAGATAATCTCGGGGATCCTTTCAGAACTTGTTAAGGCTGTTTTTTTTTAAATTAAATTTATTCTAGGCAAAATGTTATAAGATTTGGCCTATTGAAGGATAAGATGATATGGGGAAAGTATTGGCATCAGATCAGTGTTGGCATCAGATTCACCATTTTAGGTCGGAGACATTTTATCTAGAGTCTCCAAAGATTCCATTCTGAGGCATGCTGCTGAACTTCCTTAAGGACATGTGCCTGTTAAGATCAACCCCACCCCAGTTTATGACACAACTCCTAAGCAGCTTATGAAAAACCTCTTGAGGGCTATAAAGCTGCTGTGTGAGTGCCTACACGCTGGGGCTCACCTTGGAGGGACAGCGTTGTTGGTTTGCTTTGTGCTACTGACAACAAATCTCTTGCATGAGGTTTGGGTGTGTGGCGTGGTCTTTGGATTTTGCATGGACTTTGCAGCGTCCTTTCAGAAAGTTTTACTTATGTTTAGGGTTTGTGTGTTGGATGAAATTGGCACTTAGTTTCTACTCACCTTTAAGCTCAATTTTGACAGACTTTATGAAAGATTAACATTTACATGGGGTCAGGAATACTCAGATGCCAGAGGGAAGCTGGGTCTGGTTTGGCACCTTGTTGCTTGTGTGGGGTGCCATTGCACTGATGAAAGAAAAATGATCCAGGTTGCCTGCTTCCTTCTTGCTGTGGGTTAGATTGCTGGGATAAACTCAGATGAATTAAGTAACTTTGGATTCAGGGCCTGTGGGTGGGGTATTGCAGTGCTGAGGCTCAGTAACATACACTGTGATTACCCTGAATGACTGCAGTCATCAGTATATATTGGGTGTCTACGAGTGGTTCATAATTTCTCTTGAGTAACTGCATCTGTTATGATTTGATGCCTTGACAGAGAAAGGGAGTACTTGGTTCCATAAACAAAATATACTTGGCTCTTCATATCCACAGGTTACCTATCCACAGACTTAACCAACAGTGGATGGAAAATATTCAGGGACAGGGATTGATTCTCTACTGAACATATGCAGCCTTTTTTTCTTGTTATTCCCTAAACATTATGGTTTAACAACTGTGTACAGGGCACGTATGTTGTATTAGCTGTCATAAGTAATCTAGAGGTGATCTGAAGAATTCAGGAGGATGTGCACAGGTTATATTAAATAATATGTTATTTTATAATAAGTAATTGAGCAGCTGAGGGCTTTAGTTTGCATGGAAGTCTTGGAACAAATGCCCCTCAGATACTTAGTAATTACCGTATTTAAGACTCCAGTCCAAGGCATTTTATTACAGGTCAGTGAATTCCATTTAACTCAGACCAGTAACAGTAGAATGAAATTAGAATAAACTGCATCAATGTTATCCTCCTTATATCTCATCATAAGGGTAGCCAGGTGGATGTTGTAGGATCACATGGAATCCCACACACCTTGCATTTCCAGGCTTGCCATACCAGGGATTGGGCCAAGAATACATCAGAAGACAATAATGTATATTTATTACCTATTAGGCATCAGGTGCTCAGAGAAGTTACACTCAGCCATACATACCCAGACACACCTATAACTGCTCAAGAAGGAAAGCAGAGTCAAAGCAGAAACCCAACTTTCCATTTAAACCAACCCTTTTCATGGTTACATTTTGTAGGAAATGAATGCATCCTTAGTCAAAGAAGTCAAGAAAACAATTAAAAAGTGACACCTTAAAATTTTTTAGACTTGATCAAATTCAGTTGTGAACATGAACTCCTCAAAGTTACTGGTGATGATTCAGGGGATAAAATGACCCTAGGATAGATTCATTAGATTTTTAAAATATGTATAGAATAGCTCATTAAGAAAACCTAATTTCTGTTTTTTATGTCAATGATTACAATTTTTATTTGTAAACGAAATATTATTTTCAAAGCAGTGAGTAATTTTGAACTGTATAATGAATTTTGTGTGAGTGTGTGTGTGTATGTGTGTGTGTGTGTGTGTGAAGTGTCCACATCTTATTTCCTGTAGCTGTGGAAGTAGGCACTTGGAAGGCCATTGTTAGGCATTGGGTTTGCAATGCAACTGTGAAATATGTATCCTTGTTACTGGAACATCAATAGGTAAGAGAAAGACCTTAATTGAAAAATTTTACTAGGTTAATTATTTTCTTTGTTATTTGGAATATTTTACTGATTGGTAAATTTTTAATTTGGAATATTTTCTCTTTTCAGGATTGGAACTCTCCAATCCTTTTATAACTGACTGTTATGGATTTATATGTTATTGCAAAGTGAAAATGAAAATTGTTTTATGATTATATAGTAGTGCCATGTTATTTTCAAATTCATGCTTCAGGACAAATAAAGGTTTTAATACATGGGATATAATGCTTGAACACATTTCACAATTAAAAGAGAGACTAAGTAAAACCTGAAGGAATGTGCTTTTAAACATTCACATATATTCTACTTTGCTCACAAAAATAGTTTGTATATTTGTAGCCATATGTATTCATCTTCTTGCACATAAAGCCCTGCTAACCCAACAAACAAAGAGCCCTTTAAATCATTAAAACCAAGGACAAGACAAGGAGAGAGGAGCTAAGCAGTGGACAAGAGATGCCAGCAGAGTTTTGAGCAGGAAAGTGGCTAGAGGAAGGAGCTCAGTGTCTGTGGAGGGAGGAGGGAGGAGCAGCCCAGAAGCAGCTGACATTGTCAACCTTGGAGTCCCTGGAGAGGGAGGGTGAAGTGCAGGTGGCAGTAGGGCCCTTGGTACAAAGTCTGTTTATGGAGTGGTTTGAATGTGAGATGTCATCCCCTCTGCTCTGGAAACCAGGCAGCCCCCCTGTTGCCTAGCAGCCCCCTAATAGTAGGACAGGTCTCAGCCCTGCAAGAACTGATGCTCCAAGTCTGGGTCCCCCAGACACTGAGTGGTGGAAAAAGCACTGGGCTGAAATGAGGGGAGAAGAAATCCAAGAGAAGCACCTCAGTCCCCATTCCAGCTACTTACACATCAGCTCCAATAGCTGGATCAAGGTTTTTTCTATTTGCCATTCTTCAGCAGAAAAGCTACTGTGACTCCTTGATCAGAGAAGTCCCCAGCTGACAAGTCTCACTTGTGTAAACAGAATTTCCAGCAGTCTTTTGTGTTTTCCCCTAAATATGGACTGACACCCAGGGTTTGGTGGGCACTTTTGGGAATACTAAGCATAAAAGAGAAACCTACATAAAATAAAACAATCACCAACCATCACCACAACAACAATAGAAAAACACCAGGGAAAGACAAGGCAGGGTGCAAAAGAAGCTCAAGAAAACTATAGTGTATGTTCTTTGATAATTGGAATCAGGAAGTCCTTGGAAATTAAAAAGTGTAACAACTGACATTAACAAAAACAACAGTAAAATCAATAGAAAGATTGGACTTTCTCCAGAAAATGGGACAAAATGTAATTGTTACAGAAAACACAAGAGAAGTAAAAGTCTGAGTAGAACTTTTTACTGTGTGTTGGGGCATTGTCAAAGTGTTGACCTCTCCAACTCAGGGCAGCCTGGTGGCTGGAGATTTGAGCTGGACACCTCTACAGCAAGTACCCTTGCCCCAAAGTATAGTACTGGTATCATTCTTAGTGTGTGCTGTGACATTCAGAAGGTTGGAAAGTCCCACATGAGTTCATTCCAAGAGTTTTAGTGCTGATAAATAAGAGGTAAAAAAGCAGAGAACACAGATTCTGCAGGAAATGAGAAAGCACTTTAATTTATTTTACCTGAGTAGAAAGGAGAAATTTTTAAATTGCTACATTGAAAGGGCCCTCCAAATCTCCACCAAAAAGAATGAACTGGACCCAGAGAAGGACACATCACTGGGACATTTCTGGATATCAGAGATGGGGATAAGATTTCATAAGCTTCAAAGAGTAGGGGTGTTGTGGGGTAGATGAGCTGGGGTCAGAATGTCATGAGAGTTCTTAACAGCAGAGTTGGAGGTAAAGAAGCTATGAAGTGCTACTTCAAATCTTTGGATGTAAAATCCTGTGCAGCTCATTATAGACCTGCATAACTCTCATTGGCATGGAGTAGTAGAATAAAGACATTCTCAGACATGTAACAAATCAAAACACCTAAATTTTGTCTTAGAAAGCTATTAGATCCTTTTCTCCATCAAAATAAGAGAGGCAACCATGAAGCAGGAAGACATTGGGGTCCAAAATGAAGGATGTTATTGCCTAAGGGATAAGTCTGCCCAGGGGCCTGGGCAGTACACAGATTGATGGACCAATAAAGGAGTTGTGTCAGAAATGTGCTGATAAACACTGGTTGGTGTGACACAGAGGTGTAATGAAAGAAGAGTAGAGTTCAGTCCAGATGAAAGCTGCTAAGTGCATCCATGTTTTAGTAGAGTCAGGTTCATCTTTCAGTGGTGATATAATTTATAGCATGATACATGAAGGACTAAAAGGGAAATATCAGTCCCAGCTTGCCACTGGTGTGCTCAATAGCAGCAACTTATTTTCTCTCAGCACCAATACTCATCTGCTTCTCGAGACTTAAGATTTTGTACTTTACAATCCTTGATTGAGAGAAACCAGGTGATAGGTATACTGTCACTGGAAGAAGTCTGAGGAGTTTCCGGAGAGGTGGTCCTGAACTTAGGATGAGTGGGGTTCTTGATAAATGTGCAGAAATAAGTTGAAGAACATGTCTAAGGCAGAGATTGATTGAGAATATGAGTCATCTTGACAGAGATGCTTTTGGGGGTTCTCAGGCTCTTTTAAAGGAATTTGGTGAGGGGTCAACATGGGAAAGTATGTGAGGATGACATCAGTCTGATGATCACATGATGGTTTACGATGGATTCTTAGACTGATGTGGTCTATGTTAAGTGACCAATAAATCACACTGGAAAGTACCCTAGGTTATAAGTTTCTTAAAATATTGTCTCTCTCTCTTTGCTTAATCTGTTTCTTACATAAGACACTCCACAGTGCACAAGATAATTTTCATAACTGGATGAATTTCCAACAACTGTAAGATTGCCCAGAAATTTGGGAGTGAAATTAGCCCAGTTGGCTTGGGGAGTGACAGACCTGGGAAGAAACATGCAAAACTTTAGCATCAGGCATGAGACATTCAGATTAAAATCTCTTTTTAATCTCTCCTTGTTTTTCATTTTGTCTACTTTTTACCTATCTTTTAGTTTTTCTATCCAATCTCAATACCACATTGTTGGACTAGAAAAATTCAACATGGACCCATAAGGCCCTGTTGTTGTCATAAAGCAAGGATATTTGAGACCAACAGCTGGGGATAAAATAACCAATTTAAAGAGCTCCCCACGAGCCAAGTTAGGACAATTTGAGCACCAAGAAAAAAATGTCAGTTAATTGAAATATTGTTTATAAAATTGTTTATATAATATTGTTTATAAAAAACCCTGAGTCCATTAATCAGTTCAGATGAGGCAGACAAGGCTTAAAAAGTAACAGAATTCACCCAAATCTCCATCATGTTGGATTAGGCTCTAACTTTCTTAACAAGACTCCTTTGGTGATAGAATTAAAATCAAGAATCAATAAATGAAATGGATTCAAACTAAAAAGCTTCTTCTCACTAAAAGAAACAATCAATGAGGTGAATAGAAAGCTTACATCTTGGGAGCAAATTTTACCACTCACACATCAGATGGAGCACTTATCTCTAGGGTATATAAAGAATTAAAAAGCTAAACACCAGAAAAAAAATAACCCAATCAATAAATGGGCCAATGAACTAAACAGACACCTCTAGAAGAAGATATACAAACAACCAACAAATATGTGAAAAAAATATTCAACATCTCTAGGATTAGAAAATTGGAAGTCAAAACTACTCTAAGATTTCATATCACTCCAGTTGTAATAGAAGCTATTAAGAATACAAAGAACAATAAGTGTTGGCAACGATGTGGGATAAAGGGCACACTCCACACAAGCCTGTATGGGCCCCAGGTTCACCCCTCCACTGGTGGGGCAGACACCTGCCAGAGACTAGCCTCTGGAACAGGACTACCCCTTTCAACCAGGAGACTACCATTTGAGGTCAAGCCCAGTAGCCCAGATCTACCCATATCTGCCTGGGAAGAACCCAGGCTCATAGTAGGCCTGGGTCCACCCCTCCACCAGCAGGTACTACTGTAGCCCAGCTTCCAGCACAGGACTGCCACTTCCAACCAGCAGAGTATCAGGTCTGGCCCAGATCTGTCCACGTTGATTTGCGCAGGACCCAGGTCCAGGGTAGGTCTGAGTTTGCACCCCCTAACCCCCACCTGGGAGCCTAAGCCTAACCCACTTCCATCTTGGGACACTAGAGTCATCACCATAGCCTCCCCCATACAGTAGCCCCTTACTTTTTTGACAACAGACAGGGCCTACAAGCAGCTGCATCTCAGAGAAGGCATCCCAAAGGGAGTGTGAGGTCCACTCTTGTAGCCCCATCTCTGTAAGACATTGCTTCCATCTTGGGACACCATAACTATTATCTCGAGTTACCTGGGCTATTGCTGCCACCAATCTTAGATGCAGTAGCACACACTGAAGGACACCTGCAGGGTCTTGAAGCCCAACATCAAGGTGAGGTACAGACAATCTGCAAGGGGTATTGCAAACATATAAGGAAGAAACTGTAATATCCCAGATCCACACTGCAAGAAAGGAAGACACATAGACAACATGAAAAAACAAGGGAGGAAAGTTCCCCAAACAAACCAGGACACTGAAATAACAGAACCCATGGACAGTGAAGTTGATGAAATGTCAGAGAAGGAGTTCAGAAGGTTCATAATTAAAATGATCTGTGATTTAAGGAATGACCTAAATGAGCAAATACAGGCAAAAAATGATTACTCCAACAAAGAGATAAGCCAGCAAATAGAGGTAGCAAAAGATTACATCAAGAGAGAGGTACAGACTCTGAAAAAAAGTCAGAAATCCTTGAAATAATGGATACATAAATCAAATAAAAAACTCAATAGAAAGCATAACAAACAGACGAGATCACTTGAAAGGAAGAAGTCAGATAATGAAGACAAAGTATACAATCTAGAACATAAAGTTGATCACACATGAAGACAGTAAGAAACCATGAACAGAACATCCAAGAATTATGGGACAGCATCAAAAGACCAAATCTAAGAGTTGTTGGTATAGAGGAAGGCACAGATTTTCAAACCAAAGGAATGCACAATCTCTTCAGTGATATAATATTAGAAAATTTCCCAAGCATACAGAATGAATTGGAAAACCAAACACAAGAGGCTTGCAGGACACCAAATGTACAAAATTACAACAGATCTACACCAAGTCACATTATAATGAAAATGCCTATCATAAAGAATAAGGATAGAATCTTTTTTAATATTTATTTTTTAGTTTCTTTTTAGGTGGACACAACATCTTTATTTTGTTTTTATGTGGTGCTGAGACTCAAACCCAGTGCCTCACACATGCTAGGCAAATGCACCACCACTTGAGCCACATCCTCAGCCTAAAATCCATAATACAGAGAAATCAGATCACATATAGGGGGAGACCAATGCGTATCTCAGCAGATTTTTCAACCCAGACCCACAAAGCTAGAAGATCATGGAACAACATATACCAAGCTCTTAAAGGAAATAGATACCCAGCAAACTAAGCTTTAGATTTGATGATGAAATAAAAAACTTCCATGATTAACAAAAGTTAAAAGAATTTACAAATAGAAAGCCTGCACTACAGAACATCCTCAGCAAAATATTCCATGAAGAGGAAATGAAAAACAATGATGAAAATCAGCAGAGGGAGGGATTACACTAAAGGAAAATCTAATCAGGGGAGAAACCAAGTCACATTAAATACCAAAAATTTTTTAAAAAGGGGGGGCTGGGAACACAAATCAGTTCTCCCATAATAACCCTGAATGTTAATGGTCTAAACTTACAAATCAAAAGACATAGACTAGCAGATTGGATCAAAGAAAAAAGACCCAACAACATACTGCCTCAAAGAGATTCATAGGAAAAGACATCCACAGACTGAAGGTGAAGGGTTGGGGAAATTCCAAGCACTCCAAGAAAATGGACTTTGGAAGCAAGCAGGGGTTTCCATTCTCATATCAAATAAAGTAGACTTCAAGCTAAAGTCAATAAAAAAGGATAAAGAAGGATGCTGCATACTGCTCAAGGGAACAATACACCAACAAGTCTTAACAATTATAAATATCTATGCCCCAAACAATGGAGCATCTACATTCATCAAACACACTTTCTCAAGTTCAAGAGTCAAGGAGAACCCAAAACTATAATTTTGGGTAACTTAAAACACCTCATTCATCACTAGATAGATCTTCCAAACAAAAGCTGAACAAAGAAACTACAGAACACAATAATACAATCAATAACTTAGAGTTAACTGACATATATAGAGTATTTCATCCTTCAACAAGAAAATATACTTTCTTCTCAGCAGCACATGGATCCTTCTGTAAAATAGACTATATGCTATGCCACAAAGCAACTCTTGGCAAATATAAAAAACTAGAAATGCTACCCTGCATTCTATCAGATCGTAATGGAATGAAATTTCTAAATCAATGATAAAATAAGAAATAAAAGCCACTCCAACACCGGGAGACTAAAGAATATGCTACTGAATGAACAAAAATGGGTTGCAAAAGACATCAAGGAGAAGATGAAAAAAAATTTAGAGGTGAATGAGAACACAGATACGACTTATGAAAAACTCTGGGACACTATGAAAGCAGTACTAAGAGGAAAGTTCATTGCATGAAGTTCACTCCTTCAAAGAAGAAAAAGTCAACAAATAAATGACTTAACATTACATTTCAAAGCGCTAGAAAAAGAAGAACAAATCAACATCAAAAGCAGTAGAAGATAGTAAATAATTAAAATCAGAGCTGAAATCAATGAAATTGAACAACAACAAAAAAAAATTGAAAAAATTGGTCTTTGAAAAAAAAATAAATAAAATTGGCAGACCCTTAGTCATGTTAATGAACAGAAGGAGAGAAAAAACTCAAATTACTAACATATGTGATGAAAAAGGAAATATCACGACAGATACTACAGAAATACAGAAGATTATTAGAAATTATTTTGAAAACTTGCACTCCAATAAAACAGAAAATATCAAAGGCATCAACAAATTTCTAGAGTTATATAATTTGTTCAAATTGAATCAGGATGGTATACACAATTTAAACAGATCAATTTAAAGTGACGAAAGAGAAGACACTATCAAAATTCTACCAACAAAGAAAAGCCCAGGACTGGACAGATACACAAGTAAGTTCTACAAGACCTTTAAAGGAGAACTAATACCAATACTGTCCAATTTATTTCAGGAAATAGAAAAAGAGGCAGCATTTCCAAACTCATTGTGAGAGGACAATATCACTCTGATTCCAAAACTAGGCAAAGACATATCAAAAAAAGAAAACTTCAGAACAATATTTCTAATGAATATAGATGGGAAAAAAATTTCAATAAAACTCTGGCAAATCAAATACAAAAACATATCAAAAAGATCATGCATCATGATCAAGTGGGATTCATCCCAGGGATGCAAGGTTGATTCAACATTCAGAAATCAGTAAATGTAATTCATCACATCAATAGACTTGAAGATAAGAATCATATGATTATCTCAATAGATGCAGAAAAAGCAATTGACAAAATGTAGCACCTCTTTTTATGTTCAAAACACTAGAAAAACTAGGGATAATAGGAACATATCTCAACATCATAAACGCTATCTATGCTAAGCCCCTGGCCAACATCATTCTAAATGGAGAAAAATTGAAGGCATTCCCTCTAAAAACTGGAACAAGACAGAGATGCCCTCTTCACCACTTCTATTTGATATAGTTCTTGAAATACTGGCCAGAGCAACTAGACAAAAGAAATTAAAGGGATTCACAGAGGAGAAGAAGAACTCAAATTGGCACTATTTGCTTATGATATGATTCTATACCTAGAAGACCCTAAAAATTCCACCATAAAACTTCTAGAACTAGTAAATGAATTCAGCAAAGTAGCAGAATATAAAATCAATGCCCATAAATCAAATGCATTTCTGTATATCAGTGATAAATCCTCAGAAATGGAAATGAGAAGGACTACCCCATTTACAATAGCCTCAAAAAATATTTGGGAATCAACTTAATGAAAGAGATGAAAGATCTATATAATGAAAATTACAGAACCCTAAATAAAGAAAGTCAAAGAAGACCTTAGAAGATGGAAAGATCTAAAGTGCTCCTGGGTAAGCAGAAGTAATATTATCAAAATGACCATACTTCCAAAAGCACTATACAGATTTAATGCAATTCTGATTAAAATCCCAATGACATTCCTCTTATAAATAGAAAAAGCAATCATGTAATTCATCTGGAAAAATAAGAGACCCAAAATAGCTAAAGCAATCCTTAGCAGGAAGAGTGAAGCAGGTGGCATCACTATATCAGAACTCAAACTATATACTACAGAGCAATAGTAACAAAAACAGCATGATATTGGCACCAAAACAGACTGGTAGTCCAATGGTACAGAATAGCGGACACAAAGAATAACCCACAAAACTACAATTATCTTATATTAGACAAAGGTGCCAATAACATGCATTGGAGAAAAGATAGCCTCTTCAACAAATGGTGCTGGGAAAACTGGAAATCCATATGCAACAAAATTAAATTAAAACCCTGTCTCTCACCATGTACAAAACCCAAATCAAAATGGATCAAGGATTTAGGATTAAAACCAGAGACCCTGCGTCTAATAGAAGAAAAAGTAGGCTGTAATCTCCATCATGTGGGATTAGGCCCCAATTTCCTTAATAAGACTCCTTTGGTGCAAGAATTAAAATCAAGAATCAATAAATGGGATGGACTCCAACTAAAATTTCTTCTCAGCAAAAGAAACAATCTGTGAGGTGAATGAGTAGAGAGAGCCTGCATCTTGAGAGCAAATTTTTACCACTCGAACATCAGATAGAGCACTTATCTCTAGTGTATATAAAGAACTCAAAAAGTTAAACACCAAAAAAAAAAAAACACAAATAACCCAATGCATAAATGGGCCCAGTACCTGAACAGACACTTCTGAGAAGATGATATAGAATCAATCACCAAATATAAATAAAAATGTTTTTCAATGCTAGCAATTAGAGAAATGCAAATCAAAACTACTCAGATTCCATCTCACTCCTGTCAGAATGGCAGGTATTATGAAGACAAACAACAAAAAGTTGGCAAGGATGTGGGGAAAAAAAGGCACACTCATACACTGCTGGTGAGACTGCAAAGTGGTGCAGCCAATATGGAAAACAGCATGGACATTTCTTGGAAAGGTGGGAATGGAACCACCATTTGACCCAGCTGTTCCTCTCCTCAGTCTATACCCAAAGGACTTAAAATACCATACTACAGGGACACAGCAACATCAATGTTTATACAGGCACAATTCACAACAGCTAAATTGTGGAACCAACCTAGAAGCCCTTCAATCGATGAAAGGATAAAGAAACTGTGGTATATATACAGAATGGAATATTACTTAGCAATAAAAGAGAATAAAATCATGGCATTTGCAGGTAAATGGATGGAATTAGAGAAGATAATGCTAAATGAAGTTAGCCAATCCCAAAAAACAAATGTCGAATATCATCTCTGATATAATGAGGCTGATTCATAGTGGGGTTTGGAGGGGGAGCATGGGAGGGTTAGACAAATTCTAGATAGGGCAGTGGTCTGGGAGGGAAATGGAGGGGGTATGGGGGTAAAAAGATGGTGTAATGAGATGGATATCATTACCCTAAGTACATGTATGGAGACCCAAATGTTGTGAATATACTTTGTATACAACCAGAGATGTGAAAAATTGTTCTCTATATGTGTAATATGAATTGCAATGCACTCTGCTGTCATATATAACAAATTAGAATTAAAAATAAATAAAATAAAAAGTAACAGAATTCAGTGATGTTTGCATTCCATCTAGGATTTCCGTATAAACAGTTTAGTGTTTTACAGGTTCCTAGGTGAATGAACAGTCCATAAACCAACCTAAAGGTGTAAACAGTTAAACCAAAAGACTTAGAGCCAAGATATGTGCAAGAACTGCAGGCTTTGCAACTCAGCTGGAGAAAAACCCAAACATTACTTTCCTTTAAGGCAACACATGGGATTACAAGAAACTGCAATTTCATGTTTGGCCAAGGCCTTGTCAATTCCATTGAAAGTGAGACTGAAGCCCAGAGGTCTACTAACTACACAAATGTGCTTGGTTATAAAAACTGTGAGCACCCAGTGCCAAGCAAGAGCTGGGGGGTGGGGCACAATGACCATGAACCAGTAAGCCCTGGTCCCTTGTTTGTGTAGACAGGAAATGGTCCCCTGAGGTTAATTCCATCCCAGGAAACAATTACATTAAAGCATAGGTATAAAATAAAGTTTGCTCAGGAGCTTAGTTTTTTTGTTTGTTTGTTTGTTTGTTTGTTTTGGTTTTTTTTTGGTACCAGGGATTGAATCAGGGGGCAATTTACCCCACATTTACCCACATCCTCATCCTGTTCTATGTTTTATTTTGAGACAAAAGTTAGTTAAGTGGCCAAGGCTGGCTTCGAACTTGTGATCCTCCTGTGTCAGCCTCCCAAGCCACTGAGATTTCAGGCATGTGCCACTACACCTGGCTGCTTAGCTCTGACAAATTCCCTCTTGGTCTCATCCTCTCCACTCCCATGAGTTTTTGATTTTCATAATCTGCCCACTATGGTTTGCAACCCTTTGCTAATCTCAATGTAAATCTTTTCTTTTAGAGAGACTCTCTGTGAGTTTCTTTCCTTTTTTATTCATGTTGACACCCCCCCTTTTATAAACTATGTGTGACTACATGATTACATTTGGGGGCTACCTGAATGGTCCATGATATTCTCTCCATCAGAAGATTCGTAATCACAACTGCAAAGTCTCTTTTGTCATATGAGGGAATTTTCACAGGTTCCAGGGATTAGGACCTAGATATGTCTGGGGACCTTGTTCTATGGACCACAGCTATATGAATGGGATGTTATACAAAGGGATGTTTCATGTTTTTGTCACAGTCCCTTATATAGGTACACCTTCCCACTCCTGTGTACTCTGAAACACTCATTTCCTCCTTGTTCTGACAGGGGTTTCCACCCACTGCTCAGGGGGAATCATGGGGACTGTCTTAGAATATTAGCATTCTCCAGCTGGGGAAATGAGTTTGGTAAACATCTGTGAACCGTGTTGGAACAGAGAGGCCCTGTGCCCACAGTGCACCTGGCCTGCTCCACTGCATGTGCAGACTTCCTGGCTGATTGAGCTCTTTCTTTCCTCTTGTCCTCTTACCTGATTCCTTCAGGCTCTTCCTGAAGTACATGACTTCTCCAAGTGTATTGGAAAGACTCAGTCTGACTGCTCCTCAGCTGCAATCAATTCACCCTGGTGAACTTCCTGATCCCTGTTGAAAATGGAAAATTGTGAATAGGGATCACTGAAGTCCTGCTGCGCTATATAACATTTTGTGATTCTGTGATTCCAACTGGCCTGAAGACACCTCCACCCCACTCACTTCTGACTGGTTAACTGTGTTCCTGCCCTTGACCTTGCCAGGGCTGCCAGGGCATTGCCAAATGCACTTCTGGAAAAGCTCCAGACTCCCCTGAGCTCTGAGTGTGTGGAGGTGGACATGGGCAGGAACAACTGACCAGAGATGAGGAAGAGTTGTGAGCACATGGGCCAAGTGCCCTTGCCTATGACAGCAGAGGCCCTCAACATGACCTTAGATTTGGGCTTTGTCACATGCATAGGTTCCCTAGAAGAATTGAGGATTAAATGGTGCCCTGCTGAGCATACCTGAGTGAGCACCCTCATCTGTTGGGGGTGATGATGGATGGGTATTTGATTCAGAGGAGAGAAGGGTCTCATGTGGCTTTACCTCCCAAATTTATTTTAAGGCTTCAGTTACCCTAAAATGGGGAACTTCCCCACATTATAAAAAGACTGAATATCTTGTCTTTGTAACTTTGTGAGTGAATTTGTAATTTTAAATGATTTTCAAATTAAATGATACAATAAGCTCTTACAACACACCAAAGAATACAGACGTGGAAGCCAAAGTCAATCACCCTTTCTCTTACCCTATCCAGGAGGTGCATGTGTCCTGCCCACACTTTGCCCATGCACACAAAGAAGTGTGCAGATACAGGTCTTCACACAACAGGATCATAGTATTAAATTTTACTCTTCTTCTTCATTTAATATTAGAACATAAAATAATCTTGAGACCCCAAAAAGACCCTCAGAGTTCTGTGTGTGTCTGTTTGCTTATTGCACCACAGCAGCAGTGGAGTTAACGGGAGGGAAAGTGCAGTTGGCCTGTGAGCCTGTGTTCATGTGATACTGATCTGAAGTCCATCGTTCCAGGCTCGCCATCATGGATCCTCTGTTGGAAGCCACCGGCACCTTTGCCTTAAACCTTCTGAAAATGCTGGGTGAAGACAGTTCAAGAAATGTGTTTTACTCACCCATCAGCATCTCCTCGGCCCTGGCCATGGTCCTCATGGGGGCAAAGGGAACCACCGCAGTCCAGATGGCTCAGGTACCTGGTGTCCTTTGGGAGTAATAGTAAATGCTGGTAGTTGTCAATTGAGCTGATTCTCCACACTTCAAATCCCAACAGGGATTGCTGTGGATGGATATCAGAGGGTATCAGAGAGGTGTGGATGGAGAGTTGACAAGAAGCACATGCTACCCCTGCTGAGCACCCCTGTGAGCACATTGCAGTCCCTGAACTGTAGCAATTTCCAAATCCAGCCAGGTGTGTATGCCAGGCTCCTCTGTCCTCAGGGTGGGAATATTCCTTGATTGGCTCCACCTGGGTTTCCTGGGAAGCATTCCTTGTCCTCCACATGTCAGGTCATGGCACCTCTCTGTGCATTCTGGGCTTAGTGCTTGGCAACTCCCATTCTTTTCCAGAAGAAATGGGTCATGTTTCATGTTTATTTCTCTCTTAGCCTTTCTCCTGCCAAAAGAGAGTTGGGGACCCAAGGCCACCTCTTCACTTTGAACTGTCTTGCGTTTTAATTTCAAAACTCCTTTAAAACCATTTTAGGATTTCTGTGTTTCAAGTTACAGCCTGCTGCACTGGACCAAGCCGCATGTACTGTTTGACCAGGACATAAGAAAAGACCACTGACTCCAATTAAAATCAAATTAAAGCAAGCTTATTATTTCGACCAGCCAGGCTGCCTCTCCCACCAAAAATCACAGGAACAAGACAACCCAGAGCGTTCTTGCAGCCCAGCTTTGTAGCCCAGAAATTTACACAAAGGGTGAGTTATAGATAACAAAACTCTGAGGAGCATAACACAAAGGCTAGTTTACATTTTTGTTGGCCTGACTGCCGCAGTCTGGCTGGGCACAATCAGGAGCCACTTGTCAAAAGAAACTAACTTTATTTTTAGAACCACACACGCCAAACAAAACAGCCTCTCAGGAAAAACCCTCAGAGCCTCAACTGCCACCACCGGCTTTCCACAAGCCTCTCTCTCCCACACAAGCTTCTCTCCACCTCCCACAATCCTCCTGCTCTTGAGGACGATTGGCTGGGTCACGTGGGTGGAGCCAAAAAAGTCCCCCAATGAGCAGCTCCGTGGTCTGAAAGGGCAGGGAAACAGCCCAATGAGCATCACCACAGAGGAGCCAATCAGCTAGATGTTGCTGGGGCCGCTGTGAGCCAATCATCAGCCGGCAGCTGGAAGTTTGCTGGCAGCTGGAAGTTTGCTGGGGCCCCTTCGGCTGTGGCTCTCAACACCTGACATCAGAATTTATGAAGGACATTAGAGCCTCAGAGAGGATGGTTATCTGGCCAGGGAAGGCCAAGATTTATGAGGCATCACTAAAGTTTCAGAGAGGGCTGCTATGTGGTCAGAGAGAACCAGGCATGGGTGAGTTCAAGGCATGGGCAGGCATTCTAAGCAAGTTCAGAATTTGCAGTAATTTATAGTAAAGCTGAAATTAGATTTTCATGGCTTTGTGGTGAGATGCCTCCAAATTTTAAGAGACAATCAGGCTGGGTCTATCAGTACAAGCCTGTTTGAGACAAGACTGTGTCAGGTTGGAAGTAAGGGTGCTGTGGGGCAATGTTCTTGAGTTGCTAAGAAGCCCCTTTCTCTACAGGTCTATGAGATGCTGCCTTTGTTGTCCATAGATTTTTACAAAGTGGATCTTGACCTTGCTCCTGAGGCCAAGGATTTTAGATTTACCTTGAGGCCATTTCTTAGGTTGAGAATCATGTTGTCAACTGGAGAGGGGGGAGAGAAGAAACACCTTTATGTTATACCTATCAAGACCTGGGTGAGAAATAGTTCCTTTAAATTCTGCTTGAAAATGCAATAATTCTTTCTCTTCCCACACTCTACGTTAGGCAGCTAAAAGGAAGACACACACTTCTTGGATATCTTAGACAGCTGTGGGCATTCACTGGGAACGTGTCCTATCTTACCTCTTGCTACAGGTGAACATCTTCACTTCTCTGGTGAATGCCTACCTTATCACCTTACCTCTTTTTGCAGACAGCAGTAGTAATTTCATCCCTGGCCCTCCAGCCTCTGTCAACTACCCATTTCCAAAGCCAGCATCAAGTTGTTTATTTTTGTTATGATGGAACACTTCTGAATTGCTGCACATGTCATCTGTTGCTGCAAAACAAACCATCCCCCAAATTAGTGGCTCGAAATAATCATGGTGGATTATTTCTCAGATCCAGTGGCAGTTCTTATGCTCCCTGTGATGACAG
Organism: Marmota flaviventris; assembly: GCF_047511675.1. Lineage (NCBI taxonomy): Eukaryota > Metazoa > Chordata > Mammalia > Rodentia > Sciuridae > Marmota > Marmota flaviventris. The sequence goes on from NC_092503.1 coordinate 137,082,183, forward strand.
CTGGGGCCACTCATGCTACTGTTGCAATACACAGCTGGATTGCAGGGTCCAAGGAGGCTTTCTCTCACATGGGGTGTCTTGGTGATGGCTATTGGATGGGGCTTTGGTTCTCTTCCCAGCAACTCAGCCTGTGTGGTAGCAAATCCTCCAAGGGGATACCTTGGACTTCCTTCCATCATGGCAGCGAGTGCAAGAGAGTGAATATGACAGCTACAAGGTTTTTTAAGGCTCAGGCCTGGACAGCATTGCTTGTGCTGTATTCTGCTGGTCAAAGCCTTCACAGACCTAAGGGCAGGGAGAGACCTTACCTTAGAATTTTCTGGAGCATCCTGTGTTTGCAGAGATGGGAGGTCTAGTGATACCTCTGTCTCCAGCTAGCCCCTAGATACAAAGAGCCTGGGTTGTGGAGAGACATTTCTCCTCAGAACAATACTGACAGGGTACATAAAGGGATCCTGGGAGGGACACTGGAGAGTGAGCTTTCAAGATACTTTTTGTCTCTAGTTGGATGGTGGTTTGAATCTGCACAGTTCTTAGGCCAAGTTTAGTATAGTTTGCTTGTTCCCTGTAGTCAGGGCCTACTGCAATGGTGTGTTTTTGTTGTGTTTCTGACTTCAGGTACTTTCATTAAATAAAAGCAGCAGCAGTGGAGGTGCAGATATCCACAGGGGTTTCCAGTCCCTTCTCACTGAAGTGAACAAGACAGACACAGGGTACTTGCTTAGAACAGCCAACAGGCTTTTTGCAGAAAAGTCTTATGATTTCCTCTCAGTAAGTCATACTCACTGCTTTTGATGAAGCAAGGTGGTGGGGAGGAGGGGAACTCGTGGTGCAGCTGAAAGAGCCTGAGCTGTGAATTCACTCAGGTTTCTGGTTACTCATGTATTTGTTCACACCTTTCATTTAAAAAATCAGAAAACTACTCAAGTCACAGGTGAGTACATTTTTGTGCAGAATGCAATAGGGCCAGCAAAGAGCCACATCAACCTCTTTCCCACAACTCATCATCCCTCCCAGAATAAGAGCTTTCATAGATTTGATATGTATCCTCCTGCACATGTAGTGATTTTGTTTTGTAGTAATTTTCTCTGCATTATGCCTTTATCCAAAACACGTTGTTTTGAAATATCTTTCTCTTGTTCTTCCCATCTCAGTGTATGTGGATCTACTTCAGTGTTGTTATCATGATCATCATCATCACCATTATGTGTCACTGGGGATTGAATCCTCAAATATAAATAAGCATGAGCTCTACAACTGAGTGCATCCCCAGCCCTACATCACTATTATGAACCATCATCTAATAATTCTAAGTTGGACACATTGTAACATAGAAAGATACTTGGTCATGGATGGGCTTTAGGTCATACCCAGTCTGGGCTGTTACAGACAGTGTTATTGACTGTGACTTTTGTGCATGTATGTGTGTGTGTGCTGCTCCCAGGTAGATTTGTGGAGGGAGGAAGGAAATAGAGCTTAGAAATTTTAATATATATTATATTTTTCAATGTCTCTCCAAAGTGATGTATCTGTTCTTTTCAGGGATATAAGCACAATGTTGGTTTCCATCTACCATGATCAACACTGCATGTTTGTAGCTTTTGAATCTTGATTATTTATGAGATTGAACTTAAGCTCTTTGAGCATGGACAATCTGAGTATCCATAATCCCAAAATCCACAATTGTAAAGTGCCAAAATGTAAAATATTTCTGCACATGTACATTTTGGGATATTCAACCTGTATATGTTTTCTGTATGTTGTTTATTTACACATTCTGTGCACATTTTTCTCTTGATCTGTATTCCCTTTTCTTATTGATTTATAAGAGTTTTTGTATGTGTGAGATTTCAACGTTTTCTGATTTTTTTCTCATTTTTCAAACCTGTTTTAAACTACATTGTTTTAAAAGGAAGTGATATAAATGAACATAAACAAGCATAGGTTCAAATATTGATAACAACTATATATCACAGTATGATTTTTTATAATCTGTTTTACTTATTTAATTAGTCTTAGCTACTTTATAGGTATCATCACCCTCTTTAAGCCTTTTTATGAACAGAAATTCCAACATACTTACATGATTGGCTGATTTAATTTTCTTTCATTTTTTGGGGTGGATATTTTAAGAAAACTATTGATATTTAAAAATTTATATTAGTATAAAAAATAAGAAAATTAGAAATATTTGTCATTCATTTTTTTATACTTCCAAAAATTGAATACCAACCATGATGTAAAATCACATATTCCTTGAGTTTGATTATTCATTGTTTTTATAATAGTAACTTGAATAGCCCCTAGTTATTTCCTAGGGTGTTTAAAAGTTATAAAAATCACCCACAAGTGTGTGGCAAGTTATCAATATTTGAGTAACCAGTTTGCTTTCAGACTATTTTCTTAGATTGAAAGATTTAAAATTTTTAAAAAACAGAACAGTGAAATTGGTAAAGCAAGAACTATGTGAGAATGAAATGGAATGATACAGGAAGTTCTCCTTTTAAATTCCCACAATATGTTGAGAATTCAGTAACATTGGATAAAGTAGTAATAATGAAAGTAATTCAGCTGGGCCTCAAAGTAACTCTGGGAGCTTCATACAGCCAGTGCTGTCTCATTTACAGGGCAAACAAAGAGGCAGAGAAACTAATTAACCTTTTTAAGGCCACCCAGCTAATAAATCAAAGAACTTGTGTTCCTAACACCTGTGTCTGTGCGATACTGAAGGAGAAATGTGAAATATTTCCTTATAAATAAATAGAAATCAAATATGGAGCCATAAACTGTTGAAAAGGAAGATTAGGAAATAATTTCATAGTGCATTGCCATTGTAATGGGTTGTAAGCACACTTATATTCCACAAAATTTCTATTTTAACATGGTAGAATGTATGTGTTCATCAATGTCATTATCATTTCATAGGATATGTTAGTAAAACACTTTGAACTTCTTTTTCCTTTCTTTTTTTGTGATGCTGAGGATACAACCAAGGGCTTTTCCCATGCTGAGCAAATGCTTTACCACTGAGCCGAATCACAGCCCTGCTCATTTTTTGAGAATTGCTTATTACTCCAAACTGAGATGTTCAGCAGCACTGGCAATCTCTAGACACAAGTAATTAATCAAAATAAAATAAAAGAGAATATTCAGTTCTGCAGCTGCACTGACCTGATCTCAGATGCTCTGTAATCACCTATGACACCATTTTTGATGGTGCTCATTTTTCTGTTATCACAGGAAGTTGTGGTGGCAGAGTGGTGCAGAATGGCTCATTTTCCTATGTTCTACTTTCTGTGTTCAGTGTCCCTTATTCCAGAGTGCAGAGGAGTGCTAGCTCTTGCTGGGTTAACTTTCTCTCCACAGTTATTGCAGCTCAGCTTCCTCCCAGTTACCTCTTGAGGCTCAGCAACTCCCATAAAGATCCAGCCATTCATGAAATTTATTTGATAATCGGGACATTAAAGATGGCCCAAAACTGAGAAGGTGGATTTTAGGTTCATTCTATGTATTAATTTGTAAATTACCTCTCTAAATCAGCACATTATTGAGTTTCTGCTTTGGTAGATTAATGAAGTACACTTGTTAATTACTTTGGAACCGTGCAATTATGTTGCTCTGCCTTAGTCTTTTAAAGATTCCTGTCAGAAATTCTACCAAGCAGAGATGGAAGAGCTTGACTTTCTGAATGCTACAGAGGAGTCCAGAAAACACATAAACATCTGGGTAGCTAAAGAGACAGAAGGTAAAAGCATAGTTTTTATTTGTTGTTTCTGGTGATGGTGGGGTTGTAGTTGCTTTGCTAGTTCCTTTGTTGGCAGTGCTGGGGATCCAACCCAGGGCCTTGGGCATGCTGAGCAGATGCTCTACCGCTGAGCTACAGTCCCAGCCTATTGTTCTGTTTTTAATAGTATTTACATCAGTCTTATTGTCAGTTCCTTCACAAGATTGTCAAATATGAACAGGAATGATGTGTTTGTTCTCAAATAATTTCAGACTTTAAAAGTCTGCTTCTGAAATACTGTCAGTGGATGACATTTTCTCTAGCTCTTCCCTGCTCTTCTCAGTGTATCCATAATGTTTCCCCCTAGTCAGCACCCCTCTTCCAGAACAATCCACTCTGTAATGTCTTTGCTGTTGTTTGTTTTTTCTTTTCACCAATCGCATAAAGAAAAATTCACCTGACAGGTCTCAGCTGTGTCCTCTCTAGTGTGAGCTCATGCTCCCCAGTTTTCATGCATTGTTGCAAGTTGCTTGGTGGTATCCTCATGGACCTGTGGTTTTTAATGTAAACTGTGTGCTTTGTTTTTTTGTTTTTTTTTCAATTTTGGTACCAGGGATTCAAATCAGAGGGACTTAAATACCAAGCCACATCCTTAAATAATGTAATGGGATATTTGTCCTAAATAAATATTTTATTTAGAGATAGGGTCTTGTAAAGATGCTTAGGGCCTCAGTTGCTAAGGCTGGCTTAGAATTTACAATCCTCCTGCCTCAGCCTCCCAAGTCTCTGTGATTACAGGCATGTACCACCATGTCTAGCTAAATCATGCTTTACATTTATAAAGAACATATTTTTAAAATCTTAAATATTTTTAGTTGATAATAACAAAATCATGTATATTGTACAATATATGTATTATATATGCTTCAATGCATATATAATGTGTGTAATGTTTAAATCAGAGTGAACATATCAGCACCTCAAACATTTAAGTTTAAATTTATAATCACTCCTTGTAAGAGTATTTTAAGTTCTTTAGTTTGAGGCACCAATCATTTCTTTCTATCTCTTGTGGTATGAATTCACTTACTAATATCTACTTTCTCCTTTTACATTTTATCCAAATGATGGTATTTTTCTTCCTAGAACATGTATTTCAATGCCAGAGATATTGCTTTGTTTTAATGACAAATATCTATTTATATTATTTGGGGCATATGTGATCCTTTACCTCTGTGCTTGACTATTTGAGGAGGTGGGCCCCTCTCCGTATCATCACTGATGCACAAATCAGCAAACTCTTAGCTAACTGGTTCTTTAATTTTTCCTTTTAGATAAAATTACAGAGTTGCTGTCTCCAGGTTCATTGAATACAAACACTAAACTGGTTCTCGTGAATGTCATGTACTTCAAAGGAAACTGGGATAAACAGTTTGACAAAGATCTCACCAAGGAGAGACCATTTAAAGTCAGCAAGGTGAATGTTGCATAGTAACAAAGGAGATTCCCAGACATAGGGCCTGTGTTTGTGGTGGTTTCTAGATCATGAAGGCCACCACATGGAGCCTGTACCTTTCATGGCATAGGGTAGCCCTGCAGCAAGGAATCCCCATGCCTTAGGGCCTTTCTCTCATGAGCTTCCTCCTTTTGTATGTCATCACGTGTTCTGTTCGGATGTTCCCCCTTACTTTCACCTGCCATACTTTCTCTGGTGTGTTAAACTACAAGGCAAATCTGATGGTGTAGCTCTCAGGCTAACTTTAGGTCTTTCTTGGATTCTCAGAACTTTTGAGATAAAGTTCAAACTCCAAATTTGGTGTCTGAGGGTCTTTGCAGACCCGGATCCTCCCCATTTGCTTCAGTACCATCACACTCCTTTCTTAACTGCTCTGTCCCCTCTGGAAGCCCCACCTGGTATCTGCCCCTTTGTCTAAGCTGTCACTATGTCCCCTGCTGGTCCCTAGTAGACATAGCAGTGGTTGAAGGACTTTTTACTTTTGTTGAAAAACCATCCCAGGACAGATGGCTGTCATATAAGTGCTTGACCTATAGGCAGTTCGAAGTTATCGAGGAGTTATGATAGCCAGTGCTCAGGAAATACTGAACCAATCACTGATTTTCAGTCTTCTTTTGTTTGTAAAGATAACACCAGTACATATTTTTGTTTAAAAACAAGCAAAGGGATACATACACAGAATTAGACTCTTGAGTTTAACCACCTTCAACGTGGAAGGTGTTTGCAGATGGCCTGGTGTCTTTCTCTCACAGAATCCAATTTTTAAAAAGTCTTTTTAATTATAGAGATTTTTTTTTGACATGCTGCAAAGCCGACAGAATGAACTAACATGTTCTTGATCACTGACCATAAGTTAGATCTTCCTCATCCACTTGGATCTGAACCTTCAGTTTTCCAAGACATACATTTTGTGTTGAGATTTATTCTGATATGAACTGTCCTTTTTTCCCCCAGATATGATTTTTTCTCCTTGAAATTCATTTTTAACAATATGTGTTAGGGCTTCATTCAACTCTAAACAACAGAAACTCCAGATCTCTGCAGTTTAGCTCACAGCTCATCTCACCACCCAGGAGGCCCAGAGGAGAGGAGAACCCAGGGCTGATGTGGCACTGGGGTGAGGCTCTTGGGAACCAGCTCTCCCTGCTCTGCCCCCTCAGCCTGTGGCCTCTTCCTCATGCTCACAGGAGGGCTCAGATACTGCCTCCACTGTCCAGGCAGGATGGGTCAGGAAGGACAGATGATGGAGAGCAAAAGGCCTTCTCTGGAGGTTCTGCCATTGTATTCAGAGGGAAACCAGAACTGCTCTCACGTGGCTTCTGCTTGATTCAGAGTGGTGAAGAAGTTTACCTAGCTTTGTGTAGTGGAGGGAGAGGGTGAAGCTGCAGCAGGGGTTGACTGTACCAGCCCACAGAGTGTGTGGTAGGGGTGTCTCCAGGGACATAGATTTTAAGTTGATAAGGATTTTCATTTGGATTCCTCATATCTAAACAAGATTAAGCTTATGATCATAATTATATATTTAGTGAGTCATTAAATTACCAAGATTGGATTCTTTTCTATTATAAGATTGGAGACCCTGGGTCCTGGAGGGGAATGCAAAGAAATTGAATAAGGTGGGGTCAGCACCCTGAGGCCTGTGGGCCAAAGCCGGCCCATATCATGTTTATCAGATAAAGTTTTGTTGGTGCACACACATACTTACTTGTTTATATGTGTCACAACAGTAAAATCCAGTAGTTATGACAGAAACTCTCTGTAGCACAAACGCCAAAATATTTAGTGTTCGCCCGTTTATGGAAAAAGTGTGCCAAGTTCTGGCCAAGGACATGTCTGAGGAGCCAAGGGCAGGAGACTGTTGTGGCTGAGGTCTAGTTCAGGCAAGCTCGACAAGGTGGAGACAGAAAGTGATAGCAGATATGTCTTTGGTTTACTGCATTTGATCCAGAATGGTGTGCTGTTCCAGAGAACTAGGGAGCTCCCTCAGCTGTGCCTGTTGCACGGAATTAGAAAAATTTCAGAGTATCTGTTGGTATCAAACTGCGGAGTACTCATGAGTTAAGCAGTATTGCAGGGTAGGATGTGGTGACTGTCCTCTGTCTTTTTCTCATGGTCTGAGGATGGCCCTTGGCTATTTCTGTTCATCAGTTTGTTTATTCATTAATTCAGCTGATGTTAATTGAGAGCCTACTATGTGCCAGGTATTGACTAGCTGAACATGTCTGCCTCATGAAACTTACATTTTACATCTTTAACAAGATATATGTTAGGGCTTCATTCAACTCTACATTAGTAGTTGTTAGGCAGTGGTAAGTGCTGCAGAGACACAAAGGAAGCAGACAGGAAGCTGTGGCTGGGGGTACAGTTGCAGGTCAGGTCTTTCAAGGAAGCATTCACTGAGAGGGTGATACTTGAGTAAAGACCAGGAAGAGGCAAAGGCTACACCCTCTGGATTGTAGGGATGAGTGGACAGGGGAGGGATATAATGACCCTTATTTTCCATAGAGACCCCTGTAAGTGTAAGAACCAGGGAGAGTAGTAGGAGGTAGGAGAGACAAGGAATGGGAGATGAGCTGCTGTGATTATAGGCTGTACTGAGCACTTCAGATCTTGCTCCTAGGACAGGGGGTGTCATGGAATGGTGTGCAGTCAGAGGGGTGTGATCTGACTTACATTTCACTGGGATCCCTCTGAGGTCATCTCTGTACTCCAGGGATAGGGTGATGGCAGTGGAAGAAAGAACAACAGATGAGGTTCTGGTTGTATTTCAAAGGTAGAGCCACCATAATCTGCTAAGGAGTGAGATGCAGAGTGTAAGAGAAAGACATGAGCAAGGACGCACCATGGCTTTTGACAACTGGATGCATGGTGTCACTGCCCACTGTGATGGGCAGAGGTGTATTGGAGAAGGAAGGGGATATAAGGAGCCCACAGTCATGTGTGACATTACGACTTTCTTTTGGTCTAAGTGTGGGTGTCACGCAGCCAGTATAATACAGGAGCCTGGAGTCCAGGGGAGAGGTCCCGGCTAGAACTGTAAATCCGTGGATTAAGTTCAAAGTAGTAAGACTAGGTGAAGTCACCAAGAAAGGTGTTGTGTGTGAGTCTGGGCACCTTGGTGTTGGGCTGTTTGTTAGTCAGCATTCTCTCAGTGTGCCAAATAATGAGATAATCCACTTAAAAAGGGACAGATTCATCTGAGCTCAAAATTTAAGTTTCCCATCCATGATGAGGCAGACCCTTTGCTCTTAGGCATGGGGGTGGTGGATGGAAGAGTTGGGAGCAGTTGATCAAGCAAAACTGATCACCTCAGTCAGGAAATGAAGGAGAGAGGAAGGGCTTGGTTCTCAGAGTCCCCTCCAAGGACTTGCCCCAAGGACCTAACTTCTACTAGGCCCTGCCTTTTAAAGGTTCCACCGCCTCCCAATAGCTCCACACTGTAGATAAAACCTTTAACACACTGGCCTCTGGGGACACTTGGTGTCTAACCATAACAGGGGTTCAGGAGGAACCTCATGGCCTGTCCTAGAAGCTGAGTCAAGAGTGTTCTTGGGGCCCACAGGGGCTACCTCTGTGGAGTTAGTCCACTGTGCCAGCTGGGTCATGTTTCTACTTAACAGTTGTCCATTTCCTTACAGCATGAGGAGAAGCCTGTGCAAATGATGTTTAAGAAGTCTACTTTTAAAATGACCTATATACGGGAAATATGCACCAAGATTCTGGTCCTTCCCTATGTCAGCGAGGAGCTGAATATGATCATCATGCTGCCCGATGAGCACATTGACTTGAAAACAGTAAGGAGCACTAAGCCATAACGAGGCCGTGATGGCAGGGGAAGGGCATTGGGTTTCTGGTGTAGCTGCTTTCCCCCGTTCCCAGTTAGCTTTTTATTTTATCTTATTTTTGTGTGTCTGTGCTGGGGATGGAACCCAGGGCCTTGCAGATGCTAAGTAAGGTCTCCTGCAGAGCTGTCCCTGAGCTCTGTCTAGTTACCTTGGTTACCACCAGCACCACCTCTCGCCAAGGTGAGGCTCCCACTCACAACATGGAGCATCTCCATTATTGCACGTGGCCCTGTGTGACAGCATGAGCTCCGTCTTGACATGTTCAACTCCCTTCTAGGTGGAGAAGGAACTTACTTATGAAAAATACATAGAGTGGACCAGCCCAGACCTGATGGACGAAAAGGAGGTGGAGGTTTTCCTCCCTCGGTTTAAGCTACAGGAAAATTATGATTTGAAGGAAGTCCTTTGCAGCCTGGGCATGACTGATGCCTTCAATCAGGTCAGGGCAGATTTTTCTGGAATGTCATCCAGGAGATACCTGCATCTGTCCAAGGTCATGCACAAGTCCTTTGTGGAGGTCAATGAGGAGGGAACTGAAGCTGCAGCCTTGGAATACTGCCACTGTGCATAACTCCATGCTTCTGAGCAAACCACCCCTTCCTCTTCTTCATCCAGCACAGCAGGACCAGAGGGATTCTGTTCTGCAGCCGAGTTTCTTCTCTGTGAGGAAACAGTCATCCCTGGGTGCAGTCCTCTGCTTTCACCCTCTGACCCACTTTTCTTCTGACACTCCACCATGTGCCTGTGACCTAAGTGACCTTATCAGTGTAGTGTAACAATTCAGAAATATAGGGCCCTATTTTGGAATCCCATGTTCACTACTGTTTGCATGTGAGATGTTTTTCTAGGATCTGAAATTGCCCTTCTCTGTGGGTCTGTGGTCACATTGGCTGCTGGGTTCATTCAACCTTGTCGGGGATCAGCTGTCACCTACCCCATTGCAGCTGGGAAGGACCCCGTGGCTTCACTGTGGGCAGATAACTGCCATCACCATTGGCCCTTCTCCAGCCATAATAAGATAAGTGGTGCTTCTCTCTTCTCCACTGTGGCATAAAAATCTCATCCCATATTTAGTGGGAGTCTAGAGTAGAATTGAGAGCTATGAGGAGGTATGAGGGGTGAGGGCTCATCTCAGGAACCTCTTGTGGGGAGCTCAAAAATTCTAAAATTTCTGTGAGCTTTCTGGAAGACTCCATGGAGGTGGGAGAGTGGGTAACTTGGGCCAGTGAGAAATCAGTCCCTTTTCCACGTGCATCTCTACTTTCCTGTGTTGTGATGGGGAATGGATATATTCACACACACTGCCTCCTGCCTTGTAAAGTTAAATTGCTCCCAGGGGTCAGAGGTATACCTAACAATTCACAGTAAGGTGGTTTACAACAACTGTGTGGTTACATACCAGGTGGATTTCTTCATGGCACATAAAGTGGCTAAGTTTTCTGCAGCCAGTTGTGTTACTTGCTGGCAATGCAGTTGTAGCATTCAGCATTACAGGGAGAAACTGATGGGCATGGTGGGGAGGACCTCCACTGTCGCCCTCTGACTTCACTGCTGTTAGTCTCATGTTCATTCTGCACCTGGTCCTCTTTCCCTGTGATGCCCAAGCTGCGGTGACAGAATGGAATTGGTGAGCATCAAGGAACATGGAAATTAGGACTGAGGTGAGGAAAGGAAGTTGGGTGGGAAGCAAGGGCTTGCTGGTTTCACATTTATCTGTTGTCTTAGTTTGTTTTCTGTTACTATAATGAAATGCCTGAGACTGAGAAAATTGATTTTTTTTTAAATAGGGTTTTTTGTTGTTGTTGTTGTTGTTTTTAGCTTACATTTCTGGAGGCCAAGAGCAAAGTGCTGCCTTCTGCTTGGCTCTGGCTAGGGACTCATGGTGACTGAGATCATAGCATTGGGAGCATATGCATAAGTGCCAAGTGGAGGGGGGAGGTACCAGATTCCCAAATAACAGCCCATTCTCACAGGAACTAACCCAGTTGCCTGAGACCTGTGTTAAGCTTTTTCAAGGGTGGTGCCCTCATGAACCGGTTGCCTCCCTCGAGGCCCCACCTCTTAAAGCTTCCCTCCATCTCAACATCTCCACACTGAGGACCACGCCTCCATTACAGGAACCTTTGAGGGGATAAATCACATCAAACAATATCATCCTTCTCCCTCCTCTGTATGACACTCTGGGTATTTTCTGAAGAAATAAGGGCACTTGGAACAAGAATTTCAGGGGAAGAGTGTGATCAGTTTATATGATGATTTTGAGAACTTGGGGAGACAAAACATGAGACAATAACAAACTCCTGGGTACAATAAACTGTCACCCTTTGTAGCATAGCATATTTTTCTCTACTCTTGTGTGCTTTTTTTGCCAAACATTTATTAAATTTTATATAGTCCAATTATTTCAACAGAATGTCTCCAAGGTAGTATCATGCCTCAAAGAATTTGGGATAAGTCTTCTCAAAGGGCCTCTAGAAATTTGCCTCTTTATTCACACACTTTCCTCGTTCCTTTCCCAACATGCTCTCTGTCATCTATTGGCCCTAGAGCAAGACAAACTTACAGGATCCTGAGTAAGTTTCCTCTAACCTAACATTAACAAAAAGTAGCAACACTCTCAAATTCATCATTAGGGGAATAAAACTGAGCACTACAAACTACAGCAAATATAGTTTCAAATTTTGAACTATGAAGTTTGATAAACACATTGCTTTTGTTTCATGAGATTTTAAGTAGCGTTAAATATATTTTAAAAAATCTAATTCCAAATTCTACACTTATTCTTAATAGATATTTCTGTTAGATAGAGGTGCTGATTTCACAGGGAGTTTTTCTGCCAGAAGTTCCTCTCCCTGATTTATTTGAGGGTTGCAAAAATTCAGGGACCTTGTGGAATATGTGTTAATTATGCCACCAAAATCAAAATCCAGTAAGTTATTTGGCAGTAGATTAATGAAATTTAGGCACAAGAAAAAATATCAACCTTAAAAACATGTAAACCACTCAGAGATAATCAGCCATTAAAACTATAACCAATTATTTTGAGTCTCAACTTTTATTGTTACTTTAGAAGGCAATAAATCAATGTGTTCCTCAATCTTATGTGCTTTTCACCACAGATCTATCATCAAGAATCTGATGAAAACAGAAGCTGAATATTTACACAAGATGGAATTATTACTAAGCAAACCCTCTAGCTTTGCCTGTTCCTAGTCAACTTAAAAATCAGTAAATTTTTGGAGATCACACAGCTGGGTGGACACGTTATTGGTTTTCTAGTAGCTTTACTGTAGATGACACCTCTGATGTGGGCTATAATGATAAAGGTGGCCTAGGTTACTTTTCAGGGACCCGAGGGCCACTTCTGTTGAAAACACTGACGTCATTGGGCCTGCCGTAGGTGTCTGATAGGTGACTGGGATGGAATGCAAAGGCTGGTTATCTCTGTATTCATGCTAATCTCTGCCCCCTTTGCTGCCTTAGCACTTGGGTCAGTTGCACTCAGCTCTGCTTGTAGACATGCTGATTGGTGGTGGGAGCTGCTATGTGTTTTCTTCTACTCTGCCACCCTGGTGCTTTTCCACCAGCTGCAGCAGCACAAGCATCCAAGGTCCTTCCTAAGACCCAGATCAAGCCACAAGGCCAGGACATTTGCACAGGATGATGGTGGCAGCTTCAAGAGTAGCTCAGCCAATCCTGGGACAACTCTACTGGTACTACCTGGTGTCTGAGTCTCATTCAAAAAATAGTTTCGGGAACCATTCCCTGGGCCAGTGGTAAACTACCAGACCCTAGCCCACCCCAGCATGTCAGTTAAAACCTTCCATCTCCCTTTGTTAGGGAAGCTGTCTGGTTCCTCCATCATGCTGTTTCCCTTCAGTGGAAGTCCTACTTATTCCCCAATTATACCCCTCCCTGCATGTGCTCCCAAGCCTTGGCTCAGTTTTGTTCCTACCATTTCTGAATCAAAAGTTCCCTTTTCCTGTTATATGGGAGCAGGCTCTTCAGGAAAGAACATCAGAGGAGGTGTGAGGGAGGTAGGGTGCTGAGGTCTGAGCTGAAGGGTGAATCTGGTGGAGCAAGAGGTTAAGGTGAGCAGTCTGAATGCCAGAACAGCATTTGTAACTGCTTGTGTGCTTAGCCTCCTTCCCACCATCTACATGGCAGACTTTTGGTATGAATGCTGAGGTCCAGTTCAAGAAAATCAAGTGATTTGAATTAAGCATTTGGGAAGACTTTATTAGTGATGAGGCAGATGAAAGGACTTCTAATGATGCACATTTTCCAAGGTACCTGTCCCTTACTCTGTTCCCATCAAAGCAGGAAAGCTCATCCACAAAATACTTAATGCAAACCCCAAGAAGTGGATCATGGTCAAGCAAATCTTACAGCACCCATGGCTGAGGCAGGGTGAACCATGTGTACCCTATCAGTGTAGCAAGGCACTCCCCAAACACAAACACCCAGACCCCGCAATCATGACCATCCTGTTTGACATGGGCTTTGATACATACAAAACCTGGGTGTCTCTGGCCAAGAGAAAATTTGAAGCAGCCATGGCAACCTACCTGATCCTCCAGCCCCAGAAAGGACAGGGGAGAGGGTGCACATTCCAGGGGAAGCCTGTGCCTCCCAGGGTCATGCCTCATCCATGCCCTTAGGATCTCTCCAATGGCTCTGGCCTCCTGGAGAGCAACACCAGCGAGCCTGCTCTGCGTACCTGCCCCTTGCCCGCTGACACTCATCTGCCTGAGGAGGCCCAAGAGCCAGGCCAGAAGGGCATCTGATGCACCAGCCTGCCTGCCATTCCTCTCCACTTCCTGCCTGCAGGGCCCTCACTCCCAGGGGAGCCTCCCAGTCTGACTCTGGGTCCTAGACATCCAATCCCTGAACGATGTTCGTTAGGTGGGCCAGGACAGGCAGCAGCCACTCCTCCCAAGATACACCCACAGGGCAGGCCATGGCCACAGAAATGCCTGGAAGTGGGTGAGGAGGAGGACCACTACCTGTGCCTGAAGCCTCTGCTGCTGCAGGCCATGTCAGCAATAAAGTGGCTCCAAAGACAGAGAGAAGAAATGTGCCATGTCCATAAATAGTGAGGCTCCAAGGAGGGCAGAGCTCAGCCAGGAAACACCAGCCCAGGGCCTGAGTCTCCTCTGCCTCCACCTGTGGAAGGCATCAGACTGTTCTGCCTGAGACACTTTGCCCTGCCCTGCTCGGCCCTGGATCCTTTTCCCCATTCTTCTGAGATGTTTCTGAATAAATTTGTTTCAGACAATTGTATCATAAAATTCTTGTTCCAAAGATTAAAATACTGGCTGATTGAAAGAAAGGTGGGGCCTCAGGATGAGGGCAGGGGCCCACCTCCATCCTCTGGAGCACTGGCCTCCCTCTGCAGTGTAGAGAGACTCACATACCTGAGCCAGTGCAGATGGAACTCACTTGCCTTGAGCCAGTGTAGAGCATTCACTTACTTTGACTTAGGGCAGACAGGCTCACTCCCCCTGACCTGGATGGATGGACTCTCCCCTTGAGTCAGTGTAATCTTGACTTTTAGCTGTGATCTTGACCAAAACCCCTCCCTGTGTGTTGTGTACTGAGTGGGTGGCAACTATTGGAGAAGTCACATATGAGAAGGCTGAGGACATCTCAGTGTCCTCTTACATCAACTTCATGGTACTGTGTGCAGGGAAGGAAGAGCTGGGCAGTGGGCAGGGACAGCCTACCAGGAGAAGTGGTGGGTGCCTCACCCCCTGCCACACAGCCCCTCACCCCAAATCATCTCATTAATTGCAAAAGGTACTGGACAGGGATTGCACAGCATTTCAGGAGAGGAGATGACAATCCACCATATGGATCCAGGTTACCTCTTTACAGCCACCCACTTTTGTGGTACTTCGCTTCAGGTCACCACCTAGGAAACTAGCGCAGAGTCCCTTGTTGCTTAGAGGAAACCCACCATCCTTAACTTGGTGTCTGTGCAACAGTGATCTACCCCAGGCCCACATGCTGTCCTGCGTTCCCAGGCTGCATCTGTGGCGGTCAACTCTTTTGATATAACAGGCTGAGCTCCTCCTGCAAGTTTCTCCTTGCCAGGGAAGCTGGGTGCTTCCTCCCCACACACAACAGTGCATGATTCTATCTTGTAGCCCTGACCACAGCTGACCACCATGGACTCATTGCACAGTGGGGAGAAGAATGGAACCTTCTCAAGAGCAAAGTTCTGCTCTTCTGGGCACTGTTTCTTCAGCTGTATCCAGAACAATGCTTGGATTTTCATGATAAATACTTGTTTTTCTTAGTTTGTTAACAAGATACATTCCTTGTGTGACAAGAATCATCTGAGGCAAGATAAGCCTACTTGGCATCTATCGGCTTAGGGTGGGAAGTTAAACCAACAGGACTGAGTCTCAGGAAAGGTTGCTGGGAGGCTGAATCAATATGTTCACTGAACCCGGGCCTTGAAATGGAGCCAGAGGAGTGTGGACAGAGGAGGGAGGGGCAGTGAAGAGCTCTGGATGGAGGACAGCATGGCCAATGGCATTGCTCACCAGGGGACTATGCATGAGGCCCTGGCTCTCTATCCATATCCAATGGGCATGTCCTGAATTTGCTTCCAGGATGTCATGCTTTCCTCCGTGTTGCGTGCATGGATCTGGCATGCACTTGAACACGTGGGAACCACATGTGCACTCCGGGTTCACATGCGGGTGAGTTCTTGTGAATGTGATGTCACATTTTCAAATTCTCTACCCCTGTCACTGGTCACATTTCAGGTCCAGAGCTGGAGGGGAGAACCCAGCTCTGCTTCAAGTTGGAAAGAAAGGACCTTTCTTCTAAGAGGGCTCATTCTGCCGGAAGTGCCAGATGGGCAGATGTCAATAAATCGCAGTGGACAAAGACTGGGCTTGTGAATTCCTGAGTGAAAATTCTTACTTTGCAAAGAAACTGGTGGGAAAGCCCTGGTAGGTTTTCATTTGACCTAATGTCTGCAAACAGAATGATCAAGAAAAAGGGAGGGAGTAGGGAGTAGAGGTGAGGGTGCACTGTGTTGGCAGTCTTCCCTAGTGAAAGAGATGACCCAGAGGGACAAGCTGAAGGACATGTGGCCTGGAAACATTTACAAATTAGGACAAGAGGTGTGTTCTCAACACCAGGCTGAGCCGGGCTTGTTGGTACACTCGTCCCATCTCAGCAGCTCGGGAGGCTGAAGCAGGAGGATGGTAAATTCAAAGCCAGCCTCAGCAATGTAGTGAAGCACTAAGCAACACAGGAAACCCTGTCTCAAAATCAAAAATGAATAAATACAAAAGCCTGGGGACTTAGCTCAGTGGTTTAGTGTGTCCTGGCTATGAAAACAAAATACAAAATAATAAAAAAATAAAATAAAATAAATAATAATAATAATAATAATAATAATAATAATAAATTAAAAAAATAAAAATAAATAAATAAATAAAAATAATTAAAAAAAGAAAACAAAATAATAAAACAAAAACAAAATAAAACCAAAAAGACATACCACCAGATGGAACCTGCAGGACAGGGTTCTCTGAGCCCCTCTGTTAACCTGTGGTTCAAGCTCTGCCCACTCTGGAGCACCCATTACCAGTCACAGCCCTCAGGAGCTGACATATTGGAGTCTGTCAGAAGGCCTCAGGTCCTGGGGTGGATTGACCCTTGACTTTTCACCTTTTAGACTCACATTCCAGCAGATGCACTCTTTCCTGCATTCCCTGCCTCTTCTGGGGTGTTGACATTCCCTGCCTCTTCTGGGGTGTTGACACCAGGAGGAGGGGAGCCAAGTGGGGGAGGAAGAGAGGTGCCACCTCCAGCCCCAGATTCAGGTGTTTTGTATCACAGGCCTGGGACAAGGTGCTCAGGGATCTCTGAGACAGTGTTCTGTGGTGGCTGGAGTTGGGGCCCAGCGACAAGGCAGCCACCTAGACTCGGGCCTGGAAATGGAGGTGGAAGGAAAGTCCTCTCTTGCTCTTGGTTTGGACATGAAACTAGAAGAGTCTCCTCTCACTCTTATTTTGCATCAGGTATTTCTCTAGCATCTCTCTCACTTCAGTAAAACACTTTGAGCACTTTACCTT
Source organism: Marmota flaviventris (assembly GCF_047511675.1). NCBI lineage: Eukaryota > Metazoa > Chordata > Mammalia > Rodentia > Sciuridae > Marmota > Marmota flaviventris. The sequence continues at coordinate 137,099,367 of NC_092503.1, forward strand.
GCTGTGTCAATAATGCCAGTTGGAGCAGCTTTATGGAGGCTGTGGGGTGAAGACCAAGGAGTAGAAGGCTCCAGTCTCCTGGAGAGGCAGCAAGAAACGACCAAGCCCAACCCATTCAAAAGCTCTTTGCTCAAGCCCCAGGAGCTTGCCTTGCTCAAACCTGTTCACAGCCACCTCCCCAGAGAGGGCCCTCGGTTTTTATCACCCTGCCATAGAAAGAAACCAAGCCACCGCTCCAAGACAGGGCCCACTATGCTTGGTTCATCTTCTCTGCTTAGGCCCACATGGAAACCATTTTACAATGTAATACCTGAACATCAACTTCTTTTAAAATGTTGCTATGCTGCCTTTTGTCAAGTAATAGCTCTCATGGGACCCATGCTTCTGTCTTAGCCTTGGACATAAGAGATCTCAGAGCCAACCTCAGCACATGGCAGTGACCTGCAGACTACCATAGCCATGACCCCAATTGTTGACACAGTCCTTTTCTTTTTATGGTGTATTCTTGTCTTCATTATTTCTAGACACAAATTCATTATTTACCAAATTTTGTAATATATTGTGACACATTTTATTTTTGAAAATCTTGCCTTTCTTAATTGCTCTGAGCAAGTACTCAAGCTCAAGGTCTGTATTTGTTACTGAGCCCTGGGAATTGGGCCATGAGCATTTAAGATGGATACTCCAAGCCAAATCAAAGCTGGTAAAAATTCCAGTGCAGCTAAGGGATTCACCAAAATGTATTTCACCATGACCTTATTCTAGCAAATGGTTTTCTGGATGTTCTATGGCATAGTTTTTCATGGTGCTTTACAGCAACCCATGGCTTTAAATATCCTTTGCAAATTAGGAATAATCTAATTTTACATGGGAACCAAGAGAAAGATTAAATGGTTTAGGGGCTGAGGCTGGGGCACCATGGTGGAGCAGTTGCCTAGCATGTGTGTGTGAGTCACTGGGTTCAATTCTCAGCACTGCATATAAAATAAAGATTCATTATCAACAACAACAACAAATTTTAAAAAATTTAACAGTTTTCCTTGTAAGTCCATCACAATTCAATACTCCCTAAGCTCTGCTGGGCTGGCAATTCTGGGTGGCCTGGGACCCAGCATCCATCCTTTACCACTGAAGCTGGTGAGCGTCCTTCCTCCAGGCTCTCATCAGGGTGCTTGACACAACCACAAAGACATCTGTGGAAAAGGTTAAAAAAGGATGAAGCAAGCAGAGCTTGTGTACCTGTGTCAAGGGGAGGAAGCCAGGACAGGGAGTGGCTGTGGGCACTCAGAGCCTCTAGCAGAGGAGTCACATTTCCTCATCTGCTTCCTGCTTAGCCACCTCCACACAGTGTGAGTGGATTGGGGGTCTACTCTGGAAGCTGGCATGGTGTGGGGCCTACTCTGAGTGACAAGCTGGGCTCACACATCTGCCTGGGTGAAACTGCTGCCCTGGTCTCTAGCCATCTCAGCCTAGCAGGACAAAGGCCAACTTGCCTGGACCCCAGGAGGCTCCTGAGCTGAGGGGACCCAGACACAATGACTGGAGAAGGGCTTCTCATTAGGGTGAGACTAGGGCCTTAGTAAAGTATTCCTATGGGGCTCCATGGTCTCACAGTCACTTGGTGACACCTGTCCAGTCAGTCCCCACACCCCCTGTAAGCTGGCACCCACTTTCCACTGCAAGCCCAGGGAGGGGCTGCCTACCCAGCATGTAGATGGCTGTCCTACACATGGAGGGGGCACCTCCCATACAATAGCAAGCAGAGCACACAGGCAGATCATCCCATCGCCAACAGATGCCCAGGACACAGGTAATGAAGGACTACAGGGAAGCACAAGACACTGTAAGCCATGTCCACAACCCTCTGTGGCTAAAATCTGAAGCTTTGCTGTGAAGCTTAGAACACCTATCCCTGTGACAGCTGGCACACTCCTTGGGCCTGAGCCATTTCTCCAGGCAGCACAGGAGAGCAACACTAGTGTTTGTAGGAAAATCTCCATTGGGGTCAGAACTAAGAGGTGTTGGACAGACTTCTGCATGTAGTTCTCTGTGTGTTCTGTGCCATGTGTCACCATCTAGGCACTGCTCCACAGAGCACTAGCAGGGACTATCTTCTACTGAGCTGATCACTTCCTATTAGGTCTAAAGACAGAAAAAGATGTCTTGAAAATGAGGAAACTAAAAGTAGGGTCTAGGAGTTGAGAAGCCCCCTGCCAGTTTCAGTAAGTCACCAGGCACTCTCAGTACCACACTGCCATCCTTGGACGGAATCAAGGCAGACACCCAGAAGATGGGCAAGGGCAAAAGGCAGTCCACATCTACACGGCTGGCCAAGGCTGGAGTCACATGACAGCTCTGATGGCTTTGGGGTGTCCAAAATACCAACTGGATATTTAGTTGTCCTGTTCATCTCTTTTGAACTCCAAGCCCATCCTTGAAGATTGCCCTAACAGTGGTCTTGCCATATGAAATGTACAACACCCAAACATTGCATGGGGCACACTCGTCTATTAAAGATTCTTGCATTTTTCACAAATTCAGATTTGATGAGCAGCCATCTTATATGGCACCCTGCATGGGAGGAAGGGGATATGGGAATGAGGTAGGAGGTGGCAAGCCTCAGAAGGCAGGTGAGTGGGACACAGGATGGCCAGTCCCCCTTGACCTGGCCTCCATGGTCTCCCCATGGCTGTCTCATGCCCTGGGTGTGCTGGAGATGGGGATGGTAATTCACACCCAGTACTTACGAAGTCTATTAGTCAGAAGTTACTTGAGGGCTGGTATTATAATTGCATACTCAGCCATTGAAAGGCTAGAACTCCTTGGACCATTCCCACCATGGACTCTGGATTGGTGACCCTGGGATATTTTGTGTCCTTAAGGTGCAGACACAGCAAGGGTAGCAGCAGCATGGTGATTGCATGAGCTGCTGCTGCTGCTTACCTGCTGGTATTCGCCCAAGAGGAACCCCTGCTGCTGTATACATAAGCATCAGAATCAGGAGGCAGAGGCACTTGTCCCTAAGAGCCTGAAGGGTGAAAGTACAGTGAACCAAAAGGGCAGTGGTGTAAAGAAAACAAAAGGAGATAGAAGCAAGGTGCAGGAGCAAAGTAAAAGTGCTGCTCATCTGAGCTGCCAGCTTTATATATATCCATAGGTTACATTAGGTCATTGACATCATTAGTACATATTGCTCATTGTATAAAGTTACCCTTATGTGGGCAGGTTTAGGCATAGTGACACATTGGTGTTGTCTAAGAGAGTTCCTTTATTCCCAAAAGCTGAGTATCTGAGATTAAGGTTGAGGCTGATAAGACTCTAGCACAGAGCCTCCTCTCGAAGGACATTACCAGAGCAGCTAGGCATTGAGCATGTATTAGTCATCTTATGAGTTCCACAGAGAACCTGTAGAATATTCCAAGTGTGGAAAACAGGGCGTCTGTTACCCCCTGGGAGTTTGCTCACCAGAGGAACACTGCCTTGTACATTTCCACAGCCAGAATCCTTACATGGTGGTTTCATCTCATCCTCACTCTAGGATTTGCTCTCCTCTATGAGTCTGAGATACATGACGATTGGCAGGATTGCCTGGGCACCACTTGCAGAAAGGAACAGAGGGGCAGGGAGCTTCAGTGTGGACAGGACTCACCCCACCTTCCTCCATCTCCAGATATTTCATCCAAACCCAGATGGAGGTGGTGTCAGACACACCACACTAAACCAAAGTCTGTGATCCCAAATGCCTAGCCATAATGACCATAGTTGTCCATGCTGATGAATGTAGGACCTCGGGACTTTCACAAGGAACCTGCCATGGGCCAGCATTCTCTTTGCTGATATAAGCTACAGAATAGTTGGCAGAGACCCCAGATGCACTCAGAGGATATAGCTATTGCTCTGTCTTCCCTGAATCCTTGAATCAATTTTCACCAACAGGAAGCTTTTCTGTCATTTTTTAGGATATCGAATTCCATCAGGGTACCATGTGGTATATTTTTTGCTTATTTCATATCTTTTACCTCAATATCCATTGGTGGGAACTGGTTAAATATAGTGGATACCACTGCAGTGGGTCATGGTGTACTGCTGAGGATAAGGATGTAACTCTATTTCCCAAGAAGGAAGAGGCCCCCCAGATCTGTGATAAAGAGACAAAGAGAAAGGTGCTCAGCTTGGTGCTGCCTTAGCACCCTGTGCACACAGCAAGGTGAGCATAAGGATTTGTGTCCATATGTGCATTGAACGTGCTAGAGAGATAAGCAGACTGGGTGGCTGAGGGACAGTGCTAGGGCGCTTGCAGAACATTTGTATCTTGAACCATGTCAATAAGCTACTTATGCAAAAAATTGCTTTTAAAAATGATCAATTTGCTCCTTTGGGAACTTTCTGTACTCCCAATTTCCAGGCCTCATGGGAGAATCCCTGCCTCCCTGCCTGACCTCCTTGCCACCTGCCTGTGCCTCAGCTCTGCTCTGCATGGAGCCAAAGCTTGTGCAGGTGCTTTCTCTCCATGGTGCTCCATTGGGTCCCTGTGGGTTCTCTGCTTTTTGGCAACACTGATGACCTGGAAGAGGGTGTCCAAAGCTAGCTAGAGGGAGTCTGCCTCTTTCCCTTTCTTCTGGCACTGGTGGCTCTCAGACCAATTTTCAAGGCCTCATTTGCAGTGTGAGTATCTCAGACCTGCCCTCCTTTAAGGTGGTGTAAATAATTTGATCTCTTTCTCACTGACCTTGCCTGATCCATCTTCCCCATTACACTGCCACTGGTTCCTCTGTGGAAACACTGTGGCTGGCTTGCTGTGCCCCTGGGCTGCAGCTGCTCTGTTCCTGGATCTATGAGGTTTCACAAAGCCGACTGTTGTCCAGATTCCTGGCAGAAAACATCTCAGGAAGCTCCCCAGTCATGCATTTACCCCCGGTGAAGTACTCCTTTACTTCTGGGAGGCATAAGCCAAGATTTGGACACCCTTCCCATTTCATGACAGAGAGGCATTGGTGAGGCCCACTAAGTCTTATCAGCTGACCAGGTCTCACCCCTGCTTTCAGGGTCACCCTTCATCCCCTGTCACCCAACAAACAGCTGGTTGAATGGGGCATGGAAGCTCCCTGGCATCCCCAGGTATAAGGCCCTTAGCAAACCAACCCCATAATCTGGGTTGTGTAAATCAGGTGGAAAACATGGGTTCTTGTCCACTAATGGGACAGGGGAGCTTGTTGCCACCTTTCAGAGTGCACATCCATACATGTGTTTATGTGACTTGGAGACAATAGGACACAGTTGGCCAACTTTCCTTGGCCAAAGAGGAAGGAAGCTCTGCAGATTTTTAAGGAGTAAAAGGGACCATAAGTGTGACCTCCAGGTGGTTTTCTCCTTCACTCTGACACCCTCGCTCCTGTGAGTTATTTACAGACATCTTCCAGGCCTAGGTGCTGCCCGAGTTTTTAAAAATCAACTCTGAAAATCACACAACCAATGATGGGTTGTACAGTTATTTTGCAGCCAAGGGAAGTGACTAGGCACAAGCACTATCTTGACCCAGATTGTGGGAGGCCAACATAGCATGTGACCAACATTTGCCTCCCTTTTTGATTGGTGTGGCTCTGTCGGTCACCCTGTGATCTGGTTGCTTAGGTAACCAAAGATAGTAGCCCCATCTTTAGGGCTTAGAAAATGGAGATGTGTCTTCGTGCATGGGCGTGCCTTCCTGCAGCCCCATGGGTGGAGCTATGCTCACCTGCTCCTTTGTGATATTACCCCTTGCCCTGTTTGGGATAGAATGTTTCATGGAAATGCCCTTTGTGAGTCCCCTTCTCTTACTCTGCCCTTGGGTGTGGCCTATCCAGGTGTCAGTCAACCTGCTGACAGTGGACACCATGAAGCTAGACTCAGCCCCCTGCAACCTGACTCATTGCCTTATTTGAATGGCTTCTCATCAATAAAAGAGGTCAGTATGTGTGGGCTCTCTCCCTCTCTCTCTCTTTGTGGACCCTTAAGGTCAGAAGTACCATCACAGAACCCCCAAAGAAAAAGGTATTTTTGTCTCTTGTGTGGATATTTCGTGCAGCCCAGTTATTTCAGTTTCCCTGGAGTGACTCCTGAGTGTTTACATCACCAGGAACATGATACTGGATTGCCTAGATTAGTGATTTAATCCACCCTGAAGTTACTTGACAGTTTGTGATCTTTTCATTATTTGAGATGTCCTTGTGTGCGCCCAAAGCTCTGTGCTCACACTCTGGGTGTCTGGGCTGAGAGGAGAAGGGAGCTCCCCAGACTGGAGCCCTTGCTGAGTATATAGGCCATGGAGAAATGTGGCTTGCATTCCCTGGATGAGAGCACATCCCCAGTGCAGTTGTTCCTGCTCTGCCTCCTTTCCACATGGCTCATTTCTCCTGATGGCTGAGCTCCCTGTGTCTCACTGCAGGAGGCATAAAGATGGCTGAAGCTCCTAGTGATGGACTGCAGAGAACCTGGGCTTTGTGGTCAGTGCACTGGCCCTGAGGAGCACTGGTGGCCCCATGGCCAAGGGTCACCTGTGTCTCTCTTTAATTCTAAAGAAAATGATGCACACTGGGGCTCTCATGTACAGATGTATGGACCTAAAGAATGGCCACCATGATGGTGTGAGTCCCCCCACATTCTCTGGTCTGCTCCAGGACACTTACTTCACTGCCCTCCTGAAGGGTCAAGGGGTCCATGCATTGTGGTGCTTAGATCTAGAAGTTGGCCTATATCCAAACACCACTGCACCAGTAAGTAGAATTGTCCCCACTACATGGGCCTCCATCCAGTCCCAAAGTGAGAGCAAAGACTCACACTGAGGTAGTAAACAGGAAAGAGCCACTGCCATCCACCACCTCAGGGAGAAAAGCATGGAAAATAATTCACCAGAACTGGAATATGTTGTTTGCTCGACCAGGTGACAGAGCCTCAGCATCCCTTGAGGACTCCAGATGGCAGAGCTGGAAATGTTGGCACCTACTTGGGAGTGGATGTTTGTCAGTTGGCATGGGCACTTGAGACTAGTGGGAATGTAGTATGCACCACACAGCTGGAGCCTGAACCAGGTCAAGAATGACTGCAGAGGGAATGCACAGGAGTCAGGAAGGGAGGGACATTAAGATTGTTCTAGTTGATATGACTCAAGTGGTACTGATGAGAACACCAAGGATTGGGGGTCTTGTGACACATCAGAATTAGCACCCATAGTCAGAGAGATGCTTCTGGAAACAAGCCACATCCTGTCACCTCTGATCAGAGGCCTCTGGTGGGTTCTGCATGGGGTGGATGGTTTCTGTGCCAATTCCCCAAAGTGTGTCCTGTTTTGGGAATAGTGTCACTGCCCTCATAATTAGTTAAGTGGAGCTTATGCTGAAGTAGGGAGTCCTTTGGCCAGTGGGCTGGTGTCCTTCCAAGAACAGACACACAGACACAGAGAGGAAGGTGATCTGTGAAGACAGTAGAACAGGAAAAGTGTCACATGAAGATGAGCAAGCCCAGAGAGATGCACTTACACACCCAGGAACACCAAGGGTTTCTGGTTGCACCAGATCCTGGAAAATGACTGAATTTGGAAATAGAACCTCTATAGAGCTATCTAAATTAAAATGAGCCCATTAGAATGTGCATTATCCAATCTGAAAGATGTTCTCAAAAGCAGAATAGTTCAGACATACCTCCAGAGACAGAGCAAGAAGGTGGGCAGCTGCAAGTCAATGAGAGAGGCCTCAGGAGAAAACAAACCTGCTGACACCTTGATCTTGGGCTTCAGGCATCCTAACTGTGAGACAATAAATTTTTGTTGTTTCTGCCACCCAGCATGTGACAATTATGGAAGCCCAACAAACTAATGAGATGAGAGACAGAGAGATTGATAGATAGATAGACTGATAGATGACAGACATATGTATATGGTATCTGGGATCTTTGGACAAACAACAAGCAGATTCAGAGGGTCTGGTGGATGTGTGAGTTTTTCAATTTCTAACAAGTTTTTGGGTTATGTTGATGCCACTGAAGCAGCAACTCCTTCCTAAGATGTTTCTTCTATTTCTGTTAATAGATAAAACTCAGTTGATAGAATAGCAACCTGCCAGTTTCTTTCTGTTAACATGCTTGCTCAGCAGCTATGGAAGGAACCAGAGTAGCCTAGAGAAGGGGGGAGACCTCAAGGTTACTTGCATGAGAAAGTGTTGAAACCCAGAAGTCTGTACTGTATAAAAGAAGCTGAGAACAAAGGGCAGTGGTCAGCCTTTGGTGAAGACTCTGCTGAGCTGCAGCAGTGCTGAAGAAACCTTGCTCTTCTATTTCTCCAAGTGCTGCTTGTGTCTTTCCATGAACATTATTTTTGGTATTTTTCCATATTTTGCATAACATATACTGGGGGCTTTGTTTAGGAACTTGACAGAGGGATAGGCATCGCCTGGTCACATGCCAGATCCTGACTCTCACTGGAGCTATGATGGCCCTGGCTCTCACTACTTTCTGAATGAACTCAGAAGAAGATCAGAAGCAGATTTCATGACAGGAAATTAAACTGGTTAGTCCCCCAAAAGCATTTGCCCAAGTTCGGAGCTGCCTGAAGTGGAAAGGGAACCTAATCACTTTCGAGTGACTGAAGTGTCACTCAAACAGGTTTGCCTACTGGGGAGGTCTGTCTGTCAGTTCTGTTATGTGCATGCATGTGACCTGAGCGACATAGTCTTTGGTCCACCATCTTCAGACTATGGAGCCTGAGTGAGTCCTGATTGTGGTTCCATGGTGACCTCATAAGCTTAAGGCAGTACAAAGCTAAGGAGATCGAAAGTCCCTCCCTGGGAAGTTGGTCCAGGTCAGGCACTTATATTAAATGATGCACATTTAATTGATGCAAAGAGGCACCTAAATCTCTACAAATAGAGTGACCAGGCAGACCAAGGTGTTGTGAGACACCATCTCAAGGTGAGAACTTTCACATAATGTGCACATGACAGCCACTTATGTCATGATGTTAAGGAAATATAAACAATTAAATCAGGATGACGTTCTTTAACCCTAAAAGGACCCAAACATCAAAGGGGGAAATACAGTAGAGATTTTCTAAGTACAACCCCTCCCCCACCAAAAAATAGACATGTCCTTGCTTTCTTCTTCCCTTCCACGGCCATTCTTCCTCATCTTCTTTTGCAGGAGCTCTCAGTCCCTAAATGTAATGATTCCTCAGCCATTCTCTCTCAATAAAATACAAGTTGTCCAGGTGTCAAAAGTTGCCCAGTGTTTGCTGACTCACAAGTAAAAGACCATATTTTGAGAAGACTATATTTTGACTAAATGTTGTCAGGGAAATAAAACTAAAATTAAAAATAACATGATGATATCAGTATCAGTGTGAGCCTTCCACAACTCAGTTTTAACATTGTTTGCCTTATAAAGAGAGAGAGAGAGAGAGAGAGAGAGAGAGAGAGAGAGAGAGAGAGAGAGAAAAGAAGAAGAAGAAGAAGAGGAGGAGGAGGAGGAGGAGGAGGAGGAGGAGGAGGAGGAGGAGGAGTAAGAAGAGGAGGAGGAGGAGGAGGAGGAGGAGGAGGAAAGAAAACCCCACAAACAGGAACTAAGGAACACCTCACTTAGATGAGACTCCCTCAAGGATGCAAGAACTCCCCTACACTCTTCAGCAGAGGCTTAGCCACTGACTTGACTGGGTTTCCAGGACAGAAACTCCTGTCTGTCATGTTACAACATGTTCATAACCTTCTGATGGCCAGCTCAACAGAGGCTCAATGCCTAGAAGGAAAAAAGGTCCTCCTTTCCCTACTAACAGGAGCAAGATATTGCATATCAAAATAAATAAAGACACAAATCTGTCAGAGACAAATTAAATCATTAGGTTTTAACATGATACAAGGATGGTGAATGCTGGATCTAAAAAAAGAAACAATAACAACAACAAAAACAATGTGCATTTTTTACCATCCCTACCCCCACCATTGTGGAAAGTCTGAGAGTTCCTAGGAACAACAGGATGCTGCAAAATATAGAGACTGGATTTTCAAACTTAGACAGACCCCTGTAGGAGACCTTGAAAGGAGGGGAAAAAAAGTCTCATTAAGTGAGGAACAAACCAGGAGGTGGTCTTTCAGACAATCAAGGCCAAAATCTTGAGGCCCCAGCCCAGAGACTTCAACCTCTTTGTTCAGGACAAGAACAGAATGAATTCGGGAGTCCCTACCCAAGAACTGGGATCTTGGCAAAGGCCATTGGGGTAGTTATCTAAACAAACTAACTCAGTCACAGCTAGATGGGGCCCTGAGTTAGAGCCCCCCGCAGTCACTACTTTGCTGATAAGGGAAGCTGACAAGCTGAGACTGCAACAAAACCTCAATGCTAAAGTCCCACACTGAGTTGTAACCCTGAAGGATAACAAAAGTCACCATGTGCTTCTATTGCACAAAGGTCACCATGTGCTCATACTTCACAAATGACCTGATCTCAAGGGTCACTCCATGAGAATTCACTCATAAAACTGCAAGTTATACAAACGTTAAAGTCAGCTACCTTCCTAGTGGGTGAGGCAGGGCCCCTGAGCATAACTGTTTGGAAATGCTAGATAAAATAATTTCCAGCAGATCAGACCTGACTGACAACCCACTCCAAAACCCAGACTTGGTCCTTTATACTAATAAAAGCAATTTAATAGAAGATAAAAAAAAAGGATGGTGGATATGCTATGTTGTATGACTCTAAAGGTATGGAAATGGAGTCACTTCTCCAAGGATGGTCAGCACAAAGAGCAGAATTATGGACATTAACAGGACATTAGAACTCAGCCAAGACCATTGAGCCAACACTGAGCCAACGTCTACACCAAGTCTGGGGATGACTTCCTACTCCTCATGTCCATGGAGCTTAAACAAGGGAAGAGGACTCCTTACCACAGAAAAATAGGGACCAAGAACCCAGCTGAAAATTTTAAAACTTCCATAAATAGTATGGGAACCAAAGGAGGTGGCATTGTCCACTACAAAGGTCCAGTGGCAAAAAATGGAATGGCCAAACTGATGCTGCCACCAAACAGGCTGCCCAGAAGCAGCCACCAAAAAAAGCCAAAACCTAGCTAGCACCAGAAATGCCACCAGAGGAAAGGGAAACCAAAGCCAAGACAGGATATTGGCTCTCACAAGACCACTGAGTTTAGATTTTAGAACAACTAGCTTACAGACTGGTCCCCTAACACCCAGAGACCTGACCAGGCCAGCACTAGCTCACTGCTTGTCTCCCTGCACTCTGCTCTCTGTCTGCCAGCATTGCAGTAGAAGGCACTGGTGAGACGCTGTGAGGACCTAGTGGAAAGCACTTCCCTTTCAGGTTCTGGAAGGGAATAATCAGGGTAGGGGCCCAACAATCCACGATGACCATCTCTAGCCTCACCCTCAAGCTGACCCTGTGCAATGGCCATTTCAGGAGTCACAATGCTGCAACCTCAATCAACTGTATGATTACTTGGCAAATTGTTTGTATAGACCAGCTCCATCTAGCCTGCCCATACCCTGCTGCTGTGGCAGACAGCTTCTGTGGGCCAGCTGCCCTCAGGTCAGTGCCTTTGCCAGAGGTCAGCTTGTTCCCATGGCAGCCTTGTCCTCGTTAAAAGCCTGAAGTCTACGTATGTGTGTGCATATAGGTCCCTGGTGACCCTAGACTGTTCATTATTCACTTGTCATTGGCCTGAGGTTACAGCTTCCCCTTTTTCTCATGCTATTTCTCTCCTTTCCCTAAAGAACAATTTTATATTAAATCTCCTCTGCTCAAATAACTGTTGTGGTTTTATTTTTTTAGTGGGCTCTCTCTGAAGGTCAGCACTGGTACATCATATGCTCTTAGGAATGACTGTGGCAGAAACCTGAACCACCAGTGTATTAGTACTCCTTATCCATGGTTTTTATTTCTGTGGATTCAGTTGCCTGCAGTCAACCAGCTTTGAAAATTATTCAATGAACTTGTATACCATTCTATGTACCATGATAAATTCCACACCATCCTGCTCTGTCTTGCCTGGAATGTGAATCATCCCTTTGTCCAGGGGATCAACACTGTATGGTTAATCACTTAGTGGCCATACTTAACATGACAGCATGGCAATCAATCCTTGGGTTGTAAAACTAAGGTTCAAATAACCCTTAGTTTACTTCATAATGTCCTCAAAGTACAAGAGTAATGATGCTGACAATTCAAACACACCAAAGAGAAGCTCTACAGTCCTTCATTTAAGTGAGGAGTTGAAATCCTTGACCTAAGGCAAACACATGGTATCTATAGGGTTTAGTATTATCTGTGGCTACAGGTATCCACTGGGGATCCTGGGATGCATCTGATGGATAAGAGGATTGCTGTAAAAATCTGCTACAGTGTCTGCTGTAGCTCTTAATAAAAGATACTTCATTAGAAGTTAGGCATCCAGTTAGGAGGTGACCATATCATAATAAAACATTTCAGGGAACCACGCGTACCAGGCCGATATGCTTTGAATGTGTCCCCCAAAGTTCATGTGTTAGAAATTTGATTCTCAATGTGGAGATAAGGCCTGTTGGAAAGTGTTTGGGTCATGTGATGACTCACCCTCAAGAATGGATTAATGCTGTTACTGAGGGAGGGGTTTCCTTATAAAAGGGCCAGAGCAACCTCATTCTTCCCTCCCCTGTCTTCTCTTTTGCTTTATGCCTTTACCTTTCTGCCTTTTGCCATGGAATGACACAGCAAGAAGTGGCTTCTCCATCTTGAGTTCCCCAGACTCCAGAACCATCAGCCAAATATATTTTTGTTCATGAGAAATCACCCAGTCTGTGGTATTCTGTTATAGTGCTACAAACAAATTAAGACAAAGCCTCACATTATACAAAGAAAATCACAATTAACTAGAAGTTATTAAAAACTAATCCCAGTATTGTATTTCTCCAAAATGCTAAAGGAAATACATTTCAAAGCACAAAGCAACACATCTTGGCTGCCTCTTTCTCCTCCCTGCTCTCTTCCACTTCCTCCGCCTTCACCTCACCTTTCCCTGATGTGGAGCATTACATTCCAGAAATCCTTGAAAAATGTATTGTCCTTCTGGAAGATGAAATAGCAAATATCCTCTGTCCAGAAGTTAAAAATATTTATAATATTTCCACCATGCTGAAGTGTGAGCCAGGGCAATGACAATTAAAATAGTAAATTCCCGGTTTAGAATGATCTTTTCAGGCCCTAAAGAGAAAATACTGTACATGATGCTCAAATAATCTGCTTTACGCTTTTTACAAGCATTGGAGTTGAAAATAAAATATTGTTATTATTTTAAATCCTGATTCCCAAAGTTATGTTTCAAGTCTTTCAAGAGTGGCTTTGTTTGTTTATTTCCTGAAGATTTTATTTATGACTGATTTAGAGGAATCCAAGAGGAGGATCTCCTGACAGCTCTGGGTTCTTTGGCAGCTATAACCCCTTTCTCCTGGGGTGCACTTTGATAGAGCAGAGGTGTGAGGTGTGTTCTCAACCTGAATAGGAGGAACCAGTGTCCTTAACAGCCTTAGGATTATCACAGGGCCCTGTTGTCGCCTGCTGGTTATGTGTGGCTATGGCACAGTAAGCAGCCCCATATCAAAGGCACTTGGTGTCATCTGCTCTATCAGTTTAGAAATCAAAGAATGTATTTTCTTCCATTTAATTACATGTGCCCCAATGCTCTCAGTAGCTGGGCTCCCTGCTCCTACTCTAAATTGTACAAGAACCCCTGGGGATTTTCTCAGGACTTTTGCTTCCAAACCTCAAAAGATTCGTGAATTAAAAAGTCTGACCTGGCCTTTAGCACTCATCTTTCTGACCCTGCTGTTTGGGTTCACTGTGAGGTTTATGACCTGTATGGCTTGTGGGTTGGGCTTGCCTTGATAGATCAGAGCCCTTCCAACCCCCAGAGAATGCCCATGTGGACTCCAGAGGGGCAACTCGCTCATATTCATGCAACCTTTCCCCAGCCTGCCTTGGTTATCAAAGGGATTTTAAAATAATGTGTATGTGCACTGTTTGATGGTAATGCACACACTTATCATACCTGAGGTTCTGTAACCAAAGTTTTTTTAGAAAACATATATCTAGATTTATCTTATTATTACTCAGCACAAATGATTTCACCTATGTGAAAGTGTTCTACAACTATCACTTCAAAAACAGTAAAATGAACACTTGTGTACTCATCACCTAAGGACATAGAACATTAATAATACCTTTAAAAGCCTGTCCCCTCCCAACACACAACTATCCTGAATATTTGTAATTTTACCACATCAGTATGTATTTTTGAGTAACTTTTTCTTTGAAGTGTGTTTATTCTTTGTTAAGGGATATTCTATATCCTGCATTTTTCACCCAACTTTTTACTTATTAAATACATACATCTTGATATGTATGCCTATGGTTAACTAATTTTTGATTAGTAGTAAGATGTGAAAATACTCTATAATTCTGTTGATCCATATTCTCACTAATACTTGGGGCTGTCTAAACTAAGATTTCTGCTAGACTGGTAGATGCAGAATGGTATAGCATTGTGCTCTTAATTTGAATTTCCTTTTAATAATTAGAGTGGCATCTAATGTGTGTATCTTGTGTGAAATACTTTCTATTTGTGTGTATGTATTCTTTTATTATCTCTTGAATATGACATTCAGCTTGGTTATTTTCAGTCTTTATTTTTCACTAATGAGCATTTAAGGCTATCTGAGATTAGTCCACATTTTAATAATGCAGTAATTTCATTATATTCAGTTCTAAGCAATTTTTAAATTTTCCATTGTAATGTCCACTTTTATCCAAGAGTTATGAAAAGAAGGTTGTCAAGTTTCACGCTAGGCATTTTTTTTAAGTTATCTTTATTCCCATTTCTGATTCATTAAATTTTTATCAAAGAACGTTTTCTGTGTGTTACAGATTGTTTGACATTTGTTGATGTCAGAATATTTATAATTTTTCAGTAAATACTTGAGAAAAATATGAATTTTTCTACTGTGCTGTGCAGTGATTTTATATACCTATTACATCAATTTAGTTCAGCTATTTATTCTTTTATGTATTTTACTAGCACTTACTAGAAATCTGTTGAAATTTCCCACTCCGATAGTGGATTTGTTGCGCTTCTTTTTACAATTTAATGTTTGTTTTATGTAGTTCAAAGCTGTTTACCAGATAGATAAGAGTTTATAATCAATTTAACTTCAAATTGAATCAAAATTCTCATCATTACAGAGACTTTCATCTCTAATAATGGTTTGTTCTATTGTCTAAATTTTTTTGATATTAACTCATTATGTTTGATTGTCCCATTTACAGAACACCCCAAAATGTACCACTGATGGCAATTTTGAAATAAATATTTATGGTTTGTTTTGTTTTGTTTTGGTACCAGGGATTGAACCTCTTAGCCACATCCCCAGCGCTTTTATTTTTTATTTTGAAACAGGGTCGTGCTAAATTGCTTAGGGCCTCAATTAGTTATAGAGGCTGTTTTTGAACTTGCAATCCTTCTGCCTCAGCCTCCCAAGCTGCTGGGGTTACAGAAATGCGCCACCATGCCCAGCCAATATTTATGTTTTTAAATGTTTTTCTTTTGAGAAAAGGAGTAGATGATTGATTAGTGATACATTCATTAATATTAATAACACTATTAATATTATTGATAATAAATTATGTAATAAGTGCTAGATTATGATTTCCACCTATTTTAGAGCACCTCTGTCAATTTCATTAAAATATGCACAGAATTGAAAACTTGGGACTTAACAGATTAATACAACTATCCTCCTTCTTTTGAGTTAAGTAGGTTGGTAAAGGAATATGTTGATAAAGATGGGGGTACTTCTGCCGGGTGCAGTGGCATACGCCTGTAATCCCAGTGGCTTGGGAGGCTGAGGCAGGAAGATCCCGAGTTCAAAGCCAGCCTCAGCAAAAGCAAGGTGCTAAGCAACTCAGTGAGACCCTGTCTCTAAATAAAATGCAAAATAGGGCAGGGGATTTGGCTTAATGGTTGAGTGCCCCTGAGTTCAATCCCCAGTACTTCCCCCACCCCCAATAAAGGATGGGGATAGTTCTGAGAAACCTGCAATTAGGTGGCTTCATTATTGTACTAAAATTACAGAGTTCACTTATGTAAACCTGGATGACGCATTTATGGTCATCATTCTTGGTGCAATCGAAGGACAGGGTAAATGTAGATGGAGGAGGCTGCTGCTGGCATAACACAGCATACTACCTGACAATTCTTTTTTGTTGATGTTTTGTTTGTCTTTTAGCATTGGGAAAGGAAGCCAGGGCCTTAGTAGACTCTCTACCATTGAGCTACATCCCCATTCCTAAACTTTTCTTTCATGAATAGGAGGAGTACATTTTAGAATAACAATAAAGTATAGAAAACACATAAACCAGTAGCAGTTGCTTCCTATCATTATCAAGTACCCTCTACTGTTCATGCTGTATGTGCTGCACTTTTATACGACTGGAGGTGAAGTAGACAGGAACTGCAGTTCATGTAGGAGGCTAAAGTTCATGGTTAACTGTGGTTTTCAAGTGATATATGTGTATTCAAGTTTCTAGATAAGATGAGCCCTAAGACCAAGGAAATTGGCAGCCAAATTAGTAGAGAAAAAAATGGAATTTAAAAACTACAGTCATCCAGGGCTGGGGTTGTGGCTCAGCAGTAGAGCGTTTGCCTAGCATGTGCAAGGCCCTGGGTTCGATCCTCAGCACCACATAAAAATAAATGAAATAAAAGTATTGTGTCCAACTACAACTAAATAATAATAATAATTTTTTAAAAAACTACAGTCATCCAAAAGAAGATTAGAATGGGAGGAAAAATGAACAGTAAATGCAGGACACATTGAAGGTAAGAAATGTGATGGTGGAAAAAATCCAAATATATCTATAAGCACTAAAAGGGTAACATATCAGTTAAAAGTTTACATGGATTTAAATATTAAATTGTCTATCTTTACCAAAGATATGTCTGAAAGCACAAATCTCTACAGTCTCACTATAAACATGAGGAAAGTGCTACACTACAACCTGACAAAGGCTATCAGGTCACTAGGTAGCAGCAGGTTTTCAACTCCATTGTACCTTCGGACCACTGTCAAATGTGTGGTCTCGCAGGGACTGAAGTGCTGCTTGCTGTGTGACTACATTTGCAGTGTTTCTTTTTCCTTGCCTTTTGGATTTTTGTTTTAGATATGTCTCTTATAAACTGTGGGTGGCTAAATTCCATTTTTTAAATACAATCTAATCCTTTTACTGACGTGTTTGTCCATTTACCATTTTTAGTGATTATTGATATATTAGAATTTTTTCTACCATCATATTTTGTACCTTCAATTTGTCCTGACTTTACCATTTTTTTCCCCTTCATTCTTACCTTTTTTGGGATGATTGCATTTTTTATTCCATTTCCCCTCCTCTATTAATTTGGTACTTGATTTCTATCATTTTAGTGTTTGCCTTAGAAACTGGAAAACACAAATATCAATTAAAACCTATAGTTAGGGTTTTAATTTTATCCTCCTCCCAGAGAAAAGGAAGAATCGGCTATTTTAATATATAGATTATACCTTCTATCTTATGTTATTTTTATCCAGAGTGTTATATTAGATTTTCAACCCTATGAATAAAATCTTGTTGGTTTTGTTTTATATAATCATTGTATACATTCAACCATGTTCACTATTTTTTCTTGCATTTTAGAACAACTTCTAGAAGTATTGTCCTAAAAGATGTACAATTTTTTAGAATTCCTTTAGTAATGTCTGTTCATAGCAAACTATATTTTCTGATTTTTGTGAAAAGCCTTCATTTTATTCTAATAATTCAAACACAGGTCTAGATTTATAGTTATTTCTCTCTTTTTTTTCAATATATCTATTATACTATTCTACTGTTTTAGGTTTCCATTATTGCTCTTGAGAAATTTATTGTCAGTTAAATTGTTGTCATAGGTGATCTATGTGTTCTTTTACAATGAACAGTTTTGGTATTTATTTATTGGTACTAGGGATTGAAGGCAGCAGCACCTCACCACTGAGCTACATCCTCAGATTGTTTTGCTTTATTTTTGAGACAAGTTTTTGCTAAGTTGCTAAGGGCCCTACTAAGTTGCTGATGTTAGTCTCAAACTTGGGATCCTCCTGCTTCAGCCTCCTGAGCTGCTGGGATTCTGGGAGTGCAACACTGCACCTGGTTAGACAGTTTTACCATGTATGTCTGATATTGGTTTTATCTGTCCTACTTGCAGCACATTTAATATGTAGCACATATTAAATCTGAGTACTAATGTATTCAATAAATCCTAGGAAATTCTCAGCTATTGTCTTTTTTGCAATATGGTACTCCCCCATTTTCTCATTCTAGACATCTAGTTAAAACAAGATCAGGTCTTTTAATCTATTCTCCATGCCTCTTAATCCTTCATTCTTCTCATTTCTTTCCTTATCTATTCAGATCTTTCATTTCACTAATTCTCTTTTCATCTGTGTCTAATCTAACATCAACCTAGTCAGTCTTTAAGTTCATTGTTTATGTAGTTCAATTATAGATGTTATATTCAGTTATTTTTCAGATTTGGTGGTGACCATGTCTTCAAACCTTTTATACATGGTTATTTTATGTTCCAGATCTCATAATACCAATATTTGAAGGTCCTGGCTTGATGTTTTTGCATCACATTCATGATGTTTTTGTTTCTTCACGTGTTTGGTAATTTTGGAGGGCTTATATTAAGCTGATCTTAATCAGCGGATATCCTCACAGGCATGAGGTGATGCTTTCCTCTAGAAAGAATTTTAACCTATACCAATGATTAATTGCTATCATTTGGAGCCACTTAATTTCTTTAGATTTTCCCTGACTTCATAGATGTGGGTAGAATAAAGTCCAATCCAAGATTCTATAATACAGATTTTTTTTTTCTACCCAGAGCTGAGAAAGAGATAAGACAAGCTACCTGCCTGTCACCTTTTAAGAGCAGAGGTATTCTTCACACCTCTTCATAAGGGTGGAGCCCCTGCGTGCAGGGTCTTGACTCAGTTGCCCACATTACACACATCCAACATCTGCTTTCACTCCCGTTTTTCCAGATTATTGGTGTCAGCATTAGACCCTGAGGCAGCCTAAGCTTCCACACTTGCTTACCACTCTGCTATAGGAAACTAGTTTTCTTTGGCGGGGGTGAGAGGTTGGGGAATATGCTTGGATGTTTCCCATGATCTTAGTAATGTTCTGTTTTTTTCTGGCATGCAAATTTTACATGCTGCTGTGGAATGGATTTTCAAAATCCTTGTCTGCCACAGAACAGGAAATGAAAGCTGGCAGGTTCTTTAAAAATTTGTTCTAATTAGTTATACATGACAGCAGAATGCACAATGTTTCATTGTGCACAAATGGAGCACAACTTTTCATTTCTCTGCTTGTACACAATGTAGAGTTGCACCATTTGTTCAATCATATATGTACCTAAGGTAATGATGTCCTTCTCATTCCACCAAAAGGAAGTTCCTCCCTTCTTCTCATGACCCCTCCCCCCATTCCAGCCACTTGGCAAAAGAACTCCAACCCACAAAACATTAGTCCCTTGTTTTGCGGGGGGAGGTGGCAGCTTTGATTCCTCCTGGTCTTACTATGAACTTCCCTAAGAATCAATGAAGGTCATTTCCTAAAAATGACTTTGTTCCCACTGATGGGTTCCTTAACCTGGGTGATCTAGAGCACAACCTCTGGAAAAAAATGGTTTTGGTTTAATCTCTGATCAGCCAATTGTAATGGTGAGACGCTGGTCAAGTTGTTTCAACTCTGAGTCTCAGCTCACCCATCTGTAAAGTGGAGATAATAATAAATCCATCTCACAGACTGCTAGCTCATGCTGGGAGAAATCAGCACAAAGGTCAAAACTGAGTGAAAATAACACCTGATCTGATTCCTGATAAGCTTTACCCTCAGTACATTTTCATGAAACAAATGACTGTATGCATTGCATTTTAGCATATCAGTCCCACATAACAAAGAAGGAATTGTTGAGAGCCTGTGTCAGGGTCACCAGACACAATTTTAACTCATTCCTGGGGTTAAAAGCCTGGATAAGCTTGCCTCAATGTGGACTTTGGTTGCAGGATGACACCCTCTATATTGGATTTCACAGCTTCCAGTCCCAAATCATGAAAGGCTTCTCTTGCCCAGTAGATCCAATTAATCCCTGCATTTAATCTCATTGTCTGTTTAGGTTATTGCTGGGCAATGGAATACTGTGGAAGCCGAGCCCTTGTCTGGGAGCTGTGAGATGGCAGACAGAGTGGGCTGGAGTGGGGCACTGAGCATGGGCCCTTTCATGAAGAGCCCACCATGCTAGTGTGAGCCTGAGGGTGTGATCCAGGGTACGCTGACTTGTTGCACAGTGGTAGCCAGGCCCAGTCTGGGCTGGTGCAGATGCCCACTCTACACAGTACTGCAGCTCTGAACCCCTAAGCATCCATGATCCACCAACCTCAACCTCCTGGGCAGCTGGGACTGAAGGCAAACAATGAGAAAATGGAGTGGAGCAGACCTGAATAGAACTCAAGGGTTAACCAATAGCATTAACTTTCCCCAAATCTGATTAGCGTAACTCTTAACCAACAGAAGCTAGTGCGTTCCCAAACTCTGATTAGCATAAATTGGGACCAACAGCATTGACCCAAGTGCTATATAAACCCTGAGACTAGCACTCTCAAGCTGCAACCTCCACCAGGTCCTGCTGCCCGTGGGAGCTGTGCATCTATTCACACTTGATAAATTCTACTTTTACACTCCTCTGCATCAATGGGTCTTTGGATTTCATTCTTTGAATTCACAAGACAAGAACCCAGACAGAAGAAATTGGCAGCAAGCTACTGGGGTCTGCTGCAACACTGAAGGGCATAGCGTGTCATTGAGAGTTGCACCATGTTGCTCAATGGTAGGAGAAGAAACAGCCTTTCATGGCTGTAGATGCTTTCAGCTTATGCCGACCCCACCCACGAGGAGAAGCAGAGAAACTCTGGTTTCACTGTGATTGATAAGGTCTGTCAGTGGCTGCTCCTAGGTACAGAGGAGAGGTCGCACCCATAAACATGAGTCTTGTCAAAAGGACAATTCCCCAAGGAAGATCAGAATGTTGCCATCAAAAGGAACAGAAACAATGTAGGACAGGTAAAGATAACTGTTCCTAACATCTGCCACATAACAGCACAATTGGTGGCCATGGTCTGTTTTCAAAGCCTACATCTGCCTCTCTATAGTTATGACCCTTGGGCAAGTTATGACCCTAACTCTGCCTCACCTGTAAGTAGGGATTGCCACTTGTTCATAGGGCTCATGGGGATGTTACAAGGATTAAATGAGCTATTAACACAGGTAAAGTATTTACATCGGCTATTTTTTTCTATTATAAACAGCATTGCTAAAGAACAAAATATTTAATTAATAAAATTACTTTCTACTTCCCTAGAATGAATCTTTCTTTCTTTCTTCCTTTTTTTTTTTTTCACTGCTAGGTGCGGAACCCAGGGCCTTAGCACATGCTAGGCAAATGTTACCACTGAACCGCAACTCCAGTCCTAGAATTCATTCCTGTAAACAGAATGGTCTGCTGTGGTCAAACTCTTTTTTCTTGACAGACTGCTCTCTGCAGTACTGAGCCAATTAATACCATACCAGGCAAGTGCCTTGTATTGGAATATTCTAAGAAGAGAAACACATTTCTTTTTTTTTTTTTTTTTAATTTTTTAGATGTTAATCAATCTTTGTTTTTTTCATTTATTTATATGCGGTGCTGAGAATTGAACCCAGGGCCTCACACATATGAGGTAAGTACTCTACCACTGAGCTACAACCCCAGCCCCCCCCCCAGAAACCTTTAAGGGGAAAACAGTCACCTGAGCACACACCTGTCAGTGGGAGGGCTGTGTGGGACAGGATGGGTTGAACAGCTCACAAACCACCTCCTTCCTCATCCCTGTCCTGTCATGATTTTCTGGGGCTGTTTACCTTGTCTTGAGACTTATGCCCACTGCTGTCTCCTCAGGGTATAAGGCAACAACTGTGCTCCGGAGTCACCAAAATTTCCCCCCAATTCCTGAGATTTTCTTACATTAAGCAACATACATATCCTTCCTCTTTTTTTTACCAACCTCCACCCAGCCACTCAACTACCAGAGACCATTGTAAGTCCACCAGGGGCCTGTGCTTGAGAGAAACGGAGTTTTATTACACAGCCAAGTCTTCAGTCATTTCCTTTTCTTTTTCAAACAGTTATTACCATAATTTCCTGCTGCCCTGGTGATGCTCAAGTTATTTTCTTTTTAAGTTTTTCAGCAATAAGATTTAAAGAAACAGTGATTGGTATAGGAAGGTGATGAGCTGATGGGATCTAAGTAAGGTCTCAGTTCTCAAACTGTAAGCAATTTTGCTTGGGAGGCAGAATTAATGCTCTTGGCATATGCAAGGCCAAGTTAAAGACATCATCTCTCAGGGCAATAGGTCTTGAGGAACTAGTACGGCAGTGGGAAGTCCTACCTTTGAAATGCCCATCTTCTCACCCTGACACTTTGGAGTTGTTAAGAGAGAATGGAGGACTTCCTAATTGTGCATAGTCTGGGTCCAGCAACCTACAAGGATCCTAGGATGAGACTCTAAAGGGTGAGTGTTGTAGTCTTTCTACCTGCTAGGCTCTTGGAAGCTGCAGGCCACTGAGCAAGGGATGGGGAGGGGAGTTATGCTGCTAAATATATCCTGATGCAACAGGGAGAAAGGATCTGTCTAGGGTATTTCTTCTGGGTCTCTCTGGCCTTGTCTGGTCTTCCTAACCTACAGTTTCCTATCAAGAGCCAGGGCCAGTTTGTGGGAATAAGCAATATACACTAAACATATCTGATTGGCCTGAAGTCCACAATTTCTTCCCCCTGGAGATGCATGCCCATTATACAGGGAGCTAGACTCTTGCTGAGAGTCACAATCTGCTGTCTGTGATCCAGGGCTGGATGCATAAGGAGGGTGCTGCCTTTGCTCTCCAATAAATGCTGAGGGAGCACCTCCTGGGACTAGGTGAAGTTTGGGTCATTTAGGAGGCTCCTCCTCTTTGGCAGATGCCTCAGTGGTCAACCTCTGCATCCTGGAGGAATGCATCCTGGGTCATTGCATTCAAATTTTGGTGGATGGTAGTTTGGTGGCTAGAAATTCCCCTCAAGGCATGGGATGGATCTGCAGAGGACAGGGTTGAAGAGACTGCAAAGCTAAGAGGGTGGGAGACTTCTTTTAATACCCTTGGGGCCAACAAAGGCATTCAGGGTTCCAATTTCATCTTTACCTCTTAAAGAGCAGGACTTTCTAAAGTAAAGCATTTTTGGGGCACCCTAGCACATCCAGGATGGATGTTCAAGAGGCCACAGTAAATGGTATTTAAAGGACCTATTCATGAAAAAATGCTTGGGGAAAAAAAAAAGCAGAAGATGGGGAGATTTTGAAGAAAATGCTTCTGAAAAAAAATGCTAAAGAAGTTAGCCCCTGAAAAGAAGCCCAAAAAGATAATTCTAAGAAGGTACTTGGAAAAAGTCTGAAGATTCCTCAGAAAGTCTAAAGACTACTCTGAAAAGTAACTTGAAGATGGCTCCAAAAATAATACTGAAAAATTATCCTGAAAACAGGGAGAAGAAAATGGCTTGGAAAGATCATTATCTGAAGATGATGCATGTTCAGTGAGGAAAGCCCCCAAGAGAGTGTGAAGACTCAGAAGAGAAGGTGTATCTGGAAAAGTATCTGCTAGAAAATGCAGCTGGAAAAGGGTCTGAAGATGCTGCTGAAGAGGGGGAGGGACGCAGGTGAGGAGCAAGATGAAGACGCAGAGGACAGGAGGACCACGATGGTAACTCCAGCAGGAAGCTGTCTGAGCAGACCAATGAGGGTGGCTAAGAGTGGCTTTGGGAAGGTTAAGGAAGAAGGGCCCCTGGGCACAGGCTCTTTCTTCAGTAGTGACAACAGGGGGAAGGAATGATGATGACGATGAATATGTGATCCCTTAAACTTGCATTCAGAGAGATTCCTCCATCTACCTGTTCCTGTGCTTCAGGATAATTAGCAGTGGTGTCACGGGACCATGTGCATAGCGGCAGAATGCCATTCAGCTAATGCTTTGAAATTTTCACTGTAACCAGCACATAATGGCTCCAAGTACATGCTAACCAGCTGTTCAATTAAAACTTCATAGTAATAATGCAAGTGAAAAGAAAATAGGGGAGATATATCCCAATAAAGAACTAAAACATTAGCTACGAATGGATTAAGCTTCCTGGGGAAAAAGCAAAAATTCTCTAGTTGAGTTATGCCAGCTGAGTTATGAAACAAAAACAAACAGAAAAATACAAATCAAGCTTCATGTCCAGAGAACTATCTGAAAATTAAAATTATCATGAAGGTTGAACATAGCAAGATAGATATTAAACACACATTAAAGAAATGAAAGCTTTAGTAAATAATTTCCAGTCAGCAGAATTAAATACAGTAAACTGATGATTGCAATATCTGATCTGGCTGCGTGATAGTAGGAGCAAATGTGACTCCATTTTGTTTTATGACTTCATCCTGTAAAACAACCATGCCAAGTAGAAGAGTCATGACTGGGGCAAGATGTTCTTTTCCTTTTGCTATAGAAACCTTTAAGAACACAAAACTACCTTATGGGGTATTGTTTCTTTAACTAGGGTAACGGGGCTCTGTTTCTGTAACTGGGGTGACTGGGCTAACTGTGATTGGTTAGGCTTCCCTCCGCTTGACTGCACTATCCCACTTCTGTAACCTGGCTTCCTTGCATTGGCTAGACCCTCCCCCCCCCCAAACATCTCTTTTGTGGTTTTCAGGCTTATAAGGAGTGCCCTTGCAATTGTTCAGGGCTGATCAGGGCAACAGCTTTATGTTCTGGTTAGTCGCCACCAGTGTGCTACAATAAAGGCTTGATTCGATTATACATGAGTGGTCTGGAAGTCAGTTTATGAAACCCTGGGACGAAGCTTTAACTATAACAGCTGTATAAAACTCTTGAGATCACTCATTCATAGTGACTTCATAGTGATTATTAACTATATCCAGTTCACTTTGTTCTAATTTTATTTATTTATTTTTTTAAAGAGAGAGAGAGAATTTTTCAATATTTATTTTTTAGTTCTTGGTGGACACAACATCTTTATTTTATTTTTATGTGGTGCTGAGGATCGAACCCAGCGCCCCGCGCATGCCAGGAGAGCGCGCTAACGCTTGAGCCACATCCCCAGCCCTTAATTTTATTTTTGACAGTACCATCTCCTTGCATGTATTCTTAACTGCATCGCGCACACGATGTACATGGGACACACAGTGTTATTCCCCAAAGTACCAAGGGGGTGTGCAGCGGATGGGCTCTTCCTCCCAGATGCTCTTTAATCGTTGGGCCCAAGATGCCACCATTGCTTTTCTTTCTTCTTCTGATGAAAACTCAGGAGCAAAACTGATCTGAGGGGCAAGAATTTTAAATCCACAGAAGTGCAAAGCGCCATGCTGAAGACATAAAGAAAAGAACTGATCAGAAACCACATCCTTGATGTATGATTCAGTGAAACGATCAAAGGGAGAATGACAAAAAATAAACCTTCAAAAAATAAAACAGCTCCAAAGCTCCGAGGTCTGGAAACCTGGACTTCCTTTTCACCTCAGGATGTGGGGAATAAATGGGCAGAAGAGCACGGAGCAACCAGCATTTACAGATTTTCACCTGCAATTATTACTGCTGTTTCCAACCCTAAATGTCACTGTTTTGATTGACAAGACAAATTATGGTACCTTCATAGGATCCATCATTCTAGACTAAGGTTTTCCTAGATATAGTATGTCACTATAGTTGAAGTTATTTGTTAAATGAAAACTACAAATTTTAAGCATTACTTGTTGTATACCATTTATATAAAAGAGCAATAAACATAACTAACCTATTAATAAAAGTTATGTGTACAAGAATATATATGGGTCTTAAGAAAATAAACCAAGTGATTAAAAGTGATGATTTTGTGGGGTTATAGATTGAGGGGACTTTTTATTATTTTTTTTTTTACATTATCTCCCTTTGTCCTGTAACATGTATTTTTGCAAACTGAAAAAAAAAAGTAGAGATTTTTTTTTAAAAAAGAAAGAATGTAAGTGGGCCTGTGAAGAAGGAAGCTCAGACTTGCTAACTGTCCTCTCGTACTTCAGCGGAGTGTCACTAGTTGGAATCACTATTCTTTCTCCTTTCAAAAAGGATCACTTGTTTTCTTAGAAATCTCACACTCAGTCCTGTGCACTGCTTTCTTTAAAACCCACATCCTGGTCCAGGCCTGCCCCAATCAGGGGGGTAGGTGGAGTGGGAGAGGCTCACACACCTCTTACTACAGTATTTTTTCTCACACAACATTATTTCCAGAAGTCAGCTTTTCAGAAGCACCATTATGATCAACAGAAGAAATCAGAAATGGTCTGGGTGAAAAAGTAGTACTTGGAAATCAACAGCCTCCATAAATACAGAACTAAGTTTTAGAAGACACAATGAAAAAGTTGACAAAATCAGCAACAAAGGAAAGGAATTCACTTAAAAATAAATGTGAACTACCTGGAAGGGAGGTTTTCATGGTTTGAAAAGACACACAATAGGATTAATTTTGCTAACATCTAGAATGCTGATAAATCAATTAAAAAAAAAACAGACCCGTGGGCAAAGCAAGTTCACAGAAAAAAGGCAATTCCTACTTCTTCTTTTGATTTTCTTTCTTTCCTTTTTTTTGTGGTGCTGAGAATCAAAGCCAGCACCTCATGCATGCTAAGTGTGTGCTCTACCATTGAGCTATACTCTCTACTGCCACAACATCTATATCTTTTACAACAAGCTCACAGGCTGTGCTCTTCTCTATATATGCTCTCCTCTGATAGAAATCTCTCATGACAGCCTGGAAGCTTCAGGTCTCCTCAGAGTCCCTCACCTAGAGTGTGCTTCTCTGCATCCTTGCCCCCTGCTCTGTCCCTCACTGGGGAGCACTTTGCACATGGACAACCGAGACTGCTAGAACTCACTCTGCCTACTGCCTTCCCCTTGGCAGATGCCCACTCCTTGGCTACTCATCAGGCCCAGGGTGTTCTCACAGGCATCAAGAGTCCACCTCGGAGAGCAGGTCAGAGTGGGGAAGCTCAGAGCCGTGGGTCCCTGGAGTGTGGGCTATCTCCACGGGGAGCTCAGCCAGCAGAGGCTCCTGAGAGGCTACATGGAACACAGGGCCGGGGGCACCTCTCGCCAGGGCTGAGGGTCTGCATGAAAGGCTCTCTTGGGCCTCTCACATGCTCATCACACAAACACACACACACACACCTGGAACTACCTCAGAGCCATTCTAGTCTCCACAAAGCAGACAACAAGCTAACCAGGTTTGGCTTAGCTTTGGGCCAAATCTCAGAGGCTACAATTACAATACATATTCCCTATTGATCAGCCTTTTCAATGCTCCCAAGTCAGAATTCAAAAGGGCAAAATGTTACCGTCTGTATCCAAATACAGTGAGAATGGTGTGGGGTGGCACGCTCACATCACATGTCATTTCACACCTTGGAGAGGTGGGGATGTACAACAGGCTAGCATGGCATGGAAGCCTTTTGTCATCTGTTTACCTGGAGTGGCCACAGAAAGTACCGAAAATCTCCACTGACCCCTGCTTTTGAGTACATCTCGGCTGTGCCTCCCGTGGTTAAGGAAAGGAGGGCTAGTTTATCCTGCAGAAGAGAGAGCAAATGCATTTAATGCGGATGCCAGAAGAGGATGTGAGTGCTACTGTGATGCTGGCAAAAAGGTTTACAATGGCCAGGGGAAAATAGGGGGTCACTCACATCTCCCACAGGCCCATCCACAGGTGACAGCTATATCCCAACAGGAGGCAGAATGAAACAAAGGGACCAAGTGAACGCAAAAGCTCTAACATGCCCAGACTTCCAGCAGAAGCCAGCTTCCAGAGACACCATGTAAGTGGTCACTACTTAGGTACTGTCTACAGAGCTGAGGAGGAGTGGAGCCCAGCACTCAGTGGCCACTCAGTAAATGATGGTGTCACTCGTGGTCCAAGACAGATCTTGTTTATGAGATTTGCTTTCCTCACATACACTCATTTTCTGAGGCTTTCAGAATTTGAGTCTCTAATTTTAGCAGGAAATTCTTTTAGTAAGAAATTCATAGCTGCTAACATTGTGCTTCTACCAGATTCGATGCATTTCTCACTGTACAGTGTGGGTGTTGCCTTATCTTGTTTCATCAGGCCCACATGTGAAGTTCAGAGGGATGAACTCATAAGGCCAGGGATGGTCTCTCCATCATGGAGTAGATGACCTCTGGAGCCAGGGCTGACCACTTTTCTGCCCATATTAACTTGCCCACTTCATCCCTAGCCCAATACTCAGCCCCCACATCCACTAGACAGAAAGATCCACAAATTCAGAAATGATGGTTTTCCTCATCTGTGTCCAGCACTCAATGCTGTGCACATAGCAGATGCTCAATCAGCACTTACTTAAAAAAAAAAAAAAAAAAAAAAAACAGCAGCAAACTATAACTTGATAGCTGCCTCCTCCTTCCTCCCACTCTAATAGTCCAGCGATCCTTGTCCCTAGAGCACATACCTTAAGAAAACCAGAATCATAGAACCCTGGGATGTCGAAGGCGAACCCTTGGCACAGCACCCTGTCCATCCAGCCCTTCAGGATAGCCGGCACGCTGAACCAGTACAGCGGAAACTGGGGACAGCATATTAAGGAAGAAGAAATACTGTGGCTTGTCTCAGGATTCATAAGTTAGTCTGTTTGGTGATACAGAACAAATTCCACTCTCCTTCTCCCTGGTGGCTGGGTGGATAAGGGTAATAAACATGGCCAGCTCTGAGGTGTGGTGATAGTGGGAAGGGGCGTAGTTGAAAAATGGTCCTATTGCTATTATGTTGGCTCTGCACCCCGCTGATGCTGATCCCCATGCATAGGGAAGACATGAAAACTTGACACTGGCTTTGGGGCAGCAGTCCTGTGACTGAGCCAATCAACGACTGAGAAGAAGATGCTGTGGAAAGATCATACAGTTCCCACACCTGGGGTGAGTTGTTAAAATCTGGGTGTCAACTGGGACTAATCAGATCCCTTGCTTGGAAATTCTGGATCTAGGGAATCAAGGCCTTGGCATGCAGCAAGAGAAACAGAACCAGGGGCTGGGGTTGTGACTGAGCACTAGAGTGCTTGCCTAGCATGTGCGAGGAGCTGGGTTTGATGCTCAGCACCACATAAAAAATAAGTAAATAAAATAAAGGTATTGTGTCCAACTACAACTAAAAAAAAAAAAAAAGTTAAAAAAAAAAAAACAGAGAGAACAGAGCCAAGGTGCAGGGAGATGTGGATGGAATCTGGTGAAGAAGATATCAGAGATGTTCCAGCTTGGGTCCTGTGTCCCTGTAGCCCAGCCACAGCTCTGTGCTGCTTGTCTAGGAGACTCAAGTGACCAAAGCCCTTGGTATGAACTCCCCTTTCTTTCCAGTTTGACTTGGATTTCTGTTAACCCACAAATTACCCTAAACACATGTGTTTACTTGACTGCTTCTTCTGTAATGGCAGAAAGGAGCCTATATTCTCCTTGGGTCAAATACAGGTAAAGTGGCTGGTGTGTGTGTGTGTGTGTGTGTGTGTGTGTGTGTGTGTGTTTCAACTAGTGAGAAGATGGAAACAAAAGTTTTTCCCCGTAATAATCAGGCCTTTGACTGATATTACCTTGATAAACATTTGAGGCCTTTGACCCACATCTTTGATAAACAGTTGGGTAGAGAAAACTGGCTTTCAAGTGGCCCAGCATGTACAGGGTGGGGACTTAAAGAAAATGAACACAACAAGACCTGCATGATTCTACTGTTTGTGGACCACTGGGCTAACAGAAAAATTCACTCCTGTTTACACAGGAGGTCAGAACTCTATAATGGCTGCATGAATCTCTCTACTAAACTAAGTAAAGTGTTGTAACTAGGTAAGTGTTACAACTAAGTGTTGTAACTAAGTACTGTGGTACAACACTCACCCAGTAAGTGTGTGAAAATGTGCTAAGAAAACACTGTTGCCACTTCTAGGAGTGTAGAATGTAGTATTTGCAAAGAGTCTTATGTAGGACGAATCTCATTCAATACATTAATTAAAGGAAAAACAAACCTGGAATATCACGAGATCAGCTTCCTGCACCTTTTTCTGCTCCTCAGTGATGTCACTGGTTAGACAGTTTTTCTTGTAGGCTTCATAGGCTTCCACCCCATAACTGAAGACCTCAGGATTAGAAAGGTCACCTGAGGAAAGAGCCAAGTGCTCTCACTTCCAGGTGAGAGGTCACAGCCTGTCCCAACAATTTCACTAATGCTGTGTGTGTCTGGACTCCTCAAAGTAAGTCAATGACATTTGCTGTGACCCAACCCAGTTAGGGTACGAGAAGGAACCTACCAGGGCCACTCAGTGAGCATTTCCCACCCACCAGATGCTGTGCTGTGCACCCATCACCCTTCTTATGCTCCTAACAACTGATGACATCATACTAGTTCTTTACCAGTGAGAAAGCCAAACTTTACAGAGCTTAGTAGTTTGGTGACACCGGATTCCTAAGTAGCAGAGGCAGGCACAGAGGTGGGATGACTAGAGGAGCAAGTGTGACTTCCTCCACTGTTCCATGTGCAAACCTGAAGTCACTTTGAGAAAAGCCAAAAAGGGAAGTGAACTAGCCATCAATTTGTAATTTAAAAAAAAAAAAAAAAAGAATGTTCTTTGCTTCCTCTTTTAACCTATTTGTATTTGATTTTCATTCAAAGAATACACACCCAGTGCTTCTAGGTATAAATCTTGTCTTTTCAAGAAAACCAAAGAGAGTAACTATTGTAGGCCAGAGGCTGTGTGGCACCAGGGAGGTAATTAGATGGGGTCATAGCTGCCATATTACATCAAGCCTGAGACCCCTCTGGGCCCTTTATACCTATAGTTATCCCTCAGTATCCACAGGTGTTTGGTTCCAGGACTTTCCAGGTCATCAAAATCCATGGAAGCCCAAGTCCCTTACATAAAATTGTGTAGGATTTGCATAGAACCTAGAAACATCCTCTTGTAGACTTTAAATCATCTCTAGATGACTTCTAATATCTCATGCAAGGTAAATCTATGTAGGTAGTTGTTATATTGTATTGTTTACAGAACAATGACAAGAAAAAATGTTTTTATATTCACTACAAGTGCAATTTTTCCTAGATATTTTCTTTTTTCCATCCTTCCTTCCTTTTATTTTTTAAAGTTTTTTTTTAGCTGTTGACAGACCTTTATTTTATTTATTTTTATGCAGGGCTGAGAATCAAACCCAGTGCCTCATATATGCCGGGCAAGTGCGCTTCCGCTGAGCCCAGCCCCAACCTCCCTTTTATTATTTTTTTATAGCATCCTTTTTAAGCTTTTTATTTAATTAATTTATTTATTTTTATGTGGCACTGAGGATCAAACTTAGTGCCTCATACGTGCCAGGCAAGCATTCTACCACTAAGCCACAATTCCAGCCCTTCCTTCCTTTTAAATTGGCACTGGGGATTGAACCCAGGGGTGTTTAACCACTAAGCTACATTCCAAACCTTTTTAATTTTTTATTTTGAGACAGAGCTTTGCTAAGTTGCTGAGGCTGGTCTTGAACTTGTGATCCTCCTGCTTCAGCCTCCTGAGCTGCTGGGATTACAAATGTATGCCACTACACCCAGCTCCAAATATTTTCAGGGTTAGTTGAATCTGTGGATGAGAAATCCACAGATACAGAAGGTTCACTATATATCTACAGAGTTTCAAAATTACACATGGTATGTACTTTTGTTAATATCTAGAATAAGATCTACAACAACCCACTCCAGAAAGTTAAGTATGCTTGCCTCAGGGCTGTGGTGCAGACCTGGAGGATATGTGAAAGGGGCTTGCACTTTTTAGCCTTTGGTTGCCTATATTTTAAAATACTTTTTACAGTAAGCAGGCATGATGGCTTATACCTTTAACCTCAGCAATTTGGGAGGCTGAGGCAGGGGATCTCAAGTTTGAAGCCAGCCTCAGCAACTTAGCAAGACCCTTTTTCAAAATGAAAAACAGAAAGGGCTTGGAATGTAGCTCAGTTGTAAAGCACTCCTGGATTCAACCCCCCAATTTACCCCCCAAAATAGACATTGAATTTGAGTTGGCTTTTTCACTTAAAAATTAGTGGCAAGCTGGGTGTGGAGGCTCACGCCTGTAATCCCAGCAGCTCAGAAGGCTGAGGCAGGAGGATCACAAGTTCAAGACCAGCCTCAGCAACTTAGCCAGGTCCTAAGCA
The DNA here is from genome assembly GCF_047511675.1 of Marmota flaviventris. NCBI lineage: Eukaryota > Metazoa > Chordata > Mammalia > Rodentia > Sciuridae > Marmota > Marmota flaviventris. The sequence goes on from NC_092503.1 coordinate 137,131,798, forward strand.
ACTTAGCAAGAACCTGTCTCAAATAGAACATAAAAAGGGCTAGGGATGCAGCTCAGGGGTTATAAATGCTCCTGGGTTCAATCCCTGGTACAGATTTAAAAAAACAAAACAAACAACACCCCCCACCCCCACCCCCCCAAAAAAAAAACAGTGGCAAACAAACCAGTAGCTCCTTATCCCACTGTTCTCTATTTTTCTAGAGAAATAGAAAAAATTGTTGCTGTTTGCTAAGAGAAAATACTTTATGATGATGATAATGATTTTGCAGTGCTAAGGGTCAAACCCAGAACTTTATGCATGCAAGGCAAACCCCAGCCCCAGGTGATTTATTACCAAAAAAAAAAAAAAAAAAAAGCCAAAAAACACACAGGATGAGTACTGAATATTGTATCTGGAGATGTAGTTAACAGAACTACAAAGAAATCTGAGATTTTAAATACTGGAAAAGAGGAGGTACAACTGTCATTATTTGTAGATGATTTGGCTTCATGTCTGGAAAGTCCCAAAGAATCACCTGAAAAGTATTACAAACAAGAAGGAAACTAGGAGTGGGCTGCACACACACACTCCTCTTCACATCAAAAAGCTACTGTCGGTTGGTAAGAATTAAATAAGAACTGTATGATGAAAATATACAAATACACCCATTATAAAATTAGACCTGATGGAAGGTTACACCATTCTCTTAGAGAAAATCAGCATGAAAGGTCAGTTCATCCCAAGTTCATCTACACATTTAATGGGACCTGGATGAAAATACCATCAGGCTTCTTTTTGAATCTAGATGGCTGATTCAAAAGCTTTTATGGAGGGTTGAGGATGTGGCTCAAGCGGTAGCGCGCTCGCCTGCATGCGTGCGGCCTGGGTTCGATCTTCAGCACCACATACAAAAAAGGTGTTGTGTTCGTCGAAAACTAAAAAATAAATATTAAAAAAAAGCTTTTATGGAAAGGTAAAGTAAAATAGTTAGAAAAATTAGAAAATAAGATAAATGTAAGTGACCTATTCTAGCTGATATTAAATTGTATTATTTGCCAAAATAATTTAAACCATGTGGATGTGGGAAAAAAAAATAGGAGTAGAACTAATAAACTGGAATGTAGTTAGTTGAAAAGTGCTTGCCTAATCCCCAGAACCACAATAAATAAAAATAAAAGATGTTAAAACAAGTAGAATAGAATTTAAGAAGTGGGAATTTGGATCACAATGAAGGTGGCATTTAAATCAAGGGCAAATAGCTGAATCATGCAGTAAGTGGTAATATGACAACTAGGTAGGCATTGGAGAAGAAATTGGGCCCATATTTCAAATCATATGCCAAAATAAATTTGAAATATATAAAATACTTAAAATTAGAAGTAGCACCTATAGAATATTAGAAAAAAACATAAAACACTTTTTCTTACAAGCTTGGAGTTCATGTAAATATAACAAATTCCTGAAGTCATAAATGAAAAAGACTGATCAAATATTAACTAAATGAAAGTAAATGGAAGCTAAAGGAAAAAGTCACCATAAGCAAAGTCAAATAAACAAAAACAAAAACAAATTAGGTAAAAGTATTTTGGGGCTTGGGTTGTGGCTTAGTGGTAGAGTGCTTGCTTAGCAGTGTGAGGCACTAGGTTTGATTTTTAGCACTGCATATAAATAAGTAAATAAATAAAGGTCCATCAACAACTAAAAAAAGATTATTTAAAAAAAGGATTTACAATTCATATTCCATACTATAGGTTTTTTAATATATAAGAACTTTTTAAAATCAATAATAAAAAGACTAACAACTCAATAGAAAAATGAACAGATGATACGAATAGATAATTCACCGGAAAGAGAATATTTAATATTTTATTAAATGTTAGTTAAAAATAAAAATAAAATGTTAATACAAATAAGTATTAATAAATAGAATATAAATATTAAGATATTAAACCTCACAATGAGAGGACAAATTAGAACTATTTGGAACACTATCTTTTCACCTGCTAGACTGGCAATTATAAAAAAAAAATGGCAATACTATTGGTGACAGTGAGGAAATAACATTTGTAAACATTGCTGACAATAGTGTAAACTGGTATGAGATTTATGGAGAGCAACTTGGCATTATCTAGGAAAATTAAAATGCACACTCTTCTAGACGAACTTGCATATGTGGGAAAACACATATGACTCTGACTGTTCACTGCAGCATTGTTTTTGATAGCAAAAGATCAGAAACAACCTAAAATGTCCTTTAGTAGGGAGATACCATGACATGGCCATACAACGGAATACTTTCTACAATAAGAAAAATAAAAGCAACTTGTAAAATGATGAGCATAATATGCTTCCGTTTTTGTAAAATGTAGAGGAAAAATGAAGAATACTCTCATGACTGCTTATATAGCAAGGACTATCTCAGAAAGGACACAGAGAAAACTACATCCTGACTACCTTGGGAACAGAGAAACTGGGTTGCTGGGGGATAGGAGGGAAAAGAGCCTGGCACTTTGGACTCCTTGCTGACCTGAGATTTACATATTTTGTGCAATGATTAGCTTTTTAAGACATGTTAAAATTAAAGAATACAAAGAAGAAAGTTAAAAAATAACCAAGCATTTATGTCGTGACTCACCAGTGATATCTTTCCTTGTGGCCCTTGGCTCAAAGTTCATGGCATACAAATCAGACACGGTGACGGTGCATCCCTGCTGGCTCAATTCATCCACTGCCACTTTCTTCAAGGAGCCATTGAAAGACTTGGGTTCTTGGTGTGCATAGACAATGAGCACTTTCTTACCTACATCAGGAGAAGGAACATTTCCTACTGAACAGCCATTCTCCTTTGTCAAAATCCCATGAAGACTAAGATGAAAATTATATGCTTAGATGCATCACTGCCGTTGAAGCTAAGCAATACCAATGATCTTACTGGATGACAGTTTTAAAATTAACATTTTTAAATTCAGTTATATCATAGTTCATCTTTACTTGAGTGTGCAAATATAGGTTGAGTATTCCTTATCTGAAATGCCAGAAGTATTTTTGAATTCATATTTTTCAAATTTTGGAATATTTGTGTAGACTTTCTAGGTAAAGCATCCATGATATGAAAATCCAAAATCAGAAATACTCTAAAATCTGAAATTTTGTGTTCAGAGAATTTTGGATTTTAGAGTATTTTAGAGTCATGAGCTGAAAAATGTTTTGGAGCTTTAGGGATGCTCAACCTGTACATACAAACACAGCAGGCCAAATTATGTCTTCTCAAAACGAAACTACACAATTAAATCTTTAAAAGCCTGATATAATCTGGTTAGCTCTATCAGAAGTTTTAGCCTGACTCCCCAACACCAAAATAAAAAGCTATCAGAACTCATCTTTTGTGCCAACCCTACAGCTATGGCCCCTTTCAGGCTGGCACATTCTACTTCCATCTTCCAGGTTCATGGCAACTGGGCACTTAAACAAAACACGAGGAACTGTCCCCTTGTCCCTTGAGGAAGGCAGGACTAGGTGAAAGCCATATCTTGGTGGCAATGCTAAGGCAAAGAGGACTCTAAGAACAGATTTTATAGGCACTAGCTGTATCACGAACAGCAGAGGCTTCTGAACACAGTATCGTCCACATTCATGAGAGTCTGTGGGATTATGTACTGAATTCTTCTAGAAGGTAACTTGGTGATTTGCTCTGGTAACATCTAAGACTAAAATGTTAAATGCTTGACTTCAATTTTGCAGTCTAGGATCTTGAAGAGAAACTACATATATTAGCTTGAAGCAGACAGTTTCAGGGTATTCAGTTGAATGTAAAAGGCTGAATTCCATGAATTAAGTAAATTATTAATCTTGGCTTTCTCCGACTCCAATGTTATAAAGGAATTCTACTTGGGGGCTTACCAGGAAAATAGGTGTGAATGAAATCCTGCACCAATGTTTTTCAACTAGGAGCAGTGTTGCCAGTCAGAGGATATTTCCCAATTCCAGAGCCATTTCTGATTGTCACAACTGGTGGGGGCAGGCAGAGTCACTGGACTCTGCTAAACATTCTACAAGGCACAGGGATCTCCCCACAACAAAGGATTATGTGGCCCCAAACATCAGTAGTACCAAGTTCAAAACATCCAAATCTATAGTAGAATGTACAGAATAAAGTGAATACGTATATTCTAAAATGAAAGCATATCCATGTTATATTGTTGAGTGAAAAAAATAGTTGCAAAATTCACCGCATAGGTGTGCAGGTGTGTGTGCCTGCATGCATGATAAACAAACACAAAAGTACAGATGGGGCCGGGGTGAGCTCAGTGGCAGAGATTCTGCTTACCATGCAGGAGGCCTTACATTTAATCTCCAGAACTGGGGGGGGGGGGGGGGGGAGAGAAAGGAAAGAAAAAGAACAAGGAACAAATAAATAAGTAAAAATGGAATTATTAAAAAAAAAAAAGTAAAGAAATAATTTTAAAATTGGGACTTCAAGTGTAGTTTAAAATTGGGGCTCGCTCACTCACTCACTGAATAACTATTTTTTGAGGACCTACTATGTCACAGGATGATTTCTGGAACTGGAGGCAGGGTAAAGACAAGGTAGGTATGGCCCCCATTCTTGAGGAACTTGCCTTGGGGGAGGGGCGGGGGGGTTTAAAAACGGACAAGAAAACTAAAAAAATTCAAAACAAGATAATTCCAGAGAGTGATCCACGGTGTAAATAGGTTGTACACACTGCTTTGTTGTTTAGGTTTAGATTTTTAAAATATCAAATGATATATTCAATCTTGGATTAAAAGTCTAACTCCCCCATAATGAGCCATTACCTGCCATGCCCGAAGAAGACTGATTTTTTTTCCTCTGATTTGGTGTGGAGGCCCCAGGCTTTCAGGTGCAGTCACTCTCTTTGGTGATCCCAATAATCTGAAAGAGAAAGTCAACTCAAGGGAGGTGGGGATGCAGAGGTGAGGTGCAAGTACAAAGTCTAGGCTCTCTGCTTCAGGAGGACATGTGCATGCATCAGAAAAAAAGGCTCTTGGGAGAGGCAAGGCTTCCTTTGGAGACAGGCCTCCAAGGACAAATCATGCCAAATATCAAAATCAACGCTTCTTTTTTCTCAGAGGACTTGGAACCTTCAGTGAAGGCAGCCAGCCATAGAGAAGAGGACCTGAGAAACGAGTCACAGGCAGGAAGCAGGCACTGTACCTTCTCAGCCTTTAGGTAATACATGAGGGTGAAGAAGCAAAGGGCAGGCACATTAATAAGCTGACATGCACGCAGGGCACCTGAATACCCAGCTGGTGTTGGCGAAGCCCAGGAGATAGTACTGGGTGTCACTGGGTGCTTTTCCTATCTGTAAATAAGGAGTTGGTTCAGTTCTTGTTTCTAGATAGAAATCTCAAAAGTTTCTCTAGGGAGGTAGCCTAGGCCAGTGGAGACTTCCATATGAGATGAATATTATCCAGATTCCAGTTTTGCTATGTCTAACTATGTGACCTGCAGCAAGTCCCTGTACCTCTCTGTGCCTCAGCCTTCTCAACTACAAAACCACAGAATGGTTCAGGATATATATATATATATATATATATATATATATATATATATATATATACATGCACACACACACATGCACATATATACATATATGTGTATGTAGTGGCTAGCACACGATATGATTCCAGAGGGCCAGGGTGGAGTTCAGTAGTAGAGCATGTACTTAGCATGTACAAAGCTCTGGGTTCAATCCCAAGCACCAAAAAAAAAAAAAAAGAAAGAAAATGTTAGTTCTCCCTAAGAAGACCTCAGAGGCACAAAGGAGGCTGTGTCCTCACCCCTGGCTAGCCATCTCCAGAAAAACTAGCTTCATGCTGAGAGAGCAAAGGTCCTGCAAGAAACCTACTCCCACTGGGGGCAGGGGGGAAGCTCAGATAAAACTCAACAACAAAAACAAACAACCCAATTAAAAATGAGAACAGGAATGGAATAGACCTTTCTCTAAATGAGATATATAAATGAGGACTAAGCAAATAAAAAGGAGCTTGGTGTCATTGATCACTGGGAATAACCAATCAAAATTACAATGAGATATCACCTCACACCCATTAAAATGGCTATCATCAAAAAAAATCAACAATCCACAAGGTTGGTGGGAAGTGGAAGGATTTAGAACCCCTCTGGACTATTGGTGTGGATGTAAAAAGTGCATCTGCTATGGAAAAATGGTACAGAGGTGCCATTTTAAAATGAAGTTACCATGTACCCTGCAATTCCACTTCTGGGTATAACTTCAAAAAATTGAAAGCAGGGTGAGATCACTTATGCACCCACATTTACAGCAGCATTATTCATAGCAGCCAAAAAGGTGGAAGTGACCCTCTGGCTGGATACTGCACCCAGGTGCTAAGGCTACAGAGATGAACAAAATAGAGGAAAATAGAACCTTTACTCTTTGGTGGGTGGGGGGAGAGACAATAAACAAGAAGACAAGGAAGGCACAGAATTCCAGACAGAGATATGTACTAGTGATGATGTTAAGTAATAGTGATAGTGCTAAGAAAATAAAATACCTTTGGGCAGAAGTATGTTTGCTATTTTAGATAGGGAGTTCAAGAAGGGGTCTCCAAACAGGGACAGTGAATATGCAGTTTGCCATGCAAAAATATGGGGTCCAGGCAGACAGAATAGCAAATAAGTGCTGAAGTAGGAACTCTGCTGAAAGGTTTGAGGAAGTAGAAGGGCTATTTGGCTGGACTATGGTTTTTAGTTTCAGTTTCGTTTGTTGGTTTGTTTAAGAGGTGGTAGGGGATACAGTCAGAGTTGAGTGGGGTCCAACCAAGCTGACCTTATAGGGAAGGGGCAAAACTTTTACCCTAAGCCTAGCAAAAAGCCACTGGAGCCTCTTAAGTAGAAGAGTAGTACTGAAAGGTTCCCAGTGTCACTGCAGACTCAGAGATGCTCATCCTGAGATTGCCAAATCGAGGACCAGAGACATCTTGATTTGGAGCAAATGCTTCCATTTAAATGCTTCCTGGCGCCCTATGCATTTTTCAGTATTCCCAGGCCTCTCCACTCCCTATGTCTTGCTTGGCTCAGGCGAAATATTTCTATCACATGTCTTGGCCGTTCAATAGCCACTTTAGTAATCTGGGTTCCCAATTCCAAATCATCCACTTCTTCTAGAGGTTAAGAATAAGAAACTGAGGCCCACAAATGAATCTCCAACACAGGCTCTTCACCCTCAGGTACCCCATCCACAGCAAGAACAACTCACCTTTGTTGGAAACCATGTACTTACCCAAGTCTACAGGAAGAGTCATGTGCTTTTAAACTATACATACCACACCAAATGTGTTCTATTTTTGACAAACATAATTTCATCTTAATGCATCCAAATGCTATTTTATAAAGTTTTCACTTTATTATTTCCTAAGCCTCTTTCCACAGTAAGCCCCATAATGGTCACAGGAACAACTAGACATTTCTTTGTGTAGCTACGCCATTGTCTGCTGCCCTTTTGTGCTCATTTAGGTTACTCTCCTCTCCCCACCCCAGAACTATACCTAGCACTATTAGAAGTCTGTATGATTTATACACGTTTCTTTTCATGTCTTTTCTTTGGCTGAGGTTTCCAGAGATTAAAGTTTACAGAAGCTGTTATTTTCAGAGATTACTGGTTAGGAAGATCCCGCCCCCCAGCCCCCCCCCCCCGCCCCCATTAATTACCACAATGTTTTTGAAAGCACAGCCAAACTACAGCGGCTCTGTGGCGCTTCAGTAAACGGATGGCACCCTTCATGAATGGTGCTCTCGGGATCCCTGCTCCCTTATTAGTAATATGAGGATAATGCGGTCACCTACTTCACAGGGCTGAGGGCACATTAACGAGATCATTCGTATGAAGCACTGTGCCTGGCATGCGGTGGCGCCCAGGGAGAGGTAAGAGATAATTTTTTCCAACCGGTCCAGGACCCGGAGTGCCAGGAACCACGGGGACACACATCTACAGTCTAGCTGGCAAGTTGTAAGCCAGAGACCTCTATGGCCTGCAGTCCCTCCCCAGCCCCCAGGTCCCTGGCCGGTGGGCACTCACTCTCTGGCCAGCGCGCCCTGGTAAGCGGCGGAAGGGCTCGCACATGTGCGTCCGTGAAAGGACACTCCGTATCCGCGCCAGCTTCCAGCTACCCAACCTTGCACTCGCACGCCCCACTCGCTGTACCGCCGCGGCTGCGCTCTGGAACCCCGAGCCACCCGCCGACGCGGCGTGGAGGCGCCCCGCCCTCTCCCTGAGGCCCCGCCCCAAGAGCAAGCTCCGCCCCACAGCCCCCTCGCCCCCGCAACAAGCTCCACCCCGCACGCCCCTCGCCCCCGCAGCAAGCTCCACCCCGCACGCCCCTCGCCCCCGCAGCAAGCTCCACCCCGCACGCCCCTCGCCCCCGCAACAAGCTCCACCCCACCCCTCCCCCCACAAGCTCCACCCCACCCCGCACGCCGCCCCGCCCCCAAACAAGCACCACCCTGCACGCTGCCCCGCCCCTCTGATAATAAGGAGGCGCGCCTTGGCTCTGCGCTGTTGCAGGCTGGACTTGGAGGCGGTGCTCCACCAAGCAGTGGAGGAGCCCCTCCTCTCGCAAGCCTGGTGTGTATCCAGGTTAAAACAAAGGAAGATCTGTAACATGCTGCTTAGCAATAAAAAAGAATGAGCTGTGGATCCACTCGGCTTGATCTCCATGGAATTACACTGAGTGAAAAAAGCCAATCCCAAAAGGTTATGTACTGTATGATTCCATTTCTTGAAAGGTCGAATTATAGAAATGAAGAGCAGATTAGTGGTTGCCAGGAGTTAGGGAGGGAAGTGGCTGTGGCTATAAAAAGGATCTGCAGTGATGTAAATGATCTCTCTGGCTGTATCTGTGTCAATTGTCTGTTTTGGTGTGTGAGGTAGTTTTGCTAGGTGTTGGGGAAAGCTAGATAAAAGGTGTATGGGTTAAAAAAAAAGAAAAGAAAAAGAAATGTAATTGACACAATCAAATTCAGGGCTAAAGGACACCCCCAAGAAAGTGGAAAGAGCCTATTAGTTGGTGGGAGGGAGTTTAGAGGGTACTGGTGAGCAGTTTGGGTTAATTGTCTCTTTTTTCAGCCTTTTTCTGGTGCCACCTTATTTGGTAGCCCACCTGCCATTGTGGCCCCTCCCAAGGGCCCTGGCCCTCTCCAAGCTTGTTTTTTGGTGTCCTGGGATGGTCTATTCATGCTTAGAGCAGAGAGAATCTTTTGCCTGCATTTATAATGTTCCTAGTGAAACTTGCTGTTGATTGTACTCCATGTCAGTTCTTGGTTCTTTCCTGCTTAGATTTAAGGCTTTGGGTTTTAGATTTCTTTTGAGTTTTTACCTACAGTGAAACATCACAGTGTTGAGTCAGGTTGGTCTGTGTGCTGCTGCTGTGAATTCCTGATATTCAGAGGTGGGAATATGGCCTGAGATGCCCTCATAACTCTGTGCTCCCCAGCCAGAAAACCAGACATCCTTGTCTTGTGAGCCCAAATCCTAGAGGTCATCTTCATTTTGGAATAGAAAAGCAAGTGTAGGGAGCTTTACTACCCGCTCCTTGGTCATGCATGACTGTGGTACAGCACCGCCACCTTGTGGTAGATAGGAGAAATCACAGATGTGGACTGAGCCAGCAGCTTTCTGCTTGGGACTGGAAGCTGGAATGCCTACAATCCCTGGGTTTTTTGAACTTTGTAAATTGAATGGTGGTTGACTCTAGGACAATTTAGTAGAAGGCCGTTTTAAAAAGGAAAGAAAATAACTTCCTGCTAATCTGGTATCGTTGCAATTATTGCCAACATGTGAGATGTGACCTTTTTGTATTCTGAGTTTTAGGAGGATGTCTGTGCTCTCAAAATGAGATTAGAGTTAGTATCAATGACAAGCATCACCTCTAGGGGCTTGAAGATTTCCATTTTTTCATTTCATCTTTAAGTTGAAGAAATGCAAAAATAGGATTAGGTATTTTAGGCAAGGAGGCAGATAATCCAGTTATACATTTCCTCTTCTCAACTCCCCATATTTTATTTAAGAATAAAATGGAACATAGTGAAACTACCTTAAGGCCAAGCAAATTAGCTAAGCTATCAAAGAGCTGGTAATTTTTGGATATCATTTAATGATAGCTCTTGCCCTCCTGTTAACAGCATCCACTTTCCTTTGGGAAACTGATTTTTTTTTAATAGCATGTGTGTGTGTGTGTGTGTGTGTGTGTGTACGTGCCTGTGAGATGTTATTTGCCATTTACCACTTTAAAGTGTGCAATTCAGTGGCACTGATTATGTGCACAGTATTGAACAACCATTATGACCATTTATTTCCAAAAACTTTTCATCACACCTAACAAAAACTGTGTTCCCATTTGCTATCCTAGGGATCTTGAATGTCCTCCAAAGGCACACATGTTGAAGGCTTAGTCCCCAGCCCATGGTGTACTGGGAGGTGGTAGAATCTTTAGGAGATTGGGTCTAGGTGAAGAAAGTTAGGTATTGGAGGCATGCCCTTGAAGGGATATTAGTACCCTGATCCCATCCCCTTCCTCTCTATTTCCCCACTACAGTGAGGTGAACAGCCAATCCCCCTCATGCTCACTGCCATGATATGCTGCCTTGACATAGGCCCAAAAGTAAGAAAGCCAATCAACTGTGGACTGAGACTTCTGAAACCATGAGCCAAAATAAACATTTCCTTCTTCAAGTTGATTTATCTCAGGTATTTTGTCACAGTGATAGAACACTAACACACTATTTAACAATAACTTCCCACTCTCCCCTCCTCCCAACTGTAGGAGTCCAGCTCTGGCAGGGGGTCTCAGGAGACAAATGGATGGTGAGGAGTCACCTAAAGGAGGTGGAGAAACAACACAGACACAAAAGTGAAGGTGCTGAATCCCAATCTTTACTTGTGAAGTTAATCATATATACTTTGCGTTTTGGCAGGCTCACAGAATTTTGTGGTTACAAAACAGGAATCATTATTCAAAGAATCAAAATATTACATAGCTACAACTAGATAAGAAGAATGTATCTTGGCTTATGCATAAGCAAGCATTTTTACTTTCAGTTCCCGTTTTGCTTTGAGCTGTTTCTGCTTAGTTAGCTTTTAATAATAGTTAGAAATGTCCCAGACTATTGGCCTATACCTTGACTATTCTTTCTTGACTTACTGACTAGAACCGGTGCCGCGGTTATGGCAAGTGGTTCACTTGAAAAGAGAGGCTACTAATTTTAATCAAACAAGAGCAAGAGCACAAACCATTGTGCACAGGAACAAGAACAAGTTGCCCAGTACTAAGCACTAATCTTTCTTCTTAATATTAATTCTTCTTCTCTAGATTTAATTTAATTTCTCAAAAACTTCCTTGACTGTTTTTCCTACAGGGGGTTTCTCATTAAACATTAACAATTTACATTCCACAGCTGAATCGTTGCATTTAGAGCAAACAGATTTATTCTTTAGAAGTAGTTGCATTAATTGGGAAAGTCACTTTTTTTCCTTCATACTTAATGGTCATATGAGAAGTCACAACTATACTTATTAAAAGAATACAAAAACAAACCAGCCAATTCCTAGAAGCATACTGCACTCCTCCAGAGAATGGACGCCTTGTGCCTTCCACCTCAGTAGGGCCTTGCCATTGCCTGAGTCAGGGGAGGGGCGCAGCACCCATCCACTGGAAACTTAATAAATTTGTCTATCATATATATTTCATATAATAGGGGTTCTTTTCACTTAGCTTACTTCCCTTGAAAACCATGTTGTCAGGCTTCACCCATGTTGTAGCATATACCAGAGCTTCATTCTTTTCTCTGGATGAATAATATAAAAAGCGCAAACCACATTTTATTTATCCATTCATCTGTTGACAGACACTTAGGTTGTTTGAGTATTGTGAATAGTGTTTCAAACATAATTTTTATACAAGTATCTGGTTGAGTCCCTGTGTTTGGGCCTTTGGGGTATATAAATAAGAGTAGAATTATAGAGTCATATGGTTAATTCAGCATATAGCTTTTTGAGGAGCAGTGAGTGACTACACCACTTTACGTTTCCACCAGCAGTATTACAAGGGTTCTGATTTTTCCGCATCTTCATCAACAATTTTACGTTCTTCTTTTTTCTAAATATAGCCATCCTAAAAGGTGAGAGAAGAGGTATTTCATTGTGGTTGTATTTTTGTTTTTGTTGTTTGGTGCTGGGGATTGAATCCAGAGCCTCATGCCTGCTAAGCAGATATTCTACCACTGAGCTGCATCCTCAACCCCTCATTGTGTTTTTGATTTACACTTTCCTAAAAACTAATGATATTGAATATCTTTTCTTGTGTTTATTGACTATTCATATTCCTTCTTTGGAGAAATATCTATTCAAGTCCCTGGTTCATTGTTGAATTGGGTTGGTTGTCTCTATGTTGTTCATTTGTAGAACTTCCTTATGTATTCTGGATATTATCAACTTAGAGGAAAGTTTGATTTTGGCTAAGAGTTTTAGAGGTTTTAGTCCATAATTAGTTGACCTGTTGCTTTGGGTGAGCAAGCACAACATGGTAGAAATGTGTGGTAGAGCAAAAGTGTTCACCTTGTGGCTGAGAAGTGAAGAGGAATGATAAGAGACTAGGGTCCCACAGTCCCTTTCTGTGGTACACCCTCAGTGACCTGAACATTCTCCACTGGGTCACACCTCTTAATCTTCTACCATCTCCTAGTAGCACTGTTCTGAGGACCAAGCCTTTTACACATGGGTTTTGGTGGGGCATTTAAAATTCAAACTATATCAATAGCCTTTGACACATACAAGTTTTTAATTTTAATTAAATCCAATTTATCAAATTTTTTTGTTGTTGTTCTACTTGGACTTTCTGTTCATATCTAAGAACCCATTGCCAAACTCAAGGTGATGAGTTTCAAGAAACTCCTATGGTTTCTTCTTATAGTTTTATGGTTTTAACCCTTATATTTAGGTCATTGGTTTGACTTATTTTTTTATAGAGTATGAAGTAGGGGCCAACCTTACTCTGTAAGGGTAAAAGAAATTGAAGTTAAAGCGTAAAAGTTAAAGGGTAAAAGACCGGGTGTTGTAAAGTTTCTAAGCTGCAAGGTCTGAGTTAAAATGTAAAGGATTAGGTATTGTTAGGTTTCTATGCTACCTGCAAAACCTGAAATTTCTGTAGCTGTTAAGACAATGCTTGGAACTGCCCAGTAAATATTTCCCCTGACTATTTGGATTGTTTAATAAGGGCTCTGTGTGGTCGCACATACGCATTGCAGGGCCTGGACCAATCAGTTTAAATGTAACCCCCTCCTTAGGAATGACCTATCACTCCAGCCTGACCCATTCCTGCCAATGAATGAACCAATCATGTTTAGGAGTTGTTGTTCAATTTTCCCGCGCCTAATGATGATTTGTTCTGATGTATACAAAGCCCTCCGCCCTCCCCAAAAAGTGTACTTAAGCAGTGCTCAGCCCCTGCTCGGGGCTCTGGGCTGCTTTCCCTTCTTGAGTGGGCACGGAGCCCCAGCATGCTGGTTCAATAAATCCCCCTTCTGCCAATTGCATGAGTGGTCACTTGGTGGTCTCTTTCTCCGACATTTCGCGGGATCCTTACAACTCTTGGGTGTGGAAATCCAGTTGTTCCAGCATGATACATTGAAAAACTGTTCTTTTCCCCAATGAATGGTGTTGGTATTTGTAAAAAGTCAATTGGCCATAAACATATGGGTGTTTTTGAGGATCCCTGGTGTATCAAGTATTACATCTCTCTTGCTGTTTTTAATATTCTCTTTTGTCTTACAACCAGTTTATTTTAGTTTGATTATAATATATCACAGTTTCAGAGGTTCAGTCCACTGTTGGCTGACTCCACAGCTCTGGGCCCTGAGTGAAGCAGAACATCATAGAGAAGGATGTGGTGGAGAGAAACAGCTCAGTACAAGGCAAACAGGAACCAGAGAGAGACAGTTCTGCTCACCAGGGACAAAATATAAACCCCAAAGTCATGTGCTTGTGATATACTTCCTCTACATATAGCATATCTGCCTACAGTTACCACTCAGTTAATCTACATCAGTGGATTAATCCACAGATTAGGTTACATCTCTTATAACCCTCTGAAAAGTCATGCATTGTCTTCCAAGTGAGCCTTTGGGGGACACTTTATATCTAAACCACAACAATAATATGGCTTTGTACCAACTTTAATTAATTTGCTTATCAGCCAGGTTTCTATTAGGACTGACATGACTTAATCACATGATTCTGAACATTTTGAATACTTAAACTGAGCATTGGTTTCTCATGCAGTACATAATCTGCCTTTGTGTATGTGTGTGTGTGTGTGTGTGTGTGTGTGTGTTGTCCAGTTTTCATATATGCTGGATATTACATAAATGTAAGTTCTTATGGCCTTACTATTGTATAGAAAAGATGTTCAGATTATTTAGTAAGACATGTGAAACTGAAGAGAATGGTAAATACAACTATAGATAATAAAATGTTAGATTCAAGCTCTTGTAACATACAGGCTTCTTTCAAACAGTGCAGTTTCTGACCTGTAGCTATTGTCACATTATTGATGCAGGACATTTACAGTAAGTGAGTCTTGAAATAATGTACTTTGGAGATCCTAGTATATCAATGCAGGTAAAATGTAAAATGTTATTTTATTTTTATTTATGTATTTATTTATTTTAGAGTGGAAAGTAGAAGCTTTATTAAAGTCAGCAGAAAAGACTTCTCCCTAGAGGAAGAAGGGGACCTAAAAGGTGGAATCCATGGAAGGGGGAGGTCTTCCCTCTTTTATAGCTAAGGTCTACTTTCAGCTTTCCTGCATTCCTGTTGCATTCCTGTCCTTTGTTCTCTGTTATCTTGCAGTGATGGAATGTAGGTGGGAAGGCCCAAAGGGTGGGGGACAGGTGAGCTGAAGGAGTAATCTGGGCAGGGATGGCCTGGGGAGGCCTTTGGATTAGCATCTCCAAGTTTGCTGGGAGCTGCTTCATTAACATTTCCTTGGGATGGGCTGGGGGGCCTTGGGGACATTAAAATTTCAATTTTCCCAAGTGCTGCTCTGGTTTCCTGGACTCCATTTTCTATAATGGCCTCTATTCTTGATTTTACTCAATATTAGACCTGATTTACCTAACTACACTAATTACCTATCTGTAAATCTGGCTTCATTCCCCCCTCTAATTTTGGGAACTCATTACTGCTGTGAGGAAAGAGGGCCATGACCTTTCTGTCTTCTTTGAGCTCAAAGGGGGCGGTATTGAGCAAGCAGTTTTGGAGTCCCAGAGACCCTGGGAGGATTCAGACTTAAGGGCCTTACTGCTTTCCTCCCTGCCACTAAAAACCCACAGCAAAAGAGAATCATGCACTCTTCTTGTTGCCTTTTTGCTCTGTAGACTAAAGGAATCTCCTGGGGATGAGGGATATCTATGGGTTGTAAGGCATATAGTGCTTTCTATCAGAGAGACTACTGGAAGAGTTGATTCTGAAAATGCCTCCCTCTAGCAGCTTAAAGAGAACACAGCACATTCTAAACATCGGAGCAGTAATGGGAAATTTTAAAACAGACCAGTGAAAGTTCCTATGCACATGAGGGGAATCTGGGCACCTTTCACTAATCATCCCATGTCTTTTTTAGTCCTACAACCTGAATTGCTAGAGTTTCTGACCGGCGAAGGAAGGGGAGCATCCAGGAGGGAATGGATGGATGTTGGTTTGGGAGTGTTTCGCAGCCCACATGGAGGCAAATGTGATTGGGGCTTTCCCTCAGTGCTTTTCATCTACGGATCACCTCAGATACCCCTTAGGGCTGTTGGGAGGGGGTTCAAGAGAAAGGAACCTTAGGAATACATCTGAGTGTAGCCCAGACCAGAATTCTGCAGTTGTTCCAAACTTCTTCCTCCACCTCCACGCATCTGAGGCAGATCAGGATTAGGGACACTGTGTACTCACACCAATTGCTCTCCAGGCCCAGACAGAAAAGTGGGAAGTGGTTTTGGCAGAACCCAACATGCCTGCTCTGTATGGAATAGGAGATTGAGAGCTGCCTAGGCCAGGAAACCTCTCACCTGAGTCTTGAAGAGTGGCAGCTGCACTTATTGCGTTTAAGTAGCCGTCGGGTTCCCACATCACCCTCCAGAAAGAAAGATGAACCTCAGATAGATGTGGGGTGTGTGCAGAGGCTCTTACCTTGGTGTAGATCTCACTGGGGAACCTCCAATCTGTTTACCGATGACAAGTCCTTGCTTCCCCAAATGCTGAAGTATAACACCAGAGAAGCACGCAGAGGCAAGTGTATAGTGGAAAGTAGAAGCTTTATTAGAGGACAGCAGAAAAGACTTCTCCCCGGAGGAAGAAGGGGACCCAAAAGGTAGAATCCTAAAATGTTATTTTAATCACATAAACAAATTTTCTCTTTATGTGGCTTTTTTTTAGATTTATCTTTTTTTTTAAGAAAGAGAGAGAAATTTTTAATATTTATTTTTTAGTTTTCAGTGGATACAACATCTTTATTTTATGTGGTGCTGAGGATCAAACCTAGCGCCCCGCGCATGCCAGGCGAGCGCGCTACCACTTGAGCCACATCCCCAGCCCAAAATTTATCTTTTTACATTTCAGAAATACTATGCAATTCAGTTGAATGCCTAATAATTCTTGAGGTCACTGTATTTTCATTGCCATTTCTAACACTTATATACATCAATTAGTGAAGAAATGTCTTCACTAAGGCCTGATGTCTCAGATATATTATATAATATAAAGGTAAAAGTGATATGTTACTGATAATCATGAAGCTTCTCAAGAATATCATTTGTGTTTTCACTGAAAAAATTAAATTCCTCTTTTCTGCTGATGACTTTTAAAAGATTTATGCTGACATTCATGGAAAAACTAGTGACGTCCAAATGAAGTCAGAAGTTTAGTCAATAGCAAGAAATTAATGTTAGCATCTTAGGTTTGGCAAATGTATCATATAAGATGACCATCAGGGGAAACTGTACTGAGAGAATAAGAGGACTCCCTGAATTATTCTTCCAATTTTTCTAGGAATCCAAAATTATTTCAAAATAAAAATTGTATTAAAATAACTGTTATATGTAAATTTTGAATTATATGAATATCCCTGATTTTTAAAAATCTTATGAGCTAGCGGGACATGGTGATACGTGACTTTAATCCCACCAATTTGGGAGGCTGAGGTAGGAAGATTGCAAGTCTAAAGCCAACCTCAACAACTTAGTAAGACCATGACTCAAAATAAAAAAATAAAAAGGGCTGGGTATGTAAATCCATGGTAAAGAACCTTTGGGTTCAATCTCCAGTACCAAACAAATGATGAGCTAAAAGAATACATTTCTAGTGTAATTAGTAGTAGTAGTAGTAGTACCAGGGATTGAACCCAGGGGGCGCTCAATCATTGAACCACATTCAACCACCACCCCCTCTTTTTTTTTTTTTTTTTTTTTTTTTTGAGTCAGGGACTGGCTAAGTTGCTGAAGCTGGCTTTGAACTTTCCATACTCCTTCCTCAGTCTCTGGAGCTGCTGGGATTACAGGTGTAAGCCACTGCAGTGGGCAAATTCCTATTATTTTATGAACTATATATGCTGTTGGTTTTCAGAAAATATTCTTAGTAATTCGAAGCTCTCTCCCAAAATTGTTTTTGCAATTTCTTAAAAAAAAAAAAATCCTAATACACAATTTCTTTTTGGCAAGCCCATCAGCTCTTATTCTAATTTTAGATAGATTGCATTATTTTAGATTCTTTTCCCATATCCTTGTAATAAAATGAAAGATTGGACCTGACATGGACAATGTATAAATTAATACAAGATAGACTATTTTCTTGACCAAATTGTTCCTGTATTACAGAACTAAAGAATGGTTCTGTCCTTAACACCCAAAATAGAAAATTGCAACAATTATTTTACAATATCTTTAAGAAACATTTGGCATCTATCATTATGTCACATTTAGTATTACTAGAAAAAGTCCTTTATGTTTGTGTTCTAACAAATTAAAAGTTTTATATCATTGTGAAACCCAAAGAGAAGCAAGTAACTAATGAATTAAGACCATGGAAACAAAGCTGGAATGAAGGAAGACCACCATAGCACTATCTCACAGGCCGACAATTATAAGATTTTAGACATGCTACATTAAATTCAACAAACGTAAAAAAAAAAAAAGACCCTAGAAGCCTTTGATCAGTAAGATTCATTCAGGCAGTCATTTACTGTGTCAGTCACTGTTTGGGGCACATGGAAATCACTGCCTAACAAAAGCACCCTAGCCACCGGTTCTCTTGGAGTCGCAGAGCTTACAAAGAAATGAGGGAAACAGATTCTAACAGGGAGCTGGTGCAAAAAAAAAAAAAAAAAAAAAATGACTGCAAAATAAATTGCAGTCATCCTGAGGCTATGTGCATGTGCATTCATATGTATGAATACTTATTTATATATTTTATGTATATGAATGTATACATATATGAATCCATGTGCTTATGTATATACATATTTTTATTTAAAAAGTTTTCAAACCAAGAGGCTTAAATGAGGGCATTTTGTTGGTGTTACATTTTCTCCTCCTTTAGTACAAATGTATATAGCCTGTCTTTTTGTTGTTGTTGTTGTTGTTATGTGCATGTTTTCTTTCCTATTTGCTTTATGTTCGATTTTTTTTTTTTTTTTTTTTTTTTTTTTTTTTTGAGGGTCACAGTGGATGATAATCATTCTCTTGTAAACTCATTTGTTGCCAGTGGAAAGTAAAAACTATTTCAGGGTTATGTCAGAAGGGATCTCCTTGCTACTGGGGTTGTTTTTTGTTTGTTTTTGTTTTTGTTTCCAACTCTTCTTTAAAAATAGTCTAGTTTTATATTTTGTAAAATATCATACAGATGTAGATGTTTCTACAATTACGTATCTTAATGTACACTCGGGTGTCTGGGGGAGAAAGGAGAGGGAAATTTCACTCTTTCTGTAAGTCTGGATTTCTTGACTTTGTTACAAGGACACATATTGTGTTTGCAGCACTTTTAAAGTGTATGTAGAGCAGTCCTCTGTGCTGAGATCCATGTGGAAGAGGAGAGGGTCACATTTATGGAATTACGAAACTTGTGGAAACATTCTGTTGCAAGATGGTGATAGAACTTGTGTGAAGCACATCCACATTCCTTGAAACAAAACGTTTCAAAACATACACGAATGCTAATCCCACTGGAAAAAAGAAGGGAAGCTCTGGTGGGCCAGAAAACCTCCCAGCAAGTACTAAAAAGACAGAAAGCTGCTACGAACTGTGGCTGACAATGATGTGCCAATGTAGGTTCATCCACTTTAACAATGATGTACCACTCTGGGGTGGGGCATGTTGGCAGTGGGGGAGGGACAAAAGGGATGTGGGAAATCTCTACCTTCTCCATTTTGCTGTGGACCTAAGAGTGTTCAAAATAAATAAATAAATAAAAGGGGTTTATCTGTCTGTTTGTCTTAAATGGAAAGCTGGGATCAATTCAACTGTATGACTGATCCAAACATTCACAGAATACTGCTATAAAAGATGGAGAGAGCTCCAGGAAAACCCTGGGCCAGTTCCATCATTCCCTGGGGCCCTCAGGTCGTGTAATCACCCAGAGTGCTTAGGTAGATGCCGAGGTCCAGCCCCGTGCCGGGAGTGAGGGTCCAGGGTGGTCCTGAAGGAGGAGTGGCATCTGGCGAAAGAAGAGTCTGGACGACAGGTTGCAAGTTAGGAGCAATCTCCAGAAGACATCTCCCTGTCCCTGGAGGGACCTTTATTTTTATACCTGTTTTACAGGTGTTTTTTCAGGTAGTTAATGGATAACTTCAAAGCCCGAAACTTTTTTGATTTACATAATTTTCAAGAATTACAACCTTTCTACATACACTGATTACCTAAGATTTTGAGTACATTGTTCAAAATATTTTTCTGTAACCTTAGTCAATCATGATTAAGCTTTTAGGTTTTCACCTCAATCACAAGGTGGTAGGCAATGCACCTAGACTACATGACTCCTGACTTATTATTCACTTCTAACTTTAAAACATACCTATAATTATTTCATTAACCTTTAACTTTAAAGCATACTTATAATTATTGGTAAGCTTTCTTATTTCTAAACTAAATACACTTAAAGTAGTGAAAGTCTGTTATTTAAAAGCCTACTACTCTGAAGTGCCTCTAAAATATATCTATGTTAATTTTACATTATTCTATTTTAATTTCCAAGGTAATTTCCTTTTTTCATATGACTTATTCAACTGCTTTCTAAAAGAACTTCCTTGATCCTTGGTCAAAGCACACCAATTCTCATGTCTTTGTAATCTTTAACTAAAGGCAGGCTTTACACCTCAACCCATTTGTCATTTATATTAACTATGTGTTTTACATTTTCATCATAAGTTTCTGCATAAAGCAAAGGAGGGTCTATTGGTTGGGGAATGTATTTTTATTAGCCTCTTGTCCTCAAGGGGATACCATAAGCCACATACGGCGGTCCTTGTACTGTTGGCACAGCAATTGTTTTTCTGTAGCTCTGTTACTGTAAAGGTTGTGACTTTAGGATGGGGTTGGGGGGTGGGGCTAGTGTAAATTGTTAAGCATGAGATAAATATTTCTCGTTGCTTAGGCTTGAGGAATAACACCATTGTTTGTATCCTGAGAGACACTGAAACACACCTCATAGCATATCTCAATTGTATCCTTAGTCTCATTCTGGGAATTTTCCTGCAATCTCAGGCAATATGTACTTTTATTAATGATTGACATATGCCCTGTTATCCATATCATGAGTATCACAAACAAAACACTTAACATTCCTAATGGTTCTGGTTTCCAGATGGTGCAGCCTTGCCACAGCATCCCCCACGCTGTGACCCTGTCAGACAGCGGGTGCAGGAACACCTTCACCAGGTAGAGACCTCAGCAGCCAGACAGGAAGATCAGAAATGTGAGGTCTGTTTCTCCAACCAAGGTGAAGAGCAAAGCTTTGCCATATTTATTTGGCACACTTTGAGAAGAGTATACTAAAGTGACTGACTAGCAAAACTTCAAAATGCATACAGCATTTTAAAGATCTGCATCTAATACTGGAAACTTTCCTATTGAATTTTGATTATTTTTATCTTGTGTTATTTTGGAAACTGCTGTAAAAATGGTCTAAGGTGGAGGGAAGATCTCAATTATCTAATAAAAAATTGGAGTGACGATTGAGAACCTGTCTTAAGAAGGCCTTCTGCAAGCACAAACTAAACATGGCACCCAATCTTAGTGTGACTTGTGGCTCTGACTGGTCTATGGGTAGTGCCTTAGCAAAATCAAGGGTTCTTAGCAATGGTCTGAAGGGGCAAATTGGAGTGGACCAGCAGTTCAGATGCAATGTGAAGTTTCTCTTCCTGTGGGACCTCTGGCACAGCCAATGCCAGCAGCACCTGACAATGACCTTGGCCCCAGGAGGGCTAGGGTGGGGGGCCCTGTGCATAGGCTTCCCACCCTGAGGGCCAGTCCCGGATTTTCCAGCTTCCTGAACTTGACCTTCCTCCAAGCCTTCTCCTGGATACTTGGCGCCTCTAGCACTGCTGCAGTGGTGGGGGATGCTAGCAAACTTGGCACCTTGTCCTGGAAATCACCGTCCAGTGAAAACCGAGAATGGACAGATAAAACTGCCTAGGCGGCTGGTGCTTTGAAGGAAATGGCACTGAGGCAAGAAAGTAGCAAATGGGCCACCACAGGGTATACACACACAGTGTCTCACTTGACCCTCTTCTGTGCCCACCCTGGGCCCCAGGTGATTCATCCTCCCAAGTGATCCTTTTCTTAGGCCATCTCCCCATAGCTCCTGGCTCCCTGGACTCCAGCTCTTCCTGACCCTGTCCCCATCTGCGTTCCTCTGAGCCTCAACCCCAAGGGCTCCTAGGCCCATCTCACAGGGCCCCTCAGACCTTTTGTGCCTCTGGCCATCCTTCCTGGCCCCAATCCTACCCTTAGGGCCCAGCCTCATACACCCCCGCCACCACTGCCGATCTCCACCCCTTAGCCCCAGCACCAGGGCCTTAGCCCTATGATCCACAAATCCCCAGCTCTGTCCGCCTTGGTCCCCACTGGGTCCTCCCTGGCTCTTCCCAGCATGAGGAGCTGGGACTCAGACGCACTGGAGGAGGACTCGGTGGCACACTCATCGGACTAGGACTCGTCGCCTCGCACCCGAGCGCACCTGAGATGCCAAAGGTAGGGCGCTGAGGGTCGGGCTCTTGCCAGGCTGGGCATGGGCATGCAGCTGGTGCCAGGACACAAAGCGGAGGTAGAGTCGTCCTCCGGGATTGGGCTGTGGCCAAAGGACCCTGGGGTCTCTTCCCAGCTCCTGAACCCTGGGTAGGCGGGGGTCAGGAGTTGACCTGGGTTCCCGAAAGGCTTAGACCCATTGGGAGGTGTCTGTGGCTTTCAGTGGGTTGAAGCCCTGTTCTCTCTGGGTCTGACCTGGCAACCCAGGGCGACATGAGCCCTTCCCAGGCCCGAGCCCTGTGACTCAGCTCTTACTCAGCCGTTTAACTCACTCTGTAACTGCCCCTGGTTTTCCTGGAGTACTGTATCCTCTCTCTGGAATCCCATTCCTCCTGCAAAAGTCACTCAGCAGAAGTCACACATTCTGTTCCCTCCAATACAGGGTTGGGGAGGCCTAAGTCCACTTCCCTGCTCTTGGGCCTCTTCCAGGCCACCAAGCAACAACAACCTCCACCCTCATTGCCCCCCTAACCTGGTCATTTCAAGACTATTACTGGAGGATTTTAGCATCTGATTCAGCTGTCCCTGCAACAACATCCACACATGCATTGGTATGACTTATTGAATATAAGGCCCTTTGTAGATGTAGGTTTAAACCACTTCACATTTAATGATATAATAAGTTATTTGTGTCCTCAAATACAAGATATGTTGGACTGTTTTCCAGTCTCCTATATATTGTAATACCTCCCTCCTATTTGTTACGTGATCAGCTCATCCTCATTTTTCAGTTCTCAACTCTGGTTAAGGTCTCTGGTTCCCCCCAATTGGCATTATTGTTGCTCCTTTAATTTGTTCTTGCCCCTTATACTCAGCACCATTATGGTAGTTCTATTTTGTCTGTTTGCACATCTGTCTGATATCTTCAGGTCAGCGACTGTGTCTTCTCCCTTCCCAGGGCCAGCCCCTAACTGTAGCTCCTGATCTATATATTAAATGCTCAATAAAAGTCTGTGAAATGAATGAAACAGTTAGTCACACCACACTCAATAAGTCACAGATATCACTTCAGCAATACAAACTCGTTTATATAATAAAGTTATTAAAGTCATTGAGAAAACATCAAGTTATCCAAAGAACAACACTGCAAGTGAACTAAAGGACTATGTCTCAGATTACTTGATAACTCAGAGGATAAGAATTCCCCCAGTCCTTCTAATCTTATGTTGCTCTTGGAAGCAATCATAGCCCTGGGAAACAAAAGGGACAGTGTACTGGGAGATCAGAGTGGAAGCCACAGTGGCTACTGGACAATAGAACCCTCACTGGACCCAAACTATTGTTGTCACAGGAGCTGAGGGACTGGGATTCTACTACATCAGGGTGGGGTGTTGCTGTGCTTTGATTGTCCCTACCAAAACCCATGCTGAACTTCATCCCCAGTGTCAGATATGAAGAGGTGGGACCCTCAAGAGGTGATTGGGGGGCTGGGGATGTGGCTCAAGTGGTAACGCGCTCGCCTGGCATGCGTGCGACCCTGGTTCGATCCTCAGCACCACATACAAACAAAGATGTTGTGTTCGCTGAAAACTAAAAAATAAATATTAAAAAAAATTCTCTCTCTCTCTCTTAAAAAAAAAAGAGGTGATTGGGTCATGAGATGTCTGCCATAAATGGATTAATCCATTCATGGATTAATGGATCTGTTATAAAAGCCAGTTTGGCTGTGTCTCTTGTATGTGCCCCCTACACATCCTCATCAGGATTCTGCAGAGAGTCCCCATGAGCAAGAAGACCATCACTGGATACAGCCCATCTACCTTGTACCTCTCAGGCTCTAGAACCATGAGCTAAGTAAACTCCTATTCTTTATAAAAATCCCTGACTCAGCTATTCAGTTCAAATAACAGAAAATGGACTAAAACAGGTAGATAGCAAAAAAGTGATCTGCCCATTTTTGTTTAAAAGGATGCAAATTGGGGCTGAGGATGTGGCTCAAGCGGTAGCGCGCTCTCCTGGCATGCGTGCGGCCTGGGTTCGATCCTCAGCACCACATACAAACAAAGATGTTGTGTCTGCCGAAAACTAAAAAATAAATATTAAAAAAAAATTAAAAAAAATAAAAGGATGCAAATTTTCTGACCATCTTTCACCAAGGAGGAATAATGAACATGTTTATCTTGTGCCTCATTCTGTTGTCATTCGAATGCCCAAGCCTGCAATTTGAAATTAAACTGTTTGCCCTTTGTGTCAAATCCAAACACCATCTTCAAGGAGATTCTGTCAAGGGCAGCATTGAGTTTGATCCAAGGAGGATCCTACTGGGCCACCTAGTTTGACCAAGACCTCCTTACTATAATGCAAGTTTCAATATTAGCCTCTGTCTCCCAGAGTACCCTCAGTGCCAGGGTAGCACGGTCTAGAGGGGCTTGGTGCTCCATGGCTCCAACCACAGGAAAATTGAAATTAGCCTCATCATCTTTGAACCTATTCTCAACAGGTTTTATTTCCTTTATTTTTAGTTTTAGGAATTTGATTGTCACAGGGCCCTGGTCAAGACTATTCTGGTCAAACATGCTAAGTTTCTCTCTCACTCTCAGTCTACTGTCTTTTAGTTCTCGGAGTTGATTCCAGAGGCACTTTATCACTCAGATACACTCCCAGCTCTTTTTATTTATAATTTTGAGAGGGGATCTTGCTAAATACTTAGGGCCACGCTAAATTGCTGAGGATGACCTTGAACTTGCAATCCTCCTGCCTCAGCTTCCTGAGTGGCTGGGATTACAGGTATGTGCCACCATTCCCAGCTCATGTTAGGTCTCTCTAAATTGGCATTTATAAGCAGTATTCTTGAGCTCCTTAGCAAATTTTTCCAGTTCCCTTCAGCAAAGCTGCCCTGTCCTATCCTGACACAGTGGGCACTGGCTCACTTGGGTCTCTATTTGCATTTTGAAATGGATCACCCAGTAATTCTAGCCCAGATAAGAAGATGAGCATCTCTTGTTATGAAAAAAAAAATAGAGAGAGAAGGTAGGGCACTGAGGGCCTGATGTGGAACCAGGCCTGTTTGGTCTGCAGCATAGAATGCCTGGTCACTGGCAAAATGAGTTTTACAAAAGAAACAGAGTTTATTCCCAAAGTGGCTTAGCATGGACCAGAAGACTAAGCCTCAAATATGCTTCTCTGACGATGGTTTTTATTGTGAGATGGAAAAGCAAGATGAGTTAAGGTGTGGCAAAAGGTGATTGAAGCCATTGGATTAAAGGTGATATAAAATAAGTTCAAGGTGAGGGGGCTGGGATGTGTAACTTAGAGGTACAGCACTTGCCTAGCATACTATCTGCAAAAATAAAACTATAATAATAAAAACTTGTCAGGATAGAAATAAGCAGCATTGCTTTGCTTCACCATTGTACTCTTGATAAAGCAACTATTTTCAGTAGGTTCTCCTTTAAATCAGACAACTTCCTCATTTCCCAGTATTCTGCTAGTTATTTCTGATTGTCAGTATTGACAAGACAAATGACATGCTCAACTCTGTTATGTCCTTTCCAGCCCACCTCCAGCTCTGGGTGGCAGTCCGGCTCTCTTTCTTCACAGCCAAGTTTCCTGGGTTTTCTAAGAGGCTGCCTCCATGTGTCTCTTCCCATGCCTGTGTCCCACTCACTTTGGTGTCTATGCCATCCACTGCCACTGGGTGACTGTTGACATGGCAATAAGAAGTGACCTTCACTGAGGTCCACCACCTTTAATTCAAATGCTCCTCTTCCTCTGTGCCAGCTGCTGGTGCTGTTGATTACAGGGTAAAAACCTGCCGTGGAGCTGAGGCAGCCATTTTTCTCACCAGTTCATATGATCACACCAGAAAGATCCCAGACATCCCACTCAGAGTTGCAGGCTAAGTTTATTGAAGAGACAGGAAAAGGGAAAAGATGACACTGTGGAGGGAGAGAGTGGGTCCTCTCAGAAAGGGGGTTTTTAAGAATTTTTGAGTCCCATTTTCCTTGACTCCATTTCTCATGCTTCTTTTATCTGTTTATTACCCTTTGAATAGCCCTCAGCAAACCTGGGTTGTCCAGGTCACAAGAAGTGGTGGAGGTAGTTTTGGTGAAAAGGGAGGGTCCAGGTCACTTGTAGGGTGTGACATGATCTTGAAGCAAGTTTTTCTTTAAGGGGATGTAATTAATTATGGTTGTGGAAGGGGGTTTTGTTGGTAGGGGAGATCCTTGGAATCGTACCTAGGGGCACTTTATCACTGAGCCACGCCCACAGCTCTTGAGACGGGGTTTTGCTAAGTTGCTTAGGGCCTCGCTAAGTTGCTGAGACTGGCCTTGAATCTGGGATCCCCCTGCCTCAGACTCCTGAGTTACTGGGATTACAGGCATGTGCCACCATCCTGTAACTTACCAAGCCTCCATCTTCCAGATGTCTGCCTGTCAGATAAGGCTCCTGTGACCTTCAGTCTCCCTTCCTTGTCCCGGCCCTGCTCACCCATCATGGCTGACTAGCTACCTAACACCCTAGTCTCTGTGCTGTGTCTTTTCCTTTTACTCTTCTCAGCAACTGGTTCCTAAACCAGTAAAGTAATCCCTACCTTTTACTGACTCTACTCTCTCCTTTTGCTCCCCAAACTTTGTCCCTTTCATTAAAGATCTTCCTTCCCTCAGGGGAACCAGCTGGGGAGACCCATCACCTTTATCTACTGGTCTCTGTCTTAACTGCAGCTTCTGGTAAGTGATAGTTCATGTCCATTTACTTTCTTCAGAGCCTCTCTTCCTGTGCACTCTTCTGAGTCCAACACTGGCTCCCTCTGGCCCTTGGCCATGGTCTTCTAAGAACATTCTCTTCTGTTGTTTTTCTCCTCACACTCTGGGCAGCCAGTTCTCAAGTTCTAGGTCTCTTTGTCTTAACCTTTTTTTGATAAAATAAAGGCAGACAGAAGGATGTCTCTGAGTGGGTATCTGTGAGATCAGAGCCCACATTAAGTACCTGGGCACAAGAAATTCTTTTGGGGGTCTTAGGACTGAAGATCCAGGCTGCACCCTACCTTATGGGCTATCACACTCTTTGGGATATTGGGATATCTTGTCTGGCCTTGATATGATCTGGAGGTGCATTCTGGCTTAACGTAGTTGTTTTATGTGGGTTTTTTTGTTGTTGTTTTTGTTTTTTTTGTATATTAGTTTTGTTCTGTGTTTTTCATAGGGGCTAAGATATGAATTTGATGACTGCAGGGACAGTCCTATTATTATTTCACTGACTCTTGCTCCAGTCATCAGAAAGCCCTCTCACAAAATGAGTTCTGGAGATAACATTGAACATATCCGAATCCAGCATTCACCAATGTAAACTGCCCCTGGAATTCTTAGGGCTAGGATTTCCCTAGCTGCTTCATTTTGGGCAAAATTTTTTATATTTATTGGCAGGAAATTTTTATATTCATTTTTGGCAGAAATTTTGTAATTATTTTTTATTGAGTTTACCTTCATATCTTATGGCACTTCTTAGATAAATTCGCTTTTGTGTTATGTGCACTTAAGTAGGTATTCTGTGTGTGTGTGTGTGTGTGTGTGTGTGTTTGTGTGTGTGTGTGTGTGGTGCTGGGTATTGATCCCAGGGCCTTATGCATGCAAGATGCAAGGCAGGCACTCTACCAACTGAGCTATATCCCCAGCCCCTTAAGTAGATATTTTTGTTTGACCAGCATGCCTAAATTAAAACATTTCAACAAATGGTTCTGGGAAAACTGGAAATTCATATGTAGCAAAATTAAATAAAATCTCTATCTTTCTAGATAGGGCAGAGGGGTGGGAGGGGAAGGGAGGGGGCAGGGGGTTAGAAATGATAGTGGAATGTGATGGACATCATTATCCAAAGTACATGTATGAAAACATGAATTGGTGTGAACATACTTTATATACAAACAGAGATATGAAAAATTGTGTTCTATATGTGTAATAAGAATTGTGGTGTATTCCATTGTCATGTATTTAAAAAATAAAAGCAATTAAAAAAATCCCCAAAACCTCTATCTCTCACCCTGAACAAAAATCAACTCAAACTAGAACAGAAATGCAGCATGTAATAGAAGAAAAAGTAGGCCCAAATCTCACCATGTTGGCTTAGGAACTGACTTTCTTCACAAGACTCCTAAAGCTCAAGAAGTAAAATCAAGAATCAATAAATGGGATAGACTCAAACTAAAAAGCTTCTTCATAGCAAAGGACACAATAACAAGAAGGCAGAGCCTACAGAATGGGAGAAAATCTTTTCCACACACACATCAGAGCACTAATCTCCAGGATATATAAAGAACTCAAAAACTTAACACCTTAAATCCAAATAATCCAATAAATAAATGGGCTAAAGAACTCAGCAGACACTTCACATACACAATCGATCAATAAATATATGAAAAAATGTTCAACATCACTAGCAATCGATCAATAAATATATGAAAAAATGTTCAACATCACCAGCAATTAGAGAAATGCAATCAAAACTACTCTAAGATTTCATCTCACTCCAGTCAGAATGGCAATTTTCAAGAATACAAGCCACAATAAGTGCTGGCTAGGATGTGTGTGGGGGTGATAGGGAAGAATGGAGGAATTTGGATTGGTGGGGGCAGCGAAGGGGGGCTTTTGAGGGTGGGAAGGATGGTGGAATGAGATGATCATTATTACCTTATGTACATGTAGTATTGCATAAATTGTGTGACTCTGCATCATGTACAGCTGGAGATATGAGAAGTTGTGCTCCATTTGTGTA
This sequence comes from Marmota flaviventris, assembly GCF_047511675.1. Classification (NCBI taxonomy): domain Eukaryota; kingdom Metazoa; phylum Chordata; class Mammalia; order Rodentia; family Sciuridae; genus Marmota; species Marmota flaviventris. The sequence continues at coordinate 137,160,815 of NC_092503.1, forward strand.
CTATGAGTTGAAATACATTCTGCTGTCATGTATAACTAATTAGAACAAAAAGAAAGAAAGGCATGGCAGAAGAAAGATCTCAGCTCATGGCAGCCAGGAAGGAGAGAGTTGGGGACGGGGTTGAGGGGGATCAGGGATAAGAGGCACATCCTCAGTGAACTCTAACCTTGCCCCACGTGGCTATAGTTTCTACCTCCTCCTAGTAGTTAATCAATGCCATTAATCCTTCAAAATAGATTAATCCACTGATAAGGTCAGAAACACTATGATCCAATCACTTCCCCAAAACCTGACCTCTGGACATTGCTCATTGGGGACCACGCCCTCAACACATGAGCTTTTGGGGGACATTCCAGATCCAAACAACAACAGTCATATAAACAGATGACTTTGGCTTGGTTTAGTTTTTCATGAATATAGTTTTTATTCAACTCTCATTTTGTAAGTTAGTATTACCATATTACTCTTTCTCATAAGTAAAATTTAATGTAATATATCTCACAAATGAACTAATTTAAATTTGTTGCTAAGATAAAATTAAAGATGTCTAAAATTGTAAATATATATATATATATTTTTGCCTAGGTTGCTGGCCATTCAGGATTATATTGATCTGTTAGGTGTTTATGATTCAATGTCCATTGCTTTCTGTTTTAAATATACTATCAATATTTAGGTTTAACAAATAAATAAGGTGTTGATTATGCTTGTCTGATATCTTGGTTTTCATGGGTAATCTAAAAATGGGTGAATTAGGTAAATATAGGGGATAAATGTTTATGTAGATGGAGATAAAACATCTGAGTCATTTATAAATTACAATGCTGACAAATCAATTGCTAAATATAAATTCAAGCAGTCTTGGATTCCTAAAGTTAAAACAAGATTCTATCTATCTATTAATTAAATGTATTTTTAAAAACTGTTGGTATAAAGGAAAATAACTTACTGTTGCTTTTCCATGGATCTTTACTTAAAAATAAGGTTTCTCTAGTGGCAGTGGTGCCCACCTGTAATCCCAGAAGCTCAGAAAGCTAAGCCAGGAGGATCTCAAGTACAAAGCCAGCCTCAGCAATTTAGTTAGGCCCTAAACAATTTAGTGAGACACTGTCTCTAAATAAAATATAAAAAAGGGTTGGGGATGTTTGGCTCAGTGGTTGAAAATCCCTGGGTTCAATCCCTGGTACTGAAACCAACAAAAAGGTTTCTAAGAGTTTACGTTCTAATTAACATGAATTAAAGTGCAATTCTAGGGCTGGGATTGTGGTTCAGCGGTAAAGTACTCCCTTAGCACGGACGAGACCCAAGTTTGATCCACAGCACCATAAAAAAATAAAGGCATTGTGTTGTGTCCATCTACACCTAAAAGATAAATATTAAAAAGAAAAAGTCTGTTAAAATGCAATTCTATACAGAAAGAAAAAAAGACAAAGACTTTAAGCTGCATTTTGATGAAAATACTGGAAAGTGTAATATTTTATCTTGTTGGAAAGGAGTAATTTGTCTAAGTCTTAAATGGATTGTTTCAAAATGTAAATTTACATGTAAAAGAGAAACAAGTCAGAACAACCTTTTACTTCAAACAAAATGTAAGGGGAAAAGATACAAAGAAAGTTACCAGGATGAGGATATATCTTTTAGAGAATGTTTTTGAATGAAGCAGGATTCTGTATAATAAAGTATGATTTTTGTCCTAATGTAAAATGACTGGATTGTTTCAAATGGGAAGAAAAATAGGCCAAAAGCTCAAAGGATAAAGGTGTAAACAAATTGCAGATTGTCTAAGCAGGTTGCAGGTTTCTGAAGGACAAATGTTATAAATGAAATGTACATGTAATTATGCTGGATGTAATTAAGAAAAAATGTTTGCAGGGCTTTCAAAAATAAAAATTTAATCCACTGAATTTAAAAATTAGAATCTAGGTTTTTTGTAATTGTTTATTTTGGTACCAGGGATTGATCTCAGGTGCACTTAACCATGGAGCCAAATTCACCCCCTTTTTATTTTTTATTTTGAGATAGGGCCTTGCTAAGTTATTGAGGCTGACATTGAAACTGTGACCCTCCTGCCTCAAGGTCCTGAATCACTGTTTTGTACCAGTGGACAGGGAGGGGGACTGGGCAGGTGATGTGGTGAGGGGTTGATGCCTACACAACCTTGCTGAATTTTGATCCCATCCTAATCTTGTTCATCTTTAAGGACAGAAGCCTGAAGATCAGAAGTCCTCCTCAAGTGGGCTGGCCAAAATGGGTTGGATCTAGGATGGCTGCCTGAGTGACCTCCAAATTTATTATAATTCCATCTGCATGGTAAATGACACTCTCCAGTGCCATGAAGGTTGACAGTCGCCATGATGATGACCAGAAAGAAATATAAAAGGAGCAGAAAGAGGTGGTGCTCAAATTTCTAGAGGGGGAGGGATAGACTAATAAAAAAGGAATATTCTTATCTCATTTATTTTATCCTCTATCTAGGATTTTCCATACCCAAATGAGCCAAGAAACTGATTTTCAAGGCCTTGTCTTCTGTTTCTTTTATTCTTTGACCAACAATAAACCTTTCCTTGCTCCTGAGTTGGATATGGGTCTTATTTATTGGCTCTGTATTTCCAAGAGGGAAAAAGGACCCAGTTTGGGGTCAAAATTGGTAATAATTGCTGTAATTTTTTTGGTACCAGGGATTGAACCCAGGGCACTTAACCACTGAGCCACATTCCAAGCCCTTTATTTAAATTTTTTTTTTTTAGTTGTAGATGGACACAACTCCTTTATTATTTTTATGTGGTGCTGACGATCGAATCCAGTGGCTCACAAATGTGAAGTGCTTTGCTACTGAGCCACAATTCCACCCCCCGCCTTTATTTTTTAAAATAATGGCTGTTCTTTATAGACAAACATGATTTTTCTTTTTTTTTTCTCTCCTCTTTTCTTTCTTTCTTTGTCTTTCCCTCTCTCTCTCTCTTTCTTTCTTTTGAGATGAGGTCTTGCTCTGTTGCCCAGGTAGGACTCAAACTCCTGGATCAAGTGATCATACAACCTTGGCTCCCGAGTGGCTGGGCCTACAGGTACCTGCCACCATGCCTGGCTAGTTTCTATTGTTTGATCCATTTACATGTGAGTTCCAGTCTGATGCTCTGATACCAAATGTACTTTGAATTCAATAAGCTAAATGGGAGGCAACATTCTTTTCCAAAGTGCCTTTGTCAATGTATTATATCTAACAATCTAATATTTGCTTACAAATATACAATATATATAGAGACCTAGTGGTAAAGCACATGTTCAGCATGCTTGAGGCCCTGGGTTTAATAATATAAAAGAAAAATAAACAGAACACAAAACAGAAAAACAAAATATTTAATTGAAACAATTCCAAATACGGAAGTAAAGCAAGCTGTGTTAGTACTTATGACCAGATTCCTGGTACATCTTTATTTCCAGTTTATTGATTGTAAATTCAGATTGCTGTCTAGCTTCCAAGAAACCTTTTATTTTGCATGGAGTACTGAAGTCCTTTCAAAACCATCCAGAGATGTTTGGGAAAAGAAAATGTCAAGTTGTTACCATGTAAGAGTGGTTGTCTATCATTGTTAGCATCAGGGACCAATTAAAGCTGGAGTTAAGAGACCATTTTGGAGATCAGATCTTTCTGTTGTCATGACTAGTTTTATAGTGAATTTTTTTTGAGTATTAGACACCAAGGAATCACTGGTACCTCTGAATGACAGCTGAGTAATCTTCTCCAAATGACTGGGCACCATTGTATCCCACTGCTTATCCTCCTCTGATACTGGCACTCCTTCTCCAGCTATTGCCTGTCACTGAAATGGCTTACTGGCCCTCCAAATTCAGCTTCCAGGACACCTGGGGACATTCCATGGGGGAAGATACAGACACAAAAGTCTTAAGGAAAACTAAGTTGCAGATGATACTCAGCATTCATGGATTTGTTCCTGCTTATCATTCCTTTCTCTTTCTTGACCCCACCTAGGGAGAAGAATATATTTACCAATTATTCAGTTCCTCATTAAATGAGGAAGAGAGGAAAGAAGAAAAGTTCCAAGGTAGAAAGCGATAACCTTTACTCTTCTATTTTTTTAAATAGAAGAGTAAAGGTTACCTTTATTTTATTTTATATTTATTTTTATGTGGTGCTGAGGATCAGACCCAGTGCCTCAAATGTGCGAGGTAAGCACTCTGCCACTGAGCCACAATCCCAGCCCCACCTTTACTCTTTATCATGACTGGTAACCTTTATCCTTTATCTGGAAACTGGTTTGCCAAGAGTCATATTAAAGATCACCATTACAGCCACTACACTACGCAGGTGCAGCTTGGTGGTAGAGCCCATGCTGTGCTTAACATTCAGGAGACCCTGGGTTCAATCCTAGCATGAAAACAACAACAACAATGACAAAAAACCAAGTAAACAAAAAGGAACCAAAATAGAAAAACAACAAAAAAAGAGATTTCCAGCACCTGTTTCTGCCCCCTGTAGTAAACAGCTAAAAAGAGGAAGAAAGGCCCTATAAGCATCTCAGGTGGTGCCAGTTCAAACTGATTTTCATGTTGGATTATAGACAAATCAAGCCCCAGGCCTTGGTCACATGAACACCAGAACTACTAACTCACTAGAATAGTTCTCCAATTGTGTATTCCTATCATATATGATTAAAAACCTGATATTTTTTTATTTTGATTCTATTTTTTATTATGAGCCTGTTAAGATTGTGTTATACAAAGGGGGAAAGATGTGTTAAGCAACTTTATGCTGAAAAAGGTTTTTAGAAGGCTGCTGAGCTTCGTGTTATTAACCTATGTGACTTGTAAACATTTCTTTAATTTAAATAATTAGAATCAATCCTTCAAATTTGAAATAGTACTAGAACAAATCCTTCATGGATTTAAGATAGCGCTCTTGCAGACATCAAAATCTGCATGTACTTGAATCCCTTATATAAAATGGAATAGTATTTGCAGAGTCTATACATCTTCCCATATATTTAGGTCATTTCAAGATCACTTTTAATACTCAATACAAAGTAAATATTTGGTAGATAATTGTTATACCACATATGCTCAATATAGACACAATTTCCCCCCTGTATGAGGGTTCTCTAGAGGAACAGAATCAACAGGAAGTATAATTATAATAGGGGGACTTATTAGATTGGCTTACACGACCAGAAGCTGGGTGGTCCACAATGGCTGTCTACAGGCTGGAGAGCTGGAAGAACCAATATCTGCACAGTCCAAGAGGCTGAAGCACCAGAACAAGAGCGAGCAACAGTGCTACCCTAGTCTGAGACCAAAGGCTTCTGGAGAATATCCCAAAATCCACAATTGGAAAGTGCCAAAATGTAAAATATTTCTGCACATGTACATTTTGGGATATTCAACCTGTATATGTTTTCTGTATGTTGTTTATTTACATATTCTGTGCACATTTTTCTCTTGATCTGTATTCCCTTTTCTTATTGATTTATAAGAGTTTTTGTATGTGTGACATTTCAATGTTTTCTATGATTTTTTCTCATTTTTCAAACCTATTTTAAACTACATTAATTGTTTTCAAAGGAAATGATATAAAATGAACATAAACAAGCATAGGTTCAAATATTGATAACTCTATATCACAGTATGATTTTATATAATGTGTTTTACTTATTTAATTAGTCTTAGCTACTTTATAGGTATCATCACCCTCTTTAAGCCTTTTATATGAACAGAAATTCCAACATACTCACATGATTGGCTGATTTAATTTTTTTTCATTTTTGGGTGGATATTTTAAGAAAACTATTGATATTTAAAAATTTATATTAGTATACAAAATAAGGAAATTAGAAATATTTGTCATTCATTTTTTTAAACTTCCAAAAATTGAATACCAACCATGATGTAAAATCACATATTCCTTGAGTTTCATTATTCATTGTTTTTTATAATAGTAACTTGAATAGCAGGTAGTTATTTCCTAGGGTGTTTAAAAGTTGTAAAAATCACTCACAAGTGTGTGGCAAGTTATCAATATTTGAGTGACCAGTTTGCTTTCAGACTATTTTCTTAGATTGAAATTTAAAATTTTTGAAAAACAGAACAGTGAAATTGGTAAAGCAAGAATTCTGTGAGAATGAAATGGAATGATACAGGAAGTTCTCCTTTTAAATTCCCACAATATGTTGAGAATTCAGTAACATTGGATAAAGTAGTAATAATGCAAGTAATTCAGCTGGGCCTCAAAGTAACTCTGGGAGCTTCATACAGCCAGTGCCGTCCCATTTATGGGGCAAACGAAGAGGCAGAGACACTAATTAACATTTTTAAGGCCACCCAGCTAATAAATCAAAGAACTTGTGTTCCTAACACCTGTGTCTGTGCAATACTGAAGGAGAAATGTGAAATCTTTCCTTATAAATAAATAGAAATCAAATATGGAGCCATAAACTGTTGAAAAGGAAGATTAGGAAATAATTTCATAGTGCATTGCCATTGTAATGGGTTGTAAGCACACTTGTATTCCACAAATTTTCTATTTTAACATGGTAGAATGTATGTGTTCATCAATGTCATTATCATTTCATAGGATATGTTAGTAAAACACTTTGAACTTCTTTTTCCTTTCTTTTTTTGTGATGCTGAGGATACAACCAAGGGCTTTTCCCATGCTGAGCAAATGCTTTACCACTGAGCCAAATCATAGCTCTGGTCATTTTTTGAGAATTGCTTATTACCCCAAACTGAGATGTTCAGCAGCACTGGCAATCTCTAGACACAAGTAATTAATCAAAATAAAATAAAAGAGAATATTCAGTTCTGCAGCTGCACTGACCTGATCTCAGATGCTCTGTAGTCACCTGGGACACCATTTTTGATGGTGTTCATTTTTCTGTTATCACAGGAAGTTATGGTGGCAGGGTGGTGCAAAATGGCTCATTTTCCTATGTTCTACTTTCTGTGTTCAGTGCCCCTTGATTCAGAGTGCAGAGGAGTGGTAGCTCTTGCTGGATTAAATTTCTCTCCACAGTTATTGCAGCTCAGCTTCCTCCCTGTTACCTCTTGAGGCTCAGCAACTCCCATAAAGATCCAGCCATTCATGAAATTTATTTGATATTTGGGACATTAAAGATGGCCCAAAACTGAGAAGGTGGATTTTAGGTTCATTCTATGTATTAATTTGTAAATTACCTCTCTAAATCAGCACATTATTGAGTTTCTGCTTTGGTACATGAAAGAAGTACACTTGTTAATTATTTTGGAACCATGCAATTATATTGCTCTGCCTTAGTCTTTTAAAGATTACTGCCAGAAATTCTACCAAGCAGAGATGGAAGAGCTTGACTTTCTGAATGCTACAGAGGAGTCCAGAAAACTCATAAATACCTGGGTAGCTAAAGAGACAGAAGTTAAAAGCATAGTTTTTATTTGTTGTTTCTGGTGATGGTGGGGTTGTAGTTGCTTTGTTAGTTCCTTTGTTTGCAGTGCTGGGGATCCAACCCAGGGCCTTGGGTATGCTGAGCAGATGCTCTACCGCTGAGCTACAGTCCCAGCCTGTTGTTCTGTTTTTAATAGTATTTACATCAGTCTTATTGTCAGTTCCTTCACAACATTGTTGAATATGAACAGGAATGATGTTTTTGTTCTCAAAGTAATTTCAGACTTTAAAAGTCTGCTTCTGAAATACTGTCAGTGGACGACATTTTCTCTAGGTCTTCCCTGCTCTTCTCAGTGTATCCATGATGTTTCCTGTGGTGAGCCGCTTCTGCCGTTTCTGCAGACTATGGTCGCCATTACGAGATGGCGCTGGCTCCGCTGTGGTATGTGACAAACAACTCCTTATCTGAGAGAGTTGGCACATGATTTTTCACCACCCTGTGAGAAAGTTCCACGCGGCAACTTTGCATTGGGGCTTGGGATGCTTTATTAAGGCTGGGAGGGCATCCGGGGGAGAGAGAAGAAGAGAAGAAGAAAGAATAATAAATATCAAGGGCCCGAATAAACTACTGAGAGAAGATTTCGGAGTTGCGTCTTCCTTGCGGGCAAGGGGTCGCGACAAGTGGTGCCGAGACCCGGGAAATCAGAACTCTCAGTAGTCAGGGGTGGTGCACCGGTTAGTCCCAGGTAAGTGGGATCCGCGATCAAAGCAGGGTCAGTCCCCAGGTAAGGGGGATCCGCGTTCAAAGCGGGGTCAGTCCCCAGGTAAGGGGGATCCGCGATTAAAGCGGGGTTAGTCCCAGGTAAGTGGGATACGCGAAGAAAGCGGGGCAGCTCCTCTGTCTGTAATGAAAGAGGAAGCCTTGCATTTTATTGCAGCCGCGCCGTGTACTTTTGCTTCTACTTTCGCTTTTGCTTTCTGTGTTTCTTTCGCTGTGTCAGTGTGTTTCTGTTGTCTGTTTTTTTTTTTGTCGTTGTGTCATGGGTGCCACATCTTCAAGTCCGCTTCTTCTGGCCCTAGATGGCCTGTTACGTTCCAAGGGACTGGAAGTGAAGCATAGTACACTACAGAGATTTTTACAAAAGGTAGATATCGCTGCGCCGTGGTTTGCATTTTCGGGCAGCCTTACTGTGCCTAGTTGGGATAAATTAGGCAAAGATCTTGATTTTGCATCTGAGCACGGCATGTTAGAGGGTGGGGTGATACCCCTTTGGAAAATGGTCCGTGGTTGCCTTACGGATGGCAGATGCCAGGAAGCACTTGCTAAAGGACAGGAGGTTTTAGAGCGATTACATGAGGAAAAGTCGGAGACGGCAGAAAGCGAAGTGACTCGAGAAGAGGGGAGTGTGCGGAGCATGACACGGGGGAGGAGACGGTTGTATCCAGATCTCAGTACGCTGCGTACACCCCCATGCGAAAGTGGGTCAGAGGAGGAGGAGGATGAGGAGGAAGAGCTCGGGAGGCTGTCTTGTCAGCTAGGGAGTTTAGCTACAGAAGAAGGGAACAAAAAGAAACAGGAGCTCAGGAAAAACGATCCCCCAGATCCACCGCCGTATGGTGGGGGCACTTCGGGGAGAGCTTTCCATGCCCAAACATGGAGGGCTGTTCACGCTGAGATGGGTCTTGCTTATCCAGTTTTTCAGGATGACAATAGGGGAAGAGTCCATGAACCCTTAGATTTTAAAATTGTAAAGACCCTGGCGGAGTCTGTGCGCACTTATGGGGTGGATGCCGCCTTCACACTGACTCAGGTGGAGAATCTATCTAGATACTGTATGACTCCCTCTGATTGGGCTAGCCTTGTTCGGGCTTGCGTTTCCCCGGGTAAATATCTGGACTGGAGAGCATTCGTGCTAGAGGGCGCAATAGAGCAGGCCGCCCAAAACCATGCGGCGGGACATCCCCATTGGGACAAGGATATGCTCTTAGGGCAGGGTAGATTTGCAAATCAACAGACAGGATTTCCTCTTGAGGCATATGATCAAATTAACAACATTTGCATTCGGGCATGGAAGTCGCTTCCAAATAGAGGAGAGGTGTCTGGTAATTTGACCAAGATTCTACAAGGCCCTACAGAACCCTTTTCAGATTTTGTAGCAAGGATGGTGGATGCCGCTGGAAAGATTTTTGGGGATCCTGATAGAGCCATGCCCCTTATCAAGCAATTGGTTTTTGAGCAGTGCACTAAGGAATGTAAAGCAGCAATCACTCCTTATAAAAATAAGGGCATAGAAGCATGGATGAAAGTGTGTAGAGAGATTGGAGGACCTTTAACTAATGCAGGTCTTGCAGCTGCTGTCCTTCGGATGGCAAAAGGGGGCAGTCCTGGTGCCGGAACATGCTTCCATTGTGGTCAACCTGGTCATTTCAGACGTGAATGTCCTAAAAAAGATAATTTTACTGGACCCCCTCGCGGTGGCCCTTCCAATGGCCTTCGTCAACCGGGGCTGTGTCCAAAATGTAAAAAGGGAAAGCATTGGGCAAAAGAGTGTAGATCAGTGTGGGACATCTATGGACAGCCTGTTTCAGCTGGGCCAAAAAACGGCCGAAGGGGCCCCCGACCTCAGGGCCCACAAATATATGGGGCAATGGAGAATGTCACACCCAAACCCGAGACATGGCCATCTCTACGCCATCCCATGAGACGCGGAGAGCCACTACAGGTGCCACGGGATTGGACCTCTGTTCCACCTCCAGACTCGTACTAACACCTAAGATGGGAGTCCAATTGGTGGAAACTAAATTCAAAGGACCTTTACCACCTGGCACTGTAGGCTTGCTAATTGGACGTGCATCCTCTATATTACAAGGTCTTCATGTCTTTCCTGGAGTCATTAGTCCTGATACTGTAGGATCAGTAAAGGTTATGGTGGAAGCTCCAAGGGGTATTGTGTCCATTTCCCCAGGAGACCGGATTGCTCAATTGCTAATTCTACCCAGTCTGCATACCCGCTTTCCTGCTGATTCCTTTTCAAGGACAAGTGATGAGATTGGAGTCACTGGAGGGAATTCTGTTTATTTGTCCTTGGATATGAATGACCGTCCTACTTTAACCTTAACCATAGAAGGCAAATCAATTTTGGGATTGCTAGATACTGGAGCAGATCGTAGTATAATAGCACAAAAGGACTGGTCAAAGGGGTGGCCGGTGCAGCTTTCAGATCAATCACTAAGAGGTTTGGGATATGCCCAAGCCCCTCAAATCAGCTGTAGACATCTATCTTGGAAGGACCCAGAAGGACACAATGGCACCTTTCAGCCTTATGTACTTGATTTACCTATCTCTTTATGGGGTCGTGATCTGATGAAAGACATGGGGTTTACTCTTAGTAATGACTATTCTCCGGTGTCTCAACAGATTATGCAAAATATGGAGTATAGGCCAGGTCTAGGACTAGGAAAACACCTACAGGGGTGTAGGCATCCTGTGCAAGGTCATCAAAAGCTTAACAGATTTGGTCTGGGTTTTTCCTAGGGGCCACTGGGGCTCAAATACCCATAACATGGCTCACCGAGGAGCCTGTTTGGGTGCCTCAGTGGCCTCTTCCCTCGGTTAAATTGGCAGCGGCCCATAATTTAATTAAAGAACAACTAAACTTGGGTCACATCCAACCTTCTACTTCTCCATGGAATACTCCCATATTTGTTATTAGGAAAAAATCAGGAAAGTGGCGCCTACTACATGATTTACGAGCAGTTAATGCTCAAATGCAACTTATGGGGCCCATTCAAAGAGGGCTACCTCTGCTCTCCTCTATTCCTCAGGGCTGGCATATTATTGCTATTGACATTAAAGACTGTTTCTTTTCTATTCCTTTGCATCCTAAAGACTCACAACGTTTTGCTTTCACCCTTCCCTCGTGTAACCACGAGGAGCCAGATCTTAGGTTTGAGTGGGTAGTGTTACCACAGGGAATGGCTAATAGTCCCACGATGTGCCAGATGTATGTGGGGAAGGCACTCGCACCTCTCAGACATAAGTATCCCTTCATCAAGATTATTCACTATATGGATGATGTGTTATTGGCCGCTAAATTAGAGCAGATAGTTAATGAGGCCTATAAAGACTTAGTAAAGCTGTTAGCTCAATATGGGCTACATATTGCACCTGAAAAGGTTCAAACGGGGAATTCTATTGAGTATTTGGGAGCAATAATTGGGTATGATAAACTAAAACCACAAAAAATCACCATAAGAACTCAAGATCTCCAAACTCTGAATGATTTTCAAAAACTGTTGGGAGATATTAATTGGATAAGGGGATATTTACATATTCCTAATGGTGTGCTCCAGCCTTTGTATGCTACCCTTAAGGGTGATCCAGATCTTGCTTCTCCTCGTAGCCTCACCAAAGAGGCTAGAGCGGCCCTTATAACAGTAGAAGAAGCTATACAACATGCTACTCTATACAGGCTCCAAAGTGATAAATCTTTCCAGTTATGTGTGCTTGCCACTATGCGGCAGCCTACTGGAGTACTGTGGCAAGATGGGCCTTTACTATGGATCCATCCACATATATCCCCAGGAAAATCTTTAGAATACTATCCTGATGCTGTTGCAGCGTTAGCACTTAAAGGGATTCACCAAAGCATTCAATTTTTCGGACAATCACCCTCTTCTCTTATTATACCCTATACTAAGGCTCAACTTAATGTTTTGTGTGCTACTCTAGACAACTGGGCTATTCTATGTTGCTCGTTTCAAGGGGCTATTGATAATCATTACCCTTCCCATCCATTACTCCATTTTGTTAAAGAACATCCTATCATTTTCCCTAAGGTAACTTCACCCAATCCAATTCCGGGGGCTGTTAATATTTTCACTGATGGTTCCAAGTCTGGAATGGGAGCTTATGTAATTAATGATTCTCCCCCTGTTCAGCATCAATTTGCTCCTGGTAATCCACAATGGGTTGAATTGCAAATTGTTATTGAGGTTTTTAAACAGTGTTCTTTTCCTTTTAATCTTATCTCGGACTCCATTTATGTGGTACAAGCACTCAAAGTCCTGGAGGCCGTGGGAGCTATTAGTAATGCCCATAATGTATCTGCTTACTTTAATCAGCTTCAACAACTTATCTGTAGCCGCACTGCTCCCTTTTATCCAATGCACATACGGGCTCATACTTCTCTTCCTGGTCCGTTATCACAGGGTAATGCCTGTGCGGACTCAGCCACTAGAGGCCAGTTGATATGCTTGGCTTCCTCCTTAGAGGGGGCTAAATTATTTCACCAAAATTTCCATGTTAATGCTTTAACGCTGCGCAGGCGTTTTTCCATTTCAAGAGCGGATGCTCGTCAGATAGTATTACAATGTCCTCATTGTGTCACATTTCTTCATCCCCCTACTTATGGAGTGAACCCACGGGGATTAAAACCATTGGTTGTCTGGCAAATGGATGTGACGCACATACCTGACTTTGGTAACCTCAAGTATGTACATGTTTCTGTTGATACGTGCTCTGGAGTTATTCATGCCTCTGCTTTGTCGGGAGAGAAGGCACGTAATGTTATCACTCATTGCCTAGAAGCATGGGCAGCATGGGGTGCTCCTGCATCCCTTAAGACTGATAATGGACCTGCTTATACTGGCAGACAATTTACATCCTTTTGTTCTACCATGGGAGTGCAACTTACTCATGGTCTGCCTTACAATCCTCAAGGACAAGGCATTGTTGAGCGTGCTCATCGCACCTTAAAGGAAACTTTACAAAAACAAAAAGGGGGAATAGGAGCTGAACACACTCCTAAAGAACGCCTGTCCTTAGCTCTCTTTACCATTAATTTTTTAAATTTGGATATTCATGGTCGCTCTGTGGCTGATAGACATGTGTCCCCTCAGCCCTCTGTGATTGGTTATGTTAAGTGGAAGGATGTTCTTACAGGCCAATGGAACGGCCCCGACCCCGTGCTGACATGGGCACGAGGATCTGTATGTGTTTTTCCCCAGGATCGCACGGAGCCGTTGTGGGTCCCTGAACGCCTGACAAGAAGAGTCTTGACATCAACCGACCAGCAACAAGAGATACCACAGCAACCCTGTGATGAGGATCTTCACTCTGCTACGTGCTCTGGTTCTGGTGCTGGTGCCGATGGCACAGACGACACCAATGCAGTGGTGGGCAGTGGCACGGGCTTGGCCAATGCCGATGCCGGTTCATGGTAGTTCTAGTGTCCTCCCCACTCTTTTCTCTACCTCATGTGAGATGTCTGCTCCCTGTGCCTCTCCTAGAGGGGACGTGGAAAGCATTTTTAATCGATCTCAGGTTAATCTCACAGGAGTTTTTTGTTTCAGCCTTGGAAATGCTAATTGCATTAGCCTTAAGACCAAAAATCTGACTAACTGGGAGGACCCATTGCGGTCCAATCAGGTCTCAGGGAGTATTATTAATGCTGTACTGAGCCAAGTAGTTTCGGGGAAGCAATCAGGTTCAGGGACCCCTGTAAATAGCTCTGCTTTAAACATAACTACCTTGGCTATGATCTCCAAGGTACTAATCCCAGTGCCTCCTTCTTCTAATAGTACTTACAATGCCACTCATTTCAAGGCCTCTCCTTACTGTACCCCTAATCTTGGTTTCCCCCCAACATTTACGCCTTGTCAGGATCATTCTTGGGAGAAACTTCAAGTTGCTAAGGGTTTCTCCTTTTCCCCCTCTCTTAAGAGGTATGTTTATAATTTTAACCATAGTGCCAACTCCTCTACAGGAGTAGGTTGGTCCTGGTTTCAATGGCTGATTTCCAATGAGAAGGGGGCTTCAGCTGATATTTCTGCATTGGCTCAATTGCTAGGAGCCAAAACCTGGCTGGCTAATGTTTCTGGCACTGTTAGGAAAAGTGAACGAGGTAATAGGCTCACATCTGTTTCGCTCAACTCTTTGCTACATAATGCTACATTGCCTCCTGCAATGGTCTGCGTCCAATCCCCGTTCTTGCTCCTTTTGGCTAACAATACCTCGTCGGGGATGCTGGATTGTTCTAGTGTTACCTGTCTCTTATCTGAGTGTTGGAATGGTTCTTGGACTGTAGCAGTGGTTATGAAAATTCCAACCTTTGTCCCAATCCCAGTCACTGCGGACCCAGATAAATTCCCCATTGTTGAACTACTTAGAGTCCGTAGAGATTTTGGAATTACGGCTGCTATAGTGACAGCTGTGGCAGTGTCTGCTGCTGCAGCAGTTACAGCTGGAGTAGCCATGGCCAGTCAAGTACAAACTGCTGCCACTATTAATCAAGTTGTTCAACAAACTTCCACCATACTTGAATCCCAAAATTCAATTAATCAACATATTTTGTCAGGGATTTTAGCTGCCAACCAAAGGATAGATTTACTCCAAGCTCAGGTAGAAGAATTGGCTGACTTAGTACTTTTGGGTTGTGTTGATCAACGTGCACATTTATGCATAACCTCTGTCAGATTTAATGATTCCAGGAATGCCTCCCGCATCATTGGCGAATATTTGGCCGGAAATTGGTCCATGGCAGCGGAAGACATGATCCAGTCTCAACTAACTCAGATTGCTGTCTTGAACAGTACCCGTGTCGAACCAGTGACTTTGGGTCAATTCACCGATTGGATATCTTCTGCTTTTTCCTTCTTCAAAGAGTGGGTGGGAGTAGGCATTTTTGGTGCAATGTGTTGCTTCAGTGTTATACTTTGTTTGTGGTTTCTCTGTCGCCTTAAAACTCGCCATGCACAAGAAAAGGCTATGATCATACAAGCTCTTGCAGCTTTAGAAAATGGCAACTCACCTCAAGTCTGGCTTGCGCATCTTAAACAGTAAACCTTTGTCATGGTCGTTGCACCCCAAGTTATTATAACATTGCACTGGGATCGACATGACTTTCCTTGTTATTCTCTTAGTGTTGGAAAGCCCTTGCACTCTGCTGGTCTTGCTGCCATTGCATGCAGATGGGTTTCCACACTAGTGCTTTACTATCGCTTTAAAGTCCGTGCCTTTCTTTCAGGGTGCTGCCAACTTGTTTGTCATTAATACAGCCACAGTTCAGCCTCAGCTATCCCCCTTCG
This sequence comes from Marmota flaviventris, assembly GCF_047511675.1. NCBI lineage: Eukaryota > Metazoa > Chordata > Mammalia > Rodentia > Sciuridae > Marmota > Marmota flaviventris. Next base: position 137,176,278 of record NC_092503.1, read on the forward strand.
TCCACCATCGTCACGATACAGGATGCGAGGCAAGGCACTGCACTTGAGTGATCCTTGACGTGGACCTCAAGGAGAGCATGTCCTATTGCATGCGGGTTAGACGCGTCCACGCCCCGCCCCACGAAAAAAGGCGTCGGCTGATATGGCCTCGGATCTGGGGAAGGGCCCTCCTTAGGACTGAGCCATACTATGCAGCCACTTCTGCACAGTGGGATAGGACCTCTACTCTCACCTGTATTGTTTTAATAAAACAGAAAGGGGGAACTGTGGTGAGCCGCTTCTGCCGTTTCTGCAGACTATGGTCGCCATTACGAGATGGCGCTGGCTCCGCTGTGGTATGTGACAAACAACTCCTTATCTGAGAGAGTTGGCACATGATTTTTCACCACCCTGTGAGAAAGTTCCACGCGGCAACTTTGCATTGGGGCTTGGGATGCTTTATTAAGGCTGGGAGGGCATCCGGGGGAGAGAGAAGAAGAGAAGAAGAAAGAATAATAAATATCAAGGGCCCGAATAAACTACTGAGAGAAGATTTCGGAGTTGCGTCTTCCTTGCGGGCAAGGGGTCGCGACAGTTTCCCCCTAGTCAGCACCCCTCTTCCAGAACAATCCACACTGTAATGTCTTTGCTGTTGTTTGTTTTTTCTTTTCTCCAATCGCATAAAGGAAAATTCACCTGACAGGTCCCAGCTGTGTCCTCTCCAGTGTGAGCTCATGCTCCCCAGTTTTCATGCATTCTTGCAAGTCGCTTGGTGGTATCCTCATGGACCTGTGGTTTTTAATGTAAAAATGTGTGCTTTTTTTTTTCAATTTTGGTACCAGGGATTCAAACCAGAGGGACTTAAATACCAAGCCACGTCCTCAAATAATGTAATGGGATATTTATCCTAAATAAATATTTTATTTCAGATAGGGTCTTGTGAAGATGCTTAGGGCCTCAGTTGCTAAGGCTGGCTTAGAATTTACAATCCTCCTGCCTCAGCCTCCCAAGCCTCTGTGATTACAGGCATGTACCACCTTGTCTGGCTAAACCATGCTTTACATTTGTAAAGAGCATCTTTTTAAAATCTTAAATATTTTTAGCTGATAATAACAAAATCATGTATATTGTACAAAAATAATATTGTTCGATATGCTGGACTAGAAATAATAACAAACCTATGCATGATGCTTCAATGCATATATATTGTGTGTAATATTTAAATCAGGGTGAACATATCAGCACCTCAAACATTTAAGTTTAAATTTATAATCACTCCTTGTAAGAGTATTTTAAGTTCTTTAGTTTGTAACCACCTCATTTCTTTCTATCTCTTGTGGTATGAATTCACTTACTAATATCTACTTTTTCCTTTTACGTTTTATTCAAATGATGGGTTTTTTTTTTCCTAGAACATGTATTTCAATGCCAGGGATATTGCTTTGTTTTGATGACAAATATCTATTTATATTATTTGGGGCATATGTGATCCTTTATCTCTGTGCTTGACCATTTGAGGAGGTGGGACCCTCTCCGTATCATCACTGATGCACCCATCAGCAAACTCTTCAATAACAGGTTCTTTTAATTTTTCCTTTCAGATAAAATTACAGAGTTGCTGTCTCCAGGTTCATTGAATATAAACACTAATCTGGTTCTCGTGAATGCCATCTACTTCAAAGGAAACTGGGATAAACAGTTTGACAAAGAGCTCACCTGGGAGAGACCATTTAAAGTCAGCAAGGTGAATGTTGCATAGTAACAAAGGAGATTCCCAGACATAGGGCCTGTGTTTGTGGTGGTTTCTAGATCATGAAGGACACCATATGGAGCCTGTGTCTTTCATGGCATAGGGTAGCCCTGCAGCAAGGAATCCCCATGCCTTGGGGCCTTTCTCTCATGAGCTTCCTCCTTTTGTATGTCACCAAGTGTTCTGTTCGAAGACCCCCCTTACTATCACCTGCCATACTTTCTCTGGTGTGTTAATCTCCAAGGCAAATCTGATGGTGTAGCTCTCAGGCTAACTTTAGGTCTTTCTTGGCTTCTCAGAACTTTTGAGATAAAGTTCAAACTCCAAATTTGGTGTCTGAGGGTCCTCACGGACCTGGATCCTCCCCATTCGCTTCAGTACCTTCACACTCCTTTCTTAACTGCTGTGTCCCCACTGGAAGCCCCACCTGGTATCTGCCCCTTTATCTAAGCTGTCACTATGCCCCCTGCTGGTCTCTAGTAGACATAGCAGTGGTTGAAGGACTTTTTACTTTTGTTGAAAAACCATCCCAGGGTAGATGGCTGTCATATAAGTGCTTGACCTGTAGGCAGTTGGAAGTTATCAAGGAGTTATGATAGCTGGTGCTCAGGAAATACTGAACCAATCACTGATCTTCAGTCTTCTTTTGTTTGTAAGGATACATATTTTTGTTTAAAACACCAGTACATATTTTTGTTTAAAAACAAGCAAAGGGATACATACACAGAATTAGACTCTTGAGTTTAACCACCTTCATCTTGGAAGGTGTTTGCAGATGGCCTGGTGTCTTTCTCTCACAGAATCCATTTTTTAAAAAGTCTTTTTAATTATAGAGATTTTTTTTGACATGCTGCAAAGCCAACAGGATGGACTAATGTGTTCTTGATCACTGACCATAAGTTAGATCTTCCTCGTCCACTTGGATCTGAACCTTCAGTTTTCCAAGACATACATTTTGTGTTAAGACTTATTCTGAAATGAACTGTCCTGTTTTCCCCCAGATATGATTTTTTCTCCTTGAAATTCATTTTTAACAATATGTGTGTTAGGGCTTCATTCAACTCTAAACAACAGAAACCCCAGATCTCTGCAGTTTAGCTCACAGCTCATCTCACCATCCAGGAGGCCCAGAGGAGAGGAGAACCCAGGGCTGATGTGACACTGGGGTGAGGCTCTTGGGAACTAGCTCTCCCTGCTCTGCCACCTCAGCCTGTGGCCTCTTCCTTGTGCTCACAGGAGGGCTCAGATACTGCCTCCACTGTCCAGGCAGGATGGATCAGGAGGGACAGATGATGGAGAACAAAAGACCTTCTTTGGAGGTTCTGCCATTGTATTCAGAGGGAAACCAGAACTGCTCTCATGTGGCTTCTGCTCGATACAGAGTGGTGAAGAAGTTTACCTTGCTTTCTGCAGTAGAGGGAGAGGATGGAGCTGCAGCAGGTGCTGACTGTACCAGCCCACAGAGTGTGTGGTAGGGGTGTCTCCAGGGACATGGATTTTAAGTTGATAAGGATTTTCATTTGGATTCCTCATATCTAAACAAGATTAAGCTTACTAACATAATTATATATTTAGTGAGTCATTAAATTACCAAGATTGGATTCTTTTCTATTATAAGATTGGAGACCCTGGGTCCTGGAGGGGAATGCAGAGAAATTGAATAAGGTGGGGTCAGCACCCTGAGGCCTGTGGGCCAAAGCCGGCCCATATCATGTATATCAGATAAAGTTTTGTTGGTGCACACACATACTTACTTGTTTATATGTGTCACAGCAGTAAAATCCAGTAGTTATGACAGAAACTCTCTGTAGCACAAATACCAAAATATTTAGTGTCCACCAATTTATGGAAAAACTGTGCCATGTTCTGGCCAAGGACATGTCTGAGGAGCCAAGGGCAGGAGACTGTTGTGGCTGAAGTCTAGTTCAGGCAAGCTTGACAAGGCAGAGACAGAAAGTGACAGCAGATATGTCTTTGGTTTACTACATTTGATCCGGAATGGTGTGCTGTTCCAGAGAACTAGGGAGCTCCCTCAGCTGTGCCTGTTGCATGGAATTAGAAAAATTTCAAAGTATCTGCTGGTATCAAACTGTGGAGTACTCATGAATTAAGCAGTATTGTAGGGTAGGATGTGGTCACTGTCCTCTCTCTTTTTCTCATGGTCTGAGGATAGCCCTTGGCTATTTCTGTTCATCAGTTTGTTTATTCAATTATTCAGCTGATGTTAATTGAGAGCCTACTATGTGCCAGGTATTGACTAGCTGAACATGTCTGCCTCATGAAACTTACATTTTACATCTTTAACAAGATATATGTTAGGGCTTCATTCAACTCTACATTAGTAGTTGTTAGGCAGTGGTAAGTGCTGCAGAGACACAAAGGAAGCAGACAGGAAGCTGTGGCTGGGGGTACAGCTGCAGGTCAGGTCTATCAAGGAAGCATTCACTGAGAGGGTGATACTTGAGTAAAGACCAGGAAGAGGCAAAGGCTACACCCTCTGGATTGTAGGGATGAGTGGACAGGGGAGGGATAGAATGACCCTGATTTTCCAAAGAGACCCCTGTGAGTGTAGGAACCAGCAGAGGGAGAGTAGTAGGAGGGAGGAGAGACAAGGAATGGGAAATGAGCTGTTGTGATTATAGGATGTACTGAGCACTTCAGATCTTGCTCCTAGGAGAAGGGGTGTCATGGAAGGGTGTCCAGTCAGAGGGGTGTGATCTGACTTACATTTCACTGGGATCTTTCTGAGGTCATCTCTGTATTCCAAGGATAGGATGATGGCAGTGGAAGAAAGAACAACAGATGATATTTTGGCTATATTTCAAAGGTACAGCCACCATAATTTGCTAAGGAGTGAGATGCAGAGTGTAAGAGAAAGACATGAGCAAGGATGCACTGTGGCTTTTGACAACTGGATGCATGGTGTCACTGCCAACTGTGATGGGCATAGGTGTAGGTGGAGCAGGAAGGGGATATAAGGAGCCCACAGTCATGTGTAACATTTGGACTTTCTTTTCATCTAAGTGTGAGTGTTCAGACCAATATCTGTAATGAACATAGATGCAAAAATTCTCAATAAAACTCTGGCAAATTGAATACAAAATTATATCAAAAAGATCGTGCACCATGATCAACTGAGATTCATCCTGGGGATGCAATGTTGGTTCAGCGTATGGAAATCAATAAATGTAATTCATCACATCAATAGACTTAAAGATAAGAATCATATGATCGGCGACCCACAGGCAGAACAGGCCCATTGGCCCGCCTGCATGGTAGACACATCGCCCCAGTTGGGGGAGGGGCAGAACCGCCGCCCGTGCCTGCAAGGTAGGCAGACCTGCAACGGACAGACAGAACAGCCCCAGCGGCCTGCAGAGGGGCAGAGCCGCTGCCCGCACCTGCAAGGTAGGCGGACCTGCTACCGACCGGCAGAACAGGCCCAGCGGCCTGCCAGCATGGTAGGCACATTGCCCCAATTGGAGGAGGGGCAGAGCCGCCGACCGCACCTGCGAGGGAGACTTTGCAACTATACAATAGCAATATAAATATATATGGGGGAAATTCAATAACACAACAGTTTCACCAAGCAGAAAGAAACGCGAGCAGTATGAAAAGACAAGGAAAGAAAGGACCACAAGCAATGCCGGTCAACTCAATGTTAGAAGAGGTAATATCTGCAGCAGATGGAATGTCAGATAAAGAATTCAGGATATACATGCTTCAGATGATCTGGAGTATCAAGGAAGACATTACACAGCAAAATCAACAATGAAAGATCTCTTCAACAATGAATTACATAAACAAATCCAAGAAGCAAAAGATCAACTATACAGGGAGATAGAGGTTATAAAAAACAAACAAACAGAAATCCTAGAAATGCAGGAAGCAATAAACCAACTTAAAAACTCAATTGAGAATACTACCAGCAGAGTAGAACACTTAGAAGATAGAACATCAGACAATGAAGACAAAGTATTTCAACTGGAAAAGAACATAGACAGCTCAGCAAGACTGTTAAGAAACCATGAGCAGAACATCCAAGAAATATGGGATAACATAAAGAGACCAAACTTAAAGAGTTTTTGGGATACAGGAAGGTTTAGAGGTCCAAACCAAAGGAATGAGCAACCTGTTCAATGAAATAATATGAGAAAACTTCCCAGACTTGAAGAATGAGACAGAATTCCAAATCCTAGAAGCCTACAGGACACCGAATGTGCAAAATCATAATAGATCCACACCTAGACACATTATAATGAAGATGCCCAACATACAGAATAAGGAGAGGAAGCAGATTACATTTAAGGGTAAACCAATCAGGATAACAGGTGATCTTACAACACAGACTCTGAAAGCTAAAAGATCCTGGAATAACATATTTCAAACGCTGAAAGAAAATGGGTTCCAACCAATATTTGTGTATCCACTGAAATTAAGCTTCAGGATGGAAGATGAAATTAAAACCTTCCATGATAAACAAAAGTTAAAAGAATTTGCAGCTAGAAAACCATCTCTTCAAATCATCCTCAGCAAAACATTACAGGAAGAGGAAATGGAAAATAACAATGAAAACCAACGGTGGGAGGTAGTACAGTAAAGGGGGAAATAATAATCAAAGAGGAAAAACAAACCATGTTAAGTAACATAAATAAACAAATATGGCGGGAAGAACAATCCATATCTCAATAATAATCCTAAATGTTAATGGCTTAAACTCACCAATTAAGAGACACATGCTAGTAGAATGGATCACAAAAAAAGACCCAACAATATGCTGCCTATAGGAGACGCATTTGATAGGAAAAGACATACATAGACTGAAGGTGAAAGGTTGGGAAAAATCTTATCACACAAGCAGGAGTGTCCATACTCATATCAAACAAAATAGATTTCAAGCCAAAGTTAATCAAAAGGGATAAAGAGGGACACTACATACTGTGCAAGGGAACCATACACCAACAAGACATAACAATCATAAATATATATGCCCCAAACAATGGTGCAGCTATGTTCATCAAACAAACTCTTCTCAAGTTCAAGAGTCTAATAGACCACCATACAATAATTATGGGAGACTTCAACACACCTCTCTCACCACTGGACAGATCTTCCAAACAAAAGTTTAATAAAGAAACTATAGAAAAACAAATATTGAAATTCTCTCTCTCTCTCTCTCTCTCTCTCTCTCTCTCTCTCTCTCTCTCTCTCTCTCTTAAAAAAAAAATAAAGAAACTATAGAACTCAATAACACAATTAATAACCTAGACTTAATTGACATATATAGAATATACTACCCAACATCAAGCAGTTACACTTATTTCTCAGCAGCACATGGATCCTTCTCAAAAATAGATCATATATTATGTCACAGGGCAACTGTTAGACAGTATAAAGGAGTAGAGATAATACCATGGATCTTATCTGATCATAATGGAATGAAACTGAAAATCAATGATAAAAGAAGGAAGGAAAAATCATGCATCACTTGGAGAATGAACAATAGGTTACTGAATGATCAATGGGTTATAGAAGACATGAAGGAGGAAATTAAAAAATTCTTAGAGATAAATGAAAACACAGACACAACATATCGGAATTTATGGGGAACATTGAAAGCAGTTCTAAGAGGAAAATTCATTGCTTGGAATTCATTCCTTAAAAAAAGAAAAAACTAACAAATAAATGATCTCATACTTCATCTCAAACCTAGAAAAAGAAGAGCAAAAACAACAGCAAAAGAAGTAGAAGGCAAGAAATAATTAAAATCAGAGCTGAAATTAATGAAATCGAAACAAAAGAAACAATTGAAAAAATTGACAAAACTAAAAGTTGGTTCTTTGAAAAAATAAATAAGATCGACAGACCCTTAGCCATGCTAATGAAGAGAAGAAGAGAGAGAACTCAAATTACTAGCATATGGGATGAAAAAGGCAATATCACAACAGAAACTTCAGAAATACAGAGGATAATTAGAAATTATTTTGAATCCTTATACTCCAATAAAATAGAAGATAGTGAAGGCATCGATAAATTTCTTAAGTCATATTATCTGCCCAGATTGAGTCAGGAGGATATACACAACCTAAACAGACCAATATCAATTGAGGAAATAGAAGAAGCCATCAAAAGACTACCAACGAAGAAAAGCCCAGGACCAGATGGGTATACAGCAGAGTTTTACAAAACCCTTAAAGAAGAATTAATACCAATACTTTTCTTTTTCTTTTTCTTTTTTTTTATTGGTTGTTCAAAACATTACAAAGCTCTTGACATATCATATTTCATACATTTGATTCAGGTGGGTTTTGAACTCCCAATTTTACCCCAAATACAGATTGCAGAATCACGTCGATTACACATCTACATTTTTACATAATGCCCTATTAGTAATTGTTGTATTCTGCTACCTTTCCTATCCTCTACTATCTCCCCTCCCCTCCCCTCCCATCTTCTCTCTCTACCCCATCTACTATAATTCATTTCTCTCCTTGTTTATTTTCCCATTCCCCTCACAACCTCTTATATGTAATTTTGTATAACAATGAGGAACTCCCTTCATTACCATGCAATTTCCCTTTTCTCTCCCTTTCCCTCCCACCTCATGTATCTGTTTAATGTTAATCTTTTCTTCCTGCTCTTCCTCCCTGCTTTGTTCTTAGTTGCTCTCATTATATCAAAGAAGACATTTGGTATTTGATTTTTAGAGATTGGCTAGCTTCACTAAGCATAATCTGCTCTAGTGCCATCCATTTCCCTGCAAATTCCATGATTTTGTCATTTTTTAGTGCTGTATAATACTCCATTGTGTATAAATGCCACATTTTTTTTATCCATTCATCTATTGAAGGGCATCTATGTTGGTTCCACAGTCTAGCGATTGTGAATTGTGCTGCTATGAACATCGATGTAGCAGTATCCCTGTAGTACGCTCTTTTAAGGTCTTCAGGGAATAGTCCGAGAAGGGCAATAGCTGGGTCAAATGGTGGTTGCATTCCCAGCTTTCCCAGGAATCTCCATACTGCTTTCCAAATTGGCCGCACCAGTTTGCAGTCCCACCAGCAATGTACAAGAGTACCCTTTTCCCCACATCCTTTCCAGCACATGTTGTTGTTTGACTTCATAATGGCTGCCAATCTTACTGGAGTGAGATGGTATCTTAGGGTGGTTTTGATTTGCATTTCTCTGACTGCTAGTGATGGTGAGCATTTTTTCATGTACTTGTTGATTGATTGTATGTCCTCCTCTGAAAAGTGTCTGTTCTAGTTCTTGACCCATTTGTTGATTGGGTTATTTGTTATTGTTTAATTTTTTGAGTTCTTTGTATACTCTGGATATTAGGGCTCTATCTGAAGTGTGAGGAGTAAAAATTTGTTCACATGATGTAGGTTCCCTATTTAACTCTCTTATTGTTTCTCTTGCTGAGAAAAAACTTTTCAGTTTAAGTAGGTCCCATTTGTTGATTCTTGTTATTAACTTTTGTGCTATGGGTGTCCTATTGAGGAATTTGGAGCCCCACCCCACAGTATGTAGATCGTAGCGAACTTTTTCTTCTATCAGACGCCGTGTCTCTGATTTGATATCAAGCTCCTTGATCCATTTTGAGTTAACTTTTGTGCATGGCGAGAGAAAGGGATTCAGTTTCATTTTGTTGCATATGGATTTCCAGTTTTCCCAGCACCATTTGTTGAAGATGCTATCCTTCCTCCATTGCATGCTTTTAGCCCCTTTATCAAATATAAGATAGCTGTAGCTTTGTTGAGTAGTCTCTGTGTACTCTATTCTGTACCATTGGTCCACCCGTCTGTTTTGGTACCAGTACCATGCTGTTTTTGTTACTATTGCTCTGTAATATAGTTTTAAATCCGGTATCACTATACCACCTGATTCACACTTCCTGCTTAGAATTGCTTTTGCTATTCTTGGTCTTTTATTTTTCCATATGAATTTCATGATTGCTTTATCTATTTCTACAAGAAATGCCATTGGGATTTTGATTGGCATTGCATTAAACCTATAGAGAACTTTTGGTAATATCGCCATTTTGATGATGTTAGTTCTGCCTATGCATGAACAGGGTATATTTTTCCATCTTCTAATATCTTCTTCTACTTCTCTTTTTAGGGTTCTGTAGTTTTCATTGTATAAGTCCTTCACCTCTTTTGTTAGGTTGGTTCCCAAGTATTTTATTTTTTTCAGGATATTGTGAATGGAGTGTTTTTCCTCATTTCCTTTTCAGAAGTTTTGTCACTGATATACAGAAATGCCTTTGATTTATGCGTGTTGATTTTATATCCTGCCACTTTGCTGAATTCATTTGTTAGTTCTAGTAGTTTTTTTGTAGACCCTTTTGGGTCTTCTAGGTATAGAATCATGTCATCTGCAAATAGTGATAATTTAAGTTCTTCCTTTCCTATTTTTATGCCTTTAATTTCTTTCGTCTGTCTAATTGCTCTGGCCAGTGTTTCGAGAACTATATTGAATAGAAGTGGTGATAGAGGGCATCCCTGTCTTGTTCCAGATTTTAGGGGGAATGCCTTCAATTTTTCTCCATTGAGAATGATGCTAGCCTGAGGCTTAGCATAGATAGCTTTTACAATGTTGAGGTAAGTTCCTGTTATCCCTAGTTTTTCTAATGTTTTGAACATAAAGGGATGCTGTACTTTGTCGAATGCTTTTTCTGCATCTATTGAGATGATCATATGGTTCTTATCTTTAAGTCTATTGATGTGGTGAATAACATTTATTGATTTCCATATATTGAACCATCCTTGCATCCCAGGGATGAATCCTACTTGATCATGGTGCACAATTTTTTTGATGTGCCTTTGTATCCAATTCGCCAGAATTTTATTGAGGATTTTTCCATCTAGGTTCATCAGAGATATTGGTCTGTAGTTTTCTTTCTTTGAGGTGTCTTTGTCTGGTTTCAGAATCAGGGTGATGTTGGCCTCATAGAATGAATTTGGCAGAGCTCCCTCTTTTTCTATTTCCTGAAATAGCTTGAAAAGTATTGGTATTAATTCTTCCTTAAAAATTTTGTAAAACTCCGCTATATACCCATCCGGTCCTGGGCTTTTCTTGGTTGGAAGTCTTTTGATTGCTACTTCTGTTTCATCTATTGATATTGGTCTGTTTAAGTTGTGAGTATCCTCCTGACTCAGTCTGGGCAAATCATATGACTTAAGGAATTTATCGATGTCTTCACTATCTTCTATTTTATTGGAATATAGGTTTTCAAAATAATTTCTAATTGTCTTCTGTATTTCTGTAGCGTCTGTTGTGATATTGCCTTTTTCATCCCGTATGTTAGTAATTTGAGTTCTCTCTCTTCTTCTCTTCGTTAGCATGGCTAAGGGTCTGTCGATCTTATTTGTTTTTTCAAAGAACCAACTTTTAGTTTTGTTAAATTTTTCAATAGTTTCTTTTGTTTCAATTTCTTTGATTTCCGCTCTGATTTTAATTATTCCTTGCCTTCTGCTACATTTGCTGTTGTTTTGCTCTTCCTTTTCTAGGGCTTTGAGATGAAGTGTGAGCTCATTTATTTGTTGGTTTTTCCTTTTTTTGAGGAATGACCTCCAGGCGATGAATTTCCCTCTTAAAACTGCTTTCATTGTGTCCCATAGATTCCGATATGTTGTGTCTGTATTTTCAATTATCTCTAAGAATTTTTTGATTTCCTCCTTTATGTCTTCTGTAACCCATTGATCATTCAGTAACATATTGTTCATTTTCCATGTGATGTAGGATTTTTCCTTCCTTCTTTTATCATTGATTTCCAGTTTCATTCCATTATGATCAGATAAAATGCATGGGATTATCTCCACCCCTGTATATTTACTGAGGGTTGCCCTATGGCATAATATATGGTCTATTTTTGAGAAGGATCCATGTGCTGCTGAGAAAAAAGTATATCCACTTGATGATGTTTGATATATTCTATATATGTCAGTTAAGTCTAGGTTGTTGATTGTGATATTGAGTTCTATAGTTTCTTTATTCAACTTTTGTTTGGAGGATCTGTCAAATGGTGAGAGGGGTGTGTTGAAGTCACCCATAATTATTGTGTTGTGGTCTATTTGATTCTTGAACTTGAGGAGAATTTGTTTTATGAATGTCGCAGCACCATTATTTGGTGCATAAATATTGATAATTGTTATGTCTTGTTGGTGAATGGTTCCTTTTAACAGTATATAATGTCCTTCCTTATCCCTTTTGATTAACTTAGTCTTGAAGTTGATTTTATTCGATATGAGGATGGCCACCCCTGCTTGCTTACGAGGACCGTGTGCGTGGTATATTTTTTCCCAACCTTTCACCTTCAGCCTGTGTATGTCTTTTGCAATCAGATGTGTCTCTTGGAGGCAGCATATTGTTGGATTTGTTTTTTTAATCCATGTTACCAGCCTATGTCACTTTATTGGAGAGTTTAAGCCATTAACGTTTAGAGTTACTATTGATATATGGTTTGTACTTCCAGCCATGTTTGATTATTTATCTTCTTTTCTTTTTTATTTAATTTAGTTTGTTTCTCCATGGTTAGCTTTCCCCCCGCCCTCTGTTTTTATAGAGGCTCTTCCCACTGATGGTTTTGGTTATTGTTTTTCATTTCTTCCTCGTGTAGTGTTTTGCTCAAGATGCTTTGCAATGCTGGTTTTCTGGCTGCAAATTCTTTTAGCTTTTGTTTATCATGAAAGATTTTTATTTTGTTGTCATACCTGAAGCTTAATTTTGCTGGATACAGAATTCTTGATTGGCATCCATTGTCTTTCAGTGTTTGAAATACGTTGTTCCAGGATCTTCTCGCTTTCAGCGTCTGTGATGAAAAATCCGTTGTTAACCTTATTGGTTTACCCCTGAATGTAATCTGCCTCCTTTCTCTTGTAGCCTTTAATATTTTCTCTTTGTTCTGTATATTGGATATCTTCATAACAATGTGTCTTGGCGTTGGTCTACTGTGATTTTGTGTGCTCGGTGTCCTGTATGCATCTAAAATTTGTATATCCGTTCCCTTTTTTATTTCTGGAAAGTTTTCTGTAATTATTTCATTCAGCAGGCTACTCAGTCCCTTGGTTTGAATCTCTGTACCTTCTTCTATCCCGATGACTCATAGGTTTGGTTTTTTTATGTTATCCCATATCTCTTGGATGTTTCTCTCATGATTTTTAACCAGCCTTTCTGAGTTGGCTAGGCTCTTTTCAAGATGATATATTTTGTCTTCATTATCTGACGTTCTGGCTTCTACTTGCTCCACTCTGTTAGTGATACTCTAAATTGAGTTTTTAATTTGGTTTATCGTTTCCTTCATTTCTAGAATTATTGTTTGATTTTTTTTATAATCTCTGTCTCCTGATAAAGATGCTTAACTTCTTCTTTTATCTGTTTATGTAATTGATTTTCAAAGTGTTCTTTCACTGTTTGGATTTGATGTCTCGTATCCTCTTTAAGGTTCCATTCCATCTGTCTAAGGTGTTCCTTGAGTTCTTTATATGACCATTTTTCTGCTGACTCTAGGTCCTCCTGAATATTTAGACTGTCTTTCATTGTTTGTACCCCTTTTCTTCCTTGCTTTTTTATGCTGCTCATGTTACTTCTTGTTCTGTTTGACTGCTGAGTTACTGTTTATTCTTATAAATTTATTTGATGCTTTGGAGGAAAGATATTAGAAGGGAAGGGAAGAAGTCACTAAAGAGAATGAGAGTAGGCAGGTAGAATTCAAGGAAGGGGGAATAAGAAAATTGAAAAGACAAAAGAAACAAAAACAAAACACACACACAAAAGTTAGAAAATAAAGAAAGAAAGAAAAGAAAAAATTTTTTTTTGCAAAAATAATAATGATAATAAAAATAATGAAAATTAAAATTAAAAAATTATAATAATAATAAAAAAATTTTAAAAAATTAGAAACATTAAAAAAAGTTAAAGAACAACAACAATAAAAAATTGAAAATGAAAGAAAAAAAAAGAAAGAAAAAAATGATAATAATAATAATAATAATAATAATAATAATAATAATAATAATAAATGCAGTCATAGAGTTCGATTAATTTCTCTTCCAGTAGGTGGAGCTGTGCCCACTGGGTCAAGCTTCTCCTCTCACTAAGTGGGAACCAATCACTGTGTAGAAGCTCTTCCTCACAGACTGGGCAGGTCTCCAATCCTGAGTGCCTAGGGCCTTCTCTTGTGTTTCCTCAAGCCAGGCCGTGCTCACCTGTGACGCTCACCACAATACTGGCTACACGCCATGTCTGCTGCTCCTGGGAGCCCTGTTGCGCTGGTTTCAATGCAGTTATCTCCTCCGCCCGTGACATCAGTTCTCTGCCAAGGTGGTATCACATGTAAATGGTGACCGTTCGTTCCCTTTGCCGGGTGACCAGTGCAACGGGTGGGTCCTGACTGTCTCTCCCAATCCCCGTTTCAATCCTGTGGCCACTGCCTATGAAGGCTCGGTTGGTTTTTACCTCTGAAAGTTCCTAAGGGCCAACCAGTTATTTCAGTGGGATTGTTAGTGCTGAGTCACACGAAGCAGGCGAACCGGAGCTTGGATGCAGCCGATCCGGGCTCAGTGTGTGTGTTCTGAGGGGCCCAGACTGTACACCCCAGATCCACGTCAGCTCAGCATTGCCTAGTGATCCTGGGCAAACAGCATTTATACAGTTTACAGCTCCCTATGCCCACGCAGTTGAAGAGGTCAGAGACTTGATATCTCCCCGCCCGCTGCCATGTTAGATCTCCTCAATGATATTCATGTTGCCCTTACAGCTTCCTGGCATAAGCAAGTTCTTGGGATTATACAAACTGCTGCTTCTGTTTCCAGTCCAGATTTCTAGAGATTAAACCCTGCCGCCGTTGCCTCTTCCCCGGGGCCATGCCCAGGGGCGCCGCGCTCCTCCGCGACCCTAGCTGCGCAAAAGAACCGGTGCCCAGCCCCCAGGGCCCAAGGGGCTGCCACCGCGGCTCTCCGGCTCCCTCCTCTGAAGCACGGGTCCCCTCACAGGGGCATGCAGAATGACCCCAGAGCAGGCTCTGCCCAAGGGTGCAGCGGCGAACAGGCGACCCAGGTGCTCAAGGCTGCGGTCCAGCCTTTGGAGGACAGGGCTCGGCACACAGCCCAGCTCCAACCTCTAGGTGCGGCTGCCGGACAATGTAGCCATAGCCATCAAGACAGCCGGCAGAAAGCAAATGGCGGCTCCCGCGGAGTGGATTTTCGGCACAGAAACCGCAGCCCAGCCAACGATCCCAATCCACAAATTCTCCCTGTATAAAAAATATTCAAAAAAGAAAAAAAAAAAAAAAGGCAGGGCGCACTGAGCTTTCTTTGCCTAGGGTACTTACAATCAACTGCTGATTACACATTCACCTTTTCTGCCCGGAGCAAAGCGAAAGAGGAAGCAGATGGGAGCAAAGCGCCCGCGGCTTTGGGTGGCAAAGCGTCCAGGAGCCAAGCGTCTCTTTTTAGATCTCTTTGTTCTTCCTGCTGCTTGGCAAAGTGGTCCACTACAGATTAACGGTGAAAGGGGTTCTTAAATGCCGTGCGAAATCTCGATTAAAGCCGCTGCTCTAAGCACCACGCTCAGCACTTCAGCAACCCCCGTGCGCAGCGGCCATCTTCTCCCCAATACCAATACTTTTCAAGTTATTTCAGGAAATAGAAAAAGAGGGAGCTCTGCCAAATTCATTCTATGAGGCCAACATCACCCTGATTCTGAAACCAGACAAAGACACCTCAAAGAAAGAAAACTACAGACCAATATCTCTAATGAACCTAGATGCAAAAATCCTCAATAAAATTCTGGTGAATTGGATACAAAATCACATCAAAAAAATTGTGCACCATGATCAAGTAGGATTCATCCCTGGGATGCAAGGATGGTTCAATATATGGAAATCAATAAATGTTATTCACCACATCAATAGACTTAAAGATAAGAACCATATGATCATCTTGATAGACGCAGAAAAAGCATTCAACAAAGTACAGCATCCCTTTATGTTCAAAACACTAGAAAAACTAGGGATAACAGGAACTTACCTCAACATTGTAAAAGCTATATATGCTAAGCCTCAGGCTAGCATCATTCTGAATGGAGAAAAATTGAAGGTATTCCCTCTAAAATCTGGAACAAGACAGGGATGCCCTCTATCACCACTTCTATTCAATATTGTTCTCGAAATACTGGCCAGTGCAATTAGACAGATGAAAGAAATTAAAGGCATAAAAATAGGAAAAGTAGAACTTAAATTTTTACTACTTGTGGATGATATGATCCTATACCTAGAAGACCCAAAAGGGTCTACAAAGAAACTACTAGAACTAATAACTGAATTCAGCAAAGTGGCAGGATATAAAATCAACACACATAAATCAAAGGCATTCCTGTATATCAGCAACAAAACTTCTGAAATGGAAATGAGGAAAAACACCCCATTCTCAATATCCTCAAAAAAATAAAATAAAATAAAATACTTGGGAATCAACCTAACAAAAGAGGTGAAAGATTTATACAATGAAAACTACAGAACCCTAAAGAGAGAAATAGAAGAAGATCTTACAATATGGAAAATACCCTGTTCATGGATAGGAAGAACTAACATCATCAAAATGGTGATATTACCCAAAGTTCTCTACAGGTTTAATGCAATGCCAATCAAAATCCCAATGCCATTTCTTGTAGAAATAGAGAAAGCAATCATGAAATTCATATGGAAAAATAAAAGACCCAGAATAGCAAAAGCAACTCTAAGCAGGAAGTGTGAATCAGGCGGTATAGCGATACCAGATTTCAAACTATACTACAGAGCAATAGTAACAAAAACAGCATGGTACTGGTACCAAAACAGGCGGGTGGACCAATGGTACAGAATAGAGGGCACAGAGACCAATACACAAAGTTACAACTATCTTATATTTGATAAAGGGGCTAAAAGCATGCAATGGAGGAAGGATAGCATCTTCAACAAATGGTGCTGGGAATACTGGAAATCCATATGCAACAAAATGAAACTGAATCCCCTCCTCTCGCCATGCACAAAAGTTAACTCAAAATGGATCAAGGAGCTTGATATCAAATCAGAGACTCTGCATCTGATAGAAGAAAAAGTTGGCTCCGATCTACACATTGTGGGGTCAGGCTCCAAATTCCTTAATAGGACACCAATAGCACAAGAGTTAATAACAAGAATCAACAAATGAAACTTACTCAAACTAAAAAGTTTTTTCTCAGCAAGAGAAACAATAAGAGAGGTAAATAGGGAGCCTACATCCTGGGAACAAATTTTTACTCCTCACACTTCAGATAGAGCCCTAATATCCAGAGTATACAAAGAACTCAAAAAATTAAACAATAAGATAACAAATAACCCAATCAACAAATGGGCCAAGGATCTGAACAGACACTTCTCAGAGGAGGACATACAATCAATCAACAAATACATGAAAAAATGCTCACCATCTCTAGCAGTCAGAGAAATGCAAATCAAAACCACCCTAGGATACCATCTCACTCTAGTAAGAATGGCAGCCATTATTAAGTCAAAAAACAACAAGTGCTGGCGAGGATGTGGGGAAAAGGGTACACTTGTACATTGCTGGTGGGACTGCAAATTGGTGCGGCCAATTTGGAAAGCAGTATGGAGATTCCTGGGAAAGCTGGAAATGGAACCACCATTTGACCCAGCTATTCCCCTTCTTGGACTATTCCCTAAAGATCTTAAAAGAGCATACTATAGGGATACTGCTACAATGATGTTCATAGCAGCACAACTCACAATAGCTAGACTGTGGAACCAACATAGATGCCCTTCAATAGATGAATAGATAAAAAAAAATGTGGCATTTATACACAATGGAGTACTACTCAGCACTAAAGAATGACAAAATCATGGAATTTGCAGGGAATTGGATGGCACTAGAGCAGATTATGCTAAGTGAAGCTAGCCAATCCCTAAAAAACAAATGCCAAATGTCATCTTTGATATAAGGAGAGCAACTAAGAACAGAGCAGGGAGGAAGAGCATGAGAAGAAGATCACCATTAAAAAGGGACGAGGCGGGGAGGGAAAGGGAGAGAGAAGGGAAATTGCATGTTAAAGGAAGGAGACCCTCATTGTTATACAAAATTACATATAAGAGGAAGTGAGCGGAAAATGAAAAAAAAAAACAAGAGAGAGAAATGAATTACAGTAGATGGGGTAGAAAGAGAAGATGGGAGGGGAGGGGAGGGGAGGGGAGGGGGGATAGTAGAGGATAGGAAAGGCAGCAGAATACAACATACACTAGTATGGCAGTATGTAAAAAAGTGGATGTGTAACCGATGTGAATCTGCAATTTGTATATGGGGTAAAAATGGGAGTTCATAATCCGCGTGACTCAAATGTATAAAATATGATATGTCAAGAGCTTTGTAATGGTTTGAACAACTAATAAAAAAAATTAAAAAAAAATAAATAAAACACTGTGTTGGTAGGAAGTTCCAGGTGTGCAGAGACATGACTCACGCAAGGTTATCCAGAAGACATGTCAGAAACCGGCACTAATGTGGCATCCAGATAAAAACTCTGAGAATAAAGAGGACCCAGAGAGCAACCCAGAGACCCACCAACAAGTGACTGAGACACATGAGATATTTTTCAGATGCTAAAAATGGGACATTCATGTCAAATGTGGCAAAGAAGGACATGGTGGAAATCATTTCCATAGGTCATTTGAATTTGAATTTATAGTCCTGAATCCAGATGATGACTTCAGGCAATATTTTGGTGGAAGGGACCCATTTTTGTTATATTTGCTGAAGGCCATTTGAGAATTTTGGGGATAACAAAAAGGCTGCCTTGGAAAGCAGAGGCCATGTTGTGGCTGTTTTTTCTCTGCTTTCAGGGGATTAACATCATTTGGACAAGGGTTTTCTCGATATGATACAGCCTATATTTTACTTTGTTCAGATGGGAGCCTCATTTATTTGCTTCCATGTCACTTGGAGGCATGGGATGGGCAACTTCATATTCATATCAGCTTCTGAAAAACTAATAAATGACATAAAAGTCATCACAAAAAGATTTGTCAAGAATGGTGAAGAAAAGGTAGAAGTCAGAGAAGATGGCCACAGTTCCTAATGAGCAATGAGAAGGAGTAGAGGCTATGCTAGGATAACAGGTAGTTCATCCTATGCACCAACAGAAATGTGAAACTATCACAAGCACCATGTGAGGATTAACAGGAACTCTTTTTGGAAGATGTTGTTACAGGTCACTGGCTTCCTGAGAAGCTGAGGCAGTCTCAGAGTACCCCTCTTCAAACCCCAACTCTTATAATTGTGCCAGAAAGATTTCAGACATATCTCTCAGAGTAACAGGTATGAGTTCATTAGAAGGGACAGAGAAAGGGAAAAGAAGACACTCTGTCTTGTGAAGGGGGATCCTCTCAGAAAAGAAGGATGGCACTCTTCTCATGCCATCCCAGGGAAGTTTATAGAAAGTCCCACCCAGGTCCACCTCTTGAGTTTTCACTGAAAACTGGATGACATCAGATTTTAAAGTCCCCACCATTACAATTCTAGGTCACTTTGGTCCAGAAGTCATGGCTAGAGGGGATGATCCATATCTCCCTGACTTCAGCAAACCAGTCTTTATAAGGATCACAAATGTTAACCTTCACGGAACCTTTATTGGCATTTCTGGCCTGCATTTCTCCTACAGATAACAGATAGTATTCTGAAGAATGTAGCATATTCTGACAACTTAGGCCAGGCAGAACTGGAGGCAAATTGCTTTTTAAAAAAATAAGCACGTGGAAGTTGGTACTATGGACACACATAATAGAATTATTCCCTTAACCTCATGCTCCTGCTGCTCACATCTCTCTATTCCCTATCAATTTCAAACAAACATGAGTTTTAGTGTAATTATACCTAAAGTATTTATAAGCATTTCTTCAGAGCCCCTGCTGCTCCAGGAATCCCTGAGAAGCTCCGGAGAATGCCCACATTAATGTGCACAGCCTGGGAAGTGTGGTATGTAGTTGTGGTTGAAGCCACTCAGTAGCACCACAAATACTCGAAATGAGCAAAGCCTTCTTAGCTTTACACCTCACATAATGCTCAGTACAGATATCCACAAAATACCTGCTGCACGAAGTTGAACCTCTAAAATTTAAATTAAGGCAAGGGACAAGGACTTATGAATAGGAGTCATACCTCTACATGAGGAAAAGATCCCACAGCAGGATTTGCCCAGTGGAGAAAAGGAAAGATGGCCAGCAGCAAATCCTGTCCTGTTCTGCTTCCCCTGGACATTCTGGCAACTGTGATAGCTCAGTCCACATTCCAAAATAGTCACCCCTGGTTTCTCCAAAAGTGCCAGTCATTCCTAAATATGAAAGACAAACTCTGAGTCTACATTTTTCTCTTTACCCTGGAAAGGAAAAAATGAACTTTCTGGATTTTTCCAGGCTCTGAAATTCTCCCATGTAACTATTTTTTCTACCTGGAAAAAGAGTCAAGTCTTAGAATCCAGACAACACCACATCCCCTGCCACACACACTGATTACACACCTCCAGTCTCCTATACAAGTAGATGGTGAGGTCTCCCACAGTCTATAGGTTTTTTTTTCTTATAAACACACGAATATTCTCTGAAAAGTCTTCTGCCTCTCCATCCCATGTAATCTTATGGGAAAGAGTAAAACAGTAGTAAGAATAGATTTTTTAAAAGAATTACTTTCCCTAAACTTATTTCAGATGTTTGTCTTTTAATTTCAAAAAATTCAAACTCATTGGTGATATTTATATTTTATCCATGTCATGTATGTACCCACATATACACAATGTGCAGTGATGTAACACATGTCACTGTAAGCAGAAAACAAGTTTGGAGAGGAGAGACAGAGATCACAGATCAAATATTTGCCTACTGAAGAGGAAGAGGAAGAGATCAGCAATCCTCAGAAGAGGAGTGGAGCCATGCTTCTGGGGTTGGAACAGAAGAAATAGGAGAGGTCATTGCTTCAGTATCCCTGTTTGCCACCACATACCAGGCCAACTGCCTACCACAGAGCTGTCTTCAAGTCCTCTGAGTTCTACATTCATTCCATTCATACAAAAGGAAGAAAGAGAGAGAGGAGACTTCCACTTGTACCTTCCCTTTCCTTTATCACCTGGGCCTTCACACATACAGCATGACAGTGATAGCTTTTCAGACATTAACTCTATCCCCAGCCTCTCCTAATTCTCTCAAGTAGCTATGGAAGATCTCATATTTGGCTTGTGGTAAAGACTGTTGAACTCATAGGAGGAACCAGGTAAATCAGACTGTCCCTACTTCAGCGTCCTGTGCAGTGATAAAAACTCAGGCTAAACCCCAGATCTACCAAATGAGAACCTGCATTTTCACAAAAGCCCAGGAGAATCATGGATAAGTTTCCTAGGGTTGCCACAACAAAGCAGCACAGACTAGATGCTGGCTTAGGTAACAAAATTTTCTCTTCTCAAAGTTCTTGAGGCTGGAAAACTGAGATCAAGGTGTTGGCAGGGTTCCTTCTAAAGGCTGTGAGGAAGAATCTGTTCCCTGGATCTCCTCCAGGCTTGTAACCTTCCTGCTGTGCCTTTACATGGTCTTTACTTTCTTTTGTTCTATGTTCAAATTTTCTCTTCTTAAAAAGACTCAGTTATACTGCACCAAAATCTATCCTGCTCACCTCATTTTAATTTAATCACCTCTCTAAAGACCTTATGGCCAAATACAATCATTTCCTGAGGTACTGCTGTTGGGTGTGTGGGAGACCTTACATTTGGTTTTATTTCCCCCATTGGATTTCTCCCCGGTGAAGTTAAATTTTCATCTCTCAGAATAACATCATGTCATCCCTTACCCCTCCTTTTCCTCTCTGAAGGGCACCAAGCCTCAGAGCACCAAGCTGAAGGGTGCCAAAGTGAAAAAGTTTTCTCAACCAATCACCATGGGACATAGTGTCTGCTGGCCGATTCTTGAGTCACCCTGCCAGCCAGTACCCGCCAAGTTACCTAAGCAACCCTTCTTAAGCTGAAGCTTGCAGGCTGAGGCTGCTGCTCTCTTCTTCCCCTTTGGGCCGCCCCCAATAAAATCTCTTGGTTGAATTTCCATCTCTAGTGAGTCAGTTACCTTTCAACTGCAAACTAGGACTTCAATATATGAATACTGGGTACACAACTAAGCCAACAGGGATTCACTTGTATATTAGTATTTGGGAAACAGACTTGCTTAACCCCTACCTTCTCTTCCAAGACTCACGTTCATTAATTTTTGGGATCCAAAGTAGCCTTTCACTTCAGAATAAAGGATAATGTTCTGACATATTTGGGACCCTCTCATAGGTCTCATCAATATTTTTTTCTGACCAACAATTCCACTATGAGACATTATCCATACACAGGCTCACAGAAAACAAATGGTATTCAGCCAGTACTGTAGTTTGAGCATTTCCTCCCTGAAATCTGAGCTTCTCCAAATTCCAAAATTTTTAAAGCATCAACATGGTACCACAAATCTGATGATTCAATGCACATAAATACTATTTCATTCACAAAATTATTAGAAAATATCATGTAAAATTTCCTTTAGGCTATGTGCATAAGATGTTCATGAAACAATTGATTTTCATTTTCAGACCTGTGACCCATCCACAAGACACTTCATTGTGTATAAGAAAAAAATCTAGAATTGGAAAAATAAATGAAATTCTTAAGACTTCTGGACCCTAGTATTTCAGATAAGGTGTATTCAACATGTAATAATCCTAAATTGGAAACTCTTCCAATGCTTTTAGGTGGATAGACTTGAGCTCAGCTGGAAAACACACAAGGACCTATTGCTCAGGGCTCATCATGGCAAGATGGGTCATTGGGATATTCACAGGGATACAAAATAGCCATACTCAGTTTTTCCCCACATGGGGCAGCTCCATGACCTGATGTGCACATGTCTACATGCCCCAATTTAAATTCAGCTTCAGAATCATCAGCACTGTATGTTTCTCATGGAAACATGAAATTAAAATCAAACTACTGAAAAATGAGCAGTTTGCCAACAAGTATACCTCTATCTGTGGTTTGGATATGAAATGTCCCCCAAAGGCCCAAGTGTCTAAATTTTGCTCCCTAACCCTACAAAATTGGAGTTTTGACACATAGGGCAATTTTTTTTCTATTCTTTCCTACATATTATTTTATTTTTATTTAAAGTCTCTCCCTGTTCTGCAGGTTGGCCTTGAACTTCTAGATGTAAGTGACCATCCTGCTTCAGCCTCCAAAGAGCTAGGACTATGGGCTCATGCAACCACACCTAGCTTCAGGCAGTAGAACATTTAAAAGGTGAGGCCTGCTGGGAGGAAGTTAGGTCCTGGGGTAATGCCCTCCAAGGGGTCAGTGGGAATCCACCCCTTCCTTGCTATTTCCCAGCTGCCATGTATTCCTTCCCCATGTATTCTGTCAGAGCTCCTAGTGAGAGAGCCTGGCCTGCTCCCCTGGGGTCCCCTGGGGTCCTCTGCCTCTACCCTGTGGACACCAGGAGCTTCCTCAGGCCTGCACTGGCTGGCTCAGGCCTTGAAGGACCCTGGATACTCACCCCCATATGGATGACACAAGGGTAACAACAACTTGTGGGACCCAGGACCCTGTGGACTGGCTTACTGACCCAGTCCCCCAGTCCTGCCCTTCACAGCACAAGCTGCTTCTGAGAGATTGGAGCCTTTGGGTGGGGTCACTTAGGATGAGGTTGCGTGACATGACCTGGCATGAGAGGAGTGGCGTGAGAGGCCTGGCATGAGGTGGATGGTTCTGAATTCATGGAGGGCGGCCAGGGTTTTGAGGGCCGAGAAGGTGAGTGGACCCCCTGGAGCTCTGCCACACACTAGGCAGGAGAGCCGTGCAGACCAGGGCCCTCGGTGACCGCTCTGTGCTGGCTCCCAGGGACCGCACCTTGTCGCACAAAGCAAAGGCCTTAACTGCCCTGGAAGGTGAGTGAAGACCCTGAGGAAGGTTGGTGGAGCTCTTAGTGACCCTCAGGTGGTGCCTCTTCCTTCTACCCTAAAGGACCAGGGGAACATACAGTGGCCAATGGGAGATGCCCCTCCCCTTGGGAAGAGTTAGTGGCCCTTTGTAGGAGGCCTGTGTATATAATGGGAAAAGGCTACTCACAAGTTGCCCCCAACCTTTTAAAAGCTTTGCTACATCTGGACATTCCAGATGTCAGGAGGTTGCCGAGATATGACAGAGCAAGAAAATAACGTCTCATAAATGGCCATTTGTTTCAAAAACTTCAGAATGTTTTCAGAAGTGCCTTAAAAGGGATGTTGTTAGACCACCTCTAGGAGCCACACGTGTCCACATTGGGTCAGTGGAATGGAGGACATGGAGATACTTTAACCCTGAGAAGGAGGAGGAGGTCCTGTGCCAGACTAGTTATAAGGAAAACACATTCATACGGCAAACATCGTATTGTGTGCACATCTCATTCCTCAATACTGTATATATAGTTGACAATGCTAAGTACTTTTAAAAAAATAATCTAGACTTTCTAGATGTTCTCAGGTGCCCAAATTGCGTTTAAAGTAGAAGTGGTAAAACATAACAGATTTGGTACATATCTTTTTATTAAAATTCTTAAGAAAAAAATTTAAGGGGGGAGGGGCAATAGCCAAACCCCCTGTTGAGTAGGACACACTTGTGTGCTGGTCCTCAGGAGCACCCTGCCAATGTGCTTATGATGAGGCCAGAGTTGTTCCTTGTGTCTATGGGTTTTGTTTTACTTTGTGTACAGAAAGGACAAATGAGTCCTAATCTACACCTCATTTTTCTAGATGTTACAAAGGTTGCCAATGTAAGACAAAAGTCGAATTAGTAAACAAATTTTGTGTGTGTTGTGTTAAAATTCTTGGAAGGATTCTCTTCTGAAAATTTGAACACTGTAGCCCACTGGGTGGGTGAGCAGCCAGAATGTTCATATTTGGAAGACATTTTCAAATTAGAACTATTGTTACATGTATGCAGTTTATTCCAGACTTTCATGTGCATAGTGGACAAAGTGGACAAATTGAGTTTCTACTCCAAACATCTAGTCTGCTAGATGTTTAGATGTGTGCAATGTATGTTAAAGGTAGAGGTAGTAAAATATCACATTGAAATATCTTTTTGCTAAATTTCATATGAAATAGTCTTTTGGGAATGGAACTCTTAAACCACCTCTGTGAGCAGTATAGTACTGTCTGCACCTATTCAGTGATGTGGAGGAGGTGGGAGGGAACAATTGCAAAAGGTAATATGTTAGTGTGTTCACACGTGGACATTTTCAGACATCAGTTTGCTTTATGATGTGTGCATTTTGTTTAGCTGTGTACATAGTTTATATAGTGGACAAATGAGTCCAAAATTGCAATATCTAGTCTGTAGGTATTAAAGAGGTTGCCAGTGTATGACCAATTTGTTAGTTTAATGAGCACAGTTTAGACATTTTGTGTTGCAATTAACAGGGAAGCTTGCCCTCTGAGAATGAATTTTCGCCAAAAATAAATTGTTCAACCATCTTTAGACCTTACATATGCCTGTATTGTCCACTGAACTAAAAGTAGAGAAAAGGAAGTGAGAAGGGAAAGGTTCAAGGACAAAATAGTCATACTAAAAGGTACCTCAGCTTATAACTATTACTCCATGTGCAATTTTATTTACCAGTGCAGTGTCCATCAAGGACAGGTTCTTAGGAGGAGTATCTAGTTTTTCTATATATTTAGAGGTACTTACTTAGAAAACGCTTTTAATATTAACCATTGTTACATGTGCACATTTTTTCAACGCTACTATGTACATAGTGGGCAAACTTAAGTCCTGATTTGAAACGTTTCCTCTTTGTAGATGTTTAGAAGTGCACAAACTATGTTAAAATGGAGATCTTAAAGAAGACATTTTGTAGATACCTTTTTGTTAAAATTCACAAGGAAATAACTGTCTTTTGGAAATAGAATGATCAAAACACTTCTCTGAGCACTGCATAATATATTTGTGCTGGTTCAGGGAGAAGAATTATAAGGAAATGCAAAGGGCTCTATACCAATGTATTTTCTGTGAAGCAAGATTGACCATTATCCCTTATGTCTGTGAGTGTTGTTTTACTATGCTGTGTAAATTGTGTATATAAAGGACAAGTGAGTCCTAATTTACATCTAGTCTATGTAGATGTTAGAGTTTACCAGCATATAACAAAAGTAGAGTTAGTAAACACATTGAGTACACTGTGTGTTAAAATTCATAGGAGAGATCATTCTTAAAACCACTTAGGAAGTGAAATTGTTAGTCATCTCTAAACTTTTCAGATGCATGTATCTGACCCTTGGGTTGATTAGAGATGAGAAAGGGAAAGGTTCTTGGCCAGAATGTTCCTGTTTGGAAGACACTTTCAACATCTAGCCTTTAAAAACAGGAGATTTTTGCTTCAAAATCTACCCTTTGTTATGCTACTATATGTGTTCTTGGAAACTTAAATCCTTCTTAGAAACAGCTTGTCTTTCTTTACATGATAAAAGTAGAAGGTTAAAATAATGCCATTGTGTATTTTTTATTACTACCTGGCAATCGTTGCCTTTCAGGGGAATGGAATTGTTGAACTTGATGTCTTGGAAAGTTTGTTGAAGATTTACCAGTTGATGATGGGGGGAGTTTGTTAGAAGTAGCAAAAAAAATCCCTATATAAATATTCATTTGTACGTTTTAAGAAGAACTGTCTTCTGTGAATGACCTTTATTAATCCACCTCTGGGAACTAGGTGTAGTCCTGAACTTAGTCACTGGACTAAGAGGGAGAAGAGGAAAGGTAAGGGGAAGTACTCTTTGCTATTCTCTCCATATCTGGAGGACCATTTGAGATTATAACCATAGATCTATATCTGCATTTTTGGTAAAGTACTTGTGTTTATTGTGAACAGAGTTCATACTTTATTTCACAACATCTAAGCTTTCTAGATGTCCTGAGGTAACAGTGCATCATAAGTAGTAGAGCTAGTGAATTGGCCAATGTGTAAAAATCTCTTTGTTATCATTGACAGAAAAGGTGCATCTTGAACTTGGAATTGTTTTGTCTAAGGATAATGTGTAGCAGGACTTTTTCATCAGACTGGCAGCACAGGGGTAGCAGGAAACACCCAGGAAAAGCTGGCAGCAAGTGCTCAAGGATTAATTTTTTTCTTTGATACTAGATATTGAACTCAGAGGCACTTGACCACAACCCCAGCCCTGTTCTGTATTTTATTTAGAAACAGGGTCTCATTGAACTGCTCAGTGCTTCACTTTTGCTGAGGCTATCTTTGAACTCCACCTCAGCCTCCTGAGGGAGGGTGGAATTACACACTGTGCCACTGTGTCTGCCCAAGGATTAATGTTTTGATGTGGACAGTGGTGTGTGTGTACATCTTCTGGCTGTGTCAGAGGAATACTTTAATGCACTGGGAACATGTATTCTTTCTCATATTTCAGTAGTAGAAATGTGGTAATGATCCCTCCTAGAAAGAAGCTTGGTGCATTCTGTTGCTTTGTCTTATTTTTAATTGAGCATTAAAGGAATGCATTCTTTTAGTTGTAACTCTTTTGATATGTCTATCTAGAGGCTTGTTGCAATTTCTGTTCTCAGTGAAATTTTTGAACCCAAGAATGTATTACAATTTTTTCTAACAGATTGAGTTGGTGCAGTATATTCTTGGTTATCAAAAATACTCATGTAGCTTTGGGATTTTGAATTGGTGACTATTCATTTGAGTTGGTGACTATTCATATGTGTGGAAAAGCATGAAACAGACTCTATACAGAATCACACAAAAAGGGATGTTTTTTATGTATACACACGACCTGAAGAGACATGTCCAACTAAGGTGCTTGTGACTGGATGACTTTGTTCTTTTCTTTTGTTTTTATTATTCCTGTAATGCACATATTAACCTTTAAAAAACAGAAGCTATCTTAAAAATAAAACAGTACCCATGGTTACTATTTTTTTTAGCATGCATCCCTAATTCATTTTTATAAAATTATATGTGGTAACATTTATATATTTTATAAACATCATAAAAAAGAAAGGCCTTAATTATTTGAATTTGCAGTCTTCAACCTTAAAGTGGGAGGTTTTGCAATTTAAAGATGAGGATTTTTTAAATGATTAATATGACTACATGTGTGAATGAGAAAGAATCTTATCCAAAGATTAATAAAGTAAACAGATACAAAATGAAGATAGAGATGCCCATCTCCTTTTTTTCAAACAATTAAAAAAATCGTTCTGTTTAGTTCTACATGACAGTAGAATGCATTTTGACACATTATACATGAGATGCCTGACTTTTAATCCGGCTTTTACTTATCCATTTAACATCTTTACGCTCAAGTGAAGTGACACTACCTTTCAGAAAAAGCATTTTATTAGACCCTGTTATAAAAACTATAGAACTAAATCCAAAGTCATTACACCTTACTATTTGTTGTTATAATTTTAGCAAATTTAATGTCAGCTTTAAATCATTTATTTCTATTACCCTGTACTAAATAATAATAGAGTTATTTTGGCCAGGCTGTAGCTCATATCAAAATTCATCAATGCACCTCTGTTTCTCTAAGTCCCTTGATGTTACTATTGAGGACATTGTGGAATTGTCCATAATTCCATTACTACAAGTGCAAGGGGCCTGCATCTCTGCAGCCTCCCACCTGGAAGGTATCTGCATGTCCACTGCCACTGCTTCTACCTATACTGTTATTGCCACTGCTCTGCTGCTACCGTGCCTACCACTGCCAGTGCCTCCACCACTATGACTACCACTAGCATTATGTCTGCCACTACTCCTACTGCCACTGACAGTCCACCACTCCTGCTACCACTGACAGTCCACTACTCCTACTGCCACTGACAGTCCACTACTACTATCACAGTCGGCCCTCTATGTCCAGGTCTCATATCCATGGATTCAACCAAATGTGAACAGAAAATAGTTTTAAACTGTATCTTGTCTTGTGCTGGAGGTACAACTCAGTAGTAGTAGAGCACTTGCTTACGATGTGCAAATCCCTGGATTCAATCCCCAGCACCAGGAAAAAAATGTGTCTGTACTGGACACAAATTTATTTTCCTTGCCATTACTCCCAAATGATATATTGTAACAATGTTTTATAAGGCATTTACAGTGCATTAGGTATTATAGATCACCTAGAGATGATATGATATAAATCCAGAGGATTGCATGGGGTTTATACAAATACCACACCATTTTCTATAAGGCACTTGAGCATCCACAGATCTTGGTATCTTTGAGGGGTACTGGAACCAATTCCCTCTTAGTTACCAAGGGAAGACTATGCTACTAGCACCTCTGATGCTGCAGCTACCATTACTACTATTCTTGCCTCATCCTTCACACCAGGCTCCATTCTCTGAGGATGGCTATGAAGGCTTCACCAGACACAGATTGTTTTTACTGTTATGGTATTGGTATGGTATATGGTATTTAGATTTGGTTGCATAAACAATAATAGTTTCAAAGTAGTGGCTTTACTTTGAAAATTAACTAAAATCAAAACCAGAGGTTAAAATTTCCTAAAGCCAATAGTTTCTACCCAGTGGTACTACTTTTAGCATGCATCCCTAATTTATTTTTATAAAATTATATGTGGTAACATTTATGTACTTTATAAAGGTCATAAAACACAAGTAGAAATGTTAAAAATGGGAAGCAATAATTATTTTCTTTAAAAATGATTTTCTGTGATTATAAATATATTAAAGTCTAATAAGTAAGTGTAATTGAATAGATGTCTATCTTTTCTTAAGTCTGGGTTTAGTGCTTTGAAAAATAGTAATTTGAACTAACTGATATTAAGTTTTATTTATTTTCACACTTGAATTAATGGCTGTCACATTGAAAAGTTTTCTCTGGAAGATGAGCTGATTAAAATAGATTAAAGACATCTCTGGTAAAAGTTTACTAAACCTTGATCTGTTATTAATTCTGAAGATAGTTTTGGATGAAATCCAGCCAGCACAGAATAATTTGTTATCATGAATACGTGTATTATTTAGCTTTCCTTTACTATAAAATATTCCATGGGTAATCATGTTAGAAAAGGTTTAATTTGCTCAGTTTGGGATGTCCCATTTTGGTTACTTCAGCTATGGATTTAGGTCTATGGTGAGGCAGCACATCATGGAGGAACTGAGTGGTAGAGCAAAATGGATCATCTCATGGCCAGGAACCCAGGAAAGACAAGGAAAGAGGCTGTAAACTTATTCCTCATAGGGACACAACCACAGTAACTCAAAGACCTTTCAGGAGGTCTCACTACATCTGAATAGTACCTCTCTTGGATGAAACTTTTAACATAAGGCCCTTGAGGGACCTTTAAGATCCATATTATAGCAATATCAATTATTTGGAAGCTAATTTTTAAATGTTGTCTTTTTCTATGTTTTAACTGTTTGAGATCCACCAAACCTCTTGTTTCTAGTTCATGTGCTCATGGAGGCTGAAAAGCCCAACATCTGCTGAGTATACTGACAGGTTGGAGACCCAGGAAGAACTGCTCTTATGATACAAATCAAAATTCCATGCAGAGACAGAATTTTTCTGAAGACATGAATATTGATTTTGATTGCAATACTAGGTTGGATCCAGGAGTTCTTTACCACTAATCTACATCCCAAGACCTTTTTATGTTTTTTGGACAGAGCCTCACTAAGTTGCCCAATCTGGCCTCAAATTTGTGATCCTCCTGCCTCAGCCTTCTGTGTTGCTGAGATTATAGATGTGCACCACCACACCTGGCTGAAAACTTTATTTTTTTAAGAGTAGTTTTAGGTTCACAGTAATATTGATCACAAAGAACAGAGAATATTTATATGCCCCTCCTCCCACACATACACAGCATCCCCATTATCAACCCCCTACCAGATTGGTTCATTTGTTACAATCAATGAGCACACATAGACACATCATTATAACTTAGACTATACTTGAGGGTTCACTCCAGGTTTAGACATTCTGTAGATTTGAATAACCATATAATGACACATGTTTATACCATTGGAGTATAATACAGTTGTTTTGCTGCCCTAAAAATCTTCTGTGATCTACCTAGTCATCCTCCCAGCCCTACAACCCCTGGAAAACAGTGATCTTTCTACCATCTTCATGGTTTTAACTTTCCAAGAGACTTTAGACAATGCAGCCATTTCAAATTGGCCTCTTTCACTTAGCAATATGTGTGTGTTTCCTTGATGCCTTTGAATGGCTAGACAGGTTATTTCTTTTTATGGCTGAGCAATTCCATTATTATGTGGTTGTCAACCTCAGTCTTTTACTCTTAAGGACTGATAAGGTGAGGTCCATGCACACTGTGGAAGGCAATCTGCTCATGTAAGTGTTAATTACATCTAAAAACTACTTTACAGCAATAGACAGGCTTGTGGTTGACTGAATTTCTGGGTATGATGAACAAGTTGACAAATTAATCAACACAGAAAGTGTGTTTCTGTTTCTCTGGCCTCCTATCTGTGGGTAACCACCAAATGATTCTAAAGGAGAAAAATAATCATATTTGTGGTTTATAAAGATTCCCAGGCTGCATTATGAAGAGTATATTATGGAAGGCCGCTGTCATGGGCAATGGTGAGAAAGAGGAAAGTTGAGATGGGGCTGAGGCAGGCAAGATGCAGAAGCCTCAGCTTCCAGTGAGAACACCATCCCCAGTGAAGTTCCAGCTTCCTGTATCATTCTCAGCTCTTCACCCAAGTCTTGGAGTATCTGTATCACAGACAAATAAAACCATTTAAAGTTTTAATCAATAATATATGGTACAATAGTGAAGAGGGTCCAGCATTAACCAAATTCAAATTTGTGCAGAGATGACTGGGTATTTTAAAGGGAAATTGAACTAATAGGAAGGAGGAAGTGGGAAGTGCCAAGGAAGGAAAATGAAAAATTACAAAGTGTAATTGTCCAAGTTCATGTTCTGTCCTCCCACAAAGACTGAGACAGAGGCCCTGTTCTTTCTGATGATTGCATAACAAAGGAATGACTTTTTCTGGTCCTTGAGAAATACACTCTTGAGTTGTAGGAGATGCACAATTCTGTATCCCAAGGGGCAGAGGAAAGATTCATGATGGTAAATCCTCTTTAGAAAATGCTTTGAGAAGGGAGGTTAGGCCCTCTGATCAAACATTACCTGCAACAAATTGTGAATTCTTTGAGTATTCTTGTGTTTTTCTCAGGCAAGTACTGTAAGGGGAAGGGCTGTGTTCATCCTACAGTCTTGGCCATGAATGTTGGAAACTATGTGAATTTTGTTCAGGTCTTATAATGTGGAAGAGAACAATAAACAGAATCATGTGTGTAGTTTTTGTAGGCCACATTTGAGGCCTAGTTGATAAGGAGGCTTAGCAGAGTCTGACTAGAGCTTGGTCCAGTAGAGGCCCTATATGATTCATTGCTGTTCAACTCCCAGTCAACTCTAGACATAGTTTTTCCAAGCTTCAGACTTTGAAGATCTTAGGAAACCTTCAGGCTGGGCTCCCAGCATCTCTACCTCAGACTTCTGCTGTCCCAGGGGAGGACTGGAGCCAGATACCATCTGAGTCCCCAGGATATGATGAAATCCCTTTACAACTTGTGGTGAGATGAAGAAACCCCATGCCTGAAAAAGAATCATTAGGACTAGTCATGAGGCAGCATTTGGCTTCCAACTAGGTCTCAACCTTTAACTCAATGACTGGTCAGCAATGGCCACTCCCTATATCCCTGTCCCTACCCTTCCCATGAGAATTCCATCAGGCTCCCATGGATTTGAGGAGGTATGAGGTAAAAACACATTCACTATGTCAATTAATTTCAGGAAAACATTACAATCTGCAGAAGCTTCAAAATTCTAAGAGTATTGTTGCCTGTGATCCTTGTGTCTCCAGGGGAGAGGGAAGGTGAAGGAGTCTTTGTGATTTGATTAGGATCCATGGAGACTTTGTGGAAAAAACAAGTCTAAGGTCCCTTTGTCCTCCTTACCAGAAGACAGCTTTTTCTTTCAAGCCCTGTGGTTATAAAATTTTCATAAAACAACCAAAGTTTTCCACATATTCATTGATGGAAGAAGAGTATAATTATGATGAGATGTACTGATACAAATCAGGGGCCAGAGTAGGGGCACAGCTCAGTGGTAGACACATGCTTAGCCTATGTGAGGACCTGGATTTCCTCTCCCCTAACCATGGAGGAGGAGGTGCAGGGAGGGAGAAGAGGAGTAGGAAATTTCTTGGTTGAGATGCTTATTTCACTTAGCACGATATTCTCCAGCACCATCCATTTATGGGCAAATGCCATAATTTCATTCTTTACTAAGGCCAAGTTGTAGTCCATTATGTATATACACCACATTTTCTTTATTCATTCATCTGTTGAAGGGCAGGTAGGTTGGGTTTCATAATTCTGCTGTTGTGAATTAGGCTGGTATAAAAATGCATGTGGCTGCATCACTGTAGTATGCTGATTTTAAGTCCTTTGGATATAAACCAAGGAGTGGAATAATAGGGTCTAATGCTTATTCTATGCAAAGTTTTCTGAGCAATCTCCACACTGCTTTTTATGGTGTTTTCACCAAGTTGCAGTCCCACCAGCAATGTATGTGTGTGTGTGTTTCCTCCCGCATCCTCATCAACATTGTTTCTTTTATTCTTGATAATTGCTATTCAGACTGAAGTGAGATAGAATCTCTTGTAGTTTTGATTTGCATTTCTCTAGTTGCAAGAGATACTGAAAATTTTTTTGTTTGTTGCTTGATTGCATTTCTTCTTCAGTGAACTGTCTGTTCAGTTCCTTAGTCCATTTACTGTTTGGGTTATTTGGTTGTTTTGGGTGTTTTTGGTTTTTTTTTAAATTTTTTTAAGAGAGAGAGAGAATTTTAATATTTATTTTTTTTTTAGTTTTCTGCGGACACAACATCTTTGTTTGTATGTGGTGCTGAGGATCGAACCCGGGCCACACGCATGCCAGGTGAGCGTGCTACCGCTTGAGCCACATCCCCAGCCCCAATTTGGTTGTTTTGGTAATAAGTAAATAAGTATTTTATATATATATATATATTGCTCTATCTAACTTGGCTATGGTAAAGATTCTCTCCCATTATGTAGGCTCTGTCTCTATGTTCTCAATTGTTTCCTTTGCTGTGTAGAAGGTATTTTTTTGATCCATCCCATTTATTAATTCCTGATTTTACTTCTGTACTTTAGGAGTCTTGTTAAGAAAGTCACTTCCTAAGCTGACATGGTGGAGATTTGGTCTGACTTTTTCTTATATTAGACAAAGAGTCTCTGTTCTAGTGCCTAAGACCTAGATCCACTTTGAGTTAAGTTTTGTGCAGGGTGAGAGACAGATGCTTGATTTCATTTTGGTGCATATAGATTTTCAGTTTTCACAGTACCATTTTGAAGAATCCATCTTTCTACAATCTATGTTTTTGGCACATTTGTCTAGTATGAGGTTACTGTGACTAGGTGGGATTTTCTCTGTGTCTTCTGTTGCACCATTGGTCTACATGTTTGTATTGGTGCCAGTACCATGCCACTTTTGTTACTATGGCTCTGTGGTATAATTTAAGATGTGGTATTGATTTGTCTCATGCATTACTCTTCATGCTAAGGATTTATTTGGTTATTCTGGGTCTTTTATTTTTTCCAGATGAATTTCATGGTTGCCTTTTCTACTTCTATGAAGAATGTCATTGGGATTTCATTTGGAATTGCATCAAACTTGTATAATGCTTTTGGTAGTAACATTTTGACAATGTTAATTCTGCCTGTCCAAGAGCATGGGTGATCTTTCCCTATTCTAAGGTCTTCAATTTCTTTCTTTAATGTTCTGTAGTTTTCATTGTAGAGTTCCTCACCTCTTTTGTTAGATTGTATCCTCATTTTTATTCTTGATGTTATTGTGAATGAGGTAATTTTCCTAATTTCTTTTTCAATAGATTTATCACTGGTATTGTAATAATGCATTTGATTTATGGGTGTTAATTTTCTATCCTGTTACTTTGCTGAATTCATTTATGAATTCTAGAGGTTTTCAGGTGGAATTTTTTGGATCTTCTAAATATACAATTATGTCATTGGCAAATAATGATAGCTTGAGTTTTTTTTTTCCTGTTTGCATTACTTTAATTTTTTTAATCAACGATAAAAGAAGGAAGGAAAAAGCATACATCACTTGGAGAATGAACAATAGGTTACTGAATGATCAATGGGTTATAGAAGACATCAAGAAGGAAATTAAAAAATTCTTAGAGATAAATGAAAACACAGACACAACATATCGGAATCTATGGGACACATTGAAAGCAGTTCTAAGAGGAAAATTCATTGCTTGGAGTTCATTCCTTAAAAAAAGAAAAAACCAACAAATAAATGATCTCATACTTCATCTCAAAATCCTTGAAAAAGAAGAGCAAAACAACAGCAAAAGAAGTAGAAGGCAAGAAATAATTAAAATCAGAGCTGAAATTAATGAAATCAAAACAAAAGAAACAATTGAAAAAATTGACAAAACTAAAAGTTGGTTCTTTGAAAAAATAAACAAAATCGACAGACCCTTAGCCATGCTAGCGAAGAGAAGAAGAGAGAGAACTCAAATTACTAGCATACGGGATGAAAAAGGCAATATCACAACAGACACTTCAGAAATACAGAAGATAATCAAAAACTATTTTGAATCCTTATACTCCAACAAATTAGAAGATAGTGAAGGCATAGATAAATTTCTTAAGTCATATGATCTGCCCAGATTGAGTCAGGAGGATATAGAAAACCTAAACAGACCAATATCAATAGAGGAAATAGAAGAAACCATAAAAAGACTACCAACTAAGAAAAGCCCAGGTCCAGATGGGTATACAGCAGAATTTTACAAAACCTTTAAAGAAGAACTAATACCAATACTTTTCAAGCTACTTCAGGAAATAGAAAAGGAGGGAGAACTTCCAAATTCATTCTATGAGGCCAACATCACCCTGATACCTAAACCAGACAAAGACACTTCAAAGAAAGAAAACTACAGACCAATATCTCTAATGAACCTAGATGCAAAAATCCTCAATAAAATTCTGGCGAATCGGATACAAAAACATATCAAAAAAATTGTACACCATGATCAAGTAGGATTCATCCCTGGGATGCAAGGCTGGTTCAATATACGGAAATCAATAAATGTTATTCACCACATCAATAGACTTAAAAATAAGAACCATATGATCATCTCGATAGATGCGGAAAAAGCATTCGACAAAGTACAGCATCCCTTTATGTTCAAAACTCTAGAAAAACTAGGGATAACAGGAACATACCTCAATATTGTAAAAGCAATCTATGCTAAGCCTCAGGCTAGCATCATTCTGAATGGAGAAAAACTGAAGGCATTCCCTCTAAAATCTGGAACTAGACAGGGATGCCCTCTCTCTCCACTTCTGTTCAACATAGTTCTCGAAACACTGGCCAGAGCAATTAGACAGACGAAAGAAATTAAAGGCATAAAAATAGGAAAAGAAGAACTTAAATTATCACTATTTGCAGATGATATGATTCTATACCTAGCAGACCCAAAAGGCTCTACAAAGAAACTATTAGAGCTAATAAATGAATTCAGCAAAGTGGCAGGATATAAAATCAACACGCATAAATCAAAGGCATTCCTGTATATCAGCGACAAATCCTCTGAAATGGAAATGAGGACAACCACTCCATTCAAAATATCTTCAAAAAAAATAAAATACTTGGGAATCAACCTAACAAAAGAGGTGAAAGACTTATACAATGAAAACTACAGAACCCTAAAGAGAGAAATAAAAGAAGATCTTAGAAGATGGAAAAATATACCCTGTTCATGGATAGGCAGAACTAACATCATCAAAATGGCGATATTACCAAAAGTTCTCTATAGGTTTAATGCAATGCCAATCAAAATCCCAACAGCATTTCTTGTAGAAATAGAGAAAGCAATCATGAAATTCATATGGAAAAATAAAAGACCCAGAATAGCAAAAACAATGCTAAGCAGGAAGTGTGAATCAGGCGGTATAGCGATACCAGACTTCAAACTATACTACAGAGCAATAGTAACAAAAACAGCATGGTACTGGTACCAAAACAGGCGGGTGGACCAATGGTACAGAATAGAGGACACAGAAACCAATCCACAAAACTACAACTATCTTATATTTGATAAAGGGGCTAAAAGCATGCAATGGAGGAAGGATAGCATCTTCAACAAATGGTGCTGGGAAAACTGGAAATCCATATGCAACAAAATGAAACTGAATCCCTTTCTCTCGCCATGCACAAAAGTGAATTCAAAATGGATCAAGGAGCTTGATATCAAATCAGAGACGTGCCGTCTGATAGAAGAAAAAGTTGGCTACGATCTACAGTCGGTGGGGTCGGGCTCCAAATTCCTCAATAGGACACCCATAGCACAAAAGTTAATAACTAGAATCAACAAATGGGACTTACTCAAACTAAAAAGTTTTTTCTCAGCAAAAGAAACAATAAGAGAGGTAAATAGGGAGCCTACACCCTGGGAACAAATCTTTACTCCTCACACTTCAGATAGAGCCCTAATATCCAGAGTATACAAAGAACTCAAAAAATTAGACAATAAGAGAACAAACAACCCAATCAACAAATGGGCCAAGGACCTGAACAGACACTTCTCAGAGGAGGACATACAGTCAATCAACAAGTACATGAAAAAATGCTCACCATCTCTAGCAGTCAGAGAAATGCAAATCAAAACCACCCTAAGATACCATCTCACTCCAGTAAGATTGGCAGCCATTAGGAAGTCAAACAACAACAAGTGCTGGCGAGGATGTGGGGAAAAGGGTACACTTGTACATTGCTGGTGGGATTGCAGATCGGTGCAGCCAATTTGGAAAGCAGTATGGAGATTTCTTGGAAAGCTGGGAATGGAGCCACCATTTGACCCAGCTATTCCCCTTCTTGGTCTATTCCCTAAAGACCTAAAAAGAGCATGCTACAGGGACACTGCTACAATGATGTTCATAGCAGCACAGTTCACAATAGCAAGACTGTGGAACCAACCTAGATGCCCTTCAATAGACGAATGGATAAAAAAAATGTGGCATTTATACACAATGGAGTATTACTCTGCATTAAAAGATGACAAAATCATAGAATTTACAGGGAAATGGATGGCATTAGAGCAGATTATTCTAAGTGAAGCTAGCCAATCCCTAAAAAACAAATGCCAAATGTCTTCTTTGATATAAGGAGAGTAACTAAGAACAGTGTAGGGACGAAGAACAGGAGAAGAAGATTAACATTTAACAGGGATGAGAGGTGGGAGGGAAAGGGAGAGAGAAGGAAAATTGCATGGTAATGGAAGGAGACCCTCAGGGTTATACAGTGGAAGAGGTAGAGAGAGAGGAGGGGAGGGGAGGGGAGAGGTGGGGAGGGGGGAGGGGGGAGGATGGGAAAGGCAGTGGAGCACAACAGACACTAGTATGGCAATTTGTAAATCAATGGATGTGTAACTGATGTGATTCTGCAATCTGTGTATGGGGTGAAGGTGGGAGTTCATAACCCACTTGAATCAAAGTGTGGAATATGATATGTCAAGAAATTTGTAATGTTTTTAACAACCCACAATAAAAAATTAAAAAAAATAATAAAGCAAAAAATTACCTAAATCCTACAACCTGAAGAAACATTACTAGCAAACTAAGTTTTTTACTACAAAGAAATATGCATATATTTGTATAATTTTACATAAATGGGACTATACTACATGTTGCTTTTATCATAGCCATATTTGCTTTTTAAACCCATGTTTTTTTGGCTTACTTCCACACTCACATTTATACACATATATGAGATTATTGCCATTGTTTTAAACCAAAACATGTTATGCATTTTTCCTTCATCTTGCTTTTATCACTTAACAATGCGTGGTAGAAATCCCTTGCAGCCAAAGGTTTACATTTTATCCATTATTTTAATGTCAGCCTAATATTCCCTGATGATGGGCATTCACATTATTTCCAGGTGCCAAGGCATGCTTTCTTATCTTTTACATCTTTTATATGCTGGGCACTTTCATGCCTTTGGCTCTATTTCCAGGAGCAGGATTACTGTGGAGAAGATCTTGTGTATTTTCTATTCTAATGAATTTTGCTAAATTATATGCCAAAACCCACTTTTCTAATTCTCATTTTTGCCAGCCAACAGGAAGGCTATTCTTTCACTCAGATCTTCACCAAGGGTAGGTATGATCACTCTTGAATTTTTGTCAGCCTAATTGGCGAAATACTCTGTCATTGCTACTTCAGTGATTCTGTTAGGATTACTGCTAAAGCTTTAAATTTTTATATGTTTATTTTCCATTTGTAAAATGTCTGCTTATATCTCTTGTTCATTTTATATGGTTACTTTTCTATTTTGCTCCTTTGTATTAAATATTATAATTTTATTATAAAAAAAAAGATTTTCTATTTTATTGGAACTTAACTTTTCAAAATATTTTTTATTATCTCTGTATGTCAGCAGTGTCTCTCATAACATTTACTTTTTCATCATGAATTTTG
This sequence comes from Marmota flaviventris, assembly GCF_047511675.1. Classification (NCBI taxonomy): domain Eukaryota; kingdom Metazoa; phylum Chordata; class Mammalia; order Rodentia; family Sciuridae; genus Marmota; species Marmota flaviventris. Next base: position 137,215,635 of record NC_092503.1, read on the forward strand.
GTAATTTGAATTTTTTCTCTCTTTCTCTTCACTAGCACGGCTAAGGGTATACCAATCTTATTTATTGTTTTCAAAGAACCAACATTTTTTCCGTCAATTTTTTTTCACTTTCAAATTATTTCATTAAGATTTTATTGTGCAACTGGGCTGGGAATATAGCTCATTATAGTGTACCTGCCTACCATAGCAAGGCCTGTACTCAATCCCAAGAATCTCAAAAAAATGCACATAAAATACAGTTAATACTATCTATCTATCTATCTAATGTTTTATTTTGAAAAATTCAAAACATGAAAAATAAAGTGAATAAATCATGACCTCCTCCAAGTATCAATCTTCTAGCTGCATTAATTTGAAGTAATTTGACAATCCCTTTTTACCATTTAAAAAAACTCTAAGAATCACAATCCCATCCTTAAAAATATTTTAAAGCAGGCAAAGATATTCAAAACCTAATAATACTTTTATTACATTAAAAACCTCATATTGATATTACATAAATATAACAAATTATTGTACAGAATTTTCTAATGGTCACAAATATGTTAGTGAGTTTTGTTTTAAAATAATCTTAATGTTACAAAAAAAGGACAGAGAATTTCCTGTTTTCCATTTATCCAGCTTCCCCTAGTGTCAATATCTTTTATTTTTTATTTTATTTTATTTTTTTTTTGTATTTTGGTCATCTAAATTTAATTCACTATGGAAGCAAGTAGTATAATTGGATTTTTTTAGAAAAGAAAATACAATTACATTTTTCTAAAGTTGTGCTCTCTAATGAGAAGTTATACTCTAGTGTCAACATCAAAATTCTTCTTTTTTATTAATTACCCTAATTTGTCATGTATGACAGCAGAATGCATTACAATTCATATTACACACATAGAGCACAATTTTTCATATCTCTGGTTATACACAAAGTAGAGTCACACCATTTGTTTCTTCATACATGTACTTTGTATAATGATGTTCATCTCGTTCCACCATTTTTCCTGCCTCCAAACCCTCTCCCTCTGAATCGCTTTCATTTGCTATATATAGAGTTCATCTAATCCTCCATGCTCCACTCCCAAACCCCATTATGTATCAGCATCCTTATATCATTGAAAACATTGAGCATTTGTTGTTTTGGGTTTGGCTAACTTCACTTAGCATTATATTCTCCAACTCCATCCATTTACCTGCAAATGCCATGATTTTATTCTCTTTTAATGCAGAATAGTATTCCATCATGTATATATGTCACATTTTCATTATCTATTTATCAACTTAAGGGCATCTAATTTGGTTCCACAGTTTATCTATTGTGAATTTTGCTGCTCTAAATATTGATGTGGCTGTGTCCCTGTAGTATGCTGTTTTTAAGTTCTTTTTGTATAGACTAAGGAGAGGGATAGCTGGGTCAAATGGTGGTTCCATACCCAGTTTTTCAAGGAATCTTCATACTGCTTTTCATATTGGCTGTACCAATTTGCAGTCCCACCAGCAATGTATGAGTGTGCCTTTTTCTCCACATCCTTTCCAGCACTTATTTTGTTGTTTGTATTTGTAATAGCTGCCATTCTGACTGGAATGAGATGAAATCTTAGAATAATTTTGATTTGAATTTCTCTAATTGCTAGAGATGTTGAACATTTTTTTCATATATTTGTTGATTGATTGTATATCATCTTCTGAGAAGTGTCTGTTAATTCTTTGGCCCATTTATTGATTGGGTTATTTGTTTTTTGGTGTTAAGAGTTTTGAGTTCTTTCTGTACCCTAGAGATTAATGCCCTATCTGATGTGTGGGTGGTAAAAATTTGTTACCAAAATGTAGGCTCTCTATTCACCTCACTGATTGTTTCTTTTGCTGTGAAGAAGCTTTTTAGTTTGATTCCATCCCATTTGGTGATTCTTGATTATAATTCTTGTGCTATAGGAGTCTCATTAAGGAAGTCAGGGCCTAACCCAACATGAGGAGATTTGTGCCTACTTTCTCTTCTATTAGACACAGTGTCTCTGGTTTAATGCCTAGGTCCTTGATCCACTTTGAGTTGAGTTTTGTGCATGGTGAGAGATACAGGTCTAATTTCATTTTGTTGCATATGGATTTCCAGTGTTCCCAGCACCTTCGTTGAAGAGGCTATCTTTTTTCCAATGTATGTTTTTAATGCCTGTGTCTAATATAACATAACTGTAGTCATGTGGGTTTGTCTCTGTGTCCTCTATTCTGCACCATTGGTGTACCAGTCTATATTGGTACCAATGCCATGCCCTTTTTGTTACTGTTGCTCTGCAGTATAGTTTAAGGTCTGGTATTTTGCTGCTTCTTTCTTTACTCTTCTTGCTTTAGCTATTCTGGGTCTCTCATCTTTCCAGATGAATTTCATGACTTCTTTTTCTATTTCCATGAGGAATGTCATTGGGATTTTGATTGGAATTGCATTAAATCTGTGTAGTGCTTTTGGTAGTATGGTCATTTTGACAATGTTAATTCTGCCTATCCAAGAGCAAGGTAGGTCTTCCCATCTTCTAAGGTCTTCTTTGATTTCTTTATTTAGGGTTCTGTAGTTTTCATTATATAGCTCTTTCACCTCTTTCATTGATTCCTAACTATTTTATTTTGTGAGGCTATTGTAAATAGGGTAGATTTTCTCATTTCCCTTTGAGAGGATTTGTCACTTATATACAGAAATGCCTTTGATTTATGAGTATTGCTTTTATATTCTGCTAGTTTCTGAATTCATTTATTCTAGAAATTTTCTGATGGAATTTTTTGGGTCTTCTAGGTGTAGAATTATATTGTCAGCAAATAGTGCTAATTTGAGTTCTTCTTTTCCTATCTATATCCCTTTAATTTCTTTTGTCTGTCTAATTGCTGTGGCCAGTGTTTTAAGAACTATGTTAAATAGAAGTAGTGAAAGAGGGCATCCTGGTATTCTTTCAGTTTTTAGAGGGAATGCTCTGAATTTTTCTCCATTTAGAATGATGCTGGCCTGGGGCTTAGCATAGATAGCCTTTATAAAGTTGAGATATGTTCCTGTTATCCCTAATTTTTCTAGTGTTTTGAACATGAAGGGTGCTATATTTTGTCTCAAGCTTTTTCTGCATCTATTGAGATGATCATATGACTCTTATCTTTAAGTCTATGGATGTGATGAATTACATTTATTGATTTCCTTATGTTGTATCAACCTCGCATCCCTGTGATGAACCCCACTTGATTGTGGTGCACTATATTTTTGTATTTTTGTATTTGATTTGCCAGAATTTTATTGAGAAATTTGCATCTATGTTTATTGGAGATATTGGTCTGAAGTTTTCTTTGTTTGATGTGTCCTTTCCTGGTGTTGGAACCACGGTGATATTGGCCTCATAGAACGAGTTTGGAAGTGCTGCTTCTTTTTCTACTTCACAACATAATTTGAGGAATATTGGTATTAGTTTTTGTTAAAGGTCTGGAGGAACTCAGCTGTGTATTCACCTGTTCCTGGGCTTCTCATTTTTGGTAGGCTTCTGATGGCATCTTCTATATCATTGCTTGAAATGGATTTTTAAAATTGTATATATCATCCTGATTCAACTTGGACAAATCATATGACTCTAGAAATTTGCCGATGCCTTCAATATTTTCTATTTTATTAGAGTACAAGTTTTCAAAATAATTTCTAATTAATTTCTGTATTTCTGAAGTGTCTGGTGTGATATTTTCTTCTTCATCTTATATGTTATAAATTTGAGTTTTCTTTCTCTTCTTCTTTAGCATCGCTAAGTGTTTGTCAATTTGATTTGTTCTTTCAAAGAACCAACATTTTTTTTGTCAATTTTTTCAATTGTTTCTTTTGCTTCAGTTTCATTGTTCAGCTCTTATTATTCCCTGTCTACTTCAAGTTTTGGTGTTGGTTTGTTTTTCTTTTTCTAGGGCTTTGAGATGTAATTTGAGGTCATTTATTTATTTAATTTTTCTTCTTTAATGGAATAAACTCCATGCAATGTACTTTCCTCTTAGTACTCCTTTCATAGGGTCACAGAAATTTTGATATGTTGTATCAGTGATTGATATGTTATATCATTTACCTCTAAGAATATTTTAATCTCCTCCTTGATGTGTTTTGAAACCCATGTTCATTCAGTAGCATATTATTTTGTCTCCAAGGATTGGAGTAGCTTTTATTCTTTATTTTATCATTGTTTTCTAGTTTTATTCCATTATGGTATGATACAATTCAATATCTCTACTTTTTATATTTGCTAAGAATTACTTTGTGGCATAATATATGGCCTATTTTAGATCAGGGTTCATGTGGTGCTGAGAAGGATGTGTCTTTGCTTTTCAAAGGATAAAATATCCTATATTTGTCAGTTAAGTCTAAGTTATTGATTGTATTATTGAGTTCTATAGATATTTTGTTTAGCTTTTGTTTGGAAGATCTATCCAATGGTGAAAGAGGTGTTAAAATCACCCAGAATTATTGTTTTGTGGTCTCTTTGACTCTTGAACTTGAGAAGAGTTTGCTTGATGAATATAGATGCTCCATTGTTTGGGGCATATATACATATAATTGTTAAGTCTTGTGGGTGCATGGTTCCCTTGAGCAGTATATAGTGTGCTTCTTTATCTCTTTTGATTAACTTTAGCTTGAAGTCTACTTTATTTGATATGAGGATGGAATCCTCTGCTTACTTCTGCAGTCCATGTGAGTGATATGATTTTTCCCAACCCTTCACCTTCAGTCTCTGGATGTCTTTTTCTATGAGATGAGTCTTTTCAAGGAAGTATATTGTTGGGTATTTTTTTTTTATCCAATCTGCTAGTCTATATCTTTTGATTGGTCAGTTAAGCCAATAAACATTTGGGTTTACTATTAAGGCATGATTTGTATTCCCAACCATTTTTGTTCATTTTTTGGTATTTAATTTGACTTGGTTTTTCCTTTTATTAGTTTTTCCTTTAGTGTAATACCTGTCTCTGCTAATTTTTGTCATTGTTTTTTATTTCCTCTTCATGGAATATTTTGCTGAGGATTTTCTGTAGTGCATGCTTTCGAGCTGTAAATTATTTTAACTTTTGTTTATCATGGAATGTTTTTATTTATCATTAAATTAAAGCTTAATTTTGCTGGATTTAAGATTCTTGGTTGGCATCCAGTTTCTTCTAGAGCTTGGTTTGTGTTGCTCCAAGATCTCCTGGCTTTTAGGGTCTGGGTTGAAAAATCTTCTGAGATACAAATTGGTCTCTCCAACATGTGATCTGATTTATTTCTCTTGCAGATTTTAAGATTCTATCCTTATTCTCTATGCTACGCATTTTTATTATAATGTGCCTTGGTATAGATCTGTCGTAATTTTGTACATTTGGTGTCCTGGAAGTCTCTGGTATTTGATTTTCAAATTCATTCTCTGTGTTTGGGAAATTTTCTGATATTATCTCATTGACAAGGTTGTGCATTACTTTAGTTTGAAATTCCATGCCTTCTTCTAACCCAAGAACTCTAAGCTTTGCTTTTTTGATGCTATCCCATAATTCTTGGATGTTCTGTTCATGGTTTGTTACTCTGTTTACTGTGTGGTCAACTTTATTTTCCAAATTCTATAGTTTGTCTTCATTATCTGATATTCTATCCTCCAGGTGATCAAGTCTGTTGGTGATGCTTTCTATTGAGTTTTTTATTTGATTTATTGTTTCCTTCATTCCAAGGATTTCTGATTTTTTTTCAAAGTCTCCATCTCTTTCTGGAAGTCATCTTTTGCTACCTGTATTTGTTCTCTTATATCATTGTTGGAGTGATCAATTTTTGCCTGTATTTGCTCATTTATGTCATGCCTTAATTCACAGGTCATTTCAATTATGAACATTCTTGACTCTTTCTCTGACATTTTATCAATTTCACTGTCCATGGATTCTGTTATTATAGTATCCTGGTTTGTTTGGAGCACTTTCGTCCCTTGTTTTTTCATATTGTCTATGTGTCTTCCTTTCTTGCAGTGTGGACCTGAGATATTACAGTTTCTACCCTATAATCTTGCAGTATCCATGCAGATTATCTGTACCTCACTTTAAAACTGAACTTTCAGACCCTGCAGGTGTCCCTCAGTGTATGCTACTGCATCTAAAGTTGGTGGCAACAAAAACAGAGGTAACTTGAGATAGCAGTGGAGGTGCGCCATGATGGATGCAACGTCTTTCAGAGATGGGGCTGAAATGGTGGGCCTTACACTGGTTTTGGGATACCTTCTTCAAGATGCAGCTGCTTCTAGGCTATGTCTGTCTGTTGTTGAAAGGTAGAGGCCACTGTGTGGGAAAGACTATGGTGATGTCTGCAGTGTCCAAGATGGAAGTGGGTTAGGCCTGGGCTGGTGAGGGTGTTAGACACAGACCTTCCCTGTGCTTGGGTCATGCACAGGTGGGAAGAGGCAGATCTAGGCCTGGCCTGAGCTCCAGCCAGGGTCTGCTGGTTGGAGGAGGTGGTCCTGTGCTTGAACCTGAGTTCTGGTGGGTGTCTGCTGGTGGCAGGATGGACGGACCCAGGCCTACCCTCTCAATTTTTTGACTTGTTTCTTTTCTTTCAATTTTATTGATTTTTGGTCTGATTTTGATTATTTCCTGTCTTCCTCTGCTTTTAGTGTTGATTTGTTCTTTTTTTCTGGGGCTTTGAGATATAATGTTAGGAATTTATTCATTGACTTTCTATTCTTTTATTCAATGATCTCAATGCAAGGAACTTTTCTCTTAGCATTTCATCATAGTTTCCCAGAGATTTTCATATGTCATATTGCTGTTCTCATTTACTTCCTAGTATTTTTTTCATTTCATCCCTGATTTCTTCTGCTTTCCATTCGTCATTCAATAGAGTATGATTTAGTCTCAAGGTGTTAGAGTAGCTTCTAGTTTTTTGTTTGTTTGTTTGTTTGTTTTGTTTTTTTTATCTTAGCATTGATTTCTAATTTCATTCCATTATGACCTGACAAAATGCATGGTACTCTTTCAATTTTGTTTTTATTTGCTAAGAGTTGCTTTGTGGCCTAGGATATGGTCTCTTTTTAGAGAAGGATTCATGTGCTGTTGAGAAGAAAGTGTATTCGCTCACTGATGGGTGAAATTTTCTATATATGTCTGTTAAGTCTAAATTATTGATTGTATTACTTAATTCTATAGTTTCCTTGTTTAGGTTTTATTTGGAATATCTATTCAGTAGTGAGAGAGGTGTGTTAAAGTCACCCACAATTATTGTGTTGTGATCTATTTAATTCTTAAAATTAAGAAGGATTTTTTGATGTATGTAGATGTTCCACTGTTTGGGGCGTAAGTATTTATGATTGTTTTGTCTTACTGATACTTCCCTTAAGAAGGAGCAGAAGACAAATGTTCTTCTTTGTTATTTCAGATTAACTTTGGCTTGAAGTTCACTTTATCTGATGTGAAGATAGAAATTCCTGTTTGTTTACTTCATCCATGTGAATAATATGTTTCTTCACATTCTTTCAACTCCAGTTTGTGGATATCTTTGCCTCAGAGGTGAGTCTCTTAGAGATAGCAAATTGTTGGGTCTTGCTTTTTAATCCAATCTGCCAGTCTATGTCTTTTGATTGATGAGTTTAAGCCATTAATGTTCATAGTTATTATTGAGATACGATTTTTATTCCTAGCTCATTTTGGTTTATTTCTAGTTTTTAATTTGAAATATTTTCTCCTTTGGTTTATTACTCCTTTAGGGTAGTTCTTCCCTTTGCTTTTTTTTTCCTTCCCATTTCACCTTCATGGAATATTTTGAGAGCATATAGTTTAGACTTTCTAGTTGTGTATTCTTATTAACTTTTGTTTCTCATAGAAGGCTTTAATTTCATCTTCAAATCTAAGCTTAATTTTGTGGATATAGAGTTCTTTGTTAGTATTCATTTTCTATTAGAGATTGTATGTATTTTCCCAAGACCTCCTACCTTTGAGGATCTGGATTGTGAAATCATTTGATTCAAATTGGTTTCCCACTACACATAATCTGATATTTCTCTCACTCAATCTTTAAAATTCTATCCTTATTCTGTATGTTAGGCATTTTCATTGTAATGTGTCTTGGTGTGGGTCTGTTATAATTTTGTACATTTTGCATCCCGTATATCTTTTTCATTTGATTTTTTTCATTTCATTCTCCAGTTTGGGAAATTTTCTGATATTATTCCATTGAAAAGATTGTGCATTTATTTGGTTTGTATCTTCACTTCTCCATGTGTCCTGATAAATCTTAAACTTGTTTTTTTTTTCATGTTATTTCATAATTCTTGTAAATTTTGTTCATGGTTTCTTTCCATACTCACTCATGATCAACTTTATTTTCAACATTATATATTTTGTTTTCATTGCCTGAAGTTCTGTCTCCCAAGTGGTCTAGTCTGCTGGTGATACTTACCATTGAATTTGAATTTGATTTATTTATTCCTTCATTTCACAGATTTCTTCTTGATTTCTTTTCAGGATCTCTATTTTTATTGAAATGACCTCCTTAACTTACCTCTGATTTCACTACTTACATCATCCTTTACATTGCAGACCAGTTTAACTATGTACATTCTGAATTGCTCTTCTGACTTTTCTTTTACTGTGATGTCCATAGGTTCTATTATTGGTTCATCTCTGTTTGTTTGAGGCACTTGGTTTTGTTGTTTTTTCATGTTGTTTGTGAGTCTGCCCATCCAACAATGTGGATCTGAGGCAATACAGTTTCTATCCTGTTGACTTATAATGTTCCTGATATTTCTAATTCCTTATCGTTAAGGGGAAAGCAAAGAATAACAGTACTCAATGCAAAGAATATATAGCCTTAAACCAAATAGGTCCTTTTAAAACAACTACAGTTTTGTCATACTAAACAGAAATAATGTTTTCAATTATTGTCTGCAATAGAAACAATAAGTTTACACAAGGACTTATAAATGGGTGGACAAAGAGATAACAGTAGTGGTTCAGGTTGTGATGTTATGAAGACGAGAGAAGATGGAAGTACAAAATTACAGGAAGACTGAAAAAGGAATTAATAGTGGTTGGCTGTTAGCATGAGAAAAGAGAGAAATAGAATCAGAAAAGTGAGAGGAGAATATACATAAGTAAAAATTGTTTTAAAAAATCCTAAAAATAAATAGATAAAAGTAAGAACAAAAGAATGTACAATAAAAGTGTAATATACTATTCAGACATCCCAGTTCTCAAAAAATTGGTGCATGAAAAATACTTAGTTTCAAAAACAGTAGAAATGTCAGGGAAAGGGGAAAAGAAGAGGATCTCAATGAAAAATTAGACATTTATTTCAGTTGGAATTCAAAATTTTCTCAGCAGTCAAGTGGTGTTGTCTGGAATTTGATTCTAGCTCCACCCTCAGGATGTTTGGGCATTGCTAGGGTGAAAGGGTAGACATGGAGGAGGAACTCATGGAGACAGGGTGTAGGCTAAAGTATGCTTCGGTCTGTTGGGTGCCTATTAGTTTGGAGATTTTAAGTCAGAGCACTTTCAAGTCCCAGCAATTCTGGTACATCTTGGAAGGCTGCATGCAGGAATCTCCTTTGGGTTCCAGTCCTGTGGCATAGTAACCTGTTCTCAGCCCACTTTGCCTTTGCACCCCATGATTGCTGTTCTCTGATTCAGTCTCTTAACTTGGTCTCTAGTACCTCTGCCATTTCAAATTCTGGATCCAGCACTTCTCTCCCAGCCATTCCTGCTAGCAGCCAGACTGGAGGGTGGTGGGGAAGCCAGGTGGGCTTTCAAGACAGTATTCCCCTGTGTAAACCTCTCTCCACACTTGATTTTCTTTTTCTTTTTAATTTTTTTTTTGTTTTAATTCATTACACATGACAGTACAATGATCTTGACATATCATACATTTGAAACAGATGGGATATAATTTCTCATTTTTTTCTGAGTGTACAGGTGGCAGAATCACATTGGTCATGCAGTCACATATATACACACAGCAACAATAATGTCCATTTTATTCTGCTGTCTTTCCTTTCCCCCCTTCTCCTCCCCTCCCCTCCCATCACTTCTCTCTACTCAATCTAATGTGACACATTTCTTTTTTTCCCTTACATTGTCATACATGTATTTTGCATAACAATGAGGGTCTCTTTACATCTTCTATGCAATTCCCCTTCTCCCTTCCTTTCCCTCCCACCTCTCTTCTCTATCTAGAGATAATCTAGTTCTCATGCTCTTCCTCCCTACCCCATTTTGAGTCACCTCCCTTATATCAGAGATGATATTTGGCATTTGTTTTTTGGGGGTTGGCTAAATTCACTTAGCATAATCTGCTCTAATGCCATCCATTTCCCTGAAAGTGCCATGATCTTGTTATTTTTTAGTGCTGAGTAATAATACATTGTGTATAAATGCCACATTTTTTTTAAATCCAGTCATCCATTTAAGGGCATCTAGGTTGGCTCCACAGTCTAGCTATTGTGAATTGTGCTGCTATGAACATCGATGTAGCAGTATCCCTATAGTACGCTCTTTTAAGGTCTTTAGGGAATAGTCCGAGAAGGGGAATAGCTGGGTCAAATGGTGGTTCCATTCCCAGATTTCCAAGGAATCTCCATACTGCTTTCCAAATTGGCTACAAGAATTTGCAGTCCCACCAACAATGTATGAGGGTAACTTTTTCCCCCACATCCTCGCCAGCACTTGTTGTTTGACTTCATATTGAGTGCCATTCTTACTGGAGTGAAATGGTATCTTAGAGTAGTTTAAATTTGCATTTCTCTGATTGCTAGAAATGGTGAGCATTTTTTTGTGTATTTGTTGATTGATTGTATATCCTCTTCTGAGAAGTGTCTGTTCAGGTCTTTGGCCCATTTATTGATTGGGTTATTTGTTTTGGGGGGTGTTTAACTTTTTGAGTTCTTTGTATACCCTAGAGATTAGAGCTCTATCTAATGTGTGAGGGGTAAAAATTTGTTCCCAGGATGTAGGCTCCATATTCACCTCACATATTATTTCTCTTGCTGAGAAAAAAAACTTTTTAGTTTGAATTTGTCCCATTTGTTAATTCTTGGTTTTAATTCTTGTGGTATAGGTGTATTATTAAGGAACTTGGGGCCTAACCCAATGTGATGGAATTTAGGGCCAACTTTTTCTTCTATTAGGCGCAGAGTCTCTGGTTTGATTCCTAGATCCTTGATCCATTTTGAGTTAACTTTTTGTGCATGGTGAGAGATAGGGATTCAATTTTATTTTGTTGCATATGGGTTTCCAGTTCTCCCAGCACAATTTGTTGAAGATCCTATCCTTTTTCCATTGCATGCTTTTAGCACCTTGTCTAATATAAGGTAGTTGTAATTTTGTGGTTTGGTCTCTGTGTCTTCTACTCTGTACCATTGGTCTACCAGCCTGTTTTGGTGCCAGTACCATGCTGTTTTTGTTACTATTGCTCTGTAGTATACTTGAAGATCTGGTATAGCAATACCACCTGTTTCACTCTTCCTGCTTAGAATTGATTTAGCTATTTGGGGTCTTTTATTTTTCCAGATTAATTTCATAATTGCTTTTTTTATTTCTGTGAGGAATGCCATTGGGATTTTCATTGGAATCACATTGCATCTGTAAAGTGCTTTTGGTAATATGGCCATTTTAATAATATTAATTCTTCCTATCCATGAGCAAGGTATATCTTTCCATCTTCTAAGGCCTTCTTCTATTTCTCTCTTTAGGGTTCTATAGTTTTCATTGTTTAGATCTTTCACTTCTTTTGTTAAGTTGATTCCCAAGTATTTTTCTTTTGAGGATATTATGAGTGGGGTAGTTTTCCTCATTTTTATTTCAGAGGATTTGTGACTGATATACATGAATGCCTTTGATTTATGGGTGTTGATTTTATATCCTGCCACTTTGATGAATTCATTTACTAGTTCTAGAAGTTTCTTGGTAGAACATTTTGGGTCTTCTAGGTATAGAATCATATCATCAGCAAATAGTACTAGTTTAAGTTCTTCTTTTCCTATAGTTATACCTTTAATTTCTTTCATCTCTCTAATTGCTCTGGCTAGTGCTTCAAGAACTATGTTGAACAGAAGTGGTGAGAGAGGGCATCCCTGTCTTGTTCCAGATTTTAGAGGGAATGACTTCAATTTTTCTTCATTTAGAATGATGCTGGCCTGAGGCTTAGCATAGAAAGCTTTTACAATGTTGAGGTAAGTTCCTATTATCCCTAGTTTTTCTAGTGTTTTGAACATAAAGAGGTGCTGTGCTGTATTTTGTTGAACTCTTTTTCTGCATCTATCAAGATGATTATATGGCTCTTATCTTTAAATCTATTGCTGTGTTGATTTACATTTATTGATTTCCATATGTAGAATCAACCTTGGATCCCAGGGATGAATCCCACTTGATCATGGTGCATGATCTTTTTGATATGTTTTTGTATCCGTTTTGCCAGAATTTTATTGAGGATTTTTGCATCTATATTCATTAGAGATATTGGTCTGAAGTTTTCTTTCTTTGAAGTGTCTTTGTCTGGTTTTGGAAACAGGGTGATATTGGCCTTGTAGAATTAGTTTGGAAGCACTCTTTCTTTTTCTATTTCCTGAAATAGATTGAAGAGTATTGGTATTAGTTCTCCTTTAAAGGTCTTGTAAAACTCTGCTCTATATTCGTGCGGTTCTGGGCTTTTCTTGGTTGGTAATCTTTTGATGGCTTCTTCTATTTCTTCACTTAATATTGGTCTGTTTAAGTTGTGTATATCTTCCTGACTCGATCTGGGAAGATCAGATGACTTAAGGAATTTATCGATGCCTTCACTATCTTCTATTTTATTGGAATATAGGGTTTCAAAATAATTTCTAATTATCTTCTGTATTTCTGTAGTGTCTGTTGTGATATTGCCTTTTTCATCCCGTATGCTAGTAATTTGGGTTCTCTCCCTTCTTCTCTTCATTAGCATGGCTAAGGATCTGTCAATCTTATTTTTTCAAAGAACCAACTTTTAGTTTTGTCAATTTTTTCAATTGTTTCTTTTATTTTGATTTCATTGATTTCACCTCTCATTTTAATTATTTCTTGACTTCTGCATTTGCTGCTGATTTGCTCTTCTTTTTCTAGGGCTTTGAGATGTAGTGTGAGATCATTTATTTGTTGGCTTTTTCTTTTTTTTTTTTTTTTTTTTTTTGAGGAATGAACTCCATGCAATGAATTTTTCTCTTATTACTCCTTTCATAGTGTCCCAGAGATTTCAATATGTTGTGTCTGTGTTTTCATTTATCTCTAAGAATTTTTAAATTTCTTCCTTGATGTCTTCTGTAACCCATTGTTCATTCAGTTGCATATTGTTCATTATCCAAGTGATGTAGGTATTTTTCTTCCTTATTTTATCATTGGTTTCGAATTTCATTTCATTATGATCAGATAAAATGCATGGTAATATCTCTAATCCTTTATATTTGCTAAGAGTTTCCCTATGGCATAATATATGATCTATTTTTGAGAAGGATCCTTGTGTTGCTGAGAAAAAAGTGTATTCACTTGTTGGTTGATATATTCCATAGATGTCAATTAAGTCTAAGTTATTAATTGTGGTATTGAATTCTATAGTTTCTTTTTCAACTTTTGTTTGGAATATCTGTCCAGTGGTGAGAGAGGTGTGTTAAAGTCACCCATGATTATTGTGTTGGGGTCTATTTGTCTCTTGAACTTGAGAAGAGTTTGTTTGATGAACGTAGCTGCACCATGTTTGGGGCATATATATTGATTGTTATGTCTTCTTGGTGAATGGTTCCCTTTAGCAATATGTAGTGTCCTTCTTTATCCCTTTTGATTAAGTTTGGCTTGAAGTCTATTTTATTTGATATGAGTATGGACACCCCTGGTTGCTTCGGAGGTCCATGTGAGTGGCATGATTTTTCCCAACCTTTCACCATCAGTCTGTGTATGTCTTTTCCTATCAGATTAGTCTCCTGCAGGCAGCATATTGTTGGATATTTTTTTAATCCAGTCTACTAGCCTATGTCTGTTGATTGGTGAGTTTAAGCCATTAAAATTTAGGTTTACTATTGAGATATGGTTTGTACTTCCAGTCATGTTTGTTTATTTTTTGTTATTTAACTTGATTTGTTTTTCCTCTTTGATTAGTTTTCCCCTTTACTGACTACGTCCCACTGTTGATTTTTGTTGTTGCTTTTTATTTCCTCTTCCTGTAATGTTTTGCCCAGGAGGCTTTGAAGTACTGGTTTTGTAGGCGCAAATTCTTTTAACTTTTGTTTATCATGGAAGGTTTTTATTTCATTGAAAACCTGAAGCTTAATTTTGCTGGATACAAGATTCTTGGTTGGAACCCATTATCTTTCAGTGTTTGAAATTGTTCCAGGATCTTCTAGCTTTCAGCATCTGTTCCATCACCAATCTTGCTGCCTGTTAGATCCGCCCAAAGCTAATGAGGTAGATTTTCCCAAGTGGCAATGGCCTGTTTCCCAGCCAGGGTATCTGGTGAGGAGGAGGGATCTAGGCTGTTTCTCCACTAAATCCAAACTTCAGTCCTTGGTCTGGTGCCCTGTGGAGACACGGGTTGCAGTCTGGCATGCTCTATCTCCAAAGGATCTGAAACTCTTCCTCTCTATGCTGCCAGAACTCCACAGCACTAAACCCTGCTTGACTATGGCATGCTACTGTGCTGCTGGCTGGGTTCTGCACACAGAGCAACTTGGAATTTCTCACGTTCTGGACTGCGTTTGTAACCAGCCCTGTTTAAAATCCTGTCACAAGCTCCATGAAGCTTAAATTTGTGGGTGGGGGCTCCTATGAGGGGGACCGTCTGACCACTCACTCTGAGTCATGCCAGTGACAAGTTTTCCTCTAATCCGCCATTTGGGATCCCCCTCACACTTGATTTTCTTTGGGTCACTTAGGCACACTCTCTGTAACATAGTGTGGGTTTGCCCAGTTCACTTTTTGACCAGACTCAGGTCTGCCAGTAATCAGCTCCTCCAGCTACTGGCCCCTGAGCCATGATACACAATGATTCTTTCTGCTGTCCTCTGAACACACTGCCATGGCTTCCCTCCCATACAGGGATGCTGTGCACCATGGCTTACCATTTTTCGAGCACTGTATCTGATCTCTAAGCTCTCTGTACCCTGACATGCCGCAGTCTTACCAAGAGTGAAGGTTCCTTTAATTCTTTTATGGCTCTAGTGTGTTCACATAGGGACTGTTCTGGTTTGCAGCTACTAGAGTGGCTATCTTTCCTCCTTATTTTAATTATACAAGATCTCCTGAGTCTCTGATCGGTTTTGAGTGACCAGTATGCTTCAGTAAATTAAATTCCAATAAAGTCCTCCCTAATTCTTTTTTGGGGAGGGCAAGGAAGCTAACAAGGATTGAACTCAGGGGTACTCAGCCACTGAGACCCATCAGGCCTATTTTATATTTTATTTAGAGACAGGGTCTCACTGAATACCTAGCCATTGCTGAGGCTGGCTTTGAACTTTGAGGCTGTCTCAGCCTCCCCAGCCACTGGGATTACAGGCATGCACCACAGTGACTGGCTCCACTCTAATTCTTGGTCATTCACCCACCTTGTTGAAAAGCTGCCTGTCTGCTTTTCTTGGTTCTCAGTGAAGCAACTCCTCTATTCCACCACCTTCCACAATCTCTTAAAATTCTTACAATAAATTATTTAATGACCTGTCATTAAGGGGGAAAACTAAAAACAAAACTAGAGTGTGCTAGACACATGACCAAACTAGCTTTTATATCAGAACCACTCTCAAGATAATCTATTAACCCATAATTGTCTTGGTTTGAATGGTTTGAATTGTCTTGATTTTGTTCATGATGAACCTATTAAATGTCTCACCCATTCCCATTTCTTAATATATTATAATGAGAATTATATTCAACATGAATTCAAGAAGGTACAGATAAATGCCACTCATGCCCTAGATTACCACTAGGAATATTCGTGTTTCTGTTAACATAGGAGACAGTAAAAAATGAAAGGTAGTGTTTCCCTTATGACTGAGCAATTATTTCCCCCATTTCTTCATGGAATCTTTATCACTTATGCCCTCTTAAGGCAGTATATTAGGTAGGATGATCTTACATCATTGACAGGAACCCCTTGATATCCAGAGGGGATGGCAGGATGGGACTACCTTAAGCAGCTTGGTATGTATATTATAGGAATGTTGGAAGGAGGGAGACAGATGAAAATCTTTAAGAAATGTTTACTTAAATTGTCCAAATTTTATAAAACTATAATCTGATTGACCCACAAATCTCAACAATGACCAAGAACAAAAGACATGATGAAATATACCCAAGGCATATATAATCCAGTTGTTCAAAACCAAAGGCCAAAAGTAACTCTGTTATGTAATACTGATTTAATGTTTGAAAATTAAGCAATATAGTTCATTGTATTAATGTTCTGGAAGAAAATACGATCATCTTGATGATACAGAAATATCATTTGACAAAATTGTACATCTATTCCTGCTTAACACCCCTCCTCAAACTAGAAATAGAAGGAAACTTCTTCAACCTGACGAGGAGCATCTATGAAAAAAATCTGCATACTGCGCTGTAGGTTCTACCCAGTGTGGAGGAGGAGGAGGAGGAGGAGGAGGAGGAGAAGGAGGAGGGGGAGGGGGAGGGGGAAGGGGAGGAGAAGAGAAGAAGAAGAAGAAGAAGAAGAAGAAGAAGAAGAAGAAGAAGAAGAAGAGGAAGAGGAAGAGGAAGAGGAAGAGGAAGAAGAAGAAGAAGAAGAAGAAGAAGAAGAAGAAGAAGAAGAAGAAGAAGAAGAAGAAGAAGAAGAAGAAGAAGAAGAAATGGCTGGGGGGCATTTCAGATTGGAAACAAAGAAGAAAATGTGTCTTTATTGGGTGTAGATACAGTGTCTATAGGGGAAATCCAATATAAGCTTGTTTGAAAAGCTACTATTAAGTGACTGTAGCAAATTAACAAGGTTGAAAAAAAGTTCATATCCCTCAATGCTAGCAACAAATGAGAAATTGAAAAAAGTAACATATGTATAACAGCATCAAAAATGAGAATATCCTCAGAAATAAACCTGACAAATGATATGTAGTACAGATCTATATATTGAAAACTACTTGACACTGAGAAACATTAAAGAACATGTGAAAAAAAGGAAAAAATGTCGAATTTTTCTGGGTTCGAAGTTTAAATATTGCTAAGACAGCTGCTCTGTTCTATTTAATATTTAGGTTCAACAAAACAAGAACAAATTCATCAGTCATATTATGATGTGACTAGGCAAAATCTCAAATTCACAGGGAAATTAAAAGGACCAAACCAACAACTTTGACAATAATATTTTAGAGGGACCCAAGAGTGTCAATACACACCTGTAATCCTATTTACTCCTAAAACAGGAGGATTGCAAGTTGCAGACCGACCTGGGCAACTTAGTGAGACCATGTTTCAAAATAAAAAAGGACTAGGGCTGTAGCTCAGTGGTAAAACACTTGCCTAGCATACTGGATGCCCTGGGTTCAATTTACAGCCTTCAAAACAAAAACAAAAACAAAACAAAAAAAGATAATGTGCTATTGGCATCATGATAGACAAAGAGATCAGCAGAATTAACTAGAAATCAGAAAATGCAATTGCAATTCAGGGGAGGATGAATGGTCTTTTAACATATGTAAAACTGTGAACACAAAATATAGGTTCACTGGCCAATTATAATACAATATTTAAATAATAAAAAGGAATTTCTTGAGGACATGACTATACAGGTACCCCATTAAACATCTTTCTGTGGTCAAATAAATTTAAGAAAATTAAAAAGAAAGAAAGAAACAGGAGATGATCCCTGTCACCTTGGATGAGGAAAAGCGTTCTTATAATTAACAAGTAAAGTGCAGGCATGAACAAAAATATCTGTTTAACTGTAATTCAGTAAAATTATTCAAAAAGGAGTCTGAGACCCCAATGGTTTCCTCACTTTGGAGCACCCACATTCCTCCTTCTAGGTGAGTATCCTGCTCTATTGTTTGTTTCTATTAAATAAATCTCCTTGCTTTCCTGAATAGTTTTCTACTTTTTTGTCTTTTGATGATGCCTGAAATTTCTTTCTGCAGTGAAAGTCAAGAACCTGCCTGAGCTGAGTTGAGGTTCCCTTTTCACTTCTGGGGACACCCTCAGGGCTGATCCTGTGACAATTATATGAGCTCTGAAATATGTGAGTGGAGTGCTGCAAGGAGGGGTGGGAAAAGGGGGATTGCAAAATAGGAATGTTTTGAGTGAAATGAATATGGTTATGATCTTGATCATGATGGTTTCCTGGAGCACACAATGTTGAAATTCATCAAATTGCATGATATAAGGTTGATTAGGTCAATTATACCTAATTAAAAATGTAATAGTATGTTTTAAAAATTAGAGGAAGAGGTGAAATAAAAAACTTTCTGTTATAGCTTGGCAGTTCTGTGGATGCACTTTTTGCCAAATCCACTTTGAAAAGTGTGTTCCCTGGAACGAATGTAGTCAAGGGTGAACATGGTCTAACTTATAAAGTTTTAGTAAGAGCTGTGTAAATGAAGGGCTTGTTTAACAGGTCAAGAACTGTGATACCAAAAATAAGAGCCAGGAGCAGACATTGTTTAGTTCAGTTTATAAAAAATAAGTCAGGCAACATAGTAGTGAAAATTGTAGTGTAGGTGGGAGTGAAAATCAGTATAACATTTTTGTACCAGCTTGGAAGAAGCTTCACAATGTGCCCCAACTTTTATGTCAACAGCTCCATTTTAGGGATATTATCATTTTTGTTTATTTTTATTAATGTATTTATTTTGATTATGTATGTATGACAGCAGAATACATTTTTGTTTATTGTACACAATTGCAGCACAGCTTTTCATTTCTCTGGTTGAACATGATATAAGGGTTGCACCATATGTGTAGTCATACATATACCTAGGGTAAAGATGTCCATCTCATTCCACCATTTTCCTACCTCATGAACCTTCTCCTCCATTCCATTTTCAAGGATATTTCTTTAAAAATACAGAGTATATGAGAAAATATTTGGATATTTATAATAATCTAGGACATAATACAAATAATTGTAATTATCCAAGTTGTCTACAAGTACATTAAATAAATAGTGGAAAGTAAGGGGAATGGGACCCTTACTTTAGTGTTATTGACAGTATGAAGATTTAGGCAAAGAGTTCAAAGTGGGACCCAGGAAGCACAATTTTTGGTGAATGGGGAGTTGTCCCTCTTATAAGTTGGGTTGTGGAAGCAAGTGTCTCTTTCTGGGAGATCACCCAGGGTGATCTTGGGAGTAGTTCCCCAGGTACATCTTCCTGAGCTAGACATATTGGCAAACATCTATATTGACCATAATTTCCCCTGTACTATTAGGAACCTCCTACTGCTGTAAGGAAAAAGGTCGATGACCGTTCTTGATGCTTCGAACTGAAAGGAGGTGATGTGCAGTGGGCAGGCAGTTTGGAGCCTCTTGTTAGTAATCGAGAGGGTCGAGGAGTCCATGGTAAAAATCTGGTTCAGGAAGAACAGATTGTAAATTCACCTGAGGGTGGGCACTTCTATGAGAGAAACAAAAATACATGAGTGCTGAAATAAGATTAATGCAAAATAGCAGGTGTAGCATCTGAAACCTGATCAATGAATATGATGAAAATGATAGAAATGAATAATTGTTTACCAGGATGTGGAAGACCTAAGAAACTGTCCCCAGAACAAGACCTAAAAAAAGCCTATTGAGGCCCTTTTTCAGGGAACATAAATCTTTAACATTGTCAGAATTATCAGGAATGTAGACACAACATTTAGTTAAGTTAGTTAATGTCATCTGATTTTTGTAAGATAACTTCTTTATTGTCATGACCCCTGTTTTCAGTAAAGATCCATTTGTTACTTAGGGCTAGATAATTATATTAATAAACATTGATTACATCTACCTGTGAAGGAGGTTAGGAAGATCTGTAGGCCTTATACTGACTAAAAACTTCTGGCAATTTTACTGATAGTTAACAGGTATTTTTGCCTAAGAACCTCTCTTCTATTGCCTCCAGTCTTACTCATTTTGAGGGGTGTTAACACAAGTGTACATTTTAAGTTACATTAAAATAACTGTTGTTTCTTTATAAATGTCCAAGAATAGCTGTGCTTTGGTTTTTAACTGTTTTTGTTAGGTGTTTAAGACCAAGCTGGTCAAACTGACCTTGTTTCTATCCATTGGTAAGAGTCAGCTGAGTTTCCTTGGAGGACACTCTTGGCGAACTTGTGAAGAGCATTTTAGCTCTGTTAGTGTCATCTGCATTAGGATGGGTAAAGGTCTTGCTGACCATGCGGCTTCCCTTGGAAGCATTAGGCATGTCTCTGATTTTCAATGACCCTCCTCTTTTACAGCATGCACACTCATTGGCTTTCTGTTCTCCAGTGGTCTCATTAATCTCCCTTATCAGGAGATTATGTGGCCTGAAGTTGCAAAGCTCTTTCCCTTTTTCTGGGTTCAGGCTGACTCAGAGGGCAAGAGCCAAATATTGGTTTTCTTGGACCCTTTATTTTAACCTAAATTTTTAAGGTTTGGCCTTAAACATCCAGCAAGTCAGTTTTGCCAGTCTTAAACTAAGAATACTGAGCTTTAACTTTAATGTTTATAACTTTACAGTTAATTTCTTTTTTACATAATACAATATCTTTATTTTATTTCTTAATTTATTTAATGTTGAGGATTGAACCCAATGCCTCACATATGCAAGGTAAGCACTCTACTGCTGAGCCATAACTTTAGCCTCTATAAAGTTAATTTAATCCCTTTTAATTATTATCTGTCTACCAATGATGGCTTAATATCTCAAGTTAATGTAGGTTGTGTGTTCATGAAGTATTACCTCTGTAAAACATTAACAGGCATCCATTGTTTTTAGTTGTGGAGCAGGATGAACAAATGTTAGCTTTGCTTGTTTGCCTGAAGTCTGAGCACTCAACCCCACTCAAGGTTGAACACTCGACGACCCCCCCCCCCAGTCTGGTGCAATAGAAACCTACACCTGACCCCTGCCTGGTCTGCCTGAAGGTAGAAGATGACACCCTTAGCAACTACTGTATAATACAATCATTGTATGCCAACAAGGCAGTTTGCAAACCCAGAGAGCCCATTAGATTTTGGCTATAAAAAATCTCCTGCTGCGCCCCCCTGTCTTGCTCTCTCTTTCTTTAGCTTTTGATCTATCCCTCTCCCTCTCATCTCTTTCTCTCCCCCTCTCTCTCTTGTGCTTCTCTCTCTCTCTCTCTCTCTCTCTCTCTCTCTCTCTCTCTCTCTCTCCCTGTTAATCAGACACTGCCAAAATAAAGATCTCTTTGTTTCTCTGAGTGTCGTGGTCACTTTTCTTTCAGTTATAATGTAAATACAAAGTGAAATTAACAACAGTAAAAACATATTTAGCTTGTATATAATTGAATCTTTGCTGAGCTATACATTATATTTTCTATTTGAGACCATAATAATCTTTATAATTAAATCAATTTTTTGAATATAACTTTAAATCAATTGAAGTCTGGCCTATTTTGAAGTCATTCTGTCATGCTGTAAGGTGGGAGGCAGAGCCTTACCTCAGGTAAGGCAGGGCTCTTTACAAATCTTAGGTGAAGTGTTCTGGTTCTGAAGTTGATCTTTATCTCTCTTTTTAGATATCATTTTATAAAGTTTACATATATTATCTGTATGAATGTTAGCTAGCACAATACGACATACATCTGAAACATTAATTAAGGAAAGGCTGAGCACTTTTTTCTTTCATGGGGAAAAGTGGCGAAATGTTTAATAATATTAACCTTTAAACAGATCAGGCTGTCAGTATCTTTTAAAATACCTTTAAATTTTTATATCCCAATGTAAAAGGTAACATAAGATTTGGTTAAAAAACATCAAATGATATAAATAAATCCCCCCAAAAATCTATCATCCTTATAAGTTGAAAATTACCATTACAGACAACTTTAGTTTGGAGAACACCAACCTGATAAAAATGTTTTTTAAATCTTTTACCTTAAGTACTTGTATACCTGGAAAGATATAAGCACATTTAATCTGTAAAGAAGATTAATGTACCACAATTTTTTTGATTTTTTTTATATTAATCAAGGTTAGCTTTTAAAGAAAAATATAGACTCTATAATGTATGACAATACTTTAAAATAACAGTTGCTGTTTAACCACAGATGTTCAGAACTTAATTTCTCCAAGATTAGTTGCTCTAGGGAGTAAAACTTAACAGCCACAATGTAATTAATATTTTTTAAAGTTTTTGACATTTTAACATATAAATATGTCAGTACATTAATATTTGTCCTTAGGGAACAACCTTGAATAGTTTTAACTATTTATGTTACATATATAACCAACATAATATTTATCTTTTATAGACCTTTATATTACTTAATTAAACCCTTTTGTTGTTTTCTTAGATGTATTATAATTTACCACATAAAGACTTTTTTTTTACCTGGAAACATTTTTTTATATTTAGAACCTTTTAATAATTTTTAATCCATTGATCCTTCTTTCTGTTTGTATTGAAATAACCCTTATAAATTTCTGAATTTAGACAAATTAATCCATTTTAATAAGATGAAATCTTTGGTTATTTACAGTACTTTAATTGAAATGCAGTTGAAACCTCTTGACTCTTAGTATGTAGAATTATACCTGTTGGGACTTTTAATTTATAGTAACCTTGTTTTTATAATAACAGAAGATAATTTTAAATTTCTTCTTAATTTACCAACTTCTGAAAACACCAACATTGTTTAAGTATTTTACCTTATGGAATTTAAGGAGTAAAGAGTACTTGATATTATACTTAACAGTTAGCATTTTAGCTTTGTAAACCAATTAGATGTCTCTAACAAACACATCTATGATTAATATCATACATTTAGATATAATTTACATATTAAAAAAGCAAGGTATCAGACAAGTGTATTGAATAGCATTAGTAATTTTTTTCCTGTTGAAGGAAATCGATGGCAATGGATATTAGACACTTTATAGACATTAACATTTTAACAGCTGTTTAACCATCTAGAAACAAAACTGTGCATTAGTAACTTAAAGAAATTTTTACTTTTATTTATTTTACAAATTTAAATTGAACATTTTAAATCACATTAACCAAAAGTATTTGGATCCATTTTTTTTATTTTAATTTATGCACTCATATGTCAATTTTTTTTCGTACCAAATATATGTACACATGGCAATACATGTAGATGGGGAGTACACCGGTGCAACCACACAAAGCAAACAGGCAAACAAAACCCTTGTAGCTTATTTTTTAAAACTTATTTGATTGAGAATTAACTCTTGTAAATTGGCCTTAGAATAAAACTGAGTGTAAAAAGAAAAACATATTAACCTAGGCATATCAGATCAAAATTATGAATTTAACAAATATAGAATTTTAAAAGTTTTTCTGAACTTTTTCCTGAATAGTCCTGTTCATCAAAGCTGAAAAGAGTTAAGGGAACATAGACAAATGAAGGGGTCTTATTTTTTTTCCTGAAGGAATTTCTCAAAGATGCAGCTCCATTGGCCTCCTTGGGAGAGTCCCCAGGTTGGGGTCCCATTCTAAACTGGTTTTTCTGGTTTCTTGGATAGTGGCAACCAAATTTTAGCCTGACACTGAAAAAACTTTGGACCATTTTTTAACAGTTGGGAGTTATTCATGCTTGCAAATACTGAGAGACAAAAGCCAAATTTCCTAGAAAAAAATATGCTTTTTGTTATACAATTCAGTAATAATAATTTTATTATTAGTTCTAATTTGTTCTATATAGGAACTGACATGATCTACCCAGTTGGCCACCTGGCTCAGTTCCTACCTAAATGAAGGCAATCTCCAGAATACTTTTTTTTTTATACCTTTAGCTTTTACTTTTGACAATTCTTTTAGTCCTGTTGGCAGCCCTTTACATTTTAATGCAAGCATTAGTGAGCACAGTTAAAACATTTTTAACCATTTTTTAACATTAGAAACAAACTGAGGTGGAAATTAACACAGAATACAAAGGGAACAAACAAAAACAAACCAACAGACAAAGTCCTGAAAATTGTTAAAAAAAAAAAAAAAAGTTAAAAGGGTACAGAAAGAGATCTCTGTAGAACTTCCTTGTCCCATGATGTTGGTGGAGTGAGGGAGGCCTGATGAAAGAAGAGTGGTTAGGAGAACAAGAAAAGGGCCCATGCACAACACACAAATAGACAAACAGGACAAACAGCCGGTGAACAGACACTGGACAAATGACAAACAGCAAGGCAGAGGGTGGAGAAACAACAAACAGCAGAACAGACACAGGACAAGCATCCATGTCACACAGGGATACCTCTAATGGGGCAGAGATCACGTCTCATCCTGCCCCCAGGAACAGATGAGGGCCTGCAGAGAGGCCTGTAGTGGGACAGAGATAATGACTCATCCTGCCCCCAGATATAGACAGATGAGGTCACAAAGGGAGACTTCTAGTGGGGCAGAGACCATGACTCGTCCTGCCCCCAGGCACAGGTGAGGCCCCAAGGAAGGCCTCCAGGGAGACAGTGACAACATCTCCTCCTGTTCTGGGACTCTTTGTAGGTGCCTGCCTCCAATCTGACCTTGTCCCCAGAGGAGTCCAGTCACCAGATCTGACAGGCCAGCAGGAGGCTTTTTGGAGCTTCCCAGGATGAATTGGAATCAGAGTGAGGCTAAGGAACATCTCTCAGGAGCTCCCCTCTACTGCAGGCCAAGGTCCAAAGGACTGTCATTGGAGGCAAATTTGGTGTGAGGATAGGGGAGAAATGGATCCTGGATGAGCCTCTAGGTGTTATAGTTAAAGCTTCATCCCAGGATTTCATAAACTGACTTCCAGACCACTCACATACAATCAAATCAAGCCTTTATTGTAGGACACTGGTGGCGGCTGACCAGAACATAAGGCTGTTCCCCTGATCAGCCCCAAACAATTGCAAGGGCTCTCCTTATAAGCCTGAAAACCACAAAAGGGATGTTTGGAGGAGGGGGGGGGGGTTCCAGCCAAGGCAAGCAAGCCAGATTACAGAAGCAGGAGAGTGCAGTCAAGCAGTGGGAAGCCTAACCAATCACAGTTAGCCCAATCATCCCAGGTACAGAAACAGAGCCCTGTTACTCTAGTTATAGAAACAATGCCCCATTAGGTAGTTCCGTGTTCTTAAAGGTTTTCTTTTGTTTTGTTTTATTATTTATTTCTTACATACATGACAAGAACATCTTGCCCCAGTCATGACCATTCATGACCATTGGCATGGTTATTTTACAGAATGGAGTCACAAAACAAAATGGAGTCACATTTGCTTTTACTATCACACTACATTCCAAAATTAATAAATAAACAAATAAAGACCATCCCTAGGAATTTTCTGCACAAGAAGACACAAGAAATTAAAATTTCAAGAAGAAATAGTGGAAAGAACTACTTCTATTTTTTTATGGTCTCATTTATTAGCAGAAATAGGGATGTTCCTAGTGGTACAAAAGTATCTGAATGGTTTAAATATCAAACCATCATTGATCTTGAGGACCAAGCTTAGAACATGTCACACTCCAAAAGAGCAATGGGTAAGTTTTAGCCCCACATGGAGGGTGTTTTCAGTGTGTGGAATGGATCAGCCCTGAGAGAGGCTCTGTAGCTGACTAATCAAATCTAGGCTTCTCAAGTCTGATGAAGGTCGCTTAAGTGAGAGACAGGAAAGAAGCAGTGGAAGGAAGGTTCACATGTAAAAGTTGGAGGAATGTAGTCCAAAGTGACCCCAAGAACAAACTGAACCCCACACCAATGACATAACTTAGAGATCCTCTGGCCATTGATCTTCTCCCAGAGGTGCCAGTCACCTGCCATGTAAACATCTCAGACAAGTGACAGTATGTTCTTATGTAACATATTAACCGGGAAATCTGGCCTATGGGTTTCTTTAACATTTGTATCAGCCACACTTGTTCCCAGGAGAACAGATACTATTAGTCCTTTGGTTCTGATAAAATAAGGATTGATCGGTTCTTCTGTGAGCCCACTAAGGTTCACACACACCAGGATGCTCATCTGGGCAACCTGTTCTGACCTCCTGCAACACCAGTGACATTAGCAGTGACAAGGAAGGAGAGAGTAGGGGAAGGGAGGGCAGAGCTGGAGTGGGAGGAGAAGGGAATGGCCCATAATTATGACCTTTTGTCTCTTTTGAGATGTGTTTCTATGCTTCCTGGACTTCTCTGTAGCTTTGGCAAAGGATAGCAGCTCCGGTTCTGCATGATATTACTGAAGACAGGACTCCTAAATGTCTTTGTAGAGAAAAGTGTTCAGTGAAGCCATGTTGCTAAATAAAATTGTCAGTGAGCTTCAAAACAGTCTGCATGCTAGCTTTAGGCTTTTCTTAAAATTAACAACATGATTAAATCTTAATCTATTAGATGTTGAAACATCCACATTTGTGAAGAGAAGTCCTGAGCCCTGAATAACTGGAGAAAATAAGTGAAATTTTAGATATTGCCAAATTTGAAATAATACAAGATATGAATATAGAATTGGGGTCTTTATAAAAAATAGTTTAAATTTCACAATTTCTCTAGGACTTTGTTCATTTTTTGCTTGTATTTGCAGTTCTGGGGATTGAGTCCAGGGCCTTGAGCATTCTAGGCAAATACTGTACCACTGAGCTGTGTCCCAAAGCATGTTTTTCCTTTTGTCTTTGAGATAAGGGTGTCACTAGGTTGCCCGAGCTGGCCACTAACTCTCCAACCTCTTGCCACAGCCTCCCAAATGTGTTATCCTGCCTGGTCTCTAGGGTCTCTCTTCTGGGTTGTATATCACCAGGTATTTTAAATACAACTTTTATTGTTCTGCTGATTCAACTTACTGAGAGGAAATCACAGGTCTTATTTCCAACGAGCCTGTTGGCTGTTGTAAGCAAATACTTCAAGCCAGGCTTGTTCACTTGGGTGAGAAGCATCTGGAAGCCCTTATGGATGTCTTCCTCTGTGTTTCAAGACATCACCCATGAAGGAATGTAAGAAAACCCTCTCAGTTTTGGTCTTGGTCTCAAAAAGAATTTACAGGCAATTTTCTTCTCAAATACCGCATAAATTTATGCTTTGAGAGAATGTTGATTCTAATTGAGAATTGACACTGGTGGGATAGGTGGATAGAGGGGCCAGGAAACTGCTGAGCAAAAGCTATGGCTCTTGCACCTGCAGTAAGCTCTCTACATAATTTATAGATGAGCAATAGAAAAAAATAAAAGGGGCAAGAGAGGTTCAGAAAAGGGACTATTCTTTAGTCCTCCAACCCACAAACAGTTTAAATATGTCAGAAATAGAGAAAAATATCCCATTAAAATTTATTTTTCAAAAAATATGCAGTTAAATCACTAAATATTCAAGAAAAAATTAGATAGGAATGTAAGCATAATGATAATCTTTGAAAGGAAATGAAAGTATAAAATGAGCAACATGATTAATGGGAATAAATCAGTTCTTAAAGAGTATTCTAGAGAGATAACATATGTATATGAAATGGTACTATATAGTTTTAAAAAATGTGTCATGTATGAGGCCACAAGAAGTGTTTGAATTGACTGTGAAATACGCAAATCACACAGATTACATTTAGTGACTTCAGTGTAGGAAACTAAAAGTCAACAACACTAAAAATAAAATACCAACAAATGGAAATTAACCTACTAAGTAACTATAGAAAACACTTTCTAAGGAAATAGCTCCTCTATGTAACAACCAAATAAACCCCTACACACACACACACACAAAAAAAAAATCTCACTGGAGGAGAACCCTCACCTTCCTTACTCCTGTACCCCCCTCCCTAAAATGGTCTAGGCTCACCCCTCCTCCTCAACAGTTCTGGAAACCAAGGAGGGGATAGTAGACAACCCTTGCAGACCAGTCCCTCCTCCTTGGTGATAGGCGACCTTACCTGAGCCATCTGGACCTTGGTGTTTCCCTTTGTCCACAAGAGGACCATAGCCAGGGTAGAGGAGTTGATCAGAAGAAAAAAATGCATTTTGTGAATGTTAATATTGACACAGCATCTTCAAAACCTGAATGTCAAAGGTGCCATTGGCCAGAAACAGAATCCATGATGCAAGGTCTGAGGGCAAAGAAGAAAGAGAAACAGAATGAAATGAGACTGAGAGGTGTCTCTGTTGTGTTTTAATTAATCTTGTGAACTGAGAAACTTTAATAGTGCCTGCAAAAACCATAGGAGTAGATTCTGCATGTGAGGAAGGGAATGGTCCCTGTAGAACAGCACACTGGAAAGGCAAGGAAAAGTAGAAAAGCATGCAGAAAGAACAGCAGGTGACAGGTCAAAGAAACAGCAGGGAGGCGATAGGTGAAGCCAGAGGAGGTGGACTGAAAACACCAGTGGGCAGCTCAATGCAGTGAGACCCTCCCTGAACAGCGGCTGGTCTTGGACCCTGGGAAACCTTCTTGACTCCTTCTTATTTCTCCCAAGTCCCCCCAAATATATTGTCTAGACCTGCCCCCAGACCCCTCCCAAATCTTTCTACCCCCTCCGCACTTCTCCAGGTCCTGTGACCCTGTGCCTAGTCCAAACCTCCTGGCTCTTGCCCAGAATCTCTGACCTCCCTGCCTCTGTACTCTCCATTGCAATCATCCCTCGTCATAAAGATGCAAATCAATTGGGCCAGGGAGCCTCATGGGCTCCCCCATCAGGACCCCAGATGGACAGACACATAGCATCCTGAGAGGGAAGTACTGTTTTGATCCTATGACCCCTTCCTTAAATCTCCAGTAGCCCTGGGGATAAGCTCCAAAATGCCTTTTCTAAATGGCTTCCCATATGCCTGACCCCACCCTTGTTCCAGCCTTCCACCTTTCACAGCCTCCACCTCTACCCGCCCTGATCCCCCAATCACCTCTGAGCCTTGGAAAACTCTCTTATGATAAAGGCTCCCTACTCCATCCATGTCACAAGGCTCCAATCACTCACTCTTCCCTCCTTAGCTTTCTTCTAGGAGGCCTCTGATGTCCTATTATGGAGCTCCCACATCCCCCAACCCTGATTCATAACTCCTTATTGTAATTCCTTCTCTCATCCTTTGTTGAACACACAAGACTGCCTGTTCTCTGAAGGTGAGGTGCCTGGCATCCTGATTCTAAGCACTGGAAGCACGCTCAGGAAAAACAAGAGCTCCATCAATTCAGGGCACATTAGGGGAAAGTCTAAGATGAATAATGAGTGCTGGAATTTTGAACTAGATACTTGAGATTTTAAAAGAACAGAGAAGAGGTAAGGCTGAAGTCATGCTGTGACTCTCTGAGGAGGCAAGAGAGATGAGAAAAGAGGGCCGGTAGGTGGGAGTGGTGTGGGAGCATGAACACCCACCAGGGTGAAAGCCAGGGCCAGCCAGGGGCAGGCAAGAGGCAAGCAGAGAAGCCAGGAGGCTGTGCAGTGTCTTTGTCTTATTGAAATCATGCTGCCCTTCTCTGAGACCAGCCCTGAGCAAGGTCCAGCTTGTACCACTGACAGCTGTGATTGCCCAAGAAGCTATTTCTGTAAACACATTGTGGCACCACCTTCTGGGGTTCTCTTGTTTTTATCTTTTCACTTTCTGGTTCCAGAGGCAGCCTGGGATTTGCAAAACATGCCTTTCTTGGTGCCCTGCCACTCCTGGGCCTGGTCATAGAAGCCCTCACCTGCCACTTTTCACAAAACCCCTATCTCAGGTCTCAGTGCTGTTAGCCTGGGTGCTGCCCTCTGAATCACAGGAACAGGAGCCTGCAGTTGTGCCGCTCTCAGGTCTACTCTGGGGTCTCTGCTCTCCCAGAGACCTTTTATGAGCCCTGTTTGGCTGTGGGATTTTCAGCCTGCAGGTCACTGCTCCAGGGAAGACATTCAGTGTGACCTGGATCAAGGCAGGGAATGGGTCTCCTCTCTGCTCAGGGATGGGTCACTGTCACCTGCTCACTCCACTGCCTCACCTCTTTCAATGACCAGTGTACACTGGAACACCATGCCAGATTCAGGGGAGGCCACTCTTGTTGGGTACCACATGCTCTGTACAAAGATTTGGAAACTGAAAAGTGCTCTGAAACTGACAACCAAAGGCAGACTGCAAGGTCCCTTGAGGCATTGGCTGGGAAAACATAATGGGGGCTGGGGCAGAGCATAGAAGCTAGAACTCTGGGCTTTCCTACTTCCAGAAAGTAAAGGCAGAATGAATGACAGGCTGGGATTTTAGGGGAGGAAAGTCCTGTAAGTCTGTATTCTGATCCTCCTGCCTTACACAAAGGAGGGATTGGGCTAAATGGAATGTGTCTGTTTCCCTTATATTCTGTTGGTGGGAATATAAATTAGCTCCATCATTATGGAATATGATAAGAAGGTTCCTCAGGAAATAAGGTAGTACTACCAGATGATCCAGTTTTGTGCAGCAAAGACTAAAATTGCCTTTTTTCATGGACAACATAACCACCCGTGTAGAAAATTCTAAGAAATATGCAAGAAGCTACTGAAACTAATATTTAACAAAATTTCAGTAAAGGCTATAGTATGCAAAAATATCAATTATACATCTATGTACCCACAATGAATAATCAGAAACTGAAAATATTTTTTTAAAAAATCACTTTTATTAGAATTAGTATGAAATGCTTTGAAATAAATTTGCTAAAATATATGTAAGACCTAAACACTGAAAAGTACAATCATGGCTCAGAGAAAGGAATGGTGAGAAATGGTGAGAAAAGGTGAGAACATGCACATGGATCACAAGATTCAGTATTGTTAATGTGAAATTGTCTCTAAATTAATCCATTGATGAATGTAATTCCAATCAAAATCTCAGCAGCCTTTTTATAGAAACCTAGAAGCTTGTTCTAAAGTTTACATGGAAATGCAAAGGACCTAGGATAATTCTATTTAAGGAACTTAGAAAATAAGTAAAAATTTGAAAGCTTTAAACTACCTCATTTTAAGTCATAATAAAGCTCTAGTGATCAAGAATGTGGTACTAAAATTAAGGAGATATATAAATATCTACAAATGTGTCTATATCATATAGACATCTGGAAGAGTATTCGAGAGCCCAGATATAGACCCACACATGTACAATGAATTTGTTTAAAATAAATGTGCTAAGACAAATCTATGGGGAAAATACAATCTATAATCTCTTCAGCAGGTAGCCATGGATCAATTGGACATGAATATGCAAAAATGTGAATCTCAATGTTTGCTAAGAGCCATTAATAATGAGATGGTTATTATGGGACCTGCTCAATCAGGGATTCCCCAATTGTCTGCTTTACCAAAAACCTGGTATGTTTTAGCTATAGATATTAAAGATTGTTTTTTTTTCTTTCAATTCCAATTCATCCTGAGGATAGTCCACATTTTGCATTTACTATCCCTGCACCAAATCATGAAGGTCCTGATCAGAGATATGAATGGAAAGTACTCCCTCAAGGCATGGCTAATAGTCCAACTATGTGTCAAATTTATGTTAACAAAGCAATCCAGCCACTTAGAAATCAAAATCCTGAACTACAAATATTTCACTATATGGATGATGTGTTATTGGCACATAAAGATAAAAACACATTGCTAGAATGTTATGCCACACTTACAAATTTATTAAAAAATCATAATCTAGAGATAGCAATAGATAAAGTACAATTAAATCTTCCAATTAATTATTTAGGAGTTCTATTATCCTCAACCGTGGTCCGTCCACCAAAAATTCAAATACGAGTAGATCAACTCAAATCACTTAACGACTTTCAAAAGTTATTGGGAGACATAAATTGGATAAGGCCTTATCTAGGCATACCAACAGGAGAGCTAGGACCTTTATTTGATATCCTAAAAGGTCCATCAGATCCAAATTCACCCCACATGTTAACGCCTGAAGCAAGAAAGGCATTAAAAATCATTGAAACATATATGGAAAATATGCATTTGGATAGAATTGATATAAGTTTGCCTTTATTATTTATTGTACTACCAACAAAAAATATTCCTACAGGAGTATTTTGGCAAGAAGGTCCATTATTGTGGATACATTTATCTTATTCTCCTAACACTATTCTTACTAGGTATCCTGAGGCTGTAGGACAATTAATACTCAAAGGAATAAGAGCAGCAAAGGGAGTGTTTGGGATTTCTCCCAATAAAATTATTACTCCATATACTATGGATCAAATTGATGAGTTAGCTAATGAGTTAAATACTTGGGCAATAATCATGTGTAAATCTAATGTTTCATTTGATAATCACTTATCATCTAATCCTTTGTTGTCTTTTTGGTCTAAGCATCCTGTAGTTTTTCCAAAAATGACAAGAAAAACCCCTATCATGAATGCTCCAAATATATTCACTGATGGGTCAAATAATGGTACAGCAGCAGTAGTTACCCCTGATCAAACTTTTACATTTTTAGTACCCAAACAATCAGCTCAGAAGGTAGAGCTTAATGCAGTATTACAAGCTTTTGTGATGTTCAAAGATTCTGTATTTAATTTATTTTCTGATAGTCAGTATGTAGTTAATGCTATAGTATCCCTTGAAGATGCTGGTAGGATTTCCCCATCCTCTACTGTTTTCTCTTTGTTTTCCACTATACAAAGCCTAATCTGGGACAGAAAAGATCCATTCTTTATAGGTCATATCAGAGCACATACAGGATTGCCTGGAGCCCTTAGTTTGGGCAATGAATTAGCAGATAAATCTACACATGACATACATATTTTCTCCACAATAGAAGAAGCTATAAATTTTCATAAAAGGTTCCATGTCAATGTTAATACTTTACAAAAGTGTTTTAAAATAACTAAAGAACAAGCCAGACATATAATAAAACAATGTCAAAATTGTGTGACCATTTTACCACAAGTTAATCTTGGAGTCAATCCTAGAGGACTGATACCTAACCATATTTGGCAGATGGACGTCACACACTTGCCAGAATTTGGAAAATTAAAATATTTGCATGTTACAGTTGATACTTCTTCTGGATTTTTGATGGGCTCCCTTCATGCCAGAGAAAAAACTAAAGATGTTATTGCTCATTGCTTACAAAATTTTGCCACTGTGGGCATTCCAAAACAGTTAAAAACAGATAATGGTCCTGGTTATACTTCTACCTCTTTTAAACAATTTTGCTCATCATTTGGCATTACTCACATAACATGAATTCCATATAATCCACAGGGACAAGGCATAGTTGAAAGAGCTCATCAAACTATTAAAATGTACTTGTTAAAACAAAAGGAGGGAATTGGAAAGGGGTATATATCCCCCAAAGATAAACTTAAAATAACCCTTTTTACTCTAAACTTTTTAAATTTGGATTCATCAGGGCTTAGTGCTGCGGAAAGACATTTGTATCCAAAAAATGTACATAAGCCTAAGGTACTTTGGAAGGATATTCTAACAGGACAATGGAAAGGTCCTGACCCAGTGATTGTCTGGAGTCGGGGTTCTGTTTGTGTGTTTCCACAGGGAGAACAGCAGCCGATTTGGATTCCAGAGAGACTAACCAAAACAATTTCTACAGACCAAAAAGAAGATGATTTGACTCAAATCCATAACAGCTGATATCCAGAGCCAACTTGGCTATTCTTACATCTGCGACAGTGATTAACCAGGATGCTTTTTTCAATATCTATTTTATTATTGCTTTTTCCCACATCATAAAGTTCTATTTTATTTTTGAGCTCATACAGACCTAGGTTAATGTTTTTCTGATCAGTTTTATTTTTTGACTGTGGAGTTTTTAAACATTGCAATGGAGATTTCACCTATGTAAAGCTACAAGGCCTTTACTATTGTCTTATGTGTTGTATGTTACGTGTGCACACTTCTGTTTTGTGTTGTATGTCTGTATGTGCGTATGTCCATATATCATATATGAGGAATAAATGGATCATGAATAAATGGATCCGAATTTTTTTTATTATTCACGTGATTTTAATGGTTTAATTTAAATTGGGTAAAGAGCTGTTGAGGATTGTTTTAATATGTGTACAAATAAGCAGGTTAACAGATCTGTTTGTTTACTTTCACCTTTCCTTTTCATTATATTTAATAATTCTGTTCAGGATAATGTAAATTGTTCAGAAAATTCTTTTCTTAGTACCTGTTGGAATGTTACATTTTTTTTTTTAGCATCATTGTCAGAATTCCTATCTTCATCCCAGTGCCGGTGAAGACAAAGATGAAACCAAACTACAGTTTCTTTGATAGTTATCATAACAAACTGTATAAACTGATGCATCAATGAATAATAACTCAACAAGTAATGCTCATTCAATGAGTTGATTTATTTTGGGAGGAAATGGACATATTGATAGATTCCTCCACTTTGAACTGCTTGCAGAACTTGCCTGGACTATATATCACTTGTACGCATTGTGATCTATCTGTTGATGCATCGAATTATGGTAGTGCTGGCCTATCTTTGCTGATGTGTCACTATTGATGCAATTTTTCCTAAGGAGCCGTCAATTGGCTCGGTGTCATGGCATTTCTCTATCCTCCTCCCTTCTACTAGTGATGGTCTAAATTTGGGGGCCAACAGAGGTGAGTCAAAGAACCTCACCCCCCCCACCGGCACGAAGGCCAAATTGGGGGGCCAACAGAGGTGAGGCAAAGAACCTCACCCCCCCCACACACTGGTGCATAGGCCTATCCACAAGTATGGCTATATGCTGGACCAGTAGTCAGTGACGGGTATTATCAAATTGTAGTGGTATCAACCTAAGACAGGAGGCTGATGCCTAGAGGTCAGTTCATCCGATGACAGGTAAGAACCATATGTTGAATTGGACAAACCTAACAGGCACTGTCCCTAGCCACATTGCTTGTTGCTTAATTAAACAGAAGGGGGGAGATGCTAAGAGCCACAGCCAAGTAATATGATGCATGGCATTTTGGGTTGAAAGGTGACACCAGCAAGCCATTGAAATGATATGATTATGTTAAGATCTGCATTCATATGGATATTGGACTCCTGCTGTCCACCTTGGCCTGCTACGGGACTCCTGGAGAGTTCCCATTGGTTGGGGAAGTGCGGTAGGAGGGAATTCCGGAGGAGGGACTTCCTGTTGGGGTCTGGGAGAACACCGCGTGAGTCGGTTGGCTATCTTCCGGGGAGCATACAGGGCATTGGTGGCAGTTTCAAAAATAAAGTTTGTACCTGCTTGAGTGGCTCGTGATTTTGTGCCCAGCCAGACTGCGGCAACTGTTTATTCTCTTTCTGTAATTTTAATATCAAAAATTTACTACCAGAAAAACAGAAATCCAGGGGTCTGGCAATATTGTTCACTTAATAGAGTGCTCCCCTCCATAAAAAAGGCCCTTTGTTGAATCCCCAGAACAAAAAAAAAAGAAAGCATAGATTTAAATGTTACAGCTAAAAAAATTGCATGGTTTTCAAAATAAAATACAAGAAAAGAATTTGAGTAACATTGAATTTGTCAAATATATTTTTACCATGGCATACAAAACCAAAAGGATCAAATTATAAAGTAAAAGCACAATACATTGGGATTTATCAAAACAAAACAAACACTCTTTGCTTTTCAAAAGCAAGCCATAGGCCACGGCAAATTACTTGTAAGGTATATATTTCAAAAAGGATATTTTTTCTAGTGTATAAAACATATTACATAGTAGGAAGACAAATACCCCAAATTTGTGAAGTGAGCAGAAAGATATGAACAGCCCCTACAATGAGGAAAAAACCAACACACTAAAAAATGTTCAACATGATTAGTCATTGAAACCAATGATTAAAGGAAAAAGATTGTCCATACAGCTGGTGGAAATGTGAACTATTACACTAACTACTTGGAAACAATTTCCTAAAATGATAAAAAAAATACACCTGACATAAAACTCAACCATTTAACTTTCAGCTATTTACTAGAAAGAAAAGCATATGCCTACCCAAAGATTTCTAGAGAATAGTTCAAAGTTTTACCTGTAATAGCAAAATTGATCAATAGGTGAGTGAATCTCAATCAGCAGAGAAAGGAATAAACAAAACTGATATATCCATGAGGCACAATAATACTCAATAAAAAATAAATAGTTGATTATTGATACACTCAGTAACAAGGAAAAGCCTCAAACTAAAGTATCTTAGTCCATTTTCTGACGCTATATCATGGCAACACACATTGGGTAATTGGTAAAAAATACAAGTCTACTTGGCTCATGGTTCTGGGAGTGGGAGGTCCAAGAGCATGCTGCTGGCTTCTGGTGAGGGTCTTCATGCTGCATCATTATATGACTAAGGGCAAGTGAGCACAGCAGACAGGAAGGATCCTGAATTTACCCTTTTATCAGGAGGCTGTTATCACACTGATAGCATCAATCCATTCATGAGAGCACAGCCATGGCCTCTTAAAGTCCCCACCTCTTAACACTGTTACAAATATAGTTCAATTTCAATATGACAGCAGGGTTGTTGCCACAGGCTTGTAATCCCAGCAGCTCCAAAGGCTGAGGCAAGTGGATCCTAAATTGAAGACAGTTTCACCAATTTAGCAAGTACTTAAGCAACTTAGTGAGGCTCTAAGCAACTTAGTGGGATCCTGTTTCAAAATAAAAACTAAAAGGGCTGAGATTACGGCTCAGTGATAAAATATCCCTGGTTTCAACCCCAGTACCAAAAAAGGAAAATAAATTAATATGAATTTTTGAAGATACATTCAAATGATAGCATATGGCTGAGTTAAAGAAGCCAGGCCCCCCAAAAAAGAATAACATTGTATGATTTAATTATATAAAATTTTAATAATTGCAAACCAATTTGCAGTGACAGAAAGATTAACGACTGCTTGAAGACTGGGCTCCAGAGAAGGATTAGGGATTATAAAGGGAAATGAAGAAATTTGGGGGACTATTCACTATCTTGACATTAACATTGATTTCTTAGGTATAAAAATGTGTCAAAACTCAGCCAATTTTATACATTAAATATGTACAATACCTTATGTGCTAATGCATTCAGCAAAGCTGCTCTTATTTTTTTATTATTAGTTGTTCAAAACATTACAAAGCTCTTGACATATCATATTTCATACATTTGATTCAAGCAGATTATAAACTCCCATTTTTACCCCGCATACATATTGCAGATTCACATCGGTTCCACATCCACTTTTTTACATATTGCCATACTAGTGTCTGTTTTATTCTGCTGCCCTTCCTATCCTCTACTATCCCCCCTCCCCTCCCATCTCCTCTCCTCCCATCTTCTCTCTCTACCCCATCTACTGTAATTCATTTCTCTCCTGTATTTTTCCCCCTTCCCCTCACTTCCTCTTATATGTAATTTTGTATAACAATGAGGGTCTCCTTCCTTTACCCTGAAATTTCCCTTCTCTCTCTCTTTCCCTCCCCCTTCTCGACCCTGTTTAATGGTGATCTTCTTCTCATGCTCTTGTGATAGTAGGAGCAAATGTGATTCCATTTTGTTTTATGACTTCATCCTGTAAAACAACCATGCCAAGTAGAAGAGTCATGACTGGAGCAAGATGTTCTTTTCCTTTTGCTATAGAAACCTTTAAGAACATGGAACTATCTAATGGGGTATTATTTCTGTAACTAGGGTAATGGGGCTCTGTTTCTGTAACTGGGGTGACTGGGCTAACTGTGATGTGTTAGGCTTCCCTCCGCTTGACTTCACTGTCCTGCTTCTGTAACCTGGCTTGCTTGTATTGGCTAGACCCCCTGAACATCCTTTTTGTGGTTTTCAGGCTTATAAGGAGTGCCCTTGCAATTGTTCAGGGCTGATCAGGGGAACAGCTTTATGTTCTGGTCAGCAGCCACCGGTGCGCTTCAATAAAGGTTTGACTGGTCTGGAAGTCAGTTTATGAAACCCTGGGACGAAGCTTTAACTATAACACTCTTCCTCCCTATTCTGTTCTTACTTGCTCTGCTTATTTCAAAGATGGCATATGGCATTTGTTTTTTAGGGATTGGCTAGCTTCACTTAGCATAATCTGCTCTAGTGTCATCCATTTCCCTGCAAATTCCATGATTTTGTCATTTTTTAGTGCAGAGTAATACTCCATTGTGTATAAATGCCACATTTTTTTATCCATTCATATATTGAAGGGCATCTAGGTTGGTTCCACAGTCTAGCTATTGTGAATTGTGCTGCTATGAACATCGATGTAGCAGTATCCCTATAGTACGCTCTTTTAAGGTCTTCAGGGAATAGTCCGAGAAGGGCAAAAGCTGGGTCAAATGGTGGTTCCATTCCCAGCTTTCCCAGGAATCTCCATACTGCTTTCCAAATTGGCCGCACCAATTTGCAGTCCCACCAGCAATGTACAAGTGTACCCTTTTCCCCACATCCTCGCCAGCACTTGTTGTTGTTTGACTTCATAATGGCTGCCAATCTTACTGGAGTGAGATGGTATCTTAGGGTGGTTCTGATTTGCATTGCTCTGACTGCTAGTGATGGTGAGCATTTTTTCATGTACTTGTTGATTGATTGTATGTCCTCCTCTGAGAAGTGTCTGCTCAGGTCCTTGGCCCATTTGTTGATTGGGTTATTTGTTTTGCATTGTGTGTGTGTGTGTGTGTGTGTGTGTGTATTATAGGGATCTAGCTTCACTTGACTATATTCACCTTAGTATAACTACCATTTTGCTATCATTAGCCCTGGCATGTATCACAGATCCTACAGGACAAACCAGATCATTAAGATAGCTGAGCATATGGTGCTGGCCTCTGATGCCTGTATTTTTTCTTAAATCATGTTGGGTATTTTAATAGTTTTTCAGAAAAGTCAAGTACATCCCAGTGGTCATGGCTCCTCTTTTTCTAGCTTAGCATTCCCCCTTTCTCCTGCCTTGCCTTGGGGTGCAAGGATTCCCCTGCACTGCTGCTGCCCCAAACATGCTTCTGTCCATGAGTCCTTAGTAAGTTGCCCATAGTGCAACCCAAGATCTGTCTGCCTCTTTGTTCTCATGACATCTTCCACCTTTGGTAGCCTGTTGTCATACACTGGGACTGGGTTTTCCTGAAACACACATATATGCATGCATTTGTATATAGGTGTATCCTTGTATGTATGTGTCTATGTGCTTGCATATATTCTATATCAGTAGTTCTTGTCCAAGGTGATTTTGCCCCCACACCCTAGGGGACTCTTGGCTGTTTCTGGACACATTTTTGATTTTCATAATTGAGGGCAGATGTGCCACTGACATCTATTGGTTGGAGGTCAGGATTTTGCCACACATCTACAACACTTTAGACTGTGCCTATAACAAAAGGTGATCTGACCCAAATGTTAATGGTGCTATGACCTAGAAACCCTTTTCTAGTGAAGCAGGCCTATTGACAACTCTTCCCTAGAATTATTGTTTCTACCATGTATACCTCCTGACACCCTGCTGAGCCTCTAAGTCCCCTATCAAAGGCCTGCTCCATTTGCATCTTGACCTTATTGAGAGCTATCCTCATTCAAATTCTTAACCCTTAGTTGCTTTATCTCCTTTAACACTTATAACATACTGAGTTGCCATTGGTGTTCCTGTCTTAAAGTTGCAGAAACTGACCATAAGCTCCTTGAGGACAGACCCACTTCTTATTCATCTTGGTGTCTTTTTTGGATCCTGGTAATTTAATTAAAATATGAAGCATACCATGAAAAGTGCTATAATAACCCTTGTTGGTTGGTTATTTCTGATCAGGAGAGTTCTCCCAGGAGATAGTATTGATCATGGCTGTTATTAGTGAATTTTCTCTCTGACATAAAGTATCAATCTTTCAATTACAATGTCTAAGTGTTAAAAAACTTTTTTTCAGATAGAGTGTCACTTGGTCTCCAACTGCTATACTCAAGTGGTCTTCCTGCCTCAGCTCCCCCAAATACCTGGGACTATAGGGTTTTAGGACACCAAATTCAAGAGTGTTTTTATTTAACCTCTCAATCTGTGTAGATATTTAGAAATCTTTAGGTCATCTCTATTTATTGTCATGATGGCTTTTCTAAGACTCTAAATTATAAAAGATTAAGGACCACACCTAAATTACAGAGCATAGCAATGTGCCCTAGAGATTGCTTCAGCCTGAATCATAAGCCTACATCTCTTGGTAATAAATAGCATTGCCCAGCTGGGGATTGTTAAGGCCCATGACATCACGTACATTATGATGATTGTGAATAGTCTCTATGTATCTGAAAGTGTCACCCACCTATGGATTAAGAAAAGCTAACACCTACGACAGTTGGCAGCCTGCATTTATGTAATTATGGCCTCTATAAGTTCTTACAGTTCCCAGAATTATTCTCGTCACACTGCTTGTGAGTTTTCTTCTTTAAAAAACTCCAAATTCTTTCAAGAAAGTCTTAGCAGAGAATAAGAGGAGAGAGTGAAAGTTCACATCCATGGTCAGAAAGCTCCTGACTATGCCTTATCACTTCTCAGTTGCTGTCACACAAATGACACTTTACCCCCAAGCTAGAAGCCTGTGTCACCCTTTGACTCCCGTGTCTGCAGATTCCCAGGTGTCTCAACCTCCACTCATCCTCATCCCTCATGAAAGATCCCATTTTCTCTGTTGGACATATGATAACATCCTATTCAACCCCACATTTTGATCACAGTTCATTTTAGAATTTTAATCTGATTAGATTGCTCTCTCTTTTTAAAATTTGTTCTAATTGATTGTACATGACAAGTAGAATGCATTTTTACACACCATACATAAAATGAGTATGACTTCTCATTCTTCTGGTTGTACATGATGTAGGATCACACTGGTTGTGTACTCATATATGCACATAGGTTTTTAGTGTCTGATTCATTCTGCTATACTTCCTTCTGCCATACCCCTCCCCCTCCATTCACTGCCATCTGCCTAATCTGAAGTACCTCTATTCTTCCCCAGCCCCCTTCCCCCATTGTGAATTAGCACCCACATATTAGAGAAAACATTCAGCCTTTAGTTTAGGGGGATTGGCTTATTTATTTAGCATATTCTCCTGTTCCATCCATTAACCTACAGATGCCATGATTTCATTCTTCTTTAAGGCTAATATTCCATTGTGTATAGGTACCACACTTTCTTCATCCATTCATCTGTTGAAGGGCACCTACGTTCGTTCCATAATTTAGCTACTATGAATTGAGCTGCTCTAAACATTGATGGGGCTGCATCACTGTAGTATGCTGATTTTAAGCCTTTTAGATATAAACTTAGGAGTAAAATATCTGGTTCAAATAGTTGTTGCTTTCTGTTTTCTGAGGAATATCTATTTTACTTTCCATATGGATACACCAATTTACAGTCCCATCAGCAATGTGTGAGTGTACATTTTTACCCACATCTTTGCCAACATTTATTGTTACTTGTGTTCTTCATAATTGCCATTCTGACTGGAATGAAATGAAATCTTAGAATAGTTTTGATTTGCATTTCTCTAATTGCTAGAAATCTTGAAATTTTTGCATATAATTGTTGATTGATTGTATTTCTTCTGTGAAGTGTCTCTTCAGCTCTTCAGACCATTTATTGATGGGGTTATTTGTTTTCTGGTTTTAAGTTTTTTGAGTTCTTTATATAGCCTGAAGGCTAATGTGGACTGGGCATGTGGTTCAGTGGTTAAGTGCACCTGAGATCAAAGAAAAACCCTGGTAGAAGAAATATATATACAAAAAATATATAAATAAATAAATACATTTTAAAAACCCATAGAAACCTAGATCCTGGTTTTATATCCAGAGGATTAAATTATCATTTTTTAAAACCCTGCAACTAATTCCTCTTAATTATAGCCAGCATAATTACACATACATTTCCTTTAGGACATCCATCCTTCACAAACCTGCAACCTGCTTAGACTCTCTGCAACTTGTTTAAATGTTTAGCTTTTGAGCTTTTGGTCTATCTTTCTTCCCATTTTGAAACAATCCAGTCATTTTACTTTAGGACAAACATCATACTTTACATACAAAATCTTTTCTCATTCAAAAACACTCTCTAATAGATATATCCTCATCCTTTTAACTTTCTTTGTATCTTCCCCCCTTCCCCGCCCTCCAACTTTTTCTTTGAAATAAGAGAAAAGGTTGTTCTGCCTTTTTTCTCTCTTAAATTTAAATTTACAGGTTGAAACAAACCATAAAAATCTTTAAAATTTAGACAATTTCCTTCTTTTTAATAAGATACAATACTACATTTTTCAGTATCTTCATCAAAATGCACATTAAGATCTTTCTCCCTTTATCTCTCTTTCTGTATAGATTTGCACATGTTAATTTGAACATTAACTCTTAAAAGCCCTTTTTATTGACCCCAGGGACACTCAACTACTGAGCCACAAATCCCAGCCATTTTTATATTTTATTTAGAGACAGGGTCTCAGGAAGTTGCTGAGGTCCTTGCTAAATTGGTGAGGTTGGCTTTGAACTTGCAATCCTCCTGCCTCAACTTCCCTAATCACTTGTTTTACAGAAAGATGCCACTGTACTCAGTAAAGCCTTATTTTTAAGTAAATATGCAGGGAAGAGCAAAAGTAAGTTGTTTTTCTATATACCAATCATTTATAAAAATACATTTAATAGATATTATTATCAGGAAGCTAAGACTACTTGAATTTACATTTAGCAATTGAGTTGTCATCGTTGTAATATATAAATGATTCAGATGTTTTATCTTCATTTATAAGCATTTACCTTCTTATATTTACCTATTGCCCATTTTTAAATTGTCATGACCCCTTGCCCGCAAGGAAGACGCAACTCAGGAATCTTCTTTCAGCAGTTTATTCAGGTCCTTGATATTTCTTCTCCCCCCTTCGGATGCCCCTCCCAGCCTTAATAAAGCATCTCAAGCCCCAATGCAAAGCTGCCGCGTGGAGCTTTCTCACAGGGTGGTGAAAAATCATGTGCCAACTCTCCCAGATAAGGAGTTGTTTGTCACAGACCACAGCGGAGCCAGCGTCATCTTGTAATGGCGACCATAGTCTGCAGAAATGGCAGAAGCGGCTCACCACATTAAATTACTCATGGAAAACCAAGATATCAGACCA
Organism: Marmota flaviventris; assembly: GCF_047511675.1. Classification (NCBI taxonomy): domain Eukaryota; kingdom Metazoa; phylum Chordata; class Mammalia; order Rodentia; family Sciuridae; genus Marmota; species Marmota flaviventris. Next base: position 137,258,692 of record NC_092503.1, read on the forward strand.
GCATAGTCAACACCTTATTTCTTGGTCAAACATAAAAGTTGAAATTGTATTTAAAACAGAAAGCAATGGACATTGCATCTTAAACACCTAACAGAGATAAATATAATCCTAAATGGCCAGCAACCTGGGAAAAAATTATTAAGAATTTTAGACATTTTATTTACTTATTAATTTATTTTGTGTGGGGGTGTGTACTGGGGAGTGAATTCAATGGCACTAGGTCACTGAGCCGCATCCCCAGCCCTACTTTTTTATTTGAGACAAGATCTCACTGAGTTACTTAGTGTCTTGCCTTTGCTGTGGCTGACTTTGAACTCAAAATCCTCCTGCCTCATTCTCTGGAGCCACTGGGATTATAGGTGTGAGCCACTGCTACTGGTTAATTTTAGACTTTCACAATTTTATCTTACCAACAAACTTAAATTAACTCATTTGTGAGGTGTATATTCACATTGAATTCTACTTATGAGCAGAAATTATGATAATATGTACTTATTGACTTCTAAAATGAGAGTTGAATAAAAATTACATTCACGGGAAACTGAATGACTGTTGTCATTTGGATATGGAATGGTGCCCAAAAGCTCATGTGTTTGTTGGCTTCATTTGACCAATTTGTACCAGTTTTATTCATAATGATAGATTTAACAGACTATAAAACTTATTTTATTGTTGTTCTTGATGGAGATTAAGATGACTTGAATTGGGTAGGAGATTGTGTACTTAGAAAGTAAGAGCTCTAAGTAATTTTCTACATTTTCTTTTTCTTTTTAAATTTTTTATTCAAAAGATCTTTTCTATTTTATTCAAGAGAACATTTTACTGTTGTATAATCATGCTCTGGTGGTCTAATTGTTCATAGGATATTCCAAAATAAAGGGACTCTGGAGGTTTCATGGAGGATAAACTGCCATCATATGATGCAAACTGTGCTTCTCTGTGATACTGATAATACAGTACCATTCAATGCAGCCTATACAATAATGTAATTTAGTCTAACAAGTTGACCCTAATTTCTGACATTTCCATTGTTTGAAAATACACATGGGAATAAAACACTATATGCTTACAATGCACCTAGAACTTTTTAATAACAATTTCTTTTTTGGTTTTGGAATCTTTACATTAGTATTTTCTCATTTAGTGCCCTCTTTAACCAGAATCTCATAACTCCTTCATTTTTGTAATAACAGTTAATTTACTTACTTTCCATATAGTGGCCCTGCTATAATAGAATATAGCATCTTTTATATGATAGGAACCAATAAGGAAAATTTCCTTTAACTCCCTTTTTATATTTTATGGTAAGTAGCGACAGGAAAATGCATTTATAGATAATTTCTAGGCAAATTGTGAAGCTAATGACTGACCTGTTTCGGCCTATATGCATTGTCTTTGTTTTATTAGCAGTGGGCATCATGATCTGTTAAAGAGGAAAGGATGTCATCATGCTGCGTTTAGTTGCATCCATATATTACATTTCTGTATTTTTTGTTGTATTGTAAAAAATTTCATAATTGACAATGTTGTGATGTTAGAAAACAAATGAAAACAATCAAACAAATTAAAAAACAAAAAACAAGACATTAAGCCAGAATGTACTTCCAGATCACATCAGGGACAGACAAGATATCCCAGTATCTCAAAGACTGTGACAGGTCATATGGTAGGATGTGGCCCTGTAAATCAAAGGCCCTTCTCTTGAGAGTCCCCCAAAACAGAATTTCTTCTGCCCAAGTACTTAGTGTAGGCTCTGTTCCCACAAATGCCCATATGTTCTTCTATCTGCCTTTGATTTATCAGAAAAGGGTAAAGAGAGACCTAGAATCTGAGAACCAGCTGCTCATATTATGAGGGGAGTGGGGGATGGAAGAGAATGTTCTTCGAAGACCATGGCCAAGGGCAAGAGGGAGCCAGTGTTGGACTCAGAAGAGTGCACAGGAAAAGAGGCTCTGAAGAAAGTAAATGGACATGAACTACCACTTACCAGAAGCTGCAGTTAAGACAGAGACCAGTAGATAAAGGTGAATGGGACTCCCCAGCTGGTTCCCCTGAGGGAAGGAAGATCCTTAATGAAAGGGACATAGATGGAGCTTGGGGAGAAAGAGAAGAAAGTGGACTCAGTAAAGAAGGTGGGGATGATTTTACTAGTTTAGGAGTCAGTTGCCTAGAACAGTGAAAGGAAAAGACAGAGCCCAGGGACTAGATGTTAAGTAGCTAGTCAGCCATGATGGGTGAGCAGGGCAGGGACAAGGAAGGGAGACTGAAACTGAGGCTGGCCAAGGCCCTGAAGGATGGGTGAGACTCCCCTCCCACTCCCCCCATAACTTGATGTTGGCAGTGACAGTTTGGACCCAGGACCCTGTGGGCTACCAGTCTCCTAGCCCAATCTTGCCCATCCCAGCTGAGGACAACGCTGAGGACTCTGAGGATGTGGCACCTTTGGGAGGCACCATGTGGCCTGGATGGTGCTCATTGCACAAAGGCTGGCCAGGGCTTTCAAGGCCCATGAAGGCACGTGGATATCCAAGAGCTTGGCCACTTGTTAGGCATCAGAGACGAGCTGACCTGGGCCCTCGGTGACCGCTAGGTGCTGGATCCTGGAGACCACATTGTCCGACAAGGCAAAGGCCTTAACCACACTGAAGGGTGAGAGAAGCCCCTGAGGAAGGCAGATAGAACCATTAGCCAACCTCAGCCTTTTCCTTCTCTACCATGGAGAACCAGAGAAACATACCCTATTTGGCCACTGGGAAATGCCCACCACCTGTTGGGATGATTTAGTTCTCTTTGTAGACTAACTGTGTGTATAGTAGGAAAAAGCTGCTCTCAACAATGCCCCCCTGCCCCCACTCCCCTTGCACTAAATACTTCTGCTGCAAAATAATTAAGCACACACGGGGAGTCTTTAACCCTGGAAAGGACAAGGGAAGCTTAGCCAGTGAGGGGGCGGGGCAGGGAGGTGGTGGGAGAGGACTAGTGGAAAGGAAGGGTTTCCTAAGGAGAAGATGGCACTGTAGTTTGGATCTGGGATGTCCCCCAAGGTCCATGGGTTGAAGATGTATTCATCAGCCTGTGGGGATCCTGGGAGATGGGGGAACCTTTGGAGGTAGGGCCTAGTGGAGGAAGTTAAGCCATGGGTGGTGTGTCTTGGAAGGGAATATTCAGGACACCAGCCACCTCCTCCTTTGCTTTCCAGGCCACAGTGAGTGAGCATCTTTGCTCCATCACTTACTGCCACCATGATGAACTGTCCTGACACAGGCCTAAGAGCAACCAAAGAGGCCAACCAAAACTGAAACCTCTGAAACTGTGACCCACGATAAGGGATTCCTCCTTTCATGTTGATTATCACAAATACTTTGTCACAATAATGGGAAGCTAACTATCAATGGTCACAAATGTACAGCCCCAGAGTAAAGGCAGAGTATGGAATAGTCAGAAACTGCAAAAAATTCTATGAGGCTGGAGTGAAGGATTGATATTGAGAAATGGCAAAGGGGGATAGGAGAAAAGGTTAAATCAGGAACTATCTGGTTAGCTCTCAAAAAAGAGATTAATCTTTATCCTAAAAGCAATGGAAAACTATCAAGTCTGATCACAAGAGAGGGGACCCCCTTAGCAGGAATGTAGCTGGACCACTTATTCTAGGCTTTTTTCAATCAGCTGTGAGCCTTTATGTTAGTCAGCTGTTCATTGCTGTGGCCAAATCATCTGACCAGAATGACGAAGAGAAGGAGATTTCCTTTTGGCTCCCAGGAGCAGAGTCTCCATCCATGGTTGACCAGCTCCAGGGCTCTGGACCAGGGATAAGGCAGAGCATCCATCACCATGGAAAGAATCACCTTTTGTGTGTTCATGATTTTTAAATAAAGAAAAAAGAAATAACAAGTGTACATGAGGATATGCAGAGAAATTGGAATCTCATACATTGCTGGTAGGAATGTGACATGGTTTAGGCACTGTGGTTGGTGGTTCTTCAAAAGTTAAATAGAATTATCTTATGAACAACAATTCTATTCCTAAATCTGTATATACACAGAACAATGTAGATAGGTATTCAAGCAAATTCACATACATGCAGTTTCATATCAGACTACTAAAAAAAACCCACAAGGGGGTAAAAATCCAAATTCCCATCAATGGATGAGTGAATAAAACAATTGTGTCATATTTAGGTACTGGAATATTATTCAGTCATAAAAAGGATTAAAATACCGATATATGCCACAACAAGACTCAACCTAGAACACATCACACTAAGTGAAGACACAAAAGGTAATATATTTTATGATTCAGTCTATATAAAATACGCAGAACAGGGAAATCCGTGGACTCAAAAAGCAGAATCATGGTTGCTAGTAGCTGGAGGGAGGAAGGGATAAGCACACACTGCTTAGTGGATACAGGTTTTTCTTGGAGACAATGAAAACCTTTGGGCACACAGTAAAACTTGTGGTTGCACAACACCTTTGAGCCATGTATTAGATGGCTCTGGACTGTGAAAATGTGAATGTCATTGGGATAAAAATATCTAAAAGGAACAACAAAGTTGGTGATGTTCAACAACTAAAAAATTACTACAGAGGTCATATAGGATCAAATTATTTATTACCACACTATAGCATGTAGAATATAATCACATATCTTGGAGACTTTAAGGCCTAGTCCAAACACTAAGAACAAAAATTATTAATAAGCAAGCAATGCAAGTATCATGGGCAGTTACTGTGAAAGTTCAAAGATGTACATCTGATTATGGAGAATTGGAAAATGTCTTGAAGAAGATGACATTAATGGAACTTTAAGGGCTAATGGCATGTAACTGTTTGGGTTGGAGGTAGAGAAATGCAATACCACCAGGCAAGGTGTCCTAGCGCAATGGAGGTACGTGGTAGTTCAAAGCTATTCAACTGTCCAATCTGGTTGTCATAGACACTGTATAAATTGGGAACACATTATTAAAGAGCAGGTGTCAAAGGACCATAACTCTGAAATGGTGATTGGTGAATGCCAAAGATAGACAAAATGTTCATTAAAGTTCTTTTTTTTTTTTTTTTTTGCTTTTTTGGTTGTAGATGGACACAATATATTTATTTTATTTATTTTAATTTATGTGTGGTGATGAGAGTGTAGCCCTAACTTGGTAAGCAAGTGCTCTACCACTGAGACACACCTTCCTTGAAGTACCAGGAAAGCACAGTATAAGTAGAAGGAATTGCATGGGGAATGAGATATAAATGTGTCTGAGGCCATCTGGGGAAAGTTTGCAAGCTATCCTATGCAATCTGTACTGCACGCATAATACAACAGGGAATCAGGACAGTCTATTGGCCATGACCCTGGTTCTGTGGTACAAGTTAGTGGGCAGTATGGGGACAGCTGAGTGTGGTGCATCATGAGATCACACTGGCAAGTTGTTCAGAAGGCTTAGGACCCTGCCCTCATTTTTCCACTTGGTGTTCACCTAAAGGTACATCCTTATGAACTGTAGTGAAAATTTGGGGACATGGAAAAAGGGAAAATCTCCATGGAGAGGAAATGCAACCCTTAGGGAGATGAGAACCTGCCACAGAACAGAACACTGTTGGTTCTGTTATGCCTGATGAAGAAAAGGAAGGGGTGGTCAGCACAGAATGTTGGTAAAAATGATGAGCAGAATGGCACTATGTTTACGGCTGTGGCTGCCGCAGCCTCAGTGCCTTCTTCATTCACCTCCACGACACTCTTGTGCACAACCTTGGACAGACACAGGTCTGTCTCAGTTGACATGGCAGACAAGTCAGCCTGGCCCTGTTGAAAGGCATCGACCATTCCCAGATGCTGAAGCACAGACTTCATGTCATAATCCCCCTGCAGTTTAAATCTTGGAAGGAAAACTTCCACTTCAGTATTATGCAAAGAGGCTGCCTTGGTCCAGGCTATGAATTTCTCAAAAGTAAGGTTATTTTCCACCTGAAAGACCAGAATCACAGGTTCATATTCAGACTATGGTGGGTATTGACAGACACACAGACATTTCCATGAACATTCCTTGTTGACTGTCCACATAGCAGTGCCTTCAACAGCCCAGAAACTTGTGAGAGATCTGACTTGCCCACCACCCCACGTGCTATCCCATATATGATTTCCCTGCAGGAAGACTGTGGCTGTCCCTCCTTATCCATCCACTAGCAAACCATGTTTATTTGTGAAAAGCATCTATGCCTAGTCAACGGTGCTTTTCTAGTGGTATTTGTTGCTTTGAATGAGGCTTAGTTTTCACATGATAAACCATTGCTGGCAAGCCAAAGAGACTGGGCAAAGGAAGGGCTCTCAGTGTGAGCCTCTCCAGGAGAGGGACATCTGTCTAAGGTGGAATGTGGCACTGTTTGTGGAAACTCATCATCACAGGTAGGGACCTGGAGAGAGGGAAAGCCCATAGGAGCTGCTCTGCTCACAGAGACCCTTTAGGTCATCACAGTGCACTGCCACCATTGAGAGGACGGTTGGCTCTCTTTCTATAAGGATCATATCACAAGGAAGCAAGGAGGACAGGGCTGGGCCATTTGGGCTCTTGGGTTGGAGATACTGTGAAAGAAAGGCACAGGGGGTACCCACTTCTTCCCACAGAAATTCTGAGTTCAAAGGACTGTAGCCCCTCCTGACTCACCACACTGAGGTCCACGTCCTCATCTGGAAGCAGGATGATCATGCTCAGCGTCTTGCCAGCATAAGGCAGCTCCAACACCTGTGTCTGGGCCTCACGGATGTAGACGTAGTTAAAATAGGCTTTTTTCCTCATCATCTGCACTGGCCTTTTCTCCTCCTAAGAGGAATGACCACATGAGCACAGCATTTGAAACAGTATGAAAGGAGAAAGAAAACTCTCAACTCTGCTGGGGTCCAGCACTGCTAGAAATTAATAAATAATTATCTAAAACATGCCTTATAAATAAGGGGAGGAGCTTAATGCATACAAGCTTCCTTATTGCATTACATAGCATCTTTAGGGTTTACAGAATTAAGCAAAGTATTCTAATATCTGTTTTACTTAAACTTATAGCTCACAGTTAACCAGGGCCCTTGCAGTCATTTTTAATAATAAGAAGCTGCAGATGCTGAACTCATAATGATAAATTATGAATAACAACAATTCAAGTGTGAGATTATTTTTTGAAATATATTTTAGTTGTAGTTGGACACAATAACTAGTTATTTTATTTTATTTATTTTTATGTGGTGCTGAGGATCAAACCTAGAGCCTTGCACATGATAGGCAAGTACTGTACCACAAACCCACAACTCCAGTAAATAAATGCGAGATTATTTTAATTTAATGAATGATAGATGGAAAATCTGGGGCGTAGCTTCATGGTACACCACTTGCTTAACATGCACAAGCTCTGAGGTTGATCCCTCATTGCACAAAAATGTAAAAACAAAATAAAAATCCTGATTCAAGGCATGTGTTTTCATATTCCCTCTTTGTACTCTGTCTCATGGCTGATATATATATATATATATATTTTACATGCATACATATATCACCTCTTTTTTGCTCTTTATCTAAGCAATTGTTGTCTATATGAAGATATTTGTGTACAGAATAAGGTTAAACCAATACATGTAGGATACTTCATCAGAGGCAGTTAAAGTGCTAATAGGCTAGAAACCATAATAGATACCAAGTATTATTTATTCAAATAATTTTTCCACTGAGATTAAAATTCATTAAGAGAGATAATAAGTTTGAAATTATCATTAACCATTTATGCCTTTACGAAGTTAAATTCTCTATTCAATTTCTTCATCAGACTAGCATAATTTTTGAAGTATCTCCCTACCTGGTTTACTTTGAAAGGCATTTCTTTCGTGCTTGATTTGTTAAATGGGTTGTCCCACGTTCCTTGGAAGTAGATGGCATTGACAAGAATCAGCCTGACCTGCTCATCAATCGAGCCCATTGGTAGCAACTCTGAAATTTTACCTTTTAAGAAAAGCACAAACATTGTCAGTTACTTTTTTTGAATCTGTGGTGAATAAACATGACAACGATGTCTTGGAGATCCAAACATTCTGGTTTCAAATGTGCTGAGTTTGGATGATAGGTATCAAAGTAAAAAAATCCCAGCTATGAGTGGTATTCATGATGAAAGACACTGGAAGAGCCACCAAGTTGAAGATAGTGAAAGACTTCTAAGTCACTGGAGGAAAGTAGGTTGGGACAAAGCAGAAACTTGACACCAGGTTGGAGAAGAAGACAAGCAGCAAAGCAGAGAGGGGCTGGGTAGGAGCTGACATTACCTGCTGTGGGTAAGAGGAGCGTCAGGTCTAAGACCCTGTGGTCAGGCCCAGTTCTAACATTGTACAGCTACCTGCAACATTACTGAGGCACACAGAATTGTAATAGCTCCAGAGCAGGGACATGGGAGGAGTTTCTAGAAACTACAGAAGAGATATTATGATTGCACCTCCTCCTGACACCTGGAATCCCTGGAACAGGTAATAATTTGGGTAGGTGAAGGTATGTCCTTCTTTCCCTGTATATCAAGTGGTATGGTTCCAAGGAACTAAGAGCATCCCTGCTAATTTGCTGCCTCTAGAGGGCATAAGAAGAAAAACTTCCAAGAAGAAATAGTGGACAGTACTACCTCTAGTTTTTACTATCTCATTTGTTAGCAGAAATAGGGACATTCCTAGTGGTGTATAAGTGCCTGGATGATTCAAACATCAAACCATTTTGATCTAGAGGATGAAGGTTAGAACTTGTCACACTCTAAAACAGAAATGAGTATGTTTTAACCTCACAAGCAGGGTGTTTTCAATCTGTGGAATGGATCAGCCCTGAGAGAGGCTCTGTAGTTGACTAATCAAGTCTAGGCTTCTCAAATCTGATGAAGGGTGCTTAAGTGAGAGATAAGAAAGAAGAAGTAGGAGAAGTCATCTTAACATGTAAAAGTGGGAGAAGTGAAGTCCAAACTGACCCCAGGAAGAGGAGGGCCAAGGGCATGACTTGGGAAGATCTGGCCATTGATCTGTTCCCATAGATGAGAGTCACCTGCTGTGTGTACAATACAGGCCAGTGACATGTAAAGTATTATATGGGAAATCTGACTCACAAGTTTCTGTTAACACTTGCATCAGCCACTGTGGCCCTGGGAAAACAGACAGCATTAATTCTCTGGTTTTGAAAACCTGAGCACTGATCAGATCTTCTGTGAGCCATTAGGTTCACAGGCACCAAGAGGCTCAGCCAGGCAACCTTGCTCTGATGGTTCTGCAACACCAGTGACATTAGCAGTGAGGAGGAGAAGTAGAGGAGAGAGGAGAGGAGAACAGAGGTGGGGTGGAGGAGAGGGAAATAACTTATAATTCTGACCTTCCGTCTCTTTTGAGACCCAAGTATTTATATGCTCCCTGGACTTCTCTGTAGCTTCAGCAAAGGACAGCAGCTCCAGCTCCGCATGGTAGAACTGAAGACAGGACTCCTTAAATGTCTTTGGAGAGAAATAGTTCAAATGGCCAGGTTGCTCAATAAAATGACAGTGAGCTTCAAAGCATTCTGAATGATAGCTTTAGGCTATTCTTAAAATTTAAAAAATGATCAAATATTAAGCTACTTGATTGTGAAACATTTTAGTTTGTAAGGAGATATTTTCTGAGCTTGGAAAAACCAGAGAAAATAAATGAAATTTTAGATATTGCTAAAATTGAAATAATACAAATTATGATTGTAGATATGGGGTCTTTATAAGAAATAGTTTACTGTGAGTTTCTCAAGTTCTCTAGAATATTGTTCTTTTTTTTTTTTTTTTTTTTTTTTTTTGCGAGTTTTTGCAGTACTGGGAATTGAGCTCAGGGCCTTGAGCATGCTAGGCAAATGCTGTACCACTGAGCTATGTCCCAAGGCAGTTTTCCATTTTGTTTTCAAGACAAGGGTGTCAATAGGTTGCCCAAGCTGGCCACTAACTCTCCATCCTCTTGCTACAGCCTCCTAAGTTGCCATTCTGCCTGGACTCTAGGGTCTCTCTTCTGGGTTGTATATTTCCAGGTGTTTTAAATACAACTTTTATTGTTCTGCTGACTCAACTTACTGAGAGGAAATCACAAGTCTTCTCTCCAAAGAGCCTGTTGGCTGTTGTAAGCAAGTACTTTGACCCAGGCTTGTTCACTTGGGTGAGAAGCATCTGGAAGCCCTTATGGATGTCTTCCTCTGTGTTTAAAGACATTGCCTGTGAAGGAAAGCAAGAAAACACTCTCAGTTTTGAACTTGATCTCCACAAGAATTTGCAAGCAATATTCTTCTCAAATACTGCATGAATTTATCCTTTGAGAGGAAGTTGATTCTAATTGAGAAGTGACACTGGTGGGATAGGTGGAGAGAGGGGCCAGGAAACTGCTGAGTAAGATACAGGTTTTTTCACCTGCACAGAGCTCTCTGCACAGTTTATAGATGAGCAATAGAACAAAATGAAAGGGGCATGAGAGGTTCAGAAAAGGGACTATTCTTAAGTCCTGCATCCCACAGACACCATAAATTTGTCAGAAATAGAGAATAACTTGCCTTTATTTATGTAAAAAATGATGTAGTTCAAAATACTGAAATAACTTGCATCTATTTATTTACAGAAAAAGATGCAGTTCAAAAAACTAAAAATCAAACAAAAATTGGACAGGAATGCAATCATCATGATAACATTTAAAAGGAAGTAAAAGTATACAATGAGAAATATCATTAATAAGAATAAATTAGTTTTAAAACAGTATCCTAGAGAGAGATAATATATGTATAATATATGATACTTTATATTTCAATAAAGGTGTCATATTACATCACAAGAAGAGTTTCATTTGACTCTGAAATACAGAAATCACAGTTTATATTTAATGACCTCAATGTAGGAAACTAAAAATCAACAACACTACAAATAAAATACCAACAACATGGAAATTAACCTACTAATTATTTTTTTTCTTTTTCTTTTTTTGAGAGAGAGAGAGAGAGAGAAAGTTTTTAATATTTACTTTTTAGTTTTCGGTGGACACAACATCTTTGTTTTGTATGTGGTGCTGAGGATCGAACCCGGTCTGCACGCATGCCAGGCGAGCGCGCTACCGCTTGAGCCACATCCCCAGCCCAATCTACTAATTATTAAAAACAATTTCTTAAGAAATAACTCTCCTATGTAACAATCAAATAACTAACATGTTGTCTATTTTTTTCTTTAGATTTACTCAGCACTAGCTTTTGACATTGTATAAATAAGTGACAGAGCAACAAAACTTTGGGACGCAATCTTAAATGTTAGTACTGAAAAAAGCTATAAAACTATTTTTTCTAGAATTTGTAAAATTACTTCCATTTCCCAATATAATTAAATTTAAATGACATTTATTTTCTCAGTCTTCCAGTTGGTCAACATACATGCTTTCTTTGTTAGATATTAGTCAGAAAATATGAAGAAAACTCCTGTCGCCTAGCAAAGATACACAACCAAATTGCCAAACCTGTTGTATCAGCTGGACTGCCCTCTAATGGACTATATAAGGCATTCAGCTAAGAGGTCAATGTGACTTGGTTTGACAATTAAATTCAACAGAAAATATATAAACATCTTATATCCTACACAAACTGAAGTTTCCCGAATAATTTAAAACCAAAAATAAAAACCTTTTAGTAAATTAATTTTTACCATGAAAAAAATTGTCAGAATGACAATTCTACAAGTAACCAATTTGAATCATTTTGGAAATTGGTAATGAAGGTTTATGTAATTTCAGTCTTTTCAACCTTGGAGGCAGATCCTAAACAACAGTAGTAACAGGCAGGAGCAACAGACATAATGTAACGACAATCTTTTGTGAATATTTCTGTATTAACACAATCATATTTTTGTTAGTCTATTCATTCTACAGATGTTTTCTTAGGCATAAACATGAGTCACAGTGCACACATGCTGAGTAGCTCATATCTGTTAAATCTCTTGTCACAAGAAGCAATAGAAGTTCTTTGAGCCATTTCCTCTATGAAACACCATTTTGAGTAGCAAGTTGTTTTTCCTCTGTGGCTCATGCCCAGGCCTGAGACTTGCTGTACTGTAGGACCAGTTTACCATGACTGCCCAAACATCCCTCATCTGGGGGAGGAGCAAAGGACTGATTCCCATAAGTGAACACTGTTCCAAGGCCACAAGTTTAAGGAACTTCTCGATGAACTTAAGAAAAGTTATAAATGAAAAAGAGATTACACAGTGACCACTGCAAGCAAACCTCCACAACATCTCATTGGAGGAAACTCCTCAGCTCCCTCTCTCCCTTCCTCCTGTACCCTCTCCCTGAAATGATCCAGGCTCACCCCTCCTTCTTCAAAAGTTCTGAAAAAAACTCAAGGAGGGGATAGGAGAAAAGCCTTGCAGACCAGTCCCTCCTTCTCGTTGACAAGAAAGCTTACCTGAGCCATCTGGTCCTTGGTGTTCCCCTTTGCCCCCAGGAGGACCATGGCCAAGGCAGAGGAGATGCTCAGGGGAGAAAAAAACACATTTTGTGAAGGTTGGTCTTGACACAGCGTCTTCAAAACCTGGATGGCAAAGGTGCCATTTGCTTTTGGAAGAGAATCCATGATGCAGGGTCTGAGGGCAAAGAAAATAGAGAAACACAATGAAATGGAGCTGAGGACACTGTGTGTTCTCTCTTCTTGGCTTTAATTTTTCTTGTGAATTCAGAAAATTTCTGAGTACCAGCGAAAGCCATGGGAGTAGATTAGACAAGTGAGGAAGGGGCTGGTGTCTGTAGAACATCAAACTGTCAAGGAAAGGAAGACCAGAAAAGCATGCAGAGGAGAACAGAAGTTGACAGGTCAAAGCAAGAAGAGTGAACAGTCAAAGCAAGAGCAAGGAGGTGCTACTTGAAGCCACAGACAGTGGAGTATAAACACCAATGGGCAGCTCTATGCAGTGAGACCCGCTCTCACCAGTGGCTGGCCCTAGACCTTGGGAAAACTCCCTGAAAACTTCCCATTTCTCAAAGATCCCCCAAACCTATGTCCAAGCAAGCCTTCAGCCCCCTCACAAAGCATTCTTCCCCACTCAACTTCTCCAGCCCCTGTGATCCTGTGCCTAGTCCGAACCACCTGGCTCCTCTCCAGAGCCTCTGACCTCCCTGACCCTGAGATCCCCAGTACAATCAGCCCCTGCTCACTAAAATGCAAATCAAGTGGGCTGGAGAGCCTCAGAAAATGGGCTCTGCCCATTAGGACCCCAGATAGATAGACACACAGAATACTGAAAGGGAAGTGCTATCTGGATACTATGAGGTCTTCCTTAAATCTCCAGGGGCCCTAGGGATAAGCTCAAAATGTGTTTTGTAAATGGCATCCCACCTGCCTGGCCCCATCCCTTGCTGCAGTCCTCCTCTGTCACAGTCTCCACTTCTACCCACCCCCTGATCCCCCCAATCACCTCTGAGCTTTGGCAAACACTGATATCCAACTTAAAAGGCTCCCTACTCCATCCCTGTCACCAGGCTCCAATCACTCATTGCTCTCTTCTAGGCTCAGCACCAGGAGGCCTCTGATGTCTTAGTCTAGAGCTGCCTCCTCCCCACTCTGACTCATCATTGCTAATTGTAGTTCCTTGTCTCATCCATTGTTGGACCCACAAGACTGGCCTCTGTCTGTAGGAAAGGTACCTGGCATCCTGATTCTAAGCACCTGCAAGTATGCTCAGGAAACAGCAAGAGCTCCATCATTTAGGGGGAAGTCTCAGATAAATAAAGGGTGCACTGGTTTTGAACTGGATTCTTGAGATTTTAAAAGCACAGTGAAAGGTAAGGCAGAAGTTACCCTGTGACTCCCTGAGGAGAGAGGAGAGGTGAGAAAATAAGGCAAGTAGGTGGGAGTGGTGTTGGAGCATGAACACCCACCAGGGTGAGGGCCAGGGCCAGAGAGGGGCAGGCAAGAGGCAAGCAGAAAAGCCAGGAGGCTATGCAGCATCTTTGACTTCTTGGAACCCTGCTGCCCTTCTCTGGGACTTGCCCTAAGCAAGGTCCTGCTGCACCATTGACCTCCATGATCTCCCAAGTAGCAGTTTCTCTAAACACAGCAATTACATTGACTTTTTAGATTGTTTTTTCTCATCTCAGCCTCTGACATCCCTTTTCCCAGTGGTGGCCTGGGGTTTCTAAAACTTGCCTTGGTCCACTGTCACTTCAGACCCTGCACAGAGAAGTCCTCACCTTCCACGTTCCACACAGTCTCTCCCTCAGGTCTCAGTGCTGCTAGCCGGTGCTGACTTCTGAATCACAGGAGGAGGATCTACAGCTGTGCCTCTCTCAGGTCCACTCTGGGGCCTCTGCACTCCCAGAGACCTTTATCAGGCCTGATTGGCTGTGGAACTTCCTGTCTTCCAATCAGCATTCACTGCCCCAGGGAAGAAATCCAGTGTGACCTGGGTCAGGTCACTAATCCTCTTTCTCTTGCTCCCCTAGCCTGGCCTCTATCACACACTGGTTTGCACTGGAACACCAAGGGAGACACTGAGGTGGAGTTGCACACAGCATGTTTTCTAGAGGATTCTGAAAGTGAAAGCACTCTGAAACTGACAACCAAATGTAGGCTGCAAAGTCCCCTGGGAAAAACACAATGGGGACTGGGGAAGGACATAAAATCTACAACTCTGGGCCTCCTTACTTCCAGAAAGCAAAGATAGAATGACAGGCTGAGATTTTAGGGGAGGAAAGTCGTGTAGGTCTGTATTCTGAGCCTTCTGCCTGACACAAAGGAGGGATTGAGCTAGATGGAATGTGTCCCTTTCCCTTATATGCTGTTGGTGGGAACGTAAATTAGCCCCATCACTATGGAAAATGGTAAGGAGTTTCCTCAGGAACTAAAGGTAGTGCTACCTACCACATGATCCAGTTATACCACTCTTCTCTGTGTCCATGTGAAGGAATCAAAGTCAGCATAGTACAGAGACAGCTGCATACCCATGTTTGTCCCAGCACAGTTCACAAAAGCCAAGTTATGGATTCAGCCTAGGTGCCCATTAGCATATAAATTCATCCAAAAAAATGTGATAAATATATATATACAGTAGAGTTTTATTTAGCCATAAAAAGGAAGGAAATGTAATTCACAGGAAAACGGATGCAACTGTAAAACATCATATTAAGCAAAACAAGTTTCAGAAAAACAAGTATATGATGTTTTCTTTCATATGTGGAATCTAGAGAATAATATAAAATGACATGAAAGTAGAAGATGGACTAATAGGGAAGATAAGGGGTGAGGGAAAGTACAAGGGGGGGCAAGAGTGTGTTATAGGTAGGGTGGATTCAGTTAAAGTACTTTATATGCATGTATGAAGTTGCTACAATTAAACAAATTTTTGAATAATTACTATGAGCTCATAATTATTTAAAAACAATTTTTAATTATTTTCCCAAGAGCTGTGTATATAACTTAGGTGTAATGTGCTTGCCTCATATGCACAAGACCCTGGCTTAATCCCCAGCACCACAAAAATAAAAATAAAAACTTTGTTTTCCAGTTTCTCCACCACTCATTATTACCAGTGCAGCTCTCTCATAGAGAACACAGTGTCCTAAATCTGAGCAGCTGATCCCTTTTCCAACTTCTGGTGCTTAGGCTGTGGAACTGGTATATAAGCAGTCCTACTCCTCATTGGCAATGTGACAGAAACAGAGACTGAATCAAAATGGCTCAGGACCTCAAGTGTGTCCATCAGCAAGTTCAGAGGCAGGGACCACCTGGAACATGTTGGTTTAGTAGTTCATGTCATCCAAGGTCCACACTCTTTCCCACCCTTCTTTGTACCAGCTTCAAGCAATTGGAAATACTTCATGTTGACATGTTGCCCAAGAAAGAGAACAGACCAAATGTCTCTCCCTCTGAAGCAGGGAGAATTTCCTAGAAGTTTGTCCATCAGCAGATATATGTCTGTTTTCTAATTAATGAAAATTAGTTTTATTTCCTGAGTGCCTGAATTATGGTGAGGCAAAATATTTAACAGGCCATTTTCTTAGGTGCCAATCCTCCATTTACATTATCCCAAGAATGAGGGCTTCCATAAACTTTGTGCCCTATGTGCCATACCATTTTTTAATAACACCTTTATTCTTTGGCACATGCTTGTAATCCCATCGGCTAGGGAGGCAGAGGTAGGAGGATCTAGAGTTCAAACCCAGCCTCAGCATATTAGCAAGACCCTGTCTCAATCAAAAATAAAAGTATCTGGGGATGAGGTTCAGTGGTTAGGTGTCCCTGGCTATAATCTCTATATACAAAAATAAGTAAATGAATAAACATGAAGATGAACAGATAAATAATGCTTGTTAAAAGATGAATACGCATACCATAATATTGAAAAGAGAAGGAATCTGAGACATTCTAAATTCAGTTACCAGCAGGATGAAGGAAAGAAAAGACTTTAACTGATAGTTTCAAGCTAACACAACAAAGAAAAAAAATAACTGCAGCATATTTTTTGAAATATTTTAACATCAGCCATTGAGACAAAATTTTATTCTGCTTATCGACTTAACCAACCAAGAGGCTACAGAAACATGTCTTTACTGACTCTCTTCCTAGCCCAGGTCAAATCCCTCTTCTCTCTGTCCATTGTAGATTTAATGAGAGGAAAGTGGGAGGAGCCATGAGGAGAGCTAGGAGGTCCACTGCTCCCTCTTGTCTTCCTGCTGCCTGCATCAGAGACCTCAAACATGTGCCAACAATTTGTTAAAACAATGTGTTGCTCAGAAGTTACAGGTGTGCAGAGACATGACTCACTCAACGAGATCCAAAAGACATATCAGAAACTGGCACTAATGTGGCATCCAGATAAAAATTCTGAGAATAAAGAGGACCCAGCAAGCACCAAACCCCTGGAAAACACTGATATTTCTACCATGTCCGTGGTTTTACTTTTCCCAGAGACATTAGACTATGTACATTTTCAAATTGGCATTTTTCACTTAGAAATGCGTGTGCAAATTTCTGTGATGCCTTTATTGTGGCTTGATAGGTTATTTTATTTTTAGGGCTGAACAATTCCATTGTGTGGTTGTTGACCCCAGTCTTTTCCTCTTATAGACTTCAGCTGATAAGATGAGGTCCATGCACACTGTGGAAGGCAATCTGCTCACATAAATTTTCAATACATCTAAAGAATCAATTACAGCAATAGCCAGACTGGTGTTTGATTGACTTTCAGGGTATGATGACCAAGTTGACAGACAAAAGTAGTCAACACAGAAAGTGGGTTTCTTTTTGTCCTCTCTCTTATGGTCTCTGGGTAAACACCAAATGATTCTAAAAGGGGAGAAAAATGATAACAGCAGTGTTTTAGAAAGATTCCCAGGCTGCATTATGAAAAGTATATCATGAAAGGCTGCTGTCATGGACAATGGTGACAAAGAGGAAAGACGAAATGGAGTCAAGGCAGGCAGGATGCAGAGACCTCAGCCAGTGGTGAAAACACAGAACCCAGTGAAGTCCCAGCTTCTCCGATGTCATTCATAGCTCTTCAACCAAGACTTGGGCATATCTATGTCAAAGATAAATGAAACCAGTCAATGTTTTAATCAATATTATATAATGGCAGTAGTGAAGAGGGAACAACAAGAACCAAATTCAACTTTGTGCAGAAAGGACTGAATATTTTAAATGGAGAATTGAACTAGTAAGAGGGAGGATGGGGAAATCGCTGAAGAACAAAAATTTAAAATTACAAAGTTAATGGTCCAAGTTCAGGTTCTGTCCTCCCACAGAGACTAAGGCAGAGGCCCTGTTCTTCCTGATGATTGCATTCCAAAGGAATGATTTTTAGGTCCTTGAGAAATACACTCCTGGGTTGTAGGAGATGCACATTTGTATAGGTCAAGGGACATAGGGAAGACTCAAATGGTAAATCCTTTATAGTAAATGCTTTGGGAAACTGAGGGCAGGCCCTTTCGTGAAATGTTAGCTATAACAAACAGTGAATTATTTGAGCAGTCTTGAGTTTTCTGAGGCAGGGAAGGGCTAGGTTCATCTGCAGATATGGCCTTGAACTATTGGAAACCATATGAGTATTTGTTTGAGTCTTTTAATGTGAAGAGAGCAATAAAGAAAATCATGTGTGGAGTTTTTATAAGCCATAGTTGAGACCAAGTTGAGAAGGAGGTTCAGCAGAGCCTGCCTGCTTGGTCCAAAAGAGAGTCTGTATGATTCACTGTTGCTCATCCCCCAGTCAAACTTGGACATAGTTTTCCAATTCCCTCAGCTCCAGATTTTGCAGATCTAAGGAAACCCTCAGGCTGGGCTTCCAGCATCTCTACCTCAGACTTCTGCTGGCCCAGGGGAGGAGTGGAGCCAGATAGCATCTGAGTCCACAGGATGTGATGAAATCCCTTTACTATTTGTGGTAAGATAAAGAAACCCCATGCCTGAAAAAGAACAAGTAGGACTAGTCATGCAGCAGCACATGTGGCTTCCCACTAGGTCTCAACATTTAAACTCAATGACTGGCCATGTTCTTCAGCAATGGCCACTCCCTATGTTCATGCCTGTTCCCTTCCATCAGATTTCCATCAGGGTTTCAAGGTAAAAACACATTCACCTGTTAATTAATCCCAGGATAACATTACAAACTGCAGAAGCTTGAAAGTGCTAAGTGGATTGTTGACTGTGCTTCTTGTGTCTTCCAGGGGAGAGGAATGGTGAAGGAGTCTTTGGGATTTGATTGGGATTCCATGGAGACTTTGTGGAAGAAACAACTCCAAGGTCCCTGTGTCCTCCCTGCCAGAACAGAACTTTCTCTTTCAAGCCCTGTGGAATAATATTACACAAAACTACCAAAGTGTTCCAGATATTCAGTGAGGAAAGAAGAGTATAATTATGATGAGATGTACTGATACAAATCAGGGGCCAGAGTAGGGGCACAGCTCAGTGGTAGACACAAGCTTAGCCTATGTGAGGCCCTTGGTTTCCTCTCCCCCAACCCTGGAGGAGGAGATAGAGGAACAGGAGTAGGGGAAAGAGGAAGAGGAGGTTGTTAGTTGAGAACCTTTTAAGGAATGGAATTTTCATTTTCTCCAAGAGAGCCAGGCTGAATGGCTTGTTCTTAAGCTTCTACAAAATGGTATCCCAGATCCTGCCTGGAATGTGAATCATCCCTTTGTCCAGGGGATACACACTGTATGGTCTACCTGCCAATTAATCACTTAGTGGCCATACTTAACATGACAGCATGGCAATCAATCCTTTGGTTGTAAAACTAAGGTTCAAGTAACCCTTAGTTTACTTCATAATGTCCTCAAAGTACAAGAGTAATGATGCTGACAAGTCAAACACACCAAAGAGAAGCTCTACAGTCCATCCTTCATTTAAGTGAGGAGTTGGAAATCCTTGACCTAAGGCAAACACATGGTATCTATAGGGTTCAGTTTTATCTGTGGCTACAGGTATCCACTGGGGAACCTGGGATCCCTCTGATGAATAAGGGGACTGCTGTAAAGATCTTCCAGTTTCTCCTGTACCTATTAATAAAAGATACTTCATTAAAAATGGAAAAACCATGTCCTGTGCTGAAATGAGAAGGACACCATGGTCACAAATACAATTAAGATCTCAGACAAAGCAGGTTGTATGGTCATCCTGTTGATATGCTGTAGTCCAAGAGAATATGAGGATCACATTTCCTATGTAACTTTTCTATCTGTAGACCACCCAATCAAGGAACCCTGAAAGTAATGGACATATTTAGAAAACAAACAGATCCCCCTTTTTAGCTTCCCAAACCTTGTCATTTGATACCTCCAGATATTCCCTTACTTAATGGACAGAATAGCAATGGCAGATGCCTGATGGTGTCACTTGAGAAACATTTGTTTCTCTCACAATTTCCTTCAGATCCAAAATCTAATTAACTAACTAATATGATGCTTTCAAATTGAGGTCCCCACTATATTCCTAGGTCAGTGATGAGTTCCCTTCATTTCTCTCTAACAGCATGCTCTCATTTAGGGAACATTGTAAATATTTTCATGTTTTGGATTATCTACATGACCACTTTATAGCTGAGGACTCAACTTTCAGACTGTGTTGATGATGAAGAGTATTAATTTAAATGTGGCAGAGAATAAAAAGGACAGCAGTAGATCTTAAATAAATGATGCATCAATTCTATGGACTCACCAAGCAGTATGTAAAAAGGTTCTATAATCATTTAAATAGTCAGAGTGGTATGAAGAGAGAAGAAATATGGGTCAATTGAATATACACCTTAGTATAGCCGTACTGAACTCAATCAAATTGGCATCAAAAGGTCCTTATAATTTTTAGTTGAAATAGCAGCTTAGCTTCTACAAAATGGCATCACAGTCAAAACTGGTTGACTGCAGGCAACTGAAACCACAGAAATAAAAACCATGGATAAGGAGTACTAATACACTGGTGGTTCAGGTTTCTGCCACAGACGTTCCTAAGAGAATATGATGTACCAGTGCTGACCTTCAGGCAGGGACCACTTAAAAAATGAAACCACATCAGTTATTTCACCAGAGGAGATTTAATATAAAATTGTTCTTTAGGGGAAGGAGAGAAATAGCATGAGAAAAAGGGGCAACTGTAACCTCAGGCCAATGACAAGTGAACGATGAACAGTCTGGGGTCACCAGAGACCTACGTGCACACATATAGGCAGACTTCAGGCCTTTAACAAGGACAAGGCTGCCATGGGAACAATCTGACCTCTGTAAAAGGCACTGACTGAGGGCAGCTGGCCCACAGAAGCTGTCTGCTGCTGCAGCAGCAGGGTATGGGCAGGCTAGATGGAGCTGGTCTATACAAATAATTTGCCCACGTAGTTATGCAGTTGACTGAGGTTGCAGCATTGTGACTCCTGAAATAGCCATTGCACAGGGACAGCTTGAGGGTGAAGCTAGAGATGGTCATCATGGATTGTTGGGCCCTACCCTGATTATTCCCTTCCAGAACCTAGAAGGGAAGTGCTTTTCCACTAGGTCCTCACAGCGTCTCACCAGGGCCTTCTACTGCAATGTTGGCAGACAGAGAGCAAAGTGCAGGGAGACAGTGCTGGCCTGGTCAGGTCTCTGGGTGTTGGGGGACCAGTCTGTAAGCTAGTTGTTGTAAAATCTAAACTCAGTGGTCTTGTGAGAGCCACCATCCTGTCTTGGCTTTGGTTTCCCTTTCCTCTGGTGGCATTTCTGGTGCTAGCTAGGTTTTGGCTTTTTCTGGTGGCTGCCTCTGGGCAGCCTGTTTGGTGGCAGCATCGGTTTGGCGGTTCCATTTTTTGCCACTGGACCTTTGTAGTGGACAATTGCCACCTCCTTTGGTTCCCATACTACTTCTAGAAGTTTCAAAATTTTTAGCTGGGTACTTGATCCCTATTTTGTTCTGTGGTAAGGAGTCCTCTTCCCTTGTTTAAGCTCCATGGACATGAGGAGTAGGAAGTCATCCCCAGACTTGGTGTAGACGTAGGCTCAGTGTTGGCTCGCTGGTCTTGGCTGAGTTCTAATGTCCTGGTTAATGTCCATATTTATGCTCTTTATGCTGACCATCCTTGGAGAAGTGACTCCATTTCCATCCCTTCAGACTCATACACCACAGCATATCCCGCCATCCTCTTTTTATCTTCTATAAAATTGCTTTTATTAGTATAAAGGACCAAGTCTGGGTTTTGGAGTGGGCTGTCAGTCAGGTCTGGTCTGCTGGAAATTATTTTATCTGAGGTTGTGAGGGGAATGGGAAAATAAACAAGGAGAGAAATGAATTACAGTAGATGGGGTAGAGAGAGAAGATGGGAGGGGAGGGGAGGGGAGATAGTAGAGGATAGGAAAGGTAGCAGAATACAACAGTTACTAATAGGGCATTATGTAAAAATGTAGATGTGTAACCGACGTGATTCTGCAATCTGTATTTGGGGTAAAATTGGGAGTTCAAAACCCACTTGAATCAAATGTATGAAATATGATATGTCAAGAGCTTTGTAATGTTTTGAACAACCAATTAAAAAAAAAAGAAAGTTACGGAAAAAAAATTATTTTATCTACTATTTCCAAACAGTTATGCTCAGGGGCCCTGCCTCACCCACTAGGAAGGTAGCTGACTTTAGAGTTTGTATAACTTGCAGTTTTATGAGTGGATTCTCATGTAGTGACTCTTGAGATCAGGTCATTTGTGAAGTATGAGCACATGGTGACCTTTGTGCAATAGAAGCACATGGTGACCTTTGTTATCCTTCAGGGTTACAACTCAGTGTGGGACTTTAGCATTGAGGTTTTGCTGCAGTCTCAGCTTGTCAGCTTCCCTTATCAGCAAAGAAGTGACTGCCAGGGGCTCTGACTCAGGGCCCCATCTAGCTGTGACCGAGTTAGATTGTTTAGATAACTACCCCACTGGCCTTTGCCAAGATCCCAGTTCTTGGGTAGGGACTCCCAAATTCATTCTGTTCTTGTCCTGAACAAAGAGGTTAAACTCTCTGATTATATCAGGAAGTCCCTGGGCTGGGGCCTCAAGATTTTGGCCTTGATTGTCTGAAAGACCACCTCCTGGTTTGTTCCTCACTCAATGGGACTTTTTTCCCCCTCCTTTCAAGGTCTCCTACAGGGGTCTGTCTAAGTCTGAAAATCCAGTCTCTATACCCTGCAGCATCCTGTTGTTCCTAGGAACTCTCAGAATTTTTGACAATGGTGGGGTTAGCGATAGCAAAAAATGCACATTGTTTTTGTTGTTGTTATTGTTTCTTTTTTTAGATCCAGCATTCACCATCCTTGTATCATGTTAAAATCTAATGACTGAGTTTGTCTCTGACAGATTTGTGTCTTCATTTATTTTGATATGCAATATCTTGCCCCTGATAGTAGGGAAAGGAGGACCTTTTTTCCTTCTAGGCATTGAGCCTCTGTTGAGCTGGCCATCAGAAGGATATTAACAAGTTGTAACATGACAGACATGAGTGTCTGTCCTGGAAAGAAACCCAGTCAAGTCAGTGGCTAAGCCTCTGCTGAAGAGTGTAGGGGAGTTCTTGCATCCTTGAGGGAGTCTCATCTAAGTGAGCTGTTCCTTAGTTCCTGTTTGTGAGTTTTTCCTTTTCTCTTCTCTTCTCCTCTCCTCTCCTCTCCTCCCCTCCGCTCCCCTCTTCTCCCTCCTCCTCTTCCTCCTCCTCCTCTTCTTCTTCTTCTTCTTCTTCTTCTTCTTCTTCTTCTTCTTCTTCTTCTTCTTTTCTTCTTCTTCTTCTTCTTCTTCTTCTTCTTCTTCTTCTTCTTCTTCTTCTTCTTCTTTCTCTCTCTCTCTCTCTCTCTCTCTCTCTCTCTCTCTCTCTCTCTCTCTCTCTCTCTCTGGCAAACAATGTTAAAACCAAGTTGTATTTCCTGACAACATTTAGTCAAAATATGTTCTTCTCAAAAGGGAAGACTTTTACTCCTTTTACTTGTCAGTCAGCAAACACTGAGCAGTTTTTGACACCTGGAAAACTTGTATTTTATAGAGAGAGAATGGCTTGTATTTTATACAGAGAGAATCATTACATTTAGGGACTGAGACTCCCTGCAAAAGAAGATGAGGAAGAATGGCTGTGGGAGGGAAGAAGAAAGCAAGGACATGTCGTTTTTTTGGGGGGGGTTGTTCTTAGAAATTCTCTACTGTATTTCCCACTTCGATGTTTGGGCCCCTTTAGGGTTAAAAAACATAATCCTGATTTAATTGTTTATATTTCCTTAACATCATGACATGAGTGGCTGTCCGGTGCCCATTATGTGAAAGTTATGTGAGGTGGTGTCTCACAACACCTTGGTCTGCCTGGTCACTCTCTTTGTAGAGATTTAGGTGCCTCTTTGCATCAATGTCAGGTTAGTATAAGCCCCTGACCTGGACCAATTTCCCAAGGAGGGACTTTCGATCCCGTTGGCTTGATGCTGCCTTAATTTTATGAGGTCACCATGGAACCACAATCAGGACTCACTCAGGCTCCATAGTCTGAAGACGGTGAAGCAAAGACTAAGTCGCTCAGGACACATGCATGCACATAACAGAACTGACAGACAGACCTCCCCAGTAGGCAAACCTGTACTGAGTGACACTTCAGTCACTGGCATGTGACCAGGTGATGCCTATCCCTCTGTCAAGTTCCTAGACAAAGCCCCCAATGTATGTTATATAAAATATGGGAAAATACCAAAAATAATGTGAGTGGAAAGAGACAAGCAGCACTTGGAGAAATAGAAGAGCAAGATTTCTTCAGCACTGCTGGTGCTCAGCAGAGTCTTCTCCAAAGGCTGACCACTGCCCTTTGTTCTCAGCATCTTTTATACAGTACAGACTTCTGGGTTTCAACACTTTCTCATGCAAGTAAACTTGAGGTCTCCCCCCTTCTCTAAGCTACTCTGGTTCCTTCCATAGCTGCTGAGCAAGCATGTTAACAGAAAGAGAAACTGGCAGGTTGCTATTTTCTATCAACTGAGTTTTTTCTATTAACAGAAATATAAGAAACATCTTAGGAAGGAGTTGCTGCTTCAATGGCATCAACATAACCCAAAAACTTGTTAGAAATTGGAAAAACTCAAACATCCACCAGACCCTCTGAATCTGCTTGTTGTTTGTCCAAAGATCCCAGATACCATATACATATGTCTGTCATCTATCAGTCTATCTATATATCAGTCTCTCTGTCTCTCATCTCCTTAGTTTGTTAGGCTTCCATAAGTGTCACATGCTGGGTGGCGGAAACAACAAATGCTTATTTTCTCACAGTTCTGGATAGGATCCCTGAAACCCAAGATCAAGGTGTCAGCAGGTTTGTTTTCTCCTGAGGCCTCTCTCATTGACTTGCAGCTGCCCTTCTTGCTCTGTCTCTGGAGGTAAGTCTGAACAATTCTGCTTTTGAGAACATCCGTCAGATTGGATAATGCATATTCTAATGGGCTCATTTTAATTTAGATAGCTCTATAGAGGTTCTATTCCAAATTCAGTCATTTTCCAGGATCTGCAGGCTCCAGGGCAGCATCACACTTGCTCCCAGCTTCTGGTGTGACCAGCAACCCTTGGTGTTCCTGGGTGTGTAGGTGCACCTCTGTGGCCCTTGCCCATCTTCACGTGACACTTTCCCTGTACTACTGTCTTCACAGATCACCTTCCTCTCTGTGTCTGTGTGTCCGTTCTTGGAAGGACACCAGCCCACTGGCCAAAGGGCTCCCTACTTCAGCATAAGCTCCACTTAACTAATTTTGAGGGCAGTGACACTATTCCCAAAGCAGGTGGTATTTTGGGGATCTGGCACAGAAACCATCCACCCCATGCAGAACCCACCAGAGGCCTCTGATCAGAGGTGACAGGATGTGGCTTATTTCCAGAAGCATCTCTCTGACTGTGGGTGCTAATTCTGATGTGTCACAAGATCCCTAGTCCTTGGAGTTCTCATCAGTACCACTTGAGTCATATGAACTAGAACAATCTTAATGCCCCTCCATTCCTGACCCCTGTGCATTCCCTCTGCAATCATTCTTGACCTGGTGTAGGATCCAGCTGTGTGGAACATACTACATTCCCACTAGTCCCAAGTGCCCATGCCAACTGACAAACATCCACTCCCAAGTATGTGCCAGCATTTCTAGCTGTACTGTCTGGGGTCCTCCAGGAATCCTGAGGCTCTGTCACCTGGTGGGAGCAAACAACATATTCCAGCTCTGGTGAATCATTTTCCATGGTTTTCTCCCTGAGGTGGTGAATGGCAGTGGCTCTTTCCTGTTTACTACCTTGTTGTGAGTCTTTTCACTCACTTTGGGACAGGATGGAGGCCTGTGTAGTGGGACAATTCCACTTACTGGATGCAGTGTTTTTTGGATTTAGCCCAACTTCTAGATCTAAGCACCACAATGCATGGATCTCTTGACCCTGTCAGGAGGGCAGTGAAGTAAGTGTCCTGGAGCAGACCAGAGAGTGTGGGTGGACCCACACCATCATGTTGGCCATTCTTTAGGTCCATACATCTGTACATGAGAGCCCCAGTGTGCATCATTTTCTTTAGAATTAAAGAGAGACACAGGTGACCCTGGGCCATGGAGCCGCAAGTGCTCCTCAGGGCCAATGCACTGACCACAAAGCCCAGGTTCTCTGCATTCCATCACTAGGAGCTTCAGCCATCTTTATGCCTTCTACAGCAAGACACAGGGAGATCAGCCATCAGGAGAAATTAGCTATGTGGAAAGGAGGCAGAGCAAGAACAACTGTACTGGGGATGTGTTCTCATCCAGGGAATGCAAGGCACATTTTTCCATTGTCCATGTACTCAGCACGGGCTCCAGGCTGTGGAGCTCCCTTCTCCTCTCAGCCCAGATACCCAGAGTGTGAACACAGAGCCTTGGGTGCACACAAGAACATCTCAATTAATGAAAAGATTACAAACTGTCAAGTAAATTCAAGGTGGATTAAATCACTAATCTAGGCAATCTGGTGTCACGTTCCCAGTGACTTAAAAGCTCAGTGGTAACTCTAGGGGAACTGAAATAATTGGGCTGCATGAAATACCACACAAGAGACAGAAATACCTTTTTCTTTAGGGGTTCTGTGATGGCTCCTCTGAACTTAAGGGTCCACAGAAAGAGAAAGAGAGAGCCCATATGTGCTAACCCCTTTTATTGAGGAGAAGCCATTCAAATGACGCAAGGGGTCAGGATTCAGGGGGCTGAGTCTAGCTTCATGATGTCTGCTGTCAGCAGGTTGACTGACATCTAGGTAGGCCACATTCAAGGTCAGAGTAAGAGAAGGGGATGCACAAAGGGCATTTCCATGGAACATTCTATCCCAGACAGGGGAAGGGCTAATATCACAAAGGAATAGGTGGGCATAGCTCCATCCATGGGGCTGCAGGAAGGCACACCCATGCACGAAGACGCATTTCCATTTTCTCAACCCTAAAGATTGGGGCTACTATCTTTGGTTACCTAATCAACCAGATCACAAGGTGACCAACAGTGCCACAGTGATCAAAAGGGGAGGCAAATGCTGGTCACATGCTATGTCGGCCTCCCTCAATCTGGGTCCAGATAGTGCTTGTGCCTGGTCACTTTCCCTGGCTGCAAAATAACTGTACAACCCATCATTGGTTGTGTGATTTTCAGATTTGATTTTTAAAAACTCGGGCAGCACCTAGGCCTGGAAGATGACTGTAAGTAACTCACAGGAGCGAGGGTGTCAGAGTGAAGGAGAAAACCACCTGGAGGTCACTCTTATGGTCACTTTTACTCCTTGTTTGTTAATTACAAAATCTGCAGAGTTTCCTTCTACTTTGCCCAAGAGAAGTTGGCCCACTGTGTCCTGTTGACTCCACAGTCACATGAACACATGTATGGATGTGCACTCTAGAAGGTGGCAACAAGCTGTCCTGTCCCATTAGTGGACTAGAACCCATGTTTTCCACCTGATTTACACAACCCAGATTATGGGGTTGGTTGGCTAAGGGCCTTATACCTGGGGATGCCAGGGAGCTTCCATGCCCCATTCAACCAGCTGTTTGCTGGGTGACAGGGGATGAAGGGTGACCCTGAAAGCAGGGGTGAGAGCTGGTCAGCTGATAAGACTTAGTGGGCCTCACCAATGCCTCTCTGTCATGAAATGGGAAGGGTGTCCAAATCTCAGCTTATGCCTCCCAGACATAAAGGAGTACTTCACCGGGGGTAAAGGCATGACTGGGGAGCTTCCTGAGAGGGTTCTAGTCCAGGTCTCACCATTTCTGCCAGGAATCTGGACAACAGTTGGCTTTGTGAAACATCATAGATCCAGGAACAGAGCAGCTGCAGCCCAGGGGCACAGCAAGCCGGCCACAGTGATTCCACAGAGGAACCAGTGGCAGTGTAATGGGGAAGATGGATCAGGCAAGGTCAGTGAGAAAGAGATCAAATTATTCACACCACCTTAAAGGAGGGCAGGTCTTAGATACTCACACTGCAAATGAGGCATTGAAATTTGTTCTGAGAGCCACCAGTGCCAGAAGAAAAGGATAGAGGTAGACTCCCTCTAGGTAGCTTGTGACACCCTCTCCCAGGTCATCAATGTTGCCAGAAAGCAGAGAAGGCACAGGGACCCAATGGAGCACCATGGAGAGAAATCACCTGCACAAGCTTTGGCTCCATTCAGCTCAGAGCTGAGGCACAGGCAGGTGGGCAAGGGGGTCAGGCAGGGAGGCAGGGATTCTCCCACGAGGCCTGGGAATTGGAAGTACAGGAAGCTCCCAGAGGAGCGAATCAATCATTTTTAAAAGCAATTTTTTGCATTAGTACCTTTTGACATGGTACAAGATACAAATGCTCTGCAAGCGCCCTCAGCACTGTCCCTCAGCCACCCAGTCTGCTTATCTCTCTAGCACGTTCAATGCACATATGGTCATAAATCCTTATGCTCACCTTGCTGAGTGCACGGGGTGGTAAGTCAGCACCAAGCTGAGCACCTTTCTCTTTGTCTCTTTATCACAGATCTGGGGGGCCTCTTCCATCTTGGGAAATAGAGTTACATCTTTATCCCCAGCAGTACACCACGACCCACTGCAGTGGTATCCACTATATTTAACCAGTTCCCACCAATGGATATTGAGGTAAAAGATATGAAATAAGCAAAAAATATACCACATAGTACCCTGATGGAACTCAATATCCTAAAAAATGACAGAAAATCTTCCTGTTGGTGGAAATTGATTCAAGGTTTCAGGGAAGACAGAGGCAATAGCTATATCTTCTGAGTGCATCTGGGGTCTCTGCCAACTATTCTGTAGCTTATGCCAACAAAGAGAATGCTGGCCCATGGCAGATTCCTTGTGAAAGTCCATTTACCAGGATGGACACCTGTGGTCATTATGGCTAGGCATTTGGGATCACAGACTTTGGTTTAGTGTGGTGTGTCTGACAGCACCTCCATCTGGGTTTGAATGAAATATCTGGAGATGGAGGAAGGTGGGGTGAGTCCTGTCCACACTGAAGCTCCCTGCCCCTCTGTTCCTTTCTGCAAGTGGTGCCCAGGCAATACTGCCAATAATCATGTATCTCAGACTCATAGAGGAGAGCAAATCCTAGAGCGAGGATGAGATGAAATCACCATGTAAGGATTCTGGCTGTGGAAATGTACAAGGCAGTGTTCCTCTGGTGAGCAAACTCCCAGAGGGTAACAGGAGCCCTGTTTTCCACACTTGGAATATTCTACAGTTTCCCTGTGGAACTCATAAGATGACTAATACTTGCTCAATGCCTAGCTGCTGTGGTAATGTCCTTCGAGAGGAGGCTCTGTGCTAGAGTCTTATCAGCCTCAACCTTAATCTCAGATACTCAGCTTTTGGGAATAAAGGAACTCTCTTAGACAACACCAATGTGTCACTATGCCTAAACCTGCCCACATAAGGGTAACTTTATACAATGAGCAATATGTACTAATGATGTCAATGACCTAATGTAACCTGTGGATATATATAAAGCTGGCAGCTCAGATGAGCAGCACTTTTACTTTGCTCCTGCACCTTGCTTCTATCTCCTGTTGTTTTCTTTATACCACTGCCCTTTTGGTTCACTGTACTTTCACCCTTCAGGCTCTTAGGGACAAGTGCCTGTGCCTCCTGATTCTGGTGCTGATGTATACAGCAGCAGGGGTTCCTCTTAGGCGAATACCAGCAGGTAGGCTGCAGCAGCAGCTCATGCAATCACATGCTGCTGCCACCCATGCTGTGTCTGCACCTTAAGGACACAAAATATCCCAGGGTCACCCATCCAGGGTCCATGGTGGGAATGGTCCAAGGAGTTACAGCCCTTCAATGGCTGAGTATGCAATTTATGATACCAGCCCTCAAGTAACTTCTGTCTAATAGAATTCTTAAGTACTGGGTGAGAATTGTGATCCCCATCTCCAGCACACCCTGGGCATGAGACAGCCATAGGGAGACCATGGAGGCCAGGTCAAGGGGGGACTGGCCATCCTGTGTCCCACACACCTGCCTTCTGAGGCTTGGCACCTCCTACCTCTTTCCCATCTCCCCTTCCTCCCATCAGGGTGCCATATAAGATGGTTGCTCATCAAATCTGAATTTGTGAAAAACTACAAGAATCTTCTCTGAAACAGGGTTCCCCATGCAATGTTTGGGTGTTGTACATTTCATACAGCAAGGCTGCTGTTACGGAAATCTGCAGGGTTAGGCCTGGAGGTTCAAAAGAGATGAAGAGGACAACCAAATGTCCAGTTGGCATTTTGGACACTCCAAAGCCATCAGAGCTGTCATGTAACTCCAGCCTCGGCCAGCAGTCTGGATGTGGGCTGCCTCCTGCTCTTGCCCATCTTCTGGGTGTCCGCCTTGATTCCTTCCAGGGATGGCAGTGTGGTACTGAGGGTGCCTGGTGACTTACTGAGACTGGCAGGGCAGCTTCTCAACTCCTAGCCTCTACTTTTAGTTTCCTCATTTTCAAGACATCTTATTCTGTCTTTAGATCTAATAGGAAGTGATGGGGTTTTTAGAAGACAGTCCCTTCTAGCGATGTATGGAACAGTGCCTAGATGGTGATACATGGCACAGAACGCACAGAGAACTCCATGCAGAAGTCTGTCTGAAATGTCCCATTTCATTTCTGCCACCCACAGGGATTTTCCTACAAGCACTTGTGTTGCTCTCCTGTGCTGCCTGGACAAATGGCTCAGGCCCAAGGAGTGTGCCAGCTGTCACAGGGCCAGGTGTTCTAAGCAGCTCAGGTCAGATTCAGATTTGAGCCCCAGATGATTATGGGCACTGCAGGCAGCTCCATGTGTTTCTCTGAATTTCTTCACTACCAGCATCCTGGGCATCCTGGTTGTTGGTGACATGGTGGATGATCTCCTTGTGTGCTGCCACTGCACTCTGCTTCCTGTTGTGTGGGAAGGTCTCCAGGTACACAGGCAGGACAGTCATCTACATGTTTGGTAGGTAGCTACGTCACAAGGCTTTCAGTGGAAAGCGGGTACTAACTCAAGGGTGGGCATGAGGATTGACTGCACAGTGCCACCCAGTGGCTTCTAGGCCAAGGATCCCTGTAGGAACACTTTAATAGGGTCCCTAAGCTCACCTTAATGAAAAGACATTCTCTAGTCACTCTGTGGGTCCCCTCAGCTCAGGAGCCTCCTGGGGTCCAGACAAGATTGTCCCCAGCCCACCAGGCTGAGGCAGCTAGAAATTATAGACCAGGAAAACATGTTCATCCAGGAGGTGTGTGGAGCCCAGAGTGTCAGCTCAGTGTAGCCCCCACACTGCACCAGCTTCCAGAGTAGACCAACAATCCACTCACATATTCTGGAGATGGTTAAGCAGGAAGTAGATGAGTAAATGTGGCTCCTCCTGGGGCTCTGAGGGCCCATGACACTCCCTGTCCTGGCTTCTTCCCTCTGACCCAGGTGAACCACCCACCTCTCCTGGATCATCGCCCTCTTGCTGTGATGCCCACACTCAGCCCACATTGCAGTGCTCTTCCTACTCCCTGCCTGTGGGGAATGGGGATGCTGTCTGGCTGATGCAGGACAATGGTGAGTGTCCAGAGGCCAATGATGTGGGCCCACTGGCCCAGCCCCCCAGGTACTGGCCATAAGCAGGCAGCCACTGTCATGGTCACCAGCCCCCAGCCAGCCCCAGCATCAGTCAGTGGGTAGGTGCTTGAATGAGGGAAATGAGAGAGAGACCAGGCTGTGAAGACTATGCAACATGCTCTGGGGCTGAAGTGTATTATCTGAGTGTCTTGGGTTTGTGAAAAACTCGGAAAGAACTTATTTCAACACCTCCAAGAAGGTCTGAATTTTAATGAACATTGCAAATGAATAACTTAGAATATAAACTAACTTCTCAAAACTCATTAGAATTCCCCCCCCCCTTTTTTTTTTTTTTTTTTTTTTTTTTGTTCCAGGGATTCAATCCAAGGTGCTTAAGTGCTGAGCCACATCCACAACCTTTTTTTTTAATTTTTATTTTGAGACAGGGTCTCATTAGGTTGCTTACAGCATCTCTAAATTGCTGTGGATATATTTGAATCTGCCATCCTCCTGCCTCGGCCTCCTAAACTGCTGGGATTACAGGTGGGCACCACCACACCTGGAATGAGAATCTTCAGAAAAATGTATCTGCTAAAAATACAGGAAGTGTGGTAAATAGCCCTACAAGAGTCTGTAAAATTGCTCTGTAGATGTTTAACATGATTGCAATAAGAATGCTGGTTTTCTTTCTCCCTGAGACACATGAATAGTTGCTCTAATTCCCTCCTTTATATTCACATAAAAATTACTCTTGAGCAAAGAAAGTCTTTGTCAAAAATTGTACAAAGATGCTAAGAGCCAATGAATAACAAATACTGAATTCCAATGAATGACTTGACCAAGGAACCCTGGGATAATAGATAGCTTCAGATGAAATTACTTCTGAAAATTGTACAGGTTGGGTACATCCTTTTTTCCAAAGACAAAACATGTTGGAAAATACTCATTCTCATGTGTTTGGTAGTTTCTTTTGGAGTGTGTGATTATAGTTAGTTAC
This sequence comes from Marmota flaviventris, assembly GCF_047511675.1. Classification (NCBI taxonomy): domain Eukaryota; kingdom Metazoa; phylum Chordata; class Mammalia; order Rodentia; family Sciuridae; genus Marmota; species Marmota flaviventris. The sequence goes on from NC_092503.1 coordinate 137,291,205, forward strand.
CTTAGCCAGAAGTGGTGTTTTAATTTTGGATTACTGATGCTGGCTTCACTAAGCTTTCTTGAGTTTGTACTGCATGACAAGCCATGTCCCCATATCTGGTGTGGTGCGCAGCTATAATCCCACCAACTTGGGAGGCTGAGGCAGGAGGATTGCAGGTCGAAGGCCAGCCTCAGAAATTTAGCAAGACCCTGTCACAGGGCTTGGGAAGACCCAAATCCCCCATGCTGGTGAAAACTCCCAGTGCTCAGAAATATCAAGAAATGAGGAGGGGCAGAGGGGGAGGGGAGAAGGCTGCAGGAGAGACTAGTATGTTTCTAAGTGGTAAGAGGAGACAAAGAGCTGTGGACACCAGGCATCACCTGGGATGGCTTCTGCAGGTTCAGCTCTGGTTTACCTATTTGAACTGTGGTTGGATCTTACAGGAGCTGTGCCAGCCACACTCATGAAATTGCACTGAGAATAGCATCTGCTGTCACTGCTCTGTGCTATGGGAGAATCGAGAGAATGGCATTCTGCCTCTGTGCAGAGTGAGGCTTCCTGCAGCTTTTTCTTCTTCTCCTCTCAAGCTCTGAGATTGGTGGGGGTCCCAACCCCACTCTTTCAGGAAGTCCTGGTGCACCTCCCTGCTGCTGAGAGACTGCTGGCCTTAAGCCACTCACATGCAGTGTCCTTAGCCCAAGAGGGCCTATTGATTGTAGTTGGGAACCCAAGGTGGCCTTGAGCCCACAGGTCCTCAGCACCCAGCCACACAATTCTTGTGCATCTTCCCTGCCCCCTCCTCTGACAGGCTGCTCTTGTTTCCATAGAGAAGCCTCTACCTGGAGGATGACATGGGGGTAGGAACGTTCAGCATGCTGTATGGCGCTGTGCTCCTGTCCCCCATGTTCCTCCCACCCATCCTCATCAAGAGATGTGGCTACAAGTGGACCATTGATGCTCCGTGTGCTGCTACATGGCCTTCTCCCTGGGCACCTTATGCACCAGCTGGTGCCATCCCTTCCAGCCCACCCACATCTGTGTCGCCATCCTTGTACACAGCACACCCTGGGCACGAGACAGTCTTGAGGAGGCCACAGAGGCTAGGTCAAGGCTGGACTGGCCAGTCTGTTTCCCCTGACCTGCCTTCCTAGGCTTGTCCCACCCTGCCTCATTCCCATCAACCCTTCCTCCAAGGCAACGCTGCCAACCCAGCACCATGTGAGGAAGCTGCCCATCAAATCTGAATTTCAGATACAGTCCAAGTATCTTTAAGGGACGAGTATGTCCCATGGAATACTCGTTTGGGTGTTGTACATTTCCTACCACCATAACCTCTCCCCTCCCTTCACTCCCCTCTGTCTAATCCAAAGTACCTCTGTTCTTCCCTAGCCCTCTACCCTTATTATTCATTAGCATCCTCATATCAGAGAAAACATTTGGCCTTTACTAATCAAGGCTTCTATTTTACCCAGAGAGCAGGTTGGCCAGCACAGTATACAGTTCTTGTACCTCCTACCACACAAGTTTACTATCACCCTAGACAGTTTCCTTTTCCACTGTGGAAGATTAATTTCTCTTTTTGACCAAGGAGAATAGCTCAGATTTACATTAGACCCTTGCAACTCAAGGTGTGGTCAATGGACCAGCCTTGTGTTGGTCCTTGGGAACACCTTGCCAATGTGCTTACAATATGAGGTCAGAGTTGTTCCTTACATCTATGGGTTTTGTTTCTCTTTTCTGAGTAATTAGTGTATATAAAGGACAAATGAGTCTTAATCAACCTTATTATTAATTAGCATCCTCATATCAGAGAAAACATTTGGCCTTGAGTTCTTTGTGATTGGCTTATTTCACTTAGCATATTGTTCAACTCTATCCATTTACCTGCAAATGCCATATTTTCATTCTTTTTAAGGCTGAGTAATATTCCATTGTATATATAAACCACATTTTCTTCATCCACTCATCTATTGAAGGGCACCTAGGTTTGTTCCCTAGTTTAGCTACTATGAATTGAGCAGCTATAAACATTAATGTGGCGGCATCCTTATAGTATGTTCATTTTAAGTCCTCTGGGTATAAACTGAGGAATGAGATAGCTGTGTCAAATGGTGGTTCTGTTTCTCCATAATGCTTTCCATGATGGTTGCATCAATTTGCAGTCCCACCAACAATGTATGAGTATACCATTTCCCTCACATCCTCGCCAACATATATTGTTGTCTGTGTTCTTGATGATTGCCATTCTGCTTTGGAAGGTGAGTGAAGTCTTGTAAATACCCATTTATTTTTTAAAAATCCAAAATATTTTCAGAAGTGATTTGAAATGCAGTCATAAGGCCCCCTCTAGGAGGCACACATGTTCATATTTGATCAGTGGGTTAGAGGACATGAAGAATATTTTAACCCTGAAAAGGAGAAGGAGGTCCTATGCCAGAGTGGTTGTACCTAAAAAACATTTTTCATATTATAAACATCATTTTGTGTGTGCATTTTATTCATTACTGAATATATAGTTGACAATGATAAGTATTTTTTTAAATATCTAGACTTTCTAAAGTTTTAAAGTGCCTGATACATGGTAAAAGTGGAAGTGGTAAAATATAACACATTTTGTAAATTTTTTTGGTTAAAATTCTCATGAAATATTTTGGGGAGGCAGTAGCAAACCCCTTGTTGAGTAGGTCCTTGGGAACACCTTGCCAATGTGCTTACAATGAGGCCAGAGTTGTTCCTTACATCTATGGGTTTTGTTTCACTTTGCTGAGTACGTAGTGTATATAAAGGACAAATGAGCCTAATCTACATATAATCTTTCTAGATGTTAAAGAGGTTGCCACTGTATGACAAAAGTAGAATTAATAAACAAGTTATGTGTGTGTGTTGTGTTAAAATTCCTAGGAAGTATTGTCTTCTGAAAATTTAAGCATTGTAGCCCACCAAGTGGGTGAAGGGCCAGAATGCTCATATTTTGAAGACATTTTCAAATTAGAACTATTGTTACATGTGTGTAGTTTATTCCAGACTGTCATATACAAAGTGGACAAATTGAGTCCCTACTTAAAACATCCAGTCTTTCTAGATGTTTAGAGGTACCCAATATATGTTAAATATAGAGGTAGCAAAAGATCACTTTGAAATATTTTTTTTTGCTAAACTTCAAATGAAATATTGTCTTTTGGGAATAGAACTCTTAAGCCACCTCTGTGATCAGTATAGTACTGTCTGTACATATTCAGTGATGTGGAGGAGGTGGGAGGGATGCAATTGCAAAAGGTAATATGTTAGTATGTTCACACATGGACATTTTCAGACATCAGTTTGCTGGATGCTTTCTTGCATTTTGTTTTGCTGTGTATTTAGTTTATATAGTGGACAAATGCATCGCCATTGCAACATCTAGTCTCTAGGTGTTAAAGAGGTTGCCAGTGTATGACCAAGTTGTTAGTAAAATGAGTACATTTTTTGTTGGAATTCATAAGAAAGCTTGTCCTCTGTAAATTACTGTTGGACATAAAGTTGTTCAACCATCTTTAAGTGTTATGTATGCCTGTATTGTCCACTGGACAAAAAGTAGAGAGAAGGATGTGAGAGAGGAAATGTTCAAGGACAACTGGTCATATTAGAAGATACCTCGGATTATAACCATTGCTATGTGAGCAATTTTATTTACCAGTGCTATGTGCATAGAGGACAGCTTATTATGTGGAGTGTCTAGTCCTTCTATATATTTAGAAGTGCTTGACACATTTAAAAGTAGAAGTAATTGAATAAAAGTTTTTTTAAAATAGCTCTTAAAAACTGATTCAAAATACTATGTTTGCAATTGTTAAACCACTTCTGAATGGAATTGTTAAACCACCTCTGAATGGTTTACTGCCTATTATTGTTCACTGGGTTAAGGGAGGAGGAAGGGAAGAGGCTACATAAGGTTTTTTGTTAGAGTGTGCTATAAAATCTCAGGTAACTCCTTGCCTTGTAAGGTGTGTTTCATTTATCTTTGCTGTACTGTATATAGTATGTATATCCTGGAAATGAAGTCATAATTTTATAATGTTTAGTCTCTATATATGAAAGAAGTTGACATTATATAACAAAAGTAGAGCTGGTAAACGAATACATTTTCTGTAGTGTGTGTTAAAATTCATAGAAAGGCATTCTTCTGAAAAGAACTTTTATAAGTGAAATTGTAACATCACATCTGAGTGACACATGTGCCTATGTCAGATGTGACATAGGAGAAATAAATAGGAAGAAATGAAGGATTCTAGGTCAGAATGATCTAATTTTGAAGACATCTTCAGATATAACCATTGTCATGTGTGGAGTTTTTTCAACACTACTGGACACACTTAAGTCCTTATTTGAAAAATTTAGTCTTTCTGGATGTTTAGAAGTGCACAAAGTGTGTTAAAAGTTGAGGTAGTAAATAAAACATTTTATAGATATATTTGTTTATAAAATCCATAAGGAGATAACTGTCTTTTGGAAATGGAATGATCAAAACACTTTTCTGAGCAGTACATGTTATATTTGTGCTCTTTTGGGGTGAAAGAAAGAAAAGAAAATGCAAAAGGCCAGCTAGTACCACATCCCTGGAAAACACTGATCTTTTTACCATGTCCATGGTTTTACTTTTCCCAGAGACATTACACTATGTACCTTTTCAAATTGGCCTCTTTCAATTAAAATATGAGTGCAAATTTCCTTGGTGCCTTTTTGTGGCTTGATAGGTTATTTCTTTATAGGGCTGAGCAATTCCATTGTGTGGAATGACATTTTATTGTCAACCTCAGTCTTTTCCTCTTAAGGACTTCAGCTGATTAGTTGAGGACCATGAGCACTTTGGAAGGCAATCTGCTCACATAAATGTTCATTACATCTAAAGAATACCTTTACAGCAATAGCCAGACTGGTGTTTGATTGACTTTCTGGGTATGATGACCAAGTTGACACACAAAAGTAATCAACACAGAAAGTGGGTTTCTTTTTGTCCTCTCTCTTATGATCTCTGGGTGAACACCAAATAATTCTAAAAGGGGAAAAAAATGATCACAGCTGTGATTTAGAAAGATTCCCAGGATGCATTATGAAAAGTATATCATGAAAGGCCGCAGTCATGGGCAATGGTGAGAAAGAGGAAAGATGAAATGGAGTCAAGGCAGGCAGGATGTAGAGTCCTCAGCCAGTGGTGAAAAAACAGTCCCCAGTGAAGTCCCAGCTTCTCCTATGTCATTCATAGCTCTTCAACCAAGACTTGGGCATATCTATGTCAAAGATAAATAAAACCAGTCAAGGTTTTAATCAATATTATACAATGGAATTAGTGAAGAGGTTCCAACAAGAACCAAATTAAACTTTGTGGAGAAAGGACTGGATATTTTAAATGGAGAACTGAACTAGTAAGAGGGAGGGTGGGGGGAAGGCTGAGGAACAAAAATTTAAAAGTACAAAGTGTAATTGTCCAAGTTCATGTTCTGTCCTCCCACAGAGACTAAGGCAGAGGCCCTGTTCTTCCTGATGATTGCATTCCAAAGGAATGGTTTTCAGGTCCTTGAGAAATGCACTCTGGGTTGTAGGAGATACACATTTCTATATGCAAAGGGACAGAGGGAAGACTCACAATGGTAAATCCTTTAGAGTAATTGCTTTGAGAAAGAGAGGGCAGGCCCTTTCATGAAATGTTAGCTATAAAAAATGGTGAATTCTTTGAGCAGTCTTGAGTTTTCTGAGGCAGGTATTTTAAGGGAAAGGGCTAGGTTAATCCTGCAGATATGGCCTTGAACTATTGAAAACCATGTGAGTGTTTGTTTGAGTTTTTTAATGTAGAAGAAAGCAATAAAGAAAATCATGTGTGGAGTTTTTATAAGCCGTAGTTGAGACCTAGTTGAGAAGGAAGTTCAGCAGAGCCTGCCTGCTTGGTCCAGAAAAGAGTCTGTATGATTACTGTTGCTCATCCCCAAAAAATTTGGACATAGGTTTTCCAATTCCCTCAGCTTCAGACTTTGCAGATCTAAGGAAACCTCAGGCTGGGCTTCCAGCATCTCTACCTCAGACTTCTGCTGGCCCAGTGGAGGAGTGGAGCCAGATAGCATCAGTGTCCCCAGGATGTGATGAAATCCCTTTACTTCTTGTGGTAAGATAAAGAAACCCCATGCCTGAAAAAGAACAAGTAGGACTACTCATACAGCAGCATATGTGGTTTCCCACTAGGTCTCAACTTCTGAACTCAATGACTGGCCATGTTCTTCAGCAATGGCCACTCCCTATGTTCATGCCTGTTCCCTTCCATCAGATTTCCATCAGGGTTTCAAGATAAAAACACATTCACCTGTTAATTAATCCCAGGAGAACATTACAAACTGCAGAAGCTTGAGAGTGCTAAGTGGATTGTTGACTGTGCTTCTTGTGTCTTCCAGGGGAGAGGAATGGTGAAGGAGTCTTTGGGATTTGATCGGGATCCCATGGAGACTTTGTGGAAGAAACAACTCCAAGGTCCCTGTGTCCTCCCTGCCAGAACAGAACTTTCTCTTTCAAGCCCTGTGGAATAATATTACACAAAACTACCAAAGTGTTCCAGATATTCAGTGAGGAGAGAAGAGTATAATTATGATGAGATGAATTGATAAAAAATCAGGGGCCAGAGTAGGGGCACAGCTCAGTGGTAGACACAAGCTTAGCCTATGTGAGGCCCTGGGTTTCCTCTCCCCCAATCCTGGAGAGGGCAATAGAGGAACAGGAGTAGGGGAAAGAGGAAGAGGAGGTTGTTAGTTGAGAACCTTTTAAGGAATGGAATTTTCATTTTCTCCAAGAGCAGCCAGGCTGAATGGCTTGCTCTATGTGATCTGTGATGCCATTTTGTAGAAGATAAGTTGCTATTTCAACAAAAAATGATATGGACTTTTTGATGCCAATTTGATTGAGTTCAGTACAGCTATACTAAGGTGTATATTCAATTGACCCAAATCTCTTCTCTCTTCATACCACTCTGTCTATTTAAATGATTATAGAACCTTCTTAGATACTGCTTGGAGAGTCTATAGAATTGATGCATCATTTATTTAAGATCTACTGCTGTCCTTTTGTATCCTCTGCCACATTTAAATTAATACTTTTCATCATCAACACAGTCTGAAAGTTGAGTCCTCAGCTATAAAGTGGTCATGTAGATAATCCAAAACATACTAATATGAAAATATTTACAATGTCTCCTAAATGAGAACATGCTATTAGAGAGAAATGATATGAACTCATCACTGACCTAGGAATACGGTGGGGACCTCAATTTGAAAGCATCATATTAGTTTGTTAATTGGATTTTGGATCTGAAGGAAATTGTGAAACAAGTTTTTCTCACGTGACACCATCAGGCATCTGCCATTGCTATTCTCTCCACTAACTAAGGGAATACCTGGAAGTATCAAATGAAAGGTTTGGGAAGCTAAAAAGGGGGATCTGTTTGTTTTCTAAATATGTCTATTACTTTGGGGGTTCCTTGATTGGGTATACTACAGATAGAAAAGTTACATAGGAAATGTGATCCTCATATTCTCTTGGACTACAGCATATCAACAGGATGACCATACAACCTGGTTTGTCTAAGGTCTCAGTTGTATTTGTGACCATGGTGCCTTTCCCATTTCAGCAATGGACATGATTTTTCCATTAATAATGAAGTGTCTTTTATTAATAGATATAAGAGAAACTGTGGCAGATCTTTACAGCAGTCCCCTTATCCATCAGAGGGATCCCAGGATCCCCAGTGGATACCTGTAGCCACAGATAATACTGAACCCTATAGATACCATGTGTTTTCTTTAGGTCAAAGATTTCCAACTTCTCACTTAAATGAAGGACTCTAGAGCTTCTCTTTGCTGTGTTCGACTTGTCAGCATCATTACTCTTGTACTTTGAGGACATTATGAAGTAAACTAAGGGTTACTTGAACCTTAGTTTTACAACCCAAGGATTGATTGCCATGCTGTCATGTTAAGTATGGCCACTAAGTGATTCATAGGCAAGTACACCATAGAGTGTGGATTCCCTGGACAAAGGGATGATTCACATTCCAGGCAGAACAGAGCAGGATGGTGTAGGATTTAACATGATACATAGAATGGTGCTCAAGTTCATTGAATAATTTTCAAACCTGGTTGGCTGCAGGCAACTGAAACCACAGAAATAAAAATCATGGATAAGGAGTACTACTACACTGATGGTTCTGGTTTCTGCCACAGTCGTTCCTAAGAGAATATGATGTACCAGTGTTGACCTTCAGGCAGGGCCCACTTAAAAAATAAAACCACATCAGTTATTTCACCAGAGGAGATTTAATATAAAATTGTTCTTTAGGGAAAGGGGAGAAATAGCATGTTAAAAGGGGGGCAGCTGTAATCTCAGGCCAATGTCAAGTGAACAATGAACAGTCTGGGGTCACCAGGGACCTACATGCACACACATACACAGACTTCAGGCTTTTGAAGTTGACAAGGCTGCCATTGGAACAAGAAGCTGACCTCTGGCAAAGGCACTGACCTGAGGGCAGCTGGCCCACAGAAGCTGTCTGCTGCAGCAGCAGCAGGGTATGGGCAGGCTAGATGGAGCTGGTCTATACAAACAATTTTCCAAGTAATCATACAGTTGATTGAGGTTGCAGCATTGTGACTCCTGAAATGGCCATTGCACAGGGTCAGCTTGAGGGTGAGGCTAGAGATGGTCATTGTGGATTGTTGGGCCCTACCCTGATTATTCCCTTCCAGAACCTGAAAGGGAAGTGCTTTTCCACTAGGTCCTCACGGCGTCTCACCAGTGCCTTCTACTGCAATGCTGGCAGACAGAGAGCAGAGTGCAGGGAGACAAGCAGTGAGCTAGTGCTGGCGTGGTCAGGTCTCTGGGTGTTGGGGGACCAGTCTGTAAGCTAGTTGTTCTAAAATCTAAACTCAGTGGTCTTGTGAGAGCCACCATCCTGTCTTGGCTTTGGTTTCCCTTTCCTCTGGTGGCATTTCTGGTGCTAGCTAGGTTTTGGCTTTTTCTGGTGGCTGCCTCTGGGCAACCTGTTTGATGGCAGCATCAGTTTGGCCGTTCCATTTTTTGCCACTGGACCTTTGTAGTGGACAATTGCCACCTCCTTTGGTTCCCATACTTTTTATGGAAGTTTTAAAATTTTTAGGTGGGATCTTGATCCCTATTTTTTCTGTGGTAAGGAGTCCTCTTCCCTTGTTTAAGCTCCATGGACATGAGGAGTAGGAAGTCATCCCCAGACTTGGTGTAGACGTTGGCTCAGTGTTGGCTCAATGGTCTTGGCTGAGTTCTAATGTCCTGGTTAATGTCCATATTTATGCTCTTTGTGCTGACCATCCTTGGAGAAGTGACTCTGTTTCCATCCCTTTAGAGTCATACACCACAGCATATCCAGCCATCCTCTTTTTATCTTCTATAAAATTGCTTTTATTAGTATAAAGGACCATGTCTGGGTTTTGGAGTGGGCTGTCAGTCAGGTCTGGTCTGCTGGAAATTATTTTATCTACTATTTCCAAACAGTTATGCTCAGGGGCCCTGCCTCACCCACTAGGAAGGTAGCTGACTTTAGAGTTTGTATAACTTGCAGTTTTATGAGTGAATTCTCATGGAGTGACCTTGAGATCAGGTCATTTGTGAAGTATGAGCACATGGTGACCTTTGTGCAATAGAAGCACATGGTGACCTTTGTTATCCTTCAGGGTTACAACTCAGTGTGGAACTTTAACTTTGAGATTTGTCCCAGTCTCAGTTTGTCAGCTTCTCTTATGAGCAAAGAAGTGACTGCAGGGGGCTCTGACTCAGGGCCCCATCTAGCTGTGACTGAGTTAGTTTCTTTAGATAACTACCCCACTGGCCTTTGTCAAGATCCCAGTTCTTGGGTAGGGACTCCCAAATTCATTTTGTTCTTGTCCTAAACAAAGAGGTTAAACTCTCTTATTACATCAGGAGTTCTCTGGTCTGGGGCCTCAAGATTTTGGCCTTGATTGTCTGAAAGACCACCTCCTGGTTTGTTCCTCACTCAATGGGACTTATTTCCCCCTCCTTTCAAGGTCTCCTACAGGTGTCTGTCTATGTCTGAAAATCCAGTCTCTATACCCTGCAGCATCCTGTTGTTCCTAGGAACTCTCAGACTTTTTGAAAATGGTGGGAGTAGGGATGGCAAAAAATGCACATTGTTTTTGTTGTTATTGTTTCTTTTTTTAGATCCAGAATTCACCATCCTTGTATCATGTTAAAACCTAATGAATGAATTTGTCTCTGACAGATTTGTGTCTTTATTTATTTTGATATGCAATATCTTGCCCCTGTTAGTAGGGAAAGGAGGACCTTTATTCCTTCTAGGCATTGAGCCTCTGTTGAGCTGGCCATCAGAAGGATATTAACATGTTGTAACATGACAGACAGGAGTGTCTGTCCTGGAAACCCAGTCAAGTCAGTGGCTAAGCCTCTGCTGAAGAGTGTAGGGGAATTCTTGCATCCTTGAGGGAGTCTCATATAAGTGAGCTGTTTCTTAGTTCCTGTTTGTGGGTTTTTCTTTTCTTCTCTCTCTCTCTCTCTCTCTCTCTCTCTCTCTCTCTCTCTCTCTCTGGCAAACAATGTTAAAACCAAGTTGTGGAAGGCTCACACTGATACTGATATCATCATGTTATTTTTTTGATTTTAGTTATATTTCCCTGACAACATTTAGTCAAAATATGTTCTTCTCAAAAGGGAAGCCTTTTACTCCTTTTACATGTGAGTAAGCAAATACTGGGCAATTTTTGACAACTGGACAACTTGTATTTTATTGAGAGAGGATGGCTGAGGAATCATTACATTTAGGGATTGAGAGCTCCTGCAAAAGAAGATGAGGAAGAATGGCTGTGGGAGGGAATAAGAAAGCAAGCATTGTGGGTTTTTTTTTTTTTTTGGGGGGGGGTGCTCTTAGAAAATCTCTACTGTATTTCCCCCTTTGATGTTTGGGTCCTTTTAGGGTTAAAGAACATCATCCTGATTTAATTGTTTATATTTCCTTAACATCGTGACATGAGTGGCTGTCATGTGCCCATTATGTGAAAGTTCTCACCTTGAGATGGTGTCTCACAACAAGGGGAGAATGCACACCTTGGTCTGCTTGGTCACTCTCTTTGTAGAGAATTAGATGGCTCTTTGCATCGATATCAGGTTAGTATAAGCCCCTGACCTAGACCAACTTCTCATGGAGGGACTTTTGATCATCTTGGAATTGGTGCTGTCTTAAACTTATGAGGTCACCATGGAACCACAATCAGGACTCATTCAGGCTCCATAGTCTGAAGATGGTGGAGCAAAGACTAAGTCGCTCAGGTCACATGCATGCACATAACAGAACTGACAGACAGACCTCCCCAGTAGGCAAACCTGTACTGAGTGACACTTCAGTCACTGGGAAGTGATTAGTTTCCCTTTCCACTGCAGGCAGCTCCTAACTTGGGCAAATGATTTTGGGGGACTAACCAGTTTAATTTCCAGTTATGAAATCTGCTTCTGTTCTTCTTCTGAGTTCATTCAGGAAGTAGTGAGAGCAAGGGTCATCATAGCTCCTGTGAGAGTCAGGATCTGGCATGTGACCAGGCGATGCCTATCCCTCTGTCAGGTTCCTAGACAAAGCCCCCCAATGTATGTTAAGGAAAATATGGAAAAATACCAAAAATAATGTTCATGGAAAGAGACAAGCAGCACTTGGAGAAATAGAAGAGCAAGGTTTCTTCAGCACTGCTGCAGCTCAGCAGAGTCTTCTCCAAAAGCTGACCACTGCCCTTTGTTCTCAGAATCTTTTATAGAGTACAGACTTCTGGGTTTCAAGACTTTCTCATGCAAGTAACCTTGAGGTCTCCCCCCTTCTCTACGCATCTCTGGTTCCTTCCATAGCTGCTGAGCAAGCATGTTAACAGAAAGAGAAACTGGCAGGTTGCATTTTCTATCAACTGAGTTTTATCTATTAACAGAAATAGAAGAAACATCTTAGGAAGGAGCTGCTGCTTCAGTGGCATCAACATTAACACGAAAACTTGTTAGAAATTGCAAAAACTCAAACATCCACCAGACCCTCTGAATCTGTTTGTTGTTTGTCCAAAGAGGCCGGATACCAAATACATATGGCTGTCATCTCTCAGTCTATCTATCTATTGATCTGTCTGTCTGATTAGTTTGTTGGACTTCCATAATTGTCACATGCTGGGTGGCTGAAAAAACAAAAATTTATTTTCTCACAGTTCCAGATGCCTGAAGCCCAAGATCAAGGTGTCAGCAGGTTTGTTTTCTCCTGAGGCCTCTCTCATTGACTTGCAGCTGCCCACCTTCTTGCTCTGTCTCTGGAGGTATGTCTGAACTATTCTGCTTTTGAGAACATCTGTCAGGTTGGATAATGCACATTCTAATGGACTCATTTTAATTTAGATAGCTCTATAGAGATTCTATTCCAAATTCAGTCATTTTCCAGGATCTACAAGCTCCAGGGCAGCATCACACTTGCTTCAAGCTTCTGGTGCGACCAGCAACCCTTGGTGTTCCTGGGTGTGTAGGTGCACCTCTGTGGCCATTGCCCATCTTCACGTGACACTTTCCCTGTACTACTGTCTTCACAGATCACCTTCCTCTCTGTGTCTGTGTGTCCATTCTTGGAAGGACACCAGCCCACTGGCCAAAGGGCTCCCTACTTCAGCATAAGCTCCACTTAACTAATTTTGAGGGCAGTGATACTCTTTCCAAAGCAGGTGGTATTTTGGGGATCTGGCACAGAAACCATCCACCCCATGCAGAACCCACCAGAGGCCTCTGATCAGAGGTGACAGGATGTGGCTTATTTCCAGAAGCATCTCTCTGACTGTGGGTGCTAATTCTGATGTGTCACAAGACCCCCAGTCCTTGGAGTTCTTATCAGTACCACTTGAGTCATATGAACTAGAACAATCTTAATGCCCCTCCATTCCTGACCCCTGTGCATTCCCTCTGCAATCATTCTTGACCTGGTGCCGGCTCCAGCTGTGTGGAACATACTACATTCCCACTAGTCTCAAGTGTCCATGCCAACTAACAAATATCCACTCCCAAGTATATGCCAGCATTTCCAGCTGTGCCACCTGGGGTCCTCCAGGGATGTTGAAGCTCTGTCACCTGGTGGGAGCAAACAACATATTCCAGTTCTGGTGAATGATTTTCCATGCTTTTCTCCCTGAGGTGGTAGATGGCAGTGGTTCTTTCCTGTTTACTACCTCAGTGTGAGTCTTTGCACTCACTTTGGGATAGGATGGAGGCCCATGTAGTGGGACAATTCCACTTACTGGTGCAGTGGTGTTTGGATATAGGCCAACTTCTAGATCTAAGCACCACAATGCATCGACCCCTTGGCTCTTCAGGAGGGCAGTGAAGTAAGTGACCTGGAGCAGACCAGAGAGTGTGGGTGGACCCACACCACCATGGTGGCCATTCTTTAAGTCCATACATCTGTACATGAGAGCCCCAGTGTGCATCATTTTCTTTAGAATTAAAGAGAGACACAGGTGACCCAGGGCCATGGGGCCACCAGTGCTCCTCAGGGCAAGTGCACTGACCACAAATCCCAGGTTCTCTGCATTCCATCACTAGGAGCATCAGCCATCTTTATGCCTTCTGCAGCTGAGACACAGGGAGCTCAGCCATCAGGAGAAATGAGCCATGTGGAAAGGAGGCAGAGCAGGAACAACTGCACTGGGGATGTGCTCTCATCCAGGGAATGCAAGCCACATTTCTCCGTGGCCTATATACTCAGCAAGGGCTCCAGGCTGTGGAGCTCCCTTCTCCTCTCAGCCCAGACACCCAGAGTGTAAGCACAGAGCCTTGGGCGCACACAACGACATTTCAAGTAATGAAAAGATTACAAACTGTCAAGTAAATTCAAGGTGGATTAAATCACTAATCTAGGCAATCTGGTGTCATGTTCCTGGTGATGTAAACACTCAGGATTCACTCCAGGGGAACTGAAATAACTGGGCTGCACAAAATAACCACACAAGAGACAGAAATACCTTTTTCTTTATGGGTTCTGTGATGGCACTTCTGACCTTAAGGGTCCGCAGAAAGAGAGAGAAGCCACACATACTGACCCCTTTTATTGAGGAGAAGCCATTCAAATGAGGCAAGGAGTCAGGATTCAGGAGGCTGAGTCTAGCTTCAGGATGTCCACTGTCAGCAGGTAGACTGACATTTAGGTAGGCCACACCCAATGGCAGAGTAAGAGAAGGGGACTCAAAAAGGGCATTTCCCCAAATGTTTTCTTTGATATAATGAGAGCAACTAAGAACAGAGCAGGGAGGAAGAGCAGGAAGAAAAGATTAACATTAAACAGAGACATGAGGTGGGAGGGAAAGGGAGAGAAAAGGGAAATTGCATGGTAATGGAGGGAGACCCTCATTGTTATACAAAATTACATATAAGAGGTTGTGAGGGGAATGGGAAAATAAACAAGGAGAGAAATGAATTACAGTAGATGGGGTAGAGAGAGAAGATGGGAGGGGAGGGGAGGGGGGATAGTTGAGGATAGGAAAGGTAGCAGAATACAACAGTTACTAATAGGGCATTATTTTAAAATGTGGATGTGTAACCGATGTGATTGTGCAATCTGTATTTGGGGTAAAATTGGGAGTTCATAACCAACTTGAATCTAATGTATGAAATATGATATGTCAAGAGCTTTGTAATGTTTTGAACAACCAATAAAAAAATAAAACAATTTTTTAAAAAGGGCATTTCCATGGAACATTCTATCCCAAACAGGGCAAGGGGTAATATCACAAAGGAATAGGTGGGCATAGCTCCACCCATGGGGCTGCAGAAAGGCACACCCATGCACGAAGACACATTTCCATTTTCTTAACCCTAAAGATTGGGGCTACTATCTTTGGTTACCTAAGCAACCAGAACACAGGGTGACCGACAGTGCCACACCAATCAAAAGGGGAGGCAAACATTGGTCACATGCTATGTTGGCCTCCCACAATCTGGGTCCAGATAGTGCTTGTGCCTGGTCACTTTCCTTGGCTCCAAAATAACTGTACAACCCATCATTGGTTGTGAGTTTCAGACTTGATTTTTAAAAACTCGGGCAGCACCTAGGCCTGGAAAATATCTGTAAATAACTCACAGGAATGGGGGTGTCAGAGTGAAGGAGAAAACCACCTGGAGGTCACACTTAGGAAAGTTGTCCGACTGTGTCCTGTTGTGTCCACAGTCACATGAACACATGTTCGGATGTGCAATCTGTAAGGTGGCAACAAGCTCCCCTTCCCATTAGTGGACAAGAACCCATGTTTTCCACCTGATTTACACAACCCAGATTATGGGGTTGGTTGGCTAAGGGCCTTATACCTGGGGATGCCAGGGAGCTTCCACGCCCCATTCAACCAGCTGTTTGTTGGATGACAGGGGATGAAGGGTGACCCTGAAAGCAGGGGTGAGAGCTGGTCAGCTGATAACACTTTGGGGGCCTCACCAATGCCTCTCTGTCATGAAATGGGAAGGGTGTCCAAATCTCAGCTTATGCCTCCCAGAAGTAAAGGAGTACTTAACCGGGGGCAAATGCATGACTGGGGAGCTTCCAGAGATGGCTGTAGTCCAGGTCTCACCGTCTCTGCCAGGAATCTGGACAACAGTTGGCTTTGTGAAACCTCATAGATCCAGGAACAGAGCAGCTACAGCCCAGGGGCACAGCAAGCCGGCCACAGTGATTCCACAGAGGAACCAGTGGCAGTGTAATGGGGAAGATGGATCAGGCAAGGTCAGTGAGAAAGAGATCAAATTATTCACACCACCTTAAAGGAGGGCAGGTCTTAGATACTCACACTGCAAATGAGGCATTGAAATTTGTTCTGAGAGCCACCAGTGCCAGAAGAAAAGGATAGAGGTAGACTCCCTCTAGGTAGCTTGTGACACCCTCTCCCAGGTCATCAGTGTTGCCAGAAAGCAGAGAAGGCACAGGGACCCAATGGAGCACCATGGAGAGAAATCACCTGCACAAGCTTTGGCTCCATTCAGCTCAGAGCTGAGGCACAGGCAGGTGGGCAAGGGGGTCAGGCAGGGAGGCAGGGATTCTCCCACGAGGCCTGGGAATTGGAAGTACAGGAAGCTCCCAGAGGAGCGAATCAATCATTTTTAAAAGCAATTTTTTGCATTAGTACCTTTTGACATGGTACAAGATACAAATGCTCTGCAAGCGCCCTCAGCACTGTCCCTCAGCCACCCAGTCTGCTTATCTCTCTAGCACGTTCAATGCACATATGGTCATAAATCCTTATGCTCACCTTGCTGAGTGCACGGGGTGGTAAGTCAGCACCAAGCTGAGCACCTTTCTCTTTGTCTCTTTATCACAGATCTGGGGGGCCTCTTCCATCTTGGGAAATAGAGTTACATCTTTATCCTCAGCAGTACACCATGACCCACTGCAATGGCATCCACTATATTTAACCAGTTCCCACCAATGGATATTGAGGTAAAAGAAATGAAATAAGCAAAAAATGTACCACATGGTGGTACCCTGATGGAAATTGATATCCTAAAAATTGACAGTCTGTCGCACGACCAGCACGCTAGCCTCATACTAGAAGTCCTAAGCATAGAAGTTAACTAGTGAGATCAAAAGAAACACACATAAACTCAATTTACCTTTTTCTTGACCAGGTCTGAAATGGCCCTCCCTGGATTCTGCTCCTCGAGCCACCTGGTGGGTAGCAAGGTTTAAACAAGAGACTAGCAGGAGAGAGAGGAAGGGTTCACCAGGGAGTGGCCTTTTGTTGGGGAACAAGAAATTCAGGGGAAAATTCCATCCAACGAAGGTCCATGGGGACAGCATTCCAAGGTCATGGTCAGTGATTAGTCTCAGGGTCAATGGTCAGTCACACCCCCACATGGATGGGCTCTCGCACCTAAAAAGGGTGGGGATTTGTTCTGACACAGGTTGGCTGGAATGCCTCACACCCAGTCAGGGAGGTGCCCAATCACGTGCGAGAACGGTTTCCCACATGACAAAAAAGCTTCCTATTGGTGAAAATTGATTCAAGGATTCAGGGAAGACAGAGCAATAGCTATATCCTCTGAGTGCATCTGGGGTCTCTGCCAACTATTCTGTAGCTTATGCCAGCAAAGAGAATGCTGGCCCATGGTAGGTTCCTTGTGAAAGTCCCGAGGTCCTACATTCACCAGCATGGACAACTATGGTCATTATGGCTAGGCATTTGGGATCACAGACTTTGGTTTAGTGTGGTGTGTCTGACAGCACCTCCATCTGGGTTTGAATGATATATCTGGAGATGGAGGAAGGTGGGGTGAGTCCTGTCCACACTGAAGCTCCCTGCCCCTCTGTTCCTTTCTGCAAGTGGTGCCCAGGCAATCCTGCCAATAGTCATGTATCTCAGACTCGTAGAGGAGAGCAAATCCTAGAATGAGGATGAGATGAAACCACCAGTGTTCCTCTGGTGAGCAAACTCCCAGAGGGTAACAGGCACCCTGTTTTCCACACTTGGAGTATTCTAAAGTTTCTCTGTGTAACTAGTAAGATGACTAATACATGCTCAATGCCTAGCTGCTGTGGTAATGTCCTTCGAGAGGAGGCTCTGTGCTAGAGTCTTATCAGCCTCAATCTTAATCTCAGATACTCAGCTTTTGGGAATAAAGGAACTCTCTTAGACAACACCAATGTGTCACTATGCCTAAACCTGCCCACATAATGGTAACTTTATACAGTGAGCAATATGTACTAATGATGTCAATGACCTAATGTAACCTATGGATATAAATAAAGCTGGCAGCTCAGATGAGCAGCACTTTTACTTTGCTCCTACATCTTGCTTCTATCTCCTTTTGGTTTTTTTACACCACTGCCCTTTTGGTTCACTGTACTTTCAACCTTCACCCTCTTTAAGAACAAGTACCTGTGCCTACTGATTCTGATGTTGATGTATACAGCAGCAGGGATTCCTCTTGGGTGAATACCAGCAGGTACCTTAAGGACACAAAATATTCCAGGGTCACCCATCTAGGCAGGGTCCATTGTGGGAATGGTCCAAGGAGTTCCAGCCCTTCAATGGCTGAGTATGCAATTTATTTTTTTTATTATTGGTTGTTCAAAACATTACAAAGCTCTTGACATATCATATTTCATATATTTGATTCAAGTGGGTTATGAACTCCCATTTTTACCCCATATACAGATTGCAGAATCACATCAATTACACATCCACGTTTTTACACATTGCCACCAGCCCTCAAGTAACTTACGACTAATAGACTTCTTAAGTACTGGGTGAGAATTGCCATCACCATATCCAGAACACCCTGGGCATGAGATAGCCATGGGGAGATCATGGAGGCTAGGTCAAATTGGAACTAGCCATCCTGTGTCCCACATACCTGCCCTCTGAGGCTTGCCACCTCCTACCTCATTCCCATCTCCCCTTCCTCCCATCAGGGTGCCATATAAGATGGTTGCTCATCAAATCTGAATTTCTGAAAAACTACAAGAATCTTTTCTGGAAAAGGGTGTCCCATGCAATATTTGGGTGTTGTACATTTCATATGATAAGACCACTATTAGGGCAATCTGGAGGGATAGGCTTGGAGTTCAAAAGAGATGAACAGGACACCCCAAAGCCATCAGAGCTGTCATGTGACTCCAGCCTCAGCCAGTGGTCTAGATGTGGGCGGGCTCATGTCCTTGACCATCTTCTGGGTGTTCGCCTTGATTCAGTCCAGGGATGGCAGTGTGGTGCTAAGGGTGCCTGGTGACTTACTGGGACTGGCAGGGCAGCTTCTCAACTCCTAGCCTCTACTTTTAGTTTCCTCATTTTAAAGACACCTTATTCTGTCTTTAGATCTAATAGGAAGTGATCAGCTCAGTAGAAGATAGTCCCTGCTAGTGCTCTGTGGAACAGTGCCTAGATGGTGACACTTGGCACAGAACACACAGAGAACTCCATGCAGAATTCTGTCTGAAATGTCCTATTTCATTTCTGACCCCCACAGGGATTTTCCTACAAACACTTGTGTTGCTCCCCTGTGCTGTCTGGACAAATGGCTCAGGCCCAAGGAGTGTGCCTGCTGTTACAGGGCTAGGTTTTCTAAGCAGCTCAGGTCAGATTCAGACTTGAGCCCCAGATGATTATGAGCACTGCAGAGAGCTCCTTGGGTTTCCCTGATTTTCTTCACTGCCAGCATCCTGGGCATCCTGGTTGTTGGTGACATGGTGGATGATGTGCTTGTGTGCCGCCACTGTACTCTGCTTCCTGTTGTGTGGGAAGGTCTCCAGGTACACAGGCAGGACAGTCATCTACATGTTGAGTAGGTGGCTACGTCACAGGGCTTTCAGTGGGAAGAGGGTGCTAACTCAAGAGTGGGCATGAGGATTGACTGCTCAGTGCCACCCAGTGGCTTCTAGGCCAAGGATCCCTGTAGGAACACTTAACAGTGCCCCTAGGCTCACCTTAATGAAAAGACATTCTCTAGTCACTCTGTGGGTCCCCTCAGCTCAGGAGCCTCCTGGGGTCCAGACAAGATTGTCTCCAGCCCACCAGGCTGAGGCAGCTAGAGACTATAGACCAGGAAAACATGTTCATCCAGGAGGTGTGTGGAGCCCAGAGTGTCAGCTCAGTGTAGCCCCCACACTGCACCAGCTTCCAGAGTAGACCAACAATCCACTCACCTATTCTGGAGATGGTTAAGCAGGAAGTGTATGAGTAAATGTGGCTCCTCCTGGGGCTCTGAGGGCCCATGACACTCCCTGTCCTGGCTTCTTCCCTCTGACCCAGGTGAACCACCCACCTCTCCTGGATCATCGCCCTTTTGCTGTGATGCCCACACTCAGCCCACATTGCAGTGCTCTTCCTACTCCCTGCCTGTGGGGAATGGGGATGCTGTCTGGCTGATGCAGGACAATGGTGAGTGTCCAGAGGCCAATGATGTGGCCCACTTTCCTGGCCCCCCAGGCATTAGTGATAAGCAGGCAGCCACTGTCGTGGTCACCAGTCCCAAGCCAGCCCCAGCATCAGTCACTAGGCAGGTGCTTGAATGAGGGAAATGAGAGAGAGACCAGGCTGTGAAGACTATGCTACATGCTCTGGGGCTGAAGTATATTCTCTGAGTGTCTTGTGTTTGTGAGAAACCCAGAGAGAACTTATTTCAACACCTCCCAGAAGGTCTGAAGGTATTCTAGAATTTTAATGAACATTGCAGATGAATAACCTAGAATATAAAATAACTTCTCAAAACTCATTAGAATTTACCCTTTCTTTTCTTTTTTTTTTTTTTTTAGTTCCAGGGATTAAATCCAAGGGTGCTTAAGCACTGAACCACATCCACAACCTTTTCTTTAATTTTTATTTTGAGACAGGGTCTCACTAGGTTGCTTACAGCACCTCTAAATTGCTGTAGCTATCTTTGAATCTGCAATCCTCCTGCCTCAGCCTCCTAAACTGCTGGGATTACAGATGTATACCACAACACCTGGCATGAGAATCTTCAGAAAAATGTATCTGCTAAAAATACAGAAAGTGTGATAAATAGCCCTACAAAATTGTAAAATTTCTCTGTAGATGTTTAACATGATTGTAATAAGAATGTTAGTTTTCTTTCTCCCTGAGACATATGAATAATTACTCTAATTCCCTTCTTTATATTCACATAAAAATTACTCTTGGGCAAACAAAGTCTTTGTCAAAAATTGTACAAAGATGCCTAAGGGTCAATGAATAACAAATACTGAAGTCCAATGAATGACTTGACCAAGGAACCCTGGGATAATAGATAGCTTCAGATGAAATTACTTCTGAAAACTGTACAGGTTGGGTACATTCTTTTTTCCAAAGACAAAACATGTTGGAAAACACTCATTCTCATGTGTTTGGTAGTTTCTTTTGGAGTGTGTGCTTACAGTTAGTTGCCTCAGGCAGATGTGGTATTTTAATGCTGGATTACTGATGCTGGCTTCACTAAGCTCCCTTGAATTTGTACTGCATGACAAGCCATGTCCCCATATCTGCTGTGGTGCCAAGCTATAATCCTAGCAAATTGGGAGGCTGAGGCAGGAGGATTGCAAGTTGAAGGCCAGCCTCAGGAATTCAGCAAGACACTGTCTCAGGGATTGGGAAGACCAAATTCCCCCATGATGTGGAAACAGAAATATCAAGAAATAAGAAGGTGCAGAGGGAGAGGGGAGAAGGCTGCAGGAGAGACTAGTATGTTTCTAAGTGGTAAGAGGAGACAAAGAGCTGTGGACACCAGGCATCACCTGGGATGGCTTCTGCTAGTTCAGCTCTGGTTTACCTATTTGATCTGTGGTTGGATCCTACAGGAGCTGTGCCAGCCACACTCATGAAATTGCACTGAGAATAGCATTTGCTGTCACTACTCTGTGCTATGGGAGAATCGAAAGAATGGCCTTCTGCCTCTGTGCAGAGTGAGGCCTTGTCGCAGCTTTTTCTTGTTCTCCTCTCAAGCTCTGAGACTGGTGGGGGTCCCACCCCAACTCTTTCAGGAAGTCCTGGTGCACCTCCCTGCTGCTTAGAGATTGATGGCCCTAAGCCACTCACATGCAGTGTCTTTACCCAAGAGGGCCTGTTGCTAGTAGTTGGGAACCCAAGGTGGCCTTGAGCCCACAGGTCCTCAGCACCCAGCCACACAATTCTTGTGCATCTTCCCTGCCCCCTCCTCTGACAGGTTGTTCTTGTTTCCATAGAGAAGCCTCTACCTGGAGGATGACATGAGGGTAAGAACATTCAGCATGCTGTATGGCGCTGTGCTCCTGTCCCCCATGTTCCTCCCACCCATCCTCATCAAGAGATGTTGCCGGGTTTCTGTTCTCACGACTAAAAGGCTCAGGGGTCACTCTAGTTAAACTGGGCTAACTGGGCTGCATGAAATAACCACACAAGAGACACAAATACCTTTTTCTTTGGGGTTGCTGTGACGGCTCCTCTGACCTTAAGGGTCCACAGAAAGAGAGAGAGCAAGAGCACGCGCTGACCCCTTTTATTGAGGAGAAGCTATTCAAATGAGGCAAGGGGTCAGGTTTCAGGGAGCTGAGTCTATCTTCATGATGTCCACTGTCAGCAGGTTGACTGACACCTGGGTAGGCCACACCCAAGGGCACAGTAAGAGGAGGGGACACACACAAGGCACTTCCATGGAAGATTCTATCCTAAACAGGGCAAGGGGTTATATTACAAAGGAACAGGTGAGCATAGCTTCACCCATGGGGCTGTAGCAAGACACACCCATTTCTGTGACTGAGCGCCTCAGCACCCAGCTGGGGAGTGTAACTCAGTCACCCATAAGGTTGGCCTCCCAAAAGATGTGGCTGCAAGTGGACCATTGTCGGCTCCACGGGCTGCCTCGTGACCTTCTCTCTGGGCAACTTCTGTGCCATCTGGCGCCACCCCTCTCAGCCCGCCCACATCTGTGTTTGCAGGCCCATGTTGGCACCTTGACTGCTGTCATCCGTGCTCGGTTCCCTGTAGTTTCTGCAGGAAGAATGATTGGCAGTCTCCTCCCCATGTTCCCACCAGGACTTCCTTGCCTTCCCTGCTGGCTCCCTCTCTTGCTCCTGACTCCCAGCACTGACCTCTTCCTGTGATCTCTCTGTAGCCCTCAATGTCCCTTGCACACCTGACTCTCATGGCCCCAGTAATGGCAGGTAGAACCTAACTCAGTTGAGGAGGGTGAACCTCAGAGAGATGTGGCCAGGATGTGACTGATGACCAGAAACTGTTCCTTTACACCCTTCAAGGGTAGGGAGGAAGGTGTCAACCACTTGCTTCTCTTGCAGGTACATCCTGATCACCAGCCCCATGTTGCAGGGGCCGGGAGCAGCTCCCCTGTGGTTGGCTCAGTGCACCTACCTCACGGTCATGGGGAACACATGCACAGGAAGTGGGCAAGCCCGATGGTGATGTGGTGAACCAGTAGTTGGCATGTTTGTTCTCATATTCCGGTCCTTTGGTGTGTGGGGCAACTTGATCTCCTCTCTGGTGTTTGGCCAGACTTCCATTTAAGGTACAGGGAAGAGTGGTGAGCAAGTTGTTGTGACAAGGAACAGGGTCTCCTTGGTGACCACTGAGAGGGCCCATAACCATATACACACTTGTATTTGTTGCCAAGGGCGGCCCTCAGCCTCCCTGTGCTGTGGAGTCAGGTAGACCCTTCTCCTCCAAGGACAGTCAGGGATCTGAAGATGCATCTCCAGAGGGTATCCCTTCCAGGGGAACAAGTATCCATGGAGTCATGGCTTACTTTTGAGGCTAAGAACAGGTTTGCCTGATTATTTCCTTATGGAATTAATCCACTAAGCAGCTTTTTAAAGTCTGTGCTCCACCCCTTCCTGAAATGAGGGGCCCACTCATGGCAGAGCCCTCCTGCACCTGCCTCACAAGACCTTGCCCAGCCATGATGTGAAATAGGCATGAATTATACATCGCTTGGTTGAGGATCTGAGACTGGCCAGGGGAGATCAGTCCTTCAGTTCTCTCAGGAGCCCCACCCAGGGTAAAAAGCTCTGGCCATGCTGCTGCTATCAGGGTGGATTCTCTCCTGCAGCCTGGCTCAGCAACCTGCTCTCCCAGATGGAGCCCACATTTGTGAAGCTCTGTAGCCAATGCATCCTGCTCTTTCCCTGAGCGTGGTCATCACTGGCTACACGCATCCCCACAGGGAAACCACAGTGTCTCAGGTGCCGCTGATGCTCATTCTTGCTGTCCCACCACAGTGAGGGATCAGTCTGTGTGGCTGGGACAGTGGAGCAGCAGCTCACTGGACATTCAGGCTGAGAGCTAAGGGCAGGAACAAAGGGTACATGCATTCTCAGGGCTGGCAGGGTTTCTGCACCACCTTGTGCCCTCAGCTTCCACTGCCTTCCATTTCCTCTGCCACACCTCTCACCAGCTCAGCAGATGCTGCAAGGTTGATGTCATGAGGTTTGCATCATGAAAACCATCAAACACTGATTGTGTTATGTAAGGAAAGTGGGATAACAAGTAGCCAGGGCCCATTCCATGTCTATTTTTCTCTGGGTCTTGAGGGAATGCTGATTTTATTCTCCACCTTCCAGACAAGAGGTCTTGACATCAAGTCTGCAGACAGTGTGCCTTAGCATGAGTGTCCCCTGGAGTCCTTGTCAAATACAGCCAGGTCTCTCTAGTTCCTGCCTCAGAGGCTCCACCACCCTCTCCCTGATGCTTCCCTTCAGGCGCCTACATTCTATCACAAGTACTCTCATCTGGGCTGTGTGCTCCTGACTCCACAGAGGCCATCCAGAGGAGCACCTGGACTACTGTGGTGCCAATGACTGCCTGCTGACCATAGCACCCAACAACAATATCTACCACCCTTCCCAGGAGCTGATCTACACTCTTCTGTGCATCTGCACTGGAATGTGCCCTCAGCCTCAGGGGAGGGTCCTGAGCAAAGCAAAGCCTAGCCTCTTCCCAGGTTGATGAGAAGCACCCACAGATCCCAAGCCAGCTGTTGCCATTTAGTGTCCCTCCCCTGTGTAGGCCTGTGGGGTCCTGGGTGACTTCTCTTAGGAAAACAGGCACCATGGGCTAGGGATATCCAGTGGGGTACCCATGACACCCGAATCTCCTCACATCTCCAGAGTCCCATGAAGTAGCCATCAGCCAATGTAGTATTTGCATTCTAACTAATCAAAACCCAAAGTCTGTTTCTAAGTCTCCCCAGCCACACTCCCCATGCTCAATGGCCACTCAGGACTAACAGCTACAATTAACAGATACTACCCAGGGGACCAGGGCATTGTGGACCAACATGCCCAAGTGACCCTGAAAGGTCAGATTCTCTGGAAATTATTATTTCCTCTGAGGAAAGCATTTGACCCTAGTGGCACCAAGATGAGCTCTGTGGATCTTCATCACTGTCACCAAACCACTGAGGGTGCATAGACTTTGCACATTCACAAATAAGTGCTTGCCAAGAGAAATTGTCACAGTGAATCTTTTTCTCCGAGATACAACAAAATGAAAAAACTTTTATGGAGAGATGTCTTCAAGAATTTATGCATATTCATAGATTCATTACTCATTTGAAAAGGATACATTTAAATGTTTCTAAAAACCATTTTGAAAGGTGTTTAAATGTATCTTCTGTAACTCTTGAATTTTGGAAGTCCAAAAGGCCTTGGGATGTGTCCTTAAAGATCAAAGGTTTGAGGCTATTGTGAATGAGGTAGTTTTCATAATTTCTCTTTCAGAGGATTCATCACTGATGTATAGGAATGCATTTGATTTATGGGTAATTATCCTGCTGCTTTGCTGAATTCATTAATTAATTCTAGAAGTTTTCTGATGGAATTTTTGGATCCTCTAAGTATAGAATCATGTCATTGGAAAACAATGATAGTTTGAGTTCTTCTTTTCCTATTTGTATCCCATTAATTTTTTTATCTGTCTAATTGTTCTGGCTGGAGTTTCAAGGACTATGTTGAATACATGTGGTAAAAGAGGGCATCATGTCTTGTTCCAGTTTTTAGAGGAAATGCTTCCAATTTTTCTCTATTTAAAATTATGTTGCCTTGGGTTTAGCATAGATAGATTTTACAATGTTGAAGCATGTTCCTACTATGCCTAGTTTTCGTGGTGTTTTGAACATGAAAGGTGCTGTATTTTGTCAAATGCTTCTTCGGCATCAATTGTTATAATCATATGGTTCTTTAAGTTTATTGATGTAAAGAATTATGTTTATTGATTTCCATATGTTGAACCAAATTTGCACCACTGGAATGAGCCCCACTTGATCATGGTGCACTATTTTTTTAATATGTTTTTGTATTTGATTTGCCCAAATTTTATTAAGAGTTTTTGCATTAATGTTCATCAGGAATATTGGTCTGAAATTTTCTTTCCTTGATGTGTCTCTGCCTTGTTTTGACATTACAATGATACTAGCTTCATAGAATGAATTTGGAAGGGTTCTTTCCTTTTCTATTTCATGGAATAATTTGAGGAGCATTGGCATTGATTCTTCCTTGTAGGTCTTGGTGAACTCAGCTATGAATCCATCTGGTCCTGGACTTTGCTTGGTTGGTAGTATTTTAATGGAGCCTTCTATTTCCTTGCTTGAAATTGATCTGTTTAAACTGTGTACATCCTCTTAACTCAGGTTGGGTTGATCATATGCCTCTAGAAATTTGTCAGCGTGTTCAAGATTTTCTACTTTACTGGAGTATGAATTTTCAAGATAATTTCTAATTGTCTTTTGTATTTCAATAGTGTCTGTTGTTATATTTCTTTTTTCATCACAAATTTTAGTAATTTGAGTTTTCTCCCTCCTTCTTTTTATGAGGATGGCTAAGGGTTTGTCAATTTTATTTATTTTTTTCAAAGAATCGGTATTTTTTGACAATTTTTTGAATTGTTTCACAAAAGAGGTGAAAGATCTCTACAATGAAAACTACAGAACACTAAAAAAAGAAATAGAAGAAGACCTTAGAAGATGGAATGATCTCCAATGCTCTTGGATACACAGAATTAATACAGTCAATGGCCCCACACTACCCAAAGCACTATACAGATTCAATGTGATTCCAATTAAAATCCCAACATCATTCCTTATAGAAATAAAAGATCCATAATATCCAAAGCAATACTTAGCAAGAAGAGTGAAGAAGGAGGCATCACAATACCAGACCTTAATCTATACTACAAAGCTATAAAAACAAAAACAGCATGGTATTGGCAACAAAACAGACATGTAGACCAATGGTACAGAATAGAAGACACAGAAACAAACCCGTATAAATACAGTTATCTCATATTAAACAAAGGTACCAAAAACATACATTGGAGAAAAGATAGCCTCTTCAATAAATGGTGCTGAGAGAACTGGAAATTCATATGTAACAAAATTAAAATAAACCTGTATCTCTCACCATGCACAAAACTCAACTCAAAGCAGATCAAGAACCCAGGAATTAGTCCCGAGACCCTGCTCCTAAAAAAGGAAAAAGCAAGCCCAAATCTTCATCATGTCAGAGTTGGCCCCAACTTCCTTAACAAGACTCTTAATGAACAATAAATAAAATCAAGAATTAATAAATGGGATTGACACAAACTAAAAAGCTTCTTCCCAGAAAAAAATCAATGAGGTGAAGAGAGAGGTTACATTTTATCAGCAAATTTTTGCCACAAGAACATCAGATAGAGCACTATTCTCTAGGATATATAAAGAACTCAAAAAACTTAACACCAAAAAATAAACAACCCAATAAATTAGTGGGCTAAGGAGCTGAACAGACACTTCTCAGAAGAAGATATGCAATCAACCAATATATGTAACATTTCAACATCTCTAGTAATTAGAGAGATGCAAATCAAAACTATTCCAAAGATTTCATCTCACACCAGTCAGAATGGCAGTTATCAAGAATACAGACAACAATAAATGTTGGCAAAAATGTGGGGGAATATGTACACTCATACATTGCTGGTGGGACTGCATAGAAGCTCAATTAATAATAGCTAAACTGTGGAAACAACATAGATGTCCTTTAATAGATGAATGGATAAAGAAACCATGGTATATATACCCAATGGAATATTACCCAGCATTAAAAGAAAATAAAATATGGCATTTGTAAATAAATGGATGGAGTTGAAGAATATCTTGCTAGGTGAATTAAGCCAATCCCCAAAAACCAAAGGCCAAATGTCCTCTCTCATAAGTGGATGCTAATCCATAACAGGTGGGGGCAGACATGGGAAAAATGGAAGAACTTTGATTGGGCAAGAGGGAGGGAGGAGGTGGGGAGAGTGCATGGGGACAGGAAAGATGGTAGAATGAGATGGACATCATTACCCTAGGTGCACATGTAACTGCACATATGGTATGACGCTACATCATGTACAACCAGAGATATGAAAAATTATGCTGCAATTGTGTACAAGGAATCAAAATGCATTCTTCTGTCATATATGCATAATTAAAATGAATTAATTAATGAAATAAATAAAAGATCAAAGGTCTGATGTGGAACTGAGTCTTGCACTCTATGGAACTAGACGGTCAGGAAGTTGAGCACATGTGGTGGAGTACTATCTTCATACTGAGACAAGCTACATCACACTCAGGTACCCTTGAGCTGCCCAAGTCAGAGGTACTGAGCTCATCAATGAACAATCAATGAACAAAGCCTAGGGGCTCTAGCTTTACAGCTAGTGTAGCTGACAGCTCACAGTGACATGTGCCATGCAAAATTCTAGGCAAAGACAGCAAGAAGGCACCTTCCAGTCATCTTAGAGCACTAGTCTCTACTAGTGCTCTGTGGAACAGTGCCTAGATGGTAACACATGGCACAGAATGCACAGAGAACTTCATGCAGACTCGGTACAACATCTCTTAGAGTGTGGAGGAGGGGATGAAGTCACATTCTGCTAATCTGAATGTAACAGAACTTGAGCTCCTCAGAGCTTCCAGGTGATGCTCCTGGGATCTGCTCTAGGGAAGCTTCTATGAGAGGCTGTCCCCACACTTGCTCTTGAAGACTAGCCAGAGGTGCTAAGGGCAGAAGTAGAGGAGAGGGAGGTGCAGGGACATCTGTGACTTGGGGGTAGCATGATGGGGTATCAGAGACAGATGGTCAGACTGGTCAAGGCTGCTATGAAAGAGGGTCTGAACAAGGGCCAATATGTTTCCTGGGAAGATTCTCTCATCAACCTGGTTTGGAGGTGGAGGAAAGCTGGTGGTGGCCATTCATCTTGGAGCCACAACCCAGAACAGTAACAAGGGACACTGGCAGCATCGGGATCTTGAAAACAAGACCTGGGGGATTGTCTGCAGACACAGTGTGGAGAGGAATGGCTGAGGTCTACCAGCCTGGGAGGCATTTGGCTCGAAGGGGCAGCACTCTTCAGAGTGTACAGTGGACTACATGCAGGGGTGGGTGTGGAGGCATCTTTAGAGGCCTATCTTTAGAGGAGGAGATGAGTTTTTAGGGAGGAAGAAGTAGGAAGGAATTTAGTGAGAACTGGACACAGCCTGGTCATACCAATGTTGATGGGCTGGGCAGAGCATGGGAGTCCTTGAAGAAGACAGATATTAAAACCAGAAGTCTGGGAGGACCCACAGTGGCAGAAGCTGTAGGGAGTGGGTATGAGAGAGTCAATAGTAATGAAGACCCTGGAGGTTCAGGAGGGAGGGTGGACAGCAGGCCTTGACCACCAAGAGACTGTGGACACCCTCAAGGATGCTGATTTTGACACCAGAGTGAGGGTTGGAGAACAGACTGCAAGGTGGGGAGGGAGTCAACGAGCAGAGGCCTCATTGGCCTGTTTTCCCGGGGTCCCCTGTTTCCATGGATGTGGTACAGGGGACAGGGAGAGATCAGACAGGGCCATGCTTTCTACTTTCCCTGTTTGCTTCCGTTTCCTTTACACAGAGTGGAGGCCCAACTCATAGAATGCCTCCTGATCCTGTTGCCCATGTACAGTGGACTGCAGCAGGGATTCCTCTCCTGCAAGCACACAGAGTACCCCTGTGTGCATACCCCTGCTGCATCTGCCCCTTAAGAACACAATATTCCAGAGCCACCCATGCAGGGCCCACAAAGTTCAAAGCCCTGCAATAGCTGAGTGTGTGGTCAAGATAGCAGCCTCCGAGTAACTTCCAACTAACAGGACTTCTTGAGTCCTGGGTAGGAGTTGCCAGCATTGTACCACACACCCTGGGCATGAGACAGTATTGAGGAGGCCACAGAGGCTAGGTCAAGGCTGGACTGACCAGTCTGTGTGTCCCCTGACCTGTCTTCCTAGGTTTGCCCCGTCCTGCCTCATTCCCATCCATCCTTCCTCCAAGGGAACACTGCCAACCCAGCACCATGTAAGGCAGCTGCCCATCAAATCTGAATTTCAGACAAAGTCCAAGAATCTTTAAGGGACAAGTGTGCCCCATGCAATGTTTGTGTGTTGTACATTTCATATGGCAAAGTCTGCTGTTAGGGAAATCTGCAGGGATAGGCTGGAGGTTCAAAAGATATAAACAGGACAACAAAATGTCCAGTTGGTATTTTGGACACCACAAAGGCATCAGAGCTGTCATGTGACTCCAGGCTTGGCCAGCAGTCTAGATGTGGGCTGTATCCTGCCCTTGCCCATCTTCTGGGTGTCTGCCTTGATTCCATCCAGGGATGGCAGTGTGGTGCTGAGGGTGCCTGGGGACTTACTGGGACTGGCAGGGCAGCTTCTCAACTCCTAGACTCGACTTTTAGTTTCTCATTTTCAAGACATCTTTTTCTGTCTTTAGACCTAATAGGAAGTGATCAGCTCAGTATAAGATAGTCCCTGCTAGTGCTCTGTGGAACAGTGTCTAGATGGTGACACATGGCACAGAGCACACAGAGAATTACATGCAGAAGTCTGTCCAACATCTCTTAGTTCTGATCCCAACGGAGATTTTCCTACAAACACTAGTGTTGCTCCCCTGTGCTGCCTGGAGAAATGGCCCAGGCCCAAGGAGTGTGCCAATTGCCTCAGGGACAGTTGATCTAAGCATCAGAGCACAGCTTCAGATTTTAGCCACAGAGGGTTGTGGGCATGACTTACAGCATCTTGTGCTTCCCTGCAATCCTTCAGCACCTGTGTCCTGGGCATCTGTTGGTGACAAGATGATCTGCCTGTGTGCCACCACTGTGCTCTGCTCGCTGTTGTATGGAAAGTGCCCCAGTCCACGTGTAGGACAGCCATCTACATGCTGGGTAGGGAGCCCCTCCCTGGGCTTGCAGTGGAAAGTGGGTGCCAGCTTACAGGGGGTGTGAGGACTGACTATACAGGTGACACCAAGTGGCTGTGAGACCATGGAGCCCCATAGGAACACTTTACTAAGGGCCCTAGTCTACCCTAATGAGAAGCCCTTCTCCAGTCATTGTGTCTGGGTCCCCTCAGCTCAGGAGCCTCCTGGGGTCCAGGCAAGTTGGCCTTTGTCCTGCTAGGCTGAGGCGGCTAGAGACCAGGGCAGCAGTTTCACCCAGGCAGATGTGTGAGCCCAGCTTGTCACTCAGAGTAGGCCCCACACCATGCCAGCTTCCAGAGTAGACCCCCAATCCACTCACACTGTGTGGAGGTGGCTAAGCAGGAAGCAGATGAGGAAATGTGACTCCTCTGCTAGAGGCTCTGAGTGCCCACAGCTACTCCCTGTCCTGGCTTCCTCCCCCTGACACAGGTACACAGGGACTTTCTCTGCTTACTTCATCCTTTTATAAGGCATCTTTTCCACAGATGCCTTTGTGGCTGTGTCAAGCACCCTGGTGAGAGCCTGGAGGAAGGACTCTCACCAGCTTCAGTGGTAAAGGATGGATGCTGGGTCCCAGGCCACCCAGAGCTGCCAGCCCACAGAGCTTAGGGAGTATCGAATTGTGATGGACTTACAAGGAAAACTGTTAAATCTTTTTTGTTTGTTTGTTTTTAATTTTTGTTGTTGTTGATGAACCTTTATTTTATATACAGTCCTGAGAATCGAACCCAGTGCCTCACACACGTTAGGCAAGTGCTCCACCATGGTGCCCCAGCCTCAGCCCCTAAACCATTTAATCTTTCTCTTGGTTTCCATGTACAATGAGATTATTCCTAATTTGCAAAGGATATTTAAAGCCATGGGTTGCTGCAAAGCACCATGAAAAACTAGGCCATAGAACACCCAGAAAACCATTTGCTAGAACAAGGTCTTGGTGAATCCCTTAGCTACACTGGAATTTTTACCAGCTTTGATTTGGCTTGGAGTATCCATCTTAAGTGCTCATGGCCCAATTCCCAGGGCTCAGTAACAAATACAGACCTTGAGCTTGAGTACTTGCTCAGAGCAATTAAAAAAGGCAAGATTTTCAAAAATAAAATGTGTCACAATATATTACAAAATTTGGTAAATGATGAATTTCTGTCTAGAAATAATGAAGTCAAGAGTACACCATAAAAAGAAAAGGACTGTGTCAACAATTGGGGCCATGGCTATGGTAGTCTGCAGGTCACTGGCATATGCTGAGGCTGGCTCTGAGGTCTCTTATGTCCAAGGCTAAGACAGAAGCCTGGGTCCCATGAGAGCTATTACTTGACAAAAGTCAGCATAGCAGCATTTTAAAAGAAGTTGATGTTCAGGTATTACCTTGTAAAAGGGTTTCCATGTGGGCCTAAGCAGAGAAGATGAACCAAGCAGAGTGGGCCCTCTCTTGGAGGGGTGGCTTGGTTTCTTTCTATGGCAGGGTGATAAAACCCAAGGGCCCTCTCTGGGGAGGTGGCTGTGAACAGGTTTGAGCAAGGCAAGCTCTTGGGGCTTGAGCAAAGAGCTTTTGAATGGGTTGGGCTTGGTCATTTCTTGCTGCCTCTCCAGGAGACTGGAGCCTTCTACTCCTCGGTCTCCACCCCACAGCCTCCATAAAGCTGCTCCAACTGGCATTATTGACACAGCAAGGTAAAGTGCTCAAAGTGTTTTACTGAAGTGAGAGAGATGCTAGAAAAATACCTGATACAAAATAAGAGTGAGAGAAGACTCTTCTAGTTTCATGTCCAAACCAAGAGCAAGAGATGACTTTCCCTCCACCTCCATTTCCAGGCCCGAGTCTAGGTGGCTGCTTGTGGCTGGGCCCCAACTCCAGCCACCACAGACACTGTATCAGAGATCCCTGAGCACCTTGTCCCAGGCCTGTGATACAAAACACCTGATTCTGGGGCTGGAGGTGGCACCTCTCTTCCTCCCCAGAAGAGGCAGGGAATGCAGGAAGGGGTGCATCTGCTGGAATGTGAGTCTGAAAAGGTGAAAAGTCAAGGGGCCAATCCACCCCAGGCCCTGAGGCCTTCTGACAGACTCCAACATGTCAGCTCCTGAGGGCTGTGGCTGTGATGGGTGCCCCAGAGTGGGCAGAGCTTGAACCACAGGTTAACAGAGGTGCTCAGAGAACCCTGTCCTGCAGGTTCCATCCATTTTTTGTTTTATTTTGTTTTTGTTTTATTAATTTGTTTTGGTAGCCGGGGTTGAACACAGGCACACTAAACCACTGAGCTAAGTCCCCAGGCTTTTTTATTTATTCGTTTTTGATTTTGATACAGGGTTTCCTATGTTGCTTAGGGCTTCACTACATTGCTGAGGCTGGCTTTGAATTTGCCATCCTCCTGCTTCAGCCTCCCGAGCTGCTGAGATAGGATGAGTGTACCAACAAGCCCAGCTCAGCCTGGTGTTGAGAACACACCTCTTGTCCTAATTTGTAAATGTTTCCAGACCTCATGTCCTTCAGCTTGTCCCTCTGGGTCATCTCTTTCACTAGGGAAGACTGCCAACACAGTGCACCCTCACCTCTACTCCCTCCCTTTTTCTTGATCATTCTGTTTTCAGACATTAGGTCAAACGAAAACCTACCAGGGCTTTCCCACCAGTTGCTTTCAAAGTAAGAATTTTCACTCAGGAATTCACAAGCCCACTCTTCGTCCACTGCGCTTTGTTGATATCTGCCCACCTGGCACTTCAGGCAGATTGAGCCCTCCTAGGAGAAGGGTCCTTTCTTTCCAACTCAAGGCAGGGCTGGGTTCTCCTCCTCTCCAGCTCTGGACCTGAAATATGACCAGTGACAGGGGTGGAGACTTTGAAAGTGTGATATTACATCCACAAGATCTCACCTGCACGTGAACCCGGAGTGCATGTATGGTTTCCATGTGTTAAAGTGCATGCCAGATCCATGCATGCAACACGGAGGAAAGCATGACATCCTGGAAGCAAATTCAGGACATGCCCATTGGATATGGATACAGAGCCAGGGCCTCATGCACAGTCCCCTGGTGAGCAATGCCATTGGCCATGCTGTCCTCCATTCAAAGCTCTTCACTGCCCCTCCCTCCTCTCTCCACCTCCTCTGGCTCCATTTCAAGGCCCAGGGTTCAGTGAACATATTGATTCAGCCTCCCAGCAGCCTTTCCTGACACTCAGTCCTGTTGGTTTAGCTTCCACTCTAAGCCCACAGATGCCAAGTAGGCTTATCTTACCCCAGATGACTCTTGCCACACAAGGAATATATCTAATTACCAAATGAAGAAAAACAAGTATTTATCATGAAAAGCCAAGCATTGTCCTGGATATAGCTGAAAAAGCAGTGCATAGAAGAGCAGAACTTTGTTCTTCAGAAGGTTCTATTCTTCACCCTACTTTGCAATGAGTCCATGATGGTCAGCTGTGGTCAGGGCTACAAGATAGAATCATGCACTGTTGTGTGTGGGGAGGAAGCACCCAGCTTCCCTGGCAAGGAGAAACTTGCAGGAGGAGCTCAACCTGTTATATCAAAAGAGTTAACCACCGCAGATGCAGCCTGGGAACCCAGGGCAGCCTGTGGGCCTGGGGTAGATCATTGCTGCACAGACACCAAGTTAAGGACGGTGGGTTTCCTCTAAGCAACATGGGACCCTGTGCTAGTGTCCTGGGTGGTGATCTGAAGTGAAGTACCACAAAAGTGGGTGGCTGAAAAGCGGTAACCTGGATCCAAATGGTGGATTGACATCTCCTCTCCTGAAATACCGTGCAATCCCTGTCCAGTACCTTTCACAATTATGAGATGATTTGGGGTGAGGGGCTATGTGGCAGGGGGTGAGGCACCCACCACTGCTGCAGGCAGGCTGCCCCTGCCCACTGCCCAGCTCTTCCTTCCCCGTACACAGTATCATGAAGTTGATGTAAGAGGACACTGAGATGTCCCCAGCATTCTCATATGTGACTTCTCCAATAGTTGCCACCCACTCAGTACACAACCCACAGGGAGGGGTTTTGGTCAAGGTCACAGCTAAAAGTCAAGACTATACTGACTCAAGGGGAGACTTCATCCACCCAGGTCAGGGGGAGTGAGCCTGTCTGCCCTAAGTCAAAGCAAATGAATGCTCTACACTGGCTCAAGGCAAGTGAGTTCCATCTGCACTGGCTCAGGTATGTGAGTCTCTCTACACCGCAGAGGGAGGCACAGTGCTCTAGGCCTTGGAGAAGATGGAGGTGGGCCCCTGCCCTCATCCTGAGGCCCCACCTTTCTTTAAATCAGACAGTATTTTAACCTTTGGAACAAGAATTTTATGATACAATTTGTCTGAGACATATTTATTCAGAAACATCTCAGAAGAATGGGGAAAAGGATCCAGGGCAGAGCAGGGCAGGGAAAAGTGTCTCAGGCAGAACAGTCTGACGTCTTCCACAGGTGGAGGCAGAGGAGACTCAAGCCCTGAGCTGGCATCTCCTGGCTCAGCTCTGCACTCCTTGGAGCCTCGCTGTTTATGGATGTGGCACATTTCTTCTGTCTTTGAAGCCACTTGATTGCTGACATGGTCTGCAGCAGCAGAGGCTTCGGGTACAGGTAGTGGTCCTCCTCCTCACCCACTTCCAGGCATTTCTGTGGCTATGGCCTGGGCCTGTGGGAGTATCTTCGGAGGAGTGGCTGCTGCCTGTCCTGGCCCACCTAACGAACATCATCCAGGGATTGGACATGAGGGACCCAGAGTCAGACTTCGAGGCTCCCCTGGGAGTTGGGCCCTGCAGGCAGGAAGCAGAGAGGAATGGCAGACAGGAAGCAGAGAGGAATGGCAGGTAGGCTGGCACATCTGATGACCTTCTGGCCTGGCTTTTGGGCCTCCTCAGGCAGCTGAGTGTCAGCGGGCAAGGGGCAGGTGCTCAGAGCAGGCTCACTGGTGCTCCTCTCCAGGAATTCAGGGTCATCAGAGAGATCCTAAGGGCATGGATGAGGCATGACCCTGGGAGGCACAGGCTTCCCCTGGAATGTGCACCCTCCCCCCTGCCCTTTCTGGGGCTGGAGGATCAGGTAGGTGGCCATGGCTGCTTCAAATTTTCTCTTGGCCAGAGACACCCAGGTTTTGTATGTATCAAAGCCCATGTCAAACAGGATGGTCATGATTGTGGTGGGATCTGGATGTTTGTGTTTTGGGAGTGCCTCGCTACAGTGATGGGTACATATGGTTCACCATGCCTTAGCCATGGGTGCTGTAAGATTTGCTTGACCATAGGCCACTTCTTGGGGTTCACATTCAGTATTTTGTGGATGAGCTTTCATGATTTGATGGGAACAGAGTAAGGGACAGGTACCTTGCAAAATGTGCATCATTAGAAGTCCTTTCATCTGCCTCATCACTAATAAAGTCTTCCCAAATGCTTTTATTCAAAGCACTTGATTTTCTTGAACTGGACCTCAACATTCATACCAAAAGTCTGCCATGTAGATGGTGGAAATGAGGCTAAGCACACAAGCAGTTACAAATTCTGTTCTGGCATTCAGACTGCTCGCCTTAACCTCTTGCTCCACCAGATTCACACTTCAGCTCAGACCTCAGCACACTACCTTCCTCACACCTCCTCTGATGTTCTTTTCTGAGGAGCCTGCCCTCTGTATAACAGGATATGGGAACTTTTGATTCAGAAATGGTAGGAACAAAACTGAGCCAAGGTTTGGGAGCACTTGCAGGCAGGGCTTTAATTGTGGAATAAGTAGGACTTCCACTGAAGGGAAACAGCATGATGGAGGAACCAGACAGCTTCCCTAACAAAGGGAGATGTGTTGAGAGCCACAGCCGAAGGGGCCCCAGCAAACGTTCAGACTGCCAGCTGATGATTGGCTCACAGCGGCCCCAGCAACTTCTAGCTGATTGGCTCCTCTGCGGTGATGCTCATTGGGCTGTTTCCCTGCCCTTTCAGACCACGGAGCTGCTTATTGGGGACTTTTTTGGCTCCGCCCACACGACCCAGCCAATCGGCCTCAAGAGCAGGAGGAGTGGGGGAGGTTGAGAGGCTTGTGGGAAGCCGGTGGTGGCAGTTGGGCTCTGAGGGTTTTTCCTAAGGAGCTGTTTTGTTTGGCGTGTGTGGTTCTAAAAATAAAGTTTGTTTCTTTTGACAAGTGGCTCCTGAATTGTGCCCAGCCATACTGCGGCAGAGATGGAAGGTTTTAATTGATATTCTGGGGTGGGCTAGGGTCTGGTAGTTTACCACTGGCTCAGAGCATGGTTCCCAAAACTATTTTTTGTATGAGACTCAGACACCAGGTAGTAATAGTAGAGTTGTCTCAGGATTCGCTGAGCTACTCTTGAAGCTGCCACCATCATCCTGTGCAAATGTCCTGGCCTTGTAGCTTGATCTGGGTCCAAAAATAGCATAGAAGGACCTTGGATGCTTGTGCTGCTGCAGCTGGTGGAAAAGCACCAGGGTGGCAGAGTAGAAGAAAACACAGAGCAGCTCCCACCACCAATCAGTGTGTCTACAAGCAGAGCTGAGTGGAATTGACCCAAGTGCTAAGGCAGCAAAGGGGGCAGAGATTAATATGAAGACAGAGATAACCAGCCTTTGCATTCCATCCCAGTCACCTATCAGACACCTACTGCAGGCCCAATGACGTCAGTGTTTTCAACAAAAGTGGCCCTCGGGTCCCTGAAAAGTAACCTAGGCCACCTTTATCATTATAGCCCACATCAGAGGTGTCATCTACAGTAAAGCTACTAGGAAACCAATAACGAATCCACCCAGCTGTGTGACCTCCAAAATTAGTGATTTTTAAGTTGACTAGGGACAGGCAAAGCTAGAGGGTTTGTTTCAGTTATTCCCCTAGTAATAATTCCATCTTATACAAATATTCAGCTTCTGTTTTCATGAGAGCCTTGCTGATAGATCTGTGGTGAAAAGCACACAAGAGTAGAGAAAAATATGCTATGCTACAGAGGGTGACAGTTTATTGTACCCAGGAGTTTGTCATTGTCTCATGTTTTGTCTCCCAAAATTCTCAAATCATCATATAAACTGATCACATTCTCCTCTGGAATCCTTGTTCCAAGTGCCCTTATTTCTTCAGAAAATACCCAGAGTGTCATACAGAGGAGGGAGAAGGATGATATTGTTTGATGTGATTTATCCCCACAAAGGTTCCTGTAATGGAGGCGTGGTCCTCAGTGTGGAGATGTTGAGATGGAGGGAAGCTTTAAGAGGTGGGGCCTCTCAGGAGGCAATCAGGTCATGAGGGCACCACCCTTGAAAAAGATTAACGCAGGTCTCAGGCAACTGGGTTAGTTCCGGTGAGAATGGGCTGTTACACGGAATGTGGCACCTCCACCCTCCACTTAGCACTTATGCATTGCTCTCAACGCTATGATCTCAGTCACCATGAGTCCCTCGCCAGAGCCAAGCAGAAGCCAGCACCTTGCTCTGGGCCTCCAGAAATGTGAGTTAAAAATCACGCTTTTTAAAAAATTCAAGTTTCCAGTCTCAGGCATTTCATTATAGCAACAGAAAACAAACTAAGACAACGATGAGTACCAAACCAGGAAGCCCTTGCTTACCACCCAACTTCCTTTCCTCACCTCAGTCCTAATTTCCATGTTCCCCGATGCTCACCAATTCCATTCTGTCACCACAGCTTGGACATCACAGGGAAAGAGGACCAGGTGCAGAATGAGCATGAGACTAGCAGCAGTGAAGTCAGAGGGCGACAGTGGAGGTCCTCCCCACCATGCCCATCCGTTTCTCCCTGTAATGCTGAATGCTACAACTGCATTGCCAGCCAGTAACACAACTGGCTGCAGAAAACTTAGCCACTTTTTTTTTATAATATGTGCCATGAAGAAATCCACCTGGTATGTAACCACACAGTTGTTGTAAACCACCTTACTGTGAATGGTTAGGTATACCTCTAACCCCTGGGAGCAATTTAACTTTACAAGGCAGGGGGCAGTGTGTGTGTGAATATATCCATTCCCCATCACAACACAGGAAAGTAGAGATGCATGTGGAAAAGGGACTGATTTCTCACTAGCCCAAGTTACTCGCTCTCACACCTCCATGGAGTCTTCCAGAAAGCTCACAGAAATTTTAGAATTTTTGAGCTTCCCACAGAAGGTTCCTGAGATGTGCCCTCACCCCTCACACCTCCTCACAGCTCTGCATTCTACTCTAGACTCCCACTAAAAATGGGATGAGATTTTCGTGCCACAGTGGAGAAGAGAGAAGCACAACTTATCTTCTTATACCTGGAGAAGGGCCAATGGTGATGGCAGTTATCTGCCCACAGTGAAGCCACAGGGTCCTTCCCAGCTGCAATGGGGTAGGTGACAGCTGATCCCCAACAAGGTTGAATGAACCCAGCAGCCAACGTGACCACAGACCCACAGAGAAGGGCAATTTCAGATCCTGGAAAAACATCTCACATGCAAACAGTAGTGAACATGGGACTCCAAAATGGGCCCTTTATTTCTGAATTGTTACATTGCACTGATAAGGTCACTTGGGTCACAAGCACATCGTGGAGTTGTTATAGTTCAGGCTTTGTCCCAGGGTTTCATAAACTGACTTCCAGAAAACTCACATATAATCGAATCAAGCTTTTATTGAAGCACACCAGTGGTGACTAACCAGAACATAAAGCTGTTCACCTGATCAGCCCTGAACAATTGCAAGGGCACTTCTTATAAGCTTGAAAACTGCAAAAGGGATGTTCAGGGGGTCTAGCCAATACAAGCAAGCCAGGTTATAGAAGCGGGACAATGCAGTCAAGCGGAGGGAAGCCTAACCAATCACAGTTAGCCCAGTCACCCCAGTTACAGAAACAGAGCCCCGTTACCCTAGTTACAGAAACAATGCCCCATTAGGTAGTTCCAGTTCTTAAAGGTTTCTATAGCAAAAGGAAAAGAACATCTTGCCCCAGTCATGACTCTTCTACTTGGCATGGTTGTTTTACAGGATGAAGTCATAAAACAAAATGGAGCCACATTTGTTCCTACTAGCACATTCCCCACTGGTTTTAGTAGGTTTGATGTCCATCTTGCACATCATTAGGCCTCAGTTTTTTTCCATCCTTCTGTGTCTAAGGGACTATACTGGGCTCGCAAGACCATAAGTCTGACCTCACCTACATTCTTTCCTAAGAGGCAGGGTCCTACAGTAATACCAATCAGGAGAAGGACTAGGGGCCTAACTATGGCTGAAATGATGGTAGCCAACCAAGGGGAATAGGTTTTGGAACCAATTGCCTGAAGTTTCTAGTGCTTCATCTCTTTCTTTTAACCTGTTTCTCACAAGCACCAAACTGTTCTTTATTATCCTAGAATGGTTTGCAGAGAAACAAGTTTCTCCTGGAGCCATACAAAGTCCTCCTTTTTTCAGAAAGAGACCATCTAGACCTCATCTGTTTTGTAAGACTATTTCTGTCAGAGAGTCTAGTGAAATCTTTACTTTGGAGATTGACCTTTCTAGTTTTTCTAAATTTATATCTATTTGATGGCTGAAGGACTTCCCAAACCAGCCAGGAGGGAAACTAAAATGGGGGCAGCCAGTCTATGTTGGTAAATCAGTGGGCCCTGGCCTTTTAATAAGTCCAGGTATTCTTTTCCTTTTACTCCATCAAAATAGTAGGTTACATAGTTCAGAGTTTTGACAGTTTGGAGATATAGGCAAGGAGTTTGAAGTGGGACCCAGGAAGCACAAATTTTGGTGAATGGGGAGTTGTCCCACTTATAAGTTGGGTTGTGGAAGCAAGTGTCTCTTTCTGGGAGATCACCCAGGGTGATCTTGGGAGCAGTTTCCCAGGTACATCATTCTGAGCTAGACATATTGGTGAACATCTATATT
This sequence comes from Marmota flaviventris, assembly GCF_047511675.1. NCBI lineage: Eukaryota > Metazoa > Chordata > Mammalia > Rodentia > Sciuridae > Marmota > Marmota flaviventris. The sequence continues at coordinate 137,331,819 of NC_092503.1, forward strand.
GACCGTAATTTTTCCTCTAATATTAGGGACCTCCAACTGCCTTAAGGGAAAAGGGTGATGACTGTTCTTGCTACTTCCAGCTGAAAGGGGGGTGATGTGCAGTGGGCAAGCAGTTTGGAGTCCCTTTTTAGAAACTGAGTGGGTCAAGGAGTCCATGGTAAAAAATCTGGCTCAGGAATAACAGGATGTAAATTCACCTGGGGTGGGCACTTCTATGAGAGAAACAAAAAGACATGAGTGCTGAAATAAGATTAATACAAATAGCAGTTGTAGTATCTGGAACCTGTCCATGAATATCATGAAAATGACAGAAATTAATAATTGTTTACCAGGAGGCAGAAGACCTGAGAAAATATCCCCATAACAAGGCCTAACAAAGCCTAATAAGGCACTTTTTAGGGAACATAAATCTTTAACATTGTCAGAATTATCAGGAATGTAGACACAACATTTAGTTAAATTAGTTAATGTCATCTGGTTTTTGTAAAAATATCTTTTTGGCATGACCTCTGTGTTCAGTAAAGATCCTTTTGTTACTTAGGGCTAGATAATTATATTAATAAACACTGATTATATCTACCTGTTTAGGAAGTTAGGAAGATCTGTAGGCCTTAAACTGACTAAAAACTTCTGGTAGTTTTTTTTTATTGATAGTTATCAGGCATTTTTGTTTAAGAATTTCTCTTCTGTTGTCTCCAGTCTTACTCATTTTGGGGGATGTTGACGCTAGTGTACATTTTAAGTTACACTAAAATAACTGCTGTTTCTTTTTAAATGTCCAGGAATAGCTGTGTTTTTGTTTTTAACTGTTTTTTCTAGGTGTTTAAGACCAAGCTGGTCAAACTGACCTTGTTCCTATCTATTGGTAAGAGTCAGCTGAGTTTCCTTGGAGGACATTTTTGGGGAACTTGTGAGCAGTATTTTAGCTCTGTTAGTGTCATCTGCATTAGGATGGGTCAAGGTCTTGCTGACCAGATGGCTTCCCTTGGAAGTATCAGGCATGTCTCCTATTTAAATGACCCTCCTCTTTTGCAGCATGTACACTCATTGGCTTTCTGTTCTCCAGGGGTCTCATTAATCTCCCTTATCAGGAGGTTATGTGGCCCAGAGTTGCAAAGCTTTTCCCCCTGTCCTGAGTTTAGGCTGACTTAGAGGGCAAGAGCCAAATATTGGGTTTTTTTGGCCCCTTTATTTTAACTTTAATATTTAAATTTGGCCTTAAACATCCAGCAAGTCAGTTTTACCAGTTTGAAAGTAAGAATGTTGGGCTTTAACTTTAATCTTTATAACTTTACAGTTAATTTTTACATAACACAATATCCTTATTTTATTTATTAATTTACGTAATGCTGAAGATCTGCCTGAAGGCAGAAGATGACACTTTAGCATCTACTGTGATCCAATCACTGTACACCAACAAGGCAGCTTGCAGACCTAGAGACCCCATTAGATTTTGGCTATAAAAACTCTCTCTTGCCAGGTCCTCCTCTCTCGCTCTCTCCTTTTTCTCTCATTTTCCTCTCTCTTTCTCTCTCTCTCTCTCTCTCTCTCTCTCTCTCTCTCTCGTTAATCAGACACTGTCACAGTAAAGGTCTCTTGGTTGCTCTGAATGTAGTGGTCACTTGTTTTTAGTTATAATGAAAATATAAAGTGAAATTAACAATAGTAAAAACATATTTAGCTTGTATATAATTTTGAACTTTGGCCGAGTTACACATCATATTTCCTATTTGAGATCACAGAAATCTTTTCAATAAAATTAATCTTTGAATATATCTTTAAATTAACTGAAATCTGGCCTACTTCAAAGTTATTTTGACATACTGTAAGGTGGGAGGCAGACCCTTATCTCAGGTAAGGTGGGGCTCTTTACAAATCTTAGGCAAAGTATTTTAGTTCTAAAGCTGATCTTTGTCTCTCTTTTTAGATCTCATTTTATAAAGTTTACATATATTGTTTCCGTACTCTGTATGAATGTTAGCTAGCACAATATGACATACATCTGAAACATTAATTAAGGAAAAGATGAGAGCCCTTAACATTTTTTTTCCATGTGTTAAGTGGCAAAATGTTTTATAATATTAATCTTTAAATAGGTTAGGCTCTCATTACTTTTAAAAATATCTTTAAATTTTTATATTTTAGTGTAAAAGGTAACATAAGATTTGGTTACAAAACATCAAATAATATAAATAAATCCCCAATAAAATCTATTATCTTTATAAGTTTAAATTACCATTATAGACAATTTTAGTTTGGAAAATACCAGCTTGATAAAATGTTCCTTTAAACCTTTTACCTTAAAGACTTGTTTACCTGAAAGATATGAACACATTTAATCTGTAAAGAAGAGTAATGTACCACACTTTTATTGATGTTTTTATATTAACCAAGGTTAGCTTTTAAAGGAAAATCTAGACTTCGTAATGTAGGACAATACTTTAAAATAACATTTGCTGTTTAGCCACAGATGTAAAAACCTTAATTTTTCCAAGATTACTTGTTCTAGGAGATAAAACTTAACAGACATAATGTAATTAAAATTTTTAAAAGTTTTTGTCAATTTAACCTTAGGGAACAACATTGAATAGTTTTAACTATTGTGTTACATATATAACCAACTTAGTTACATATAAACCTTTTAATATTTGTCTTTTATTTATAGACCTTTATATTACTTAATTAGACCCTTTTGTTGTTTACTTAAATGTATTATAATTACACTTTACCACATAAAGACTTTTAACCTGGAAACGTTTTTTATTAAATATATTTTTATATTTAGAACTTTTTAATATTTTTTTAACTCATTGATCTTTTTTTCGTTTATATCTTGAAATAACCCTTATAAATTTTTGAATTTAGATAAATTGATCTATTTTAATAAGATGAAACATTTGTTACTTACAGTACTTTAACTGAAATACAGTTGAAACCTCTTGACTCCTTGTATGTAGAATTATACCTGTTAGGACTTTGTAATTTAGAGTAACCTTGTTTTTATAATAACACAAAATAATTTTAAATTTCTTTTTTAGTTTACCAATTTATGAAAACACCAACATTGTTTAACAGTCAGCATTTTAACTTTGTAAACCAATTAGATGTCTCTAACAAACACATCCATGATTAATTTTATATGTATTTAGATAAAACTTACGTATCTTTTTTAAAAAAACTAGGTATCAGACAAGTGCATTGAATAGTATTAGTAATTTGTTTTGTTGTTGTTGTTGAATAAAAATCTTAGAAACAAGGATATAAGACACTTTATAGACATTAACATTTTAACAGCTGTTTAACCATCTAGAAACAAAGCTGTGTATTAGTAACTTTAAAGATATTTGTACTTTTATTTATTTTTTCAATTTGAATTGAACCTTTTAACTTATATTAACCAAAAGTATTTGGATCCATTTTTTTAAATTTTAATTTATGAGTTCATATGTCAATTTTTTGTACCAAATATATGTAGACATGGCCATACATGTAGACAGATAGTACACCGGTGCACCCACACAAAAAAAACAGACAAACAAAAGTCTTGTAGCTTATTTTTTAAAAACCTATTAGATTGAGAGTTAGCCTTTGTAAACTGGCCTCAGAATAAAGCAGAGTGTAATCAGAAAAACATATTAACCTAGGCATATTGGATCAAAATTATGAGTTTAACAAATATAGAATTTTAAAAGTTTCTGACCTTTTTTTTTTCCTTGAGGTGGTCCTGTTCATGAAAGCTGAAAAGATTTGAGGGAACATAGACAAACGAGGGGGGTTTATTTCTCCCTGGAGGAACTTCTCAAAGATGCAGCTTCACTGGTCTCCTTGGGAGAGTCCCCCAGGTTAGGATCCCATTCTAAACTGGTTTTTCTGGTTTTTTGGATAGCGGCCACCAACTTTTAGCCTGACATTGAAAAATCTTTAGACAATTTTTTAATAGTTGGGAGTTATTCATGCTTGCAAATACTGAGAGACAAAAGCCAAATTTCTAGACAAAATAATGCTTTTGTTATACAATTTAGGAATAATAATTTTATAAAACGCTTTAGTTTTAATTTGTCCTCTATAGGAACTGACATGATTTACCCAGTTGGCCACCTGGCCCAGTTCCTAAATGAAGATAATCTCTAGAATGCCTTTTTCTTTTTACCTTTAGCTTTTACTTTTGACAATTTTTTTAGTCCTGTTGGCAGCACTTTACATTTTAATGCAAGCATTAGTGAGCACAGTTAAAAAAACCGTTTTAACCATTTTTTTCCATTAGATACAAACTGAGGTAGAAATTAACACAGAACACAAAGGGAACAAACAAAAACAAACCAACAGACAAAGTCCTGAAAATTGTTAAGAAAACAAGTTATAGGAGTCCAGGTAGCGCTTCCTTGACTCTGATGTTGGTGGAGCGAAGGAGTCCTGATGAAAGAAGAGCAGTTATGAGAACAAGAAAAGGGCCCCACGCACAACACTTGGATAGAAGAACAGGACAAACGGCTGGTGAACAGACACAGGACAAATGACAAACAACAAGAAGATGCTGGATGTTAGAGTCTGTAAACAAGTCAGGATGGCGCCTGGCATTTTGCCAGAAAAATGTTAGAGTCTGTAAACAAGTCTGAATGGCGCCTGGCAAAATGCCAGAGGGAGTGGTTTGTGAGGTGGAGCCAGCAAGCCATTAAGTGTGGAGATTCCTTATTGGTTGACTGATGTATCTAGTTTATGCTAATTAGATAAGCTGTGTGGAATGTATAAATACCGCTCCTGTCCTGCAATAAACGGCTCCCTCTCCTGCTGTATCAAGGTACACAAGTTATTCGTCACCCCCCTGGTTATTTTGCTGCAGCCGGACTGTGGCAGCTGGAGAAACGACAAACAGCAGAACAGACACAGGACAAGCAACAATCGCTGAGATCACACAGGGAGACCTCTAATGGGGCAGAGACCCCTCAAACAGAACAAACGACTGGCAAACAGACACTGGACAAGTGACCAACAGCAGAATACACTGGAGAAATGACAAACAGCAGAACAGACACAGGACAAGCAACAATCGCTGAGGTTACCCAGAGAGACCTCTAATGGGGCAGAGATGACGTCTCGTCCTGCCCCCAGACAGATGAGGCCTCCCAGGGAGACCTCCAGAGGGCCCCAGATACAGACAGATGAGGTCTCACAGGGAGACAGTAACAACGTCTCGTCCTGTCCAGGGGAAGGTGTAAGCGACTGCGTCCAATCTGATGTTTCCCCCCCCCCCCCCGAGAAGAGTCCACTCACCTGAACTGACAGCCGGCAGGAGGCTTTTCAGAGCATCCTAAGACGATTGGAGTCGTCCTTGGAGTGAGGCTGAGGAACGTCTCTCAGGAGCTCCCCTCTACTCCCTACTCTGGGGACAAGGTCCAAAAGCCCATCGTTGGAGGCAAATTTGGAGTGAGGGTAGGGAAGAAATGGATCCAGGGCAAGCCCCCAAATGTTATAGTTCAGGCTTTGTCCCAGGGTTTCATAAACTGACTTTCAGACCACTCAGTATAATCGAATCAAGCCTTTATTGAAGCACACCGGTGGCGGCTGACCAGAACATAAAGCTGTTCCCCTGACCAGCCCCGAACAATTGCAAGGGCACTCCTTATAAGCCTGAAAACCGCAAAAGGGATGTTCAGGGGGTCTAGCCAATGCAAGGAAGCCAGGTTACAGAAGCAGGACAGTGCAGTCAAGCGGAGGGAAGCCTAACCAATCACACTTAGCCCAGTCACAGAAACAGAGCCCCGTTACCCTAGTTACAGAAACAATACCCCATTAGGTAGTTCTGTGTTCTTAAAGGTTTCTATAGCAAAAGGAAAAGAACATCTTGCCCCAGTCATGACTCTTCTACTTGGCATGGTTGTTTTAGAGGATGAAGTCATAAAACAAAATGGAGTCACATTTGCTCCTACTATCACAGAGTGTCGGAAGAAAAGTGGGTCAGAGGGTGAAAGAAGAGGACTGCACCCAGGGATGACTGTTTCCTCATGGAGAAGAAACTCGACCGCAGAACAGAATCCCTCTGGTCCTGCTGTGCTGGATGAAGAAGAGGAAGGGGTGGTCTGCACAGAAGCATGGAGGACTGCACAGCTCCATGAATCCACAGGCTGTGGCGGCTGCAGCTTCAGTACCCTCCTCATTGACCTCCACAAAGGACTTGTGCACGACCTTGGACAGATACAGGTCTTTCCTGGATGACATTCCAGAAAAGTCTGCTCTGGCCTCATCGAAGGCATCAGTCATGCCCAGGCTGCGAAGGACTTCCTCCAAATCATAATTTTCCTGGAGCTTAAACCGAGGGAGGAAAACCTCCACCTCCTGTTCGTCCATCAGGTCTGGGTTGGTCCACTCTATGTATTTCTCATAAGTAAGTTCCTTCTCCACCTAGAAGGGAGTTGAACATGTCAAGACCAAGCTTGTGCTGTCCCACAGGGCCACGTGCAATAATGGAGATGCTCCATGTTGTGAGTGGGAGCCTCACCTTGGCCAGAGGTGGTGCTAGTGGTAACCAAGGTAACTAGACAGAGCTCAGGGACAGCTCAGCAGGAGAGCTTGCCTAGTATCTGCAAGGCCCTGGGTTCCATCCCCAGCACAGACACAAAAAAATAAAATATAATAAAAGGCTAACTGGGAACGGGGGAAAGCAGCTACATCAGAAACCCAATGCCCTTCCCCAGCCATCATGGCCTCGTTATGGCTTAGTGCTCCATACCGTTTTCAAGTCAATGTGCTCATCGGGCAGCATGATGATCATATTCAGCTCCTTGCTGATGTAGGGAAGGACCAGAATCTTGGTGAATATTTCCCGTATATAGGACATTTTAAAAGTAGACTCCTTAAACATCATTTGCACAGGCTTCTCCTCATTCTGTAAGGAAATGGACAACTGTTAAGTAGAAACATGACCCAGCTGGCACAGTGGACTAACTCCACAGAGGTAGCCCCTGTGGGCCCCAGGAACACTCTTGACCCAGCTTCTAGAACACGGCCATGAGGTTCCTCCTAAACCCCTGTTATGGTTAGACACCAAGTGTCCCCAGAGGCCAGTGTGTTAAAGGTTTTATCTACAGTGTGGAGCTATTGGGAGGCGGGGCCTAGTAGAAGTTAGGTCATTAGGGCAAGTCCTTGGAGGGGACTCTGAGACCCAAGCCCTTCCTCTCTCCTTCATTTCCTGACTGAGCTGACCAGTTTTTCTTGATCACCTGCTCCCAACTTTGCCATCCACCACCCCCATGCCTAAGAGCAAAGGGTCTGCCTCTTCATGGATGGGAAACTTAAATTTTGAGCTCAGATGAATCTGTCCCTTTTTAAGTGGATTATCTCATTATTTGGCACACTGAGAGAATGCTAACAAACCTCCCAACACCAAGGTGCCCACACTCACACCCAACATGTTTCTTGGTGACTTCACCTAGTCTCATGACTTTGAACTTAATCCACAAATTTACAGTTCTAGCTGGGACCTCTCCCCTGGACTCCAGGCTCATGTGTTATACTGGCTGCTTGACACCCACACTTAGACTAAAAGAAAGTCCTAGTGTCACACATGACTGTGGGCTCCTTATATCCCCTTCCTGCTCCACCTACACCTCTGCCCATCACAGTGGGCAGTGACACCATGCATCCAGTTGTCAAAAGCCATGGTGTGTCCTTGCTCATGTCTTTCTCTTACACTCTGCATCTCACTCCTTAGCAAATTATGGTGGCTCTACCTTTGAAATACAACCAAAACCTCATCTGTTGTTCTTTCTTCCACTGCCATCACCCTATCCCTGGAATACAGAGATGACCTCAGAGGGATCCCAGTGAAATGTAAGTCAGATCACACCCCTATGACTGGACACCCTTCCATGACACCCCCTCTCCTAGGAGCAAGATCTGAAGTGCTCAGTACATCCTATAATCACAACAACAGCTCATCTCCCATTCCTTGTCTCTCCTCACCTCCTACTACTCTCCCTCTGCTGGTTCCTACACTCACAGGGGTCTCTATAGAAAATCAGGGTCATTCTATCCCTCACCTGTCCACTCATCCCTACAACCTAGAGGGTGTAGCCTTTGCCTCTTCCTGGTCTTTACTCAAGTATCACCCTCTCAGTGAATGCTTCCTTGATAGACCTGACCTGCAACTGTATCCCCAACCACAGCTTCCTGTTTGCTTCCTTTGTGTATCTGCAGCACTTACCACTGCCTAACAACTACTAATGTCTTATTTAAGATTCTGGTCTTTCACTCAAGAAAATGTAAGTTTCATGGGGCAGACATGTTCAGCTAGTCAATACCTGGCACACAGTAGGCACTCAATTAACATCAGCTGAATAAAGGAATAAAAAAACTGATGAGCAGAAATAGCAAAGGGCCATCCTCAGACCATGAGAAAAAGACAGAGGACAGTGACCACATCCTACCCTACAATACTGCTTAATTCATAAGTACTCCACAGTTGGATACCAGCAGATACTCTGAAATTTTTTTAATTCCATGCAACAGGCACAGCTGAGGGAGCTCCCTAGTTCTCTGGCACAGCACATCATTCCAGATCAAATGGAGTAAACCAAAGACATATCTGCTATCACTTTCTGTCTCCGCCTTGTCGAGCTTGCCTGAACTAGACCTCAGCCACAACAGTCACCTGCCCTTGGCTCCTCAGACATGTCCTTGGCCAGAACTTGGCACACTTTTTCCATAAATGGGCGGACAGTAAATATTGTGGCGTTTGTGCTACAGACAATTCCTATCATAACTACTCTATTCTACAGTTGTGATACATATAAACAAATAAGTATGTGTGTGCACCAACAAAACTTTATCTGATAAACTTGATATGGGCCGGCTTTGGCCCACAGGCCTCAGGGTGCTGACCCCACCTTATTCAATTTCTCTGCATTCCCCTCCAGGACCCAAGGTCTCCAATCTTATAATAGAAAAGAATCCAATCTTGGTAATTTAATGACTCACTAAATATATAATTATGTTAGTAAGCTTAATCTCCTTTAGAAATGAGGAATCCAAATGAAAATCCTTATCAACTCAAAATCCATGCCCCTGGAGACACCCCTGCCACACACTCCGTGGGCTAGTACAGTCAACCCCTGCTGCAGCTCCACCCTCTCCCTCTACTGCAGAAAGCAAGGTAAACTGCTTCACTGCTCTGTATCGAGCAGAAGCCACGTGAGAGCAGTTCTGGTTTCCCTCTGAATACAATGGCAGAACCTCCAAAGAAGGGATTTTGCTCTCCATCATCTGTCCTTCCTGCTCCATCCTGCCTGGACAGTGGAGGCAGTATCTGAGCCCTCCTGTGAGCACGAGGAAGAGGCCACAGGCTGAGGTGGCAGAGCAGGGAGAGCTGGTTCCCAAGAGCCTCACCCCAGTGTCACATCAGCCCTGGGTTCTCCTCTCCTCTGGGCCTCCTGGGTGGTGAGATGAGCTGTGAGCTAAACTGCAGAGATCTGGGGTTTCCGTTGCTTACAGTTGAATGAAGCCCTAACATACATCTTGTTAAAGATGAATTTCAAGGAGAAAAAAATCATATTTGTGGAAAGGACAGTTCATTTCAGAATAAATCTCAACACAAAATGTATGTATTGAAAAACTGAAGGTTCAGATCCAAGTGGATGAGGAACGGTCAGTGATCAAGAACACATTAGTCCACCCTGTGTGCTTTGCAGCATGTCAAAAAAAATCTCTATAATTAAAAAGTCTTTTTAAAAAATGGATTCTGTGAGAGAAAGACACCAGGCCATCAGCAAACACCTTCCAAGCTGAAGGTGGTTAAACTCAAGGGTCTAATTCTGTGTATGTATCCTTTTGCTTGTTTTTAAACAAAAATATGTACTGGTGTTATCCTTACAAACAAAAGAAGACTGAAGATCAGTGATTGGTTCAGTATTTCCTGAGCACCAGTTATCATAACTACTGGATAACTTCCAGTTACATACAGGTCAAACACTTTTCAACAAAAGTGAAAAGTCCTTCAACCACTGCTATGTCTTGTACAGACCAGCAGGGGGCATAGTGACAGCTTAGATAAAGGGGCAGATACCAGGTGGGGCTTCCAGAAGGGACACAGCAGTTAAGAAAGGAGTGTGAAGGTACTGAAGAGAATGGGGGGGATCCAGGTCTACGAGGACCCTCAGACACCAAATTTGGAGTTTGACCTTTATCTGAAAAGTTATGAGAAGCCAAGAAAGAACTAAAGTTAGCCTGAGAGCTACACCATCAGATTTGCCCTGTAGATTAACACACCAGAGAAAGTAGGGCAGGTGATAGTAAGGCAGGTCCTCCAGACAGAACCCTTGGTGACATACAAAAGGAGGAAGCTCATGAGAGAAAGGCCCCAAGGCATAGGGATTCCTTGCTGCAGGGCTGTCCTACACCATGAAAGGCACAGGCTGCATGTGGTGGCCTTCATGATCTAGAAACCACCGCAAACACAGGCCCTGTGTCTGGGAATCTCCTTTGTTACTATGCAACATTCACCTTGCTGACTTTAAATGGTCTCTCCTTGGTGAGCTTTTTGTCAAACTTTTTATTCCAGTTTCCTTTGAAGTAGATGGCATTCACGAGAACCAGATTAGTGTTTATATTCAATGAACCTGGAGACAGCAACTCTGTAATTTTATCTGAAAGGAAAAATTAAAGAACCAGTTAGCTAAGAGTTTGCTGATGGGTGCATCAGTGATGATACGGAGAAGGGCCCACCTCCTCAAATGGTCAAGCACAGAGATAAAGGATCACATATGCTCGAAATAATATAAATAGATATTTGTCATCAAAACAAAGCAATATCCCTGGCATTGAAATACATGTTCTAGGAAGAAAAATACCATCATTTGAATAAAACGTAAAAGGAAAAAGTAGATATTAGTAAGTGAATTCATACCACAAGAGATAGAAAGAAATGATTGGTGCCTACAAACTAAAGAACTTAAAATACTGTTACAAGGAGTGATTATAAATTTAAACTTAAATGTTTGAGGTGCTGATATGTTCACCCTGATTTAAACAGTACACACAATATATATGCATTGGAGCATAATGTATAGTTTTGTTATTATTTCTAGTCCAGCATATCGAACAATATTATTTTTGTACAATATACATGATTTTGTTATTATCAGCTAAAAATATTAAAGATTTTAAAAAGATGCTCTTTATAAATGTAAAGCGCGGTTTAGCCAGACATGGTGGTACATGCCTATAATCACAGAGGCTTGGGAGACTGAGGCAGGAGGATTGTAAATTCTAAGTCAGCCTTAGCAACTGAGGCCCTAAGCATCTTCACAAGACCTTGTCTCTAAATAAAATATTTATTTAGGACAAATATCCCATTACATTATTTAAGGATGTGGCTTGGTATATAAGTCCCTCTGATTTGAATTCCTGGTACCAAAATTGAAAAAAAAAAAAAAGAAAGAAAAAACAAAGCACACTGTTTACATTAAAAACCACAGGTCCATGAGGATACCACCAAGCAACTTTTAACAATGCATGAAAACTGGGGAGCATGAACTCACACTGGAGAGGACACAGCTGGGACCTGTCAGGTGAATTTTTCTTTATGCGATTGGTGAAAAGAAAGAACAAACAACAGCAAAGACATTACAGTGTGGATTGTTCTGGAAGAGGGGTGCTGACTAGGGGGAAACATCATGGATACACTGAGAAGAGCAGGGAAGACCTAGAGAAAATGTCATCCACTGACAGTATTTCAGAAGCAGATTTTTAAAGCCTGCAATTATTTGAGAACAAACACATCATTCCTGTTCATATTTGACAATGTTGTGAAGGAACTGACAATAAGACTGATGTAAATACTATTAAAAACAGAACAACAGGCTGGGACTGTAGCTCAGCGGTAGAGCATCTGCTCAGCATGCCCAAGGCCCTGGGTTGGATCCCCAGCACTGCCAACAAAGGAACTAGCAAAGCAACTACAACCCCACCATCAACAGAAACAACAAATAAAAACTATGTTTTTACCTTCTGTCTTTTTAGCTACCCAGGTGTTTATGTGTTTTCTGGACTCCTCTGTAGCATTCAGAAAATCAAGCTCTTCCATCTCTGCTTGGTAGAATTTCTGGCAGGAATCTTTAAAAGACTAAGGCAGAGCAACATAATTGCACGGTTCCTAAGTAATTAACAAGTGTACTTCATTAATCTACCAAAGCAGAAACTCAATAATATGCTGATTTAGAGATAATTTACAAATTAATACGTAGAATGAACCTAAAATTCACCTTCTCAGTTTTGGGCCATCTTTAATGTCCTGAGTACCAAATAAATTTCATGAATGGCTGGATCTTTATGGGAGCTGCTGAGCCTCAAGAGGTAACTGGGAGGAAGCTGAGCTGCAATAACTGTGGAGAGAAAGTTAACCCAGCAAGAGCTAGCACTCCTCTGCACTCTGGAATAAGGGACACTGAACACAGAAAGAAGAACATAGGAAAATGAGCCATTCTGCACTATCCTGCCACCACAACTTCCTGTGATAACAGAAAAATGAGCACCATCAAAAATGGTGTCCCAGGTGACTACAGAGCATCTGAGATCATGTCAGTGCAGCTGCAGAACTGAATATTCTCTTTTATTTTATTTTGATTAATTACATGTGTCTAGAGATTGCCAGTGCTGCTGAACATCTCAGTTTGGGGTAGTAAGCAATTCTCAAAAAAATGAGCAGGGCTATGATTCGGCTCAGTGGTAAAGCATTTGCTCAGCATGGGAAAAGCCCTTGGTTCAATCCTCAGCATCACAAAAAAAGAAAGGAAAAAGAAGTTCAAAGGGTTTTACTAACATATCCTATGAAATAATAATGACATTGATGAACACATACATTCTACCATGTTAAAATAGAAAATTTGTGGAATATAAGTGTGCTTACAACCCATTACATTGGCAATGCACTATGAAATTATTTCCTAATCTTCCTTTTGAACAGTTTATGGCTCCATATTTGATTTGTATTTATTTATAAGGCAAGATTTCACATTTCTCCTTCAGTATTGCACAGACACAGGTGTTAGGAACACAAGTTCTTTGATTTATTAGCTGAGTGGCCTTAAAAAGGTTAATTAATGTCTCTGCCTCTTCGTTTGCCCCATAAATGGGACAGCAGTGGCTGTATGAAGCTCCCAGAGTTACTTTGAGGCCCAGCTGAATTACTTTCATTATATATGTTTATCTAATGTTACTGAATTCTCAACATATTGTGGGCACTTAAAAGGAGAACTTCCTGTATCATTCCATTTCATTCTCACAGAGTTCTTGCTTTACCAATTTCACTGTCCTGTTTCTGAAAAATTTTAAATCTTTCAATCTAAGAAAATAGTCTGAAAGCAAACTGGCCACTCAAATATTGATAACTTGCCACACTTGTGGGTGATTTTTATAACTTTTAATCACCCTAGGAAATAACTACCTGCTATTCAAGTTACTATTATACAAACAATGAATAATCAAACTCAAGGAATATGTAATTTTACATCATGGTTGGTATTCAATTTTTGGAAGTTTAAAATAATGAATGACAAATATTTCTAATATCCTTATTTTGTATACTAATATAAATTTTTAAATATCATTAGTTTTCTTAAAATATCCACCCAAAAAAATGAAAGAAAATTAAATCAGCCAATCATGTGAGTGTGTTGGAATTTCTGTTCATATAAAAGGCTTAAAGAGGGTGATGATACCTATAAAGTAGCTAATACTAATTAAATAAGTAAAACAGATTATAAAAAATCATACTATGATATATAGTTGTTATCAATATTTGAACCTATGCTTGTTTATGTTCATTTTATATCACTTCCTTTTAAAACAATTAATGTAGTTTAAAACAGGTTTCAAAAATGAGAAAAAAAATCATAGAAAAGATGTGAAATCTCACACATACAAAAACTCTTATAAATCAATAAGAAAAGGGAATACAGATCAAGAGAAAAATGTGCACAGAATATGTAAATAAACAACATACAGAAAACATATACAGGTTGAATATTCCAAAATGTACATGTGCTGAAATATTTTACATTTTGGCACTTTCCAATTGTGGATTTTGGGATTATGGATACTCAGATTGTCCATGCTCAAAGAGCTTAAATTCAATCTCATAAGTAATCAAGATTCAAAAGCTACATGCAGTGTTGATCATGGTAGATGGAAACCAACATTGTGCTTATATCCCTGAAAGGAACAGATACATCACTTTGGAGAGACATTGAATAATATATTATATATTAAAATTTCAAAGCTCTATTTCCTTCCTCTCTCCACAAATCTACCTGGGAGCAGCACACACACACACACACACACGCACAAAAGTCACAGTCAATAACACTGTCTGTAACAGCCCAGACTGGGTATGACCTAAAGCCCATCCATGAGCAAATATCCTTCTATGTTACAATGTGTCCAACATAGAATTATCAGATGATGGTTCATAATAGTGATCTAGGGCTGGGGAAGCACTCAGTGGTAGAGCTCATGCTTATTTATATTTGAGGTCCTGGATTCAATCCCCAGTGCCACATAATGGTGATGATGATGATCATGATAACAACACTGAAGTAGATCCACATACACTGAGATGGGAAGAACAAGAGAAATGTATTTCAAAACAACGTGTTTTGGATAAAGGCATAATGCAGAGAAAATTACTACAAAACAAGATGTGCAGGAGGACACATGTCAAATCTATGAAAGCTCTTATTCTGGGAGGGATGATGGGTTGTGGGAAAGAGATTGATGTGGCTCTTTGCTGGCCCTATTGCATTCTGCACAAAAATGTACTCAGCTGTGACTTGAGTAGTTTTCTGATTTTTTAAATGAAAAGGTGTGAACAAATACATGAGTAACCAGAAACCTGAGTAAATTCACAGCCCAGGCTCTTTCAGCTGCACCACGAGTTCCCCTCCTCCCCACCACCTTGCTTCATCAAAAGCAGTGAGTATGACTTACTGAGAGGAAATCATAAGACTTTTCTCCAAAAAGCCTGTTGGCTGTTCTAAGCAAGTACCATGTGTTCGTCTTGTTCACTTCAGTGAGAAGGGACTGGAAGCCCCTGTGGACATCTCCACCTCCACTGCTGCTGCTTTTATTTAAAGAAAGTACCTGAAATCAGAAACACAACAAAAATACACCATTGCAGTAGGCCCTGACTACAGGGAACAAGCAAACTATACTAAACTTGGCCTGAGAATTGTGCAGATTCAAACCACCATCCAACTAGAGACAAAAAGTATCTTGAAAGCTCACTCTCCAGTGTCCCTCCCAGGATCCCTTTATGTACCCTGTCAGTATTGTTCTGAGGAGAAATGTCTCTCCACAACCCAGGCTCTTTGTATCTAGAGCCTAGCTGGAGACAGAGGTACTACTAGACCTCCCATCTCTGCAAACACAGGATGCTCCAGAAAATTGTAAGGTGCAGTCTCTCCCTGCCTTTAGGTCTGTGAAGGCTCTGACCAACAGAATTCAGCACAAGCAATACTGTCCAGGCCTGAGCCTTAAAAAGCTTTGTAGCTGTCACATTCACTCTCTTGCACCCACTGTCATGATGGAAGAAAGTCCAAGGAATCCCCCTGGAGTATTTGCTACCACATAGGCTGAGTTGCTGGGAAGAGACCCAAAGCCCCAGCCAATACCCATCACCAAGACCCCACATGTGAGAGAAAGCCTCCTTGGACCCTGCAATCCAGCTATCTATTGAAACAGTAGCATGAATGGCCCCAGCTGTCATCACAGAGAGCATAAGAACTGCCTCTGAGGCCACTGGATCTGAGAAATAATCCACCATTATTATTTCAAGCCACTAACTTGGGGGATGGTTTGTTTTGCAGCAATAGATAACATGTGCAGCAATGCAGAAGTGTTCCGTCATAACAAAAATAAACCACTTGATGCTGGCTTTGGACATGGGCAGTTGACAGAGGCTGGAAGGACAGGGATGAAATTACTACCATAGTCTGCAAAAAGAGGTAAGGTAGGTGATAAGGTAGGCACTGGCCAGAGAAGTGCAGATGTTCACCTGTAGCAAGAGGTAAGATAGGATACTTTCCCAACTCCCACATCTGCCTAAGATGTGCGGGAAGTGTGTATCTTCCTTTTAGCTGCCTAACTTAGAGTGTGGGAAGAGAGAGATGAGCTAAAGAAAGAATTAATGCATTTTCAAGCAGAATTTAAAGGAACTATTTCTAACCCAGTTCTTAATGGGTAGAACATAAAGGTGCTTCTTATCTCGTCTCCTCTCCAGTTGACAACATAATTCTCAACCTAAGAAATGGCCTCAAGGTAGAGCTCCAATCCATGGCCTCAGGAGCAAGGTCAAGATCCACTTTGTAAAAACCTTGGGACAAAAAAGGCAGCATCTCATAGACCTGTAGACAACGGGGCTTCTTAGCAACTCAAGGACATTGCCCCACAGCACCCTTACTTCCAACCTGACACAGTCTTGCTCAAACAAGCTTCTGCATGTGGCTTGGTCCAGTGCAGCAGGCTATAACTTGAAACACAGAAATCCTACAATGGTTTTAAAGGAATTATGAAATATTGAAACTAAAACATGAGACAGTTCAAAGTGAAGGGGTACCCTTGGGTCCCCAACTCTCTTTTGGCAGGAGAAAGGCTAAGAGAGAAATAAACATCCTTTCTGGAAAAGGATGGGAGTTGCCAAGCGCTAAGTCCAGAATGTACAGGGGAGTGCCATGGCCTGACATGTGGAGGACAAGGAATGCTTCCCAGGAAACACAGGTGGAGCCAATCAAGGATATTCCCACCCTGAGGGCAGAGGAGCCTGGCACACACACCTGGCTGGATTTGGAAATTGCTACAGTTCAGGGACTGCAATGTGCTCACAGGGGTGCTCATCAGGGGTAGCATGTGCTTCTTGTCAACTCTCCATCCACACCCCTCTGATACCCTCTGATGTCCATCCACAGCAATCCCTTTGGGATTTGAAATGACAACTACCAGCATTTACTATTACTCCCAAAGGACACCAGGTACCTGAGCCATCTGGACTGCGGTGGTTCCCTTTGCCCCCATGAGGACCATGGCCAGGGCCGAGGAGATGCTGATGGGTGAGTAAAACACATTTCTTGAACTGTCTTCACCCAGTGTTTTCAGAAGGTTTAAGGCAAAGGTGCCGTTTGCTTCCAACAGAGGATCCATGATGGCGAGCCTGGAACAATGGATTTCAGATCAGTATCACATGAACCCAGGCTCACAGGCCAACTGCACTTTCCCTCCCGTTAACTCCACTGCTGCTGTGGTGCAATAAGCAAACAGATGCAGATGCACACAGAACTCTGAAGGTCTTTGGGGGGTCTCAAGATTATTTTATGTCCTAATATTAAATGAAGAAGAAGAGTAAAATTTAATACTATGATCCTGTTGTGTGAAGACCTGTATCTGCACACTTCTTTGTGTGCATGGGCAAAGTGTGGGCGGGACACATGCACCTCCTGGATAGGGTAAGAGAAAGGGTGATTGACTTTGGCTTCCATGTCTGTATTCTTTGGTGTGTTATAAGAGCTTATTGTATCATTTAATTTGAAAATCATTTAAAATTACACATTCACTCACAAAGGTTACAAAGACAATATATTCAGTCTTTTTATGATGTGGGGAAGTTCCCCATTTTAGGGTAACTGAAGCCTTAAAATAAATTTGGGAGGTAAAGCCACATGAGACCTTTCTCTCCTCTGAATCAAATACCCACCCATCTCCCCCAACAGATGAGGGTGCTCGCTCAGGTATGCTCAGCAGGGCACCATTTAATCCTCAATTCTTCTAGGGAACCTATGCATGTGACAAAGCCCAAATCTAAGGTCATGTTAAGGGCCTCTGCTGTCACAGGCAAGGGCCCTTGGCCCATGTGCTCACAACTCTTCCTCATCTCTGGTCAGTGGTGCCTGCCCATGTCCACCTCCACACACTCAGAGCTCAGGGGAGTCTGGAGCTTTTCCAGAAGCGCATTTGGCAATGCCCTGGCAGCCCTGGCAAGGTCAAGGGCAGGAACACAGTTAACCAGTCAGAAGTGAGTGGGGTGCAGGTGTCTTTAGGCCAGTTGGAATCACAGAATCACAAAATGTTATATAGCGCAGCAGGACTTCAGTGATCCCTATTCACAATTTTCCATTTTCAACAGGGATCAGGAAGTTCACCAAGGTGAATTGATTGCAGCTGAGGAGCAGTCAGACTGAGTCTTTCCAATACACTTGGAGAAGTCATGAACTTCAGGAAGAGCCTGGAAGGAATCAGGCAAGAGGACAAGAGGAAAGAAAGGGCTCAATCAGCCAGGAAGTCTGCACATGCACTGGAGCAGGCCAGGTGCACTGTGGGCACAGGACCTGTCTGTTCCAACACGGTTCACAGATGTTTACCAAACTCATTTCCCCAGCTGGAGAATGCTAATGTTCTAAAACAGTCCCCATGATTCCCCTGAGCAGCGGGTGTAAACCCCGAGAACAAGGAGGAAATGAGTGTTTCAGAGTACACAGGAGTGGGAAGGTGTACCTATATAAGGGACTGTGACAAGAACATGAAGCATCCCTTTGTATAACATCCCATTCATATAGCTGTGGTCCATAGAACAAGGTCCCCAGACATATCTAGGTCCTAATCCCTGGAAAATTCCCTCATATGACAAAAGAGACTTTGCAGCTGTGATTAAGAATCTTCTGATGGAAAGAATATCATGGACCATTCAGGTGGTGCCCAAATGTAATCATGTAGTCACATGTAGTTTATAAAAGGGGGGGGGGTGTCAACATGAATAAAAAAGGAAAGAAACTCAGAGAGAGCATCTCTAGAACAAAAGATTTACATTGAGATTAGCAAAGGGTTGCAAACCATAGTGGGCAGACTATGAAAATCAAAAACTCATGGGAGTGGAGAGGATGAGACCAAGAGGGAACTTGTCAGAGCTAAGCAGCTAGGTGTAGTGGCACATGCCTGAAATCTCAGTGGCTTGGGAGGCTGACGCAGGAGGATCACAAGTTCAAAGCCAGCCTTGGCCACTTAACTAACTCTTGTCTCAAAATAAAACATAAAACAGGATGAGGATGTGGTGCAGGGGTAAATTGCCCCCTGACTCAATCCCCGGTACCAAAAAAAAAAAAAAAATAAGCTCCTGAGCAAATTTTATTTTATACCCATGCTTTAATGTAATGGTTTCCTGGGATGGAATTAACCTCAGGGAACCATTTCCTGTCTACAAAAACGAGGGAGCACGGCTTACTGGTTCATGGTCATTGTGCCCCACCCCCCAGCTCTTGCTTGGCACTGGGTGCTCACATTTTTTATAACCAAGCACATTTGTCTAGTTAGTAGACCTCTGGGCTTCAGTCTCACTTTCAATGGAATTGACAAGGCCTTGTCCAAACACCAAATTGCAGTTTCTTGTAATCTCGTGTGTTGCCTTAAAGGAAAGTAATGTTTGGGTTTTTCTCCAGCTGAGTTGCAAAGCCTGCAGTTCTAGCACATACCTTGGCTCTAAGTCTTTTGGTTTAACTGTTTACACCTTTAGGTTGGTTTATGGACTGTTCATTCACCTGGGAACCTATAAAAACTAAACTGTTTATACAGAAATCCTAGATGGAATGCAAACATCACTGAATTCTGTTACTTTTTATTTATTTTTAATTCTAAATTGTTATATATGACAGCAGAGTGCATTGAAATTCATATTACACATATAGAGAATAATTTTTCACACCTCTGGTTGTATACAAAATATATTCACAACACTTGTATCTTCATACATGTACTTAGGGTAATGACATCCATCTCATTCCACCATCTTTTTAACCTCCATACCCCCTCCGTTTCCCTCCCACCCCATTGCCCTATCTAGAATTTGTCTAACCCTCCCATGCTCCCCCTCCAAACCCCACTATGAATCAGCCTCATTATATCAGAGAAGATATTCAACATTTGTTTTTTGGGATTGGCTAACTTCACTTAGCATTATCTTCTCTAACTCCATCCATTTACCTGCAAATGCCATGATTTTATTCTCTTTTATTGCTGAGTAATATTCCATCTTGTATATATGCCATAGTTTCTTTATCCTTTCATCTATTGAAGGACATATAGGTTGGTTCCACAGTTTAACCATTGTGAATTGTGCCTGTATAAACATTAATGTGGCTGTGTCCCTGTAGTATGCTATTTTAAGTCCTTTTGGTATAGACCGAGGAAAGGGACAGCTGGGTCAAATGGTGGTTCCATTCCCAGCTTTCCAAGAAATGTCCATGCTGTTTTCCATGTTGGCTGCACCACTTTGCAGTCTCACCAGCAGTGTATGAGTATACCTTTTTCCCCACATCCTTGCCAACACTTATTGTTGTTTGTCTTCATAATACCTGCCATTCTGACTGGAGTGAGATGGAATCTGAGTAGTTTTGATTTGCATTTCTCTAATTGCTAGCATTGATAAACATTTTTACTTATATTTGATGATTGATTCTATATCATCTTCTCAGAAGTGTCTGTTCAGATACTGGGCCCATTTATGCATTGGGTTATTTGTGGGGTTTTTTGGTGTTTAACTTTTTGAGTTCTTTATATACACTAGAGATAAGTGCTCTATCTGATGTATGAGTGGGAAAAATTTGCTCTCAAGATGCAGGCTCTCTATTCACCTCACAGATTGTTTCTTTTGCTGAGAAGAAATTTTAGTTGGAGTCCATCCCATTTATTGATTCTTGATTTTAATTCTTGCACCAAAGGAGTCTTATTAAGGAAATTGGGGCCTAATCCCACATGATGGAGATTACAGCCTACTTTTTCTTCTATTAGACGCAGGGTCTCTGGTTTTAATCCTAAATCCTTGATCCATTTTGATTTGGGTTTTGTACATGGTGAGAGACAGGGTTTTAATTTAATTTTGTTGCATATGGATTTCCAGTTTTCCCAGCACCATTTGTTGAAGAGGCTATCTTTTCTCCAATGCATGTTATTGGCACCTTTGTCTAATATAAGATAATTGTAGTTTTGTGGGTTATTCTTTGTGTCCGCTATTCTGTACCATTGGACTACCAGTCTGTTTTGGTGCCAATATCATGCTGTTTTTGTTACTATTGCTCTGTAGTATATAGTTTGAGTTCTGATATAGTGATGCCACCTGCTTCACTCTTCCTGCTAAGGATTGCTTTAGCTATTTTGGGTCTCTTATTTTTCCAGATGAATTACATGATTGCTTTTTCTATTTATAAGAGGAATGTCATTGGGATTTTAATCAGAATTGCATTAAATCTGTATAGTGCTTTTGGAAGTATGGTCATTTTGATAATATTAATTCTGCTAACCCAAGAGCACAGTAGATCTTTCCATCTTCTAAGGTCTTCTTTAACTTTCTTTATTTAGGGTTCTATAATTTTCATTATATAGATCTTTCATCTCTTTCATTAAGTTGATTCCCAAATATTTTTTGAGGCTATTGTAAATGAGGTAGTCCTCCTCATTTCCATTTCTGAGGATTTATCACTGATATACAGAAATGCATTTGATTTATGGGTGTTGATTTTATATCCTGCTACTTTGCTGAATTTATTTACTAGTTCTAGAAGTTTTATGGTGGAATTTTTAGGGTCTTCTAGGTATAGAATCATATCATTAGCAAATAGTGTCAATTTGAGTTCTTCTTCTCCTATGTGAATCCCTTTAATTTCTTTCATCTAATTGCCCTGGCCAGTATTTCAAGAACTATGTCAAATAGAAGTGGTGAAGAGGGCATCCCTGTTTTGTTCCAGTTTTTAGAGGGAATGCTTTCAATTTTTCTCCATTTAGAATGATGTTGGCTTGGGAATTAGCATAGATAGCCTTTTTGATGTTGAGATATGTTACTATTATCCCTAATTTTTCTAGTGTTTTGAACATAAAAAGAGGTGCTGCATTTTGTCAATTGCTTTTTCTGCATCTTTTGAGATGATCATATGATTCTTATCTTCAAGTCTATTGATGTGATGAATTACATTTATTGATTTCTGAATGTTGAATCAACCTTGCATCCCTGGGATGAATCCCACTTGATCATGATGCACGATCTTTTTGATATGTTTTTGTATTTGATTTGCCAGAGTTTTATTGAAATTTTTTGCATTTATATTCATTAGAAATATTGGTCTGAAGTTTTCTTTTTTTGTTGTGTCTTTGCCTAGTTTTGGAATCAGAGTGATATTGTCCTCACAGAATGAGTTTGGAAATGCTGCCTCTTTTTCTATTTCCTAAAATAAATTGGAGAGTATTGGTATTAGTTCTCCTTTAAAGGTCTTTAGAACTTACTTGTGTATGTGTCTGGTCCTGGGCTTTTCTTGGTTGGTAGACTTTTGATTGTGTCTTCTCTTTCGTCACTTTAAATTGATCTGTTTAAATTGTGTATACCATCCTGATTCAATTTGAACAAATTATATGACTCTAGAAATTTGTTGATGCCTTTGATATTTTCTGTTTTACTAGAGTGCAAGTTTTCAAAATAATTTCTAATAATCTTCTGTATTTCTGTAGTGTCTGTCATGATATTTCCTTTTTCATCACATATGTTAGTAATTTGAGTTTTCTCTCTCCTGTTTGTTAGCATGGCTAAGGGTCTGTCAATTTTATTTATTTTTTCAAAGGCCAATTTTTTCAATTGTTTTGCTTCAATTTCATTGATTTCAGCTCTGATTTTAATTATTTACTATGTGGCTCAAGTGATAGTGCGCTTGCCTAACATTCTACTGCTTTTGATGTTGATTTGTTCTTCTTTTTCTAGGGCTTTGAAATGTAATGTTAAGTCATTTATTTGTTGACTTTTTCTTCTTTGAAAGAATGAACTTCATGCAATGAACTTTCCTCTTAGTACTGCTTTCATAATGTCCCAGAGATTTTCATAAGTTGTATCTGTGTTCTCATTCACCTCTAAAAAATTTTTAATCTCCTCCTTGATGTGTTTTGCAACCCATTTTTGTTCATTCAGTAGCATATTCTTTAGTCTCCAGGTGTTGGAGTGGCTTTTATTTCTTATTTTATCATTGATTTCTAATTTCATTCCATTATGATCTGATAGAATGCAGGGTAGTATCTCTACTTTTTTATATTTGCTAAGAGTTGCTTTGTGGCATAGCATACGGTCTATTTTAAAGAAGGATCCACGTGCTGCTGAGAATAAATTATATTTTCTTATTGAAGGATGAAATATTCTATATATGTCAGTTAAGACTAAGTTATTGATTTTATTATTGAGTTCTATACTTTCTTTGTTCAGCTTTTGTTTGGAAGATTTAAAAACTAGTGATGAAGGAAGAGTATTAAAGTTACCTAAAATTATTGTGTTGTGGTCTCTTTGACTCTTGAACTTGAGAAAGTGTGTTTGATGAACATAGATGCTCCATTGTTTGGGGCATAGATATTTATAATTGTTAAGACTTGTTGGTATGTTGTTACCTTGATCAATATGTATCATCCTTCTTTATCCTTTTTTATTGACTTTAGCTTGAAGTCTACTTTATTTGATATGAGAATGGAAACCCCTGCTTGCTTCCAAAGTCCATTTGAGTGCTAGAATTTTCCCCAACCCTTCACCTTCAGTCCGTGCATGTCTTTTCCTATGAGTCTCTATGAGGAAGAATATTGTTGGGTCTTTTTTCTTTGATCCAATCTGCTAGTCTATGTCTTTTGATTCGTAAGTTTAGGCCATTAACATTCAGGCTTATTATGGAGAACTGATTTGTGTTCCCAGCCATTTTGTTTATTTTTGGTATTTAACGTGACTTGGTTTGTCCTCTGATTAGATTTTCCTTTAGTGTAATCCCTCCCTCTGCTGATTTTCATCATTGTTTTTCATTTTCTCTTCATGGAATATTTTGCTGAGGATGTTCTGTAGTGCAGGCTTTCTATTTGTAAATCCTTTTAACTTTTGTTAATCATGGAAGGTTTTTATATTGTCAAACCTAAAGCTTAGTTTGCTGGGTATAAGATTCTTGGTTGGCATCCATTTCCTTTAAGAGCTTGGTATATGTTGTTCCACGACCTTCTAGCTTTGTGGGTCTGGGTTGTCTGCTGAGATATGCATTGGTCTCCCCCTATATGTGATCTGATTCCTCTCTCTTATGGCTTTTAGGCTGGGAATGTGGCTCAAGTGATAGTGTGCTTGCCTAACATGCATGAGGAACTGGGTTCGATTCTCAGCACCACATAAAAACCAAATAAAGATGTTGTGTCCACCTAAAAAAACTACAAAATAAATATTTTTTTAAAAAGATTCTATCCTTATTCTTTATGATAGGCATTTTCATTATAATGTGCCTTGATGTAGATCTGTTGTAATTTTGTACATTTGGTGTCCTGTAAGCCTCTTGTGTTTGGTTTTCCAATTCGTCCCTTATGTTTGGGAAATTTTCTAATATTGTATCATTGAAGAGAATGTGCATTCCTTTGGTTTGAAACTCTGTGCTCTCCTCTATACCAACAACTCTTAGATTTGGTCTTTTGATGCTATCCCATAATTCTTGGATGTTCTGTTCATGGTTTCTTACTATCTTCACTGTGCGATCAACTTTACGTTCCAGATTGTAAACTATGTCTTCATTATCTGACTTCTTTCTTCCAAGTGATCTCGTCTGTTTGTTATGCTTTCTATTGAGTTTTTAATTTGATTTATGTATCCTTTATTTCAAGGATTTCTGACTTTTTTTTTCAGAGTCTGTACCTCTCTCTTGAAGTAATCTTTTGCTACCTCTATTTGCTGGCTTATCTCTTTGTTGGAGTTATCAATTTCTGCCTGTATTTGCTCATTTAGGTCATTCCTTAATTCACAGATCATTTTAATTATGAACCTTCTGAACTCCTTCTCTGACATTTCATCAACTTCACTGTCCATGGGTTCTGTTATTACAGTGTCCTGGTTTGTTTGGGGCACTTTCCTCCCTTGTCTTTTCATGTTGTCTAGGTGTCTTCCTTTCTTGCTGTGTGGATCTGAGATATTACAGTTTCTTCCTTATATTCTTGTAGTACCCTTGCAGATTGTCTGTACCTCACCTTGATGTTGGTGTCCCTGCAGGTGTCCCTCAGTGTGTGCTACTGCATCTAAGGTTGGTGTCGGCAATAGCCCAGGTATAATAGTTATGGTGTCCCAAGATGGAAGCAATGACTTACAGAGATGGGGCTGCAAGAGGGGGCCTCACACTCCCTTTAGGATGCCTGCTCTGAGGTGTAGCTGCTTGTAGGCCCAGTCTGTTGTCAAAAAAAGTTAGGGGCTACTGTATGGGGAAGGCTATGGTGATAACAGTAGTGTCCCAAGATGGAAGTGGGTTAGGCTTAGGCTCCCAGGTGGGGGCTAGGGGGTGCAAACTCAGACCTACCCTGGACCTGGGTACTACACAAATCAATGTGGACAGATCTGGGCCAGACCTGATATCTGCAGTGACTACTGGTCGGAAGAGGCAGTCCTGTGCTGGAAGCTGGCTGCAGTAGTACCTGCTGGTGGAGGGGTGGACCCAGGCCTACTGTGAGCCTGGGTCCTTCCCAGGCAGGTATGGGTAGATCTGGGCCCCTGGGCTTGACCTCAAGTGGTAGTCTCCTGGTTAAAAGGGGTGGTCCTGTTCCAGAGGCTAGTCTCTGGCAGGTGTCTGCCCCACCAGTGGAGGGGTGAGCCTGGGGCCCTACAGGCTAGTGTGGAGTGTGCCTTTTACCCCACATCGTTGCCAACACTTATTGTTCTTTGTATTCTTAATAATTTCTATTCCGACTGGAGTGAGATGAAATCTTAGAGTAGTTTTGACTTCCATTTTTCTAGTCCTAGAGATGTTGAATGTTTTTTCACATATTTGTTGGTTGATTGTATATCTTCTTCTGAGAGGTGTCTGTTCAGTTCACTGGCCCATTTGTTCATTGGGTTATTTGTTTTTTTGGTGTTTAGCTTCTTAGTTCTTTATATACCCTAGAGATAAGTGCTCCATCTGATGTGTGAGTGGTAAAAATTTGCTCCCAAGAGGTAACTTTCTATTCACCTCATTGATTGTTTCTTTTGCTGAGAAGAAGCTTTTTAGTTTGAATCCATCCCATTTATAGATTCTTGATTTTAATTCTATCACCAAAGAAGTCTTGTTAAGAAAGTTAGAGCCTAATCCAACATGATGGAGATTTGGGTGAATTCTTTTAGTTTTTAAGCCTTGTTTGCCTCATCTGAACTGATTAATGGACTCAGGGCTTTTTAAAAACAATATATTTCAATTAACTGACATTTTTTTCTTGGTGGTCAAATTGTCCTAACTTGGCTAGTGGGGAGCTCTTTAAATTGGTTATTTTATCCCCAGCTGTTGGTCTCAAATATCCTTGCTTTATGGCAACAATAGGACCTTATGGGTCCATGTTGAATTGTTCTAGTCCAACAATGTGGTATTGAGATTGGATAGAAAAACTAAAAGATAGGTAAAAAGTAGACAAAAGGAAAGACAAAGAGAGATTAAAAAGAGATTTTAATCTGAAAGTCTCATGCCTTATGCTAAAGTTTTGCATATGTTTATTCCCAGGTCTGTCACTCCCCAAGCCAACTGGGCTAATTTCACTCCCAAATTTCTGGGCAATCTTACAGTTGTTGGAAATTCATCCACTTATGAAAATTTTGGATTGTCTTATGTAAGAAACAGATTAAGCAAAGAGAGAGACAATATTTTATGAAACTTATAACCTAGGGTACTTTCCAATGTGATTTATTCGTCACTTAACATAGACCACATCAGTCTAAGAATTCATCATAAACCATCCTGTGATCATCAGATTGATGTCATCCTCACATACTTTCCCATGTTCACCCCTCACCAAATTCCTTTAAAAGAGCCTGAGAACCCCCAAAAGCATCTCTGTCAAGATGACTCACATTCTCAATAAATCTCTGCCTCAGACGTGTTCTTCAATTCATTTCTGCACATTTATCAAGAACCCCATTCACCCTAAGTTCAGGTCCACCTCTCCAGAAACTCCTCAGATTTCTTCCAGTGACAGTATACCTATTTTCTGGTTTCTCTCAATCAAGGATTGTAAAGTACAAAATCTGAAGACTCGAGAAGCAGATGAGTACTGGTGCTGATAGAAAATACAGTTGCTGCTGTTGGGCACACCAGTGGCAAGCTGGGACAGATATTTCCCTTTCAGTCCCTCATGTATCATGCTATAAATTAGATCACCACTGAAAGATGAACCTGACTCTACTAAAACAAGAAGCAGCTTTCATCTGGACTCAACTCTACACTTCTTTCATTACACCTATGTGTCACAACAACCAGTGTTCATCAGCACATTTCTGACACAACTCCTTTATGGATCCATCATTCTGTGTACTGCCCAGGCCCCTGGGCAGACTTATCCCTTAGGCAATAATATCCTTCATTTGGGACCCCAACGTCTTTCTGCTTCATGGTTGCCTCTCTTATTTTGATGGAGAAAAGGATATAATAGCTTTCTAAGACAAAAGATAGGTGTTTTGATTTGTTGCATGTCTGAGAATGTCTTTATTCTACTACTACATGCCAATGAGAGTTAAGCAGGTCTATAATGAGCTGCACAGGATTTTACATCCAAAGATTTGAAGTAGCACTTCATAGCTTCCCTACCTCCAGCTCTGCTGTTAAGAACTCTCATGACATTCTGACCCCAGCTCCATCTACCCCACAACACCCCTACCCTTTGAAGCTTATGAAATCTTATCCCCATCCCTGATATCCAGAAATGTCCCAGTGATGTGTCCTTCTCTGGGCCCAGTTCATTCTTTTTGGTGGAGATTTGGAGGGCCCTTTCAATGTAGCAATTTAAAAATTTCTCCTTTCTACTCAGGGAAAACAAATTAAAGTGCTTTCTCATTTCCTGGAGAATCTCTGTTCTCTGCTTTTTTACCTCTTATTTGTCAGCACTAAAACTCTTGGAATGAACTCATCTGGGACTTTCCAACCTTCTGAATGTCACAGCACACACAAAGAATGATACCACTACTATACTTTGGGGCAAGGTTACTTGCTGTAGAAGTGTCCAGCTCAAATCTCCAGCCACCAGGCTGCCCGCTCCAGCTGCCCTGAGTTGGAGAGGTCAACACTTTGATAATGCCCCAACACACAGTAAAAAGTTCTACTCAGACTTTTACTTCTCTTGTGTTTTCCATAACAATTACATTTTGTCCCATTTTCTGGAGAAAGGCCATTGTCCTCCAATCTTTCCAATGATTTTTTTGTTGTTGTTGTTGTTGTTAATGTCAGTTGTTACACTTTTTAATTTCCAAGGACTCCCTGATTCCAATTACCAAAGAACATCCACTATAGTTCTCTTGAGCTTCTTTTGCACCCTGCCTTGTCTTTCCCTGGTGTTTTGCTATTGTTGTGGTAGTGGTGGTTGGTGTTTGTTTTATTTTATGCAGGTTTCTCTTTCATGCTTAATATTCCCAAAAGTGACCATCAAACCCTGGGTGTCAGTCCATATTTAGGGGAAAACACAAAAGACTGCTGGAAATTCTGTTTACACAAGTGGGACTTGTCAGCTGGGGACTTCTCTGATCAAGAAGTCACAGAAGCTTTTCTGCTGAAGAATGACAAATAGAAAAAACCTTGGTCCAGCTACTGGAGCTGATGTGTAAGTAGCTGGAATGGGGACTGGGGTGCTTCTGCTGGATCCCTTCTCCCCTCATTTCACCCAGTGCTTTTCCCACCACTCAGTGTCTGGGGAACCCTAACTTGGAGCATCAGTTCTTGCAGGGCTGAGACCTGTCCTCCTATTAGGCGGCTGCTAGGCAACAGGGGGGCTGCCTGGTTGCCAGAGCAGAGGGGATGACATCTGAGGTTCAAACAACTCCATAATCAGACTTTCTACAAGGTGCCCTGCTGCCACCTGCACTTCACCCTCCCTCTCCAGGGACTCCAAGGTTGAGACTGTCAGCTCCTCTGGGCTGCTCCTCCCTCCTCCCTCCACAGACACTGAGCTCCTTCTTCTAGCCACTTTCCTGCTCAAAACTCTGCTGGCATCTCTTGCCCACTGCTCAGCTCTTCTCTCCTTATCTTGTCCTTGGTTTTAATGATTTAAAGGGCTCTTTTTGTCTGTTGGGTTAGCAGGGTTTTATGTGCAAGAAGATGAATACATATGGCCACAAATATACAAACTATTTTTGTGAGCAAAGTAGAATATATGTGAATGTTTAAAAGCACACTCCTTCATGTTTTACTTAGTCTCTCTTTTAATTGTGAAACGTGTCCAAGCATTAAATCCCATGTATTAAAACCTTTATTTGTCCTGAAGCCTGAATTTGAAAATAACCTGACACTGATATGTAATCATAAAACAATTTTCATTTCCACTTTGCAATAACATATAAATCCATAACAGGCAGTAATAAAAGGATTGGAGAGTTCCAATCCTGAAAAGAGAAAATAATCCAAATTAAAAATTTACCAATCACTAAAATATCCCAAATAACAAATAAAATCATTAACCTAGTAAGATTTTTCAATTAAGGTCTTTCTCTTACCTATTGATGTTCCAGTAACAAGGATACATATTTCACAGATCACATTGCAAACCCAATGCCTAACAATGGCCTTCCAAGTGCCTACTTCTACAGCTACAGGAAATAAGATGTGGACACTTCACACACACACACACACACACACACACACGCACACACACACACACACACAATTCATTATACAGTTCAAAATTACTGCTTTGAAAATAATATTTGTTTTACAAATAAAAATTGTAATCATTGACATAAAAAACAGAAATTAGATTTTCTTAATGAGCTATTCTATACATATTTTAAAAATCTAATAGATCTATCCTAGGGTCATTTTATCCCCTGAATCATCACCAGTAACTCTGAGCAGTTCATGTTCACAACTGAATTTGATCAAGTCTAAAAATTTTTAAGGTGTCACTTTTTAATTGTTTTCTTGACTTCTTTGACTAAGGATGCATTCATTTCTTACAAAATGAAACCATGAAAAGGATTGGTTTAAATGGAAACTTGGGTTTCTGCTTTGTCTCTGCTTTGCTTCTTGAGCACTTATAGGTGTGTCTGGGTATGTGTGGCTGAGTGTAACTTCTCTGAGCACCTGATGCCTAATAGGTAATAAGTATACATTATTGTCTTCTGATGTATTTTTGGCCCAATCCCTGGTATGGCAAGCCTGGAAATGTAAGGTGTGTGGGATTCCATGAGATCCTACAACATCCACCTTGCTAACCTTATGATCAGATATAAGGAGGATAACATTGATGCTGTTTGTTCTAATTTCATTCTACTGTTACTGGTCTGAGTTAAACGGAATTCACTGACCTGTAATAAAATGCCTTGGACTGGAGTCTTAAATACAGTAATTACTAAGTATCTGAGGGGCATTGTTCCAAGACCTCCATGCAAACTAAAGCCCTCAGATGCTCAATTACTTATTATAAAATAACATATTATTTAATATAACCTGTGCACATCCTCCTGAATTCTTCAGATCACCTCTAGATTACTTATGACAGCTAATACAACATACGTGCTCTGTAAACAGTTGTTAAACCATAATGTTTAGGGAATAACAAGAAAACAAGGCTGCATATGTTCAGTAGAGAATCAATATTTTCCATTCACTGTTGGTTAAGTCTGTGGATAGGTAACCTGTGGATATGCAGCGCCAACTATATTTTGTTTATGGAACCAAGTACTCCCTTTCTCTGTCAAGGCATCAAATCATAACAGATGCAGTTACTCAAGAGCAATTATGAACCACTCGTAGACACCCAATATATACTGATGACTGCAGTCATTCAGGGTAATCACAGTGTATGTAACTGAGCCTCAGCACTGCAATTCCCCACCCACAGACCCTGAATCCAAAGTTACTTAATTCATCTGAATTTATCCCAGCAATCCTAACCCACAGCAGGAAGGAAGCAGACAACCAGGATCATTTTTCTTACATCAGTGCAATGGCACCCTACCCAAGCAACAAGGTGCCAAATCAGACCCAGCTTCCCTCTGGCATCTGAGTATTCCTGACCCCATGTAAATGTTAATCTTCCATAAAGTCTGTCAAAATTGAGCTTAAAGGTGAGTAGAAACTAAGTGCCAATTTCATCCAACACACAAACCCCAAACATAAGTAAAACTTTCTGAAAGGACCCTTGCAGAGTCCATGCAAAATCCAAAGACCACGCCACACACCCGAATCTCATGCAAGAGATTTATTGTCAGTAGCACAAAGCAAACCAACAAGGACGTCCCTCCGAGGCGAGCCCCAGAGTGTAGGCACTCACACAGCAGCTTTATAGCCCTCAAGAGGTTTTTCATAAGCTGCTTAGGAGTTGTGTCATAAACTGGGGTGGGGATGATCTTAGCAGGCACATGTTCTTAAGGAAGTTCAGCAGCATGCCTCAGAATGGAAACTTTGAAGCCTCCAGATAAAATGTCTCCCGACCTAAAATGGTGAATCTGATGCCAACATTGACCTGATGCCAATACTTTCCCCATATCATCTTATCCTTCAATAGGCCAAATCTTATAACATTTTGCCTAGAATAAATTTAACTTTAAAAAAAAAAAAAACAGCCTTAACAAGTTGTGAAAGGATCCTCGAGATTATCTTTGCAAGCTTGAAATCCTCAAAACCACACCCCTGTGTGTGTTAGGTGTGGACCAGGCTAACAGAGAGGGGAGACCATGGCTCCTGCACAGAAAAGGCGCGGAGGGAGCCCAGTGCAGCCACCCTTGGCACCGACCCCTTGGTCTCTAGGCACCGACCTCTCTAGCCTCCAGCCCTCTGGGTTCCCAACACCCAGCTCCCTGCTTCAGGACCCAGCAGCCTCCAGGTCTCCAGGACGTAGCGATCTCCACTGGCGGCAGGACGGACGGGGTCACCTACAATTTAGTTCTGGGAGCTGCTGCTGGGGCTTCCCGCTCACCCTCCCGCTGCAATAGGCTCGCCCTGTGTCGCTGAGCTTGCACGACCTGGATCCCGGTGGTCTACCGCGTCAAGAGCCGCCTGAGGTGGCAACAAGGTCGGAGGCTGCCACCCGATCCAGAAGGTGACCTGAGCTGGGGCCCCGTGCCCAGCTCGGCCCCACTTCTCCAGGCTCCGGATCTGTGTCCCAGCCCCGCGCATCCCCAGCCCCAACTCCCGCCGCCGGATAGGCCACCCCCGCGTGCCACAGCGATTCCCCTCAGACACATACCCCAGATTCCCGGCGCGACGACCCACAGCAGCAGAACCAAAGGAGGAAGAACCAGGGGCTTCCGGGCTTTAAATACTGGCAGGATGTGTATGAGGGTGGGGTACTGGAAAGAGCCTGCGCTATACAGGACCAGCAGCTGCCTCCGCAGAGGGAGGCCTGAAGAGAGAAAGAGGGGAGAGGCCCCAGGTGTACACAGGTAGCCATTGCACTTTTGTTTTGTTTTGTTTTGTTTCGTTTGTTCTAATTAGTTAGACATGGCAGTGGAATGCATTTTGATTCATTGTATACAAATGGAGCTAAATAACTGTTTATCTTGTTTTTTCCATTCCATATGCTATGAAAATCCTTCTAATCTGGTAAAAGATCTTTCCTCTTCTGTTTCCTGAGGGCACAGTATTCCTTTGCCTTTTGGAGTATTTCCAATCTTATGTCTTTTTTAAATAATGCCACCATAAGTAACCAAGTGAAACTCTCCTCAGACTTTAGGGCACATGCAGATCAGCTGCAGATGTTGTCAAAATGCAGATGCCAATACAGTAGATCCTAAGACTGGGCATTTCTAACAAGTTCATCTGTGACTAGCATCCTGCTGGTCCACAGACCAAACTCTGAATGGCAAGCTCTTAATGTCAATATGATTTTGTAACAGTGGAGAATTATCCACTAATCCAGATTTCCAGATCCCTAAAAGAAAATTTTCAGGTCAAAAGACAAATACTCTTGTTTTAGGTATCAAATTCCCTTTCATAACCAGGCCTGGTGGTACACACCTGTGATCCCAGCAGCTCAGGGGGCTGAGGCAGGAGGATTGCAAGTTCAAAGCCAGCCTCAGCAACTTAGCAAGACCCTATCTCAAAATAAAAAGGGCTAGGGATGTAGCTCAGTGTAAAGCACCCCTGGATTCAATCCCTGGTTCCAAAACCAAAATTCCCCTTCACAGAGACTGTGTCATTTTGTTCTTGACAAAAATTATCTGCTTGACCAAATCTTACTCAGCCTTCTGAACTTTCTCCTACCTTGTCAAATTCAGTTTTAACCAAAATCCTGCCAAATCAGTTTAGCCAGAAATCACCAACTTCAGTGTCTAACCAGCCTTGATCTGAACAGTTTCCTTATTACCTCTCTTCAACAAGAATCCTATTAGGTCAGTTCAACCAAAATACCCCTTACCCTGATTTTTCCTCCTAGGAATTTTCCATCCCCAGCCTCCACACTACTCTAGACTATAAAAGCCCACTTGCACATGCTATATTCAGAATTGAACCCAATCCCTCTTACTCTACTGTACAACTCCATTGCACTGATATCTAATACTTAATGGGTAAAGTTTTTTTTCCATGCTTTACAAATATCATTGAATACTTTATTTTCTCCAACATTTCTCACCAGCTGTATCCCCAGCCTTACTAATAGAGTTACTGTCAAACTTCTTGATTTTTGCCAACATGATAGGAGAGAAATATTAAATCAGTGTAAGTCTAGTAAACATTTTCTTTTTCTTTATTTTATGTCTTAAAATGATATTTCATTGGTGCTGCATATTAAACTTGGAGTCTTTCATGGGCTGAACAGGGACTCTAGCACTAAGTTCCCACCCCAGCCCTAACATTTTGTTGTTAGGAGTGAGAATGGGCCAAGTGTGATGGCAAATGCTTGTAATCCCAGCTCAATTCACAATAGCTAAACTATAGGATCAACCTAGGTGCCCTTCAACAGATGAATGCATAAAGAAAATGTGGTACATAGACAATAGAATATTATTCAGTCTTAAAGAAGAATGAAATTATGGCATTTGCAGGTAAATAAATGGAACTAGAGAATATCATGCTAAGTGAAATAAGCCAATCCCAAAAAAACAAAAGCAGAATGTTTTCTCTGTTAAACAGATGCTGATTCATAGTGAGGAGAGGAGATAGGGAAGAAGGAAGGAACTTTGATTTGTGTAGAGGGGAGTGAGAGGAGGGGTGGGGCTGTGGTGATGAGAAGGATGGTAGAATGAGACAGACATTATTACCCTATATAAGTGTATGATTTCACTACTGGAGTGGCTCTGAACCATGTAGAGCCAGAGGAATGAGAATTTATGCTCCATTTGTGCACAAAATGCATTCTACTGTAAAATAAAGATAGAAAGAAGGAAAGAAATCCATGAGTGTGCAGTATCATCTGCATCTTAAGTTTTCCTCAAGACTTTTGTGTCTGGACATGTATCCATGGAATGTCCCCAGGTGTATGTCCTAGAAGCTGAGTTTGGAGGACCTCTAAGCCATTTCAGTAGCAGGCAATAAAATATAACAAAGAATTTATTTTCATCAATCTAAATATAAGTGTGGATTCAAAGATGAACAATCTTTAAGTGATTCTGTCTGTCAAAACATGTGCAACTTATGAGTCCTTTCCCAGAGGGCTTGCTCTGAGTTCTGGGAAAAGAAGATGAAATCTGAATATGCTCACAGATTCATTAGGGAGGAGGGCAATGGCACTATCAGAAGACAAGAAGCAGTGGAATGCAAGGGTTCCCTCTCATTTGCAGATCACTAGCAGTTATTCAGTGGTACTCAGTGATTCGTTGGTGTCTAATATTAAGAAAATTCACTACAAATATGTCTACTGAAAGACCTGATCCCAAGAAAGTTCTTTCTCTAACTTCAGATTTAATTGGTCCCTGATGCTAACAATGATGGGCAGCAGCTCTTAGTTCATAAGAACTTGACAATTCCTTTTCTCAAACATCCCTGGATGGGGGTTGGTTCCACTTGGTTTTT
This sequence comes from Marmota flaviventris, assembly GCF_047511675.1. Lineage (NCBI taxonomy): Eukaryota > Metazoa > Chordata > Mammalia > Rodentia > Sciuridae > Marmota > Marmota flaviventris. The sequence goes on from NC_092503.1 coordinate 137,366,780, forward strand.
GAATGGATTTCAGTACTCCATGAAAAATAAAAGTAAACAAAGCCTTCTTGGGTAGCTAGACAGCAATCTGCATTTGCAATCTGTAAATTGGAAATAAAGATTTACCAGGAATCTGGGTCATGAGTACTAACACTGTTATGGGCCAGGCTATATGGCCAATGACCAAACAGACTCCATTGTACGCTGAGACTCCATCTCATGTATGAAATGCTTCTTCCATGAGAAAATTCTGCCTATGCCAACCAGATCCTACTTACCACATCCTGCTTAGAAATGCAAATGTTTCTGTTATTTTTACACTAGGTAAAATTGTTCTCTTTTTGGTTCCCATTTCTCTTCAGCAGTGTTTCCTAGGTCAACATTTGTCTAGACATTAGTAACCATTCTTTGACTTGTACTCACCTACTGTGGTTTTCACCCACTTCCCCTTCTGCCTATGATTTTAGATCTCATGATGTTTGTAGTTTTGAATCATAGCAACAGCCACTTATAATTAATGTACTGATATGCTTTATTTATGTTATAAATGGTGTGCTCTAACCCATTGAGGGGGTTGAAGCTGTGGACTTGCAGCATGCTTCTTGACCTTTCAGCTGTTAAAACTGGACCAATAACTGGTGAAAAATGGCCCATATCCTGCTTTAAGATTGACTCAATGATTTATTACAATCTTTCCATAACAACACAGCTTGATTTACTTCTGTATTTGGGATTTTTTAAAATTAAAAATTTTGTTTTGCAGTGTTGTGTTCTGTACCTTCTTTATATTTATATATTTATATTTATATTTTAAATCCAGGGCCTGAGGCATGTTGAACTTTACCACTGGCTTTACCACTGGCTCTGCTATGTGGTATATTTGTAAGTAAATGTTAGATTGTTAGATATTATACATTGACAGAGACACATTTGAAAAGAATTTTGCCTCCCTTATTTACCTTATTGAACTCAAAGTGGATTTGGCATCAGACATAACATTGGAGCTCACATATGATCAGATCAAAGCATAGAAACTAGCTGGACATGGTGCCATGCACGTAGTCTCACCCACTTGAGAGCTGAGGATGTATGATCCCTTCATCCCAGGAGTTTGAGACCTACCTGAGCAACACAGCAAGACCTCATGAAAGAAATCAAGAAGGAAGGAAGGGAAGGAAAGGAAGCAAAGGAATGAAGGAAGGAAGGAAGGAAGTTTTTCTATAAAAAAGAGCAATTATTATAAAAAATTATTAAAGAATAAATAAAGGGCTTGGAATGTGACTTGGTGATTAAGTGCCCCTGGGTTCAATCCCTAATACTAAAAAATAAAAAAATAGCAGCAATTATTACCAATTTTGATCCCAAACTGGGGTCATTTTTCCCTCTTGGGAATACAGAACCAATAAATAAGACTCAAATCCAACTGACTGGGCAGTAAGAAAAATGCATATTCTTGGTGAAACAATAGAAGAAACAGAGACAAGTCCTTGAATATCAGTTTCTTGGCTTATTGGGTATGGAATAGCCTAGATATTGGATAAAATGAATGAAACAAGAATATTCCTCTCCTTTATTTAAGTGGGACAGAAGAGTCTGGAATCTGAAGAATTTTTAGGAAGCAAGTTGATTGACTTTAGGGTTCAGAGGTGACTTAGGACTAAGAATTTTTCCTTTGAACAAAGATTTTGAAAATTTTTGAACTTTATATCCAGTGATGGGGAATGGGGAGGCTTGGAGGTTTACCTGAGAAGTGCTCTCTGTTCCATCTCCTAGATCAGACACAGGTTTCACAAGTTTTGTAAACCTGATGTTGACAAAAAGAGGGAACTACCAACCACAATATTACATGTTTGTGGAAGTTCTGGTGATAGAACGCTTTCTGAAGAAGAGGAACTTATAGTTTATAAATATAGTGGGGGTTTCCACTTAATTATGGTAAGGGTCTTCTAGGTGGAGGTCTCTGGCTTGCTTCATTATAAGTCTATCCCTCCTCCTTTCTAGAAATTTTGGCACCACCTCTTTTTTCTCCTTTTATGGTTCTTTCTGGCCATCATATTGGCAACTGTAGACCTTCATGGCAGTGGAGAGTGTGATTAACCCTGCAGATGGAATTATAATGAATTTGTCATTCTAACAGTCATTCTAGAGCTGACCCATTTTGGCCAGCCCACCTGAAGAGGATTTCTACTCCTCAAACTTCCTGTCTTTAAAGATGAGCAAGATTAGGGTGAGAACAAAATTTAGCTGGGTCATGTAGGAATCAACCCCTCACCACACCACCTGCTTCACCCCTCACAAATTACTTTCCACTCCTCATTTTGAGGGGGTCTGAAGGGCAAAGTTCTGTTTTCTGTAACACTTTCAAGCTGAATATGGGTAATGTCAAGGGGCCCAGTAGAGGAGTGAAGCATTCCCTAGCTAATCATAAACAGGTTTGGTTATCACTTGTCATAGGCCTTCATCCTCCTTCTCTAAGAGACTGTGGTTATAACCACACAGGCTACTGCTGTTCACTTTTAAATGTGGCCAGACAGTTAAGAATGCATGGCCCAAAGTACAGGAGGAGTAGGATAACTAGTGTTTAGGGTTCAAACCAGGTAATGTTTGATAAAGCCAAATAGATACTTAAACAGACTTTAATTCTTTAAGACAGTAATAAAAAGCTAAGTAATAAAAAGCTAACAAATACAGTGGAAAACACAAGAAATTATCCTGATCAAATACAAATTGTTTGGTCTTCAAGCCAGTTCTTTGTAAATTTTAATAAGGGCAGATCCATATTTTAAGAAAATTTATTGTTCAAAACAGAAAAGCTGGGCATGGTAGCACACACCTGTAATCTCAGTGATGCAAGAGGATGAAACAGGAGGTTGGCAGATTCAATGCCAGCCTCAGCAACTAAGCAAGACCCTGCCTCAAATTAAAAAGTAAAAAAGGGGTTGGGGATGTGGCTCAGTGGTTGAGAGCATCTGAAGTCAATCCCTGGTACAAAAATCAAAATAAATAAATAAAATCATAAATATCTAGATTCTGGTGTTAAGTTTGAGATTAATTTTTATTTTTGAAAATGCTGCACATAGTTTTTCTTAATTATAACCAGCATAATTACGTGTATATTTCCTTTCAGAACATTGGTGCTCACAAACCTGCAACCTGCTTAGACACTCTGCAACTTGTTTAAACCTTCAGCTTTTGAGCTTTGGGCTATCTTTCTTCCCATTTTGAATCAATCCAGTTTTTTTTAAAATATTTTTTAGCTGTTGATAGACCTTTATTTTATTTATTAATATGTGGTGCTGAGAATCGAACCCAGTGCCTCACACATGCCAGGCAAGTGCACTACCACTGAGCCACATCCCCAGCCCTCAATCCAGTTTACTTTAGGACAAACATCATACTTTACCATACACAACCCTTATTCATTCAAAAACACTCTCTAAAAGACATATCCTCATCCTTATACTTCATTTGTATCTTTTTCCTGAGTTTTTTGTTTGAAGTAAGAAAAAAGGTTTGTTCTGCCTTGTTTCTCTATTAATTTTTTAAATGTTTTTTTAGTTGTAGTTGGACACAATACCTTTATTTTATTTATTTTTAATAAATAAAATAAAGGTATTATATGGTGCTGAGGATCAAACCCAGCGTCTTGCACGTGCTAGGTGAGTGCTCTACCACTGAGCCCCAGCCCCGGTCCCATTTCTCTATTGAATTTAAATTTATATTTTAAAACAATCCATATAAACTCTTTAAATTTAGACAAATCACTCCTTTTTGATAAGATAAAATACTACACTTTCCAATATTTTCATTAAAATGCAGATTAAAGTCTTTCTTTCTTCCTATCTTTGTTTCTGTATAGAATTGCACACCAGTATATGTTAATTAGAGTATTAATTAGAAAGCTTTTTTGAGTTTGTTTGTTTGTTTGTTTGTTTGTTTTGGTACTGGGATTGAACCCAGGGAGGCTCAACCACTGAGCCACACATCCCCAGCCCTTTTTTAATATTTTATTTAGAAACAGAGACTCACTAAATTGCTGAGGCTGGCTTTGAACTTACAGTCCTCTGGCCTCAGCCTCCTGAGCTGCTGGGATTAGAGGTGAGTGCCACTGTGCCTGGAAGAAACTTATTTTTCAGTAAAGATCCAGAGAAAAGCAGTAGTAAGTTGTTTTCCTGTATACCAACAGTTTGTAAAAATATATTTAATTAATAGGTAGATAGAATCTTGTTTTAACTTCAGGAATCAAGACTGCTTGAATTTATATTTAGCACTTGAATTGTCAGTATTGTAATATATAAATGACTCAAATGTTTTATCTACATCTATATAAACATTTACCCCCTATATTTACCTAATTTGCCTATTTTTAAATTACTCATGAAAATCAAGATATCAGACAAACATAGTCAACACCTTATTTCTTTGTTAACCTAAAAGTTGATATTGTATTTAAAACATACAAAGCAATAGACATTGCATTTTAAACACTTAACAGAGACAAATATAATCCTGAATCGCCAGCAATCTAGGCAAAAAAAAAAAAGTAAACAATTTTTGACATCTTTAAATTTTATTTTCCAACAAATTTAAACCAACTCATTTGTCAGATATATACTTACATTAAATTCTATTTATGATGCAGAGTAATATGGTAATGTATACTTATTAACTTGTAAAAGGAGAGCTGATTACAAATTATTTTCATGAAAACTGAACCAAACCAAGATCATCTATTTGTATGACTATTGTCATTTGGATCAGGAATGTCCCCCAAAAGCTCACATGTTGAAGGGTTGGTCCCCAGCACAGCAATGTCCAGAGATCAGGTTTTGGGGAAGTGATTAGACCATAGTTGTTCTGACCTCATCAGTGCATTAATCCATTTGAAGGATTAATGACATGAATGAATTAGTGGGAGGAAATAGAAACTGTAGGCAGGTGGGGCATGTTTGGAGGAAATAGTTCACTGGGGATGTGCCTCTTACCCCTGGTCCCTTCCCTACTCTCCCCCTTCACTCACTGTCTCCTTCCTGGCTGCCATGAGCTGAGCATCTTACCTCTGCTACACCTTTCTACTATGACAGTTTTGCTTTGGAGCAAGCCAACCATGGACTGATACCTCTGAAACCATATGCCAAAATAAACCCTTCATCCTCTAAGTTGTTTGGGTTGGATTTTTTGGTCATAGCAATAAAATACTGACTAATACAATAATTAAACCTTATGATCCTTTATTTGCAAGTCTTATGTAAGCCTTGAGCCACATTTTTCACATTAAAACAGCTTATAAACAGAAACTTGGTTTTATGAAAAACTTTCTTTTATGATCTCCATTTTCTTCATTCTCAAATAAGGTAAGGAGTTAATTCTTTGTGTTTTGTAGGTGGGCTGAGATGAAAAGCCAAACCCCCCCCCAAAAAAAAAAATCTCCAAGCAAAACAAATACTTCCTATTTTTGTGTAAACAGAAAGCAGAAGAGAAAAAAAAAATAGGTTGATAGACAGAAAGCCAAAAGCTGTTACATATTAAGCTTACAATTGCAGTGGCCCACACATGTAATCCCAGCAACTCAGGAGGCTGAAGCAGGAGGATCACAAATTAGAGGTCAGCCTGGGCAACTTAGTGAGACCCTCTTTCAATAGAAAAACTAAAAGGGCTAAGAATGTAATTCAGTTGTAAATCACCCCTGGGTTCAATCCCCAGTACCACCTGAGCCTCCCCCCTCTCCACACACACATACATTATTTTAAAAGGCTCACAAGAAATGTTTTCACTTAAGCATGCTGATAAAACAAGAATATCTACTTAAGTGCATATAACACAAAAGTGAATTTCTCATAAAAAGTACCATAAGATATGAAGGTAAACCCAATAGAATTAATTCTGGAAAACTTTTTGCCAAAAATAAAGTAGCCAGGGATATCCTAGCACTAAGAATTCCAGGGGCAGTTGAAATTGGCGGATGTTGAATTAAGGTATGTTCAATGTTATCTCCAGAACTCATTTTATGAAGGGCTCTCTAGTGACAGGAGAAAGAGTCAGTGAAATAACAAGACTGTCATTGCAGCCATAAAATGCATCTCTTAGTCTCTATCAAAAAAACAGAACCAATCTAATAGACAAAAATATATAAAATAACTACATTTAACCAGAATGCACTTCCAGATCATATCAGGACCAGACAAGATACCCCAATATCCCAAAGAGTGTGAGAAGCCATAAAGTAGGGTGTGGCCTGGCAAACCAAAGAAGCCTTCAGTCCTAAGACCCCCCAAAAGAATTTCTTCTGCCCAATGTACTTAAAGTGGGCCCTGATCCCACAGATGCCCAATCAGAGACACCCTTCTGTCTGCCTTTATTCTATCAGAAAAGTGTTAAGACATAGAGACCAGAACTGAGAACAAGCTGCCCAGAGTGTGAGGGAAAAAAACAACAGAAAAGAATGTTCTTAGAAGACCATGGCCAAGGACAAGAGGGAGCCAATGTTGGACTCAGAAAAGTGCACAGGAAGAGAGGCTCTGAAGAAAGTAAATGGACATGAACCACCACTTATCAGAAGCTGCAGTTAAGACAAAGACCAGTAGATAAAAGTACACAGGGTCTCCCCATCTGGTTCCCCTGAGGGAAGGAAGATTCTTAATGAAACAGACAAAGACAGAGCTTGGGGAACCAGAGAAGAAAGTGGAGTCAGTAAAGAAGAAGGAATGGTTTTACTGATTTAAGAACCAGTTACAGAGAAGAGTGAAAGAAAATGACAGAGCCCAGAGACTGGGGTATTAAGTAGCTAGTCAGCCTTGATGGATTGTGACCGTAAAAGCAAATGTGACTCCATTTTTTTTTTTTTTTTTTTTTTTTTTTTTGTGACTCAAACCTATAAAACAACCATGCCAAGTCGAAGGGTCATGACTGGGGATAGATGTTCTTTTCCTTTTGCTATAGAAACCCTTCAGAACATGGAACTACCTAAATGGGGCATTGTTTCTGTAACTAGGGTAACAGGGCTCTGTTTCTGTAACTGGGGTGATTGGGCTAAGTGTGATTGGTTAGGCTTCCTGCCACTTGACTGCACTCTCCCACTTCTGTAACCTGGCTTGCTTGCATTGGCTGGACCCTCGAACATCCCTTTTGTGGTTTTCAGGTTTATAAGGAGAGCCTTTGCAATTGTTCAGGGTGATCAGGGGAATAGATTTATGTTCTGGTCAGTCACCACCGGTGTGCTTCAATAAAGGCTTGATTCGATTATACGTGAGTGATCTGGAAGTCAGTTTATGAAACCTCAGGATGAAGCTTTAACTATAACATCTGGGGGCTCATCCAGGATCCATTTCTTCCCTACCCTCATACCAAATTTGCCTCCAATGATGGTTCTTTGAACCTTGGCCCTGGAGTAGAGGGGAGCTCCTAAGAGATATTCCTCAGCATCCTAGGACACTCTGAAAAGCCTCCTGCTGGCCTATTAGATCTCGTGAGTGGACTCCTCTGGGGACAAGGTCAGATTGGAGGCAGTCACTTATACTGAGTCCCTGGACAGGAAGAGATGTTGTCACTGTCTCCCTGGAGGCCTCCCAGTGGGGCCTCACCTGTGCCTGGGGGCAGGATGAGTCATGGTCTCTGCCCCACTAGAGGTCTCCCTGCAGGCCCTCATCTGTTCCTGAGGGCAGGAAGAGATGTGGTCTCTGCCCCATTAGAGGTCTCCCTGTGTGACCTCATCCACTGTTGCTTGTCCTGTGTCTGTTCTGCTGTTTGTCATTTCTCCAGCTTCTGTCTTGCTGTTTGTCATTTGTCCAGTGTCTGTTCACCGGCTGTTTGTCCTGTTTGTCTATTTGTGTGTTGTGCCTGGGCCCTTTTCTTGTTCTCCTAACTGCTCTTCTTTTACCAGGACTCCCTCACTCCACCAACATCAGAGACAAGGAAGTTCTACAGAGATCTCTATCTGTACCCTTTTAACTTGTTTTCTTAACAATTTTCAGGACTTTGTCTGTTGGTTTGTTTTTGTTTGTTCCCTTTGTATTCTGTGTTAATTTCTACCTCAGTTTGTTTCTAATGTTAAAAAAAAATGGTTAAAAATGTTTTAACTGTGAGTGGTAGACATATCACCCCAACTGGAGGAGGGGCGGAGCCACCGCCTGCACCTGCAAGGTAGGCAGACCTGCGACCAACCGGCAGAACAGGCCCAGCGGAAAATTAAAAAATTCTTAGAGATAAATGAAAACACAGACACAACATATCAGAATCTATGGGACACAATGAAAGCAGTTCTAAGAGGAAAATTCATTGCTTGGAGTTCATTCCTTAAAAAAAGAAAAAAACAACAAATAAATGATTTCACACTTCATCTCAAAATCCTTGAAAAAGAAGAGCAAAACAACAGCAAAAGAAGTAGAAGGCAAGAAATAATTAAAATCAGAGCTGATATTAATGAAATTGAAACAAAAGATACAATTGAAAAAATTGACAAAACTAAAAGTTGGTTCTTTGAAAAAATAAATAAGATTGACAGACCCTTAGCCATGCTAACAAAGAGAAGAAGAGAGAGAGAGAACTCAAATTACTAGCATACTGGATGAAAAAGGCAATATCACAACAGACACTTCAGAAATACAGAAGATAATTAGAAATTATTTTGAATCCTTATACTCCAATAAAATAGAAGATAGTGAAGGCATCGATAAATTTCTTAAGTCATATGATCTGCCCAGATTGAGTCAGGAGGATATAGACAACCTAAACAGACCAATATCAATTGAGGAAATAGAAGAAGCCATCAAAATACTACCAAATAAGAAAAGCCCAGGACCAGATGGGTATACAGCAGAGTTTTACAAAACCTTTAAAGAAGAACTAATACCAATACTTTTCAAGCTATTTCAGGAAATAGAAAAAGACGGAGAACTTCCAAATTCATTCCATGAGGCCAACATCACCCTGATTCCTAAACCAGACAAAGACACTTCAAAGAAAGAAAACTACAGACCAATATCTCTAATGAACCTAGATGCAAAAATCCTCAATAAAATTCTGGCGAATCGGATACAAAAACATATCAAAAAAATTGTGCACCATGATCAAGTAGGATTCATCCCTGGGATTCAAGGCTGATTCAATATACAGAAATCAATAAATGTTATTCACATCAATAGACTTAAAAATAAGAACCATATGATCATTTCGATAGATGGAGAAAAAGCATTCGACAAAGTACAGCATCCCTTTATGTTCAAAACTCTAGAAAAACTAGGGGTAACAGGAACATACCTCAATATTGTAAAAGCTATCTATGCTAAGCCTCAGGCTAGCATCATTATGAATGGAGAAAAATTGAAGGCATTCCCTCTAAAATCTGGAACAAGACAGGGGTGCCCTCTCTCACCACTTCTGTTCAACATAGTTCTCGAAACACTGAGCAGAGCAATTAGACAGAAGAAAGAAATTAAAGGCATAAAAATAGGAAAAGAAAAACTTAAATTATCACTATTTGCAGGTGACATGATTCTATAACTAGCAGACCCAAAACGGTCTACAAAGAAACTATTAGAGCTAATAAATGAATTCAGCAAAGTGGCAGGATATAAAATCAACACACATAAATCAAAGGCTTTCCTGTATATCAGCGACAAATCTTCTGAAATGAAAATGAGGACAACCACTCCATTCACAATATCTTCAAAAAAAATAAAATACTTGGGAATCAACCTAACAAAAGAGGTGAAAGACTTATACAATGAAAACTACAGAACCCTAAAGAGAGAAATAGAAGAACATCTTAGAAGATGGAAAAATATATCCTGTTCATGGATAGGCAGAACTAACATCATCAAAATGGTGATATTACCAAAAGTTCTCTATAGGTTTAATGCAATGCCAATCAAAATCCCAATGGAATTTCTTGTAGAAATAGATAAAGCAATCATGAAATTCATATGGAAAAATAAAAGACCCAGAATAGCAAAAACAACTCTAAGCAGAAAGTGTGAATCAGGCGGTATAGCGATACCAGACTTCAAACTATACTACAAAGCAATAGTAACAAAAACAGCATGGTACTGGTACCAAAACAGGTGGGTGGACCAATGGTACAGAATAGAGGACACAGAGACCAATCCACAAAATTACAACTATCTTATATTTGATAAAGGGGCTAAAAGCATGCAATGGAGGAAGGATAGCATCTTCAACAAATGGTGCTGGGAAAACTGGAAATCCATATGCAACAAAATGAAACTGAATTCCTTTCTCTCACCATGCACAAAAGTTAACTCAAAATGGATCAAGGAGCTTGATATCAAAACAGAGACTCTGCATCTAATAGAAGATAAAGTTGGCTCTAATCTACATATTGTGGGGTCAGGCTCCAAATTCCTTAATGGGACACCCATAGCACAAGAGTTAAAAACAAGAATCAACAAATGGGACTTACTCAAACTAAAAAGTTTTTTCTCAGAAAAAGAAACAATAAGAGAGGTAAATAGGGAGCCTACATCCTGGGAAGAAATCTTTACTCCTCACACTTCAGATAGAGCCCTAATATCCAGAGTATACAAAGAACTCAAAAAGTTAAACAATAAGAATACAAATAACCCAGTCAACAAATGGGCCAAGGACCTGAACAGACACTTCTCAGAGGAGGACATACAATCAATCAACAAGTACATGAAAAAATGCTCACCATCTCTAGCAGTCAGAGAAATGCAAATCAAAACCACCCTAAGATACCATCTCACTCCAGTAAGATTGGCAGCCATTATGAAGTCAAACAACAACAAGTGCTGGCGAGGATGTGGGGAAAAGGGTACACTTGTACATTGCTGGTGGGACTGCAAATTGGTGCGGCCAATTTGGAAAGCAGTATGGAGATTTCTTGGAAAGCTGGGAATGGAACCACCATTTGACCCAGCTATTCCCCTACTCGGTCTATTCCCAAAAGACCTAAAAAGAGCATGCTACAGGGACACTGCTACATCGATGTTCATAGCAGCACAATTCACAATAGCAAGACTGTGGAACCAACCTAGATGCCCTTCAATAGACGAATGGATAAAAAAAAAATGTGGCATTTATACACAATGGAGTATTACTCTGCATTAAAAAATGACAAAATCATGGAATTTGCAGGGAAATGGATGATGGCATTGGAGCAGATCATGCTAAGTGAAGCTAGCCAATCCCTAAAAAACAAATGCCAAATGTCTTCTTTGATATAAGGAGAGTAACTAAGAACAGAGTAGGGAGGAAGAGCATGAGAAGAAGATTAACATTAAACAGGGATGAGAGGTGGGAGGGAAAGGGAGAGAGAAGGGTAATTGCATGGAAATGGAAGGAGACCCTCATGGTTATACAAAATTACATACAAGAGGAAGTGAGGGGAAAGGGAAAAAAACAGGGGGAGAAATGAATTACAGTAAATGGGGTAGAGAGAGAAGATGGGAGGGAAGGGGAGGGGAGGGGGGATAGTAGAGGGTAGGAAAGGCAGTAGAATACAACAGACACTAGTATGGCAATATGTAAATCAGTGGTTGTGTAACCAATGTGATTCTGCAATCTGTATACGGGCTTAAAAATGGGAGTTCATAACCCACTTGAATCAAAGTGTGAAATATGATATGTCAAGAACTATGTAATGTTTTGAACAACCAACAATAAAAATTAAAAAAAATAAAATACTACTTATAAGGTAAAAAAAATGTTTTAACTGTGCTCACTAATGCTTGCATTAAAATGTAAAGGGCTGCCAACAGGACTAAAAGAATTGTCAAAAGTAAAAGCTAAAGGTTAAAAAAAAAAAGGTATTCTGGAGATTGCCTTCATTTAGGTAGGAACTGGGCCAGGTGGTCAACAGGGTAGATCATGTCAGTTCCTACAGAGGACAAATTAGAACTAAAGTGTTTTAAAAATTATTATTCCTAAATTGTATAACAAAAAGCATAATTTTGTCAAGGAAATTTGGCTTTTGTCTCTCAGTATTTTCAAGCATGAATAACTCCCAACTATTAAAAAAATGGTCCAAATATTTTTCAATGTCAGGCTAAAGTTTCGTGGCTTCTATCCAAAAACCCAGAAAAAAACAGTTTAGAATGGGACCCCAACCTGGGGGACTCTCCCAAGGAGACCAATGGAGCTGTATCTTTGGGAAGTCCCTTCAGGACAGAATAAGACCTCTGCATTTGTCTATGTTCCCTTAACTCTTTTCAGCTTTGATGAGCAGGACACCTCAGTAAAAAGGTCAGAAAGACTTTTAAAATTCTATATTTATTAAATTTATAATTTTGATCCAACATGCCTAGGTTAATATGATTTTCTGATTACACTCTACTTTAAGGCTGATTTACAAGGATTAACTCGCAATCTAATATGTTTAAAAAAAATAATAACCTACAAGGCTTTTGTTTGTCTGTTTGCTTTGTGTGGGTGCACCGGTGTACTGTCCATCTACATGTATTGCCATGTCTACATATATTTGGTACAAAAAAATTGACATATGAGCTCATGAATTAAAATTTTAAAAAATGGATCCAAATACCTTTGGTTAATGTGATTTAAAAGGTTCAATTTAAATTGGAAAAGTAAATAAAACTAAAAACATCTTTAAAGTTACTAATGCACAATTTTGTTTCTAGGTGGTTAAACAGTTGTTAAAATGTCAATGTTTATAAACTGTCTCATATCCATTATCTCTAGGATTTTTCTTCAACAGGAAAAAAATTATTAATGCCATTCAATGCACTTGTCTGATACCTTGTTTTTTAAAAAAGATAAGTGAATTACATCTAAACATATATGAAATTAATCATGGATGTTTGTTAGAGACATCTGATTGGTTTACAAAGTTAAAATACTAACAGTTAAATATAATATCAAGTACTCTTAACTCCTTAAATTCCATAAGGTAAAATACTTGAATACTGTTGGTGTTTTCACAAATTGGTAAACTAAAAAGAAATTTGAAATTATTTTGTGTTATCATGAAATCAAGGTTACTATAAATTAAAAGTCCCACCAGATATAATTGTATATGCAAGGGGTCAAGAGGTTTCAACTGCATTTCAATTAAAGTACTATAGATAACAAAATATTTCATCTTATTAAAATGGATAAAATTACAAGGGTTATTTCAAGGTACAAACAGAAAGAAGGATCAATGGATTAAAAATTACTAAAAGGTTCCAAATATAAAAATATATTTAGTAAAAAATGTTTCCAGGTAAGAAAAAAAGTCTTTATGTGGTAAAGTATAATTATAATACATCTAAGTAAATGATAAAAGGATCTAATTAAGTAATATAAAGGTCTATAAATAAAAGAAATATTAAAAGGTTTATATGTAACTAAGTTGGTTATAACTGTAAAACCAATAGTTAAAACTATTCAAGGTTGTTCCCTAAAACAAATATTAATGTACTGATATATTTATATGTTAAAATGACAGAACTTCTAAACACATTGTGTCTGTTAAGTTTTATCCCCTAGAGCAACAAATCTTGGAAAAATTAAAGTTTGGTTAAATAGCAACTGTTATTTTAAAGTATTGTCCTACATTACAGAGTCTAGGTTTTTCTTTAAAAGCTAACCTTGGTTAATATAAAAACATCAATAAAATTGTAGTACATTACTCTTCTTTACAAATTAAATGTGCTCATATCTTTCAGGTAAACAAGTTCTTAAGGTAAAAGATTTAAAGAAACATTTTTATCAGGTTGGTGTTCTCCAAACTAAAGTTGTCTGTAATGGTAATTTTAAACTTATAAAGATAATAAATTTTATTAGGGATTTATTTATATCTTTTGATGTTTTGTAACCAAACCTTATGTTACCTTTTACATTGGGATATAAAAATTTAAAGGTATTTTTAAAAGTAATGAAAGCCTGATATATTTAAAGATTAATATTATAAAACTTTTTTGTCACTTTTTCACACAAAAGAAAAGTTAAGAGGTCTCAGCCCTTCCTTGATTGATGTTTCAGATGTATATCATATTGTGTTAGCTAACATTCATACAGACTCAGAAAACAATATATGTAAACTTTATAAAATGATATTTAAAAGGAGAGATAAAGATCAGCTTCAGAACTAAAACACTTTACCTAACATTATGAAGAGCCCTGCCTTACCTGAGGTAAGGCTGCCTCCCACCTTACAGCATGTCAGAATAACTGCAAAGTAGGCCAGATTTAAGTTGATTTAAAGTTATATTCAAATATTGATTTTTATTGAAAAGACTACTGTGATCTCAAATAAGGGATGTAATGTATAATTCAGCCAAGGTTCAAAATTATATACATGCTAAATATGTTTTTACTGTTGTTAATTTCACTTTGTATTTTCATTACAACTGAAAGGAAAGTGACCACGACACTCAGAGTGACCAGAGACTAGAGGGAGAGAGAGAAGAGAGGGGGAGAACAAAGAAAGAGAGTGAGAGGTAGAGGGAGAAAGAGAGAGAAAGCAAGAGAAGAAAGAGCAAGAGAGGGGGGCCCAACAGAAGAGAGTTTTTATAGCCAAAATCTAATGGGGGTCTTTGGGTCTGCAAGCTGCCTTGTTGGCTTATTGTGATTGGGTCATACAGTAGCTGCTAAGGGTGTCATCTTCTGCCTTCAGGCAGACCAGGCAGGGGTCAGATGTAGGTTTCTGTTGCACCAGGCAAGTGGAAATCAAGTGTTCAACCTTAAGAGTCCAGGGCACCAGAGGCTGTGAGGAGCTGGCTTCAAAGAAGGATCACTTGGAATGAATCACTAGGGCTCCAAGGGCATAGAAGAGGGTCAAGTGAGACCTTTGGTACACCCTATTATTAAGTAATTGAGATCTCCTCTAGTTAGGATGGCCTTAGGCCTGAGTCTAAGGAACTCCATTTTAAAAACTCCACTTTGAGGGCTGGGGATGTGGCTCAAGTCGAATCGCGCTCGCGTGGCATGCGTGCGGCCCGGGTTCGATCCTCAGCACCACATACAAACAAAGATGTTGTGTCCGCCGAAAACTAAAAAAATAAATATTAAAATTCTCTTTCTCTCTCTCTCTCTCAAAAAAAACAAAACAAAACAAAAAAAAACCTCCACTTTGAAACCTGCAGTTTCACTAGACACACCTACAGAGCCCTCCAGTAGGGCCTCAAACAAGTTACTTCTCCTCACCCTGATAAACAGAGTGAAGCCCCTGGAAGGCTGTTCTCCCCTGATAAGAGGGAAAGGCAAGAAGAGCAGGATGTAGACCACCAGAACAGATGTTTCTGACCCTAGGGTAAATCATGTTACTGAGAAATCCAGTGGTACCTGATAAGGATTGAAAGGGGGGTCAAAGAACCCCAAAACTTAGTATAAATGATAGAGCAAATGAACAGGGATTCAGCCAGCCAAAACAAGGATTCACTCAAACTGGAGAGCCTGATGAGGACCTGACATTCTATCACTTGCCATTGTTTCCTGAGCCTCTACATGATCCTCATGGCTCTCAGACTCTACTGCCTCATCAGGACCTTGGTGAGAGCTGCAACTTCTCCCTAAAATCCTCTCATCAACTGGTCATCCACTCCATACCAGGAAAAGCCTGCCTTGGTTCCAGACCTGGTCATCTTGGTCTGAGTGAGTGTGCATCTGCTGGACATAAAGCCTAAGGCTTAAGACTTCTGAACTTAGCATGCAGAGGGAATGTCTGTCATTAGCCTATCATGATTAAGTGTGTTTTGCAGTGCTTAGAATTAATCTAGAATTATTTGCCGTGAATTAATTAATCTAGATTTGTTTGCTGTGAATTTACTATGTCTATTGCAGTGCCTAGCATTAAGGATTGTTGTTTTCTTGTTTAAGAACCTATAGAGTGAAATTCTATTGAGTAATTTGTGTGAATAAAGCATTGAAAGGGGAAGAATCACGTGGACATTCTTTATTTCTCCCCTTGACTGCATATGTCACAATTTTGCCCCCTTGCAACACCCCTCCACCTTAGACAATTTTTATAGCAGTTTCCAAAATAACAAAAGATATAAGTAATTAAATGTCAACAGGAAAGTATCCAGTATCATATGCAGATCATTAAAATATTGTATGCATCCTGAAGTTTTGCTAATCAGTCACTTTAGAATGCTCTTCTCAAAGTGTGCCAAATAAATATGGTAAAGCTTACTATTCACCTTGGTTGGCAAACAGACCTCAAATTCCAGAGCTGATCTTCCTGTCTGGCTGCTAAGGTCCCTAACTAAACACCCTGGGTGGTACACAACTTGGGGGGGGGGAGCAAGTGTATGCTGGAACTGGCCCAGGGTTTTCCTGGAGCTCTCTCCATCTTTTATAGTGTTCTGTGAATGTTTGGATCCATAGTATAGTTGAGTTGATCCCAGCTTTCCATTTTAAACAGACCCATTTTATTTATTTATTCGTTTATTTTGAGCACTCTTAGGTCCACAGCAAAATTGAGAAGGTAGAGATTTCCCACATCGCTTCCCCAATGCCAACATCCCCCACCCCAGAGTGGTACATTTGCTAAAGTGGATGAACCTAAATCCACACATCATTGTCAGCCACAGTCCTGGAAAGCTTTTTATCTTTTTAGTATTTACTGGGAGATTTTTCCAGCCCACCAGAGCCTCCCTTCTGGTTTTCTAGTGGGATTAGCATGCATGTATATTTTAAAACATTTTCTGTTTCAAGGAATGTGGAAGGCAAAGCTTCACATGCTTGCTTACCATCTTGCAACAGAATTTTTCCATCAGGTTCTTAATTCTGTAAATGTGAGCCTCTCCCCGTCCACACCAATCTCAGCACAGAGGACTGCACTATATACACTTTAAAAGTGTTGCAAACACAATATGTGTCCTTGTAACAAAGTCAAGAAATCCAGACTTACAGAAAGTAAAGCATGAAATGTGCCTCTCCTTTCTCCCCCACACACCCATGTGTACATTAACATATGTATTTATAGAAACATCTACAAACATCTATAACATTTTCACAAAAATAAACCAAAGTATTTGTAAAGGAAGTGTTGGCGGAAAAAAAATCAACTTGGACACAAAAACAACTCCAGTAGCAAGTGAGATCCCTTCTGACACAACACTGAAAGAATTTTACTTTCCCCTGGCAACAAGTGAGTTCACATAGAATGATTATCATCTACTGTGACCCCAAGAAAAATAAAATAATAATTATAATAATAATAAAAATAATAATTTAAAGAAAATATGCATGTATAACCAATGAACAATCAAAAAGACAGGCTCTATACATTTGTACTAAAGAAGAAAATGTAACATTAACAAAATTAGCCTCCTGAATTGAGACATTTAAAATAAAAATATGTATGTACATAAACATACATATTCATATGTGTGGGTTTGCGTGGACTACAGTTTATTTTGTAGTCATTTTTGACACCAGCTTCCCATTTGAATCTGATTTCCTCATTTGTTGATAGGTTCCAGGACTCCAGAAGAATAGGTGTCCAGGATCTGCTTTTGTTGGGCAGTGAGTTCCCTGGGCCCCAAACAGTGACTGACACAGTAAATGACTGCTGGAATGAATCTTACTGATCTGAACCTTCTACAATGATCTTTTTAAAAATAGGTTTGTTGAATTTAATATAGCATGTCTAAGATCTTGTCATTGTCAGCCTCTGAGATAGTGTTGGGTGGTCTTCCTCCATTCCAGCTTTGTTTCCATGAATTGAAGCTGGTGGATCTCAGTGAAGGTCACTTCTTATTGCCATGCCAACAATCATCCAGTGGCAGTGCATGGCATAGACACCAAAGTGAGTGGGACACAGGCATGGGAAGAGACACATGGAGGCAGCCTCTTAGAATACCCAGGAAACTTAGCTGTGAAGAATGAGAGCCAGACTGCCACCCAGAGCTGGAGGTGGGCTGGAAAGGACACAACAGAGTTGAGCATATCATTTGTCTCATTTCTCAAATCTTAAACTACTCACCCATGTCCTGCATGGGCTATGAAATTTGGGTTTCCTTTGCGTGAAATATGTTGGCTGAGAAACAAGGCAAAAAATCACATGACACAGAAATAATTTTGAAAAGGGAGGGCGGGACGGCTTTGCCACCTTAGAGGCCCTGTGTCCTTCCACACTGGAAGGAGAGAGAGAGAAAGAGCAAAGGACCCGTGTTGTTGTTTTTTTTTTTTTTTTTTTTTTTTTTTTTAATACAAGGGGGATTCAAAGGATTTCAATGGAATATTCTTTTGCCAGATAAGGTAGGAAGTGGGCTGTCCAGGCCTAATGGGTAACACCCAAGTCCAGAGCTACACAGCAGCATCTCTAGCTCTGCGAAGACTAAAGTCATGTGTTTTGCAGTATAAGCCACAAAATGACTCGCAATGCCAGACCAAAATCTCCTTGGATCCAAGGCCAAGTAGAAGCTATTCAGGTAGCTCAAGGGTGGCCCCAGGCATTCATCAATACTGACAATCAGAAATAACTAGCAGAATACTAGGAAATGAGGAAGTTGTCTGATTTAAAGAAAAACCTACTGAAAAGTAGTTGCTCTATCAAGAGTACAATGGTAAAGCAAAGCAATGCCATTTATTTTTATGCTAGCAGGTTTATATCTTTATATTTTGATTTTTGCAGATAGTATGCTCTGAGTTGCATCCCCAGCCCCCTCACCTTTAACTTATATCACCATTAATCCAATGGCTTCAATCACCTTTCCCAACACTTTAAATCATCTTGCTTTTTATCCCACAAATGCACCTAAAACCCATCCTCAGGGAAGCATATTTGAGGCTTGGTCTTCTGGTCCATGCTCAGCCACTTTGGGAATAAACTCTCCTTTGCAAAAACTCATTTTTAGGCATTCTGAGCTGCAGACAAAAACAGACCTGGTTCAGTAGCAGGCTTCTCCTTCTCTTTCTTTTTCTATAATAAAAGACACTCATCTTCTTATCTGGACTAGAATTACTGGGTGATCCATTTAGAAATGCAAATGGAGACCCAAGTGAGCCAGTGCCCACTGGGTCAGGAAAGGACAGGGCAGCTTTGCCCTACAGTCCCAGGACATTGCTCAAGGGAACTGGGAAAACTTACTAAGGAGCTCAAGATCCATAATTTTAAAGGCCAAAGTAGAGAGACCTAACATGAGCTGGGAATGGTGGCATATACCTGTAATCCCAACCACTCCAGAAGCTGAGGCAAGAGGATTGCAAGTTCAAGGTCAGCCTCAGCAATTTAGTGTGACCCTAAGCAACTTAGTGAGATCCCCTCTCAAAATTATAAATAAAAAGTGCTGGCATGTAGGTGAGTAATAAAGTACCCCTGGGATCAATTCCCAGGAGAAAGGGAAGGAGGGAGGGAGGGAGGGAGAGAGAGAGAGAGAAAGAGAAAGAGAGAGAGAGAGAGAGAGAGAGAGAGAGAGAGAGAGAGGGAGGACTGGTATGTTTGACCAAAATAGTCCTGACCAGGGCCCTGTGACAGTCAAATTCCTAAAACTAAAGATAAAGGAAACAAAACCTGTTAAGAATAGGTTCAAAGATTATGATACTAATTTCAGTTTTCCTATGGTTTAGAGCCTTGGAGCACCAAGCCCCTCCAGACCCTGCCATCCTGGCACTGAGGGTACTCTGGGAGACAGACTTGCATTCTAGTAAGGTGGTCTTGATCAGGATGGCTCAGAAGGGTGCCTCCTTGATCAAACTCAATGCTGCCCTTGACAGAATCGCCTTGAAGATGTGTTTGGATTTAATACAAAGGGCAAGAAGTTTAATTTCAAATTGCAGGCTTCGGCATTACTGAGTGATCATAGAAGGAGGCACAAGATCAACATGTTCATTATTCCTCCTTGGTGAAGGGTGGCCAGAACATTTGCATCTTTTTAAACAAAGGTGAGCAGCTCACTTTCTTTCAATGTTCCTGTTTTAGTCTATTTACTGTTGTTTGAACTGAATAGCTGAGTCTGGAAATTTTATACAGAATAGGAGTTTACTTAGCTCATGGTTCTAGAGGCTGGGAGGTCCAAGATAGTGGGGCTGCATCCACTAAGGGATGGGGTTGGGAGAGCTGGAGTCCAGGGCACCAGGGGCTATGAGGAGCTGGCTTCAAAGAAGGATCACTTGGAATGAATCACTAGGGCCCCAAGGGCATAGAAGAGGGTCAAGTGAGACCTTTGGTACACCCTATTATTAGATAATTGAGATCTCCCCTTATTAGGATGGCCTTAGGCCTAAGCCTAAGCAACTCCATTTTAAAAACTCCACTTTGAAACCTGCAGTTTCACTAGACAAACCCACAGAGCCCTCAAGTAGGGCCTCAAACAAGTTACTTCCCCTCACCCTGATAAACAGAGTGAAGCCCTGGCAGGCTGTTCTCACCTGATAAAAGGAAAAGGCAAGAAGATCAAGATGTAGACCACCAAACCAGATGTTTCTGACCCCAGGGTCAATGATGTCACTGGGAAATCCAGTGGTAGCTGATAAGGATTGAATGGGGAGCCAAAGAACCCCAAAATTTAGTATAAATGATAGAGCAAATGAACAGGGATTCAGCCAGCTGAAACAAGGATTCACTTGAGCTGGAGAGCCTGATGAGGACCTGACATCCTAACACTTGTCATCGTTTCCTGGGCCTCTATGTGATCCTCATCGCTCTCAGAACCTACTGCCTCATCTGGACCTTGGTGAGAGCTGCAACTTCTCCCTAAAACCCTCTCCTCAACTGGTCATCCTCTCTATGCCAGGAAAATCCTGCCTTGGTTCTGGACCTGGTCATCTCAGTCTGAGTGAGTGTGCATCTGCTGGACATAAAGCCTAAGGCTTAAGGCTTTTGAACTTAGCATGCAGAGGGAATGTCTGTCATTAGCCTATCATGATTAAGTGTGTTTTACAGTGCTTAGAATTAATCTAGAATTGATTGCTGTGAATTAATTATGTCTATTGCAGTGCCTAGGATTAAGGATTGTCGTTTTCTTGTTTAAGAACCTATAGAGTGAAATTATATTGAGTAATTTGTGTGAATAAAGCATTGAAAGGGGCAGAAGCACATGGACATTCTTTATTTCTCCCCTCAACTGCATACATCACAATTTTGCCCCTTGCAACACCCCTCCACCTTAGACAATTTTTATAGCAGTTTCCAAAATAACACAAGATATAAATAATTAAATGTCAACAGGAAAGTTTACGGTATCATATGCAGATCATTGAAATTTTGTATGCATCCTGAAGTTTTGCTAGTCAGTCACTTTAGTATACTCTTTCAAAGTGTGCCAAATAAATATATTACTATTCACCTTGCTTGGGGAAACAGACCTCAAATTCCAGAACTGATTTTCTTGTTTGGCTGCTAAGGTCCCTAACTAAACACCCTGGGTGATAAACGATGTGGGGGCCCAAATGCATGCTGGAACTGGCCCAGGGTTTTTCTGGGGCTCTCTCCATCTTTTAGAGTGTTCTGTGAATGTTTGGATCCATAGTATAGTTGAGTTGATCCCAGCTTTCCATTTTAAACAGACATACCTTATTTATTCATTTTTTTGTTTGTTTGTTTATTTATTTATTTAGAGCAGTCCTAGGTCCATAGCAAAATTGAGAAGGTAGAGATTTCCCACATCCTTTCTGTCCCTTCCCCATTGCCAACGTCCCCCACCCCAGAGTGGTACATTTGCTAAAGTGGATGAACCTAAATTTACACATCATTTCAGCCACAGTTCTGGAAAGCTTTTTGTCTTCTTAGTATTAACTGGGAAGTTTTCCAGCCCACTAGAGCTTCCCTTCTGGTTTTCTAGTGGGATTAGCATTCATGTATATTTTAAAACATTTTCTGTTTCAAGGAATGTGGATGGCAAAGCTTCACATGCTTGCTTACCATCTTGCAACAGAATTTTTCCATCAGGTTCTTAATTCTGTAAATGTGAGCCTCTCCCCTTCCACACCAATCTCAGCACAGAGGACTGCATTATATACACTTTAAAAGTGTTGCAAACACATATGTGTCCTGTAAGTCAAGAAATCCAGACTTACAGAAAGTAAAGTGTGAAATGTGCCTCTCCTTTCTCCCCCACACACCCATGTGTACATTAACATATGTATTTATAGAAACATCTACAAACATCTATAATATTTTCACAAAAATAAAACCAAAGTATTTGTAAAGGAAGTGTTGGCGGAAAAAAAATCAACCCTGGACACAAAAACAACTCCAGTAGCAAGTGAGATCCCTTCACACAACACTGAAAGAGTTTTACTTTCCCCTGGCAACGAGTGAGTTCACATAGAATAATTATCATCTACTGTGACCCTAAGAAAAATAAAATAAATAATAATAATAATAATAATAGTAATTTAAAGAAAATATGCATGTATAACCAATGAACAATCATTAAATATAAATATAAATATGCATGTATAACCAATGAACAATCATATAGACAGGCTCTATACATTTGTACTAAAGAAGAAAATGTAACATCAACAAAATTCCCAAAATTAGCCTGTTGGATTGAGACATTTAAAATAAAAATATGTATGTGCATAAACACACATATTCATATGTGTGGGTTTGTGTGGACTACAGTTTATTTTGAAGTCATTTTTGACACCAGCTTCCCATTTGTTGATAAGTTCTAGGACTCCAGGTAAATAGGTGGCCAGGATCTGCTTTTGTTGGGCAGTGAATTCCCTGGGCCCCAAACAGTGACTGACACAGTAAATGACTGCCTGAATGAATCTTACTGATCTGAACCTTCTACAATGATCTTTTTAAAAATAGGTTTGTTGAATTTAATATAGCCTGTTTAAAATCTTGTTATTGTCAGCCTCTGAGATAGTGTTGGGTGATCTTCCTCCATTCCAGCTTTGTTTCCATAGTCCTAATTCATTTGTTACTTGCTTCTCTTTTGGTTCACAATGATACTCAACTTTTAATTTGTTAGAACACAAAATACTTCTTCTAGTAATACTAAATGCAACATAATGATAGATGCAAAATGTTTCTTAAAAATATTGTAAAATAATTGCTGTAATTTTTTATTTTTGGTGTTAAGGCATAAAACCATTCTTTAGTATTATAATTCAGGACCAAGATTTGACCCAGAAAATAAACACTGTTGTACTAATTTATACATTGTCCATGTCAAATCGAGTCTCATTTTATCAATGGATATGGAAAAATAATCTAGATGAAAACAATCAATTTAAAAATAGAATAATAGCTGATGGATTGCCAAAAAGAAATTCTGTATTAGGGTTCTTTAAAAAACTTACAAAAACTATTTTGGGGAAGATCTTAGTATTACTAAGACTGTGTTCTTAAAACTAACAGCATATACAGTGACATAAAATAATAGAAATTTGCCCTGTGCACTGGCATATACCTGTAATCCCAGTGGCTCCTGAGGCTAAGGCAGGAGGTTAGCAAGTTCAAACCAGCCTCAGCAAATTTGTGAGGCCCTAAGCAATTTAAGAAAATCCTGTCTCAAGTAAAAAGTGGGGGTCTGGGGGGCTTTGCATGTGGCTCAGTGATTAAGCACCATCTGGGTTCAATCCCTGGTACCAAAATATAATAGTTACACAAGACATTTATTCTTCTATCTCATAATTTTTTATATACTGAGGATGGAACCCAGAGATGTTTTACCACTAATATATCTCCTCAGCACTTTTTCAATTTTTAGTTTGAAGCAGGGTCTCACCAACTTGTTAAGGGTGGCCACAAACTTGCAATCTTCCTTCCTTAGCCTCCCAACTTGGTGGGATTAAAAGCATGTACCACCATGCCCACCTAGCTCATAAGATTTTTTAAAGCAGGGATTTTCATTTAATTCAAACTTTACACATAATAGTTATTTAAATATAATTTTTATTTTGAAATAATTTTAGAATCCCAGAAAAGTTGCAAGAATAGTTCAAGGAACCCCCATATTCTCCCAATGCAATTTCCCCTGATGGTCACATCTTATATTGCCATGATACATTTGCCAAATCTAAGACACCAACATTGATTCATTGTTATTCACTAATCTTCTGACTTCATTTGGATGTCAGTAGTTTTTCCATGAATGTCAGCATAAGTCTTTTAAAAGTTATCAGCAGAAAACAGGGATTTAATATTTTAGTGAAAACACAAATGATAATCTTTTTTTAGTTCTAATCAGTTATACATCACAGTAGAAAGCTCTTCAATTCATTGTACATGAATTGTTTGCTTCTCCGGTTGTACAGGAAGTAGAGTCACACCATTTGTGCAATCATACATGTACACAGGATAATGATGTCCATCTCATTCCACCATCTTTCCTACCCCCTTGTTCCCTCCCCCCTCCCCTTTTCCCCATCCAAAATTTCTCCACTTATCCCATGCCCCTCCACACACATTGTGGATTCACCTCCACTTATCATAGAAAACATTCGGCCCCTGGTTTGGGGGATTGGCTTATTTCACTTAGCATGATGTACTCCAACTCCATCCATTTACTTACAAGTGCCACAATTTTATTCTCTTTTAATACTGAGGAATATTGCCTTGGGTATATGTACCACAGTTTATTTATCCATTCATATATTGAATGATACCTAGTTAAGCAATTGTGAATTGAGCTGCTATAAACATTGATGAGGCTGCAACACTGTAGTATGCTGTTTTTAAGACCTTTGACTGAAGAATGGGACAGCTGTGTCAAATGGTGGTTCCATTCCTAGCTTTCCAAAGAATCTCCATACTGCTTTCCATATTGGCTGCACCAACTTGCAGTCCCACCAGCGATGTATGAATGTGCCTTCACACACATTCTCACCAACACTTATTGCTGCTTGATTCTTGATAACTGTCATTCTGACTGGAGTGAGATGAAATCTTTAGGGTAGTTTTGACTTGCATTTCTCTAATTACTAGGGATGTGGAATTTTTTATATATATTTGTTGATCAACTGTATATCTTTTTCTGAGAAGTGTCTATTCAGTTCCTTAGACCATTTATTGATTGGGGTGTTTGTGGGGTTGTTTTTGTTGTTGTTTTATTTTTGTTTTTTGATGTTAAGTTTTTTTTCACTTCTTTATATATCCTGGAGATTGGTGCTCTAACTGATGTGCATGTGGCAAAATTTGTTCCTAAAATGTAGCCTCACTTCAAAAAAAAAAGTAGACCCAAACATTATCATGTTGGATTAGGCCCCGACTTTGTTAACAAGTCTCCTAAAACACAAGAAATAAAATCAAGAATCAATAAATGAGATGGATTCAAACTAAAAGTCTTTTATTTTTCTATTAGGCATAGGGTCTCTAGTCTAATTCCTAGGTCTTTGATCCACATTGAAATTAAAACCCTATATCTCACCATACATAAAACTCAACTCATTTTGCTACATATGGATTTCTAGTTTTCTGAGCACCATTTGTTGAAGAGGCTATCTTTTCTCCAATGTATGTTTTTGGTGCCAATATGAGATAACTGTATTTATGTGGGTTTCTCTCTGTGTCTTGCATTTTGTACCATTGGTCTACATGTCTATTTTTATGCCACACCATGCCATTTTGTGGGGACCAGTGAATGGAGTACTTCATACATGGCATATGTTTAAGGGCATCTGAATGGCAAACCACCACCACCCCCTGCCCCATGCTAGGCATTTGAATGGCAAACCGCTTATCCCCTAGGCACAGCACTGGGCGTGAGGCTGTGTGTTGCAATCCCTGTGCTTGCTCCACAACCCACTCCTCCATTGGTCACTGCAGGGACAGTTAGCCAGAAATTGCATTGGTGGCTGCCTGTAATCTGCTTAGCTACTGCCTGAGTATATATACATGGTAACTGCACAATAAAATCAGACCTACTTTCTGCTTGGACTCCGGTGGTCTTGATTAGCGACTCCGCAGCCACACTCTCCTGTACCCTGTTCCGTGGACCTCCTCGCTGGACAAGAGAGAGTGCATGCACCATTGTGGTTACTATAGCTTTCTAGTACACTTTAAGTTCTGGTAAGGTGATGCCTCCTGTTTCACTTTTCTTGCTAAAGATTGCTTTAGCTATTCTGGATCTCTTATTTTCCAACTGAATTTCATGATTGCTTTTTCTATTTCTATAAGGAATGATGTTGGGATTTTAACTGAAATCACATTGAATCTGTATAGTGCTTTGGGTAGTATGGCCATTTGACTGTATTAATTCTGCCAATCCAAGAACTTGGGAGATCATTCCATTTTCTAAGGTCTTCTTCTATTTCTTTCTTTAGTGTTGTGTAGTTTTTATTATAGAGGACTTTCACTTCTTTTGTTAGGTTGATTCTCAAGTACTTTATTATTATTTCCTTTGAGGCTATTCTGAATGGGGTAGTGCTGAGAGCCACGGCTGAGTCTGTATGGCCCCTGGCATTTTGCCAACAGTATTGATTGACAGGCGCCTCTGCCTGTCCGCCTCTGCCGCAACTTTTGAGTTCTCGCACTATTTTGGAGTTCTCGTGGGGATTTCCGGGGATTCCCCGAGAGTTCCCATTGGTTGGGGAAGTGCAGGAGGAGGGATTTCCGGGAGATATAGTTCCGGCTGGGGGTTCCTGGACAAGCCTCGTGGCGCGTTTGGGAGGATTTCCCCCGGAGCTGTGTGAAGTGTTTTTCTGCGTTTTAAAAATAAAGTTTGTTCCTGCTTCAGTGGCTCGTGATTTGTGCCCAGCCAGACTGCGGCAGGGTAGTTTTCCTAATATTTATTTCAGAGGATTCATCACTGATGTATAGAAATGCATTTGATTTATGGATATTGATTATGTATCCTGCTACTTTGCTGAATTCATTTATTAATTCTATGGGTTTTCTGTTGAATTTTTTGGATCCTCTAAGTATAGAATCATGTCATTGGCAAATCATAATAGTTTGAGTTCTTCTTTTTCTATTTGAATACATTTATTTTCTTTGTCTGTCTAATTGTTCTGGCTAGAGTTTCAAGGACTAGTTTAAATAGAAGTGCTGAAAACAAGTAGTGTCTTGTTCTAGTTTTTAGAGACAATGTTTCCAATGTTTCTCCATTTAGAATGATATTTGCTTTGGGTTTAGCATAGATAGCTTTTACAATGTTGAGGTATGTTCCCACTAACCCTAGTTTTTCTAGTGTTTTGAACATAAAGTTGCACTGTATTTTGTCAAATACTTTCTCTGCATCAATTGATATAATCATATGATTCTTATCTTTAAGTTTATTCATGTAATGAAGTATGTCTATTGATATCCATGTGTTGAACCAATCTTGCATCGCTGGAATAAACCCCACTTGATCATGGTGGAGTGTCTTTTTAATATTTTCTTGTATTTGATTTGCCAAAATTTAATTGAGAATTTTTGCATCAATGTTCATCAGGGATATTGGTCTGAAATTTTCTTTCTTTGAAGTGTCTGTCTGGTTTTGGTATCAGAATGATACTAGTTTCATAGAATGAATTTTGAAGGTTTCTTTCCTTTTCTATTTCATGAAATAACTTCAGGAGTATTGGTATTAATTCTTCTCTGAAGGTCTTATAGAACTCTGGTGAGAATCCATCTAGTCCTAGGCTTTTCTTCATTGGTAGTATTTTGATGTCATCTTCTATCTCCTTGCTTGAAATTGATCTGTTTAATTGTGTATGTCCTCCTGGTTCAGTTGGGGTAAATCATATGCCTCTATTAATTTGTCAGTGTCTTCAGGATCTTCTATTTTACTGGAGTCTAAATTTTCAAAGTAGTTTCTCATTGTCTTCTTTATTTCAGTAGTGTTTGTTGTAATATTTGCTTTTTCATTATGAATTTTGAGTTTTCTCTCTGCTTTTCTTTACGGTGGCTAAGAATTTTTCATTTTATTTATGTTATTTATGTTTTCAAAGAACAAGCTTTTTGTTTTGTCAATTTGTTCAATTGTTTCCTTGTTTCAATTTCATTGATCTCATCCCTAATTTTAATTATTTCCTGTCTTCTACTACTATTGGTATTGGTTTTCTCTTCTTTTTCTAGGGCTTTCAGATGTAATAACAGGTTGTTTATTTGTTGACTTTTTATGAAAGCCTTAATAACCTTAATACGATGAAGCACTGCCTTCTTTATGTCCCAGAGATTTTTATATGTTATATTGGAGTTCTCATTGACCTCTAAAAAATTTTTTTATCTCCTCCCTTATGTCTTCTTACCCATGTGTCACTCAATACTGTATTGTTTAGTCTCCAGGTGTTGACATAGCTTTTATTTTTTCTTTTATCATTGATTTCTGATTTTATTTCATTAAGGTCAGATAGAATGCAGGTTAGTACCTCTATGTTTTGCATTTGGTGAGACTTGAGTTGTGGCATAACATATGATCTATTTTAGAGAAGTATCCATGTGCTGCTCATTAATGGGTGGAATATATATATATATATATATATATAGACTAAATTATTGATTGTCAATTATTGAGCTCTATATTTTTTTGTTTATACTTTGGAAGATCTATCCAGTAGTGAGTGAAGTATGTTAATGTCTCCCAGTATTATTGTGCTGTGGTCTATTTGATTCTTGAAATTTAGAAGGGTTTGTTTGATATATATAGATGCCCCCAATGTTTAGGGCATAGGTATTTACAATTGTTATATCTTATTGATGTATGATTCTCTTAAGTATAATGAAAATGACCTGCTTTATTCCTCTGAGTATCTTTGGTTTGAAGTCTACATTATCTTCTATGAGGATGGAAACCCCTGCTTGTTTACATGGTCCATTTGAAGGGTATGCTTTTCTTCATTCTTTCACCTTCAATATGTGGATGTCTGTTCTTGTAAGATGAGTCTCTTGAAGGCAGCATATTGTTGGGTCATTGCTTCAGTCTGGCTGAGCACAAATCATGAGCCACTCAAGCAGGAACAAACTTTATTTCCGAACTCCCACAGCACTCCACGCACACTCCCCAGGAACTCTCCTGAACGCCACCCACCCGGCTCCTCCAGGAACACCCCACACACCAACCAGAACTCCCTCCACTGGCCTGCGTGCGCATTTACTCTCGGAACTCCTCGAGAAATCAACGGGAACTCCAAAGTAGAGGGCGCCCAAGGCAGCAAGAGCCATCCTATTACTGGACAGTAAAGGTCTGATATACAATTGAATCAATCTAGCATCATCTTAATGGCTTGCCTCTCAACCATTACTTATGGCAAAATGCCAGGGGCCATTCTAACTCGGCTGTGGCTCTCAACAGGTCTTTTTTTAAATACAATATTCCAGTCTCTGTTTTATATTTGATGAGTTTAGGCCATTAACATTCAGGGTTTTATTGAGATATGTGTTGTATTCCTGGTCATTTTGATTTACTTTAGGTTTTTCACTTGACTTGGTTTCTCCTTTCATTGGCCTTTTCTTTAGCATAGTTCCTCCCTCTGCAGATTTTCATTCCTGTTTTTCATTTCCTCTTTATGGAATATTTTGCCAAGATTGATCTGTAGTGTAGGCTTTCTCACTTCAAATTCTTTTAACTTTTCTTTATCAAGGATGCTTTTTATTTCATCATCAAATATGAAACCCAATTTTGCTGGGCATAAGATTCTTAGTTAGTATCCATTTTCTTACAGAGCTTGGTATATGTTGTTCCAGGATTGCCTGGATTTGAGGGTCTGGGTTAAAATACCTGCTGAGATATGAATTGGTCTCCCCCTATATGTAATCTGATTCTTCTCTCTTACAGTCTTTAAAATTCTATCCTCATTCTGTATGCTAGGCATTTTCATTATAATGTGTCGTTGTGCAGATCTGTTGTAATTTTGTACAGTTGGTGTCCTGTGCTCCTCTTGTATTTGATTTTCCAATTCATTCTTCATGTTTGGGAAATTTTCTGATATTATTTTGTTGATAAGATTGTGCATTACTTTGGTTTGAATCTCTGTACATTTTTCTATCCTGGTAAGTCTTAGATTTGGTCTTTGGATGTTATCCCATTGTTCTTGAATGTTTTGTTTATGGTTTGTTACCACCTTCACTGTGTGATCAACTTTATTTTCAAGGTTGTACATTTTGTCTTCCTTGTCTGAGGTTTTGCCTTCCTAGTGATCTAGTCTGTTGTTGATTCTTTCTATAGAGTTTTTTTATTTGGTTTATTGTTTCCTTCATTTCAAGAATTTCTGAGTTTTTTTTTTTTTCAGAATTTCTATCTCTTTCTTGAAATAATCTTTTGCTACTTGTATTTGATCTCTTATCTCTCTGTTGGAGTGATCAATTTTTGCCTGCATTTTCTCTCTTAGGTCATTGTTTCATTTGCAGGTCATTTAATTATGTACATTCTGAACATCTTTCGAACATTTCATCTACTGTGCTATCAATGGATTCTATTATTATAGTACCTTGGTTTGTTTGGGGAAAATTTCTCCCTTGTTTTTTCATATTTCTATGTGTCTTCCTCTCTTCCCTTGCAGCTGTGAGATATCATAGATTCTACCCCATAATCTTTTAGTGTCTCTGCAGGTTACCAATACCTCATCTTTAAAGTGGAGATCAATGTTTACAGCACCCAATGCAACCTATATGCAGCCATAGATTAATTAGCTTCTATTGAGACATTTATAGTTTTGTTGCTATAAACAAATGTGATGAGTTGGATTATCTTTTATCATATAGCCAGTAGGTTTGCATAAGGGTTTACCATTTCTAATTGTGGACAAAAAGAGAATGGGGAAGAAGTTGTGATTTTTATGATGTAAGGTGTGAGAATAGAGAGGTATTAGATTATATGACAAGTGAAAGGGGAATCAAAAGAAGTTGGGTATTAGCAGGAGAAAAAAGAGAAATTCAGCCCCATACAAGGCTCCCTGTTGCCTCCACAACAGGATGGTGTCTGTTAGCACACCCAGTAGGGATAACTCTGGAGCAACCATGCTCATGGGGACTTTGGTGATGGTCTTCCAGGTTCTGATTTTTGTCACTAGATGGAAGCAGCCATGTCCCTAGATGGTGACAGCAGTAGCATCAAGCCTATAGGTACCTTGATGTTATGCTTCCAGGCCCCAGTTGATGTCCCATGATGGAATCTGCCACAACTAGAGATGGCAGAGGAGGCAATGGAGATAACCCAAGATGGTGGTAGAAATGTCCCAAAATGGAGACAACCACTTTCAAAAATGGGGCTGAAAGTATGAGCCATGTGATGTGTTGGGTGGCCTGTTCAATGATGCTGCATTCTTGTCTGCAGTGCTGCAATTGGCAGTTGTCACCTTGCCCTGTCCATTGTCCCATTCTTAACTGCTTTATGTCAGTTAAATTGTGGGGGTGGGGGCACTGGAGATATAATTCATCTGTAGAATGCTTGCCTCACATGAACAAGGCCCTGACTTAAAATTCCCAGTATCACACACAAAAATAAAAAATTGTGTGTGGGGGGAAGAGGATGACTGTATTAATTGAAAAGGGAAGATTTGAGCATCCTTTCATTATATTATATCATGATGAAATCTAAAAAGCAGTATGGAATATTATATATCATTAACAAGGCAGTTTATCCACTTGAGTCAGTCTAGCCATTTAGGGAGGCCACCTGTAAATTAATTGAGGGTATTTACTCCGTATTAAGCCATAGAGATTTAGGTTTTCCCTTGGGAAATATGCTGGGTCACCCAAGCACATTAGAATGCTCAAGGCACTTGACCTCCATCTCCGCTCTACTAGGAAACAGCTAGAATCTCATACTCAGGAATATCAGTAGGCAGCAATATCGAACCAGAATTTAATAAGATCACTTTGTTTTATTCAATGTATTTTTCCACTTACTGTGCATTTATGGCAAACAATTTTGGTGTCCAGTCTATGTGACAAAACTTTATTTCCTTTAAAACCATATTTTATATTAAAAAGGGAGAATCAGTGGAAAGGTATTTCATAAATAATAGTGAATATATAGCAGTAATTATGACAGTAGTATGAGAACAAATTAAGTTTAAGAAATACTGGTGTAGTTGAGAATCCTTGAACTCAGGTGCCACCACTGCTATGGTATGTGGCTTTAGTAACTCCCTGAATTTCTCTGTGGTGCTATGCTCAGATTTGAAATAACAGTAGTCTCTGTTTTGTCAGTAATAGGTAATATTATGTCAAGCAAATTATGAAAAATACAAAAATTCAATATACTGTGAATAGAGGTACTAATGATCATATGTGCCATATCTTAAATTTTACTGATAAGGAATTCATTTTAGAAAATCTTGTGAGAAACTAACAACTAGCACCAAGTAAATTCTCAGTAAATTTCAGCAAGTGTTCTTATAGCTAATACTACCTTTCTGTGCTCTCTTATAAAATTCATACAATAAAGTATTTAATGGCTTTCCATTGGGGATAAATATAAGAGGAAAAAAGGCGCACACTAAAAACATGCCCAAATCAGGTTTTATAACAGACCAACTCTCAAGATAATCCATTAATTCAGAATTGTCTTGGTTTGAATGGAATAATAATTTGGTTCATTAGGTTGGAACTAAATGAACCTACTAAATGTCTCACCAGCTCCCATTTCTTAATATTTTACAAGGAGAATTCATTCAACATGATAAATATGCCACTGGTTTTCCTCTGCTTTCAGGGGATAAACAGGATTTGAACGTGGATTTCCTTGCTTTGATACAGGCTTTACTTCAACCTCTTCTAAAAGTAAATTACAGAAAATCACCACAAAGAAGATGTTATAGAATTGTAGAGAAAGTTAGAGAAGATGGCCAAAACTCTTAGTGATCAATGGTAAAGAGTAGCTGCTATGATTGGATAACAAATAATTCAATGCATGCATTGATAGAATGTGAAACTATCACAAGCACCATTTGAAGATTAAGAGGTAAATTTTTTGAAGGCATTGTTACAGGACACTGGCTTTATGAGAAGCTGTGGCAGTCTCAAAGACTTCCCAGATTAGCATTTTCTCTTAGGGAACCTGTTTCAGGAGCCTGCAAACTGTGTGGTCCCCTTGATTCACATCCTGAAATCTTAATAGAAGGCCGATCATTTGCACTTTGCACTGGGCCTCATAGATGACTTAGCCATTCCTGGAGCTAGGTGAAGGGTTTGCAACTATAGGAGAACACCCTCAGAAAACTAGAAAAAGAAGAGGACTGCCTCAACCTAATAAAAGACATCTACAAAAAACAAAGCAAAAGAAAACAAAAAAACCCACAGCTACCATACTTAATGGGGAAAGGCTGAATAGTTTCACTCTATAATCAAGACCCAAGCAAGAATTTCTATTCTCATGACTTCTATTCAGTATTGTATTAGAAGTTTTAACCAATGCAATGAAGCAAGAAAAATAAATTAAAGGCATCCAATTGTGCAACAAAAGCTAAAGTTTCATTTATTCATGGACAATATGAAAAAAAAGCTACTGAAACTAATATTTAACAAAATTTTAGTAAAGTAACAAAATTTTAGTATGCAAAAACATCAATTATATATCTATACATGAACACTAAGTAACCAGAAATTGAAAATGATTTTCAAAAAATAACTTTCTATAGAATTAGCATGAAATAATTAGAAATAAAATTGTTGAAATATATGTAAAACCTGCACACTGAAAACTACCATCATAGCTCAGAGAATGATATACACTAAAATAAAAGGTGAGAATGTGCCTATTGATCAGAAGATTCAATATTGTTAATTTTTCAATTCTCCCTAAGTTAATCTATTGATGAATGCAATTCCAATCAAAATCAGCAGCCTTCTTTATAGAAATCTAGAAGCTCATTCCAAAATTGGCATGGAAATGCAAAGGACCTAGGATAATACTATTTAAGCAAACTTAGAAAATAAGTTAAACTTGAAAGATTGAAACTATCTTATTTTAAGGCATATTAAAGCTCCAGTAATCAAGACAGTGTGGTACTGAAATTAAGGAGATTTACAGATACCTACAAATGTGTCTATATTGTATAGACATGTGGAACAGAATAGAGAGTCTAGATATAGACCCCACACATGTACAATGAATCACTTTAAAACACATGTGCCAAACCAAGTTCTTAGGGGAAGTGCAATCTCTTTAACAGGTAGCCATGGGACAACTGGACACAAATATTCAAAAATGTGAATCTCAATGTTTATTCCTTTTATGAAATTTTAATATCAAAAATTTACTACAAAAGAAATCACAGATCCAAATGTTAGAGCTAAAAAAAAAAGCATGGTTTTCAAAATGAAATACAAGAAAAAAATCTGAATAACATTGAATTTGTCAAAGATATTTTTAACATGGCATAAAAAAAACAAAAGGATCAAATTATAAATAAACGCACAATACATTGGTTTTCATTAAAAGAAATGAAAACAAAACAAACACTTTTTGCTTTTTGAAAGCAAGCCATAGGCCAGGGCAAATTATTGTAAAACATATATTTGACAAAGGACATTTTTCCTAGTATATAAAACATATTTCATGTACAAAGACAAATACCCAAAATTCATGAAGTGGGGAAAAGATGTGAACAGGCCCTATAACACGAAAATGACAAACACACTAAAAATGTTCAATACCATTAGTCATTAAAACCAATGAATAAAATAAAAAAGATTGATGACACAGCTGGTGGAAATGTAAACTAGTGCACTACTTTGGAAAGCAATTTCCTAAAATGATAAAAAAAATAGCCAGGCATGGTGGTGCACACCTGTAATCCCAGTGGCTTGAGAGGCTGAGACAGGAGGATTTCGAGTTCAAAGCCAGCTTCAGTAAAAAGCAAGGCACTAAGCAACTCACTGAGACCCTGTCTCTAAATAAAATACAAATTAGGGCTAGGGATGTAGTTCAGTGGTCAAGTGCCCCAGAGTTCAATCCCCAGTACCAAATAAATAAATAAAAATAATAAAATGTTAAAAATACATCTGCTATAGGACCTAGCCATTAACTTTTAGTTGTTTACTAGAAAGGAAAACATATACCTACATAAAGATTTGTAGACAATAGTTCATAAGTTTTACTTATAATAGCAAAAAATTGAACAGAATTTATCAATAGGTGAATGAATGTCAATCAGCAAACAAAGGAGTAAACAAACTGGTATATCCATGCAGCAGAATAATCCATTATTGACACACTCAATAACAAGGATGAATCTCAAACTAAAGTGTCTTAGTCCATTTTCTGTCACTATATCATGGTGACACACATCGGGTAATTAGTAAACAATACAACTCTACTTGGCTCACAGTCCTGGGAGTGGGAGGCCCAAGAGCATGGTGCTGGCTTCTGGTGAGGGCTTTCCTGCTGCATCATAATATGACTAAGGGCAAGTGAGCACAGCAGACAGGAAGGATCCTGAATTTACCCTTTTATCAGGAGCCTGCTCCTACACCAATAGCATATATCTGTATCAATAGTTCTCATCCAAGCTAATTTTGTCCCCAAACCCTAGGGGACTCTTGGCAGTTCCTGGACACATTCTTGGTTGTCATTATTGGGGGCAGATATGCCACTGACATCTTGTGGGTGGAGGTCACAATTTTGCTACAAATCAACAACACATTAGACTCTGCTTATAAAAAAAAAAAAACTGATCTGACTCAAAAATGACAATAGTGCTATAACTTAAAAACCCAGTTTTCTAGAGAAGCAGAACTGTTGAAGCCTCTTCTTCTCCGTAGAATTCTTGCTTCTACCATGTGTACTTCCTGACACCCTGCTGACCCTCTAAGTCCCCTATCAAAGGCCTGCTCCGTTTGCATCTTGACCTTATTGAGAGTTATCCTCATTCATATTCTTGACCCTTAGTTGCTTTATCTGGCACCTCCTTTAACACTTATACATCTTTGAGATATCTTTGGTGTTCCTGTCTGAAGTTGCAGAGACTGACCGACCATAAGTTCCTTGAGGACAGAACCACATCTTATTCATCTTGGTATTTTTTAGATCCTGGTAATTTGATAAAAATATGAATCATACCATGAAAAGTGCCATAATAACCCTTGTTGGTTGCTTCATTCTTATCAGGAGAGTTCTCTCAGGAGATAGTTTTGAGCATAGCTGTTATTAGTGAATTTTGTCTCTGACATAAATTATCAACCTTTCAATTACAATGTGTAAGTGTTTAAAAAATTTTTTTTGTAAAAAGTTAAGGACCACACCTAAATTACAGAGCATAGCAATGTGCCCTAGAGTTTGCTTGAGCCTGCTTTTTATGCCTACATCTGTTGGTAATAAATTGCATTGCCCAGCTGGGAATTATAGGCCCCAGGCATCAAGTACATTATGATGATTGTGAAATTATCTCTATGTTTCTGAAAGGGTCACCCTCTCATGGATTAAGAAAAGCTAACATCTAGGACAGTTGGCAGCCTGCATTTACATAATCGTGGCCTCTATAGGTTCTTACAGTTCCTAAAATTATACTCATCACACTGTCTGCGAGTTTTCTTCTTTCAGAAACTTCAAAATCTTTCATGAAAGTCTTAGCAGAGACTAAATGGGGGGAGTGACAGGTCAAGTCCCTGGTTGGAAACCTCCCAACCATGCCTTGCCCCTTCCCAATTATTGTCTTACAAATGACAATTCACCCCCAAGCTAGGCACCTATGTCATCTTTTGACTTCCATGTCTGAAGACTCTAAGGTATCTCAACCCCCACCCATCTCACCCCATAATGAGAGATCCCATTTTCTCTATTGGGCATATGATAACAACCCCACACTTTGGTAACAGTTCACAGTACAGAATTTTAATCTGATCAGTTTGCTCTTTTTAAAAAAAAAAAAAATTTGTTCTAATTAGTTATACATGACAGTAGAATGCATTTTGACACATCATACATAAATGGAGTATAACTTCTCATTCTTTTGGCTGTACATGATGTAGGATCACACTGGTCATGTAATTATATATGCACAGTATTAGTGTGATAGTAGGAGCAAATGTGACTCCATTTTGTTTTATGACTTCATCCTGTAAAACAACTATGCCAAGTAGAAGAGTCATGACTGGGGCAAGATGTTCTTTTCCTTTTGCTATAGAAACCTTTAAGAACACAAAACTACCTAATGGGGTATTGTTTCTGTAACTAGGGTAACAGGGCTCTGTTTCTGTAACTTCGGTGACAGGACTAACTGTGATTGGTTAGGCTTCCCTCCGTTCGACTGCACTGTCCCGCTTCTGTAACCTGGCTTGCTTGCATTGGCTAGACCCCCCGAACATCCCTTTTGTGGTTTTCAGGCTTATAAGGAGTGCCCTTGCAATTGTTCGGGGCTGATCAGGGGGACAGCTTTATGTTCTGGTCAGCCTCCAAGGTGTGCTTCAATAAAGGCTTGATTTGATTATACGTGAGTGGTCTGGAAGTCAGTTTATGAAACCCTGGGACGAAGCTTTAACTATAACATTAGTGTCCAATTCATTCTATTATCTTTCCTACCCCCACC
Organism: Marmota flaviventris; assembly: GCF_047511675.1. Taxonomy (NCBI): domain Eukaryota; kingdom Metazoa; phylum Chordata; class Mammalia; order Rodentia; family Sciuridae; genus Marmota; species Marmota flaviventris. The sequence goes on from NC_092503.1 coordinate 137,404,037, forward strand.
ATCCCCCCTCTCCTCCCTTCACTCCCCTCTGCCTAATCCAAAGTACCTCTATTCTTCCCCAGTGCCTCCCCTTTTGTGAACTATCATCTGCATATCAGAGAAAACGTTCAGTCTTTGAGTTTGGAGGGTTGGCTTGTTTACTTAGCATATTCTCCAGTTCCATCCATTTACCCACAGATGCCACAATTTCATTCTTTAAGGCTGAGTAATATTTTTTATATGCCCATATATACCACATTGTCTTTATCCATTCATCTGTTGAAGGGCACCTAGGTTGGTTCCATAATTTAGCTACTATGAATTGAGCTGCTATAAACATTGATGTGGCTGCATCACTGTAGTATGCTGTTTTTTAAGCTCTTTTGGCATAAACTAAGGAGTGGGATAACTGGGTCAAATAGTGGTTTCATTCCAAGTGTTCTGAAGAATTTCCATACTGCTTTCCATACTGGTTGCACCAATATTCAGTCCCACCAACAATGTCTGAGTGTACCTTTTTCCCCACATCCTCACCAACATATTTTTTCCTCTCAGAAATTATTTATTAAAGCTCTAGGTTTTGCTAGGCCACTGGACACAACTATAAATAAGACAGAATTGTTCCTGTCTTCTTGGAGCTTAAGGTCTTCTACTGGGAAAGACAAGACACAATAGTAAACGAAATTATTGCAAATCATGATAAAATTAGGAAAGAGCACACCATGGCCAGGGGTAGAGAATATCAGGGGGGCACTTCTGTTATATGGGGTGGTTCTTCATCTCTGCAGGAATGATACTTGAGCTGAGACTGTGGGACAAGGATTCAGCCATTTAAAAAGCAGGAAGACCAGAGTTCTGGGGAGAAGAAATGGTGCATGTAAAGGCCAAAAGCCTGGAAACCAGAGAAGACCAGTGTGGCTGGAGGGCAATGAGCAAGGGAGGGTGGCCTCACAGGAAGGGCAAGGTTAATGTGGACCCAAATGGCACTCAATTGTTTTAGGCAACCATGTTAGCTGCTAGGGATACCATAGAAAATACCACAGATTAGGTGACTTCAACAAAAGAAATGTATATTAGCCAGTTCTGGAGACTGGAATTCCAAGATCAAGGGGTCAGCAGCATTAGTCTCCTGAGGCCTGTCTCTTTGGATTGCAGAGGGCTGCTTCTCAGCATTTTCACATGAACTATTCCCATGCTTCAACATTCCTCATGTATCTCCGTAGATCCTAATTCCCTCTGATAAGTACACCAGTTCTATAGGATTAGGGCCCACTCAAGCCCTCTTTGACCTGGGCATGGTGGCACATGCCTGAAATCCCAGCAATATGGCAGCCTGAGGCAGGAGAATTCCAAGGTCAAGGCCAATCTCAGCAACTTAGCAACATCCTCTCTCAAAACTTAAAACATTAAATTAAAACGAATAGAAAAAAAAAACTCTTTTGATCTTAATTACTTCTTTAAAGGGCTTCTCTCCAAATACACTCATATTCTGAGGTTATAGGAGCTAAGGTTTCAACATATGGATTTTGGTAGGACATGGTTCAGTTTATAACAATGCCTTAGGGCTCCCACTCCTGCTGTATCAATCTACACAAGTTGTTCATCACCCCCCGGGTTATTTTGCTGCAGCTGGACTGCAGCATATGGTGGCCCATCTGGGGAGCCCCGGGACACTCGGGGGTAAGTGACAAAAAAAAGCTGCCCGTCCCTAGATAGGATGGGAGCAAATCTGCTCATCCCTAGGCAGAAAAGGCGAAAGGAAATATGGCCATTTTGAGAAAATGGAAAAGATTGATACAGTATGTTTGTGTCTTGTTTTGTCTTGAAATATTGTATTGTCTTTGTGATGAAAATATGGAAGGGGTGAGAAGTAAATTACTAAGGGAAGAAGGCACCCCAGTGGAACCAAGAATAGTTAGGGCATGTGTTGATAAAAGTTCAGAAGAAGAAGGATTATCCCGAAGAAAGTTGCAGCAAAAGGCTATTACTGATTACTTTTCGTTACCGGAGGGTACATGAATCGGCGCGTTGGCAGCTGCCACATGCGTGAGCAAGGACTTTCCAAACGGCGGCAGCCGGCTCTTCCACTGCCGCGAGCCCAAATCTAGACCTGACCTGGAGGCACAGTCTCGCAGGCTCTTGCGCCCTGTGCCCAGAAGCAGTTCGAGTCCCGATCTCTCCCCGGGGCCATCTGGGGCTGCCCGGGATGCTGCAGGCGGAAGACAGCCGTATCCCTGAAGTTTGATCATTTCCAAGGCCAGTAACTACAACCATTAAGGCCTGTTTCAAATGTAAAAAACCTTGAGATAATGTACTAAATTGTTCAGAAGTTTGTTTTCTTAGTGCCTGCTGGAATACTACAGGAGTTTCTTTTTTTTTTTTTTTAATTTTTTATTGTTGGCTGTTCAAAACATTACATAGTTCTTGATATATCATATTTCACAATTTGATTCAAGTGGGTTATGAGCTCCCATTTTTACCCCATATACAGATTGCAGAATCACATCAGTTACACTTTACCATCCGGAGTTCCTGCCTTCGTCCCAGTGCCAGTGAGGACGAAAGTGGAAGAATTTCCTGTGATGCTGAGAACCGGACGAGACTTCGGATCAAGCTAGCTGCCTGCAGAACTTACCTGGACTGTGATTCAAGCTAGCTGCCTGCAGAACTTACCTGGACTGTGATTTAAGCTAGCTGTCTGCAGAACTTACCTGGACTGTGAGTTAATCTATTGAGACACTGCTTTACCTGGACTGAGACAACAAACTGTAATCTACAACAAATTGTAACTTGGTATCTTTGCTAACGGTGTCATTGCTGGTATAATTTTTCCAAGGGCTTCTTGCATGGAGCCATCAATTGGCTTGGTATTGTGGCATTTTGTATCCTCCCCTTCTGCTTGTAGCAGATTATTTATGGTGTTTGTGAAAAAACCACTATGGTCGTTATTTAAATTAAACAAAAGGGGGAATTGTTAGAGTCTGTAAACAAGTCAAGATGGCACCTGGCATTTTGCAGAGGGAGTGGTTTGTGAAGTAACACCAGCGAGCCATTAAATGTGGAGATTCCTTATTGGTTGACTGCTGTATCTAGTTTATGTTAATAACATTAAGTGTGGAGATTCCTTATTGGTTGACTACTGTATCTAGTTTATGTTAATACCATTAAGTGTGGAGATTCCTTATTGGTTGACTACTATATCTAGTATATGCTAATTAAGATAAGCTGTGTGGAATGTATAAATACCCCTCCTGTCCTACAATAAATGGCTCCCACTCCTGCTGTTAAAAAAAAATTATATAGATAGATAGATAGATAGATAGATAGATAGATAGATAGATAGATATAACAATGCCTTAAAGTATTTTTACTCTTTTTGAGGGAGAGAGCCTTTTTTTGAAACTTTTTATTTGTTCTAATTAGTTACACATGACCAGAGATAATACATAAATGGAGAATAACTTCTCATTCTTCTTTGTTGTCATAATGTAGGATCAAACCTGTTGTGTAATCATATATGCACATATGGGAATAATGTCTGATGCATTTAACCACCCTAACCTACCCTCATACCCACTCCCCTCCCTTCAGTCCCCTGTCTAATCCAAAGTACCTCTATTCTTCCCTAGCATTCCCCCACCTTATGGTGAATTAGCATTTACATACCAGAGAAAACATTCAGCCCTTGGTTTTTTGGAATTGGTTTACATCCCTTAGCACGATATCCTCCAGCTCCATCCATTTACCTGCAAATGCCATTTCATTGTTCTTTAAGTCTAAGTAATATTCCATTGTGTATATATACATTTTGTTTACCCATTCATCTGTTGAAGGGCACCTAGATTGGTTCCATAGTTTATCTCCTATGAATTGAGCTGCTATAAACAATGGCTGTGTTGCTGCCTTATGGTGATTTTCAGTTTTTTATGTATAAACCAAAGAGTAGAATAGCTGGGTCTAATGGTGGTTCCATTCTAAGTTTTCTGAGGAATATCTTCCTGTTTTTCATAATGGTAGCACCAGTTTGTATTCCCACCAACAATGGATGAGTGTACATTTTTCCACATCCTTGCCAACATTTATTGTTGTTTACATTCTTGATAATTGTCATTCTGACTGCAGTGAAATAAAATCTTGGAGTAGTTTTGATTTGCATTTCTCTAATTGCTAGAGATGTTTAACATTTTTTCATATATTTGTTGATCAATTGAATTTCTTCTTCTGTGAAATATCTGTTCAGTTTCTTAGACCATTTATTGATTGGGTTATTATTATTATTATTGGTGTTAAGTGTTTTGAATTTTTTATATATCCTGAAGGTTAATGTGGGCTGAGCATGTGGCTCAGTGGTGCACTTAAGGTCAAAACAAAAACCCTGGTAACAGAACAAAACAAATTAAAAAAAAAAAAAATATATATATATATATATATATAAACCCAGATTCTGGTTTTACATCCAGTGGATTAAATTTTTATTTTTGAAAACCCTGCAAATAATTTCTCTTAATTATAGCCAGCATAATTTCACATACATTTCCTTTTAGGACATTGGTCCTTCACAAACCTGCAACCTGCTTAGACTATCTGCAACTTGTTTAAGCCTTTAGCTTTTGAGTTTTTGGCCTATCTTTCTTCCCATTTTGAAAGAATCCAGTCATGTTACTTTAGGATAAACATCATACTTTACCGTACAAAATCTTTCCTCATTCAAAAACACTCTCTAAAAGACATATCCTAATCCTTATAACTTTGTATATACCCCCCCCCAATTTTTTGTTTAAAATAAAAGATTTGTTCTACTTTTTTGTCTCTTTTTAAAATTTACAAGTTTAAACAAACCATATAAATTTTTAAAATTTAGACAAATTACTTCTTTTAAAAAAAATACTACACTCTCCAATATTTTCATCAAAATGCAGCTTAAAAGTCTTTCTCCCTTTCTCTTTCTTTCTGTATAGAATTGTGCATGTTAATTAGAACATTAACTATTAAAAGCCTTTTTTTTTGTACCTGACATTGAACCCAGAGGCACTCAACCAGTGAGCCACATATCCCAATCTTTTATATTTTATTTAGAGACAGGGTCCCAATAAGTTGCTTAGGTCTTTGCTAAATTGCTGAGGCAATTTCTAAACATAGAAAGCAATGGACATTGTGTCTTGAACACCTAAAAGAGATAAATATTATCCTGAATGGCCAGGAACACGGACAAAAAAAAAGTTAGCAATTTTAGACTTTTTATGTATTTATTTATTTATTTTTGTGGGTGGGTACCAGGGAGTGAACTCAGGGGCACTCAGTCACTTAGTCACATCCTCAGCTCTATTTTTTATTTTATTTAGAAGCGGGGTCTCACTGAGTTGTTTAGTGACTCACTTTTGCTGAGGCTGGCTTTGAACTCACAATCCTCCTGCCTCTTTCTCCCCAGCCTCTGGGATTACAGGTGTGAGCCACTGCTCCTGGCTAATTCTAGACATTCTGAATTTTATCTTATAAACAAATTTAAATTAACTCATCTCTGAGATATCTACTTGCATTAAATTCTATTTATGAGACAGAATAATATGTTAATATGTAATTATTAATTTGTAAAATGAGAGTTGGATACAAATTACATTCACAAGAAATTGAATCAATCTAAGGTCATATGTTTATATGACTGTTGTCATTTGGATCAGGAATGTCCCCCCAAAGCTCACGTGTTGAAGGCTTGGTCCCCAATGCAGCAATGTCTGGAGGTCAGGTTTGGGAGAAGTGATGTACTCATGGTTATTATGACTTTATCAGGGGATTAATGCATTTGATGGATTAATGGCATGAATGAACTACTGGGAGGACTTACAAACTGTAGGCAGGTGAGGCAAGGTTGGAGGAAATAGTTCATTGGGGATGTGCCTTTGGAAACTACTTCTTATCCCTGTCCCTTTCCCTTTCTCTCTCTCTCTCTCTCTCTCTCTCTCTCTCTCTCTCTCTCTCTCTCTCTCTCTTGGCTGCCATAAGCTGAGCATCTTTCCTCTTCCATGCCTTTCTACTCAGATGTTTCTGCTTTGGAGCAAGCCAACCATGGACTGATACCTCTGAAACCATATGCCAGAATAAATCCTTCTTCCTCTTTTGGATATTTTGATCATAGCAATAAAATACTAATACAACAACTAAACATTATGATTTTTTGTTGGCACACCATATCTAAGCCTTGAGTCAAAATTTCCACATGAAACAGCTTATACAGAAAAAAAATTTTTCTAATCTAATCTCTATTTTCTTCAGTCTCAAATAAAGAATTAATTCTTTGATTGCATTTTGCAAGTGGGCTGAGATTAAAAAACAAAACCCAGAAAACCTCCAAGCAACACAAATAACTTCCTATCTTAGTGAAAGGAAAGTGACCACAACACTCGGAGCGACCAAGAGATCTTTATTGCAGCAGTGCAACAGAGAAGAAAAGAGAGAAAGAGAAGGAAAGAGAGAGAGAGAGACAGAGCAAGAGAGCAAAAGAGAGAGGGGCCTGGCAGGAGGGAGTTTTTATAGCCCAAAACTAATGAGATCTCTGAGTCTGCAAGCTGCCTTGTTGGCACAAGCGGGGTTAAGTGTTCAGCCTTGAGCAGGAGTTTGGGCATTTGGGCTTGAAGCAAACAGGTGATAAAGAACCAGACAGAGGGTTTGAGAAGCCAGGTCATCCTGCAGCTAACTTTGTTTGGCATGCCCTGCAGACAAGTTATTCAGCCTGTCCTGCACCTAACACTTAGTTTAAACAGAAAGCCAAAGAGATAAAAAAAAAAAATAGGTAGATAGCCATAAAGCCAAAAGCTTTTATATGTTATGCTTATGATTGCAGTTTAGGAATCATTTTAAACATGGAGTAGTGGACTACACATGTAATCCCAGCAACTCAGGAGGCTGAGGCTGGAGGATCATAAGTTGGAGGTCAGTTTGGGCAAGTTAGTGAGAAACCTTGTCTCAAATAAAAAATTAAAAAACCTGAGAATGTGGCTCAGTAGTAAAGCACCATTGGGTTAAATCCCCGGTTCCACAAACACACACACACACACACACACAAATAATTTTGAAGGGCACATAGAAATGTTTCAACTTTGGCATGCTGGTCAAACAAGAGTATCACCTAAGTGTGCATAATACAAAAATGAATTTATGATAAGAAGGGCCATAAAATAGAAGGTGAGCTAAATAAAAAATAATTCTGGAAAAAAATCTGTCAAAAATAGAACAGCTGGGTAAAACCTAGCCCCAGGAATTCCAGGGGAAGTTAACCTTGGTGAATGTTCGATTAGGATGTGTTCAATGTTATCTCCAGAACTCATTTTGTGAGAGGGCTCTCAGGTGCTGGAGCAAGAGTCGGTGAAATAACAGGACTGTCACTGCAGCCATCAAATGCATCTCTTAACCCCTATTAAAAACACAGATCCAAACTAATAGATAAAAAAACCCCACCCTCATACCCCACCGAATATTCCCTCCATGTCTCCAGGATTTTCACAGACATGAAATAAACTAAGCATTAGAGACACTGTTGAAGGAACATACAAAGAGGCCCAACTATCCACAACTGGGGAGTAGCTCAAATGAAGAACCTTGAAGGCTCTGTGGGATTTGCCAATCTCCCACATCAAGTTTACAGAAAATCAGAGAAGAGAGGGTCTGAATTCACATATGGTAGTAGGTGAATCTGGACTGGGAAAATCAACATTAATCAACTCATTATTCCTCACAGATTTGTATTTTCTTGAGTATCCAGACTGCTGGTGGAATGATCCAAAGATTAAATCAAAGTAGGTGGTGCTCAGTTGCTGCTCACAATAGTTGATACCCCAGGGCTTGGAGATGCTGTGGACAATAGTCATTGCTGGCAGCCTGTTATTGGTGACACTGATAGTAAATATGAGGATTACCTAAATGCACAACGTTAGTGAACAGACATAAGATGCCCGATAAGAGAAGTACAGTATGGTTATACTTCGTTGCTCCTTCAGGACATGGACCATTGGATACTGAGTTTATGAAGTGTTTGCATGAAAAAGTGAATAGCATTCCACTTACTGCCAAAGCAGAACACTCCCACTAGAAATGCCAAAATTTTAAAAAACAGATAATGAAAGAAATTCAGGAACAAAAAATAAAAACATATGAATTTCCAGAAACAGAGGATGAGGAAGAAAATAAGCCGGTTAAAAAGATAAAGGGCCATTTACCTCTTGCTATGAGAGGCAGTAATACTATTATTGAAGTTAATGGCAAAAGGGTCAGAAGGAGGCAGCATATCCTTGGGGTGTGGCTGAAGTTGAAAATGTGAGCATTTTGATCTTACAATACTAATAAATATGTTGATAAGAACATAGATGCAGGACTTGAAAAATGTTACTAATAATGTACATGATGAGAATGAGAGAAGCAGAAAACTTGCAGCTGGAACTTACAATGGAGTTGATAAAACAAGAATAAAGAGCAGCTTATGAAGAGCTCTCTGGCACAAAGGGAAGGAGAAAGGAGGGAGCATGTAGCCAAGATGAAGAAGGTGGAAATGAAGATGGAGCAGGTGTTTGAGATGAAAGTCAAGGAAAAGTTAAAAACTGAAGGACTTTGAAGCCAAGGTGTAGTGACGCCATGAGCCAATGAAAAAGAATTTGGAAGCCCAACATAAGGAACTAGAGAGAAAATGATGTCAGTTTGTGAAGGAGAAAGCAAACTGGGAAGCTCAACAATGTACTTTAGAGCAACATAACTCCTCAGGGACCTTGGAAAGGACCAAGAAAGGGAAGATCTTTTAAACTCTCTATTGACCTCCCATTATGTGTTAGTTGCCAATATGCCAGATTGGACATCAGTGTTTGTGGGCTCCATTTGACAAATTTGTACCACTTTTATCCATAATGATGGATTTAATAGCATGACAAAATTTGTTGTTGTTGTTGATGATGATGATGGAGATTAAGATGCCTTGAAAATTGGGTAGAGGATTGTGTACTTACAAAATAACAGCTCTAAGTAACTTTCTATATTTTCTTTTCCTTTTGAAAATTTTTATTCAAAAGATCTCTTCAATTTAATTCAAGAGAACATTTTTACTGTTGTACAATCATGCTCTGGTGGTCTAATTGTTTACAGGATATTCCAAAAGAAAGGGACTCCAGAAGGTTTTTATTAAGTATAAATGGCCACAAAATGATGCAAACTATGCTTCTCTAGGATAATTATAATACTGTTATATATGCAGTTATATTATGCAGCCTATAAAATAATGTAATTTAGTCTAACACAGTTGACCCTAATTTTTGACACTTCCACTGTTTAAAAATACACATGGAAAAAAACCCTATATCCTTACAATGCACCTAGAGCTTTTTAATAACAACTGCTTTTTGTTTTGGATTCTTTACATACATATTATTCTCATTTAGTGCACTCTTTATCCAGAATCTCATAACTCCTTCATTTTTGTAATAACATTTAATTTCCTTATTTTTCCATATACTGGCCCTGCTAAAATAGAATATAGCATCTTTCATATTATAGGAACCAACAAAGAAATTTTCCTTTAACTCCCTCTTTACATTTTATAATAAGTAGCCAGTGGAAATGCATTTATAGATCATTTCTAGGCAAATTGTGAGGCTAATGACTGACCTGTTTCTGCCTATAATGAAGTCTCTTTGTTTTACTACCAATGGGAATCATGGTCTCTTAAGGAGAAAAAAGTTGCCATTCTGTATTTAGTTACATCCATATATTATGTTGCTGTATTTTTGTTGTATTAAAAAGTTTACATAATAAACAATGTTGTGATGTTAAAATAACAACACAAGAAAGAAGACATTAAGCCAGAATGCACTTCAAGATCACATCAGGGACACACAAGATATCCCAATATCTCAGAGTGTGACATGCCATAAGGTAGGATGTGGCGCTGCAAATCAAAGGACCTTCCGTGGAAAGACCCCCAAAAGAGAATTTCTTCTGACCCAGTCCTTAGCGTAGGCTCTGATCCCACAAATGCCCAGACGTTCTTCTGTCTACCTTTGATTTATCTGAAAAGGGTAAAGACAAAGAGACCTAGAATCTGAGAACCAGCTGCTCATATTATGAGGGGAGTGGGGGATGGAAGAGAATGTTCTTAGAAGACCATGGCCAAGGGCAAAAGGGAGCCAGTGTTGGACTCAGAAGAGTGCACAGGAAGAGAGGCTCTGAAGAAAGTAAATGGACATGAACCACCACTTACCAGAAGCTGCAGTTAAGACAGAGACCAGTAGATAAAGGTGATGGGTCTCCCCAGCTGGTTCCCTCAGGGGTGAGGGAAGGAAGATCCTTAATGAAAGGGACATAGATGGAGCTTGGGGAGCAAGAGAAGAAAGTGGAGTCAGTAAAGGGGGGCGGGGTGATTTTACTGGTTTAGGAACCAGTTGCCTAGAACAGTGAAAGGAAAAGACAATCCCAGGGACTAGGGTGTTAAGTAGCTAGTCAGCCATGATGGGTGAGCAGGGCAGGGACAAGGAAGGGAGATTGAAAACTGAGGCTGGCCAAGGCCCTGAAGGACAGGTGAGACTCCCCTCCCCTTTGCTCCCCTTCCTCCCCCCACCCTCCCTGGATAACTAGATGGTGGCAGTGACTGGTCTGACCCAGGACCCAGGACCCTGTGGGCTGCTGGTCTCCTAGCCCACTCTTGCCCATCCCAGCCAAAGCCCATGCTGAAGACCTGGTGTCTTCAGGAGGCAGCAGGCAGGGCATGGATGGCGCTCATTCCACAGAGGCCAGCCAGGGCTTGCAGGGCCCAAGAAGGTGCATGGATGCCCAAGAGCTCATCTACATGTTAGGGAGTGGAGCCGTGCAGACCAGGCCCTCAGTGACCGCTCCTGCTGGCTCCTGGAGACCACAACTTGTCCAACAAGGCAAAGGCCTTAACCACTCTGGAAGGTGAGAGAAGCCCCTGAGGAAGGAGATTGGAACCAGCAGCCACCCTCCCACAGGACCTCTTCCTTCTCCATCACAGAGAACCAGAGGAACATATGGTATTTGGCCAATGGGAAATGCCCACCACCACTGGGATGCTTTAGTGCCCTTTGTAGAAGACCTGTGTGTATAATAGGAAAAAGCTGCTCTCAGCCTCCCCTGCCCAGCCTTGTGCTAAATACTTCTGCTGCAAAATAATTAAGCACACAGTGGGAGTCTTTAACCCTGAAAAGGACCAGTGAAGCTCAGCCACTGATGGGTTGGGGGAGGGAGGTGGTGGGAGAGGACTAGTGGAAAGGAATGGTTTTCTAAGGAGAAGATGGCACTGTAGTTTGGATCTGGGATGTTCCCCAAAGTCCATGGGCTGAAGGTGTAGTCACTAGCCTGTGACTCCTGGGAGGAGGGGGAACCTTTGGAGGTGGGGCCTAGTGGAGGAAGTTAAGCCATGGATGGTGTGAATTTGAAGGGAATATTCAAGACACCAGCCACCTCCTCCTTTGCTTTCCAGGCCACAGTGAGTGAGCATCTTTGCTCTTTCACTTATTGCCACCATGATGAACTGTCCTGACACAGGCCCAAGAGCAACCAAAGAGGCCAACCAAGCCTGAAACCTCTGAAACTGTGGCCCACAATAAAGGATTCCTCCTTTTATGTTGATTATCACAAGGACTTTTTCACAGTAATGGTAGCTAACTATCATTGGTCACAACTATGCAGCCCCAGAGAAAAGGCAGAGTGTATATTAATCAGAAACTGCAAAAAAAATCTAAAAGGCTGGAGTGAAGGGTTGACATTGAGAAATGGCAAAGGGGGATAGGAGAAAAGGTTATATCAGGAACTACCTGGTTAGCTCTCAAAAGGGAGCTTAATCTTTATCCTAAAAGCAATGGAAAACTATCAAGTCTGATCACCAGAGAGGTGTCCCACTTAGCAGGAATGTAGCTGGACCACTTATTCTAGGCTTTTTTCAATCAGCTGTGGACCTTTGTGTTAGTCAGCTCTTCATTGCTGTGGCCAAAACATCTGACCAGAATGACCAGGAGAAGGAGATCTCCTTTTGGCTTATAGTTGCAGAGTCTCCATCCATGTTTGGCCAGCTTCAGGGCTCTGGACCAGGGATGAGGCAGAGCATCCAACACCATGGAAAGAATCCCCATTAGTGTGTTCATTCGTTTTAAGTAAAGATATGAAGAGAAATTGGAATCTCATACATTGCTTGTAGGAATGTGACAAGGTTCAGCCACTGTGGTTGGTGATTCTTCAAAAAGTTAAATAGAGAGCAGGCCCAGCGGCCTGCTGAGGGGCAGAGCTGCCCCCCACCCCCCGCGCCTGCCAGGTAGGGGAACGGTGACCACCGACAGAAAAGGCCCAGTGGCCCGCGGCAGGACAGAGCTTCCAATCACTCCTGCAAGGTAGGCGGGCCTGCGACCCACCGGCAGAAGAGGAGCAGCGGCCTGCTGAGAGGCTGAGCCGCCCCCTCCCCCTGCGCCGGCAAGGTAGAGGGAACTGTGACCACCATCAGAACAGGTCAGACCTGCAACCGAGAGACAGAACAGGCCCAGTGGCCTGAGGAAGGGTAGAGCCGACCCCCCCCCCGCGCCTGCAAGGTAGGCGGACCTGCGACCCACTGGCAGTACAGCCCCAGAGGCCTGCAGAGGGGCAGTGCCGCTGCCTGTGCCTGCAAAGTAGGCAGAACTGCGACCACCGACAGAACAAGCCTAGCGGCCCGCAGACTGACAGAGCCGCCGCCCGCGCCTGCAAGGGCGGCGGACCTGCTACCGACTGGCAGAGCAGGCCCAGCGGCCTGCCGGTGTGGTAGGCACATTGCCCCAATTGGAGGAGGGGCAGAGCCGCCGCCCGCGCCTGCGAGGGAGACTTTGCAACTATACAAGACCAATATAAATAAATAGGGGGAAAATTCAATAGCACAACAGTTTCACCAAGTAGAAAGGAACGCGAACAGTATGAAGAGACAAGGAAAGAAAGGACCAAAAGCATTGCAGGTCAACTCAACGTTAGAAGAGGTAATAGCGACAGCAGATGGAATGTCAGATAAAGAATTCAGGATATACATGCTTCAGATGATCTGGAGTCTCAAGGAAGACATCAGACAGCAAAATCAGACAATGAAAGATCACTTCAACAATGAATTACATAAACAAATCCAAGAAGCAAAAGATCAACTATACAGGGAAATAGAGGTTATAAAAAACAAACAAACAGAAATCCTAGAAATGCAGGAAGCAATAAGCCAACTTAAAAACTCAATTGAGAATACTACCAGCAGAGTAGAACACTTAGAAGACAGAACATCAGACAATGAAGATAAAGTATTTCAACTTGAAAAGAACATAGACAGCTCAGCAAGACTGTTAAGAAACCATGAGCAGAACATCCAAGAAATATGGGATAACATCAAGAGACCAAATTTAAGAGTCATTGGGATACAGGAAGGGACAGAGTTTCAAACCAAAGGAATGAGCAATCTATTCAATGAAATAATACGAGAAAACTTCCCAGACTTGAAGAATGAGACAGAACCCCAAATCCTAGAAGCCTACAGGACGCCGAATGTGCAAAATCATAAGAGACCCACACCTAGACACATTATAATGAAGATGCCCAACATACAGAATAAGGAGAGAATTTTAAAAGCTACAAGAGAAAGGAAGCAGATCACATTTAGGGGTAAGCCAATCAGGATAACAGCTGATCTTTCAACACAGACTCTGAAAGCTAGAAGATCCTGGAATAACATATTTCAAACACTGAAAGAAAATGGGTTCCAACCAAGAATTGTGTTTCCAGCGAAATTAAGCTTCAGGATGGAAGATGAAATTAAAACCTTCCACGATAAACAAAAGTTAAAAGAATTTGCAGCTAGAAAACCATCTCTTCAAAACATCCTTGGCAAAACATTACAGGAAGAGGAAATGGAAAATAACAATGAAAACCAACAGTGGGAGGTAGGACACTAAAGGGGGGGAAATAATCAAAGTGGAAAACAAACCATGTTTAGTAACATAAATAAACAAATATGGCTGGAAGAACAACCCATATCTCAATAATAACCCTAAATGTTAATGGCTTAAACTCACCAATCAAGAGACACAGGCTAGTAGAATGGATCACAAAACAAGACCCAACAATATGCTGCCTACAGGAGACGCATTTGATAGGAAAAGACATACATAGGCTGAAGGTGAAAGGTTGGGAAAAATCATATCACTCATATGGACTTCGGAAACAAGCAGGAGTATCCATACTCATATCAAATAAAATAGATTTCAAGCCAAAGTTAATCAAAAGGGATAAAGAGGGACACTACATACTGCTCAAGGGAACCATACACCAACAAGACATAACAATCATAAATATATATGCCCCAAACAATGGTGCAGCTATGTTCATCAAACAAACTCTTCTCAAGTTCAAGAGTCTAATAGACCACCATACAATAATCATGGGAGACTTCAACACACCTCTATCACCACTGGACAGATCTTCCAAACAAAAGTTGAATAAGGAAACTATAGAACTCAATAACACAATTAATAACCTAGACTTAATTGACATATATAGAATATACCACCCAACATCAAGCAGTTACACTTTTTTCTCAGCAGCACATGGATCCTTCTCAAAAATAGATCATATATTATGTCACAGGGAAACTCTTAGACAATATAAAGGAGTAGAGATAATACCATGCATCCTATCTGATCATAATGGAATGGAACTGAAAATCAATGATAAAAGAAGGAAGGAAAAAGAATACATCACTTGGAGAATGAACAATAGGTTACTGAATGATCAATGGGTTATAGAAGACATCAAGGAGGAAATTAAAAAATTCTTAGAGATTAATGAAAACACAGACACAACATATCGGAATCTATGGGACACATTGAAAGCAGTTCTAAGAGGAAAATTCATTGCTTGGAGTTCATTCCTTAAAAAAAGAAAAAACCAACAAATAAATGATCTCATACTTCATCTCAAAATCCTAGAAAAAGAAGAGCAAAACAACAGCAAAAGAAGTAGAAGGCAAGAAATAATGAAAATCAGAGCTGAAATTAATGAAATCGAAACAAAAGAAACAATTGAAAAAATTGAAAAAACTAAAAGTAGGTTCTTTGAAAAAATAAACAAAATCGACAGACCCTTAGCTATGCTAGCGAAGAGAAGAAGAGAGAGAACTCAAATCACTAACATACGGGATGAAAGAGGCAATATCACAACAGACACTTCAGAAATACAGAAGATAATCAAAAATTATTTTGAATCCTTATACTCCAATAAATTAGAAGATAGTGAAGGCATAGATAAATTTCTTAAGTCATATGATCTGCCCAGATTGAGTCAGGAGGATATAGACAACCTAAACAGACCAATATCAATTGAGGAAATAGAAGAAACCATCAAAAGACTACCAACTAAGAAAAGCCCAGGACCGGATGGGTATACAGCAGAGTTTTACAAAACCTTTAAAGAGGAACTAATACCAATACTTTTCAAGCTACTTCGGGAAATAGAAAAAGAGGGAGAACTTCCAAATTCATTCTACGAGGCCAACATCACCCTGATACCTAAACCAGACAAAGACACTTCAAAGAAAGAAAACTACAGACCAATATCTCTAATGAACCTAGATGCAAAAATCCTCAATAAAATTCTGGCGAATCGGATACAAAAACATATCAAAAAAATTGTGCACCATGATCAAGTAGGATTCATCCCTGGGATGCAAGGCTGGTTCAATATACGGAAATCAATAAATGTTATTCACCACATCAATAGACTTAAAAATAAGAACCATATGATCATCTCGATAGATGCGGAAAAAGCATTCGACAAAGTACAGCATCCCTTTATGTTCAAAACTCTAGAAAAACTAGGGATAACAGGAACATACCTCAATATTGTAAAAGCAATCTATGCTAAGCCTCAGGCTAGCATCATTCTGAATGGAGAAAAATTGAAGGCATTCCCTCTAAAATCTGGAACAAGACAGGGATGCCCTCTCTCACCACTTCTGTTCAACATAGTTCTCGAAACACTGGCCAGAGCAATTAGACAGACGAAAGAAATTAAAGGCATCAAAATAGGAAAAGAAGAACTTAAATTATCACTATTTGCAGATGACATGATTCTATACCTAGCAGACCCAAAAGGGTCTACAAAGAAACTATTAGAGCTAATAAATGAATTCAGCAAAGTGGCAGGATATAAAATCAACACGCATAAATCAAAGGCATTCCTGTATATCAGCGACAAATCCTCTGAAATGGAAATGAGGACAACCACTCCATTCACAATATCTTCAAAAAAAATAAAATACTTGGGAATCAACCTAACAAAAGAGGTGAAAGACTTATACAATGAAAACT
This sequence comes from Marmota flaviventris, assembly GCF_047511675.1. Classification (NCBI taxonomy): domain Eukaryota; kingdom Metazoa; phylum Chordata; class Mammalia; order Rodentia; family Sciuridae; genus Marmota; species Marmota flaviventris. The sequence goes on from NC_092503.1 coordinate 137,420,368, forward strand.
ACAGAACCCTAAAGAGAGAAATAGAAGAAGATCTTAGAAGATGGAAAAATATACCCTGTTCATGGATAGGCAGAACTAACATCATCAAAATGGCGATATTACCAAAAGTTCTCTATAGGTTTAATGCAATGCCAATCAAAATCCCAACGGCATTTCTTGTAGAAATAGAGAAAGCAATCATGAAATTCATATGGAAAAATAAAAGACCCAGAATAGCAAAAACAATGCTAAGCAGGAAGTGTGAATGAGGCGGTATAGCGATACCAGACTTCAAACTACACTACAGAGCAATAGTAACAAAAACAGCATGGTACTGGTACCAAAACAGGCAGGTGGACCAATGGTACAGAATAGAGGACACAGAAACCAATCCACAAAACTACAACTATCTTATATTTGATAAAGGGGCTAAAAGCATGCAATGGAGGAAGGATAGCATCTTCAACAAATGGTGCTGGGAAAACTGGAAATCCATATGCAACAAAATGAAACTGAATCCCTTTCTCTCGCCATGCACAAAAGTGAATTCAAAATGGATCAAGGAGCTTGATATCAAATCAGAGACACGCCGTCTGATAGAAGAAAAAGTTGGCTACGATCTACATACAGTGAGGTCGGGCTCCAAATTCCTCAATAGGACACCCATAGCACAAAAGTTAATAACTAGAATCAACAAATGGGACTTACTCAAACTAAAAAGTTTTTTCTCAGCAAAAGAACCAATAAGAGAGGTAAATAGGGAGCCTACACCCTGGGAACAAATCTTTACTCCTCACACTTCAGATAGAGCCCTAATATCCAGAGTATACAAAGAACTCAAAAAATTAGACAATAAGAGAACAAACAACCCAATCAACAAATGGGCCAAGGACCTGAACAGACACTTCTCAGAGGAGGACATACAATCAATCAACAAGTACATGAAAAAATGCTCACCATCTCTAGCAGTCAGAGAAATGCAAATCAAAACCACCCTAAGATACCATCTCACTCCAGTTAGATTGGCAGCCATTAGGAAGTCAAACAACAAGTGCTGGCGAGGATGTGGGGAAAAGGGTACACTTGTACATTGCTGGTGGGACTGCAAATTGGTGCAGCCAATTTGGAAAGCAGTATGGAGATTTCTTGGAAAGCTGGGAATGGAGCCACCATTTGACCCAGCTATTCCCCTTCTCGGTCTATTCACTAAAGACCTAAAAAGAGCATGCTACAGGGACACTGCTACATCGATGTTCATAGCAGCACAATTCACAATAGCTAGACTGTGGAACCAACCTAGATGCCCTTCAATGGATGAATGGATAAAAAAAATGTGGCATTTATACACAATGGAGTATTACTCTGCATTAAAAAATGACAAAATCATAGAATTTACAGGGAAATGGATGGCATTAGAGCAGATTATGCTAAGTGAAGCTAGCCAATCCCTAAAAAACAAATGCCAAATGTCTTCTTTGATATAAGGAGAGTAACTAAGAACAGAGTAGGGTCGAATAGCATGAGAAGAAGATTAACATTAAACAGGGATGAGAGGTGGGAGGGAAAGGGAGAGAGAAGGGAAAATGCATGGAAATGGAAGGAGACCCTCAGAGTTATGCAAAAGTACATACAAGAGGAAGTGAGGGGAAGGGGAAAAATAATACAAGGGGGACAAACGAATGTCAGTAGAGGGGGCAGAGAGAGAAGAGGGGAGGGGAGGGGAGGGGAGGGGGGATAGTAGAGGATAGGAAAGGCAGCAGAATACAACAGACACTAGTATGGCAATATGTAAATCAATGGATGTGTAACTGATGTGATTCTGCAATCTGTATATGGGGTAAAAATGGGAGCTCATAACCCACTTGAATCAAATTGTGAAATATGATATATCAAGAACTATGTAATGTTTTGAACAGCCAACAATAAAAAATTTAAAAAAAAAAAAAGTTAAATAGAATTATCTTATGAACAACAATTCTATTCCTAAATCTGAATATACGCAGAACAGTGTAAATAGGTATTCAAGCAAATTCACATACATGCAGTTTCATAGCAGGACTACTAAAAACAACCACAAGGGGGTAAAAATCCAAATTCCCATCAATGGATGAATGAATAAAACAATTGTGTTATATTCAGGTACTGGAATATTATTCAGTCATAAAAAAGAATAAAATACTGATACGTGCCACAATAGGACTCAACCTAGAACACATCACACTAAGTGAAGAAGCCAGACACAAAAGGTAATATATTTTATGATTCAATTTACATGAAATATGCAGAACAGGTAAATCCATGGTCACAAAAAAGTAGATTCATGGTTGCCATGGACTGGAAGGAGGAGGGGATGAGGATTCGCTGCTTAGCGGATGTGGGTATTTCTTGGAGGAAATGAAAACCTTTGGGTACACAGTAAACTTTATGGTTGCACAACATCTTTGAGCCATGTATTAGATGGCACTGGACCATGTAAATGTGAATGTCAATGGGATAAAAATATCTAAAAGAAACAACAAACTTGGTGATATTCAACAACTAAAAAACACTACAGTGGTTACATGATCAAATTATTTATTAGTGCACTGTAGCATGAAGATGAGTAGAATATAATCACAAATCCTGGAGACTTTAAGGCCTAGTCAAAAGACTAATAATAAAAATGATTAATAAATAAGCAATGCAACTATCATGGGCAGTTATTGTAAAAGTTCAAAGATGTAACATCTTGAAGAAGATGACAGTTGAACTGAACATTAAGGGCTAATTATTGAGGGCCACAGCAGAGTCAGGATGACGCATGGCATTTTTGCCAGAAGTAGTGGTTGAGAGGTGATGCTAGTGAGCCATTAAGATGATGACTTTTGAGTTCTGGCGGAGTTCCCATTGAGTTTCGCTTGAGCTCTCGCGGGGATTCCCAGAAAGTTCCCATTGGTTGGGGAAGTGCCGGAGGAGGGATATTTCAGGTTGCTGGTTCCTGGAGGAGCCGCGTGGCATTGGGGAGAGTTCCCAGGAGCATGTGTGGAGTGTGCTGGTGGAGTTCAGAAATAAAATTTATTCCTGCTTCAGTGGCTCGTAATTTGTGCCCAGCCAGACTGCGGCGTTTGGCGGACCGTGCGGGGAACGCCTGAAGCTCGGAGATAAGTGAAATTGCTCACCCCTGAGGGAAGGCGAGAGAATGGGTGACCATTTCAAAAAACAATGTGTTCTTGTTTTGATTTGTTTTGTTTATGTTTCAAGCTGCCTATCCCTAGAACTTTCTCAGGCAAACTGGGAAAAATGATTGGCTCAAGGTTTGAAGTTGTTCGCCCCTGAGGAGGAGATAGAAATAGACCACAAATGCACATGTCAAGAAAATAGGAAAATTGATACAACGATTTTTTGTTCCATTTTTGTTTCATTCTGTTTTGGTTTTGTTTTGTGTTATCTTGTTGGGTTGCGTTATCTTTATAGTAGATTAGAAATTAGTAAAAAAACAAACTGAAAGAGTGTTAAGTAAATTGTTAGAGGTCCAGACTATAGTAGAAAACATGTTAGATGGAGCAGAAGAGAAGGTCTCTCGAGCTAGTCAGATAGAGGAAGAAAATTTAAAGGAAGAAAGCTTAGAGGAGAAACAGGTATCAGGGGGGAAGCTACAACAGGAGGTTGCTACTAACTCTGTTCTATCACCAGAGGGCATAATTCAACCAACAGCTCCACCTATGGAGACAGCTGAGTGGCCCTCAAACCCTGTAGTTGATAGATGGGATCCTGAGACAGGACCTCAAAGATTAGCATGTCCTGTACTTGAGCAGGCAGGAGGGCCACAAATTCACCATGCTTTAGATTTCAAAACAGTGAAGCAGTTAAAGGAGGCTGTAACAACCTATGGTCCCCAAGCACCCTTCACTGTAAGCATGGTCGAATCCATTACCAACTTGGACATGACACCAGCAGATTGGGCTAGTATGTGTAAAGCTGTGCTAAATGGAGGGCGATATTTGTTATGGAAGGTTGCCAATGAGGAATTTTGCACGGAGACGACTAGGCAATATGTAGCAGCTGGTTATCCTCAGAGAAATCTAGATATGTTGTTAGGAAAAGGACCTTATGAGGATCAGCAGCAACAAATTTGATGTGATCCTGCTATATACTCACAAATTGCTGCAGATGCAGTTAGGGCATGGAAGACTTTACAAGGACATGGAGATTTACAAGGTCAATTATCTAAGGTAATACATGGAGCTAATGAACCTTACGCTGAATTTGTAGATAGGCTTATTCAAACAGCTACCAGAGTTTTTGGGGATACAGAATAAGCAATGCCATTAATTAAACAACTGGCTTATGACCAAGCAAATTGTTGGTGCAGAGAGGTCATTAGACCATGGAAACATGGAGATTTAAACACATATTAAATTATGTAGAGCCATTAATGAACAAGGGCAAGTCTTGGCAGCTGCAGTACAATAGGCTTTAGATGCCAGGCCAAAAACATGCTACAATTGTGAACAAACAGGACATTTTAAAATGAATTGCCCCATAGGAGGAGGGTTTAACAAAGCTAGGTATAAAAGGAGTAGAATACCGGGTATTTGCCCACGATGCCGTAGAGGGAGACATTGGGCTAACGAATGCCATTCTCAAACCATCATAGAGGGTACTCTGTCATCAAAAAAAGGACAAGGACCAGATGTTTACCCACGATATCGTGGAGAAAGGCATCGGGCTCCATTGCCAAAAAACGGACAGGGGGGCCCAATGCTCCAGGGCCCATGACCACAAATATACGGGGCACTGGAGGAACCCAGAAACACCATGGAGGAACCCAGCAACACCATCAGGGTAGTGCCCAGGACACATTATCCATCAGATCTCTCATCAGACGAACCAGAGGGAGCACAGGGTTGGACATCTGCACCTCCTCCAGAGCAGTACTAACTCCAGAGATGGGAGTTCAAATCATTCCCACAGGAGTAAAAGGACCTCTTCCCCAAGGAACAGTAGGCTTATTGTTAGGATGCAGTTCTTCTACTCTAAAAGGACTTATGATAAGTCCTGGGGTAATTGATCCCGATTATTAAGGTGAAATAAAAATTATAGCTAGTTCTCCAAGAGGTATATCAGTAATTTCACCAGGAGATGGAATAGCACAGTTATTAATAATACCCAGCCTGCATGATAAATTTTCCAGTAGTACTATAGAAAGAGGTTCCAGGGGATTAGGCTCCACAGGTGTAGATTGGGATATGCTGTCTTTAAATTTAGATTCTCGCCCAATGCTAAAACTAAACATTCAAGGACATGAATTTAATGGACTACTGGACACAGGTGCAGACCTTAGCATCATATCTCATCAAGAATGGCCAAAACATTGGCCATTACAACAAGCCACTCAAATGCTTCGAGGCCTAGGAGTGGTGACTAATCCCCATAGAAGTGCAATGGTATTGGATTGGAAGGATCCTGAAAGATGTGAAGGAACTATACAGCCATATGTATTGGATCATCTTCCTATAAATTTATGGGGATGAGATGTCCTAGATCAATTAGGTTTGACATTAACAAATAACATCAATCCAAATGTGCCCACTATTAGGGCTAGACAAGGTTTTAGGAAAGAAAAAAGATTAGGAGAACAAGAACAAGGTATAGCAGCACCAATTCAAATAGATCAATGAATAGATAGACATGGATTGGGTTTTCAGAAGGGGTCACTGAGACAATAAAAAATACTTGGAAATCAGAAAGGCCAGTATGGGTTCCTCAGTGGCCCCTGACTAAAGAAATGATACAAGAAGCCCATGACCTGGTCAAACAACAATTAGCGGAGGGACATATACAACCTTCCATATCTCCCTATAATACTCCCATTTTTGTCATCAAAAAGAAATCTGATAAATGGAGATTATTGCAAGATTTAAGAGCCATTAATAATGAGATGGTTATTATGGTACCTGCTCAATCAGGGATTCCTCAATTGTCCGCTTTGCCAAAAACCTGATATGTTTTAGCTATAAATATTAAAGATTTTTTTTTTCAATTCCAATTCATCCTGAGGATAGTCCACGTTTTGCATTTACTATCCCTGCACTAAATCATGAAGGTCCTGATCAGAGATATGAATGGAAAGTACTCACTCAAGGGATGGCTAACAGCCCAATTATGTGTCAAATTTATGTTAACAAAGCAATCCAGCCACTTAGAAATCAAAATCCTGAACTACAAATATTTCACTATATGGATGATGTATTGTTAGCACACAAAGATAAAAACACATTGCTAGAATGTTATGCCACACTTACAAATTTATTAAAAAATCATAATCTAGAGATAGCAATAAAGTACAATTAAATTTTCCAATTAATTATTTATGAGTTCTATTATCCTCAACCATGGTCCGTCCACCAAAAATTCAAATACGAGTAGATCAACTCAAATCACTTAACGACTTTCAAAAGTTATTAGGAGACATAAATTGGATAAGGCCTTATCTAGGCATACCAACAGGAGAGTTGGGACCTTTATTTGATATCCTAAAAGGTCCATCAGATCCAAATTCACCCCGCATGTTAACGCCTGAATCAACAAAGGCATTAAAAATCATTGAAACATATATGGAAAATATGCATTTGGATAGAATTGATATAAGTTTGCCTTTATTATTTATTGTACTACCAACAAAAAATATTCCTACAGGAGTATTTTGGCAAGAAGGTCCATTATTGTGGATACATTTATCTTATTCTCCTAACACTATTCTTACTAGGTATCCTGAGGCTGTAGGACAATTGATACTCAAAGGAATAAAAGCAGCGAAGTGAGTGTTTGGAATTTCTCCCAATAAAATTATTACTCCATATACTATGGATCAAATTGATGAGTTAGCTAATGAGTTAAATACTTGGGCAATAATCATGTGTAAATCTAATGTTTCATTTGATAACCACTTACCATCTAATCCTTTATTGTCTTTTTGGTCTTCGCATCCTGTAGTTTTTCCAAAAATGACAAGAAAAACACTTATCATGAATGCTCCAAATATATTCACTGATGGGTCAAATAATGGTACAGCAGCAGTAGTTACCTCTGATCAAACTTTTACATTTTTAGTACCCAAACAATCAGCTCAAAAGGTAGAGCTTAATGCAGTATTACAAGCTTTTGTGATGTTTAAAGATTCTGTATTTAATTTATTTTCTGATAGTCAGTATATAGTTAATACTATAGTATCCCTTGAAGATGCTGGTAGGATTTCTCCTTCCTCTACTCTTTTCTCTTTTTGTCCACTATGCAAAGTCTAATCTGGGACAGAAAAGATCCATTCTTTATAGGACATATCAGGGCACATACAGGATTGCCTGGAGCCCTTAGTTTGGGCAATGATTTAGCAGATAAAACTACACATGACATACATATTTTTTCTACACTAGAAGAAGCTACAAATTTTCATAAAAGGTTCCATGTCAATGCTAATACTTTACAAAAGCATTTTAAAATAACTAAGGAACAAGCCAGACATATAATAAGACAATGTCAAAATTGTGTGACCTTTTTACCACAAGTTAATCTTGGAGTCAATCCTAGAGGACTGATACCTAACCATATTTGGCAGATGGACTTCATGCACTTGCCAGAATTTGGAAAATTAAAATATTTGCATGTTACAGTTGATACTTCTTACAGATTTTTGATGGGCTCCCTTTATGCTGGAGAAAAAACTAAAGATATTATAGCTCATTGCTTACAAAATTTTGCCACTGTGGGCATTCCAAAACAGTTAAAAACAGATAATGGTCCTGGTTATACTTCTACCTCTTTTAAACAATTTTGCTCATCATTTGGCTTTACTCACATAACAGGAATCCCATACAATCCACAGGGACAAGGCACAGTTGAAAGAGCTCATCAAACTATTAAAATGTACTTATTAAAGCAAAAAGAGGGAATTGGAAAGGGGTATATATCCCCCATAGATAAACTTAAAATAACCCTTTTTACTCTAAACTTTTTAAATTTGGATTCATCAGGGCTTAGTGCTGCAGAAAGGCATATGTATCCAAAAAATGTACATAAGCCTAAGGTACTTTGGAAGGATATTCGAACAGGACAATGGAAAGGTCCTGACCCAGTGATTGTCTGGAGTCGGGGTTCTGTTTGTGTGTTTCCACAGGGAAAACAGCAGCCAATTTGGATTCCAGAGAGATTAACTAAGGTCCTGAACCAGTGATTGTCTGGAGTTGGGGTTCTGTTTGTGTGTTTCCACAGGGAGAACAGCAGCCAATTTGGATTCCAGAGACTAATCAAAGCAATTTCTACAGATCAAAAAGAAGATGATTTGACTCAAATCCATAACAGCTGATATCCAGAGCTCCAGCTTGGCTATTCTTACATCTGCAACAGTGGTTCTCCCACTCCTGGAGGCTAATGAATAATGAACACCATTAAAGTCTATTTCAAATGAAAAAACCTTGGGGCTTGCTTGTGGGAATACCTTCAGACCCATTATGCAACTTACAGGAAAAAGGATGGGATATCCAAAAAAGAGTCAAACCCAGGTGGTAACCAGGATGTCTTTTTTCAATATCTATTTTATTATTGCCTTTTCCCACATCATGAAGTTCTATTTTATTTTTTGAGCTCATACAGACCGAGGTTAATGTTTTTCTGGTCAGTTTTATTTTTTGACTGTGGAGTTTTTAAACATTGCAATGGATATTTCACCTGTGTAAAGCTACAAGGCCTTTACTATTGTCTTATGTGTTGTATGTTATGTGTGCACACTTGTGTTTTGTGTTGTATGTCTGTATGTGTGTATATCATATATGAGGAGCACTCATGAAAAAATGTATCCGAATTTTGTTTTATTCACGTGATTTAAATGGTTTAATTCAAATTGGGTAAACAGCTGTTGAGGATTGTTTTAATATGTGAACAAAAAAGGAGGTTAACAGATCTGTTTGTTTACTTTCACCTTTCCTTTTCATTATATTTAATAATTCTGTTCAGGATAATGTAAATTGTTCAGAAAATTGTTTTCTTAGTACCTGTTGGAATGTTACATAATTTTTTTTTAGCCATCATTGCCAGAATTCCTATCTTCATCCTAGTGCCGGTGAAGACAAAGATAAAACCAAACTACAGCTTCTTCGATAGCTATCACAGTAAACTGTATAAATTGATGCATCAATGAATAATAACTCAACAAGTAATGCTCAATCAAGGAGTCGATTTACTTTGGGAGGAAATGGACATATTGATAGATTCCTCTGCTTTGAACTGCTTGCAGAACTTGCCTAGACTATGTATCACTTGTATGCATTATGAACTATCTGCTGGTGCAGCGAATTGTGGTAGTACTGGCGTATCTTTGCTGATGGTGTCACCGGTGGTACAATTTTTCCAAAGGAGCCGTCAATTGGCTTGGTGTCGTGGCATTTCTGTATCCTCCTCCCTTCTGCTAGTGATGGTCTAAAATTTGGGGGCCAACAGAGGTGAGGCAAAGAACCCCTCCACACACTGGTGCCTAGGCCTATCCACAAGTATGGCTGTATGCTGGACTGGTAGTCAGTGACGGGTATGATCCAATTGCAGTGATACCAACCTAAGACAGGAGGCTGACGCCTTGAGATCAGCTCATCCAATGACAGGTAAGGACCATATGTAGTATTGGACAGCCTAACAGGCACATTGCTTGTTGTTTAATTAAACAGAAGGGGGGAAATGTTGAGGGCCACAGCCGAGTCAGGATGACACATGGCATTTTTGCCAGAAGTAGTGGTTGAGAGGTGATGCTAGCGAGCCATTAAGATGATGACTTTTGAGTTCTGGCTGAGTTCCCGTTGAGTTTCGCTTGAGATCTCATGGGGATTCCCAGAGAGTTCTCATTGGTTGGGGAAGTGCTGGAGGAGGGATATTTCCAGTTGCTGGTTCCTGGAGGAGTCGCGTGGCATTCAGGAGAGTTCCCAGGAGCGTGTGTGGAGTGTGCTGGTGGAGTTCAGAAATAAAGTTTGTTCCTGCTTCAGTGGCTCGTGATTTGTGCCCAGCCAGACTGCAGCAGCTAATGGCTTTTAACTCTTTGGGTTGGAGGTAGAGAAATGCAATACCACCAGGCAAGGTGTCCTAGCTGCAAGGGGGGTATATGGCAGTTCAAACTATTCAACTATCCAATCTGGTTGTTCTAAACTCTATATAAATTGGGAACACACATTAAAGAGCAGATATCAAAGGACTATGACTCTGTTCTGTTGTGTCCCTATTATCTATTGCAATTCTTAGCATATATGTGCTGAATGATGAAGGGTGAATGCCAAAGATAGACAAAACTAAAATGTGTATTAAAGTGTTTTGTCAGTCATAGATAAACACAATATCTTTATTTATTTATTTTAATTTTTTGTGGTGCTCAGGGTCAAACCTAGTGCCTCACATATGCTAGGCAAGTGCTCTACCACTGAGACACACCTCCAGACTAAAACTTGTTGTTCTTTAAACTTGAATAATAGTAACAGTATATACCAGCATTTATTACTATTGTGGCATTCAGCTAAGGCAGGTGTGTGACAAGTTTAAAATACAGGAAAGCACAGGATAAGTAGAAGGAATTGCATGTGGAATGACTGGGAAATGTGTTTGGGGCCATCAGGGGAAAGTTTGCAAGCTATCCTAGGCATCTGTACTGCACTCATCCTAATACAACAGGGAATCAGGACAGCCTATTGGCCATGACCTGGTTCTGTGGTACAATGAGTGGGCAGTGTGGGGACAGCTGAGTGTGTGCATCATGAGATCAAATAAGATCAAGTGGTTCAGAAGGCTTAGGACCCTGCCCTCATCTTCCTACTTGGTGTTCACCTAAAGGCCCATCCTTATGAACTGTAGTGGGAACTTGGGGACATGGAAAGAAGGAAATTTTTCATGGAGGGGAAGTACAACCCTTAGGGAGATGAGAATCTGCCACAGAACAGAAGAGTGTTGGTTTCATTATGCCTGATAAAGAAAAGGAAGGGGTGATCAGCAGTGAAATATGGTAAATATGAAAAGCAGTCATCCATATCATGTATATCTGAGCCCGCCACAGCCTCAGTGCCTTCCTCATTCACTTCCAAGACACTCTTGTGCACAAACTTGGACAGACACAGGTCTGTCTCAGTTGACATTGCAGACAAGTCAGCCTGGCCCTCTTGGAAGACATCGACCATTCCCAGACGCTGAAGCACAGACTCCATGACGTAATCCCCCTGCAGTTTAAATCTTGGAATGAAAACTTTCACTTCAATATTCTGCAAAGAGGCTGCCTCGGTCCAGTCTATGAATTTCTCAAAAGTAAGGCTATTTTCCACCTGAAAGACCAGAATCACAGGTTCATAGTCAGACTATGGTGGGTATCTGTGGACACACAGATATTTCCATGAACATCCACACAAGATGAGCAGTGCCTTCAGCTGCCCAGAAGCTTGTGAGGGCTCTGACTTGTCCACCATCTCACATGCTATTCCATATGTGATTTCACTGTGGCTGCCCCTCCTTATACATCCACTAGCAAAACATATTTATTTCTGAAAAACATTTATGCCCAGTCAGCGATGCATTTCTTGTGGTATTTGTTGGTTTGAATGAAGTTTTAACACAATGAACCATTGCTGGCAAGCACAAGAGACTGGAAGAGCTCTCAGTGTGAGCCTCTCCAGGACAGGGACATCTGCCTATGGTGGAATGTGGCACTGTTTGTGGAAACTCATCCTCACAGTTAGGGACCTGAACAGAGAGAAAGCCCATGGGAGCTGCTCTGCTCACAGAGACCCTTTAGGTCATCACGGTGCACTGCCACCATTGAGAGGACGGTTGGCTCTCTTTCTATAAGGATCATATCACAAGGAAGCAAGGAGGACAGGGTTGGGCCATTTGGGCTCTTGGGTTGGAGATACTTTGAAAGAAAGGCACAGGGTGTACCCAATTCTTCCCACAGAAATTCTGAGTTCAAAGGAGTGCAGCCCCTCCCAACTCACCACACTGAGGTCCACGTCCTCATCTGGGAGCAGGATGATCATGCTCAGCTCCTTGCCAGCATAGGGCAGCTCCACCACCTGTGTCTGGGCCTCACTGATGTAGATGTAGTTAAAATTGGCTTTCTGACACATCATCTGCACTGGCCTTGACTCCTCCTGAGGGGAATGACCACATGAGCACAACATTTGAAACGGTATAAAAAGGGGAAAGAAAACTCTCAACTCTGGTGTGATCTAGCACTGCTAGAAATTAATACATTGTTATCATAAACATGCCTTATAAAGAGGGGAGGAGGTTACTGCATACAAGCTTCCTTATTGCATTACACTGTATTTTAAAGGATTAGAGAATTTAGCAAACTAGTCTAATATCTGTTTTAATAAAGTTATAGCTCACAGTTGACTAAGGCCTTTGCCACTCATTTTTAATGGTACAGTGATGCAGATACTGAATCAGTAATAAGTTATGATTAACAACAATTCAAATGAGAGATTACTTTAATTTAAAAAGTAATAGATGCAAAATCTGGGGAGTAGCTCAGTGGTATAGTACTTGGTTAACATGCACAAGCCCCTGAGGTGGATCTCTCATTAAACAAAAATATTTTTAAAAAATCCTGATTCAAGAAATGTGTTGTCACATTCCTGCTTTGCATTCTTCCTCGTGTCATTCATATATACATGTATAAACATATATATATTTATATATGTATATATACATACACATACATATATCACCTCATTTTGCTTTTTATCTAAGCAACTTGAGTCAATAGGAAGATCTTTGTTTCCAGAATGATGTTAAACCAGTACATGTAGGAGACTTCATCAGAGGCAGTGAGAGTGCTAATAGGATAATAGGATTTAAACTATAATAGAGAGCAAGTATCATTTATTCAAATCATTTTTTCACTAAGATTAAAATTCATTAAGAGAGATGATAAGTTTGAAATTATTATTAACCATTTATGCCTTTACAAAGTTAAATTTTCTATTCAATCTCTTCATCAAAGTAGCATAATTTTTGAAAGTCTCTCCCTACCTGGTTTATTAGGAAAGGCATTTCACACACACGTGATTTGTCAAATGGCTCATCCCACATTCCTTTGAAGTAATTGGCATTGACAAGAACCAACTTGGCCTGCCCATCAATTGAGTTCGTTGGTAGCAACTCTGGAATTTTACCTTTCAAGACAAGCACAAACTCTGTCAGTTGCTTTTCTGAACCCATAGTAAATAATCATGACAATGATGTCTTGGAGATCCTAACATTCTGGTTTCAAATGTGTTGAGTTTGGATGATACGTATAAAAGTTTAAAATCCCAACTATGAGTGGTATTCAGGATGACAGTCGCTGCAAGAGCCACTAAGTTGAAGATGGTGAAAGACTTCTAAGTCACTGGAGGAAATCAGGTTGGGACAAAGCAGAAACTTGACACCAGGTTTGAGAAGAAGACAAGCAGCAAAGGAGAGAGGGGCTGGGTAGGAGCTGACATTACCTGCTGTGGGTAAGAGCAGCATCAGGTCTAAGGCCCTGTAGTCAGGCCCAGTTCTAACATTGTACAGCTACCTGGCAACATTCCTGGGGCAGATAGAGTTGCATAGCTCCAGAGCAGGGACATGGGAGGAGTTTCTAAAGAAACTACAGAAGAGATATTATGATTGCACCCTCCTGACACCTGGAATCCCTGGAACAGAAAATGATTTGGGTAGGTGAAGGTATATCCTGTTTAACTTGGATATCAAGTGGTATGTTTCCAAAAAACTAAGAGCATCCCTAGTAATTTGCTGCCTAAAGAGGACACAAGAAATAAAGATTCCAAGAATAAACAGTGGAAAGGACTACCTCTATTTTTTATGGTCTCATTTGTTAGCAGAAATAAGGATGTTCCTAGTGTTGCATAAATTATCTGAATGATTTCAACATCAAACCATCATTGATCTTGAGGACCAAGATTAGAACTTGTCACACTCTGAAACAGAAATGAGTAAATTTTAACCCTGCATGGAAGATGTTTTCAGTCTGTGGAATGGATCAGCCCTGAGAGAGGCTCTGTAGCTGACTAATCAAGTCTAGGCTTCTCAAGTCTGATGAAGAGTGCTTAAGTGAGAGATATGAAAGAAGCAATAGGAGAAGTCACCCTAACATGTCAAAGTGGGAGAAATGAAGTCCAAACTGACCCCATAAAGAGGAGGGCCAAGGGCATGACTTGGGAAGATCTGGCCCATTGATCTGTTCCCACAGAGGATAGTCACCTGCCATATGAACAATACAGGCCGGTGCCAAGTAAATTATTACATGGGAAATCTGACCTACAAGTTTCTGTTGACACTTATATCAGTCACTCCTGTCCTAGGAGAACAGACAGCATTAATTGTCTGGTTTTGAAAACCTGAGCATTGATCAGATCTTCTGTGAGTCACTAAGGTTCACAGGCACCAAGAGGCTCAGCCAGATGAGCTGGCTCTGACCTTCTGCAACACCAGTGATATTAATAGTGTGGAGGAGAGGTAGAGGAGAGAAGAGAGGAGAACAGAGGTGGGGTGGGAGGAGAGTGAAATAACTCATAATTCTGACCTTTCATCTCTTTTGAGACCCAAGTATTTATATGCTCCCTGGACTTCTCTGTAGCTTCGGCAAAGGACAGCAGCTCCAGCTCCCCATGGTAGAACTGAAGACAGGACTCCTTAAATGTCTTGGGAGAGAAAAAGTTCAGATGCTGGCCATAAAATGACAGTGATCTTCAAAACATTCTGAAAGCTAGCTTTTAGGCTTTTCTTAAAATTAAAAACATGATCAAATCTTAAACTACTTGATGGTGAAACATTTTAGTTTGTAAAGAGATATTTGCAGAGCCCTGAATAACCAGAAATAATAAATAAAATTTGAGACATTGCCAAAATTGAAATAATACAAGTTATGATTATAGAATTGGGGTCTTTATTTAAAAAATAGTTTACTATAAGTTTCTCAAATTCTCTAGAATATTGTTCATTTTTTCCTTGTTTTTGCAGTACTGGGGATTGAGCCCTGGGCCTTGAGCATCCTAGGCAAATGCTGTACCACTGAGCTATGTCCCAAGGCAGTTTTTCATTTTGTTCTTGAGACAAGGTGTCACTAGGTTGCCCAAGATGGCCTCTAACTCTCCATCGTCTTGCCACAGCCTCCCAAATGTGCCATCCTACCTTGTCTCTAGAATCCCTCTTCTGGGTTGTATATCACCAGGTGTTTTAAATACAACTTTTATTGCTCTGCTGATTCAACTTACTGAGAGGAAATCACAGGTCTTCTCTCCAAAGAGCCTATTGGCTGTTCTAAGTAAGTACTTTGAGCCAGGCTTGTTCACTTGGGTAAGAAGCATCTGGAAGCCCTTATGGATATCTTCCTCTGTGTTTAAAGACATTGCCTGTGAAGGAAAGCAGCAAAACTCTGTCAATTATGATTTTGGTCTCAATAAGAATTTGCAAGCAATTATTTTCTCAAATACTGCATAAATTTTTCTTTTGAAAGGAAGTTGATTCTAATTGAGAAGTGATACTGGTGAGATAGGTGGAGAGAGGCACTAGGAAGCTGGTGAATAAAAGATATGGCTCTTGTACCTGCACAGCACTCTCTGCATAGTTTAGAGATGAGCAATAAAAAAATAAATAAAAGGAACTATTCTTAAGTCCTGCATCCACAGACACCATAAATGTGTCAGAAAAGAGAATAACTTGCCTCAATAATTTATTTACAAAAAAAGATGCAGTTAAAAACACTAAAAATCCAAGAAAAAAATGGACAGGAATGCAATCGTCATGATAATATTTAAAAGAAAATAAATGTATAAATTGAGCAATATGATTAATAAGAATAAATCTGTTCTTAAACAGTATCCTAGAAAGAGATAATATATGTATATTATGTGATACTTTATATTTCAAAGGTGTCATGTTAGGTCACAAGAAGAGTTTCATTTGATTCTGAAGTATGCAAATGACACAATTTATATTCAATGACCTCAATGTAGGAAACTAAAAATCAACAACACTACAAATAAAATACCAATAACATGGAAACTAACCTCTAACTAATTATTGAAAACAGTTTCTAAGGAAATAACTCCCTTTTGACATTGTTTAAATAAGTGACATAGCAACACAACTTTGGACTCAATCTTAAATGATAGTATACACAAAAAAGATAAAATGTATAAAACTCTTTTTTCTAGAATTTGTAAAGTTACTTCCATTTCCCAACATAATTAAATTTAAACTACATATATTTTTTCAGTCTTCCATTTGGCAACATACTTGCTTTCTTGGGTAGATATTAGCCAGAAATTAACAAGAAAAGTCTTATCACCTTGTAAAGATGTACAACCAAATTGCCAAACCTTTGTATCAGCTGGACTGCCCTCTACTGAACTATATAAAATATTCAGCTAAGAGGTCAATGCGACTTGGTTTGACAAGCTAATTCAACAGGAAAAAAAAAAATGTAAACATCTTATAACCCACACAAACTGAAGTTTACTGAATAAGTTAAAAACAAAAGGAAAAAACTCTTAGTAAATTAATTTTTACCATGAAAGAAATTGGCAGAGTGCCAATTCTACCAGTAAACAATTTGAATCATTTTGAAAATTGGTAATGAAGGTTATGTAGTTTCAGTCTTTTCAACCTTGGAGGCAGATCTGGAACAACAGTTGTAATAGGCAGGAGCAACAGGAATAATGTAACGGCAATCTTTACAAAGATTTGTGTATTAACACAAATCATATTTTTGTTAGTCTATTCACTCTACAGATGTTTTCTTATGCATAAACATGAGTCACAGTGGACACACGCTGACTAGCTCATATCTGTTAAGTCTCTTGTCACAACAAGCGTTAGAACTTTTTGGAGCCGTTTCCTCTGTGAAAAGCCATTTTGAGTAGCAAGTTGTTTTTCCTCTGTGGCTCATCCCCAGGCCTGAGATTTGCAGTACTGTAGGACCAGTTTACCATCACTGCCCAAACATCCCTCATCTGGGGGAGGAGCAAAGAACTGATTCCCATAAGTGAACAACTGTTCCAAGGCCACAAGTTTAAGGAACTTCTTGATGAAGTCAATGAATCCTTGGATGGTTCGGGTTCTCTCTACAACCCATATTTTGTTTTCATTATAGGGGTGTCCCACAGCCTATAGTAGAATGTCAATTTTTGTCTTGCTGTCCCTGGAAGCTTCCTCTCCCTGACAAGACTGCAGCAGAAGAAGGGGCCTCTGGAGTGGCTGTATCTGGGGAGACATCCGTAAGTCCTTAATGCCAGCAGCAGCAGTTAAAGAGAGTTTCCACACCGACCTTGATGATTCTCAATAAGGTAGACAATAAAAATATTTTTTTTCTTCTAAAGAATGATTTGAAATAAATATTTAAAATACTATTTAAATATGTGACTTATGATTTAGAAAATAAAATGAATGTTATATTACCCTAATAATTAGAACAAAAAATAGTTAAAAGAACATTTATTATTTTAATGTTACAAAGGAAATAATGATATAACAAAACTCCCAACTCATGGTGCTAGAAAAGGTAGAGAAAAATTCCTAAGGGATTTAGGGGAAAACACGAAATGCTCAATAAATCCAAGAACTGATTCTTTCAAAGAAAGCACACATTTCTATCCAACATAGACAGACATCAGCAATTGTAAGAAAAATTTTACAAATACTCACAAGAAAAGTTAAAAATGAAAAAGAGATTACACAGTAACCCCTGTGAGCAACCCCCACAACATCTCACTGGAGGAAACTCCTCACCTCTCTCCTTCCCCTCCTCCTGTACCCTCTCCCTGAAATGGTCCAGGCTCACCCCTCCTTCCTCAACAGTTCTGGAAAAATTTAAGGAGGGGATAAAAGACAACCTTGCAGACCAGTCTCTCCTCCTGGGTGACAGGTGAGCTTACCTGAGCCATCTGGACCTTGGTGTTCCCCTTTGCCCCCAGGAGGACCGTGGCCAAGGCAGAGGAGATGCTCAGGGGGGAAAAAAACACATTTTGTGAAGGTCTGTCTTGACACAGCATCTTCAAAACCTGGATGGCAAAGGTGCCATTTGCTTTTGAAAGAGAATCCATGATTCAGGGTCTGGGGACAAAGAAGACAGAGAAACACAATGAAATGGGGCTCAGAACACTGTGTGTGGTCTCTGCTTCACTTTCATTTTTCTTGTGAATTCAGAAAATTTCTGAGTACCAGTGAAAGCCGTGGGAGTAGATTAGACATGTGAGGAAGGGGCTGGTGTCTGTAGAACATCAAACTGTCAAGGAAAGGAAGAGCAGAAAAGCATGCAGAGGAGAACAGAAGTTGACAGGTCAAAGAAAGAAGAGGGAGTAGTCAAAGCAAGAGCAAGGAGGTGCTGCTTGAAGCCAGAGAGAGTGGAGTGTAAACACCATGGGGCAGCTCTATGCAGTGAGACCCTCCCTCACCAGGGGCTGGCCTTAGATCCTGGGAAACAACTTCTCATTCTCCAAGGTCCCCTCAAACTGATGTCCAAGCCTGCCTTTAGCCCCCTCCCAAATCTTTCTACCCCACTCCACTTCTCCAGCCCCTGTGATCCTGTGCCTAGTACAAACCGCCTGGCTCCACTCCAGAGCCTCTGGTCAGAGGCTGGCCCTGAGATCACCAGTACAATCAGCCTCTGCTCACTAAAATGCAAATCAAGTGGGCTGGGGAGCCTCAGAACATGGGCTCCCCCTATCAAGAGTTCAGATGGACAGACACACAGCATCCTGAGAGGGAAGTGCTATCTTGATCCTATGATCCCACCCTTAAATCTCCAGTGACCCTAGGGAGGAACTCAAAAATATGTTTTGTAAATTGCATCCCATCTGCCTGGTCCCATCCCTTGCTGCAGTCCTCCTCTGTCACAGCCTCCACCTCTATTTACCGTGACCCCCCGCCAACCAGTCACCTCTAAGCCTTGGCAAACAGTGATGTCCAACTTAAAAGGCTCCCTATCCCATCCCTGTTACCAGGCTCAAATCATTCACTCCTCCCTCCTAGGCTCAGCACCAGGAGGCCTCTGATGTCCTAGTCTGGAGCTCCCTCCTCCCCCACCCTTACACATCATTGCTAATTGTAATTCCTTGTCTCATCCATTATTGGACCCACAAGACTGGCTGCTCTCTGCAGGAAAGTTGCCTGGCATCCTGAGTCTAAGCACATGCAAACATGCTCAGGAAACAGCAAGAGCTCCATCAATTAGGGGGAAATCTCAGATAAATAAAAGGTGCACTGGTTTTGAATTGGATACTGGAGATTTTAAAAGCACAGCGAAAAGGTAAGGCAGAAGTCATGCTGTGACTCCCTGAGGAGAGGAGAGGGAGAAAATAAGGCCATTAGGTGGGAGCTGTGTTGGAGAATGAACATCCACTAGGGTGAGGTCTAGGTCCAGCCAAGGGCAGGCAAGAGGCAAGCAGAGAAGCCAGGAGGCTGTGCAGCATCTTTGTCTTCTTGGAATCCTGCTGCCCTTATCCAGGACCAGACCCAATCAAGGTCCCGCTGCACAACTGACTTCCCAAGAAGCTATTTCTCTAAACACAGCAATGACACTGACTTCTTAGATTCTCTTTTCTCTTCTTCTGGCCTTCCCTTCTCCCAGTGGTGGCCTGGGGTTTCTAAAACTTGCCTGTCTTGGTCCACTGTCACTTCATCCCCTGCACAGAGAAGTCCTCACCTGCCACCTTTCACACAGTCTCTCTCTCAGGTCTCAGTGTTGCTAGCCTGGTGCTGACTTCTGAATCACAGGACCAGGATCTACAGCTGTGCCTCCCTCAGGTCCACTCTGGGGCCTCTGCACTCCCAGAGACCTTTTATCAGGCCTGTTTGGCTGTGGGAATTCCTACCTTCCAATCAGCATTCACCGCCCCAGGGAAGAAATCCAGTGTGACCTGGGTCATGGCAGGGGATAGAGTCTCCTCCCTGCTCAGGGATGGATCACTAATCCCCTTGCTCTTGCTCCCCTAGCCTCACCTCCTCTGTCACCCACTGGTTTGTACTGGAACACCAAGGGAGACACTGGGGTGGAGTTGGGCACAGCATGTTTTCTAGAGGATTCTGAAAGTGAAAGCACTCTGAAAGTGACAACCACCTGATCCAGTTATATACCACTCTTCTCTGTGTACACGTGAAGAAATCAAAGTCAGCATAGTACAAGAAACAGCTGCATACCCATGTTTGTCCCAGCACAGTTCACAAAATCTGAGTTATGGAATCAGCCTAGGTGCCCATTATAAGATAAATTGATTTTTTAAAAAATTGATCTGTATATATGCACAGTAGTTTTATTTAGCCACAAAAAGGAAGAAAATGTGATTTGCAAGAAAATGAATGAAACTGGAAAATATCATGTTAAGCAAAATCAGTCTCAGAAAAAAAAATGTCTCGTGTTTTCTTTCATATGTGGAATCTAGAGAATAATATAAAATGACATGAAAGTAGAAGATGGACTAATAGGGAAGGTAAGGGGTGAGGGAAAGTACAAGGGGGGAAAAGAGAGTGTTACAGGTAGGGTGGATTCAGTTAGAGTACTTTATGTGTGCATGTAGGAAATTGCCACAATGCACCCAATTGTTTTGTATAATTACTATGCACTCATGATTATTTAAAAAAACACATTTTTTTAAATGTTGTTTCCAAGGGCTGGAGATATAGCTCCATTGGTAGAGTGCTTGCTTCACATGCACAGACCCTGGATTTGTTGTAGTGACAAAGGAGGCAAGGCATCGAAGATATCAGGAAACAGTTTTATTTGGCGCAGCCAGGTTCAGAGGGCACAGCTTTTGCTGTAATCAATTAATCCCCTGAACCCCGAGTTCAGGGAGTTTCAGAGTTTTATACCCAGCATGTTATACCAGGAGGAGCTAAGAAGTTCACAGTCTGCAGAAGTTCACATAAAAGCAGCTTTTTCTTTCACTGTTTTTGGCAAGTTAACCCTTCAAGGACAACACCTGAGAAGGGGAGAGCTTCTTCTCCTCTTTCTTTCCTCCCCCTGCCAGCTGTTACCATGCAGCCTAGTTTGTAACTTATCTTAAAAATGTAAACATCTCTGTGAAGCCCAGCTCAAGGCCAGAGTCCTTGTTTGCACATTTCTACAAACTACTAAACTGGATATGTTTGTGAAAAACTAATAAAGGGTGTCCAGCACCTGGAGTTCTGGTATCTTCCCGGCCAGTGGCCAAGTAAAACAGAGTGACATGAAAATAGGAAATTTATCTACATTGAACTCTTTTGCAGAGACTCTTTTGCTGACAGTCCTAAAAATCAGTCATGGTAAAGATTTTTGAAGAAGCCCAGTTAAAACATTTCTGTGGGGCTGGGGATGTGGCTCAAGCGGTAGCGCGCTCGCCTGGCATGTGTGCGGCCCGGGTTCGATCCTCAGCACCACATACAAACAAAGATGTTGTGCCAGCCAAAAACTAGAAAATAAATATTAAAAAAAAATTCTCTCTCTCTCTCTCTCTCTCTTAAAAAAAATTCTGTGGAGAAAGGTTCAATCCTCAGCATCACAAAAATAAAAATATAAAATGTTTTTTTTCCACTTTCTCCCCCACTAATTAGTACTAGTCCAGCACTCTCATAGAGAACACAGGTGTCCTATATCTGAGCAGCTGACCTCTTTTCCAACTTCTGGTGCTTGGGCTGTGATGTATAAGCAGTCCTACTCTTCTCTGGCAATGTGACAGAAACAGAGACTGAATCAAAATGGCTCAGGACCTCAGCAGTGTCTATCATGGGGTGCAGAGGCAGGGACCACCTCTAGCAAGTTGATTTAGTAGTTCATGTCATCCAAGGTCCACACCCTTCCCCCATCCATCTTTGTACCAGCTTCAAGCAATTGGAAATACTTCATGTTGACATGTTGTCCCAAGAAAGAGAACAGACCAAATGTCTCTTCCTCTGAAGCAGGGAGCTTGTCCTAGAAGCTTGTCCATCAGCAGCTACCTGTCTTTTGTCAAATTAATGAAAATTAGTTTTCCTGAGTGCCTGAATTAGGGTGAGGCAAAACATTTAATAGGCACACTTTTTTAGGTGCTAACCCTCCATTTATGTGACCTCGATAATGAGGACTTCCATAAATTTTGCACCCTACATGCCATACCATTTTTTTAATAACACCTTTATTCCTTGGCACATGTTTATAATCCCAAGATCCCAGGAGCTGGGGGTGGGGGGCAAAGATAGGAGGATCTATATTTCAAAGCCAGCTTCAGCAATTTAGCAAGACCCTGTCTCAATAAAAATAAAAAATAAAACTCTGGGGATGTGGCTCAGTGGTTAAATGTCCCTGACTTTAATCTCTGTTTACAAAAATAAATAAATGAATAAACAAGAAAATAATCAGACAAATAATGCTTGCTAAAAGATGAATATGCATAACATAATATTGATAAGAGAAGGGATCTGAGACATTCTAAATTCAGTTACCAGCAAGATGAAGGAAAGAAAAGATAAGAGTTTAACTGATAGATTAAAGCTAAACCAACAAAGAAAAAAATAACTGCAGCATATTTCTTTCCCGTATTTTTAAGATCAGCCATCCAGACAAAATTTTATTCTGCTTATAGACTCAACCAACCAAGAAGCTACAGAAACATGTCTCTAATGACTCTCTTCCTATCCCAGGTCATATCCCTCTTCTCTCTATCCATTGTAGATTTAATGAAAGTAATCTGCACCTCCTACTCCCAGGATTTTTATGACAAAATATCCTTAGATCTAGTGGACATTTTTCCAGCTGCTACCTGGTAATGCTGCTAGTGACAGGGAATTTGCCCTAGGACCAGGCTAGCAACATGCACAGCTTGATAAACCCATGTATTTCGGAGATCTCTCCATCTCAAAATTATGGTTTAACAATATTCACCCCTTTAAATCCTACAATTCAAGATATTCACAAGCTGTACAACTGTCACCACTGTCTTAGTCCACAACATTTACATCACTTCAAAACAAATGGGATACTCATTTATAATTATTCTCCAGTCCCTCCTCCCTCTCCCCCCCAAGCTCTGGCA
This sequence comes from Marmota flaviventris, assembly GCF_047511675.1. Classification (NCBI taxonomy): domain Eukaryota; kingdom Metazoa; phylum Chordata; class Mammalia; order Rodentia; family Sciuridae; genus Marmota; species Marmota flaviventris. Next base: position 137,443,374 of record NC_092503.1, read on the forward strand.
ACCACAAATTCATTTTTTTCTCTGTATTTGCCTATTGAGAGCATTTCACATAAGGAATCATACAGTATGAGGTATTTTGTTACTGCCTTCTTTTACTAACCTGATGTTTCCAAGGTTCATCCTTGTTGGTTCAAGGTATGGGCATTTATCTCTTTTTGTGCTAGAAAAAATACTCATAATAATATTGGGTGCATATATGTTCATTTTTAAATTTCATCAATTGGTAGGCAGTTGGCTTGTTTTCATAATCTATCTGTTTGGATAATGCTGCTGTAAATATTTGTGTACAGTTTTTGTGTAAATATGTTTTCTTGGATTTAACTTGAATATAGACCTAAGTGTGAAATTTCTTGTTTATAAGATAACTCTGCATTTAACTTTAGGTGGAACTACCAAACTAATTTGCAAAGTTACTGCACAAATTTAAATGCCCACTAGCAATGAGAGTTTTAGTTTCTCCATGTCTATTGACTGATTGTTGCTATTCTAGTGGGCATGGTGAGATGTTTCACTAAAGCTTTCACAATTGTATTTCACTGATGCGTCATGATGTCGAGATTCTTCTCATGTTCTTATTGGCCTGTTATCTATCTTTCTCAAAGAAATGCCTGTTCAAATGTTTTTGCCTAGTTTTAAGTTGGGTTACTATTTCTTTTACTATTGAGTTTTTTAACATCAAATTTTTTACAACATGATTTCTGGTTACTTACTCATCTCTATGTTGAGTTCTTAATTTTACCAAGGTTAAAATACTTATCCACTGTGTAACATGTCAGGTGACTGCACCATCTCTGTGAGACAGATTGATGGACCCAACTTCCTCCAACTCATGAACTTGGGATGTCCCTCCTAGAGTCTGTGTCTCTTTTCCTACCATCTTTACATGTTAAAGGGACTGCCTCTTTTGTGTTTCCTATTTAAGCTCCTTTGATTGGACTTGATATAACTAGACTTGATATAAGTTGATATAACTGCAAACTCTTACTCAGGATTGAGCAGTTCTGCAGACTGAAAACACCCTCCTTTTGAGTTTGAACCTTATTTGTTTCTTTCTCAGAGAATAACATGTTCCAATCATGACCCCCAAGATTAATGATGACTGATGTTTGATTTAGATGCTTCTGCATCCAATTGTAGTGAGTACCATGGCTTAGTTCAACTTCTGTTGCTAATAACAAAATACCACAGACTGTGTCTATTATGAAAAAACAAGGGGGGCTTTATTTTGGGTTACATTTCTGATCAGAAGTCAAGGGTTCATATCTGGTTATGACCTACTTGCTGACAGAGTCCCAGTGCAATGCAAAATATCACAGAAATAGCCCCAACATATATGATAGATTGATGTTTGGCCAAGGTGCAATTGCAATTCAGGGGAGAAAAAAATGGTCTTTTCATCATATGCAAATACAAAATATACATAATTACAAAAATCTAATAATTATATTTCTTTTTTTAATTTTGCTTAAAATTTATTAATTATTATTAGAAGATATGGAGAAATAACAAAATCATTGTAAATATTGTACATCCAGAAAGCAAATAGCTCATCTTTGAAAGGATACAAATTTCTTTGTTTTGTTTTTTTTATTAGCTACACGTGACATTAAAATGATCTTGGCAATTCATACATTTGAAAGAATAGGGGTATAATTTCTCATTTTTCTGATTGTACAGATTACAGAATCACACTGGTCATACAGTCACCTATATACATACAGCAATCATAATGTCTATTCTATTCTACTGCCCTTCCTATCCCCCCTACCCCTCCCCTCCCCTCCCCTCCCATCATTTCTCTCTATCCAATCTAATGTGACACACTTCTTTATTTTTCTCCTCACAACATCATACATGTATTCTGTTAATGATGAGGGTCTCCTTCCATCTTCCGTGCAACTCCCCTTCTCCCTCCTTTTTCCTCCCACTTCTCTTCCCTATTTAGTGGTGATCTTCTTCTCATGCTCTTCCTCCCTATCCCATTTTGAGTCACTCCCCTTATATCAGAGAAGACATTCAGCATTTGTTTTTTAGGGATTGGCTAACTTCACTTAGCATAATCTGCTCTAATGTCATCCATTTCCCTGAAAATGCCATGATCTTGTTATTTTTTAGTGCTGAGTAATAGTCCATTGGGTATAAATGCCACAGTTTTTTAATCCATTCATCTATTGAAGGGCATCTAGGTTGGTTCCACAGTCTAGCTATTGTGAATTGTGCTGCTATAAATATTGATGTGGCTGTATCCCTGTAGTATGCTCTTTTTAAGTCTTTTGGGTATAGTCCGAGAAGGGGAATAGCTGGGTCAAATGGTAGTTCCATTCCCAGCTTTCCAAGGAATCTCCATACTGCTTTCCAAATTGGCTGCACCAATTTGCAGTCCCATCAGCAATGTATGAGTGCACCTTTTTCCCCCGCATCCTCACCAGCACTTATTGTTGTTTGTCGTCATAATGGCTGCCATTCTTACTGGAGTGAGATGGTATCTTAGAGTAGTTTTAATTTGCATTTCTCTGATTGCTAGAAATGGTGAGCATTTTTTCATGTATTTGTTGATTGATTGTATATCCTCTTCTGAGAAGTGTCTGTTCAGGTCCTTGGCCCATTTGTTGATTGGGTTATTTGGTTTTTTGTTTGTTGTTGTTTAACTTTTTGAGTTCTTTGTATACCCTCAAGATTAGAGCTCTATCTGATGTTTGAGGGGGGTAAAAATTTGTTACCAGAATGTAGGCTTCCTATTCAAATCACATATTATTTCTCTTTCTGAGAAAAAACTTTTTTAGTTTGAATTCATCCCATTTGTTGATTCTTGGTTTTAACTCTTGTGCTATAGGTGTCTTATTAAGGAATTTGGGACCTGCCCCCACGTGATGAAGATCAGGGCCAACTTTATCTTCTATTAGATGCAGAGTCTCTGGTTTGATTCCTAGCTCCTTGATCCATTTTGAGTTGACTTTTGTGCATGGTGAGAGAAAGGGATTCAATTTCATTTTGTTGCATATGGATTTCCAGTTCTCCCAGCACCATTTGTTGAAGCTGCTATCCTTTCTCTATTGCATGTTTTTAGCACCTTTGTCTAACGTAAGGTAGTTGTAATTTTGTGTGTTGGTCTCTGTGTCCTCTATTCTGTACCATTGGTCCACCAGCCTGTTTTGGTGCCAGTACCGTGCTGTTTTTGTTACTATTGCTCTATAGTATAGTTTAAAATCTGGAATCACAATAGCACCAGTTTCACTCTTCCTGCTTAGAATTACTTTAGCTATTCTGGGTCTCTTATTTTTCCAGATGAATTTCATGATTGCTTTTTCTATTTCTGCAAGGAATGTCATTGGGATTTTGATGGGAATTGCATTGAATCTGTAAAGTGCTTTTGGTAATATGGCCATTTTAATAATATTAATTCTACCTTTATCCATGAACAATGTAAATCCTTCCATCTTCTAAGGTCTTCTCCTATTTATTTCTTTAGGGTTCTGTAGTTTTCATTGTATAGATCTTTCACCTCTTTTGTTAGATTGATTCCCAGGTTTTTTTTTTTTTTTGTTTTTTTTTTTGTTTTTTTTTTTTTGAGAATATTGTGAATGGAGTAATTGTCCTCATTTCCATTTCAGAGAATTTGTCACTGATATACAGGAATGCCTTTGATTTATGGGTTTTTATTTTTTATCCTGCCACTTTGCTGAATTCATTTACTAGTTCTAGAAGTTTCTTGGTTAAACTTTTTGGGTCTGCTAGGTATAGGATCATGTCATCAGAAAATAGTGCTAATTTAAGTTCTTCTTTTCCTATATTTATGCCTTTAATTTCTTTTGTCTGTCTAATTGCTCTGGCTAGTGTTTCAAGAACTATGATGAATAGAAGTGGTGAGAGAGGGCATCCCTATCTTGTTCCATAATAATTATATTTCTTTTTTGTGACAATAAAAACACAATGAGAAAACAAAAAGTTCTGATAATTGGAATTCAGTAAAATTATAAAAGAAGGAACCAGAAATCCAAATGCATGCCTCACTTTGGAGCACCTACATTTCTTCTCCTTTTGGGTGTCTATCCTGCTCTATTGTTTGCTTCCTTTGAAAAATATTTTCTACTTGTTTGTCTTATGATGCATCCTGAAATTTCTTTCTGTGGTGTAAGTCAAGAACCTACATGATCTGAGTTGAGGTCCCCTTCCCCCTGCTGGGGAAATCATCAGGGCTTATCTGTGACAGCTGCATGATTTCAGAAAGTATGTGAGTGGAATGATGCAAAGAAGGTTGAAGAAATAGATTTCAAAAGAGGAATGTTTTGAGTGTAATAAATGTGCTTATTATCTTGATGGTGGTGATGGTTTTACTGGAGAATACAATGTTGAAATTCATCAAATTATACATTAATTATGTCAGTTATGCCTTAATAAAATTTTAAGAACATTTTAAAAATTAGAGGAGAAAATGAAATAAAAACTTTCAGTTACAAGCTTTGTGGTTCTGTGGATTTGTTTTTTGCCAATCCACTTGCCTGTCTTCTCTAACTGCTTGGAATGTGTGTCCCCTAAAAGAATGTGGTCTAAGGGGGAACATGGTCTATCTTGGTATATTTTGAGTGAAAGCTGTATTACAAACAGCATTTTAACAGGTTGTAAACTGTGAGTCCAAAATAAGAACCAGGAGAAGAAACTGTGCAGAACAGTTCATAAAAGTAAATCAGGCCACTATTAGTAGTGTAAATGGTAGTGTCTATGGGAGTGAAAAGTGGCACAACATTTTAGAGATCAGCTTGGAAGAAGCTTCAAAATGTACCCAACTTTTATCTCCACAACACCATTTTCAGGAATATTGTTTTAAAAGTACAAAGGATATGAGAAAATATTTAGGATATTCATTACAGTCTACTACCTAACACAAATCATTGTAATCATCCAAGTTGTCTACAAGTAACTAAAATGATGATGGAAAGTAAGGAGGAATAGAGAAGAAAGTGGGAGGAGCCATGAGGAGAGCTAGGAGGTCCACTGCTCTCTTTTGTCCTTCCTGCTGCCTGTGCCAGAGACCTCAAACATGTGCCAACTATTTGTTGAAACAGAATGTATTGCTATTAAGTTCTAGGTGTGCAGAGACATGACTCACCCAAGGGTATCTAAAAGGCATATCAGAAACTGGCACTAATGTGGCATCCAGAAAAAAATCCTGAGAATAAAGGGGATCCAGAGAGCAAATTCCAACAAGTGGCTGAGACATATGAGGAATTTTTCAGATGCTAAAAATGGAACAAGAAAAAAATAAAAAAAATAAAAATGGAACAAGTATCACAAATGTGGCAAAGAAGGACATGGTGGAAATCATTTTCATAGTCCATTTGAATCTGAATTTATATTCCAGAATCCAGATGATGACTTCAGGCAATATTTGGGTGCATGGGACCCATTATCATTACACTCATTTGAAGAACATTTATGGGGGGGGACCAAAAGGGAGCCCTGGAAAGCAGAGGCCAAGTTGTGGCTGGTTTTTCTCTACTTTCAGGGGATTAAAACCATTTGGATGTGGATTTTCTGGATATGATACAGCCTATATTTCATTTGGCTCTCTAGGTCAGGGGGTACCTCATTCATTTGCTTCCATGTCATTTTGAGGCATGGGATGGGCAACTTCTAATTCATATCAACTTCTGCAAAACTAATAAATGACATAAAAATCACCACAAAGAGAATTGTCAAGAGTAGTGAAGAAAGAGTAGAATTTAGAGAAGATGGCCAAAGTTCCCAATGAGCAATAATAAGGAGTAGCTGTTATGCTAGGATAACGTAGTTCAACCCACACATGTAACAGAAATGTGAAACTATCACCATCATTTGAGGATTAACAGGAACTTTTTTTGGAAGATGTTGTTACAGGACACTGGCTTGCTGAGAAGCTGAGGCAGTCTCAGAGTCCCCCTCTTCAAACTTCAACTCTTACAATTGTGCCAGAAAGATTTCAGACATGTCTCTCAGAGTAACAGGTGTGAGTTCATTAGAAGGGACAGAAAAAGGGAAAAGAAGACACTCTGTCTTGTGAAGGGGGGTCCTCTCAGAAAAGAAGGATGGCACTCTTCTCTTGCCCTCCAGTTATACTGTGGGATCTCAAGGAAGTTTATGGAAAGTCCCACCCAGGTCCACCTCTTGAGTTTTCACTGAAAACAGGATGACATCAGATTTTAAAGTCCCCATCATAACAACTCTAAGTCACTTTGGCCCAGATTTTATGATTAGAAGGAATTATCCTTACCTCCCTGAGTTCTGGAATCTGGTCTGTATAAGGATCACAAATGTTCCCCTTTAGGGAACCTTTTTGTTATTTCCTGCCTGTATTTCTCCTACAGATAACAGATAGTATTCTGAGGAATGTAACATAGTCTGATAACTTAGGCCAGGAAGGACTGGAGGCAAATTGATTTTTAAAAAATAAAGCACTTGGCAGTTGGCACAATGAACACAGATAAAAGAATTATTCCCTTAACCTCATATTCCTGCTGCTCACATCTCTCTGTTTCCTAACAATTTCAAACAAACTTGACTTTTTAGGTAATTATACCTAAAGTATTTATAAGCATCTCATCAGAGCCCCTGCTGCTATCCCTGAGAAGCTCCTGAGAATGTGAATATTAATGTGCATAGCCCAGGAAGGGTGGTATGTATCTTTTAATTACAAAAATAATCCAAAACCCATTGATTAAATTTATATTATATATATGTAATGTATATTCCCACATATACACAATGTACAGTGATGCAATACACACCACTGTAAGTAGAGAGCTAGTTTGGAGAGCAGAGACAAAGGTCACAGATCTAAATTCTGCCGGTTGAAGAAGAGTTCAGCAATCCTCTCAACAGGAATGGAGCCATGCTTCTGGGGAGAGAACAGAAGAAAGGGGAGAGTTTTTAGGTCATTGTGTCAGTATCCCTCTTTGCCACCACACACCATGCCAACTGCCTGCTGTGGAGCTGTATTCAAGTCCTCTGAGATCTATGTTCATTCCGTTCATACACAAGGAAGAAAGGAGAGAGAGGAGGCTTCCACTTGCATCTTCCCCTCCAGATCACCTGGGCCTTCACACATACAACATTACAGGGACAGCTTCCCAGACATTAACTCTGTCCCCAGCCTCTCCTAATTCTCTTAAGTAGCAGATCTCATACTTGGCTTGTGGCAAAATCCTTTTGAACTCATAGGAAAAATCAGGAAGCCCCTACTTCAGCATCCTGTGCAATGTTATGCTGGAGCCGCCTCTTCTCAGAGGCCAGAGTTGATTCTTAAACTCTCGGGAGTTGGATGAGCCAGTTGTAAAACTTTTAGCAATCAAACATCAAACATGGTGGGAGCACTTTCACCACAGGAATCAGTCATCATTATCAATCAGGGCTTCCCCTTCACCCAGAAAGCAAGTTGGCTAGCACATTGCACTGATCCACTACCTCCCACCTCGCAAGTTTACTATCACCCTAAAAAAATCTTTCTTTTCCATTGTGGAACAGGTCTTTCTCTTCTCAGCAAAGAGGGATATCTCACATGTACTCTAGACCTTTCATACTCAAAGTGTGGTCCATGGACCAGCAGCATCTGCACTATGTGGAAACTTGTTAGATGAAAAAACTCAGGCTAAACCCCAGACCTACCAAATGAGAATTTGCATTTTCACAAGACCCCAGGAGAATCATGGAAAAGTTTCCTAGGGTTGCCACAACAAAGCAGCACAGACTAGATGCTGGCTTAGATAACAAATTTTTTTCTTTTCAAAGCTCTTGAGGCTGGACATCCAAGATCAAGGTGTTCACAGGGTTCCTTCTAAAGGCTGTGAGGAAGGATCTGTTCCATGGTTCTCCCCTAGGCTTATACCTTCCTGCTGTGTGTTTACATGGTCTTCCCTTTCTATTGGTCTGTGTTCAAATTTTCTCTTCTTAAAAAGACACCAGTTATACTGGATGAGAATCCATCCTGCTGACCTCATTTTAACTTAATTACCTCTCTAAAGACCTTATGGCCAAATACAGTCACTTCCTGAGGTATTGCAAACTAGGACTTCAATATATGAATGCTGGGGGACACAACTAAGCCCAGAGGAATTCATATGTCCATTAATGTTTGGAAAACAGACTTGCTCAACCCCTACCTTCTCTTCCAAGATTCATGTTCATTAATTATTGGGCTCCACACTAGCCTTTTGCTTCAGAATAAAGGATAATGTTCTGATATATTTAGAACTCTTTCATAGGCCTCATCAATATTTGTTCTGACCAACAGTTCCACTGTGAGACACTCTACATACACAGGCTCACTGAAGACAAATGGTATTCAACCATTACTATAGTTTGAGAATTCCCTCTCTGAAATCTGAGATTCTCCAAATTCCAATACTTTTAAAGTATCAACATGGTACCACAAATCTGATGATTCAATGTACATAAATACTGTTTCATTCACGAAATTGATAGAAAATATCATATAAAATTACCTTTAGGCCATGTGCATAAGACATTCATGAAACAATTGATTTTCATTTTCAGACCTGTGTCCCATCCACAAGATACTTCATTGTATACAAGAAAGTATTCTAAAATCAGAAAAATATCTGAAATTCTTAAAACTTCTGAACACAAGAATTTCAGATAAGGAATATTCAACATGTAATAATCCTAAACTGGAAACTCTTCCATTGCTTTTAGATGGATATATTTGAGCTCAGCTGGAAACCACACAGGGACCTATTGCCCAGGGCTCATGATGGCAAGATAAGTGTTGTCACAGGGACACAAAGACATGTGTACACTAGGCAGTTCCATGACCTAGTGTACACATGTCTACATGCTCCACTTTAAATTCAGCTTCAGAATCATCTGTACTATATGTTTCTCCTGAAAACATGAAATTAAAATCAAACTACTAAAAAATGAGCAATTTGCCAACAAGTATATCTCTATCTGTGGTTTGGATATGAAATGTCCCCCAAAGGCCCAGGTGTCTAAGTTTTGCTCCCTAACCTTACAAAATTGGAGTTTTGACAAGTGGTGAAAACTTTTTCTTTCCTTTCCTTTATATTATTTTATTTTTATTTAAAAGCTCTCCCTGTTCCCCAGGTTGGCCTTGAACTTCTAGATGTAAGTGACCATCCTGCCTCAGCCTCCAAAGAGCTAGGACTATGGACTCATGCCACCACACCTAGCTTTAGGTAGTAGAACATTTAAGATGTGAGGCCTGCTGGGAGGAAGTTAGATCACTGGGGTCATGCTCTCTAAGGGGATAGTGGGAATCCACCCCCTTCCTTGCTATTTCCCAGTTAACTATCTCCTTCCCCGTGTATTCCAGCAGAGTGCCTAGTGAGAATCAGAGCGTGGCCTGCTCTCCAGGGACTTCTGGGGTCCTCCACCTCTGCCCTGTGGACACCAGGACCTTGCAGGTCTGCACTGGCTAGCTCAGGACTTGAAGGATCCTGGAGCCTCCTCCACCATCTAGATGACATGAGGGTGGCGATGACTTGAGGCACCCAGAACCCTGCTGACTGCAGGTCTCCTGGCCCAATCCTGCTCTTCCCAGCACAAGCCACTGGTGAGGGCTTGGAACCTTTGGTGGCAGTTGTGGCAAGGCGTGGCGTGGGTGGTTCGGAATTCTCAAAGGGTGGCCAGGGCTTTGAGAAGGCATGTAGACCCTGGAGACCTCTGCCACACACTGGGCAGTAGAGCCGTGAAGACCTGGGCCCTCAGTGATGGCTCCATGCTGGTTCCCAGGGACCGCACCTTGTCAGATAAGGCAAAGGACTTAACAGCCCTAAAAGGTGAGTGAAGACCCTGCGGAAGGGGGGTGGAACTCTTAGAGACCCTGGAGCAGTGCCTCTTCCTTCTATCCTAAAGGACCAAGGGAAGATATCATGTTTGGCCAATGGGAAATGCCCACTTTGGGGAAGTTGGGAAAATTTAGGGCCCTTTGTAGAGGCCTGTGTATATAATAGGAAAAGGCTATTCACAGTTTGACCCCCAACCTTTTAAAACTTTTGCTACATCTGAACATTCCAGATGTCAGGAGGTTGCCGAGGTATGGCAGAGTTAGATTGGGTGGGTTTATGCAAATACCACACCCTTTTGTATAAGGCACTTGAGCATCCACAGATCTTGGTATCTGTAAAGGGTCCTGGAACCAAATCCCTTTTGGATACCAAGGGAGGACTATGCTACTATCACCTCTGCTGTAGCTACCATTACTACCATTCTTGCTCATCGTTCACACCAGGCTCCATCCTCTGAGGATGGCTGTGTAGGCTTTACCAGACACAGATTGTTCTCACTGGGACAGTATGGGAATATTTAGATTAAATGTGCATATACAAGAATAGTTCCAAAATTGTGGCTTTACTTTAAAAATTGACTAAAAGTAAAACCAGAGGTTAAAGTTCCCTAAATCCAGTTATTTCTACCCATTGGTAAAATTTTTGAGCACATATCTCTAATTCATTCTTATTAAATTATATATGGTAACACTTTTTTAAATATTATTTTTAGTTGTAGTTGGACACAGTATCTTTATTTCATTTTTATGTGGTGCTAAGGATCAAACCCAGTGCCTCACATGTGCTACCACTGAGCCACAACCCCCGCCCATGTAGTAACTTTTTGATAATTTATAAAGCTTGTAAAACACAAGTGAAAATTAAAAAAAAATAAAAAGCAAGAACTTTTTTAAAAAATATGTACATTTCTGTGATTACAAAAATATTAAAAACTAATAAGTATAACTGAATAGGTATTTATCTTAAATCTAGGTTCAGTGCTTTGAAAAAAACAGTAATTTGAAGAACTGATTTTAGGTTTCATTTATTTCCACACTTGAATTAATGACTATCACAGAGAAAACTATTCTCAGGAAGATGAGCTTATTAAAACAGAAAAAAGACATCTGTGGTAAAGGTTTACTAAACCTTGATCCATGTGCTAATTATGTAGAGGGTTTTTGGATGAAATCCAGCAAGGACAGATTCATTTATTTACATGAATATCTGTGTTATTCAGCTTTCCTTTGCTATAACAAATACCTTGGGTAATCAATTTAGAAAAGGTTAATTTGGCTCAATTTGGGAGATCCTAGTCTATGATTACTTGGGCCTATGGCTTTGGGTCCATGGTGAGACAATGTATCATGGAGGAACTGAATGATAGAACAAAACTGATCACCTCACGGCCTGAAGCACAAGAGAGAGGGGCAGGCTGGGGTCTCACTATCCCCCTTATGGGCACATCCCCAATGACCCAAAGACCTCCCAGTAGGTCTCACTACCTCTCGATAGTACCGCACTGGGACCAAACTGTTAACATATGGGCCTTTTGGGGGACCTTTAAGATCCATATTATAGAAATATCAATTTATTTGGAAGCTAATTTTTAAATGTTGCCTTTTTCCATGTTTTAATTGCTTGAGATCCACCAAGCCTCTTATTTCAGGTTTATGTGATTGTGAGGGTGAAGAAATACAATGTCTGCAGAGTAAGCTGACAGAATGGAGACCCAGGGAAGAGCTGCTGTTGTGGTACAAATCCAAATCCCATGGGGAGGCAGAATTTTTTTTAAAAACTTTATTGATTTATTGCAGTACTGTGTTAAATCCAGGGGTTCTTTACCACCAGTCTACATCCTAAGCCCTTGTTTTATTCTTTGAGACAGGGCCTCACAAACTTGCCCAGACTGACCTCAAACTTGTGATCCTCCTGCCTCAGACTTCTGAGTTGCTGGGATTAGAGATACTGACTGAAAACTTTATTTTTTTAAGAGTAGTTTTAGTTTCATAGCAATATTGAGCAGAAGAAACATAGAATGTCCACATGTCCCTCCTCCCACACCTACACAGCATCCCCATTATCAACACCCCCCATCAGAGTGGTCCATTTGTTACCATCAATGAATATATATGGGCACATTGTTATAACTCAGACTATACCTTAGGAGTCACTCCTAGTGTCGGACTATCTATGGATTTAAATAAGTGTATAATGACATGTACCCACCATTGTAGTATAATACGGAGTCAATTCACTGCCCTAAAAATCCTCTGTACTCTGCCTAGTCATCCACCTCAGTCCCAAACCCCCTGGCAAACACTTATATTTCTACCATCTCCATGGTATTAATTTTCCCAGAGACAATAGACTATGTAGCCTTTTCAAATTGACCTTTTTTTTTTTAGAAATATGTGTGTAAGTTTCCTTGATGTCTTTTCACGGTTTGACAAGTTATTTCTTTTTAGGGCTCAGCAATATTCCATTATGTGGTTGTTGACCTCAGTCTTTTCCTCTTAAGGACTTCAGCTGATTAGATGAAGTCTATGCGCACTGTGGAAGGCAGTCTGCTCATATAAATGTTAATTATATCTAAAGAATACCTTTACAGAAATAACTATAGACGGGTGGCTGACTGACTTTCCGGGTATGATGACCAAGTTGACACATAAAGTTAATCACCACAGAAAGTGGGTCTCTGTTTCTCCTCTCTCCTGTGGTCTCTGTGTGACCACCAAATGAATCTAAAGGGAGAGAAAAAATGATCACAGTTGGGTTTTAGAAAGATTTCCAGGCTGCATTATGAGGAGTATATCATGGAAGGCTGCTGTCATGGGCAATGGTGAGAAAGAGGAAAGATGAAATGGGGTCAAGTCAGGCAGGATGCAGAGACCTCAGCGACCAGTGAGAACACAGTCCCCAGTGAAGTTCCAGCTTCTCTTGTGTCATTCATAGGTCTTCAACCAAGACTTGAGAGTATCTGTGTCAAAGATAAATAAAGCCAGTTAGGGTTTTAATGAATAATATACTACACAATACAATAGTTACAATAGTGAAGACGGTCCAGCATGAACCAAATTCAACTCTGTACAACAATGACAGGGTATTTTAAAGGGAGAATTGAACTAGTGAGAAGGGAGGACGTGGGAAGGGCTGAGGAAGGAAAATGAAAAATTACAAAGTTAATCGTCCAAGTTCAGGTTCTGTCCTCCCACAGAGACTGAGACAGAGGTCCTGTCCTTCCTAATGATTGCATTCCAAAGCAATGGCTTTCAGGTCCTTGAGAAACATACTCCTGGGTTGTAGGAGATGCACACTTCTATATCCCAAGGGACAGAGGAAAGACTCACAATGGTAAATCCCTCAAGAAAGGGAGGGCAGACCCTCTCATCAAATGTTAGCTGAAACAAATGGTGAATTCTTTGAGCAGTCTTGAGTTTTCTGAGGTGGGTACTATAAGGGGAGGGGGTGGGTTCATCCTACAGACATGACCTTGAACGGTTGGAAACCATGTGAGTGTTTGTTCAAGTCTTTTAATGTGGAAAAGAGCAATAAACAAAATCACATGTGCAGTTTTTATAGGCCATAGTTGAGTTCTAGTTGAGAAGGAGGTTCAGCAGAGCCTGCCTAGAGCTTGGTCCAGAAGAGAGTCTGTATGATTCACTGCTGCTCATCCCCCAGTCAACCTTGGACCTAGTTTTGCCAATTCCCTCAGCTCCAGATTTGGCATACCTAAGGAAACCCTCAGGCTGGGCTTCCAGCATCTCTACCTCAGACTTCTGCTGGCCCAGGGGAGGAGTGGAGCCAGATAGCATCTGAGTCCCCAGGATGGGTTGAAATCCCTTGACTCCCTGTGGTGAGATGAAGAAACCCCATGCCTGAAAAAGAACAGGTAGGACTAGTCATGAAGCAGCATATGTGGCTTCTAGCTAGGTCCCCACCTTTACATTCAATGACTGGCCATGTTGTTCAGCCACAGCCACTCCCTATATCCCTGTGTCTGCTCTCCTCATGAGATTTCCATCAGGCTCTTATGGTTTTGAGGAAGCATGAGGTAAAAACATATTCACCATGTTAATTAATCCCAGACGAACATTACAAACTGCAAGAGCTACAACGCATGCTAAGGGGATTGTTGACTGTGCTCCTTGTACTTCCCAGGAGACAGGAAAGGAGGAGGAGTCTTTGTAATTTAATCAGGCTCCCATGGAGAGTCCATGGAAAAAATAAGTCCAAGGTCCCTATGTCCTCCTTACTAGAACAGAGCTTTCTCTTTCAAGTCCTGTGGTAATAATATTTTCCCAAGACAACCAAAGTGTTCCCCATATTCAGTGAGGGAAGAAGAGTATAATTATGATGAGATGTACTGATGAAAATCAGGGGCCAGAGTAGGGGCACAGCTCAGTGGTAGACACAAGCTTAGCCTATGTGAGGCCCTGGGTTTCCTCTCCCCCAACCCTGGAGGAGGAGATGGAGGAACAGGAGTAGGGGAAAGAGGAAGAGGAGGTTGTTAGTTGAGAACCTTTAAGGAATGGAATTTTCATTTTCTCCGACAGCAGCCAGGCTAAATAGCTCATTCTACATAATCTGTGATGCTATTTTATAGATGTTAAATTGTTATTTCAACTTGAAATAATATGGACTGTTTGATGCTGATTTGATTGAGTTCAATACACCTGTACTAAGATATATATTGAATTCTCTTCTCTCATCATACCATTTCTCTCTATTCAAATGGTTATAGAACCTTCTTAAATACTACCAGGCCAGTTCATAGAGTTGATGCATCATTTATTTATTAACTGCTGTTCTTTTTCGTTCTCTGCCACATTTAAGTTAATACTGTTCAGCATCAACACAGTCTGAAAGTTGAGTCCTCAGCTATAAAGTGGTCATGTAGATAATCCAAAACATGCTAATATAAAAATGTTTACAAAGTTCCCTAAATGAGAGCATGCTGTTAGAGAGAAATGATAGGAACTCATCACTGACATAGGAATATGCAAAACAGTGGGTTCCTCAATTTGAAAGCATCATATAGTTACTTCATTGAATTTTGTACCTGAAGGAAATTGTGAGAGAAACAAGTGTTTCTCACGTGACACCATGAGATGTCTGTCATTGTTATTCTCTCCATTAATTCTAAGGAAATACCTGGAGGTATCAAATGACAAGGTGTTGGATGCTAAAAAGGGGAATCTGTTTTATAAATATATCCATTACTTTGGGGGTGCCTTGATTGGGTGTATGTACTATAGATAGAAAATTTAAACAGGAAATGTAATCCGCACATTCTCTTGGAATACAGCATATCAACAAGATGACCATACAACTTGGTTTGTCTAAGGTCTCAGTTGTATTTATGACCATGGTGTTCTTCCCATTTCAGCACTGGACATGGTTTTTCCATTTTTAATGAAGTATTTTTTATTAATAGCTACAGGAGACACTGTGGCAGATCTTTACAGCAGTCCACTTATCCATCAGAGGGATCCCAGGATCCCCAGTGGATACCTGTAGCCACAGATAATACTGAACCCTATAGAGACCATGTGTTTTCCTTAGGTCAAGGATTTCCAACTCCTCATTTAAATGAATGACTATATAGCTTCTCTTTGGTGTGTTTAACTATACAGAGTGGATCCCCTGGACAAAGGGATGATTCACACCCCAGGCAAGACAGAGAAGGATGGTGTGGGATTTAACATGATACATAGAATGGTGCTCCAGTTTAAATTTAAGAATTGTTTATTTCTTGAATTTTCCATCTAATAATTTTGAAACCTGGTTGACTGCACATAACTTAAACCACAAAAATAAAATCCATGGATAAGGATTACTACTATACTTGTGCTTCAAATTTCTGCCACAGTGTTTCCTAAGTGCATATGAGATACTGGTGCTGCACAACAGCCTTAATGGGACCCAGGCTCACAGTAGGCCCAGGGCCAACCCTCCACTGGCAGGGCAGACACACACCAGAGCCCAGCCTCTTGCACAGCACTGTCTCTTCCACCAGCAGACTACTGCGAGAGCCCAGACCTGGCCTAGATCTACCCACACCGACTTGTGCAGGACCCAGATCCAGGGTAGATTCGATTTCGCTCCCCACCCCCATCCCCACTCCCTGTCGACCTGGGAGCCTAAGCCTAACCCACTTCCAAATTGGAACACTGTAGTCATCTCCATAGCCTTCCCCACACAGTAGCTTCTAACTTTTTGATAGGAGACAGGGTCTACAAGCAGCTGCATCTCAGAGCAGGCATCCCAAAGAGAGTGTGAAGCCGACCCTTTCAGCTCCATCTCTGTAAGACATTGCTTCCATCTTGGGGCACCTTAACTATTATCTTGATTTACCTTGGCTATTGCCATCACCACGTTTAGCATACATTGAGGGACACCAGCAGAGTCAGGAAGCCCAACATAAAGGTGAGGTACAGACAATCTGCATGGGTACTGCAAGAATATAAGGAAGAAACTGTAATATCTCAGATCCATGCTGCAAGAAAGGAAGACATATAGACAACATGCAACATGAAAAAACAAGGGAGGAAAGTGCCCCAAACAAGCCAGCATACTATAATAACAGAACCTGTGAACAGCAAAGATGATGAAATGTCAGAGAAGGAGTTCAGAAAGTTCATAATTAAAATGATCTGTGAATTAAAGAATGACCTAAATGAGCAAATACAGGCAAAAATTGATCTCTCCAACAAAGAGATCAGAGAGCAAATAGAGGTAGCAAAAGATTACTTCAAGAGGGAGAGAGAGACTCTGAAAAAAAAATAAACAGGCAGAAATTCTTGAAATGATGGATACAATAAACCAAATAAAAAACTCAATAGAAAGCATCACCAACAGACTAGAGCACTTGGAAGAAAGAACATCAAATAATGAAGACAAAGTTTACATTCTGGAAAATAAAGTTGACCACACAGTGAAGATAGTACCAAATCATGAACAGAACATCAAGAATTGTGGGACAGCATCAAAAGACCACATATAAGTGTTATT
This sequence comes from Marmota flaviventris, assembly GCF_047511675.1. Lineage (NCBI taxonomy): Eukaryota > Metazoa > Chordata > Mammalia > Rodentia > Sciuridae > Marmota > Marmota flaviventris. The sequence continues at coordinate 137,460,167 of NC_092503.1, forward strand.
GGGATAGAGGAAGGCACAGAGTTTCAAACCAAAGGAATGCACAATCTTTTCAATGAGATAATATTAGAAAATTTCCCAAGCATAAAGAACGAATTAGAAAACCAAATACAAGAGGCTTAGAGGACACCAAATGTACAAAATTACAACAAATATACACCAAGGTACATTATAATGAAAATTCCTAGCATACAGAATAAGGATAGAATCTTAGAAGCTGCAAGAGAGAGGAATCAGATCACATATATGGGGAGACCAATTCATATCTCAGCAGACTTTTCAACCCAGACCCTCAAAGCCAGGAGATCGTGGAACAATATATACCAAGCTCTGAAAGAAAATGGATGCCAACCAAGAATCTTATACCCAGCAAAACTAAGCTTTAGATTTGATGAAATAAAAAACTTCCATGATAAACAAAAGTTAAAAGAATTTACAAATAGAAAGCCTGCACTACAGAACATCCTCAGCAAAATATTCCATGAAGGGAAATGAAAAATAATGATGAATATCAGCAGAAGGAGGGATTACACTAAAGGAAAATCTAATCAAGAGGAGAAACCAAGTCACATTAAACACCAAAAATAAACAAAAATGGCTGGGAACACAAATCTTATCTCAATAATAACCCTGAGTATTAATGTCCTAAACTCATCAATAAAAAGACATAGACTAGCAGATTGTATAAAAAAAAAGACCCACCAATATGCTAACTCCAAGAGACTCATCTCATAAGAAGAGACATCCACAGACTGAAGGTGAAGGGTTGGGGAAAACTGTACCACTCATATGGACTGTAGACGCAAGCAGGGGTGTCCACTCTCCTACCAAATAAAGTAGACTTCAAGCTAAAGTCAATCAAAAAGGATAAAGGAGGATACTACATACTGCTCAAGGGAACCATACACCAACAAGACTTAACAAATATAAATATATATGCCCCAAACAATGGAGCATCTATGTTCAACAAACAAATTCGTCTCAAGTTAAAGAGTCAAATAGACCACAACTCAAAAATTTTGGGTGACTTTAACACACCTCTTTCATCATTAGATAGATCTCCCAAACAAAACCCTAATAAAGAAACTATACAACTCAATAATACCATCAATAACTTAGACTTAACTGACATAAATAAAAAATTTTAGCCTTCAACGAGAGAATATACCTTCTTCTCAGCAGCACATGGACCCTTCTCTAAAATAGACCATATATTACGTGACAAAGCAACTCTTAGCAAATATAAAAAAGTTGAGGTACTACCCTGCATTCTATCAGATCATAATGGAATGAAATTAGAAATCAATGATAAAATAAGAAATAAAACCCACTCTAACACCAGGAGACTAAGTAATATGCAAAACACATCAAGGAGGAGACTAAAAAAAAAATAGTGGTGAATGAGAACACAGATACAACATATCAAAATCTCTGGGACACTATGAAAACAGTTCTAAGAGGAAAGTTCATTGCATGGAGTTCATTCCTTCAAAGAAGAAAAAGCCAACAAATAAATGACTTAACACTACAAAGCCCTAGAAAAAGAAGAACAAATCAATACCAAAAGCAGAAAATAATTAAAATTAGAGCTGAAATCAATGAAATTGAAACAAAAGAAACAATTGAAAAAATTAATAAAACAAAAAGTTGATTCTTTGAAAAAAATAAATAAAATTGACAGACCCTTAGCCATGCTAACAAAGAGAAGGAAAGAGAAAACTCAAATTACTAACATACATGATGAAAAAGGAAATATCATGACAGACACTACAGAAATACAGAAGATAATTAGAAATTATTTTGAAAACTTACACTCCAATAAAACAGAAAACATTGAAATCACCAAAAAATTTCTAGAGTCATATAATTTGCCCAAATTGAATCAGGATGATATTCCTAATTGAAACAGATCAATTTTAAGGAACAAAATAGAACATCAAAAGTCTACCAACCAAGAAAAGCCCAGGACCAGATGGATCCACAGCTGAGTTCTACAAGACCTTTTAGGAAGAACTAATACCAATACTCTCCAATTTATTTCAGGAAATAGAAAGAGGCAGTACTTCCAAACTCATTCTGTGAGGCCAATATCACCCTGATACCAAAATCAGGCAAAGACACATCAAAGAAAGAAAACTATAGACCAACATCTTTAATGAACATAGATGCAAAAATTCTCAATAAAATTCTGGCAAATTGAATACAAAAACATATCAACCCACTTGAATCAAAGTGTGGAATATGATATGTCAAGAAATTTGTAATGTTTTGAACAACCAACAATAAAAAATTAAAAAAAAAAATATCAAAAAGATCCTGTACTACAATCAAGTGGGATTTATCCCAGGGATGCAAGGTTGCTTCAACATATGGAAATCAATAAATGTAATTCATCACATTAATAGACTTAAAGGTAAAAATCATATGATTATCTCAACAGATGCAGAAAAAGCATTTGGCAAAATACAGCATCCCTTCGTGTTCAAAACACTAAAAAAACTAGGGATAACAAGAACATATCTCAACATCATAAAGGCTATCTATGCTAAGCCCAGGCCAACATCATTCTAAAGGGAAAAAAATGAAAGCTTTCCCTCTAAACACTGGAATAAAACAGGGATGCCCTCTTTCAGCACTTCTATTTAACATAGTTCTTGAAACACTGGCCAGAGAAATTAGACAGATGAAAGAAATTAAAGGGATACACATAGGAAAAGCAGAACTCAAATTGGCAATATCTGCTGATGACATGATTCTATACCTAGAATACCCTAAAATTTCCACAAGAAAATTTCTAGAACTAGTAAATGAATTTAGCAAAGTAGCAGGATATAAAATCAACACCCATAAATCAAATGTATTTCTGTATATCAGTGACAAATCCTCTGAAAGGGAAATGAGGAAAACTACCCCCTGTACAATAGCCTTAAAAACAAAACAAAAAAATACTTGGTATCAACTTAATGAAAGAAGTAAAAGATTTATATAACGAAAATTACAGAATCCTAACAAAAGATGTCAAAGAAGACCTTAGAAGATGGAAAGATCGACCTTGCTCTTGGATAGGCAGAATTAATATTATCAAATTGACCATACTACCAAAAGCGCTATACAGATTTAATGCAATTCTGATCAAAATCCCAATGGTATTCCTCATAGAAATAGAAAAAGCAATCATGAAATTCATCTGGAAAAATAAGAGACCCAGAATAGCTAAAACAATCCTTAGCAGGAAGAGTGAAGTAGATGGCATTACTATGCCAGATCTTAAACTATAGTACAGAGCAATAGTAACAAACTATAGTACAGAGCAATAGTAACAAAAACATCATGGTATTGGCACCAAAATAGACTGGTACACCAATGGTATAGAATAGAGGACACAGAGACTAACCCACAAAATTACAATTATCTTATATTAGATAAAGGTGCCAAAATCATGCATTGGAAAAAAAACCTTTTCAACAAATGGTGTTGGGAAAACTGGAAATCCATATGCAACAAAATGAAATTAAACCCCTATCTCTCACCATGCACAAAACTTAACTCAAAATGGATTAAGGACCTAGGAATTAAACCAGAGACCCTGTGTTTAATAGAAGAAAAAATAGGCCCATCATGTCGAATTCTCCATCATATCATATTAGGCCCCAACTTCCTTAATAAGACTCCTTTGGCACAAGAATTAAAAATCAAGAATCAATAAATGGGATGAACTCAAACTAAAAAGTTTCTTCTCAGAAAAAGAAACAATTTGTGAGGTGAATAGAGAGCCTACATCTTGGGAGCAAATCTTTACCCTTCATACATCAGATAGAGCAATAATCTATAGGGTATATAAAGAACTCAAACAGCTAAGCACCAAAAACACAAATAACCCAATCAATAAATGGGCCAAGGATCTTAACAGACACTTCTCAGAAGATGACATACAATCAATCAACAAATATATGAAAAAATGTTCATCATCACTAGCAATTAGAGAAATGCAAATTAAAACTACTCTAAGATTTCATCTCACTCCAGTCAGAATGGCAGCTATTATGACGACAAACAACAATAAGTGTTGGCAAGGATGTGGGGGAAAAGGTACACTCATACACTGTGGTGGGTCTGCAAATTGGTGCAGCCAATATGGAAAGCAGTATGGAGATTCCTTGGAAAATTGGGAATGGAACCACCATTTGACCCAACTATCCCTCTCCTCAGTCTATACCCAAAGGACTTAAAAACAGCATACTACAGGGACACAGCCACATCAATGTTTATAGCTCAATTCACAATAGCTAAACTGTGGAACCAACCTAGATGCCCTTCAATAGATGAATGGATAAAAAAATGTGGCATATATACACAATGGAATATTACTCAGCAATAAAACAGAATAAAATCATGACATTTGCAGGTAAATGGATGAAGTTAGAGAAGATAATGCTAAGTGAAGTTAGCCATTCCCAAAAAAACAAATGCTGAATGTTTTCTCTGATAAAAGGTGGCTGACTCACAGTGGGTAGGGAGGGGGAACTTGGAAGGAATAGACAAACTCTAGATAGGGCAGAGGGGTGGGAAGGGAAGGGAGGGGACATGGGGTTAGAAATGACAGTGGGATGTGATGGACATTATTGTCTAAAGTGTGGGAGACCATCCTTGCACGTGACTAAGTTTCCTCCCTGGCTGGGTGTGAGGCGCTCAGTCACTTTTAATGTGGCAGAGCTTTCCACACCCTTCTTGAGTTCGAGAGCTTGTCCGTGTGGAGGCATGTCTCACCACTGCCCCAAAGATCCAATCATTGCACCTGACCTTGCAACACTGCCCCCCTTGACCTTCATTGGATGGGATTTCCCCAGAATTCTTTGTTCCCCAATAAAAGGCCTCTCCCTAGCATGCTCTCTTTCTCTCCCTAGCCTCTTCAGTAAAATTTCACTGCCCCCCTGGGGAGCTTGACGCTGAAGGTTCAAGGAGCTGTCCCAGAGCTGGTTTAAAGGTAAAAATCGTGTCTGTGTCTTTAATTTAAACTCCCTGATGATTTTCCCACGATGCCGAACCATTCACACCATCTTTGCTGGCCACGGACTAAACTAAAGTACATGTATGAAGACTCAAATTCGTGTGAATATACTTTGTAGACAACCAGAGATATGAAAAACTGTGCTGTATATGGTGTAATAAGAATTGTAATGCAGTCCGCTGTCATATATTAAAAAATCAATTTAAAAAAGAGAGATACTGATGCTGACCTTCAGGCAGTGTGCACTCAAAAAATAAAATCACATCAGTTATTTGACCAGAGGAGATTTCATATAAAATTGTTCTTTCAGGAAAGGAGAAAAGTAGCATGTGAAAAGGGGGGCAGCTGTAACCTCGAGGCCACAAACAAGTAAATGATGAAAAGTCTGGGGTCTCCGGAGACCAACATGCACGCACATACAGAGTTCAGGCTGATGAAAACCCTTTTGAAGAGGACAAAGCTGCCATGGGAACAAGAAGATGACCACTGGCAAAGGCAGGGTCCGCTGGGGCAGCTGGCCCACAGAAGTTGTCTGTCATAGCAGCAGGGTATGGGCAGGCTAGATGGAGCTGGACTATACAAAACAATTTGCCAAGTAGGCATACAGTTGCTTGAGGTTGCAGCCATTGTGACTACAGAAATGGCCATCACACAGGGACCACGTGAGGGTGTGGCTAGAGATGGTCATCATGGATTGCTGGGCTTCAGCACTGAATAATCTGGGCAGGGCCAGAACCTGGAAGGGAAGTGCTTTTCTACTATGTCCTCCCAGGGTCTCACCAGTACCTTCTATTGACAAATCCCTGCATTGTGACAGCTGGTAAAGTGATAACCTTCCAACTCCAGTTTTACAGACATGCCAAGGAAAGGTGGACTTAGAACTGAGAGACAATAAATTGATGACCAAAGCAACAGTGCACAGGGTCTCACTTTAACCTGTGGTTGAATTCAAAAGGTAATCAGATAATCTGTTTTTACCTCGCTGACACTTTCCTGAAATCCCACACTTCAAAGACAGCATATAAAGAACAAACTCACTGATACAAAACCATATGCTTGGTCATGAGTGGCTGGGTAAAAGTAAGTCTTCTGGACTCTAGTACTGGGAAGAGAATCATTTGATGCTGCCTTCCTGGTCAGCCACTTGCCTGTGCTGTTACTCATGCTTTGGACTTGTTACAGAAAATACAGAATATAGAAAATTATGGCAATGGAAAGAGACAAGCAGCATTGGAGATGGAAAGAGCAAGGTTTATTCACCACCAGTGTGGACTTAATGGAGTCTTTTCCAAAGGCTGACCACTGCCCTTTGTTCTCAGCATCTTTTATATAGTATACACTTCCGAGTTTCAAGACTTTCTCATAAAAAAAAAGACTTTCTCATGCAAGTAGCCTTGAAGGCTCCCCCTTTCTCCAGGCAGCTCTGGTTCCTTCCATAGCTGCTGAACAAGCGTGATTACAGAAGCAGAAACTAGCAGGTTGCAGCTATTAACAGAGATAAAAGGAAACATCTTAGGTAGGAGTTGCAGCTGCATTTTCCTCCATCTTGACGGTCAGAATGCATCTGATGCCTGTAGAAAAGATCAGTTTTACCACTTGTTGGTATTCTCTCATGAGTAATAGATGAGAGGCTGTCTCTTTTATGAACAACCCACATGGAGGCAGAGTCCACTCACACAACTCCAAGGACAGCATGACACCCAAGATTGCATGACAACTCTGGAACATGCCCATCGGATAAGTAAGCATCCTCAGTCCCTTGGTGAGTAACCTTCATCCTCAGTCCCATGGTGAGCAATCCCATTGGCCCCACTGTCCTCCTTCCAAAGCTCTTCCCTCACCCCTCCCTTCTCTGCCCTCCCTCCTCTGGCTCCACTTCAAGGTGCAGAGTTTAGTGAACATCTTAGTTTCTGCCTCCCAGAAAATTTTCCTGAGACTCAGTCCTGTTGGTTTAGCTTCCCACCTTAATCAGACAAATGGAAAACAAGCTTGTTTTGCCCCAGATAATTCTTGTCACATAAGAAATATGTCTAGTTAACAAATTAAGATAAACAAGCATTTATTGTGAAAAGGCAAGTATTGTTCTAGATACAGCCTGTAAGGTCCTTGCTTAGCATCTGGATGGCCATCTTATGTGACAGCCAGCATTTTAAGAAAAATTTCACTTTCCCGCCCAAAGGCATTTCTGAGAAAGGCTCACCACTACTTCATACCAACCCAACCCTTCACCGCCCTCATTAGGACCTGCCCGGCTCTGATCCCTGACCCTGCACCATAAAAGTCCAGAACCCCAAGCCTGTTTTGCCTCTCTCCATCTATGGAGAGACGGCCTCTATTTTTCAGCTCTGACAAATAAATTCTTGTGTGTATCTCTGCCTGGTCTCCGACTTTCATTTCTCGCTCCCCGGTCTCCCGGTTCCTCGCTTTCCTTTCACAGCCGATAACATAGTGCACAGAAGAGCAGAACTTTGCTCTTCAGAAGTTTCTATCCATAGAATATTGCTCAATGAGTCTGTGGTGGTGGACTGGGGTCAGGGCATCAAGACAGAATCATGCTTTATTGTTGTGGGGTCAACACACCTGCCTTCCATAGCAAGGTGATGAGAGACCAACAGGACGTGTCCACCCATTAGATAAACAGAGTCGACCACCTCAAAGACAGCCTGGGAAGCCATGTGTCCATAGTACATCATGTGGGCCCGAGGCATCCCAGCCTAGACACCAAGTTAGGGATGGTGGGTTTTACTCCAAGCAACATAGGAACCTGCACTAGTTTCCTAGGTGGTGATTTGGAAAAAAAGTACCACAAAAGTGGGTGCCTAAAAACCAGCAAAATTGCATCCATAAGAGGGATTGACATCTGCACTCCTGAAATCCTGTGTACTCCCTGTCCAAGACTTTTAGCAACAGTCATGAGATGATTTTGTGTGGGAGGCTGTGTGGAAGGTGCTGAGGCACCCACCACTGCTGCAGGCACCACCGGCTCACCTCTTTCTTCCCTGCACACAGTATCATGAAGATGATGCCATAGAACATGGAGGCCTCTCCTGCCTTCTCAGATGTGATTTCTCCAATAGTTGCCACCCACCAGCAGGGAGAGATTCCTCCTGGCCAAGGTCACAGCTAAAAATCATGTCTACACTGGCTCCAGAGGAGCTGGCAGCTCTCTCTTAAATCACTGCTACCTTAGAAGCCCCCATTTCCTTGTTGGAATTGGAAACATGTCTTTTTTTCTAATGTTAGAATTTACAGTTGGGAAATCTGTTTTCCCTTAGGGCTGGAAATGTCACCTGATCACCTGTTTGAAACCTGAAAAGTAAAGCAAATAATAACAGTGGCAGAAAATAAGCTGGTACTTACTATCAGGCGTGAGGATGTTTCAAAATATTTAACTTTGAACATTTAGCATGGAGAAGAATGAACTCTAAACCCTGGACTCCATGTGTGTCTGTCTGTCCTTAGGATGTTTTGAAGTTTTACTGTTCACCTCTATGAAGGTATATTTCTATTATCCCAAAGTTAGGGCTTTTTACTCTCTTCTTTTGCCAGATGGCACTGCTCAAATGATTTTCAAAGTGAATATTTTAGCCTTCAAAAAAATAAACATGAAATGGCATGGATGGAGAATTATACCCATTTCATTTCATTCACTATTTTGTTAGATGTATAATTAGAATACGTCATCAATCTGGACATTTTCGCAAATATTTTTATCAATCCCCATGTTCTGTATCACTGATCAGTCTGCTCACTGTGGTATGACAATGTTTTTTAAATTCTTTTCCAAATAAAAAATAATCTTTCAATGAAATGTGCTTAGATTTTAAAATGCACATACTCTCTCTCAGGCTCTTTTCAGTAATACAAACCAGTAGTACTTTTGCTTCCAAATGTCTTTAATCTTCAGCTTTATTAGAACAGTATTTGTGTACTTGGGGACAGAGGATTTTTAATTGAAACCCAAACCCCACCACACTAATAAAACATTTGTGTGATATGGCAATTGGAAGGTTATTGAAAGGAAATTCAGAACCAGATCTTGGTTCACTCAAGAAAGTTAATAAGCCTTAGCCTTATTTGAGAGATAGGAACCTAGAAGGACACATGCTGGTAAAATGAATAATTTTAAAATGATATACTTTTACATTCTATGTTCCAGGTACTATTCTAAGGGATTAACTTGGAATAACTTCTGATTCTTATAATCTTGGGGATAGGTGCAATTATAATATCCATTCTGTATATTTAAAAAATGAAGGATAGAGAAGTTAAACGACTTTACTTGTCTAAGGTTACATCAATCACAAACACTGGTGGCAGATTTTGGAGCCCAGGGTTCTAGGGCCAGAATCAGAATGAAACGCAGCCATTTGCTCTGAGATCCCAAGAACTTCCTGGCATAGTTGTGACTGATCTTAATTCCATCCCATTTTCTACTTCAACTAACACTTTAGAGAATCACAAGGATCTTCTTGGATCCATCTCTTCCCAAAGCATCCATCCAGTTGCCCCACTGGTTGGGCTCTTGAAGCTTCCCTATTCTGCATGTGTTCACCATCCCCACCAGCTGGATTGTGACAGGCTGAGGGACCCTGAGGAGTCTTATAGATCTTCCATGTGCCTGCAGAGTTTGAGCTTGGGCAGGGCACCTTGGGTGCTCAGGAGGGCCCTCCTCCCAGTGTTTGACCAGGTCTGTAACAAGCACACGTAAGACTTCTCTTAGGCCTCTCCTTCCAACCTCCCAACTTCCCCATCAAAGCCCAGAGCCACTTGATCTGGCAACATCTGTCTGTCCTCCAGCATTCCTTCTTCATTGCTGTTCTCTTTGAAGGGGGGAAATGAGGTCACACAAAGTGACACCATCTTTCTCTCTTTCCAGAAGCTTCCTCTCCCAGCTGACCTGACTCAAAGCTCTCCAGTCTGACACCTTTCAGACTTACCCCCTCTTTATGTTGAATTCCCATTCAGTTAGAGCACACCCTGTCTCCTGGCTGTCTATCTTCCTCTTATCTGACATTCGTGCATGGAATCATTTAGACTTTTAGAATTTTGTCATCAGGAACAAAAGCTGTTACAGACTAGAGTAGGCTTGGTGATGGGATAGGACAGAGTTCTTCCAGGACCACATGGATGGGGGAAAATGTAAATAGTTGTGAGCAGTTTTAGATGTGGTTCTCAAAGTGTAGTCCTAGCACCAGTGGTGTTAAGGAAAATATGGAAAAATAGGGAACACTGGCATTGGAAAGAGAAGAGCAGCCCGTGGAGATGTAGAAGAGCTGCAGGCTCAGCAGAGCCTCCTCCAAAGGCTGAGCACTGCCCTTTGTTCTCAGTATCTTTTATACAGTACAGACTTCTGGGTTTCAGGACTTTCTCATGCAGGTAGTCTTGAAGTCTCCCCCCTTCTCGAGGCGGCTTCTGTTTCTGCCACAGCTGCTGAGCAAGCATGATTATAGAAGCAGAAACTAGCAGGTTGCAGCTATTAACAGAGATAAAAAGAAACATCTTAAGAAGGATTTTCCACTTCAGACTATGTATGAGAAGCTATCCTTTGGTAAACTCAATGGAAAACTATAGTTTGGACACATAGAAAATACATATAGGGAGGGACTGAGGTTGTGGCTCAGTGGTAGAGGGCTTGCCTAGCATGCATGAGGCACTGCGTTCAATCCTCAGCACCACATAAAAATAAAATAAAGATATTGTGTCCACCTTAAAAAAAAATACATACAGGGAAATAGAAGTGGAAGACTAGTAGAAAAAGAGACCAAACTCTTCTGCTACAATGGTTTTTTTCACTCATTGTATAGTAAACAATCTCTAACCATTTATTTTGTTTAAAATACAAGGAAATAACAGCAACTCCTTTAAAGATTAATAGTGTTTTGTTTTTAGCACTGGGGATAAAACACAGGGCCTTATGCATGGTAAGCACATGCTCTACCACTGAGGTACACTCCCAGAACCAAGTTAGTAATTATTTATAAGAAATTTTTTTCCCAAAGACAACAATCTAACCCATGTGACAGCAAAGGATATATTTATATATGAGTTTGTATAGCACACTTACCGTTTGATCAACTGTGATTCTAAAATAATTTTTAAATTAATTTCTAAATCTGTTTGCTGCCCCCACCCAGCTCAGGCAGCTGAACTAAGATGGCATGTGTGAATTTGCAGGCACAGCAAATAAAACACAGACACGATTTACCTTTACACAAGCTTCAGGTCGGCTTCCCCCACTCTTGGCCTCAGGCTCTCCAAAAAGGAGAGAAAGAGAAAGTCATGAGAGGTTGGAGAGAGAGAGAGAGAGAGAGGATGTCAGCTTTTATTGGGGAGGACTATTGTTCTTAGAAACTTCTATCCAAAAAAGGTCAGAAGAGGCAGGACTACAAGGGAACAAGTGAGTGTAACTCAACCCTAGGGGAACTTTCCACAAACAAGACCTCCTTGCAAGAGCATGAGAAGAAAATTACCTCTAGATAGGGAAGAGAGGTGGGAGGGAAAGGGAGGAAGAAGAGGAGTTGCACGAAAGATGGAAGGAGACCCTCATCGTTATACAGAATACATGTATGATGTTGTGAGGAGAAAAAAAAAAAAGTGTGTCACATTAGATTGGATAGAGAGAAGTGATGGGAGGGGAGGGGAGGGGAAGGGGTGATAGGAAGGGCAGCAGAATAGAATAGACATTATGATTGTTGTATGTATATAGATGACTGTATGATCAGTGTGATTTTGCAATCTGTACAATCAGAAAAAAAATGAGAAATTATACCTCAATTGATTCAAATGTATGAATTGCCAGAACTTGCCTAGCATGTGTGAGGCACTGGGTTCGATTCTCAGCACCACATATAAACAAATAAATAAAGGTCCATCAATACTAATAGGTTTTAAAAAAATGTATGAATTGCCAAGATCATTGTAATGTCATATGTAGCTAATAAAAAAAAAGAAAAGAAAAAAGAAGAAGACCTCCTTCTATCCAGGTGGTCTTGGACCAGGTCATAACAAATGCAGTGGTTGGCCAGAGCCTGAGCCATCAGGGACTGGAAGGTGTGGTCATTCAGTGTGGCTCCACACATCTGTTGTTTTCAAAAAAAAAAAAAAAGGTGAATCTACCCTTTGGTAAACTCAATGGAAAATTATAGTTTAGACACATATGGGCTCCATTAGCTGAATTTATGTTGTGAATTGGCCAAATAAAACTATTTAACACATGCTTTACCCATCATTTATTTTTTATGTGGTAAGAACCCATAAAGTCTACTTTCTTTGCTACTACAATATATTGTTATTAATTGTAATTATGATGTACAATAAGTAAATTTTTAAAATAAATCCATCTTCATTACCTTCATCATCCACTTTATTTTTACGTGTCCTGTTTGAACACACTACACAGGCAGCAAGTCATTTGTAGATGTATGTAGGTGTCATGGAGGTTTCAGACCCTAAATAAATAAATTCTATGTTTTCAGGAAAATGTGCAGATGATTATCTAATCTGATTTCTCTGTGTGCTTAGCTTTTCTGTTTCCTCTAAGCATGAGAAAGGAAATGTTATTTCCAAAAAGGGTATGTTCCATGACCTATACATTCAGAGGAGCCAAAACACTTACTTTCACCATTCACCTTCCCTCTAGGAGAGGGCACATCTGCTTCCCAGAATGCCCTGCAGTTGCAGCAGACACCACCATGTGCAGAAACTAGAGCCAGAGGGATGGGGTGGGGAGGGGCAGTTTCCATCCTGAGAGAGCCACAAGAGCTAAATTCCAGCCTGCCTTTGACCAAGAAAGTGCTTATTTTAAGTGCTTACTTAGGAAATTCTGGGTTTTGTTTTTATTAAGAAATGGTAAGTTTTCCTTAGAGACATTATTTTCAATGTGGCTGTAAGTCGAGTTAGATTTGTGCACGTGGCCAGTCCAAACAGCCTGAATAGACAGGATTACTGCCACCAATGACTGACCTTCCTTCCAGAAAGTCTCCAAATGACAGAAGAATGAATCCAAACTATTCTCTTTTGTTTATCCTTTTCTTTAAGTGCGTGTTTTCTGTCCCTTGTTCCACTGTAGGGCTGAAAACACCGGAAGCATCCTGTTTAGCAATCCCAAAGGAAGAACTTGGAGGACTCAACGGAGACATTTTGGACATTTGAGTACTCCAAGGATACAATAGAGGGCCACCCCATACCAACAAGCCGGGGGACTATGTAGGATGTGTTGCACACCCCTGCACAGATGGCTTTCTTCAGATGTTTTATGAGTTCTTTTCTTCACAACCAAAGTCACTCTCTTCAGATCTTCTCCCAAGGAATGAAGATAAAGGGAGTGGCCAGCTCCACCTGTCCATGTCTCTTATTACCACATTCCTTTAGAAACCTTATCTCACTGAAAGCTTTTCCAGGCACTCAATACATGCATAATTTTATGGTTGTGAATTTTGAGAAAATGAGTAATATACTTTCCCTTGACGTTCTAAAAAATATCTAAATAACTATGAGAAGAATGGATATATATATATATATATATATATATATATATATATATATATATATGAGTCTGGGAATGTTTTTCAAAAGATGAAAAGAAAATGTATCAAAACTTTTGTCTGTAGATAAAATACAATGTTAGAAATGATGTCTATGTCAAAAGGTTCCTATCAAAATGAAATTCACATATGTGAAGGGGTTTGCATTTGGCCTAAAACAAGAAAAACACACACATCCATAAGTGGGCCTAGGGGGTTGGGGGTCAAAGCTGTGCTAACCATTTGTGTTTAATCATCTTGCCATTACTGTGGCAAACTATCTGAGATGATCAACTTACAAAGAGAAAAGGTTTATTTTGGCTTAGTTTCAGAAATTTCCATCCATGGTTGATGGACCTGCTTTTAGGTAGTATATCGTGTCGGGAGCTGATGGAGGAAGCTGTTCATTCATTGTGACTGTTGAACAGAGAGAGATAGGAAGGGGCCAGCATTCCAATAGCTCCTCCAAGGTTATGCCCTCATGACCTAACTTCCTCCAGCTAGGCTTAACCTCTTAAATGTTCCATCCTCCCAATAAATACCACTATTTTGAAACAAAGCTTTTAAGCCACAGAACTTAGAGGATAGTCCAGATCCAAAATATACCTGTAAGATTGAATTGGGATAATTTGTGCCTTGAGTGCCACATTCAGTATCCATGTGGAAATCTGAACCCATGTTCCACCTGATTACAGTTTTGCCCTTTGCCCCAAGATGTGAACTGAGGGAGGGGGAGAATGAAAGCTGAGCCCCAGGGTAGGTGGAATATACTTGGCCTCAACCCAAGATGCCATTCTCCTTTCCCAGACTATGTACTATAACTAAGGGAAGAATAATCCCAAGTCCAAGTACTTTATTTTACATGAGTGTATCCAAAACCAGGCACCTCACGTCCTGGCTCTGGCTACCACATGCATGTGAAAGCCATTCATCTGAGCTCAGAGTGTGGTCCAGCCAGGAACTGGGCTTGTACTGATTGCTGGGGCTTAGTCACTTCAACAAAGAGTCAACTGAAATGACATGAAGTCAAAGGGAGGGACAAAAGGATAGGAGTGATAAGAACAAGAAAACATCTTTGCATATAAATTTAATGACTTATGGGGAAAGAACAGACCCCTCTAAATTCCATAATATTTAAATATATCAGAAAGGCTTATTTTCCTGTGGAGTTTCAAAATAACATTTTTCTGATTATACATGAATACAAATTGTTACTCAACTTTGTGTCACTGTGACAAAATGCCTGAGAGAAAAGGTCGAAGGAGGAAAGGTTTATTTTGGTTCATAATGTCAGAGATTTCAGTCCATAGTCATTTGACTTCATTGTTTCTGGTCCTGTGGTGAGGCAGCACATCATGGCAGGGATCCATGGTAGAGCAAAGCTGCTCAACTCATGGTGGCCAGGAAGCAAATAGAGACAGGAAAGAGCCAGGGACTAGAGAGAGCCTTCAAGGGCTCGCCCCCATGGACCTACATCCTCCAACTAAGCCTCACCTTCTAAAGTGTCCACCGCTTCTCACGGCCCATTAAGCCATGAGATCAGAGCTCTCACGATCCAATCACCTTCCAAAAGCCCCAACTCTGAACACTGGAGACCAACTCTTCAACACATGAACTTTTGGAGGACATTTCAGATCTAAATCATAGCAATTATAGAAAATTTAAAAATGAAAAACATTCGTAAAATTAAGGCACAAATCACCCCCAGGGTCCCAGTGTCTTTCATAAAAGATGGAGAAGCATTTTTAGGTGATTGTTTTATTCCCCTGATATGGAATCAAATTCTGAGTGAGGCCATTTAATAGACAACCAAAGTAATGTAACCCAGAAAGTACCAAAAAGCCTCTCAGAGTAGGACACTTGTTGCTTACGGGTCGCTTACTGTCATAGGTCTGTAGCAGATAGGACCACTGACATTCACCTTCATAATTTAGTACTGTTATGGCCCCCTGGTCCTTATCCCAGAGAAAGGAAAGAAGAGCACCTTGATCCCTGGATGGTTACAAACTTTTCCGCTCAGCTACCACCAGCCCTGGTCCCCTTCTTCCCCCTAGCCAGACCCTTTGCAAGGCTGTGTGGACATTAGGTTGTGGCTACTGGTGGTAGCTCTGTGACACTCTCTGCAGTGGAATTGTTGCCAGAGATGAAAACTTTTTTTTTTCTGAGTCTCTTCTCATTTTTATTTTTTAAAAAAGATTTAGGAATGGGAAGAAATGACTAAGTTACTTTATTTTTTAAATCTGTCAATGCTACAGTAACTGAATAAATAAGATTTTTTAAAGTTCAATGTTTATAGATACTTATTAAAAGTGAATTATAAGCCATTAAATAATAATGATATACACCAGGAAGGGATTTAAGCAAGAAAAGTCATGTCATTTCACCACAAGAAATAAATAAAGACTATAGCTGGAGTTTGATAGCCACAGCTTTAAATCTTTTTTTTTGAACATTTTTTTAGTTGTAGTAATAATACCTTTATTTTATTTATTTAGTTTTAATGTGGTGCTGAGGATCGAGCCCAGTGCCTCACACTTACTAGGCGAATGCTCTACCGCTGAGCCACAACCCCAACCTAGCTTTAGATCTTGTGGTAGAATTCCCAGCTCTGTCAGGTCTTTATGGTAGAATCTTTCTTATGGTTCTTAGCTGGAATAAATAGAAAGCAGTTAGGAAATTTCTTGCCCTGTGATCCTAACAATGTTAAAAAGAAAGTACTCTTTTTTAACAAGCCTGATATGGAAAAGAGAAGGAACAATTACAAATGTTTTGGTGGCACTGAAAATCCTATGAAGATGGGCTGGGGTTGTGGCTTGAGGGTAGAATGCTTGCCTAGCATATGTGAAGCACTGAGTTCGATTCTCAGCACCACACACATTTTTTAAATAAATAAAATAAAGGTCCATCAACAACTAAAAAATATGTAAAAAAAAAAAAAAAAAAAAAAAGAAAGAAAGAAAAGAAAATCCTATAAAGGAGTTTGGTTGTTTTTTTTAAGCAATACAATAAAATAAGATTAGCCAGTTTATCTGGCTGAATTAGACTTTTCCAGTTACAAAGTTAAAATTTCAAATAAATACTATATTTTTCACTTCTTTTCTTGTAGATGATGGACATGGTATAGACATAAATAGCTGCCATACTTCACCTCAGGTGACGCTATGTGCCAAAGTTTACTCAAAAAAAAAAAAAAGGATCTTAGATAATATTCCATTTATAGGGAGTTTTTGAAAATAGCACTAATATGCCTGGCTAACTGGCTATCTACAACATCAAAGTGAACATGAAATTCTAACAATAAGAGGTTTACCAAAGAAATTTGTTGATGGTACAATGGTTACTGTGCTTTTAGTGGAAAGTCTAATAGACATAAGCAAAACTTGTTCTGGGTCAATTTCCCACAACCAATTTTCTGTCACAAATTTGTGTCAAATCTCTATTTCTTTCTGTCTAGACTTTGAACCTAGATTAGTTTGAGAAATGGAATCACTCTAAGGAAACTACATAAATTTTAGTGGTATTTAATGTATATTAAGTGGTATGTGTGTGTGTGTATAAATAAAATGGATGTTCAGGATAAAATGGTATATCAAAAAAATTGAAAACATTTAGGAGGGAGGCAAGGGAAAACATCAATATCAAAAATATTAAAAATGGTAAATGTAAAGCAGGGAGCATCCTATTCACGCCACCAGATATGTCTTCATTAAGTGTACTCTTTCCAGTTGGTGTGAACAGCCCAGATGAATAGAAGAGAAGCCGTGAACTGTAAGGGAGTGGAAACACAAGCCAGGTATAAGGACCATCCAGATTCACCAGACACATCCTTGGGTAGCTCTAGATTGTGCTGGAGTAGGCCAGCAACCAAACAACTTCCTAAGCCCAGTGTACACAGACCAGCCAGGAGACGGAGAATGCCCTTGGCATGGTGGGGGGGGGGGGGGGGGGCGGGGGGTACGAGCTTCGGCAGATACAAGCACAAAGTCCAATCCAAGCCCCAAAGCACATCAAACCTAGACTAACAAAAGGAAAAAGGAACTGGCACTGCCAAAAGTAGTTCCCCAGTAGATCAATTCCACTATTATGTTTTCGGGATCAACAAAATTTCTCCATGAACCTCTCATTTAGTATAAAATGCATGCATTTTGTCACCTTATCAGATTTTGTCACCTTATCAAATGGCTGTCCTTTCTGGTGGAGCATACCAATGTGTGTTTTGGGGTATGGTGATACACTGTCTCCATACTGTGCCATTGTATCAGAAAAGTGCATCATTATAAGTCTTTTCATCTGCCTCATCACTAATGAAGTCTTCCCAGAGGCTTTTATTCAAATCACTTGAATCAATTGAACTGGAAATCAATATTCATACCCAAAGCTGTGCCAACTGAGGCTGCCATGTAGGTGGTGGAAATGAGGCTCAGCACACAAGGAATTAATTATAAATGCTTTAGTGAAACAGTTATCCACTCTGGCATTCAGACTGCCCACCTGTGTCTTCTTGCTCTACCAGCTTCACCTTCAGCTCAGAACACAACACCCTACTCTCCCGGCACCTCCTCTGAGGCACTTCCCCCAGAGCTCACCCTCTTCATAATCCAAGATGGGAACTTTTGATTCAGAAATGGTGGAAACAAAACTGAGCCAAGGTTTGGGAGCACATGCAGGGAGGGCTTTAATTGGGGAATAAGTAGGACTTCCGCTGAAGGGAAACAGCATGATGGAAGAACCAGGCAGCTTCCCTAACAAAGGGAGATGGAAGGTTTTAATTGATATGCGGTGGGGGGGGCTAGGGTCTGGTAATTTACCACCTGCCCAGAGCATGGTTCCAGTTACATTTTTGTATCAGACTCAGACACCAGGTAGTAACAGTAGAGTTGTCCCAGGATTGGCTGAGCTACTCTTGAAGCTGCCACCATCATCCTGTGCAAATGTCCTGGCCTCGTGGCTTGATCTGGGTCTTAGGAAGGACCTTGGATGCTTGTGCTGCTGCAGCTGGTGGAAAAGCACCAGGGTGGCAGAGTAGAAGAAAACACAGAGCAGCTTCCCCCACCAATCAGTGTGTCCACAAGCAGAGCTGAGTGGAACTGACCCAAGTGCTAAGGCAGCAAAGGGGGCAGAGATTAGCATGAAGACAGAGATAACCAGCCTTTTCATTCCATCCCAGTCACCTATCAGACACCTACTGCAGGCCCAATGAAGTCAGTGTTTTCAACAGAAGTGGCCCTCAGGTCCCTAAAAAGTAACCTAGGCCACCTTTATCATTATATCCCACATCAGAGGTGTCATCTACAGTAAAGCTACTAGGAAACCAATAACGTGTCCACCCAGCTGTGTGACCTCCAATATTAGTGATTTTTAAGTTGACTAGGAACAAGCAAAGCTAGAGGGTTTGCTTCAGTTATTCCCCTAGTAATAATTCCATCTTATGCAAATAGTCAGCTTCTGTTTTCATCAGTCTTGATGACAGATCTGTTGAAAGGAACACAAGAGTAGAGAAAAATATTATGCTACTACAAGGGGTGACAGTTTATTATACCTAGGAGTTTATGTCATTGTCCCAGCCTTTTGCCTCCCCAGGTTCTCAGAATCATCATGTTAAAAACTGATCATGCCCCATGTTCAAGTCCTTGTTCCAAGACCCTTGTCTAAATTCTTCAGAAAATACCAAGTGTTATACAGAGGAGGGAGAAGGATGCTATTGTTTGACTGATTTGTCCCCAAAGATTTCTGTTTGCCACAAAGGCTTAGTCCTCAGTGTGGAGATGCTGAGATGGGGGAAGCTTTTAAGAGGCAATCAGGTCATGAGGGCACTGCCCTTGGAAAAGATTAATGCAGGTCTCATGGAACTCGGTTAATTCCTGTGAGAATGGGCTGTTATAGGGGAATCTGGCACCTTCATACTCCACTTGGCACTTATATGCATGCTCCCAATGCTATGATCTCAGTTACCATGAGGCCCTCGCCAGAGCCAAGCAGAAGCCAGCACCTAGCTCTTGAACCTACAGAACTGTGAGCTAAACAAACCTCTTAAAAAATAAAATTCCCAGTCTCAAGCATTGTGTTATTGCAACAGAAAACAAACTAAGACAAAGGGTGAGTTACCAAATCAGCAAGCACTTGCCACCCCCCACTTTCCTTTCCTCACCTCAATCCTAATTTCCATGTTCCCTGACATTCACCAATTCCATTCTGTCACCACAGCTTGAGTACCATAGGTAAAGTGGACCAGGTGCAGAATCAACATATGAGTAGCAGCAGTGAAGTCAGAGGCGGGCAGTGGAGGTCCTCCCCACCATGCCTTGGAAAAGAGAACCTGGCCCATTGGTTTCCCCTGTATTGCTGAATGCTACAACTGCATTTCCAGCAGGTAACATTAGTGGCTGCAGAAACCATGGCCACTTTTTTTGATAATATTTGCCATGAAGAAAGTCACCTGGTATAGACTCACACATTTGTTAGGTTATGTCTCTGACCCCTGGCACAATTTGACTTGTCAAGGTAAGGAGGCAGTATGTGTGTGAATAGACCCATGACCCACCAAACCACAGGGAAGTAGAGATGCACGTGGAAAAGGGACTGATTTCTCACTGGGCCTAGTTACGTGCTCTCCCACCTCCATGGAGTCTTCCAGAGAGCTCACAGAAATTTTAGAATTTTTGAGCTCCCCATAGGAGATTCCTGAGATGAGCCCTCACCCCTCACCCCTCCTCACAGCTCTGCATTCTACTCTAGTCTCTCACTAAAAATGAGATGAGATTTTTCATGCCACGGTGGAGAAGAGAGAGGCACCACTTATCTTCTTATGCCTGGAGAAGGGCCAACAGTGATGGCAGTTATCTGCCCACAGTGAAGCCACAGGGTCCTTCTCAGCTGCAAGGGGGTAGGTGACGGCTCATCCCCGGCAGGGATGAATGAACCCAGCAGCCAAAGTGACCACAGACCCACAGAGAAGGGCAATTTCAGATCCTGGAAAAACATCTCACATGCAAACAGTAGTCGACATGGGTATCCAAAATGGGCCCTTTATTTCTGAATTGTTACACTGCACTAATAAGGTCACTTGGGTCACAGGCACGTGGTGGAGTGTCAGAAGAAAAGTGGGTCAGAGGGTGAAAGCAGAGGACTGCACCCAGAGATGACTGTTTCCTCACGGAGAAGAAACTCGTCCGCAGAACAGAATCCCTCTGGTCCTGCTGTGCTGGATGAAGAAGAGGAAGGGGTGGTCTGCACAGAAGCGCGCAGTGAACCTCATGCACCTCATCATCATGATAGCGGCAGTGGCGGCTGCAGCTTCAGTACCCTCCTCATTGACCTCCACAAAGGACTTGTGCACGACCTTGGACAGATACAGGTCTTTCCTGGATGACATTCCAGAAAAGTCTGCCCTGGCCTCATCGAAGGCATCGGTCATGCCCAGGCTGCGAAGGACTTCCTCCAAATCATAATTTTCCTGTAGCTTAAACCGAGGGAGGAAAACCTCCACCTCCTCTTCATCCATCAGGTCTGGGTTGGTCCACTCTATGTATTTCTCATAAGTAAGTTCCTTCTCCACCTAGAAGGGAGTTGAACATGTCAAGACAGAGCACATGCTGTCACACAGGGCCACGTGCGATAATGGAGATGCTCCATGTTGTGAGTGGGAGCCTCACCTTGGCCAGAGGTGGTGCTAGTAGTAACCAAGGTAAATAGAGCTCAGGGACAGCTCAGCAGGAGAGCTTGCCTAGTATCTGCAAGGCCCTGGGTTCCATCCCCAGCACAGACACAAAAAATAAAACAAAATAAAAGGCTAACTGGGAACGGGGGAAAGCAGCTACACCAGAAACCCAATGCCCTTCCCCTGCCATCACGGCCTCGTTATGGCTTAGTGCTCCTTACCGTTTTCAAGTCAATGTGCTCATCGGGCAGCATGATGATCATATTCAGCTCCTCGCTGACGTAGGGAAGGACTAGAATCTTGGTGAATATTTCCCCTATATAGGTCATTTTAAAAGTAGACTTCTTAAACATCATTTGCACAGGCTTCTCCTCATTCTGTAAGGAAATGGACAACTGTTGAGTAGAAACTTGACCCAGCTGGCACATTGGACTATACCACAGAGGTTAGCCCCTGTGGGCCCCCGGAACACTCTTGACCCAGTTTCTAGGACAGGCCATGAGGTTCCTCCTGAACCCCTGTTATGGTTAGACACCAAGTGTCCCCAGAGGCCAGTGTGTTAACGGTTTATCTACAGTGTGGAGCTATTGGGAGGCACTGGAATCTTTAAAACGCAGGGCCTAGTAGAAGTTAGGTCATTGGGGCAAGTCCTTGGAGGGGACTCTGAGACCTGAGCCCTTCCTCTCCCCTTCATTTCCTGAGAGGTAAATGGTCTTGCTTAATCACGTGCTCCCACCTTTGCCATTCACAACCTCCATGCCTAAAAGCAAAGGGCCTGCCTCATCATGGATGGGAAACTCTAAAAGTACGAGCCCAAATCAATGTGTTCCCTGTATAAGTGGATTAGCACAATATTTGGCACACTGACAGAATGCTAAGAAACCTCCAAACACTGAGGTGCCCAGACTCACACCCAACACCTTTCTTGGTGACTTCACCTAATGACTTTGAACTTAATCCACAAATTTACAGTTCTAGCTGGGACCTCTCCCCTGGACTCCAGGCTCATGTATTATACTGGCTGCGTGACACCCACACTTAGACTAAAAGAAAGTCCTAATGTCACACATGACTATGGGCTCCTTATATCCCCTTCCTGCTCCACCTACACCTCTGCCCATCACAGTGGGCAGTGACACCATGCATCCAGTTGTCAAAAGCCACGGTGCGTCCTTGCTCATGTCTTTCTCTTACACTCTGCATCTCACTCCTTAGCAGATTATGTTGGCTCTACCTTTGAAATACAACCAAAACCTCATCTGTTGTTCTTTCTTCCACTGCCATCACCCTATCCCTGGAGTACAGAGATGACCTCAGAGGGATCCCAGTGAAATGTAAGTCAGATCACACCCCTCTGACTGGACACCATTCCATGACACCCCTTCTCCTAGGAGCAAGATCTGAAGTGCTCAGTACATCCTATAATCACAACAACAGCTCATCTCCCATTCCTTGTCTCTCCTCACCTCTTACTACTCTCCCTCTGCTGGTTCCTACACTCACAGGGGTCTCTATGGAAAATCAGGGTCATTCTATCCCTCACCTGTCCACTCATCCCTACAACCTAGAGGGTGTAGCCTTTGCCTCTTCCTGGTTTTTACTCAAGTATCACCCTCTCAGTGAATGCTTCCTTGATACACCTGACCTGCAGCTGTACCCCCAGCCACAGTTTCCTGTCTGCCTCCTTTGTGTCTCTGCAGCACTTACCACTGCCTAACAACTACTAATGTCTTATTTAAGATTCTGGTCTCTCTCTCAAGAAAATGTAAGTTTCATGAGGCAGACATGTTCAGCTAGTCAATACGGGGCACACAGTAGGCACTCAATTAACATCAGCTGAATAAATGAATAAAAAAATTGATAAGCACAAATAGCAAAGGGCCATCCTCAGACCATGAGAAAAAGACAGAGGACAGTGACCACATCCTACCCTACAATACTGCTTAACTTATGAGTACTCCACAGTTTGATACCAGCAGCTACTATGAAGTTGTTTTTAGCTCCATGCAACAGGCCCAGCTGAGGGAGCTCCCTAGTTCTCTGGCACAGCACACCATTCCGGATCAAATGCAGTAAACCAAAGACATATCTGCTGTCACTTTCTGTCTCCGCCTTGTCGAGCTTGCCTGAACTAGACCTCAGCCACAACAGTCTCCTGCCCTTGGCTCCTCAAACATGTCCTTGGCCAGGACTTGGCACACTTTTTCCACAAATGGGTGGACAGTAAATATTTTGGCATTTGTGCTACAGATAGTTTCTATCATAACTACTGGATTCTACTGCTGTGACACATATAGACAAATAAGTATGTGTGTGCACCAACAAAAACTTTATCTGATAAACTTGATATGGGCCGACTTTGGCCCACAGGCCTCAGGGTGCTGACCCCACCTTATTCAATTTCTCTGCATTCCCCTCCAGGACCCAAGGTCTCCAATCTTATAATAGAAAAGAATCTAATCTTGGTAATTTAATGACTCACTAAATATATAATTATGTTAGTAAGCTTAATCTCACTTAGAAATGAGGAATCCAAATGAAAATCCTTATCAACTCAAAATCCATGTCCCTGGAGACACCCCTGCCACACACTCTGTGGGCTGGTACAGTCAACCCCTGCTGCAGCTCCACCCTCTCCCTCCACTGCAGAAAGCAAGGTAAACTTCTTCACTGCTCTGTATCGAGCAGAAACCATGTGAGAGCAGTTCTGGTTTCCCTCTGAATACAGCGGCAGAATCTCCAAAGAAAGCCTTTTGCTCTCCATCGTCTGTCCTTCCTGCTCCATCCTGCCTGGACAGTGGAGGCAGTATCTGAGCCCTCCTGTGAGCACGAGGAAGAGGCCACAGGCTGAGGGTGGCAGAGCAGGGAGAGCTGGTTCCAAAGAGCATCACCCCAGTGCCACATCAGCCCTGGGTTCTCCTCTCCTCTAGGCCTCCTGGGTGGTGAGATGAGCTGTGAGCTAAATTGCAGAGATCTGAGCTAAACTGCAGAGATCAGATGAATGAAGCCCTAACATACATCTTGTTAAAGATGAATTTCAAGGATAAAAAAATCATATTTTGAGGGGAAAACAGGACAGTTCAGTGCATAATAAATCTCAACACAAAATGTATGTCTTGAAAAACTGAAGGTTCAGATCCAAGTGGACGAGGAAGATCTAATTTATGGTCAGTGATCAAGAACACATTAGTCCACCCTGTCAGCTTTGCAGCATGTCAAAAAAAAAAACTCTATGATTAAAAATACTTTTAAAAAATTGGATTCTGTGAGAGAAAGACACCAGGCCATCAGCAAACAACACCTTCCAAGCTGAAGGTGGTTAAACTCAAGAGTCTAATTCTGTGTATTTATCCCTTTGCTTGTTTTTAAACAAAAATATGTACTGGTGTTATCCTTACAAACAAAAGAAGACTGAAGATCAGTGATTGGTTCAGTATTTCCTGAGCACCAGCTACATACAAGTCAGCATTTATATGACAGCCATCTGCCCTGGGATGGTTTTCCAATAAAAGTAAAAAGTACTTCAACCACTGCAGTGTCTTGGAGAGACCAGCAGAGGGCATAGTGACAGCTTAGATAAAGGGGCAGAAATCAGATACGGCTTCCAGAGGGGACACCACTGTTAAGAAAGAAGTGTGGTGGGGTCCCAGATGCAGAGTCCATTCACCTGTCCCATGCCACCACAGCTTATGGGGTTCCTTATTCACCAAAGCTTGGCTCTACAGCCCAACATCATGAGGGTTGAGGGTTGAGGGTTGAGGCTGCCATTGCTATGAAACTGGCATACTGACACTTCTATCAAGAGACAACAATAAGGACCTGGTAAGATGTCACCAAGGTCACTGTGGCCTGGCTGCACCAGAGGTTTCTCTATTAGGGTGCTAAGAGTTATCCTGTTGCTGAAGTAACAGGGAATCTTGCATGGGATTGCCTATCTTTTATTTCTCCTACTAACAGCCAACTTCTTATGATTATACTAGTCATATAATCTAATACCTCCATATTGTCACATCCTACCTCCTAAACACCTCAGCCAACCCCCCCAAGCGCCCTTCCACCATGAAACTGTAAACCATTATGCAAACCTACTGACTATATGGTTGAAGATAACCAAACTCATCATTTCTGTTTATAGTGACAAAACTGTAAAATATAACAAAAATGTAAAAATAGAACCTAACTGATACATGGCTGTTCATTGAGTGCTATAATATTGAAATCTCCCTCAAAAGTGAGATATTGGTAACCTGTAGGCACACTATAAGACAATAGGACAGAAGCTGTAATACCTCAGATCTACACTGCAAGAGAGGAAGACACATAGACATCATGAAAAAATAAGGGAGAAAAGTGCCCCAAACAAACCAAGACACTGTAATAATAGAATCCATAGACAGTGCAGTAGGTGAAATGTCAGAGAAGGAGTTCAGAATATACATAACTAAAATGATTTGGGAAATAAAGAATGACCTAAGTGAGCAGATACAGGCAAAAATCAATCACTCCAACAAAGAGATAAGCGAACAAATTCAAGTGACTATTGATCACAAAAAAAAAAAAAACAAACAAACAAGAAATCCTAGAAATAACAAGCCAATTAAAAAACTCAATAGATAGTATCACCAATAGACTAGACCATTTGGAAGACAGAACTTCAAACAATGAAGACAAAATATATAATCTTGAAAATAAAGTTGACTTCACAGTGAAGATGGTAAGAAACCATGAACAGAACATCCAAGAATTATGGGATACCATCAAAAGACCTAATTTAGGATTTATTGTGATAGAGGAAGGTTCAAAGATTCAAACCAAAGGAATGCACAATCTCTTCAATGAAATAATATCAGAAAATTTCCCAAGCAAGAAGAATAAATTAGAAAATCAAATACAAGAGGCCTATAGGACACCAAATGTACAAAATTACAACAGATCTACACCAAGACACATTAAAATGAAAATGTCTAGCATACAGAATAAGGATACAATTTTTAAAGGCTGCAAGAGAGAAAAAATTAGATTACCTATAAGGGAAGACCAATTCGGATCTCAGCCGATTTTTAAACCCAGCCTCTCAAAGCTAGGAGTCTTGGAACAAAATATACCAAGTGCTAAAAGATAATGTATGTCAACCAAGAATCTTATATCCAGCAAAATAAAGCTTCAAATTTGATGTTAAAATAAAAACCTTACATGATAAACAAAAGCTAAAGAATTTACAGAAAGCTGTACTACAGAACATTCTTGGCAAAATATTCCATGAGAAGGAAATGAAAATAACTATGAAAATCTGCAAAGGGAAGAACTACAATAAAAGAAAAGCCTACCAACGGAGAAACCAGGTCAAGCTAAATACCAAAAATAAACAAAAATAACTGGTAACTCAAATCATATCTCAATAATAACCCTAAATGTTAATGGCTTAAACTCACCAATCAAAAGACATAGGCTGGTAGAATGGATTAAAAAAAAAAGACCCAACAATATGCTGCCTTCAAGAGACTCATCTTATAGGAAAAGAAGCCCACACATTGAAAGTAAAAGGTTGAGATAAAATATACCATTCACATGGTCTATGTAAGCAAGTAAGGATTTCCATCCTTATATCAAATAAAGTAGACTTCAAGCCAAAGTTAATAAAAGGAATAAAGATGGACATTTCATATTGCTTAAGGGAAACATACATCAACAAGACATAACAGTTATAAATATATATGCCCCAAACAATGGAGCACCTACATTCATCAATCAAACTCTTCTCAAGTTCAAGAGTCAAATAGATCACAACACAATAATTCTGGGTGACTTTAACATACCTCTTTCACTACTGGATAGATCCACCAAACAAAAGCTAAACAAAGAAACTATAAACTCAATAATACAATCAATAATTTAGACTTAACAGACATATATAGACTATTTTATCCATCAACGAGCGGAAACACTTTCTTCTCAGCAGCATGTGGATCCTTCTCTAAAATAGACCATATGTTATGCCACAGGACAAATCTTAGTAAATACAAAAATGCAGAGATACTACCCTGCATTCTATCATACCACAATGGAATGAAATTAGAAATCAATGATAAAATAAAAAATAAAAACTACTCCAACACCTGGAAACTAAATAATATGCTATTGAATGAACAATGGGGTGCAAAAGATATCAAGGAGGAGATTAAAAAATTCTTAGAGGTAAATGAGAACACCAATACAACATATTGAAATCTCTGGGATACTATGAAGGCAATGCTAAGAGGAAAGTTCATTGCATAAAGTTCATACAAGAAAAAGTCAACAAATAAATTACCTAACACTACATTTCAAAGCCTTAGAAAGAGAAGAACAAATCAACCCACAGCAGTAGAAAACAGGAAATAATTAAAATCAAAGCTGAAATCAATGAAATTGAAACAAAAGAAACAATTGAAAAAATTAACAAAAAGTTGATTCTTTGGAAAAAATAAATAAAACTGATAAACCATTGGCCATTCTAACAAAGAGAAGGAGAGAGAAAACTCAAATTATTAACATCCATGATGAAAAAGGATATATTATGAAGGACACTACAGAAATACAGAAGATAATTAGAAATTATTTTGAAAATTTGTACTCCAATAAAATAGAAAATATCAAAGGCATTGACAAATTTCTAGAGGCATATGATATTCCTAAACTAAATCAGGATGATATACACAATTTAAACAGATCAATTTCAAGCAAGGAAATAGAGGTCACCATCAGAAGCCTACCAACCAAGAATAGCCCAGGACTGGACAGATACACAGCTTAGTTCTACAAGACATTTAAAGAAGAATTAACACCATACTTCTCAAACTATTTCATGAAATAGAAAAAGAGGGAACACTTCCAATCACATTCCATGAAGCAAATATTACCCTGATTCCAAAATCAGACAAAATCAAAGAAAGAAAACTCAGACCAATATCTCTAATGAATATAGATGTAAAAATTCTCAATAAAATTCTGGCAAATCAAATACAAATACATATCAAAAAGATAGTGCATCATGATCAAGTAGGGCTTATCCCAGGGATGCAAGGTTAGTGCAACATACGGAAATCAATAAATATAATTCATCACATCAATAGACTCAAAGATAAAATTCATATGATCATTTCAATAGATGCTGAGAAAGCATTTGCTAAAATACAGCATCCCTTCATGTTCAAAACACTAGAAAAACTAGGGATAACAGAAACATACCTCAACATTGTAAAGAATATCTTTGCCCCAGGCTAACATCATTCTAAATGGAGAAAAATTGAAAACATTCCCTCTAAAAACTGGAACAAGACATAGATACCCTCTGTCACCACTTCTCTTTAACATAGTTCTTGAAACTCTAGCCCAAGCAATCAGACAGACGAAAGAAATTATAGGGATACAGATAGGCAAAGAAGAACTCAAATTATCACTATTTGAAGATGATATGATTCTATACCTACAGGACCCAAAACATTCTACCAGAAATCTCCTAGAACTAATAAATGAATTCAGCAAAGTAGCTGGATATAAAATCAACACCCATCAATCAAAGACATTTCTATACATCAGTGACAAATCTGTTGAAAGGGAAACTAGAAAAACCACCCCATCTATCTCAAAATAAATTTAAAAAATATTTGGGAATAAATTTAACAAAAGAGGTGAAAGAACTCTACAATGAAAACTACAACACGTCAAAGAAAGAAATTAAAGAAGACCTTAGAATATGGAAGGATCTATCTTGTTCTCAGGTAGGCAGAATTAATATTGTCAAAATGACCATACTACCAAAAGCACTATACAGATTCAGTGCAATCCCAATCAAAATCCCAATGCCATTCCTTATAGAAATAGAAAAAGCAATCATGAAATTCATCTGGAAAAGAGTAAGAGATCCAGAATAGCCAAAGCAATCCTTAGCAAGAAGAAAGAAGCTGGTGGCATTACTATTCCAGACTTAAAACTATACTACAGAGCAATAGTAACAAAAACAGCATGGTATCGGCATCAAAATAGATCTATACATCAATAGTACAGAATAGAGAACTTAGAGTCTAACCCCAAAACTACTGTTATCTTATATTAGACAAAGGCACCAAAAACGTACATTGGAGAAAAGAGAGCCTCTTCAACAAATGGTGCTGGGAAATCCACGTGTAACAAAATGAAATTAAACCTCTATCTGTCACCATCCATAAAACTCAACTCAAAGTGGATTAAGGACCTAGGAATTAAACCAAAGACCTTGTGCCTAATGGAAGAAAAAATAGGCCCAAATCTCCATCATGTCGGATTAGTCCCCAACTTTCTTAATAAGACACCTGTGGTGCAAGAATTAAAACCAAGAATCAATAAATGGGATGGATTTAAATTAAAAACTTCAGGGCTGGGGATGTGGCTCAAGCGGTAGCGTGCTTGCCTAGCATGCATGCGGCCCTGGTTCGATCCTCAGCACCACATACAAACAAAGATGTTGTGTCCGCCGAGAACTAAAATAAATAAATATTAAAATTCTCTCTCTCTCTCTCTCATCTCTCTCTAAAAAAAAATAAAAATAAAAAATAAAAAATAAATTAAAAACTTCTTCTTAGCAAAAGAAACAATCCGAATGGAAGAAATCAAAGGAAGATTCTACAGAAAATTCTACAGAATGGGAGCAAATCTTTACCACAAGCACATCAGGTAGAGCACTAATCTCTAGGGTATATAAAGCACTCAAAAATCTTAACACCAAAAAAACAAATAATCCAATCAATAAATGGGCCAAGGAACTGAACAGACACTTCTCAGAAGAGGATATACGATCAATCAACAAACACATGAAAAAATGTTCAACATCTCTAGCAATTAGAGAAACGTAAATCAAAACTACTCTAAGATTTCATCTCACTCCAGTCAGAATGGCAGTTCAAGAAATACAAACAACAATAAGTGTTGACGAGGATGTGGGGAGAAAGACACACTCATACATTGCTAGTGGGACTGCAAATTGGTGCAGCCATTCTGGAAAGCAGTATAAAGATTCCTCAGACAATTGGGAATGGAACCACCATTTGACCCAGCTATTCTATTTCTCAGTTTATATCCAAAGGATTTAAAAACAGCATACTACAGGGACACAGCCATATCAATGTTTATAGCAGCACAATTCACAATAGATAATTATGGAACCAACCTAGATGCCCTTCAGTAGATGAATGGATAGGGAAACTTTGGTATATATACACAATGGGACATTATTCAGCATTCAAAGAGAATAAAATCATGACATTTACAGGTAAATGGATGAAGTTGGAGAATATAATGTTAAGTGAAGCAACCCAATCCCAAAAAACCAAAGACCAAATGTCTTCTTTGATATGAGGATGCTGACTCATAATGGCAATGGCCAGGGGAGCATGAGAGGAATGGAGAAACTTTAGATAGGGCAAGGGGTGGGGGGGGGGGCGGGAAGAAAGGGGCAAGTGGATAAGAATGATGGTGGAATGAGTCAGACATCATTACCCTAAATACATGTATGAAGACGTGAATGGTGTGAAAATACTTTGTGTACAATCAGTGACTTGAAAAATTGTGCTCTATATGTGTAATATGAAATGAATTGCATTCTGCCATCATGTATTACAAATTAGAATACATGAATAATTTACTTTAAAAAAAGAGAAAGGAGTGTGAAGGTATTGAGGAGAATGGGGAGGATCCAGGTCCACGAGGACCCTCAAACACCAAATTTGGAGTTTGAACTTTATCTCAAAAGTTCTGAGAAGCCAAGAAAGACCTAAAGTTAGCCTGAGAGCTACACCATCAGATTTGCCTTGTAGATTAACACACCAGAGCAAGTATGGCAGGTGACAGTAGGGGGTGCCAACAGAACCCTTGGTGTCATATAAAAAGAGGATAAGTATGAAAGCAAGGCCCCAAGGCTTCAGGGGGTCCTTGCTGCAGGGCTACCCTACGCCTTGCAAGACACAGGCTCCATGTGGTGGCCTTCATGATCTAGAAACCACCGCAAACACAGGCCCTGTGTCTGGGAATCTCCTTTGTTACTATGCAACATTCACCTTGCTGACTTTAAATGGTCTCTCCTGGGTGAGCTCTTTGTCAAACTGTTTATCCCAGTTTCCTTTGAAGTAGATGGCATTCACGAGAACCAGTTTAGTGTTTGTATTCAATGAACCTGAAGACAGCAACTCTGTAATTTTATCTGAAAGGAAAAATTAAAGAACCAGTTAGCTAAGAGTTTTCTGATGGGTGCATCAGTGATGATACGGAGAGGGGCCCACCTCCTCAAATGGTCAAACACAGAGATAAAGGATCACATATGCCCCAAATAATATAAACAGATATTTGTCATCAAAACAAAGCAACAGTCCTGGCACCAAGAAAAAAAAAAAAAACTTTAAAGTTCTGGCAAGAAAAATACCATCATTTGAATAAAACATAAAATGAACAAGTAGATATCAGTAAGTGAATTAAAGGACTATTAAAAGAAGGATTATAGATTTAAATTTTTGAGGGGCCAGATATGTTTACCCTTATTTAAACACTGCACTACACCACACACACACACACACAACACACACACACACACACGTATGTATTGAAGCATCACGAACAGTTTTGTTATTATTTTTAGTACAATTTTTAACAATACTATTATTATCAACTAAAAATATTTAAATTTTTAAAAAGATGACTGGTTACAAGATGCTCTTTACAAATGTAAAAGCACAGTTTACCCAGACATAGTGGTACATGCCTATAATCCTACTGGCTTGGGAGGCTGAGGCAGGAGGACTGTAATTTTAAAGCCAGCCTCAGCAACGTAGGTCCTAAGCAACTTAGCAAGACCTTATCTCTAAATAAAATATTTTTAAAAGGACTGGGGATTTGGCTCAGTGGTTAAACACCCCTGGGTTCAAAGCCTGGTACCACAATTTTTTTTTTTTTACTTTTACATTAACTTACATTAAAAACCACAGGTAAATGAAGATACTGCTAAGCAACTTGCAATAATGCATGAAAACTGTGAAGCATGAACCCACACTACAAAAGACACAGCCGAGACCTGTCATGTGAATTTTTCCTTTGGTGAAAAGAAAGAACAGCCAACAACAAAAAAATTTAAGTGTGGATTGCTGACTACTGGAAAACATCACGGACACACTGAGAACAGCAGAGAGAAGAAGCTAGAGAAAATGTCATCCACTGACAGTATTTCAGCAGCAGATTTTAAAGTCTTCAAGAAGAAAAATATCATTCTTCATATTTGACAATCTTGTTAAGGAACTGAAAATAAGACTGATTAAAATACTTAAAAACAGAACAGGATGGGACTGCAGCTCAGTGGAACAGCATCTGCTCAGCATGCACAGGGCCAAGGGTTGGATCCCCAGCACTGCAAACAAAGCAACAACAACCCCACCATCAACAGAAACAACAAATAAAAACTATGTTTTTACCTTCTGTCTTTTTAGCTACCCAGGTGTTTATGTGTTTTCTGGACTCCTCTGTAGCATTCAGAAAGTCAAGCTCTTCCATCTCTGCTTGGTAGAATTTCTGGCAGGAATCTTTAAAAGACTAAATCAGAACGACATAATTGCATGGTTCCAAAAATAATTAACACCAACAGTGTACTTCTTTAATGTACAAAGCACAAAAATCAAAAATGTGCAGATTTAAAGATGTAATTTACAAATAAATATGTAGAATGAACCTAAAATCCACCTTCTCAGTTCTTGGCCATCTTTAAATGGCCCAAGTATCAAATAAACTTCATTGCATAAAGATGGCTGGATCTTTATGGGACTTGCTAAGCTTCAAGAGGTAACTGGGAGGAAGCTGGGATACAGTAACTGTGGAGAGAGTGCTAACCCAGCAAGAGCTCAGACACCACTGCGCTCTAGAATGAGAGAGGCTGAACACAGAAAGTAGAACACAGGAAAGCAAGCCATGATGATGACGATGATGATGACGACAACCCTGAAGTAGATCCGCATACGCTGACAATTGAAGAACAAAAGAAAAAAATTGCAAAACAACATATGTTGGATAAAGGCATAAGGCAGGGAAAATTACTACAAAACAAAATTTCTACATGTGCAGGAAGAACATATCAAATCCACAAAAGCTCTAATTCTGGGAGGGATGACGGGTTGTGGGAAAGAGGTTGATGAGGGCTCTTGCTTTGCTGGCTTTATTGCATTCTGCACAAAAAATATACTCACGTGTGACTTGAGTAGTTTTCTAATTTTTTAAATGAAAGGGTGTGAACAAATACATGAGTAACCAGAAACCTGAGTGAATTCACAGCCCAGGCTCTTTCAGCTGCACCACGAGTCCCCCTCCTCCCAACCACCTTGCTTCATCAAAAGCAGCGAGTATGACTTACTGAGAGGAAATCATAAGACTTTTCTCCAAAGAGCCTGTTGGCTGTTCTAAGCAAGTACTGTGTGTCCGTCTTGTTCACTTCAGTGAGAAGGGACTGGAAGCTCTGGTGGACATCTCCACCTCCACTGTTGCTGCTTTTATTTAAAGAAAGTACCTGAAATCAGAAACACAACAAAAACACACCATTGCAGTAGGCCCTGACTACAGGGAACAAGCAAACTATACTAAACTTGGCATAAGAACTGTGCAGATTCAAACCACCAACCAATTAGAGACAAAAAGTATCTTGAAAGCTCATTCTCCAGTGTTCCTCCCAGGTTCCTTCTCCGTACCCTGTCAGTATTGGTCTAGCGGAAATGGCTTTCCACAATGCAGGTTCTTTGTATCTATAGCCTAGCTGGAGACAGGGCTACCAGCCAGACCTCCCATCTCTGTGAACACAGACTGCTCCTAAAAGTTGTAAGGTACAGTTTTTCCCACCCTTAGGTCTGGAATGGCTCTGACCAACAGAATTCAGCAGAAGCAATGCTGTCCAGGCCTGAGCATTAAAACCCCTAGCAGCTGTCCCATTCACTCTTTTGTACCCTGCTGCCATGATGGAAGGAAGTCCAAGCTATCCCCTTGGAGGATTTGCTACACACAGGCTGAGTTGCCTAGAAGAGAACCAAGATGCCAGATGTGAAAGAAGACTCCTGGGACCTTGCAATCCAGCTGCCCATTGCAATAGTAGCGTGAATGACCCCAACTGGTTTATATAACAGGGAGCATTAAGAACTGCCTGTGAGGCCACCGAATCTGAAAAACAATCCACCATTATTATATCTAGCCAGTAAGTTTGGGGATGGTTTGTTTTGCAGCAACAGATAACACATGCAGCAATGCAGAAGTGTTCTAACATAATGAAAATATAAAAAACGTGGTACTGGATTTGGACATGGCAGTTGACAGAGGCTGGAGGTATAGGGATGAAATTACTACTGCAGACTACAGAAACAGGGGCTTGTGATATGGTAGACACTGCTGGGGAAATAAAATGTTCACCTGTAGCAAGAGGTAAGATAGGGCACGTTCCCAACTCCCACATCTGCCTAAGATGCCCGGGAAGCATGTACCTGCCTAAGTTATAGAGTATGGGAAGAGAGAGATGAGCCAAAGAAAAAATTATTCCATTTTCAAGCAGAATTTCAAGGAACTATTTCTAACCCAGGTCTTGATGGGTAGAACATAAAGGTGTTTCTTATCTCGGAGCTCCCTCTCCAGTTGACAAAATGATTCTCAACATAAGAAATGACCTAATGGTAGAGCTCAAATCCATGGCTTCAGGAGCAAGGTCAAGATCCACTTTGTAAAAACCTTGGGACAACAAAGGCAGCATCTTGTAGACCTCTAGACAAAGGGGTTTCTAAGCAACTCAAGGACATTGTCCCACATCACCCTTACTTCCAACCCAATACACAGTCTGTCTCAAACAGGCTTGTGCGTGTGGCTTGGTCCAGTGCAACAGGCTATTTTACTTGAGACCCGGAAATCCTACAATGGTTTTAAAGAAGTTATAAAACCTTGTAACTAAAAGGTGAGACAGTTCAAAGTGAAGAGAGGTCCTTGAACCCCAACTCTCTTTTGGCAGGAAGAAGGCTACAGGAGCAACAAATATGGCCCATTTCTTCTGGAAAAGGAAGGGAGGTGCCAAGCGCTAAGTCCAGAATGCACAGGGGAGTGCCATGGCCTGACATGTGAGGGACCAGGAATGCTCCCCAGGAAACCTAGGTGGAGCCAATCAAGGAATATTCCCACCCTGAGGGCAGAGGAGCCTGGCACACACACCTGGCTGGATTTGGAAATTGCTACAGTTCAGGGACTGCAATGTGCTCACAGGGGTGCTCAGCAGGGGTAGCATGTGCTTCTTGTCAACTCTCCATCCACACCCTTCTGATACCCTCTGATATCCATCCACAGCAATCCCTTTGGGATTTGAAGTGTGGAGAATCAGCTCAATTGACAATTGTCAGCATTTACTATTACTCCCAAAGGACACCAGGTACCTGAGCCATCTGGACTGCGGTGGTTCCGTTTGCCCCCAAGAGGACCATGGCCAGGGCCGAGGAGATGCTGATGGGTGAGTAAAACACATTTTTTGAACTGTCTTCACCCAGCGTTTTCAGAAGGTTTAAGGCAAAGGTGCCGCTTGCTTCCAACAGAGGATCCATGATGGCGAGCCTGGAACGATGGATTTCAGATCAGTATCACATGAACACAGGCTCACAGGCCAACTGCACTTCCCCTCCCGTTAACGCCACTGCTGCTGTGGTGCAATAAGCAAATGGACACACACAGAACTCTGAGGATCTCTTTTGAGGTCTCAAGATCATTTTATGTCCTAATATTAAATGAAAAAGAAGAGTAAAATTTAATACTATGATCCTATTTTGTGAAGACCTGTGCATGGGCAAAGTGTAGACAGGACACATGCACCACGTTACTGCAGTCACTTCCTGGAGTGGGTAAGAGAAAGGGTGATTAACTTTGGCTTCCACATCTGTATTCTTTGTGTGTTGTAAGGACTTACTGTGTCATTTAATTTGAAAATCATTTAAAATTATAAATTCACTTGCAAAGTTAAAAAGACATGACACACAAGTGTTTTTATAATTTGGGAGCGTTCCCCATTTTAGGGTAATCTAAAGCCTTAAAATAAATATGGGAAATAAAACCACATGAGACCCTTCTCTCCTCTAAATCAAATACCCACCCATCACCCCCAACAAATGAGGGTGCACATACAGGCATGCTCAATAGGACACCACTTAACCCTCAGTTCTCTTTCTAGGAAACCTATGCATGGGACAATATCTGTGGAACACTGAACAAGGTCCCCAGACACATCCAGGTCCTAATCTCTGGAACCTGTGAAATTTCCCCCATGTGGCAAAAGAGAATTTGCTGCTGTGATTAAGAATGGACCATTCAGGTGGCCCCCAAGTAGAGTCACATGTAGTTTATAAAAGGGGTTGTCAACCTGAGTAAAAAAAAAAGAGAGAGAGAGAGAGGGAGAGGCTCTCTAGAACAAAAGATTTCCATTCAGAATAGAAAAGGGTTGCAAACCTGGTGGGAAGACTATGAAAATCAAAGATGCATGGGAGTAAGGGTAGGGAGGATGAGACCAAGAGAGAACTTGTAATGACAAATAAGAGCCTAAGCAGCCAGGCGCTGTCGTTCATACCTGTAATCCCACTGGCGTGGGAGGTTGAGGCAAGAGGATTGCAAGTTTAAAGCCAGTCTCAGAAACCCAGCAAGATCCTGACTCAAAATAAAATACACTGGGAATATGGCTCAGAGGTAAAGTGCCCCCAGATACAATCCCTGGTACCAAAAAAAAAAAAAAAAAAAAAAAAGTGATTGGTCTCAAACACCCTTGCTTTATGGCAACAACTGGGCCTTAGAGGCCCATGTTCAATTTTTCTAGTCCAACAATGGGGAATTGAGGTAGGATAGAAAAACTAAAAGATACGTAGAAAACAGACAAAAGGAAGGACATGGAGAGTATCATTTTAATCTGAAAGTCTCATGCCTTATGACAAAGTTCTGCATGTGTTTCTTCCCAGATCTGTCACTCCCCAAGCCAACTGAGCTAATTTCACTCCCAATTTTCTGGGCAATCTGTCAATCTTTCAGTTGATGGAAATTCATCCACTATGAAAATTACCTTGTGCATTGTTGATTGTCTTATGTAAGAAACAGATTAAGCAAAGAGAGAGACGATATTTTAAGAAACATAAACTAGGGTACTTCCAATGTGACTTACCGGTCACTTAGCAGAGATCATATCAGTCTAAGAATCCTGAGAATTCCAGACCATCATAAACCATCTTGTGATCATCACACTGAAGTCCTCCTCACATACCTTCCCATTTCCACCCTTCACCAAATTTCCTTTAAAAGAGCCCGAGAACCCCCAAATCATCTCACTCTCAAGATGACTCACATTCCCCCCTGAATGTCTATATTCCTTGCTTTCTTAAATAAATCTCTGCCTCAGACATGTTCTTCAATCCATTTCTGCACATCTATCAAGAACCCCACTCATCCTAAGTTGAGGTCCACCCCTCCAGAAACTCCTTAGACCTCTTCCAGTGACAGTATAACCTATGTCCTTGTTTCTTTTAATGAAGGAATTGTAAAGTACAAAATCTGAATACTCGAGAAGGAGATGAGTACTGGTTCTGATAGAAAATAGAGTTGCTGCTCAATTCACAATAAGCCAAACTGTGGAACCAACCTAGATGCCCTTCAATAAATGAATGGGTAAAGAAACTGTGGTATATATACACAATGGAATATTACTCAGCAATAAAAGAGAATAAAATTATGACATTTGCAGGAAAATGGATGGAGTTAGAGAATATCATGCTAAATGAAGTAAGCCAATCCCCAAAAGCCAAAGGCCAATGTTTTCTCTGATAAGTGAATGTAAACCAAAATTGGGGGGTGCACATGGGATGAGTGATGGAACTTTGGATGGGCAAAGGGCGGGGAGGGTGCATGGGGGTAGAAAAGATGGTGAAATGAGACAGACATAGTTACCAGAGTTACATGTATGATTGCATGAATAGTGTGACTTTACCTGAGTTAAGCAGGTCTAT
The DNA here is from genome assembly GCF_047511675.1 of Marmota flaviventris. Taxonomy (NCBI): domain Eukaryota; kingdom Metazoa; phylum Chordata; class Mammalia; order Rodentia; family Sciuridae; genus Marmota; species Marmota flaviventris. The sequence continues at coordinate 137,498,393 of NC_092503.1, forward strand.
AATGAGCTGCACAGGATTTTACCCCCAAAGTTTTGAGGTACCAATTCATAGCTTCCCTACCACCAGCTCTGCTGTTAAGAACTTTCCTGACATTCTGACCCCAGCTCCATCTACCCTATAACACCCCTACTCTTTGAAGCTTATGAAATCTTATCCCCATCCCTGATATCCAGAAATGTCCTAGTGATGTGTCCTTCTCTGGGCCCAGTTCATTCTTTTTGGTGGAGATTTGGAGGGCCCTTTCAATGTAGCAATTTAAAAATTTCTCCTTCCTACTCAGGGAAAACAAATTAAAGTGCTTTCTCACTTCCTGCAGAATCTCTGTTCTCTGCTTTTTTACCTCCTATTTGTCAGGCACTAACACTCTTGGAATGAACTCATCTGGGACTTTCCAACCTTCTGAATGTCACAGCACACACAAAGAATGATACTAGTACTATACTTTAGGACAAGGTTACTTGCTGTAGAGGTGTCCAGCTCAAATCTCCAGCCACCAGGCTGCCCCCTCCAGCTGCCCTGAGTTGGAGAGGTCAACACCTTGACAATATCCCAACACACAGTGAAAAGTTCTACTCAGACCTTTTACTTCTCTTGCATTGTCTGTAACAATTACATTTTGTCCCATTTTCTGGAGAAAGGCCATTGTCCTCCAATCTTTCTTTTTTTTGGGGGGGTTAATATCAGTTGTTACACTTTTTAATTTCCAAGGACTCTGTTTTTCTCTGATGTCCTTGGTTCCAATTCCTCAAAGAACATCCACTATAGTTCTCTTGAGCTTCTTTTGCACCCTGCCTTGTCAATCCCTGGTGTTTGGCTATTGTTGGTGTGGTGGTGGTTGGTGTTCGTTTTATTCTATGTAGGTTTCTCTTTCATGCTTAATATTCCCAAAAGTGCCCACCAAACCCTGGGTGTCAGTTCATATTTAGGGGAAAACACAAAAGGCTGCTGGAAATTCTGTTTACAAAAGTGACACTTGTCAGCTGGGGGTTTCTCTGCTGATGTGATCAAGGAGTCACAGTAGCTTTTTCTGCTGAAGAATGGCAAATAGAAAAAACCCTGGTCTGGCTGCTGGCTCTGATGTATAAGTAGCTGGAGTGAGGGCTGGGGTGCTTCTGCTAGATCCCTCTCCCCTCATTTCAGCCCAGTGCTTTTCTCATCAGTTCTTGCAGGGCTGAGACCTGACCTCCTATCAAGGGGCTGCTAGGAAAGAGGGGGGCTGCCTGGTTGCCAGGGCAGAGGGGATGGCATCTGAGGTTCAAACCACTCCATAAACAGACTTTCTACGAGGGGCCCTGCTGCCACCTGCACTTCACCCTCCCTCTCCAGGGACTCCAAGGTTGAGACTGTCAGCTCCTCTGGGCTGCTCCTTCCTCCTCCCTCCACAGACACTGAGCTCCTTCCTCTAGCCACTTTCCTGCTCAAAACTCTGCTGGCATCTCTTGTCCACTGCTCAGCTCCTCTCTCCTTGTCTTGTCCTTGGTTTTAATGATTTAAAGAGCTCTTTGCCTGTTGGGTTAGCAGGGTTTTATGGAAAGAAGAAGATGAATACACAAGGCCACAAATATACCAACCATTTTTGTAAAAACAATAGAACAATATGTGAATGCTGGAAAGCCACATTTCTTGAGTTATTACTTAGTCCCTCTTTTGTCATATATGTGTCCAAGCATTAAATCCCATGTATTAAAATCTTTATTTGTCCTGAAACATAAATTTGAAAATAAACTGGAACTATGACATAATCATAAAACAATTTTCATTTTTTCTTTGCAATAACATATAAATCCTTAAAAATCAATTATAAAAGGATTAGAGTTCCAATCCTAAAAAGAGAAAGTAATCCAAATTCTAAGATATTCCAAATAATAAAGAAAATCATAAGCAATCTAGTGAGATTTTTTTTTAAATGAGTTCTTTCTCTTACCTATTCATGTTCCAGTAACAAAGATACACATTTCACAGATGGCATTGCAAACTCAGTGCCTAACAATGGCCTTTCCAGTGCCTACTTCTACAGCTGCAGGAAATAAAGATGTGGACACTTCATACACACACATAGACACACACACACACACACACATACACACACATATAAAATTCATACACATTTCAAAATTACTCACTGCTTTGAAAATAAATAAAAACAATTTTATAATTGTTTTTTATAAATTGTTTTATAAATAAAAACAATTTTAATCATTGACATAAAAAAGAGATTAAGGCTCTCTTAATGAGCTACTTTATACATATTTTGAACATCTAATAAATCTACCCTAGGGTTATTTCTTTCCCTGAATCATGACCAGTAACTTTGAGCAGTTCATGTTCACAACTGAATTTATTCAATTGATCAAGTCCAAAAAAATTTTAAGGTGTCAATCTTTGATTGTGTTCTTGACTTCTTCGACTAACAGTGTTTTCATTTCCTACAAAATGTAACCATGTAAAGTCAATTTAAATGGAAACTTGGGTTCCTGTTTTGTCTCTGCTTTGCTTTATTGTGCAGTTGCAGGTGTGTCTGGGTATGTGTGGTTGTGTGTAACTTCTCTGAGCAGTAGATGCCTAATAGGTAATAATTAGAAATTATTTTCTTCTTCTGATGTGTTCTTGTCCCAATCCCTGATCCAGCCATCTTAGAAACGTAAGGTGTGTGGTCTTCCATGTGATCCTACAACATCCACCTGGCTACTCTCATGGGCAGATAGATATAAGGGGGGAAATACTGATGCTGTTTGTTCTAATTTCATTCTACTGTTAATGGCCTGAGTTAAATGTAATAAAATGCCTTGGAATGGAATCTTAATTATAGGGATCCCTAAGTATATGAGGGTACAGGACCTCCATAGCAAATCAAAACCCTCAGAAGTTCAATTACTTTATATAAAAGGTTGTAGTATTTACTATAACCTATGCCCACCCTCCTGTATTCTTCAGACCATCTCTAGATTACTTCTGTCAGCTAATACAACGTAAGTGCTATATAAACAGTTGTTAAACCATATTGTTTAGGAAATAACAAGAAAAAAAGGCTGCATATGTTCAGTAGAGAATCAATTTTCCTCCCAATATTTTTCATTCACTGTTGATTAAATCTGTGGATAGGTAACGTGTGGATATGGAGTGCCAACTGTATTTTGCTTATGGAACCAAGTACCGCCTTTGTCAAGGCACCAAATCATAAGGGATGCAATTACTCAGGGGTAGTCATGAAACACTGGCACATACCCAAGATATACTGATAAAAGCAGTCATTCAGGGTAATCACGTACATGTTACTGAGCCTCAGCACTGCAATGCTCCACCCCTAGGCCCTGAATCCAAAAGTTCCTTAATTCATCTGAATTTATCCCAGCAATCCTAACTCATAGGAGGAAGGAAACAGGCAGCCAGGGCATGTTCCTAACATCAGTATAACTAACTGAACCCCATGCAAGATGAAAAACCAGACCCAGCTTCCCCCTGGTATCTGAGTATTTCTCACCCCATGTGAATATTAATTTTCCATGAAGTCTGTCAAAATTGAGCTTAAGGTACCCTTCAACAGATGAATGGATAAAACAATGATATATATATATATATATATATATATATATATGAGATGGGATATTACTCGGCCTTAAAGAAGAATAAAATTATGACATTTGCTGGTAAACGGAGCAGGAGACTATCATGCTAAGTGAAATAAGCCAATCCACAAAAACCAAAGTCAGAATGTTTTTTCTGATATGCCAATGCTAATTCACAATGGGAGGTGGCTAGGGAATAATAGTTACTTTAGATTAGGTAGAAGGGAGTGAAGGGAGAGGAGTGGGTATGAAGGTAGGAAGAATAGTAGAGAGAATCTGACATTATTACCCTATGTACACATATAACTATACGACCAGTGGGATTCTACAGCATGTATAACCAGAAGAATGAGAAATTATACTCCATTATATATAACAAAGTACACTCTACTGTCTTGTATAACTAAAACAAATAAAAATTTATTTTAAATTTGAGTTTAAAGGGAAAGGAGAGAAGGAACTAATTTAAATGCCAATTTTATCCAACACACAACCCTAAACATAAGTAAAACTTTTCCCATATTCTCTTATTTTAAAAAAAAAAAATTGTAGGCGTAGACAGACAGCATGCCTTTATTTTATTGGTTTATTTTTACATGGTGCTAAGGATGGAACCCAGTGCCTCACACTTGCTTGGCAAGTGCTGTACCATTTGGCAGCCCTAGCTCCTCCACATACCCTCTTATCCTTGAAAAGACCAAATCTTGTAACATTTTGCCTGCAATAAATTTAATTAAGAAAAAAAAAAAAAAAAAGATCCTTAACAAGTTCTCAAACGATCCTCGAGTGAGGAGACCACGGCTCCTGCACGGGAAAGGCGCTGAGGGACCCCTCTCCCGCCGCCCTTGGCACTGAACCCTCGGCCTCTCACGCCTCCAGCCCTGTGGGTTCCTAAGGCCCAGCTCCCTGCTTCAGGAGCCCGCGGCCTCCGCGTCGCCAGAAGGAAGCGGTCACCACTGGCCAGGGACGGGCGGAGTCACCTGTGGGCTCGCGATGGGCTGGGATTACGGGTGGCCGCGGGACGAGCGGGGTCACCTGCGATCCAGGATCCCGGAGCTGCAGCTGGGCCGGCTCCGCGCCGCCCCCATCCCGCTGCAACCGCCTGCCCCTCGGTCGCTGAGCCTGCGCGACCCGGATCCGGGCGGTCCACCGCGGCCCGATCCTGCCCACAGACTCACCGGGTGGCGTCACCGTCCGCGGCGGCCGCGGGGATCCAGAAGGGAACCTGAGCCGACGCTGCCCCCGTGCCCGGCGCCGCCCCACTTCTCCGGGCGCTGGCTCCCCGCGTCCCAGCCCCGCGTGTCCCCCGCCGCCACTCCCGGCCCCAGGCGCTTTCCCCGAGTTGGAGCGGATAACGGACCCCCGCGTGCCACGGCGGTTCCCACCAGACACGTACCCCAGACTCTCGGCGCCACGGCCCACGGCGAGCAGAGCAGAAGGAAGATGTCCCGGCCACCAGGCCTCAAATACCCGCCGGGGGGGGAAGCGGGCGGAGTCCCGGGAAGAGAGCCAGGGCGCCGCGGGGCCAGCAGCGGCCTTCGGCCACCGCGGGAGGAGGCGGGGAGAGGGAAGGCAGGGCGGCGACGAGGAGGCCGCAGGTGTGCAGCAGGTAACCACTGCACTTTAACCCCAATCCTGCGGGCGGTCTGCCCCGCTGCGGACTCCACCCGTGCTGGCGGGGCCGTGGGTCCTCTCCCGTAGCAGGGGTACGAACTTCATTGTGGCGGGGACTGGAATGGCGGATGAAACCACCGCCTGCTGCTCCGGGAGTTTTCCAGCAGGGGGCGTCAACGCGCACCCCACCAACCTGTTTACTGTGAATAAGTAAGAATAATATTACTTAATAATTAAGTACCAGCTTTTAATGGGCATAAATGAGTGCCGAACCGAAATTTTAAATGAGAAGAAAGAAAAAGTTTAATACTGGGGCTGGAGGTAGAGCTCAGTGGTAGAAGCGCTTTCCTCGCATGGAGGAGGCCCTGGGTTCCATTCCCAGCTATGGAAAAAAAGATAAGTGAGCAGAGCTCTTTGCTCAAAGATTCCAGTACTCTGAAGGAGACCCCAAGGTACTACTGACAAATAATGACAATGAAAAAAAAAATGACAATGAAAAAGGTTTAATGTTTGGCTAATAATCCTCCGTCTTCCAGAGCCATACCGTTGTTTCTTTTCTCCCTGTGGTTATCCTGTAGGAATATTATTTTCCATAATCCTTCAAGACATCTTTTCATGTGTTTCAAAGACATCACCTCATTTCTGTTTGTCTTTCCCTGTGAATTCTTCCTGACCTATGTTCACTTTTAAAATTTGTTCTTTTTCTTTTTTGGTTACCTAAGATTGAACCTGGAGTGCTTAACCACTGAGCCACATCTCCAGTCAGCCCATTTGTTGTTGTGAAAGACCCACCGATTCCCTGTCCAAGAAAGACGCACGAGGCACTGGCTGCAAACGCAAGAGGTGATTTATTGATACACAGGCGCCTGCGGGTGCCCAGTGAAACCTCAGCCGGAGCTTCGGTGAACTGGCACACCGGGCTTTGGGGTACAGATCTTTTATAGGGTACAGTGGTCAGTTTCCCTCCTAGCACAGTAACAGGTATCTCATTGGCTCTTTTGAATCCAGCATATAGGTCACTTAAAGGGTAAACTTGTTTTTCACTATAGGTTCCTGGAAAAACCATATAAAAAACCATTTGTTATTCATTGTATGGTTTTTCATTGTATGATCCCGTTTGCCCAACCGTGCCGGTTCCTTTCCCAACCATCCTGTCCTTTCTTAATCGGTTACACTTAACTGATTTTCTGAAAAATACATCTGACGTCTGTGCAGGTGCGGAAGCAAGCCCTGGTGATTTATTACTGGGCCTAAAGTTATTGGGCTGGGGTCTTTCATTCCCCCCTTTTTCTTTATCATGGATAGAATCTTATATCCATTGTTCTGCTTGCTCAGGTTCTTGGATTAAGCTTGTGTGTGACCCTGTTTGTTGTTTAAGCAACTGGTACTGTTGAGTTAGAACCATAGTTTGGATTATAGAAAGTCTCTCTCTCATGAATTGCACCAATCTATTGAGTATGCAGGGTCCAAACGTTAGGATTATTAGCAGAATAACTAAAGGTCCCGCTATGGTGGATAGCAAAGTAGTTAACCATGGGGATTTGTTAAACCAATGTTTAAACCATCCTTGTTGTGCTTCAAATTTTTTTTTTTTTTTTTTTGCCTTTTTGCCAACCTTTCAGTGACTTTTTTCATAGTTTCCCGGACCACCCCCGTATGGTCAGCATAAAAACAACATTGTTCCTTTAAAACCACACAGAGACCATCTTTCTTAAGGAATCACAGATCTAATCCCCTCCTATTTTGTAGCATGACTTCTGCGAGGGAAGAGAGAGATTTTTCTAAGGCAGTGATAGACTTGGTCACTTGATATTAGACCCCCGATTTATCTAACTACACTGACTACCTAACTTTAAATCTGGCTTTATTATTTTTTTTTTCTAATTTGGGAACTCCTTAGTGCTGTGAGGAAGGGGGACGAAGAGAATCTTTCTGGCTTCTTCAGGCTGAAAAGGGACGGCGTGGGGCAAGCAGTTTGGAGTCCCCCTTAAAAATATTGGGTCTATCGAGTGGTCCATGATGAAAGTCTAATTGAGAAGTAATAGGCTGGAGGGCCATTTGAGTGATGGGTGGTCTATAAGAGAAACAAGAACTTATTAGTACTGGAACCATATTGATGCAGTAATAAATGCCACAGCACAGAAATATGCCGATGAGTATAATGGCCAAGACAAAGATTAACATTGTTTTTTTATCAGGCAGTACCAGGAACTAGGAGCTAGGATATTATTTCCACGAAAAAGTTGCTGAGAACATGGCTTCCATCTGAGCAGGTAAATCTTTAAGGATATTTGTCACATTGTCAGAAATGTCAGGGATGTCAACACAACAACTAACATGTAGGGTTACAGATGTCTTTTTCTTTAAGATATAGTTTAATAATTTAATGCCATCTGATCCTGCAAAATCCTTTTATTAGTATAACCTCTGTGTCTAATAGAGAAATTTTTAATTTTGCTACTTGGGGCTGGATAACCATATTAGCAAACATCAAGCCTACCTGCGTTGGCTAGAAATAAAGGCCTTAGACTAAAACTATTCTAGCAGTCCCTTTGACAGTTATCAGGCATTTCTGTCTAAGAATCTCTTTTGTAGCCTCCAGTTTACTTATTTATGGAAGTTACATTTAACTATTATTATCATTTAAGATGTCCAGGAACAGCTGTGCTTTGGCTTTGACTGTCTTTGCTAAGTGTTTAAGATGAAGCAAGTCAAAACTGACTTTTGTTTCTACCTATTGTTTACAGTCAGCTGAGTTATCCTGGGAGTCCTCGGGAACTTCATAGCAGCTTTTCAGTTCTGCTAGTGCCATTTGCGCTAGGATGGGCCCAGGCCTTGCTTGACCATATGGCTTCCCTCAGAAGCATCAGGGATGTCTCCCTTTTCTAATGACCCTCCTCTGTACAGCAAATGCACCGATTGGCTTTCTGTCCTCCACTGGTCTCATTAATCTCCCTGCTCAGGAGGTTATGTGGCCTAGAGTTGCTGAGCCCTTTGGAGAAGTCCCCTATTCCCTGATTCAGACTGACTCAGAGGGCAAGAGCCGAATATTGGTTTTCTTGGCCCTTTTAATTTAACTAATTTTAAAAACTTGATCTTAAACATCCAGCAAATAAGTTAACAGCCTTATATTAAGAGCACTGGGCTTTAATGTCTATCTCTCTATCCTGTAGGTGATAACTCCTTATCTTATGTTGACCCAGGTTGTGTTCTTAAAGCAATACCTCTTTAAAACATTAACAGGCAATCCTTAAACCATCTATAAGTAAACTACAAAACAAAAACTAGGGTAAAAACATATTTAGCTTATATAATAGCTACCTTGAATTCTGGCCGGGTTATACATCATAATTTCCTGTTTGAGATCCTAGTAATCTTGGCAAAAACCTACTTTTGGACACAACTTTAACTGTACTGAAATCTGGCTTACTTTTTTCATAGCCACTTTCACATGTAGTGAGATGGGACAGAGCCTTATTTCAAGTAAGGCAGGGCTCTTTATAAATCTCAAGTACTATAGTTCTGAAGCTGATCATTTTACAAAGTTTACATAAATTGTTGTTCAAGTTTACATGAACATTAGCTAACACAACATAATATCACACCTAAAACATGAATTAAAGGCTGAAAGCTTTTAACTTCTTATAGAAAAGTAGTAATGTACTTTTGTGTTTTGCAATAAAACCTTTACACAGATTAGGCTCTTATTAACTTAAAAATACATGAATTGTATCTCAGAGTAGAAAGTAACATGGAACCGTACATATCTTATTGATAACAAGTTCAGTTATAGAACACAAATGATATAATTGAATCTCCAACATTTTTTTTTTTTTAAGCCTAAAATTACCATACGACTTTAGAACACCAGCTTGATATAATGTTCTTTTGAAGCTTTTACCTTACAGACTTGTATACCTGGAAGATATGAACACATTAATAACACCATAATTACATAAACCTCCTTTTGTTCACATTTTGAAACAATACTTATAAACTTTTAAATTTAAGCAGAGTTAACATTTTATTAGGGCCTTTTTGAACACCTAGAGAAACTTATAAGCTTAATTTTGAGGACATTTTTACTTTTATCTGTTTACCCAATCTAAATTGAACCGTTTGAATCACGTGAATTAAAGATATTTGGATCTATTTTTAATTTTTTAATTATTATTTTTTTTTTTTTTATGAGCGCTCCTCATCTGTCAATTGTTATATCACTGTAGGATATATGGACATACACACATACAGACATACCGACATACAACACATAACAAGAGTGTGCACACATAACAATAATAAAGGCCTCGTAGCTTTTTGCAGATGAAATCTCCATTGCAATGTTTTTTGTTTTTTTTTAAAAAACTTTACTGATCAGAAAATCATTAACCTAGGTCTGCAGGATCAGAATCACGAGCTCAAAAAAAAATACAGAATCTAAGAAAAAAAACAAGAATCCTAAAAAAAGATGACTGGCCAGTAGTTAGTAAATACCATACAATTTACTTCTTGGTTTGGTCTAGTTTGAGTTCAGGTAAAAAGACACTTTTACCTTTTTTTTTTTTTCCTTGGGCCTGAGCTCCAAGCTGCTTCTGTTTGCATATCAGTTTAAGCCCTGACCAAGGTCTGGAAGGAGCAGGGAAAAAAACTGCTATTTTGAGCAGACACTTTAGGCCTAAGACATTTTAACCTTAAGTTATATTTCCAGATTTAGATGTTGAAAATTATGATACAAATTTAAGAAGCAATTTCCAAAATTTAAAATTTTATATCTTTTTACATTAGAAAAACTTGTTCACATAAAACTGGAAATAGGATCTCTACCATCAGAAGAAATTTCTTTAGTACCTCTAAGCCACTTTGCTTGTTCTGAAGTTTCTAAAGTAGCATTGAGTTACATTAAATTTGCCCACACACTACCATATATATCTGAAATTAAGCTTTGAAAATTTCTAAGACTATTGCTATTTAATTATCTAATGTCATTTTTATGAGCCAGACCAACGTTTTAATTTCTTTTCAGGCTACCCAGTTCAAAATTGAAACTCTTTAAATTTTTTTTTTTATCCCAAGTATTTAAGTTTTTTTTTTTTTTTTTTTTTTGGCATGAACCATCTGAAATCAAACTAAACAATTGCTTAAACCCAACTTTTAACTGCAAGATAGTGCAATGCTTTAGAAACCCATTCAGATACCAGATTGTTACAATAAAAAAATTATTATTATTATTATTATTTTTTAGACACACATTTAACCTAGATTATCCCTAAGAAACAATCAGACAACCAGATAAGAAAATATCTCTCCAGGTTTTGAACTTTCATTTAATTATGACTCCCATCAGTGGCACCATAGACTTTCCCATGAGTGGACCAGATGTTTTCACGTAGAGGCAACTATAGGTGTAAAATCAAGGGTCCCAGTGTGACTGGCTTTACTGCATTCAGTGTCCCTTCTTTTTAAGTAAACAGAGGTGGCATAATCCTTAAGATGTAGATAAGGACCCAGGGAACTCCCCAGAGCTAAATGGCTCTGGCAGCTGCTGGGAGTCCCTTAATCCTATCTTTCACCCATAGGATCAGTTCCTCCAGTTTGGTTTGACCTTAGGCATTAGGCATTTTTTTTTTCTAACTTTTTAGTAGCCAGCTCCCAAAAAGTCCATCCTCTGCTTGCAGTTGTTTCGAGTGCTAGGCTTCCCCAAGAGAGCAGAGTGGGGACTCCTTAAAAGTCCCCTTGAGAGTGTTAAAATTTGTGACTGAAAATTTGGTTCCCATCTCTAAAGCCAATTAACACCAATTTAATAATGAGGACAGGGCTTTGAGAAAAGTCAAAGCGAGATGTCAAAGTTGTTAAATCCCCAGCAGGCATCTCTATTTGCACTCAAGCTGGTTAGGGGGGGGAAGAAAACATTGCTTCCCTAGTCTCAGTATTCAGCCTTAGATGGAATTTATCATCCGCCTTGGGCTGCATTTCCAAGCAGCCCGACTCCAGGAAGACCCGTTTGCTTCCTGGGCCCTGTGATAACACTCGGGAGGTTTGGGGACCCGGTCCGGGACAGATCCATCATACCGCCGGGTGGAATCTTCCCGGCGGACTGCGCGGACCCCACCCATGCAGGAGGAGATTCGCAGAGGTCCTGAAAGGTTAAAAGCCATGATCTGGATGGCCATGCGGCCCGGCTGAAAGACAATCTCTGACTTTGCAGATTAGAGAGAGAGATGGAGGGACTCTCCTGGGGGCCATTCAACTCCGAGGGTGGGCCAATGTTGGCCACTCCGTGGTACAGAGTGTTACCCATTTTTTTTTTTTTTTTAATTTTTACGGACTGGTTGTCTGCCCGATTTCGGACGTCCTGCCAATGGTCAAGGGTAAGACTCAAGGGAGTTGTCCCATGTTAGTCTCAGGTGGAATGAGAAAATGCAGAGGCAAGGAGACAGATACAAATCAGACAGGACACAAAACACAAAGAACGCTGCGCGGCTTCGGGCAAAGGCAAGAAGACAGACACAAATATCAGACTGGACACAGAGAACGCTGCGCGGCTCGAGCACCAACCGAACGTACCTGACGGATTAGGGAGAGGAGGGATACCGTCACCTCCGTCACCCACGAGTACAGTGTACTCTACAGAACATTGGAGGCCCCCCAAGATGGGCCTCCCTGAGCCCCTGGGACGTCTCCCAGGGTGGCAGGGGAGAAGTCTGAGTTCGTCAACTCCTTCTCAAGCTGCCCAGAATACAGAGCGATTACGCGTAATCGTACAGACGCTGCGCATGAACAGATAACAAGATAACAACCAGACAGACAGAGACACAAAATGACACGAACTGGCCAGCTTACCTCCCAGTGGTTATCGGGTGTTCCTCGGGCAGGGATCCGGACGGGGTTACAGGAGTTCTCCTGGCTGGCTCGCCAAATGAAAGACCCACCGATTCCCTGTCCAAGAAAGACGCACGAGGCACTGGCTGCAAACGCAAGAGGTGATTTATTGATACACAGGCGCCTGCGGGTGCCCAGTGAAACCTCAGCCGGAGCTTCGGTGAACTGGCACACCGGGCTTTGGGGTACAGATCTTTTATAGGGTACAGTGGTCAGTTTCCCTCCTAGCACAGTAACAGGTATCTCATTGGCTCTTTTGAATCCAGCATATAGGTCACTTAAAGGGTAAACTTGTTTTTCACTATAGGTTCCTGGAAAAACCATATAAAAAACCATTTGTTATTCATTGTATGGTTTTTCATTGTATGATCCCGTTTGCCCAACCGTGCCGGTTCCTTTCCCAACCATCCTGTCCTTTCTTAATCGGTTACACTTAACTGATTTTCTGAAAAATACATCTGACGTCTGTGCAGGTGCGGAAGCAAGCCCTGGTGATTTATTACTGGGCCTAAAGTTATTGGGCTGGGGTCTTTCATTTGTTATTTTGGTTTTTGTTGTTGTTGTTGTTGTTTTGAGATAGAGTTTCATTAAGTTGCTTACGGCCTTGCTAAATTGCTGAGGCTGGCTTTGAACTTGTGATCTTCTTGCCTCACCCTCCTGAGCTTCTGATATTACAGAAATGTGCCACTTGCTCAGCTTCTTCTTGGATCTTAGCATCTCTTTATATATAAGCATTATTAGTGCTTTGTGATATAATTCCTGAATCACACCCCCCTCGACACCCTCCCCCCACTTATCTGTTTTCTGACATTGCTTCTGGTAACTATGGCATACAGTTTTTCATGAAGTCAAATTTAGTGACTTTCCTTTATTGTTTCTAGGCTTTGTGTCATGGTTAGAAAGTCTGTGTCTAGATTACCAAGTTCACCAATTTTTCCCACTATTTGTATGGTTTCACATTTAGATTGCTGGTTCATTTAGAGTTTATCCTGGCTTATCAGAAATATAGGTGGGACTTTAACTCCATTCTCCTTGAACAGGTTCTTGATCTGCTGCTATAGTCTGAGGATATCAGACTCACTTCTTCACTTTTCCAAAGATTCTCCAGAAGCCTTTGGTCTCAGACTAGGGTAGCACTGTTGATCCCTCTTGTTCTGGGGCTTCAGCCTCTTGGACTATGCAGCTATTGGTTCTTCCAGCTCTCTAGCCTGCACATGGCCATTGTGGACTATCCAGTTTCTGGTCCTGTAAGCCAATCTAATAAGTCCCCCTTTTATAATTATACTTCCTGTTGATTCTGTTCCTCTAGAGAACCCTAATACAGGGGGGAAACTATGTCTACACTGAGCATATGTGGTATAACAATTATCTACCAAATATTTACTTTGTATTGGGTATTAAAAGTGATCTTGAAATGACCTAAATATATGGGAAGATGTATAGACTCTGCAAATACTATTCCATTTTATATAAGGGACTCAAGCACATGCAGATTTTGATGTCTGCAAAAGCGCTATCTTAAATCCAAGAAGGATTGTTTCTAGGACTATTTCAAATTTGAAGAATTGATTCTAATTATTTAAATTAAAGAAATGTTTACAAGTCACATAGGTTAATAACACGAAGCTCAGCAGCCTTCTAAAAACCTTTTTCAGAATAAAGTTGCTTAACACATCTTTCCACCTTTGTATAACACAGTCCTAACAGGCTCATGATGAAAAATAGAATCAAAATAAAAATATCAGGTTTTTAATCATATATGATAGGAATACACAATTGGAGAACTATTCTAGTGAGTTAGTAGTTCTGGTGTTCATGTGACCAAGGCCTGGGGCTTTACTTGTGTATAATCCAACATGAAAATCAGTTTGAACTGGCACCACCTGAGATGCTTATAGGGCCTTTCTTCCTCTTTTTAGCCATTTACTACAGGGGGCAGAAACAGGTGCTGGAAATCTCTTTTTTTGTTGTTGTTTTTCTATTTTGGTTCCTTTTTGTTTATTTGTTTTTTTGTTGTTGTTGTTTTCATGCTAGGATTGAACCCAGGGTCTCCTGAATGTTAAGCACAGCATGTGCTCTACCACCAAGCTGCACCTGCATAGTGGCTGTGATGGTGATCTTTAATATGACTCTTGGCAAACCAGTTTCCAGATAAAGGATAAAGGTTACCACTGATGATAAAGAGTAAAGGTGGGGCTGGGATTGTGGCTCAGTGGCAGAGTGCTTACCTCGCACATGTGAGGCACTGGGTCTGATCCTCAGCACCACATAAAAATAAATATAAAATAAAATAAAGATAACCTTTACTCTTCTATTTTAAAAAATAGAAGAGTAAAGGTTATCGCTTGCTACCTTGGAACTTTTCTTCTTTCCTCTCTTCCTCATTTAATGAGGAACTGAATAATTGGTAAATATATTCTTCTCCCTAGGTGGGGTCAAGAAAGAGGAAGGAATGATAAGCAGGAACAAATCCATGAATGCTGAGTATCATCTGCAACTTATTTTTCCTTAAGACTTTTGTGTCTGTATCTTCCCCCGTGGAATGTCCCCAGGTGTCCTGGAAGCTGAGTTTGGAGGGCTGGTAAGCCATTTCAGTGCCAGGCAATAGCTGGAGAAGGAGTGCCACTATCAGAGGAGGATAAGCAGTGGGATACAAGGGTGCCCAGTCATTTGCAGAAGATTACTCAGCTGTTACTCAGAGGTACCAGTGATTCATTGGTGTCTAATACTTAAAAAAATTCACTATAAAACTAGTCATGACAACAAAAAGACCTGATCCCAAAAAAGGTCTCTTAACTCCAGCTTTAATTGGTCCCTGATGCTAACAATGATGGGCAATCGCTCTTACATGGTAACAACTTGACATTTTCTTTTTCCAAACATCCCTGGATGGTTTTGAAAGGACTTCAGTACTCCATGCAAAATAAAAGCTTTCTTGGCAGCTAGACAGCAATCTGAATTTATAATCAATAAACTGGAAATAAAGATGTACCGGGAATCTGGTCATAAGTACTAACACAGCTTGTTTTACTTCCTTATTTGGAATTGTTTCAATTAAATATTTTGTTTTTCTGTTTTGTGTTCTGTTTATTTTTCTTTTATATTATTAAACCCAGGGCCTCAAGCATGCTGAACATGTGCTTTACCACTAGGTCTATATATATTGTATGTTTGTAAGCAAATATTAGATTGTTAGATATAATACATTGACAAAGACACCTTGGAAAACAATGTAGCCTCCCATTTAGCTTATTGAATTCAAAGTACATTTGGTATCAGAGCATCAGACTGGAACTCACATATGAATGGATCAAACAATAGAAACTAGCCAGGTATGGTGGCAGGTACCTGTAGGCCCAGCCACTCGGGAGCCAAGGTTGTATGATCACTTGATCCAGGAGTTTGAGTCCTACCTGGGCAACATAGCAAGACCTCATCTCAAAAGAAAGAAAGAGAGAGAGAGAGAGAGAGAGGGAAAGACAAAGAAAGAAAGAAAAGAGGAGAGAAAAAAAGAAAAATCATGTTTGTCTATAAAGAACAGCCATTATTTTAAAAAATAAAGGGGGGGTGGAATTGTGGCTCAGTAGCAAAGCACTTCACATTTGTGAGCCACTGGATTCGATCGTCAGCACCACATAAAAATAATAAAGGTATTGTGTCCATCTACAACTAAAAAAATTTTAAAATAAATAAAGGGCTTGGAATGTGGCTCAGTGATTAAGTGCCCCTGGGTTCAATCCCTGGTACCAAAAAAAAAATACAGCAAGTAATTATTACCAATTTTGACCCCAAACTGGGTCCTTTTTCCCTTTTGGAAATACAGAGCCAATAAATAAGACCCATATCCAACTCAGGAGCAAGGAAAGGTTTAATGTTGGTCAAAGAATAGAAGAAACAGAAGACAAGGCCTTGAAAATCAGTTTCTTGGCTCATTGGGTATGGAAAATCCTAGATAGAGGATAAAATAAATGAGATAAGAATTTTCCTTTTTTTTACTAGTCTATCCCTCCCCTTCTAGAAATTTGAGCACCACCTCTTTCTGCTCCTTTTATATTTCTTTCTGGTCTCATCATGGCGACTGTCAACCTTCATGGCACTGGAGAGTGTCATTTACCAGGAAGATGGAATTATAATGAATTTGGAGGTTATCAGGTGGTCACTCGGGCAGCCATCCTAGATCCAACCCATTTTTGCCAGCCCACTTGAGGAGGACTTCTGATCTTCAGGCTTCCGTCCTTAAAGATGAACAAGATTAGGGTGGGATTAAAATTCAGCAAGATTGTGTAGGCATCAACCCCTCACCACATCACCTGTCCAGTCCCCCTCTCCAACCACTGGTACACAACAGTGATTCAGGACCTTGAGGCAGGAGGGTCACAGTTTCAATGTCAGCCTCAATAACTTAGCAAGGCCCTATCTCAAAATTTTAAAAAAGGGGGTGGATATGTGGCTCTATGGTTAAGTGCACCTGAGATCAATCCCTGGTACCAAAATAAACAATTATAAAAACCTAGATTCTGGTTTTAAATTTGGTGGCTTAAATTTTTATTTTTGAAAGTCCTGCAAATAATTTATCTTAATTATAGCCAGCATAATTACATGTACATTTCATTTATAACATTTGTTCTTCAGAAACCTGCAACCTGCTTAGACAATCTGCAATTTGTTTACACCTTTAGCTTTTGAGCTTTTGGCCTTATTTTTCTTCCCATTTGGAAACAATCCAGTCATTTTACTTTAGGACAAAAATCATACTTTATTATACACAATCCTGCTTCATTCAAAAACATTCTCTAAAAGATATATCCTCATCCTGGTAACTTTCTTTGTATCTTTTCCCCTTACATTTTGTTTGAAGTAAAAGGTTGTTCTGACTTGTTTCTCTCTTACATGTAAATTTACATTTTGAAACAATCCATTTAAGATTTAGACAAATCACTCTTTTCTAACAAAATACTACACTTTCCAGTATTTTCATCAAAATGCAGCTTAAAGTCTTTGTCTTTTTTTTTTTCTTTCTGTATAGAATTGCACTTTAACAGACTTTTTCTTTTTAATATTTATCTTTTAGGTGTAGATGGACACAACACAATGCCTTTATTTTTTTTATGAGATCCCCGGGTCTCGCCTGTGCTAGGGGAGCACTTTACCTCTGAGCCACAATCCCAGCCCTAGAATGGCACTTTAATACATGTTAATTAGAACGTAAACTCTTAGAAACCTTTTTGTTGCTTTCAGTACCAGGGATTGAACCCAGGGATGTTCAACCACTGAGCCAAACATCCCCAACCCTTTTTTATATTTTATTTAGAGACAATGTCTCACTAAATTGTTTAAGGCCTAACTAAATTGCTGAGGCTGGGCTTTGAACTTGAGATCCTCCTGGCTCAGCTTTCTGAGCTGCTGGGATTACAGGTGGGCACCACTACCGCTGGAGAATCCTTATTTTTAAGTAAAGATCCAAGGAAAAGCGATGTAAGTTATTTTCCTTTATACCAACAGTTTTTAAAAATACATTTAATTAATAGATAGATAGAATCTTGTTTTAACTTTCGGAATCCAAGACCGCTTGAATTTATATTTAGCAATTGATTTTTCAGCATTGTAATATATAAATGACTCAGATGTTTTATCTCCATATACATAAACATTTATCCCCTATATTTACCTAATTCACACTTTTAGATTTCCCATGAAAACCAAGATAGACAAGCATAGTAAATGCCTTATTTATTTGTTAAACCTAAACATTGATAATGTCTTTAAAACATAGAAAGCAATGGACATTGCATCTTAAACACCTAACAAATCAATATAATCCTGAGTGGCCAGCAACCTAGGCAAAAAAAAAAAAAAAAAATTTGTTAACAATTTTAGAGATCTTTAATTTTATCTTACCAACAAAATTAAATTAACATTTGTGAGATATATTACATTAAATTCTACTTATAAGAAAGAGTAAAAAGGTAATATTAATTTACAAAATGAGAGTTGAATACAAGTTATATTCATGAAAAACTGAACCAAGCCAAGGTCATCTGTTTATATGACTGTTGTTGTTTGAATCTGGAATGTCCCCCAAAAGCTTATGTGTTGAAGGCTTGATCCCCAATGAGCAATGTCCAGAGGTCAGGTTTTGGGGAAGTGATTGGATCATAGTGGTTCTGACCTTATCAGTGGATTAATCCATTGAAAGGATTAATGGCGTGAATTAACTACTGAGAGGAAGTAGAAACTATAGGCAAGTGGGGGAAGGTTAGAGTTCACTGGGGATGTGTCTCTTATCCCTAGTTCCCCCCCACCCCGTCCCCAACTCTCTCCTTCCTGGCTGCCATGAGCTGAGATCTTTCTTCTGCCATGCCTTTCTTTCTTTTTGTTCTAGTTAGTTATACATGACAGCAGAATGCATTTCAACTCATAGTACACAAATGGAGCACAACTTCTCATATCTCCAGCTGTACATCATGCAGAGTCACACAATTTGTGCAATACTACATGTACATAAGGTAATAATGATCATCTCATTCCACCATCCTTTCCACCCTCAAACGCCCCCCTTCCCTGCCCCCCCAATCCAAATTCCTCCATTCTTCCCTAGCACCCCACACACATCCTAGCCAACACTTATTGTGGCTTGTATTCTTGAAAATTGCCATTCTGACTGGAGTGAGATGAAGTCTTAGAGTAGTTTTGATTGCATTTCTCTAATTGCTAGTGACGTTGAACATTTTTTTCATATATTTATTGATCGATTGTGTAAAATCTGTGAAGTGTCTGTTGAGTTCCTTAGCCCATTTATTTATTGGATTATTTGGATTTTAGGTGTTAAGTTTTTGAGTTCTTTATATATCCTGGAGATTAGTGCTCTGATGTGTGTGTGGAAAAGATTTTCTCCCATTCTGTAGGCTCTGTCTTCTTGTTATTGTGTCCTTTGCTATGAAGAAGCTTTTTAGTTTGAATCTATCCCATTTATTGATTCTTGATTTTACTTATTGAGCTTTAGGAGTCTTGTGAAGAAAGTCAGTTCCTAAGCCAACATGGTGAAATTTGGGCCTACTTTTTCTTCTATTACATGCTGCGTTTCTGTTCTAGTTTGAGTTGATTTTTGTGCAGGGTGAGAGATAGAGGTTTGGGGGATTTTTTTTTTAATTGCTTTTATTTTTTAAATACATGCCAGTGTTCTATATATTACACATATAGAACACAATTTTTCATATCTCTGTATATAAAGTATGTTCACACCAATTCATGTCTTCATACATGTACTTTGGATAATGATGTCCATCACATTCCACCATCATTGCTAATCCCCTGCCCCCTCCCTTCCCCTTCCACCCCTCTGCCCTATTGAGACAGATAGAGGTTTTATTTAATTTTGCTACATATGAATTTTCAGTTTTCCCAGAACCATTTGTTGAAATGTTTTAACTTAGGCATGCTGGTCAAAAAAAAAAAAAAATATCTACTTAAGGGGCTGGGGATATAGTTCAGTTGGTAGAGTGCCTGCCTTGCATGCATAAGGCCTTGGGATCAATCCCCAGCACCACACACACACACATACATATACACACACAAAGAATATCTACTTAAGTGCACATAACTCAAAAGTGAATTTATCATAAGAAGTGCCATAAGATATGAAGGTAAACTCAATAAAGAATAATTACAAAATTTCTGCCAAAAATGAATATAAAAATTTCTGCCAATAAATATAAAAATTTTTGTCCAAAATGAAGCAGCTAGGGAAATCCTAGCCCTAAGAATTCCAGGGGAAGTTTACGTTGGTGAATGCTGGATTCAGATGTATTCAATGTTATCTCCAGAACTCATTTTGTGAGAGGGCTTTCTGAATACTGGAGCAAGAGTCAGTGAAATAATAGGACTGTCCCTGCAGTCATCAAATTCATATCTTAGCCCCTATGAAAAACACAGAAACAAACTAATAGACAAAAAACACATAAAACAACTACATTAAGCCAGAATGCACTTCCAGATCATATCAGGGCCAGACAAGATACCCCAATATCCCAAAGAGTGTGATAGCCCTTAAGGTAGGGTACGGCCTGGGTCTTCAGTCCTAAGACCCCCAAAAGAATTTCTCCTACCCAGGTACTTAATGTGGGCTCGGATCTCAAAGATACCCACTCAGAGACATCCTTCTGTCTGCCTTTATTTTATCAAAAAAGGGTTAAGACAAAGAGACCTAGAACTTGAGAACTGTCTGCCCAGAGTGTGAGGAGGAAAAAACAACAGAAGAGAATGTTCTTAGAAGACCATGGCCAAGGGCCAGAGGGAGCCAGTGTTGGACTCAGAAGAGTGCACAGGAAGAGAGGCTCTGAAGAAAGTAAATGGACATGAACTACCACTTACCAGAAGCTGCAGTTAAGACAGAGACCAGTAGATAAAGGTGATGGGTCTCCCCAGCTGGTTCCCCTGAGGGAAGGAAGATCTTTAATGAAAGGGACAAAGTTTGGGAAGCAAAAGGAGAGAGTAGAGTCAGTAAAAGGTAGGGATGACTTTACTGGTTTAGGAACCAGTTGCTGAGAAGAGTAAAAGGAAAAGACAGAGCCCAGAGACTAGGGTGTTAGGTAGCTAGTCAGCCATGATGGGTGAGCAGGGCCGGGACAAGGAAGAGAGACTGAAAGTCACAGGAGCCTTATCTGACAGACAGGCACCTGGAAGATGGAGGCTTGGTAAGTTACAGGATGGTGGCACATGCCTGTAATCCCAGTAGCTCAGGAGTCTGAGGCAGGGGGATCCCAGATTCAAGGCCAGTCTCAGCAACTTAGCGAGGCCCTAAGCAACTTAGCAAAACCCCGTCTCAAGAGCTGTGGATGTGGCTGAGTGACAAAGTGTCCCTGGGTTCAATCCCCAGGATCTTCCCTGCCAACAAAAACCCCTTTCACAACCATAATTAATTATATCCCCTTAAAGAAAAACTTGCTTCAAGATCATGTCACACCCTACAAGTGACCTGGATCTTCCCCTTTTCACCAAAACTACCTCCACCACTTCTTGTGACCTGGACAACCCAGGTTTGCTGAGGGCTATTCAAAGGGTTAGATAAAAGAAGCATGAGAAATGGAGTTAAGAACAATGGGACCCCAAAATTCTTAAAAACCCCCTTTCTGAGAGGACCCACTCTCTCCCTCCACAGTGTGGTCTTTTCCCTTTTCCTGTCTCTTCAATAAACTCAGCCTGCAACTCTGAGTGGGATGTCTGGGATCTTTCTGGCGTGATCACATGAACTGGTGAGAAAAATGGCTGCCTGAGCTCCAAGGCTGGTGTTTGCCCTGTAATCAACAGCACCAGCAGCTGGCACAGAGGAAGAGGAGCATTTGAATTAAAGCTGGTGGACCTCAGTGAAGGTCACCTCTTATTGCCATGCCAACAGTCACCCAGTGGCAGTGGAAGGCATAGACACCAAAGTGAGTGGGACACAGGCATGGGAAGAGACACATGGAGGCAGCCTCTTAGAAAACCCAGGAAACTTGGCTGTGAAGAATGAGAGCCAGACTGCCACCCAAAGCTGGAGGTGGGCTGGAAAGAGGATTGTGTTTTAAGGACACAACAGAGTTGAGCATGTCATTCGTCTTGTCAATACTGACAATCAGAAATAACTAGCAGAATACTGGGAAATGAGGAAGTTGTCTGATTTAAAGGAGAATCTACTGAAAATAGTTGCTTTATCAAGAGTACAATAGTGAAGCAAAGCAATGCTGCTTATTTCTATCCTGACAAGTTTTTGTTATTATATTTTTATTTTTGCAGATAGTATGCTAGGCAAGTGCTGTACCTCTAAGTTACACCTCCAGCCCCCTCACCTTCAACTTATTTTATATCACCTTTAATCCAATGGCTTCAATCATCTTTCCCCACACCTTAACTCATCTTGCTTTTCCATCCCACAATAAAAACCATCCTCAGGGAAGCATATTTGAGGCTTGGTCTTCTGGTCCATGCTCAGCCACTTTGGGAATAAACTGTTTCTTTTGCAAAACTCATTTTGCCAGTGACCAGGCATTCTGTGCTGCAGACCAAACAGGCCTGGTTCCACAGCAGGCCCTCAGTGCCTGACCCTCAGTGCCCTACTTTCTCTCTCTCTCTCTCTCTCTTTTTTTTTTTTTTTTTTTTTTTTTTCCCCATAACAAGAGATGCTCATCTTCTTATCTGGGCTAGAATTACTGGGTGATCCATTTCAAAATGCAAATGGACACCCAAGTGAGCCAGTGCCCACTATGTCAGGAGAGGACAGGTTAGCTTTGCCCTACAGGACAAGGTAGCTTTGCTGAAGGGAACTGGAAAATTTTACTAAGGAGCTCAAGAATACTGCTTGTAAATGCCAATTTAGAGAGACTTAACATGAGCTGGGAATGGTGGCACATATCTGTAATCCCAGCCATTCAGGAAGCTGAGGCAGGAGGATTGCAAGTTTAAGGTCAGCCTCAGCAATTTAGCATTGCACTAAGTACTTATCAAGACCCCCTCTCAAAATTATAAATAAAAAGGGCTGGGAGTGTAGCTGAGTGACAAACTGCCTCTGGAATCAACTCCCTGAACTAAAAGACAGTAGACTGAGAGTGAGAGAGAAACCTAGCATGTTTGACCAGAATAGTCCTGACCAGGGCCCTGTGACAATCAAATTCCTAAAACTAAAAATAAAGGAAACAAAACCTGTTGAGAATAGGTTCAAAGATGATGAGGCTAATTTCAGTTTTCCTGTGGTTGGAGCCATGGAGCACCAAGCCCCTCCAGACCCTGCTACCCTGGCACTGAGGGTACTCTGGGAGACAGAGGCTAATATTGAAACTTGCATTATAGTAAGGAGGTCTTTGTCAAACTAGGTGGCCCAATAGGGTCCCTCCTTGGATCAAACTCAATGCTGCCCTTGACAGAATCTCCTTGAACATGGTGTTTGGATTTGACACAAAAGGCAAACAGTTTAATTTCAAATTGCAGGCTTGGGCATTCGAATGACAACAGAATGGGGCACAAGATAAACACGTTCATTATTCCTCTTTGGTGAAAGATGGTCAGAAAATTTGCATCCTTTTAAACAATGATGGGCAGATCATTTTCTTGATATCTACCTGTTTTAGTCCATTTTCTGTTGTTTGAACTGAATAGCTGAGTCAGGGATTTTTATAAAGAATAGGAGTTTACTTAGCTCATGGTTCTAGAGCCTGAGAGGTACAAAGTAGAGGGGCTGTATCCAGTGATGGTCTTCTTGCTAGTGGGGACTCTCTGCAGAATCCTGATGAGGATGTGTAGGGGGCACATACAAGAGACACAGCCAAACTGGCTTTTATAACAGATCCATTAATCCATGAATGGATTAATCCATTTATGGCAGACCCAGTCACCTCTTGAGGGTCCCACCTCTTCATATCTGACACTGGGGATGAAGTTCAGCATGGGTTTTGGTAGGGACAATCAAAGCACAGCAACACCCTACCCTGATGTAGTAGAATCCCAGTCCCTCGGCTCCTGTGACAACATAGCTAGGGTCCAGTGAGGGTTCTATTGTCGAGTAACCACTGTGGCTTCCACTCTGATCTCCCAGTACACTGTCCCTTTTGTTTCCCAGGGCTATGATCGCTTCCAAAAGCAATACAAGATTAGAAGGACTGGGGGAATTCTTATCCTCTGAGTTATCAAGTAATCTGAGACACAGTCCTTTAGTTCACTTGCAGTGTTGTTCTTTGGATAACTTGATGTTTTCTCAATGACTTTTATAACTTTATTATATAAACGAGTTTGTATTGCTGAAGTGATATCTGTGACTCATTGAATGTGGTGTGACTGTTTCATTCATTCCACAGACTTTTATTGAGCATTTAATATATAGATCAGGAGCTACAGTTAGCGGCTGGCCCTAGGAAGGAAAAAGACACAGTCGCTGACCTGAAGATATCAGACAGATGTGCAAACAGATGAAATAGAACTACCATAATGGTGCTGAGTATAAGGGGCAAGAACAAATTAAAGGAGCAACAATAATGCCAATTGGGGGGGAACCAGAGACCTTAACCAGAGTTGAGAACTGAAAAATGAGGATGAGCTGACCAGGTAACACATAGGAGGCTGGTATTGCAATCTAGGAGACTGGAAAACAGTCCAACATATCTTGTATTTGAGAACACAAATAACTTATTATATCATTAAATGTGAAGTGGTTTAAACCTACATCTACAAAGGGCCTTATATTCAATAAGTCATACCAATGCGTGTGTGGATGTTGTTGCAGGGACAGCTGAATCAGATGCTGAAATCCTCCAGTAATAGTCTTGAAATGACCAGGTTTGCGGGACAATGAGGGTGAAGGTTGCTGTTGCTTGGTGGCCTGGGAGAGGCCCAAGAGCAGGGAAGTGGACTTAGGCCTCCCCAACCCTGTATTGGAGGGAACAGAATGTGTGACTTCTGCTGAGTGACTTCTGCAGGGGAAATGGGATTCCAGAGAGAGGATACAGTACTCCAGGAAAACCAGGGGGAGTTTACAGGGGGAGTTAAAGGGCTGAGTAAGAGCTGAGTCACTGGGCACGGGCCTGGGAAGGGCTTATGTTGCCCTGGGTTGCCAGGTCAGACCCAGAGAGAACAGGGCTTCAACCCACTGAAAGCCACAGACACCTCCCAATGGGTCTAAGCCCTGCGGGAACCCAGGTCAACTCCTGACCCCCGCCTACCCAGGGTGCAAGAGCTGGGAAGAGACCTTTGGCCACAGCCCAATCCCAGAGAACGATTCTACCTCCGCTTTGTGTCCTGGCACCAGCTGCGTGCCCACGCCCAGCCTGGCAGGAGCCCGACCCTCAGCGCCCTACCTTTGGCATCTCAGGTGCGCTCGGGTGCTAGGCGAGGAGTCCTAGTAAGGCAGACAGAGCTGGGGATTTGGGGATCATAGGGCTAAGGCCCTGGTGCTGGGGCTAAGGGGTGGAGATAGGGGCACGGATGGCAGGGGTGTATGAGGCTGGGCCCTAAGGATTGGGGCCAGGAAGGATGGCCAGAGGCACAAAAGGTCTGAGGCCCTGTGGGATGGGCCCAGGAGCTCTTGGGGTTGAGGCTCAGAGGAACGCAGCTGGGGACAGGGTCAGGAAGAGCTGGAGTCCAGGGAGCCAGGAGCTGTGGGAAGATGGCCTAAGAAAAGGATCACTTGGGAGGATGAATCACCTGGGGCCCAGGGTGGGCATAGAAGAGGGTCAAGTGAGACACTCTGTATACCCTGTGGTGGCCCATCTGCTAGTTTCTGTCTCAGCGCCATTTCCTTAAAAGCACCAGCCGCCTAGGCAGTTTTATCTATCCATTCTCAGATTAGACGGTGATTTCCAGGACAAGGTGCCAAGTTTGCTAGCATCCCCCACCACTGCAGCAGTGCCAGAGGCGCCAAGTATCCAGGAGAAGGCTGGGAGGAAGGTCAAGTTCAGGAAGCTGGAAAATCCGGGCCTGGCCTCAGGGTGGGAAGCCAATGCACAGGGCCCCCCACCCCAGCCCTCCTGGGGCCAAGGTGCTGGCATTGGCTGTGCCCGAGGTCCCACAGGCAGAGAAACTTCACATCGCATCTGCTGGTCCATTCCAATTTGCCCTTTCAGATCATTGCTAAAAACCCTTGATTTTGCTAAGGCACTACCCGCAGACCAGTCAGAGCCACAAGTAACACTAACATTGGGTACCATGTTTAGTCTGTGCTTGCGGAAGGCATTCTTAAGGCAGGCTCTCAATCGTCACTCCAATTTTTTATTAAATAATTGAGATCTTCCCTCCACCTTAGACCATTTTTACAGCAGTTTCCAAAATAACACAAGATAAAAATAATCAAACTTCAACAGGAAAGTTTCCAGTATCAGATCAGATCTTTAAAATGCTGTATGCATTTTGCAGTTTTGCTAGTCAGTCACTTTAGTATACTCTTCTCAAAGTGTGCCAAATAAATATGGTAAAGCTTTGCTCTTCACCTTGGTTGGAGAAACAGACCTCACATTTCTGATCTTCCTGTCTGGCTGCTGAGGTCTCTACCTGGTGGAGGTGTTCCTGCACCCGCTGTCTGACAGGGTCACAGCGTGGGGGATGCTGTGGCAAGGCCGCACCATCTGGAAACCGGAATCATTAGGAATGTTAAGTGTTTTGTTTGTGATACTCATGATATGGATAACAGGGCATATGTCAATCATTAATAAAAGTACATATTGCCTGAGATTGCAGGAAAATTCCCAGAATGAGACTAAGGATACAATTGAGATATGCCATGAGGCACGTTTCAGTGTCTCTCAGGATACAAACAATGGTGTTATTCCTCAAGCCTAAGCAACAAGAAATATTTATCTCATGGTTAACAATTTACACTAGCCCCACCCCCCAACCCCATCCTAAAGCCACAACCTGTACAATAGCCTAGCTACAGAAAAACAATTGCTGTGCCAACAGTACAAGGACCGCCGTATATAGCTTATGGTATCCCCTCGAGGACAAGAGGCTAATAAAAATACATTCCCCAACCAATATACCCTCCTTTGCTTTATGCAGAAACTTATGATGAAAATAGAAAACACATAGTTAATATAAATGACAAATGGGTTGAGGTGTAAAGCCTGCCTTTAGTTAAAGATTACAAAGACATGAGAAATGGTGTGCTTTGACCAAGGATCAGGGAAGTTCTTTTAGAAAGCAGTTGAATAGGTCATATGAAAAAAGGAAATTACCTTGGAAATTAAAAAAGAATAATGTAAAATTAACATAGATATATTTTAGAGGCACTTCAGAGTAGTAGGCTTTTAAATAATAGATTTTCACTATTTTAAGTGTATTTAGTTTAGAAGTAAGAAAGCTTACCAATAATTGTAAGTATGCTTTAAAGTTAAAGGTTAATGAAATAATTATAGGTATGCTTTAAAGTTAGAAGTGAATAATAAGTCAGGAGTCATTTTATAGTCTAGTTGCATTGCCTAGCACCTAGTGATTTAGGTGAAAACCTAAAAGCTTAATCATGATTGACTAAGGTTACAGAAAAATATTTTAAACAATGTACTCAAAATCTTAGGTAATCAATGTATGTCAGAAAAGTTGTAATTCTTGAAAATTATGTAAATCAAAAAAGTTTTGGGCTTTGAAGTTATCCATTAACTACCTGAAAAAACACCCGTAAAACAGGTATAAAAATAAAGGGCCCTCCTGGGGCAGGGAGATGTCTTCTGGAGGTTGCTCATAACTTGCAACCTGTCGTCCCAACTCTTCTTCTTTCGCCAGATGCCACTCCTCCTTCAGGACCACCCTGGACCCTCGCCGGGGCTGGACCTCAGCATCTACCTAAGCACTCTGGGTGATTAAACGACCTGAGGGCCCCAGGGAATGATGGAACTGACCCAAGGTTTTCCTGGAGCTCTCTCCATCTTTTATAGCAGTATTCTGTGAATGTTTGGATCAGTCATAGAGTTGAATTGATCCCAGCTTTCCATTTAAGACAGACAGACAAATAAACCCCATTTATTTATTTATTTATTTATTTATTTATTTATTTATTTTGAGCACCCTTAGGTGCACAGCAAAATGAGAAGGTAGAGATTTCCCATATCCCTTTTGTCCCTCCCCCACTGCCAACATCCCCCACCCCAGAGTGGTACATCATTGTTGAAGTGGATGAACCTTCATTGACACTTCATTGTCAGCCACAGTTCGTAGCAGCTTTCTGTCTTTTTAGTACTTGCTGGGAGGTTTTCTGGCCCACCAGAGCTTCCCTTCTTTTTTCCAGTGGAATTAGCTTTCATGTATGTTTTGAAACGTTTTGTTTCAAGGGATGTGGATGGGCTTCACACAAGTTCTATCACCATCCTGCAACAGAATGTTTCCACCAGGTTCGTAATTCCATAAATGTGAGCCTCTTCTCTTCCACACGGATCTCAGCACGGAGGACTGCTCTACGTACACTTTAAAAGTGTTGCAAACACTATATGTGTCCTTGTAATGAAGCCAAGAAATCCAGACTTACAGAAAGAGTGAAATTTCCCTCTCCTTTCTCCCCCAGACACCCGAGTGTACATTAAGATATGTATTTGTAGAAACATCTACATCTGTATGATATTTTACAAAAATAAAACTAGACTATTTTTAAAGAAGAGTTGGAAACAAAAACAAAAAACAACCCCAGTAGCAAGTGAGATCCCTTCTGACACAACCCTGAAATAGTTTTACTTTCCACTGACAACAAATGAGTTTACAAGAGAATGATTATCATCCACTGTGACCCTCAAAAAAAAAAAAAGAACATTAAAGAAAATATGCACATAACAAACAAAAAGACAGGCTATATACATTTGTACTAAAGGATGAGAAAATGTAACACCAACAAAATGCCCCCATTTAAGCCTCTTGGTTTGAAAACTTTTTAAATAAAAATAAAAATATGTATATACATAAACACATGTATTCATATATGTATACATTCATATACACTAAAACATATAAATAAGTATACATACATATGAATGCACATGCACATAGCCTCAGGATGACTGCAATTTATTTTGCAGTCTTTTTTTTTTTTTTTTTTTTGCACCAGCTCCCTGTTAGAATCTGTTTCCCTCATTTCTTTGTAAGCTCTGCAGGCAACTCCAAGAGAACAGGTGGCTAGGGTGCTTTTGTTAAGCAGTGACTCCCCTGAGCCCCAAACAGTGACTGACACAGTAAATGACTGCCTGAATGGATCTTACTGATCAAAAGCTTCTAGGGTCTTTTTTTAAAAAAGTTTGTTGAATTTAATGTAGCATGTTTAAAATCTTATAATTGTCGGCCTCTGAGATAGTGCTGTGGTAGTCTTCCTTCATTCCAGCTTCGTTTCCATGGTCCTAATTCATTTGTTACTTGCTTCTCTTTTGGTTTCACAGTGATATACAACTTTTAATTTGTTAGAACACAAAAACAAAGGACTTTTTCTAGTAATATTAAATGTGACATAATTATAGATGCAAAATGTTTCTTAAAGATATTGTAAAATAATTGCTGCAATTTTCTATTTTGGGTGTTAAGGACAGAATCATTCTTTAGTTCTGTAATACAGGAACAATTTGGTCCAGAAAATAGTCTAATTTATACATTGTCCATGTCAGGTCCAGTCTTTCACGATATTACAAGGATATGGGAAAAGAATCTAAAATAATGCAATACATCTAAAATTAGAAGAAGAGCTAATGGGCTTGCCAAAAAGAAATTGTGTATTAGGATTTTTTTAAGAAATTGCAAAAACAATTTTGGGGGAGAGCTTCGTATTACCAAGAATATTTTCTTAAAACCAACAGCATATAGTTACACAAAATAATAGAAATTTGTCCCTGCAGTGGCGTAACCTGTAATATCAGCAGCTCCAGAGACTGAGGCAGGAGTATGGAACATTCAAAGCCAGCCTCAGAGCAACTTAGCCAGGCCCTGACTCCAAAAAAAAAAAGAAGAGGAGGTGGTGGTTGAATGTGGCTCAATGATTGAGCGCCCTCTAGGATCAATCCCTGGTACTACTACTAATAATAATTACACTAGAAATGTATTCTTTTAGCTCATCATTTGTTTGGTACTGGGGATTGAACCCAGAGGTTCTTTACCACGGATCTACATCCGCAGCCCTTTTTATTTTTTATTTGGAGACCTGGTCTTACTAGGTTGTTGAGGCTGGCTTTAGTCTTGCAATCTTCCTACCTCAGCCTCCCAAATTGGTGGGATTAAAGGCACGTACCATCATGCCCCGCTAGCTCATAAGATTTTTAAAAGCAGAGATATTCATAAAATTCAAAATTTATAAATAACAGTTATTTTAATACAATTTTTATTTGGATTCCTAGAAAAATTGGAAGAATAATTCAGGGAGTCCTCTTATTCTCCCAGTACACTTTCCCCTGATGGTCATCTTATATGATACATTTGCCAAACTGAAGATGCTAACATTTATTTCTTGCTATTAACTAAACTTCTGACTTCATTTGGACGTCACTAGTTTTTCCATGAATGTCAGCATAAATCTTTTAAAAGTCATCAGCAGAAAAGAGGAATTTCATTTTTCAGTGAAAACACAAATGATATTCTTGAAAAGCTTCATGATTATCAGTAACATATCACTTTTACCTTTATATTATATAATATACCTGAGACATCAGGCCTTAGTGAAGACATTTCTTCACTAATTGATGTATAAAAGTGTTAGAAATGACAATGAAAATACAGTGATCTCAAGAATTATTAGGCATTCAACTGAATCGCATAGTATTTCTGAAATGTAAAAAGATAAATCTTGGGCTGGGGATGTGGCTCAAGCGATAGCGCGCTCACCTGCCATGCGTGGGGCCCTGGTTTCGATCCTCAGCACCACATAAAATAAAATAAAGATGTTGTATCCACCGAAAACTAAAAAATAAATATTAAAAATTTCTCTCTCTCTCTCTTAAAAAAAAAAGATAAATCTATAAAAAGTCACATAAAGAGAAAATTTGTTTATGTGATTAAAATAACATTTTAGGATTCCACCTTTTGGGTCCCCTTCTTCCTCCGGGGAGAAGTCTTTTCTGCTGTCCTCTAATAAAGCTTCTACTTTCCACTCTACACTTGCCTCGGTGTGCTTCTCTGGTGTTATACTTCAGCATTCGGGAAAGCAAGGACTTGTCATCTGTAAACAGCGGTTACAGATTGGAGGCTCCCCACTGAGATCTACACCAAGGTAAGAGCCTCTACACACACCACACGTCTATCTGAGGTGCATCTTTCTTTCTGGAGGGTGATGTGGGCACCAGACGGCTACTTAAACATGTAAGACTGGAAGACGCCGCACCACACGACACAGATCACCAAAGAGGTTTCCGCTTTATTACAAAAGGCTGTGTGTTTATATAGGTCTAGGGAGAGGTAGCAGAGGCTGACTTAGATCACAGGTCGCCCGTTTATTGGCAAGCTCTTCCATATGTCAGTTCCGGAGCCCAAGAAGTTAATTCTAATTGGGGCTAAGGCTTCCCACCAGCAGGGTTTGAACATTGGCGCCGGCGGGAACATTTCGTGCCAGTGAAAGAAACAAAGAGGGGAAAGAGGGTCATTAGATGCCATGTTGGGGTTTTTTTTTTCTGGGGTGCTGCCGCCATTATATGTTTTCCCAACAAAACGCAGTAAGTGAAGCCACCACTCTTCAAGACTCAGGTGAGAGGTTTCCTGGCCTAGGCAGCTCTCCATACAGAGCAGGCATGTTGGGTTCTGCCAAAACTACTTCCCACTTTTCTGTCTGGGCCCGGAGAGCAATTGACCTGAGTGCACAGTGTCTCTAATCCCAATCTGCCTGGGATGCGTGGAGGTGGAGGAAGGAGTTTGGAACAACTGCAGAATTCTGGTCTGGGCTACACTCAGATGTATTCCTAAGGTTCCTTTCCCTTGAACCCCCTCCCGACAGCCCTAAGGGGTATCTGGGGTGATTGGTAGATGAAAGGCACTGAGGGAAAGCCCCAATCACATTTGCCTCCATGTGGGCTGCGAAACACTCCCAAACCCGCATCCATTCCCTCCTGGATGCTCCCCTTCCTTCACCGGTCAGAAAGGCTAGCAATTCAGGTTGTAGGACTAAGAAAGACATGGGATGATCAGTGAAAGGTGCCCAGGTTCCCCTCATGTGCATAGGAACTTTCACTGGTCTGTTTTAAAATTTCACATTACTGCTCCAATGTTTAGAATGTGCTGTGTTCTCTTTAAGCTGCTAGAGGGAGGCATTTTTAGAATCAACTCTTCCAGTAGTCTCTCTGATAGAAAGTGCTATATGCCTTATAATCCGTAGATATCCCTCATCCCCAGGAGATTCCTTTAGTCTACGGAGCAAAAAGGCAACAAGAAGAGTGTGCGATTCTCTTTTGCTGTGGGTTTTTAGTGGCAGGGAGGAAAGCAGTAAGGCCCTTAAGTCTGAATACTCCCAGGGTCTCTGGGACTCCAAAACTGCTTGCTTAATACTGTCCCCTTTGAGCTCAAAGAAGACAGAACGGTCATGGCCCTCTTTCCTCACAGCAGTAAGGAGTTCCCAAAATTAGAGGGGGGAATGAAGCCAGATTTACAGATAGATAGTGTAGTTAGGTAAATCAGGTCTAATATTGAGTAAAATCAAGAATGGAGGCCATTATAGAAAATGGAGTCCAGGAAACCAAAGCAGCACTTGGGGAAATTGAAATGTTAATGTCCCCAAGGCCCCCCCAGCCCATCCCAAGGAAATGTTAATGAAGCAGCTCCCAGCAAACTTGGAGACACTAATCCAAAGGCCTCCCCAGGCCCTCCCTGCCCAGATTACTCCATCAGCTCACCTGTCCCCCACCTTTTGGGCCTTCCCACCTATATTCCATCACTGCAAGATAACAGAGAACAAAGGACAGGAATGCAACAGGAATGCAGGAAAGCTGAAAGTAGACCTTAGCTATAAAAGAGGGAAGACCTCCCCCTTCCATGGATTCCACCTTTTAGGTCCCCTTCTTCCTCTAGGGAGAAGTCTTTTCTGCTGTCCTTTAATAAAGCTTCTACTTTCCACTCTAAAATAAATAAATACATAAATAAAAATAGAATAACATTTTACATTTTACCTGCATTGATATACTAGGATCTCCAAAGTACATTATTTCAAGACTCACTTACTTTAAAAAAAATTTTTTTAATGACACATTTGTTTCAAAGCACATTCTTTTGCAGTTTGAGAGTGTTCTAGACCTGATTATTAACTGTTAACAACATCTGTAAATGTCATGCATCAATAATGTGACAACAGCTACAGGTCAGAAACTGCACTGTTTGAAAGAAGCCTGCATGTTACAAGAGCTTGAATCTAATATTTTATTATCTACAGTTGTATTTACCATTCTCTTCAGTTTCACATGTTTTACTAAATAATCTGAACATCTTTTCTATACAATAGTAAGGCCATGAGAATTTACATTTATGTAATATCTAGCATATATGAAAATTGGACACCACACACCCACAAAAAAAAAAGGCAGATTATGTACTGCATGAGAAACCAATGCTCAGTTTAAGTATTCAAAATGTTCAGAATCACATGATTAAGTCATGTCAGTCCTAATAGAAACCTGGCTGATAAGCAAATTAATCAATTGAAAGTTGGTACCAAGCCATAGTATTGTTGTGGTTTAGATATGAAGTGTCCCCCAAAGGCTCACTTGGAAGACAATGCATGACTTTTCAGAGGCAAAATTATTGGGTTATAAGAGATATAACCTAATCTGTGGATTAATCCACTGATGCGGATTAACTGAGTGGTAACTGTAGGCATATATGCTGTATGTAGAGGAAGTATATCACAAGCACATGACTTTGGGGTTTATATTTTGTCCCTGGTGAGCAGAACTGTCTCTCTCTGGTTCCTGTTTGCCTTCTACTGAGCTGTTTCTCTCCACCACATCCTTCTCTGTGATGTTCTGCTTCACTCAGGGCCCAGAGCTGTGGAGTCAGCCAACAGTGGACTGAACCTCTGAAACTGTGATATATTATAATCAAACTGGTTATAAGACAAAAGAGAGTATTAAAAACAGCAAGAGGGATGTAATACTTGATACACCAGGGATCCTCAAAAAAAACCCATATGTTTATGGCCAATTGACTTTTTACAAATACCAACGCCATTCATTGGGGAAAAGAACAGTTTTTCAATGTATCATGCTGGAACAACTGGATTTCCACACCCAAGAGTAAGGTTAGCCCCCTACTTCATACTCTATTAAAAAAAAAAAAAAAAAGTCAAACCAATGACCTAAATATAAGGGTTAAAACCATAAAACTCTAAGAAGAAACCATAGGAGTTTCTTGAAACTCATCACCTTGAGTTTGGCAATGGGTTCTTAGATATGAACAGAAAGTCCAAGTAGAACAACAACAAAAAAATTTGATAAATTGGATTTAATTAAAATTAAAAACTTGTATATGTCAAAGGCTATTGATATAGTTTGAATTTTAAATGCCCCACCAAAACCCATGTGTAAAAGGCTTGGTCCTCAGAACAGTGCTACTAGGAGATGGTAGAAGATTAAGAGGTGTTGAAGCCAGATTTAAAGTTAGGTAGTCAGTGTAGTTAGATAAATCGGGTCTAATATCGAGTGAAATCTAAGATGGAGACCATGCGGAGAGTGACTCAGGGAAAACACAGGACAACTCATGGAATGTTAATGAAGTCCCGAAAAGGCCCTAAGCCAAAGTCCACCTCAAAGAAATGTTAATGAACAGCCCCCAGCAAAAAGGTGCTGACTCAAGTCCTTCCTGACCAGATTACTTCTTTGGCCCACCTGTGTCCCACCCCTCGGGCCTTCCTACCTACATTCCATCACTGAAAGAACTATAAAAAGGGGAGACAACATCCCTTCCACGGATTCCACCTCTTGGGTCCCCTTCTTCCTCCGGGAGAAGTCTTTTCTGCTGTCCTTTAATAAACTTCTAATTTCTACTCGGACCTTGCCTCGGCGTGCTTCTTTGGTGTTATTCTTCAACACTGGGGAAGCAAGGACTCGTCACCGGTCAACAGCGTCACCGGTCAACAGAGGTAACAGTGTGACCCAGTGGAGAATGTTCAGGTCACTGAGGGTGTACCACAGAAAGGGACTGTGGGACCCTAGTCTCTTATCATTCCTCTTCACTTCTCAGCCACAAGGTGAACACTTTTGCTCTACCACACATTTCTACCATGTTGTGCTTGCTCACCCAAAGCAACAGGTCAACTAATTATGGACTAAAACCTCTAAAACTCTTAGCCAAAATCAAACTTTCCTCTAAGTTGATAATATCCAGAATACATAAGGAAGTTCTACAAATGAACAACATAGAGACAACCAACCCAATTCAACAATGAACCAGGGACTTGAATAGATATTTCTCCAAAGAAGGAATATGAATAGTCAATAAACACAAGAAAAGATATTCAATATCATTAGTTTTTAGGAAAGTGTAAATCAAAAACACAATGAGGGGTTGAGGATGCAGCTCAGTGGTAGAATATCTGCTTAGCAGGCATGAGGCTCTGGATTCAATCCCCAGCACCAAACAACAAAAACAAAAATACAACCACAATGAAATACCTCTTCTCTCACCTTTTAGGATGGCTATATTTAGAAAAAAGAAGAACATAAAATTGTTGATGAAGATGCGGAAAAATCAGAACCCTTGTAATACTGCTGGTGGAAACGTAAAGTGGTGTAGTCACTCACTGCTCCTCAAAAAGCTATATGCTGAATTAAGCATATGACTCTATAATTCTACTCTTATTTATATACCCCAAAGGCCCAAACACAGGGACTCAACCAGATACTTGTATAAAAATTATGTTTGAAACACTATTCACAATACTCAAACAACCTAAGTGTCTGTCAACAGATGAATGGATAAATAAAATGTGGTTTGCGCTTTTTATATTATTCATCCAGAGAAAAGAATGAAGCTCTGGTATATGCTACAACATGTGAAGCCTGACAACATGGTTTTCAAGGGAAGTAAGCTAAGTGAAAAGAACCCCTATTATATGAAATATATATGATAGACAAATTTATTAAGTTTCCAGTGGATGGGTGCTGCGCCCCTCCCCTGACTCAGGCAATGGCAAGGCCCTACTGAGGTGGAAGGCACAAGGCGTCCATTCTCTGGAGGAGTGCAGTATGCTTCTAGGAATTGGCTGGTTTGTTTTTGTATTCTTTTAATAAGTATAGTTGCGACTTCTCATATGACCATTAAGTATGAAGGAAAAAAAGTGACTTTCCCAATTAATGCAACTACTTCTAAAGAATAAATCTGTTTGCTCTAAATGCAACGATTCAGCTGTGGAACGTGAATTGTTAATGTTTAATGAGAAACCCCCTGTAGGAAAAACAGTCAAGGAAGTTTTTGAGAAATTAAATTAAATCTAGAGAAGAAGAATTAATATTAAGAAGACAGATTAGTGCTTAGTACTGGGCAACTTGTTCTTGTTCCTGTGCACAATGGTTTGTGCTCTTACTCTTGTTTGATTAAAATTAGTAGCCTCTCTTTTCAAGTGAACCACTTGCCATAACCTCGGCGCCGGTTCTAGTCAGTAAGTCAAGAAAGAATAGTCAAGGTATAGGCCAATAGTCTGGGACATTTCTAACTATTATTAGAAGCTAACTACGCAGAAACAGCTCAAAGCAAAACGGGAACTGAAAGTAAAAATGCTTGCTTATGCATAAGCCAAGATACATTCTTCTTATCTAATTGTAGCTACATAATATTTTGTTTCTTTGAATAATGATTCCTGTTTTGTAACCACAAAATTCTGTGAGCCTGCCAAAACGCAAAGTATATATGATTAACTTCACAAGTAAAGATTGGGATTCAGCACCTTCACTTTTGTGTCTGTATTGTTTCTCCACCCCGTTTCCCTGACTCCTCACCATCCATTTGTCTCCTGAGACCCCCTGCCAGAGCTGGACTCCTACAGATGGGAGGAGGGGAGAGTGGGAAGTTATTGTTAAATAGTGTGTTAGTGTTCTATCACTGTGACAAAATACCTGAGATAAATCAACTTGAAGAAGGAAATGTTTATTTTGGCTCATGGTTTCAGAAGTCTCAGTCCACAGTTGATTGGCTTTCTTACTTTTGGGCCTATGTCAAGGCAGCATATCATGGCAGTGAGCATGATGGGGAGTGTAGTGGGGAAATAGAGAGGAAGGGGATGGGATCAGGGTACTAATATCCCTTCAAGGGCATGCCTCCAATACCTAACTTCCTTCACCTAGACCCAATCTCCTAAAGATTCTACCACCTCCCAGTACACCATGGGCTGGGGACTAAGCCTTCAACATGTGTGCCTTTGGAGGACATTCAAGATCCCAAAGAGAGCAAATGGGAACACAGTTTTTGTTAGGTGTGATGGAAAGTTTTTGGAAATAAATGGCCATAATGGTTGTACAATACTGTACATGTAATCAATGCCACTGAATTGTACACTTTAAAATGGTAAATGGCAAATAACATCACACACACACACACACACACACAAATGATATTTTTAAAAAATCAGTTTCCCAAAGGAAAGTGGATGCTGTTAACAGGAGGGTAAGAGCTATCATTAAATGAAATCCAAAATTATCAGCTCTTTGATAGCTTAGCTAATTTGCTTGGCCTTAAGGTAGTTTCACTATGTTCCATTTTATTCTTAAATAAAATATGGGGAGTTGAGAGGAAATGTATAACTGGATTATCTGCCTCCTTGCCTAAAATACTTAATCCTATTTTTGCATTTCTTCAACTTAAAGATGAAATGAAAAAATGGAAATCTTCAAGCCCCTAGAGGTGATGCTTGTCATTGATACTAACTCTAATCTCATTTTGAGAGCACAGACATCCTCCTAAAACTCAAGAATACAAAAATGTCACATCTCACATGTTGGCAATAATTGCAACAATACCAGATTAGCAGGAAGTTCTTTTCTTTCCCTTTTAAAACGGCCTTCTACTAAATTGTCCTAGAATCAACCACCATTCAATTTACAAAGTTCAAAAAACCCAGGGATTGTAGGCATTCCAGCTTCCAGTCCCAAGCAGAAAGCTGCTGGCTCAGTCCACATCTGTGATTTCTCCTATCTACCACAAGGTGGCGGTGCTGTACCACAGTCATGCATGACCAAGGACCGGGTACTAAAGCTCCCTACACTTGCTTTTCTATTCCAAAATGAAGATGACCTCTAGGATTTGGGCTCACAAGATAAGGATGCCCGGTTTTCTGGCTGGGGAGCACACAGCGTTATGAGGGCATCTCAGGCCATATTCCCACCTCTGAATACCAGGAATTCACAGCAGCAGCACACAGACCAACCTGACTCAACACTGTGATGTTCCACTGTAGGTAAAAAGTGAAAAGAAATCTAAAACCCAAAGCCTTAAATCTAAGCAGAGAAGAACCAAGAACTGACATGGAGTACAATCAACAGCAAGTTTCACTAGGAACATTATAAACGCAGGCAAAAGCTTCTCTCTGCTCTAAGCATGAATAGACCATCCCAGTACACCAAAAACAAGCTTGGAGAGGGCCAGGGTCCTTGGGAGGGGCCACAATGGCAGGTGGGCTACCAAATAAGGTGGCACCAGAAAAAGGCTGAAAAAAGAGACAATTAGCCCAAACTGCTCACCAGTACCCTCTAAACTCCCTCCCACCCACCAACTAACCATAGGCTCTTTCACTTTCTTGGGGATGTCCTTCAGCCCTGAACTTAATTGTGTCAATTAAATTTATTTTTTTAACCCATACACCTTTTTTTTTAATTTATTTTTTTTATTGGTTGTTCAAAACATTATAAAGCTCTTGACATATCATATTTCATACATTAGATTCAAGTTGGTTATGAACTCCCAATTTTACCCCAAATACAGATTGCAGAATCACATCGGTTACACATCCACATTTTTACATAATGCCCTATTAGTAACTGTTGTATTCTGCTACCTTTCCTATCCTCTACTATCCCCCCTCCCTCCCCTCCCATCTTCTCTCTCTACCCCATCTACTGTAATTCATTTCTCTCCTTGTTTATTTTCCCATTCCCCTCACAACCTCTTATCTAGCTTTCCCCAACACCTAGCAAAACTACACCACACACCAACACAGACAATCGACACAGATACAGCCAGAGAGATCATTTACATCACCGCAGATCCTTTTTATAGCCACAGCCACTTCCCTCCCTAACTCCTGGCAACCGCTAATCTGCTCTTCATTTCTATAATTCGTCCTTTCAAGAAATGGAATCATACAGTACGTAACCTTTTGGGATTGGCTTTTTTCACTCAGTGTAATTCCATGGGGATTCAAGCCGGCTGTCGAGTGGATCCACAGCTCATTCCTTTTTATTGCTAAGCAGCATGTTACGGATCCTCCTTTGTTTTAATCTGGATACACACCAGGCTTGCGGGAGGAGGGCTCCTCCACTGCTCGATGCAGCACCTGTCCCAGCCCAGCCTCCAACAGCGCAGAGCCAAGGCGCGCCTCCTTATTATCAGAGGGGCGGGGCGGCGTGCAGGGTGGTGCTTGTTTGGGGGGCGGGGCGACGTGCGGGGTGGAGCTTGTTGCGGGGGCGAGGGGCGTGCAGGGTGGAGCTCGTTCTTGGGGCGGGGCCTCAGGGAGAGGGCGGGGCGCCTCCACGCCGAGTTGGCAGGGGGCGAGGGTGCTCCAAAGCGCAGCCGCGGCGGTACAGCGAGTGGAGCCTGCGAGGGCAAGGTTGGGTAGCTGGAAGCTGGCGCGCACAAGGAGTGTCCTTTCAAGGACGCAGACGTGCGAGCCTTTCCGCCACTTACCAGGGCGCGCTGGCCAGAGAGTGAGTGCCCACCGGCCAGGGACCTGGGGGCTGGGGAGGGACTGCAGGCCATAGAGGTCTCTGGCTTACAACTTGCCAGCTAGACTGTAGATGTGTGTCCCCGTGGTTCCTGGCACTCCGGGTCCTGGACCGGCTGGAAAATATGATCTCTTACCTCTCCCTGGGCGCCACCGCATGCCAGGCACAGTGCTTCAAACGAATGATCTCGTTAATGTGCCCTCAGCCCCGTGAAGTAGGTGACCGCATTATCCTCATATTACTAATAAGGGAGCAGGGAACCCGAGAGCACCATTCACGAAGGGTGCCATCGTTTACCGAAGCGCCACGGAACCGCTGTAGTTTGGCTGTGCTTTCAAAAACATTGTGGTAATCTGGGGGGCTGGGGGGCGGGATCTTCCTAACCAGTAATCTCTGAAAATAACAGCTTCTGTGAACTTTAATCTCTGGAAACCTCAGCCAAAGAAAAGACATGAAAAGAAACTTGTATAAATCATACAGACTTCTAATAGTGCTAGGTATAGTTCTGGGGTGGGGAGAGGAGAGTAACCTAAATGAGCACAAAAGGGCAGCAGACAATGGCGTAGCTACACAAAGAAATGTCTAGCTGTTCCAGTGACCAGTGTGGGGCCTGACTGTGGAAAGAGACTTAGGAAGTAATAAAGTGAAAACTTCATAAAATAGCATTTGGATGCATTAAGATGAAATGATGTTTATGTCAAAAATAGAACACATTTGGTGTGGTATGTGTAGTTTAAAAGCACATGACTCTTCCTGTGGACTTGGGTAAAACTTTTATCCTTTGTTGGTTTCCAACAAAGGTGAGTTGTTCTTGCTGTGGATGGGGTGCCTGAGGGTGAAGAGCCTGTGTTGGAGATTTGTTTATTTTGAACAAGTCCCTCATTTGTGGGCCTCAGTTTCTTATTCTTAACCTCTAGACGAAGTGGATGATTTGGAATTGGGAACCCAGATTACTAAAGTGGCTTGAACGGCCAAGACATGTGATAGAAATATTTCACCTGAGCCAAGCAAGACATAGGGAGTGGTGAGGCCTGGGAATGCTGAAAAATGCATAGGGTGCCAGGAAGCATTTAAATGGAAGCATTTGATCCAAATCAAGATGTCTCTGGTCCCTCAATTTGACAATCTCAGGCTGAGCATCTCTGAGTCTGCAGTGACACTGGGAACCTTTCAGTACTACTCTTCTACTTAAGAGGCTCCAGTGGCTTTTTGCTAGGCTTAGGATAAAAGTTTTGTCCCTTCCCTATAAGGTCAGCTTGGTTGGACCCCACTCAACTCTGACTGTATCCCCTATACCTCTTAAACAAACCAACAAACGAAACTGAAACTAAAAACCATAGTTCAGCCAAATAGTCCTTCTAGTTCCTCAAACCTTTCAGCAGAGTCCCCACTTCAGCACTTATTTGCTATTCTGTCTGCCTGGACCCCATATTTTTGCATGGCAAACTGCATATTCACTGTCCCTGTTTGGAGACCCCTTCTTGAGCTCCCTATCTAAAATAGCAAACATACTCCTGCCCAAAGGTATTTTATTTTCTTAGCACTATCACTATTACTTATCATCATCATTAGTACATATCTCTGTCTGGAATTCTGTGCCTTCCTGTTTATTGTCTCTCCCCCCACCCACCAAAGAGTAAGGGTTCTATTTTCATCTATTTTGTTCATCTCTGTAGCCTTAGCACCTGGGTGCAGTATCCAGCCAGAGGGTCAGTTCCACCTTTTTGGCTGCTATGAATAATGCTGCTGTAAATGTGGGTGCACAAATGATCTCACCCTGCTTTCAATTTTTTGAAGTTATACCCAGAAGTGGAATTGCAGGGTACATGGTAACTTCATTTTAAAATGGCACCTCTGTACCATTTTTCCATAGCAGATGCACTTTTTACATCCACACCAACAGTCCATAGGGGTTCTAAATCCTTCCACTTCCCACCAACCTTGTGGATTGTTGATTTTTTTGATGATAGCCATTTTAATGGGTGTGAGGTGATATCTCATTGTAATTTTGATTGGTTATTCCCAGTGACTAATGACACCAAGCACCTTTTTATTTGCTTAGTCCTCATTTATATATCTCATTTAGAGAAAGGTCTATTCCATTCCTGTTCTCATTTTTAATTGGGTTGTTTGTTTTTTGTTGTTGAGTTTTATCTGAGCTTCTCCCCCGCCACCGCCCCTCAGTGGGAGTAGGTTTCTTGCAGGACCTTTGCTCTCTCAGCATGAAGCTAGTTTTTCTGGAGATGGCTAGCCAGGGGTGAGGACACAGCCTCCTTTGTGCCTCTGAGGTCTTCTTAGGGAGAACTAACATTTTTCTTTCTTTCTTTTTTTTTTTGGTGCTTGGGATTGAACCCAGAGCTTTGTACATGCTAAGCACATGCTCTACTACTGAACTCCACCCTGGCCCTCTGGAATCATATCGTGTGCTAGCCACTACACACACATATATGTATATATGTGCATGTGTGTGTGTGCATGATATAGATATCTCCTGAACCATTCTGTGGCTTTGTAGTTGAGAAGGCTGAGGCACAGAGAGGTACAGGGACTTGCTGCAGGTCACATAGTTAGACATAGCAAAACTGGAATCTGGATAAAATTCATCTCATATGGAAGTCTCCACTGGCCTAGGCTACCTCCCTAGAGAAACTTTTGAGATCTCTATCTAGAAACAAGATCTGAACCAACTCCTTATTTACAGGTAGGAAAAGCACCCAGTGACACCCAGTACTATCTCCTGGGCTTCGCCAACACCAGCTGGGTATTCAGGTGCCCTGCGTGCATGTCAGCTTATTAATGTGCCTGCCCTTTGCCTCTTCACCCTCATGTATTACCTAAAGGCTGAGAAGGTACAGTGCCTGCTTCCTGCCTGTGACTCGTTTCTCAGGTCCTCTTCTCTATGGCTGGCTGCCTTCACTGAAGGTTCCAAGTCCTCTGAGAAAAAAGAAGTGTTGGTTTTGATATTTGGCATGATTTGTCCTTGGAGGCCTGTCTCCAAAGGAAGCCTTGCCTCTCCCAAGAGCCTTTTTTTCTAATGCATGCGCATGTCCTCCTGAAGCAGAGAGCCTAGACTTTGTACTTGCACCTCACCTCTGCATTCTCCACCTCCCTTGAGTTGACTTTCTCTTTCAGATTATTGGGATCACCAAAGAGAGTGACTGCACCTGAAAGCCTGGGGCCGCCACACCAAATCAGAGGAAAAAAATCAGTCTTCTTCGGGCATGGCAGGTAATGGCTCATTATGGGGGAGTTAGACTTTTAATCCAAGATTGAATATATCATTTGATATTTTAAAAATCTAAACCTAAACAACACAGCAGTGTGTACAACCTATT
Organism: Marmota flaviventris; assembly: GCF_047511675.1. Lineage (NCBI taxonomy): Eukaryota > Metazoa > Chordata > Mammalia > Rodentia > Sciuridae > Marmota > Marmota flaviventris. The sequence goes on from NC_092503.1 coordinate 137,541,107, forward strand.
TACACCGTGGATCACTCTCTGGAATTATCTTGTTTTGAATATTTTTAGTTTTCTTGTCCATTTTTACCCACTCCGGAAGGCAAGTTCCTCAAGAATGGAGGCCATACCTACCTTGTCTTTACCCTGCCTCCAGTTCCAGAAATCATCCCTCTGACATAGTAGGTCCTCAAAAAGTAGTTGTTCAGTGAGTGAGTGAGCCCCAATTTTAAACTACACTTTAAGTCCCAATTTTAAAATGATTTCGTCTCTACTTTTTTTTTTTAATTATTCCATTTTTACTTTTTTTGTTGTTGTTGGTTCTTTGTTCTTTTTCTTTTCTTTTTTTTCAGTACATTTTTTTCATGTATGGTAAGCAGAATCTCTGCCACTGAGCTCACCCCCAGCCCCATCTATCTGTACTTTTGTGTTTGTTTATCATGCATGCAGGCACAGACACCTGCACACCTATACAGTGAATTTTGGAACTTATTTTTTTCACTCAACAATATAACATGGAAATGCTTTCATTTTAGAATATATGTATTCACTTTATTCTGTACATTCTACTATAGATTTGGATGTTTTGAACTTGGCACTACTGATATCTGGGGCCACATAATGCTTTGTTGTGGGGAGATCCCTGTTTAGCAGAGTCCAGTGACTCTGCCTGCCCCCACCAGTGACAACCAGAAATGGCTCTGGAATTGGGAAATATCCTCTGACAGGCAACACTGCCCCTAGTTGAGAAACATTGGTGTAGGATTTCATTCACACCCATTCTCCTGGTAAGCCCCCAAGTAGAATTCCTTTATAACATTGGAGTCGGAGAAAGCCAAAATTAATAATTTACTTAACTCATGGAATTCAGCCCTTTACATTCAATTGAATACCCTGCTTCAAGCTAATATATGTATTTTCTCCTCAAGATCCTAGACTGCAAAATTTAAGTCAAGTATTTAACATTTTAGACTTAGATGTTACCAGAGCAAATCACCAAGTTACCTTCTAGAAGAATTCAGTACATAATCCCACAGACTCTCATGAATGTGGACGATACTGTGTTCAGAAGCCTCTGCTGTTCGTGATACAGCTAATGCCTATAAAATCTGTTCTTAGAGTCCTCTTTGCCTTAGCATTGCCACCAAGATATGGCTTTCACCTAATCCTGCCTTCCTCAAGGGACGAGGGGACAGTTCCTCGTGTTTTGTTTAAGTGCCCAGTTGCCATGAACCTGGAAGATGGAAGCACAATGTGCCAGCCTAAAAGGGGCCGTAGCTGTAGGGTTGGCACAAAAGATGAGTTCTGACAGCTTTTTATTTTGGTGTTTGGGAGTCAGGCTAAAACTTCTCATAGAGCTAACCAGATTATATCAGGCTTTTAAGGATTTAATTGTGTAGTTTCGTTTTGAGAAGACATAATTTGGCCTGCTGTGTTTGTATGTACAGGCTGAGCATCCCTAAAGCTCCGAAAAATTTTTCAGCTCAAGACTCTAAAATACTCTGAAATCCAAAATTCTCTGAACACAAAATTTCAGATTTTAGTATTTCTGATTTTGGATTTTCATATCATGGAGGCTTTACCTATAAAGTCTACACAAATATTCCAAAATTTGAAAAATATGAATTCCAGAATACTTCTGGCATTTCAGATAAGGAATACTCAACCTATATTTGCACACTCAAGTAATGACGAACAATGATATAACTGAATTTAAAAATGTTAATTTTAAAACTGTCATCCAGTAAGATCATTGTATTGCTTAGCTTCAACAGTAGGGATGTGTCTAAGCATTTAGTTTTCATCTTAGTCTTCATGGGATTTTGACAAAGGAGAATGGCTGTTCAGTAGGAAATGTTCCTTCTCCTGATGTAGGTAAGAAAGTGCTCATTGTCTATGCACACCAAGAACCCAAGTCTTTCAATGGCTCCTTGAAGAAAGTGGCAGTGGATGAATTGAGCCAGCAGGGATGCACCGTCACCGTGTCTGATTTGTATGCCATGAACTTTGAGCCAAGGGCCACAAGGAAAGATATCACTGGTGAGTCACGGCATAAATGCTTGGTTATTTTTTAACTTTCTTCTTTGTATTCTTTAATTTTAACATGTCTTAAAAAGCTAATCATTGCACAAAATATGTAAATCTCAGGTCAGCAAGGAGTCCAAAGTGCCAGGCTCTTTTCCCTCCTATCCCCCAGCAACCCAGTTTCTCTGTTCCCAAGGTAGTCAGGATGCAGTTTTCTCTGTGTCCTTTCTGAGATAGTCCTTGCTATATAAGCAGTCATGAGAGTATTCTTCATTTTTCCTCTACATTTTACAAAAACGGAAGCATATTATGCTCATCATTTTACAAGTTGCTTTTATTTTTCTTATTGTAGAAAGTATTCCGTTGTATGGCCATGTCATGGTATCTCCCTACTAAAGGACATTTTAGGTTGTTTCTGATCTTTTGCTATCAAAAACAATGTTGCAGTGAACAGTCAGAGTCATATGTGTTTTCCCACATATGCAAGTTTGTCTAGAAGTGGAATTACTGGTGAAAAAGAGTGTGCATTTTAATTTTCCTAGATAATGCCAAGTTGCTCTCCATAAATCTCATACCAGTTTACACTATTGTCAGCAATGTTTACAAATGTTATTTCCTCACTGTCACCAATAGTATTGACAATTTTTTTTTTATAATTGCTAGTCTAGCAGGTGAAAAGATAGTGTTCCAAATAGTTCTAATTTGTCCTTCTCTCATTGTGAGGTTTATTATCTTAATATTTATATTCTATTTATTAATACTTATTTGTATTAACATTTTATTTTTATTTTTAATTAACATTTAATAAAATATTAAATATTCTCTTTCCAGTGAATTATCTGTTCATATCATCTGTTCATTTTTCTATTGAGTTTTTAGTCTTTTTATTATTGATTTTAAAAAGTTCTTTATATACTAAAAAGCCTATAGTATGGAATATGAATTGTAAATCCTTTTTGTTAAATAATCTTTTTTTAGTTGTTGATGGACCTTTATTTATTTACTTATTTTATTTATATGCAGTGCTAAAAATCGAACCCAGTGCCTCACATTGCTAGGCAAGCACTCTACCACTAAGCCACAACCCAAACCCGAAAACATTTTTACCTTATTTGTTTTTGTTTTTGTTTATTTGACTTTGCTTATGGTGACTTTTTCCTTTTAGCTTCCATTTACTTTCATTTAGTTAATATTTGATCAGTCTTTTTCATTTATGACTTCAGGAATTTGTTCAATCCCCAGTGCCAATTTAAAAGGAAGGAAGGGCTGGAATTGTGGCTTAGTGGTAGAATGCTTGCCTGGCACGTATGAGGCACTAAGTTTGATCCTCAGCACCACATAAAAATAAATAAATTAATTAAATAAAAAGCTTAAAAAGGATGCTATTAAAAAAATAATAAAAGGGAGGTTGGGGCTGGGGCTCAGCAGAAGCGCACTTGCCCTGCATGTGTGAGGCACTGGGTTTGATTCTCAGCCCTGCATAAAAATAAATAAAATAAAGGTCTATCAACAACTAAAAAAAAAATTAAAAAGATAAAAGGAAGGAAGGACGGAAAGAAAGAAAGAAAAAAAGAAAATATCTAGGAAAAATTGTACTTGTAGTGAATATAAAAACATTTTTTTCTGGGCTGGGGATGTGGCTCAAGCGGTAGCGCGCTCTCCTGGCATGCGTGCGGCCCGGATTCGATCCTCAGCACCACATACCAACAAAGATGTTGTGTCTGCCGAGAACTAAAAAATAAATATAGAGGAAGATGGCGGCGAGGGGAGTGCATTGCCCCCGTGTGCTGCTTCACTGTGTGGGAGTATGACAAGTCAGGACGGCTAAAGGATATCTTGTTAGGAATTTCCAGCAATAGTGGGGTGCTCCGGAACCTGGAGGAAGGATTTCCATCGCACGAGGATCAGCTACGGGGACTCAAACGCGAGAGGTTTGTCGCACGGAGGGTAACACTGCTTATTCAGCAAATCGCCCCGCGGCTAGAATCTGCAGCGTGCGCTGGGATAGAGACGCAGGGTTACAGCGCTGCAGTTTCTGCCAGCCGCGCAAGCACCGTACTCAGGGCTGAATTCTGGGTTCGAGACGGGGGAAGGAAGCGGTCTATCTCGGTTCTCCACACCGGTCAGACCACAGAGGAGGCCAGCAGCCACCATGTTGGTAAACTGACGTCACCACCCCTGTTTTCGACTGACCGCAGCTCATTCAGCCATAGAACAGGTAATTTCAGGCTGCAATTCGCCTGCGGCTTGCAGACAGATTGCTAGGGCTCAGCGCCTGGGTGCTTCTTAGAACCTGATCTTATCGGAGTGAATACCGAGCGCGGGGCGGCCGAGTTCCGGCTCCCGGAACTGCCCTGGCCCAGGGCTGCTGAGCCTGCGGAGGCTGCTTCTTGGACCCTGCTCCTACCAGAGCATACAACAAGCACTAAGCAGCCGAATTACGGCTCCCGGAACTGAGCCCGCGGGGACTGCTTCTTGGAGCTTACATTTATAGGAGCTTACACCGAGCACGGAGCGGCCGAGTTCCGGCTCCCGGAACTTCCCTGGCCCGGGGCTAGGAGCCCGCGGAAACTGCTTCTCGGTCCGGGTCCTGCTGAGGGCCGGTCAGGACTCACCCGGTGCTTTGGTTGCCCGGCAAGGGGAACGAAATGCTGCCATTCGCATAGGATACCAACATGGCAGAGATCTGATGTCTGCAGAAAGCGGCAGAGGAGGGAACTTCATCAATACCAGTGGTGACATAAGCAGTTGGTCTCCTGGTAGGGGGGGTGAGGCACAGTCACCCGAGTCTCCTCAATTTGTCGTCGAGCCAGAGGGAAGGAGCCGGGCCGCCGCCAGCCCCCGGAGCAGGCCCAGCGGCTCGCCAGCGTGGTGACCACGTGACCCCAATTGGAGAGGGGGCGGAGCGGAGCCGCCACCCGCAACCGCAAGGTGGGCAGACCCGCGACCCAGTGGTACATGGGCGTGGTAGGAGGGGCAGGGCAGAGCCGCGGTTCGCGCTGTGACGAATGAGCGTGCAAGGTAAACAGACCTGTGACAGCCTGGCGGGTCAGGCCCAGTGGCCTGCCAGTGTGGTACACACGTCACCCCAACTGGAGTAGGGGCAGAGCAGATCCTTCTCCCACGCCCGGATCAGGCCCTGCCGGTGTGGTGGTCACGTGACCCCAATTGGAGTGGGGGCGGAGCGGAACCGCCACCCGTGCCCGCAGGGTGAGCAGACCAGTGATCAACCTGCAGATCAGGCCCAGGGGTCCGCAGGCGTGGTAGGAGGGGCAGGGCAGATCCGCCGCCCGCGCCTCCAAGGTAGGCAGACCTACAACAGACCGGCGGATCAGGCCCAGGAGCCTTCCGGCGTGGTACAAACACCACCCTAATTGGAGTAGTGGCAGAGCAGAGTCGCCGCCTGTGCCAGGAACAGGCCCAGCGTCCTGCAGGCGGGGTAGTCACGACACCCCAATTGGAGTAGGGGCAGAGCAGAGCCTCCACCCGTGCCCGAAAGGTGGGCAGATCCGCGACCGACCAGCGGGACAGGCCCAGTGGCCTGCCGGTACGACAGACACGTCACCCCATTTGCAGTAGGGGCAGAGTAGAGCCGCCGCCCGCGCCTGCAGGGTAGGCAAACCTGCAACCGACCGGCGGATCAGGCCCGGTGGCCTGCTGGCGTGGTACACTCGTCACCCCAATTGGAGTAGGGGCAGAACAGAGCCGCCGCCAGCTCCCAGAACAGGCCCAGTGACCTGCCGGCGTGGTAGCCACGACACCCCAATTGGAATAAGGAGAGAGCAGAGCCGCCGCCCGCACCTGCAGTATGAAACGACAAGGAAAGAAAGGACCACAAGCAATGCAGGTCAACGCAACTTTAGAAGAGGTAACAGCTGCAGCAGATGGAATGTCAGATAAAGAATTCAGGATATACATGCTTCAGATGATCTGGAGTATCAAGGAAGACATTAAACAGCAAAATCAGACAATGAAAGATCACTTCGACAACGAATTACGCAAACAAATCCAGGAAGCAAAGGATCAACTATACAGGGAGATAGAGGTTATAAAAAACAAACAAACAGAAATCCTAGAAATGCAGGAAGCAATAAACCAACTTAAAAACTCAATGGAGAATACTACCAGCAGAGTAGAACACTTAGAAGATAGAACATCAGACAATGAAGACAAAGTATTTCAACTGGAAAAGAACATAGACAGCTCAGCAAGACTGTTAAGAAACCATGAGCAGAACATCCAAGAAATATGGGATAACATTAAGAGACCAAACTTAAGAGTCATTGGGATACAGGAAGGTACAGAGCTCCAAACCAAAGGAATGAGAAGTCTATTCAATGAAATAATACAAGAAAACTTCCCAGACTTGAAGATTGAGACAGAATCCCAAATCCTAGAAGCCTACAGGACGCCGAATGTGCAAAATCATAAGAGATCCACACCTAGACACGTTATAATGAAGATGCCCAACATACAGAATAAGGAGAGAATTTTAAAAGCTACAAGAGAAAGGAAGCAGATTACATTTAGGGGTAAGCCAATCAGGATAACAGCTGATCTTTCAACACAGACTCTGAAAGCTAGAAGATCCTGGAATAACATATTTCAAACACTGAAAGAAAATGGGTTCCAACCAAGAATTGTGTATCCAGCGAAATTAAGCTTCAGGATGGAGGATGAAATTAAAACCTTCCACGATAAACAAAAGTTTAAAGAATTCGCAGCTAGAAAACCATCTCTTCAAAACATCCTCGCCAAAGCATTACAGGAAGAGGAAATGGAAAATAACAATGAAAACCAACAGTGGGAGGTAGGACAGTAAAGGGGGGGGGGAATAATCAAAGAGGAAAACAAACCATGTTTAGTAACAGAAATAAACAAATATGGCTGGAAGAACAACCCATATCTCAATAATAACCCTAAATGTTAATGGCTTAAACTCACCAATTAAGAGACACAGGCTAGTAGAATGGATCACAAAACAAGACCCAACAATATGCTGCCTACAGGAGACGCATTTGATAGGAAAAGACATACATAGGCTGAAGGTGAAAGGTTGGGAAAAATCATATCACTCATATGGACTTCGGAAACAAGCAGGAGTGTCCATACTCATATCAAATAAAATAGATTTCAAGCCAAAGTTAATCAAAAGAGATAAAGAGGGACACTACATACTGCTTAAGGGAACCATACACCAACAAGACATAACAATCATAAATATTTATGCCCCAAACAATGGTGCAGCTATGTTCGTCAAACAAACTCTTCTCAAGTTCAAGAGTCTAATAGACCACCATACCATAATCATGGGAGACTTCAACACACCTCTCTCGCCACTGGACAGATCTTCCAAACAAAAGTTGAATAAGGAAACTATAGAACTCAATATCACTATTAATAACCTAGACCTAATTGACATATATAGAATATACCACCCAACATCAAGCAGTTACACTTTTTTCTCAGCAGCACATGGATCCTTCTCAAAAATAGATCATATATTATGTCACAGGGCAACTCTTAGACAATATAAAGGAGTAGAGATAATACCATGCATCTTATCTGATCATAATGGAATGAAACTGAAAATCAACGATAAAAGAAGGAAGGAAAAAGCATACATCACTTGGAGAATGAACAATAGGTTACTGAATGATCAATGGGTTATAGAAGACATCAAGAAGGAAATTAAAAAATTCTTAGAGATAAATGAAAACACAGACACAACATATCGGAATCTATGGGACACATTGAAAGCAGTTCTAAGAGGAAAATTCATTGCTTGGAGTTCATTCCTTAAAAAAAGAAAAAACCAACAAATAAATGATCTCATACTTCATCTCAAAATCCTTGAAAAAGAACAGCAAAACAACAGCAAAAGAAGTAGAAGGCAAGAAATAATTAAAATCAGAGCTGAAATTAATGAAATCGAAACAAAAGAAACAATTGAAAAAATTGACAAAACTAAAAGTTGGTTCTTTGAAAAAATAAACAAAATCGACAGACCCTTAGCGATGCTAGCGAAGAGAAGAAGAGAGAGAACTCAAATTACTAGCATACGGGATGAAAAAGGCAATATCACAACAGACACTTCAGAAATACAGAAGATAATCAAAAACTATTTTGAATCCTTATACTCCAACAAATTAGAAGATAGTGAAGGCATAGATAAATTTCTTAAGTCATATGATCTGCCCAGATTGAGTCAGGAGGATATAGAAAACCTAAACAGACCAATATCAATTGAGGAAATAGAAGAAACCATCAAAAGACTACCAACTAAGAAAAGCCCAGGTCCAGATGGGTATACAGCAGAATTTTACAAAACCTTTAAAGAAGAACTAATACCAATACTTTTCAAGCTACTTCAGGAAATAGAAAAGGAGGGAGAACTTCCAAATTCATTCTATGAGGCCAAAATCACCCTGATACCTAAACCAGACAAAGACACTTCAAAGAAAGAAAACTACAGACCAATATCTCTAATGAACCTAGATGCAAAAATCCTCAATAAAATTCTGGCGAATCGGATACAAAAACATATCAAAAAAATTGTACACCATGATCAAGTAGGATTCATCCCTGGGATGCAAGGCTGGTTCAATATATGGAAATCAATAAATGTTATTCACCACATCAATAGACTTAAAAATAAGAACCATATGATCATCTCGATAGATGCGGAAAAAGCATTTGACAAAGTACAGCATCCCTTTATGTTCAAAACTCTAGAAAAACTAGGGATAACAGGAACATACCTCAATATTGTAAAAGCAATCTATGCTAAGCCTCAGGCTAGCATCATTCTGAATGGAGAAAAACTGAAGGCATTCCCTCTAAAATCTGGAACTAGACAGGGATGCCCTCTCTCTCCACTTCTGTTCAACATAGTTCTCGAAACACTGGCCAGAGCAATTAGACAGACGAAAGAAATTAAAGGCATAAAAATAGGAAAAGAAGAACTTAAATTATCACTATTTGCAGATGATATGATTCTATACCTAGCAGACCCAAAAGGCTCTACAAAGAAACTATTAGAGCTAATAAATGAATTCAGCAAAGTGGCAGGATATAAAATCAACATGCATTAATCAAAGGCATTCCTGTATATCAGCGACAAATCCTCTGAAATGGAAATGAGGACAACCACTCCATTCAAAATATCTTCAAAAAAAATAAAATACTTGGGAATCAACCTAACAAAAGAGGTGAAAGACTTATACAATGAAAACTACAGAACCCTAAAGAGAGAAATAGAAGAAGATCTTAGAAGATGGAAAAATATACCCTGTTCATGGATAGGCAGAACTAACATCATCAAAATGGCGATATTACCAAAAGTTCTCTATAGGTTTAATGCAATGCCAATCAAAATCCCAACGGCATTTCTTGTAGAAATAGAGAAAGCAATCATGAAATTCATATGGAAAAATAAAAGACCCAGAATAGCAAAAACAATGCTAAGCAGGAAGTGTGAATCAGGCGGTATAGCGATACCAGACTTCAAACTATACTACAGAGCAATAGTAACAAAAACAGCATGGTACTGGTACCAAAACAGGCGGGTGGACCAATGGTACAGAATAGAGGACACAGAAACCAATCCACAAAACTACAACTATCTTATATTTGATAAAGGGGCTAAAAGCATGCAATGGAGGAAGGATAGCATCTTCAACAAATGGTGCTGGGAAAACTGGAAATCCATATGCAACAAAATGAAACTGAATCCCTTTCTCTCGCCATGCACAAAAGTGAATTCAAAATGGATCAAGGAGCTTGATATCAAATCAGAGACGCGCCGTCTGATAGAAGAAAAAGTTAGCTACGATCTACAGTCGGTGGGGTCGGGCTCCAAATTCCTCAATAGGACACCCATAGCACAAAAGTTAATAACTAGAATCAACAAATGGGACTTACTCAAACTAAAAAGTTTTTTCTCATCAAAAGAAACAATAAGAGAGGTAAATAGGGAGCCTACACCCTGGGAACAAATCTTTACTCCTCACACTTCAAATAGAGCCCTAATATCCAGAGTATACAAAGAACTCAAAAAATTAGACAATAAGAAAACAAACAACCCAATCAACAAATGGGCCAAGGACCTGAACAGACACTTCTCAGAGGAGGACATACAGTCAATCAACAAGTACATGAAAAAATGCTCACCATCTCTAGCTGTCAGAGAAATGCAAATCAAAACCTCCCTAAGATACCATCTCACTCCAGTAAGATTGGCAGCCATTAGGAAGTCAAACAACAACAAGTGCTGGCGAGGATGTGGGGAAAAGGGTACACTTGTACATTGCTGGTGGGACTGCAGATTGGTGCAGCCAATTTGGAAAGCAGTATGGAGATTTCTTGGAAAGCTGGGAATGGAGCCACCATTTGACCCAGCTATTCCCCTTCTTGGTCTATTCCCTAAAGACCTAAAAAGAGCATGCTACAGGGACACTGCTACATCGATGTTCATAGCAGCACAGTTCACAATAGCAAGACTGTGGAACCAACCTAGATGCCCTTCAATAGACGAATGGATAAAAAAAATGTGGCATTTATACACAATGGAGTATTACTCTGCATTAAAAAATGACAAAATCATAGAATTTACAGGGAAATGGATGGCATTAGAGCAGATTATGCTAAGTGAAGCTAGCCAATCCCTAAAAAACAAATGCCAAATGTCTTCTTTGATATAAGGAGAGTAACTAAGAACAGTGTAGGGACAAAGAACAGGAGAAGAAGATTAACATTTAACAGGGATGAGAGGTGGGAGGGAAAGGGAGAGAGAAGGAAAATTGCATGGTAATGGAAGGAGACCCTCAGGGTTATACAGTGGAGGAGGTAGAGAGAGAGGAGGGGAGGGGAGGGGAGAGGTGGGGAGGGGGGAGGGTGGAGGATGGGAAAGGCAGTGGAGCACAACAGACACTAGTATGGCAATTTGTAAATCAATGGATGTGTAACTGATGTGATTCTGCAATCTGTGTATGGGGTGAAGGTGGGAGTTCATAACCCACTTGAATCAAAGTGTGGAATATGATATGTCAAGAAATTTGTAATGTTTTGAACAACCCACAATAAAAAATTAAAAAATAAATAAATAAATATAGAAAAAAAAACATTTTTTCTTGTCATTGTTCTGTAAACAATACAATATAACAACTACCTACGTAGATTTACCTTGCATGAGATATTAGAAGTCATCTAGAGATGATTTAAAGTCTACAGGAGGATGTTTGTAGGTTCTATGCAAATCCTACACAATTTTATATAAGGGACTTGGGCTTCCATGGATTTTGGTGACCTGGAAAGTCCTGGAACCAAACGCCTGTGGATACTGAGGGACAACTATAGGTTTAAAGGGCCCAGAGGGGTCTCAGGCTTGATGTAATATGGCAGCTATGACCCCATCTAATTACCTCCCTGGTGCCACACAGCCTCTGGCCTACAGTAGTTACTCTCTTCGGTTTTCTTGAAAAGACAAGATTTATACCTAGAAGCACTGGGTGTGTATTCTTTGAATGAAAATCAAATACAAATAGGTTAAAAGAGGAAGCAAAGAACATTCTTTTTTTTAAATTACAAATTGATGGCTAGTTCACTTCCCTTTTTGGCTTTTCTCAAAGTGACTTCAGGTTTGCACATGGAACAGTGGAGGAAGTCACACTTGCTTCTCTAGTCATCCCACCTCTGTGCCTGCCTCTGCTACTTAGGAATCGGGTGTCACCAAACAAACTACTAAGCTCTGTAAAGTTCGGCTTTCTCACTGGTAGAGAACTAGTATGATGTCATCAGTTGTTAGGAGCATAAGAAGGGTGATGGGTGCACAGCACAGCATCTGGTGGGTGGGAAATGCTCACTGAGTGGCCCTGGTAGGTTCCTTCTCGTACCCTAACTGGGTTGGGTCACAGCAAATGTCATTGACTCACTTTGAGGAGTCCAGACGCACACAGCATTAGTGAAATTGTTGGGACAGGCTGTGACCTCTCACCTGGAAGTGAGAGCACTTGGCTCTTTCCTCAGGTGACCTTTCTAATCCTGAGGTCTTCAGTTATGGGGTGGAAGCCTATGAAGCCTACAAGAAAAACTGTCTAACCAGTGACATCACTGAGGAGCAGAAAAAGGTGCAGGAAGCTGATCTCGTGATATTCCAGGTTTGTTTTTCCTTTAATTAATGTATTGAATGAGATTCGTCCTACATAAGACTCTTTGCAAATACTACATTCTACACTCCTAGAAGTGGCAACAGTGTTTTCTTAGCACATTTTCACACACTTACTGGGTGAGTGTTGTACCACAGTACTTAGTTACAACACTTAGTTGTAACACTTACCTAGTTACAACACTTTACTTAGTTTAGTAGAGAGATTCATGCAGCCATTATAGAGTTCTGACCTCCTGTGTAAACAGGAGTGAATTTTTCTGTTAGCCCAGTGGTCCACAAACAGTAGAATCATGCAGGTCTTGTTGTGTTCATTTTCTTTAAGTCCCCACCCTGTACATGCTGGGCCACTTGAAAGCCAGTTTTCTCTACCCAACTGTTTATCAAAGATGTGGGTCAAAGGCCTCAAATGTTTATCAAGGTAATATCAGTCAAAGGCCTGATTATTATGGAGAAAAACTTTTGTTTCCATCTTCTCACTAGTTGAAACACACACACATACACACACACACACACACACACCAGCCACTTTACCTGTATTTGACCCAAGGAGAATATAGGCTCCTTTCTGCCATTACAGAAGAAGCAGTCAAGTAAACACATGTGTTTAGGGTAATTTGTGGGTTAACAGAAATCCAAGTCAAACTGGAAAGAAAGGGGAGTTCATACCAAGGGCTTTGGTCACTTGAGTCTCCTAGACAAGCAGCACAGAGCTGTGGCTGGACTACAGGGACACAGGACCCAAGCTGGAACATCTCTGATGTCTTCTTCACCAGATTCCATCCACATCTCCCTGCACCTTGGCTCTGTTCTCTCTCTCTCTCTTTTTTTTTAACTTTCTTTTTTTTTTTTTAGTTGTAGTTGGACACAATACCTTTATTTTATTTACTTATTTTTTATGTGGTGCTGAGCATCAAACCCAGCTCCTCGCACATGCTAGGCAAGCACTCTAGTGCTCAGTCACAACCCCAGCCCCTGGTTCTGTTTCTCTTGCTGCATGCCAAGGCCTTGATTCCCTAGATCCAGAATTTCCAAGCAAGGGATCTGATTAGTCCCAGTTGACACCCAGATTTTAACAACTCACCCCAGGTGTGGGAACTGTATGATCTTTCCACACCCTTCTTCTCAGTCGTTGATTGGCTCAGTCACAGGACTGCTGCCCCAAAGCCAGTGTCAAGTTTTCATCTCTTCCCTATGCATGGGGATCAGCATCAGCGGGGTGAAGAGCCAACATAATAGCAATAGGACCATTTTTCAACTACACCCCTTCCCACTATCACCACACCTCAGAGCTGGCCATGTTTATTACCCTTATCCACCCAGCCACCAGGGAGGAGGAGAGTGGAATTTGTTCTGTATCACCAAACAGACTAACTTATGAATCCTGAGACAAGCCACAGTATTTCTTCTTCCTTATATGCTGTCCCCAGTTTCCACTGTACTGTTTCAGCGTGCCGGCTATCCTGAAGGGCTGGATGGACAGGGTGCTGTGCCAAGGGTTCGCCTTCGACATCACAGGATTCTATGATTCTGGTTTTTTCAAGGTATGTGCTCTAGGGACAAGGATCACTGGACTATTAGAGAGGAAGGAAGGAGGAGGCAGCTATCAAGTTAAGTTTGCTGCTGCTTTTTTTTTTTTTTAAGTAAGTGCTGATTGAGCATCTGCTATGTGCACAGCATTGAGTGCTGGACACAGATGAGGAAAACCATCATTTCTGAACTTGTGGATCTTTCCGTTTAGTGGATGTGGGGGCTGAGTATTGGGCTAGAGATGAAGTGGGCAAGTTAATATGGGCAGCAAAGTGGTCAGCCCTGGCTCCAGAGGTCATCTACTCCATGATGGAGAGACCATCCCTGGCCTTATGAGTTCATCCCTCTGAACTTCACATGTGGGCCTGATGAAACAAGATAATGCAACAGCCACACTGCACAATGAGAAATTCATGGAATCTGGTAGATGCACAATGTTAGCAGCTATGAATTTCTTACTAAAAGAATTTCCTGCTAAAATTAGAGACTCAAATTCTGAAAGCCTCAGAAAATGAGTGTATGTGAGGAAAGCAAATCTCATAAACAAGATCTGTCTTGGACCACGAGTGACACTGTCATTTACTGAGTGGCCAGTGAGTGCTGGGCTCCACTCATCTCCTCCTCAGCTCTGTAGACAGCACCTAAGTAGTGACCACTTACATGGTGTCTCTGGAAGCTGGCTTCTGCTGGAAGTCTGGGCATGTTAGAGCTTTTGCGTTCACTTGGTCCCTTTGTTTCATTCTGCCTCCTGTTGGGATATAGCTGTCACCTGTGGATGGGCCTGTGGGAGATGTGAGTGACCCCCTATTTTCCCCTGGCCATTGCCAGCATCACAGTAGCACTCACATCCTCTTCTGGCATCCGCATTAAATGCATTTGCTCTCTCTCCTGCAGGATAAACTAGCCCTCCTTTCCTTAACCACGGGAGGCACAGCTGAGATGTACTCAAAAGCAGGGGTCAATGGAGATGTTCGGTACTTTCTGTGGCCACTCCAGGTAAACAGATGACAAAAGGCTTCCATGCCATGCTAGCCTGTTGTACACCCCCACCTCTCCAAGGTGTGAAATGACATGTGATGTGAGCGTGCCACCCCACACCATTCTCACTGTATTTGGATACAGACGGTAACATTTTGCCCTTTTGAATTCTGACTTGGGAGCATTGAAAAGGCTGATCAATAGGGAATATGTATTGTAATTGTAGCCTCTGAGATTTGGCCCAAAGCTAAGCCAAACCTGGTTAGCTTGTTGTCTGCTTTGTGGAGACTAGAATGGCTCTGAGGTAGTTCCAGGTGTGTGTGTGTGTGTTTGTGTGACGAGCATGTGGGAGGCCCAAGAGAGCCTTTCATGCAGACCCTCAGCCCTGGCGAGAGGTGCCCCCGGCCCTGTGTTCCATGTAGCCTCTCAGGAGCCTCTGCTGGCTGAGCTCCCCGTGGAGATAGCCCACACTCCAGGGACCCACGGCTCTGAGCTTCCCCACTCTGACCTGCTCTCCGAGGTGGACTCTTGATGCCTGTGTGAACACCCTGGGCCTGATGAGTAGCCAAGGAGTGGGCATCTGCCAAGGGGAAGGCAGTAGGCAGAGTGAGTTCTAGCAGTCTCGGTTGTCCATGTGCAAAGTGCTCCCCAGTGAGGGACAGAGCAGGGGGCAAGGATGCAGAGAAGCACACTCTAGGTGAGGGACTCTGAGGAGACCTGAAGCTTCCAGGCTGTCATGAGAGATTTCTATCAGAGGAGAGCATATATAGAGAAGAGCACAGCCTGTGAGCTTGTTGTAAAAGATATAGATGTTGTGGCAGTAGAGAGTATAGCTCAATGGTAGAGCACACACTTAGCATGCATGAGGTGCTGGCTTTGATTCTCAGCACCACAAAAAAAAGGAAAGAAAGAAAATCAAAAGAAGAAGTAGGAATTGCCTTTTTTCTGTGAACATGCTTTGCCCACGGGTCTGTTTTTTTTTTTAATTGATTTATCAGCATTCTAGATGTTAGCAAAATTAATCCTATTGTGTGTCTTTTCAAACCATGAAAACCTTCCTTCCAGGTAATTCACATTTATTTTTAAGTGAATTCCTTTCCTTTGTTGCTGATTTTGTCAACTTTTTCACTGTGTCTTCTAAAACTTAGTTCTGTATTTATGGAGGCTGTTGATTTCCAAGTACTACTTTTTCACCCAGACCATTTCTGATTTCTTCTGTTGATCATAATGGTGCTTCTGAAAAGCTGACTTCTGGAAATAATGTTGTGTGAGAAAAAATACTGTAGTAAGAGGTGTGTGAGCCTCTCCCACTCCACCTACCCCCCTGATTGGGGCAGGCCTGGACCAGGATGTGGGTTTTAAAGAAAGCAGTGCACTGGACTGAGTGTGAGATTTCTAAGAAAACAAGTGATCCTTTTTAAAAGGAGAAAGAATAGTGATTCCAACTAGTGACACTCCGCTGAAGTACGAGAGGACAGTTAACAAGTCTGAGCTTCCTTCTTCACAGGCCCACTTACATTCTTTCTTTTTTAAAAAAAAAAAAAAATCTTTTTTTTCAGTTTGCAAAAATACATGTTACAGGACAAAGGGAGATAATGTAAAAAAATAATAATATAAAGTCCCCTCAATCTATAACCCCACAAAATCATCACTTTTAATCACATGGTTTATTTTCTTAAGACCCATATATATTCTTGTACACATAACTTTTATTAATAGGTTAGTTATGTTTATTGCTCTTTTATATAAATGGCATACAACAAGTAATGCTTAAAATTTGTAGTTTTCAACCAACAATAAAAAATTAAAAAAATAAATAAATAAATAAAGTAAAAAAAAAATTTGTAGTTTTCATTTAACAAATAACTTCAACTATAGTGACATACTATATCTAGAAAACCCTTAGTCTAGAATGATCCATCCTATGAAGGTACCATAATTTGTCTAGTCAATCAAAACAGTGACATTTAGGGTTGGAAACAGCAGTAATAATTGCAGGTGAAAATCTGTAAATGCTGGTTGCTCTGTGCTCTTCTGCTCATTTATTCCCCACATCCTGAGGTTAAAAGGGAGTCACAGGTTTCAAGACCTCGGAGCTTTAGAGCTGTTTTATTTTTTGAAGGTTTATTTTTTATCATTCTCCCTTTGATCATTTCACTGAATCATACATCAAGGATGTGGTTTCTGATCAGTTCTTTTCTTTATGTCTTCAGCATGGCGCTTTGCACTTCTGTGGATTTAAAATTCTTGCCCCTCAGATCAGTTTTGCTCCTGAGTTTTCATCAGAAGAAGAAAGAAAAGCAATGGTGGCATCTTGGGCCCAACGATTAAAGACCATCTGGGAGGAAGAGCCCATCCGCTGCACACCCCCTTGGTACTTTGGGGAATAACACTGTGTGTCCCATGTACATCGTGTGCGCGATGCAGTTAAGAATACATGCAAGGAGATGGTACTGTCAAAAATAAAATTAGGGGCTGGGGATGTGGCTCAAGCGGTAGCGCGCTCTCCTGGCATGCGCGGGGCGCTGGGTTCGATCCTCAGCACCACATAAAAATAAAATAAAGATGTTGTGTCCGCTGAGAACTAAAAAATAAATATTGAAAAATTCTCTCTCTCTCTCTCTCTCTCTCTCTCTCTCTTTTTAAAAAAATAAATAAATAAAACAAAATTAGAACAAAGTGAACTGGATATAGTTAATAATCTCTATGAAGTCACTATGAATGAGTGACCTCAAGAGTTTTATACAGCCAGATCAGATATTGCAATCATCAGTTTACTGTATTGAATTCTGCTGACTGGTAATTATTTACTTAAGCTTTCATTTCTTTAATGTGTGTTTAATATCTATCTTGCTATGTTCAACCTTCAGGATGATTTTAATTTTCAGATAGTTCTCTGGACATGGAGCTTGATTTGTATTTTTCTGTTTGTTTTTGTTTCATAACTCAGCTGGCATAACTCAACTAGAGAATTTTTGCTTTTTCCCCAGGAAGTTTAATCCATTCGTAGCTAATGTTTTAGTTCTTTATTGGGATATAACTCCCCTATTTTCTTTTCACTTGCATTATTACTATGAAGTTTTAATTGAACAGCTGGTTAGCATGTATTTGGAGACATTATGTGCTGGTTACAGTGAAAATTTCAAAGCATTAGCTGAACGGCATTCTGCCGCTATGCACATGGTCCCGTGACACCACTGCTAATTATCCTGAAGCACAGGAACAGGTAGATAGAGGAATATCTCTGAATGCAAGTTTAAGGGATCACATATTTATCGTCATCATCATTCCTTCCCCCTGTTGTCACTACTAAACAAAGAGCCTGTGCCCAGGGGCCCTTCTTCCTTAACCTTCCCAAAGCCACTCTTAGCCACCCTCATTGGACTGCTCAGACAGCTTCCTGCTGGAGTTACCATCTTGGTCTTCCTGTCCTCTGCGTCTTCATCTTGCTTCTCACCTGCGTCCCTCCCCCTCTTCAGCAGCATCTTCAGACCCTTTTCCAACTGCATTTTCTAGCAGATATTTTTCCAGATACACCTTCTCTTCTGAGTCTTCACACTCTCTTCAGGGCTTTCCTCACTGAACATGCATCATCTTCAGATAATGATCTTTCCAAGCCATTTTCTTCTCCCTGTTTTCAGGATAATTTTTCAATATTATTTTTTGAGCCATCTTCAAGTTACTTTTCAGAGTAGTCTTTAGACTTTCTGAGGAATCTTAAGACTTTTTTCAAGTACCTTCTTAGAACTATCTTTTGGGGCTTCTTTTCAGGGGCTAACTTCTTTAGCATTTTTTTCAGAAGAATTTTCTTTAAAATCTCCCCATCTGGGCTGGGGATGTGGCTCAAGCAGTAGCGCGCTCACCTGGCATGCATGCGGCCCGGGTTCGATCCTCAGCATCACATACAAAGATGTTGTGTCTGCTGAAAACTAAAAATAAAATAAATAAATATTAAAATTCTCTCTCTGTCTAAAAAAAAAAAAAAAAAATCTCCCCATCTTCTGCTCCCCCCCAAGCATTTTTTCATGAATAGGTCTTTTAAATACCACTTCACTATGGCCTCTTGAACATCCATCCTGGATGTGCTAGGGTACCCCAAAAATGCTTTACTTTAGAAAGTCCTGCTCTTTAAGAGGTAAAGATGAAATTGGAACCATGAATGCCTTTGTTGGCCCCTCTTAGCTTTGCAGTCTCTTCAACCCTATCCTCTGCAGATCCATCTCATGCCTTGAGGGGAATTTCTAGCCAAATTCATTTGTTTCATGAAAATGTACTGAGGGTAAAGCTTATCAGGAATCAGATCAGGTGTTATTTTCACTCAGTTTTGACCTTTGTGCTGATTTCTTCCAGCAGGAGCTAGCAGTCTGAGAGAAGAATTTATTATTACCTCCATTTTACAGATGGGTGAGCTGAGACTCAGAGTTGCAGCAACTTGATCGGGGTCCCAACATTACAATTGGCTGATCAGAGAGCAAACCAAAATTTCTAGCCAAATGAATTTAGCCGCCCACAGTTTACAAGAGACATATCTAAAACAAAAATCCAAAAGGCAAGGAAAAAGAAACACTGCAAATGTAGTCACACAGCAAGCAGCACTTCAGTCCCTGCGAGACCACACATTTTGACAGTGGTCCTAAGGTACAATGGAGCTGAAAACCTGCTGCTACCTAGTGACCTGGTAGCCTTTGTCACGTTGTAGTGTAGCACTTTCCTCATGTTTGTAGTGAGACTGTAGAGATTTGTGCTTTAGGACATATCTTTGGTAAAGATAGACAATTTGATATTTAAATCCATGTTGACTTTTAACTGATATGTTTGTCCACTTACCCTTTTTAGTGCTTATAGATATATTTGGATTTTTTCCACCATCACATTTCGTACCTTCAATGTGTCCTGCATTTACTGTTCATTTTTCCTCCCATTCTAATCTTCTTTTGGATGACTGTAGTTTTTTTTTTAAATTATTATTATTATTTAGTTGTAGTTGGACACAATACTTTTATTTCATTTATTTTTATGTGGTGCTGAGGATCGAATCCAGGGCCTCGCACATGCTAGGCAAGCGCTCTACTGCTGAGCCACAACCCCAGCCCTGGATATCTGTAGTTTTTAAATTCCATTTTTTTCTCTACTAATTTGGCTGCCAATTTCCTTGCTCTTAGGGCTCATCTTATCTAGAAACTTGAATACACATATATCACTTGAAAACCACAGTTAACCATGAACTTTAGCCTCCTACATGAACTGCAGTTCCTGTCTGCTTCACCTCCAGTCATAAAAGTGCAGCACATACAGCATGGACAGTAGAGGGTACTTGATAATGATAGGAAACAACCGCTACTGGATTATGTGTTTTCTATACTTTATTGTTATTCTAAAATGTACTCCTCCTATTCATGAAAGAAAAGTTTAGGAATGGGGATGTAGCTCAATGGTAGAGAGTCTGCTAAGGCCCTGGCTTCCTTCCCCAATGCTAAAAGACAAACAAAACATCAACAAAAAAGTATTGTCAGGTAGTATGCTGTGTTATGCCAGCAGCAGCCTCCTCCATCTACATTTACCCTGTCCTTCGATTGCACCAAGAATGATGACCATAAATGCGACATCCAGATTTACATAAGTGCACTCTGTTATTTTTGTACAATAATGAAGCCACCTAATTTCAGGTTTCCTAGAATTATCCCCATCCTTTATTGGGGGTGGGGGAAGTACTGGGGATTGAACTCAGGGGCACTCAACCACTAAGCCAAATCCCCTGCCCTGTTTTGCTTTTTATTTAGAGACAGGGTCTCACTGAGTTGCTTAGCACCTTGCTTTTGCTGAGGCTGGCTTTGAACTCGGGATCTTCCTGCCTCAGCCTCCCAAGCCATTGGGATTACAGGCGTATGCCACTGCACCCAGCAGAAGTACCCCCATCTTTACCAACATATTCCTTTACCAACCTTCTTAACTCAAAAGAAGGAGGATAGTTGTATTAATCTGTTAAGTCCCAAGTTTTCAATTCTGTGCATATTTTAATGAAATTGATAGAGGTGCTCTAAAATAGGTGGAAATCATAACCTAGCATTTATTACATAATTTATTATCAATAATATTAATAGTGTCATTAATATTAATGAATATATCACTAATCATTCATCTACTCCTTTTCTCAATAGAAAAATATTTAAAAACATAAATATTGGCTGGGCATGGTAGCGCATTCCTATAATCCCAGCAGCTTTGGAGGCTGAGGTAGAAGGACTGCAAGTTCAAAACCAGCCTCTACAACTAATTGAGGCCCTACGCAATTTAGCACGACCCTGTTTCAAAATAAAAAATAAAAGGGCTGGGGAATGTGGCTAAGAGGTTCAATCCCTGGTACCAAAACAAAACAAAACAAACCATAAATATTTATTTCAAAATTGCCATCAGTGGTATGTTTTTGGGTGTTCTGTAAATGGGACAATCAGACATAATGAGTTAATATCAAACAAAATTAGACAATAGAACAAAAACCATTAGTAGAGATGAAAGTCTCTGTAATGATGAGAATTTTGATTCAATTTGAAGTTAAATTGATTATAAATTCTTATCTATCTGGTAAACAGCTTTGAACTACATAAAACAAACATTAAATTGTAAAAAGAAGCTCAACAAATCCACTATCAGAGTGGGAAATTTCAACAGACTTCTAGTAAGTGCTAGCAAAATACATAAAAGAATAAATAGCTGAACTAAATTGATGTAATAGGTATATAAAAATCACTGCACTGCACAGTAGGAAAACTCATATTTTTCTCAAGTATTTACTGAAAAATTATAAATATTCTGACATCAACAAATGTCAAACAATCTGTAACACACAGAAAACGTTCTTTGATAAAAGTGTAATGAATCAGAAATGGGAATAAAGATAACTTTAAAAAAATGCCTAACGTGAAACTTGACAACCTTCTTTTCATAACTCTTGGATAAAAGTGGACATTACAATGGAAAATTTAAAAATTGCTTAGAAGTGAATATAATGAAATTACTGCATTATTAAAATTTGTGGACTACATCTCAGACAGCCTTAAATGCTCATTAGTGAAAAATAAAGACTGAAAATAACCAAGCTGAATGTCATATTCAAGAGATAATAAAAGAATACATACACACTCACAAATAGAAGGTATTTCACAGGAGATACACACATTAGATGCCACTCTAATTATTAAAAGGAAATTCAAATTAAGAGCACAATGCTATACCATTCTGCATCTACCAGTCTAGAAGAAATCTTAGTTTAGACAGCCCCAAGTATTAGTGAGAATATGGATCAACAGAATTATAGAGTATTTTCACATCTTACTACTAATCAAAAATTAGTTAACCTTAGGCACACATATCAAGATGTATGTATTTAATAAGTAAAAAGTTGAGTGAAAAAATGCAGGGTAGGGCTGGGAATGTGGCTCAAGCGGTAGCGCGCTCGCCTGGCATGCGTGCGGCCCGGGTTCGATCCTCAGCACCACATACAAACAAAGATGTTGTGTCCGCCGATAACTAAAAAATAAATATTAAAAAATTTAAAAAAAGAAAAAATGCAGGATATAGAGTATCCCTTAACAAAGAATAAACACAAGTCAAAGAAAAAGTTACTCAAGGATACATACTGATGTGGTAAAATTACAAATTTCAGGATAGTTGTGTGTTAGGAGGGGACAGGCTTTTAAAGGTATTATTAATGTTCTATGTCCTTAGGTGATGAGTACACAAGTGTTCATTTTACTGTTTTTGAAGTGATAGTTGTAGAACACTTTCACATAGGTGAAATCATTTGTGATGAGTAATAATAAGATAAATCTAGATATATGTTTTCTAAAAAAACTTTGGTTACAGAACCTCCGGTATGATAAGTGTGTGCACTACCATCAAACAGTGCACATACACATTATTTTAAAATCCCTTTGACACCAAGGCAGGCTGGGGAAGGGTTGCATGAATATGAGCGAGTTGCCCCTCTGGAGTCCACATGGGCATCCTCTGGGGGTTGGAAGGGCTCTGATCCATCAAGGCAAGCCCATCCCACAAGCCATACAGGTCATAAACCTCACAGTGACCCCAAACAGCAGGGTCAGAAAGATGAGTGCTAAAGGCCAGGTCAGACTTTTCAATTCACGAAACTTTTGAGGTTTGGAAGCAAAAGTCCTGAGAAAATCCCCAGGGGTTCTTGTACAATTTAGAGTAGGAGCAGGGAGCCCAGCTACTGAGGGCATTGGGGCACATGTAATTAAATGGAAGAAAATACATTCTTTGATTTCTAAACTGATAGGGCAGCTGACACCGGGTGCCTTTGATATGGGGCTGCTTTACTGTGCCATAGCCACACATAACCAGCAGGCGGCAGCAGGGCCCTGTGATAATCCGAAGGCTGTCGTGGACACTGGTTCCTCCTATTCAGGTTGAGAACACACCTCACACCTCTGCTCTATCAAAGTGCACCCCAGGAGAAAGGGGTTATAGCTGCCAAAGAACCCAGAGCTGTCAGGAGATCCTCCTCTTGGATTCCTCTAAATCAGTCATAAATAAAATCTTCAGGAAATAAACAAACAAACAAAGCCACTCTTGAAAGACTTGAAACATAACTTTGGGAATCAGAATTTAAAATAATAACAATATTTTATTTTCAACTCCAATGCTTGTAAAAAGCGTAAAGCAGATTATTTTAGCATGATGTACAGTATTTTCTCTTTAGGGCCTGAAAAGATCATTCTAAACCGGGAATTTACTATTTTAATTGTCATTTCCCTGGCTCACACTTCAGCATGGTGGAAATATTATAAATATTCTGACTTCTGGACAGAGGATATTTGCTATTTCATCTTCCAGAAGGACAATACGCTTTTCAAGGATTTCTGGAATGTAATGCTCCACATCAGGGAGAGGTGAGGTGAAGGCGGAGGAAGTGGAGGAAAGCAGGGAGGAGAAAGAGGCAGCCAAGATGTGTTGCTTTGTGCTTTGAAATGTATTTCCTTTAGCATTTTGGAGAAACACAAGACTGGGATTAGTTTTTAATAACTTCTAGTTAATTGTGTTTTTCTTTGTATAATGTGAGGCTTTGTCTTAAGTCTGTAGCACTATAACAGAATACCACAGATATTGCATTTTATTTAGAGACAGGGTCTCACTGAGTTGCTTAGCACCTTGCTTTTGCTGAGGCTGGTTTTGAACTCGGGATCTTCCTGCCTCAGCCTCCCAAGCCACTGGGATTACAGGTCAGATTTCTCATGAAAAAAAATATATATTTGGCTGATGGTTCTGGAGTCTGGGGAACTCAAGATGGAGAAGCCACTTCTTGCTGTGTCATCCCATGGCAAAAGGCAGAAAGGTAAAGACATAAAGAAAGCAAAAGAGAAGACAGGGGAGGGGAGAACGAGGTTGCTCTGGTCCTTTTATAAGGAAACCCCTCCCTCAGTAAAAGCATTAATCCATTCCTGAGGGTAAGTCATCACATGACCCACTTTCCAACAGGCCTTATCTCCACATTGAGAATCAAATTTCTAACACATGAACTTTGGGGGATACATTCAAAGCATATTGGCATGGGACGCGTGGTTCCCTGAAATGTTTTATTATGATATGGTCACCTCCTAACTGGATGCCTAACTTCTAACCTTGTCCTTGTCTGCATTCTACCAAAGGATCGCTCATAAACCCAAGAATGTGGGGATGTGACTCAAGTGGTAGCATGCTTACCTAGCATGCGTGAGGCCCTGGGTTCGATCCTCAGCACCACATAAAAACAAAATAAAGATATTGTGTCCACCTAAAACTAAAAAAAAAAAAATTACAAAAAATAATAAACCCAAGAATGCTCCAAGTTAACCCTCCAGCATGAACTCCTGCCCTTGCTGTCCACTGCTTCCAGAATAAAGTCCAAATTTCTCAGCATGGCAAACAAGACCTTTTGTGACATGGCCCTACCTACACTCTGGTCTGCTTTCTGGACAAGGCTCCATCACCCTCCCCTGGCTGCCATAAACTCTGGCACACTCCCACCCTGGCACACACAATCCTCATGCTTCAGCAGGAAATTCTTGGACCAGTGGAATGTTTGTCTACAATGATCATATTCTCCTACCTCTCAGACCATTCTTTCTGGAAAATCCTAGGAATTCTCCAAAATTCAGTTTAAGAATGCCCTGTCTAGAAAGACACCCTCATTTGCTAATGAAGGTAATCTGCCCACCTATAGTTAAGCATATTTGCTGTACCTCCTTTAAATATCTGTATCCTTTCACTTTATTTTGCTTGTTGACTGTGAATAATTCTGACTGAAATATGTTTTCCAAGGTTAATTGTACAGAGGGTGCTGGGTGAGTCACTTAGCCCCTCTTCCCACATTGCTCAATGTATTTTTGGTTCCCTTTGACCCATCCATTCCCCCTAATATATTGCAAATAGAAAACAGTATTGGAAAATCTGTGCCAGGAATGGCCCTGGCACATTCTAGAACCTCAATGAACATGTGTAGAATTGAAGGGGCAAGATTATTCCATCCTGTCTGACACACATGATCTCTGACTTGCTTGGACGGTCCACTGGTCTTAGGAGTGAGAATGCCTACATAAGGGAGACCCCTCCCCAGCTACTCTTGGCAAGATTCTTCAGTGGAGTTGGAAAGTCATGAAGGACTCCAAGAGGGGTCTCTGGCCAGAGATATAATTGAGGAGCACAAGAAGTTTCAAAGGAAGCTGAGCTGGTGTTTTGGGGGGCCAGTATATTTCAGGTTCTTTTTCCCTCTTTTTAAATATATTTAATATCTTTAAACATAAGATAAGCCAGCTATCTTCAGGTTAGAGTGTAATATAAGCATCATACATATACTTATGTGGACATCAAGAAATAATGCTGTTACAAACTTATTCCCCCCCGCCCCGCACCCCAGGAAATGAGATTGCTATAATCAGAATCACAAATTGTAAATTCTGAATCTCCAAGCTAAATACAGATAGAAGACTCTTCCTCCAGTGTGGTGGCTCAAAGATGACCTCCTTGTGTCAACTCTGCTCCTTCCACGGTCCAGGCTACAGGCCTCCTTGGACCTTGGCATTACCAAGGCAAGATTGTCAGGGCATTGCAGCAAAATAAGCCATCTACCTGGCATGTTTGGTAGAAAATACTCATAATCTTTTTTTCCTGTTGATTGTTACATCTCCTTTAAAAACAAAAAATACATTAATAATTTACCTGAGGGGTTAACACCTTTCCAAGGTATTGATTACAATCATGTGACCTTGCCAGTTCTGAGTCACTGAGGCCACTTGCTCCATAATGTACACACTCTGATAAGCTTGGCACTGTGTGGTCTGGGGAAAAAAAGTGGGTGGGCCCCCAGGGTGCTCTGTTATCTAAACTGACCCAGAATAAAGCTATAGGTCTGACTGACTTGCTCCTGGGTACCTGGGGTGCTGAAAGTAGAGCCAGCTGTGCATTTGCTGCCCTCTGGTGGCAAATTCTGAAGAGAGCCTGGGGTTCTCTTCAGTTCATGTAAAGAGCTTAGCATCCTCCTCCAACTAAAGGATGAATGGGTGAATGTTTTCATTTGCCTCTGATTCAACTCCTAGACTGTTCCTACACACCTAGCTCCAAAGCCTAGCTCAATTTTTTCATGTAACACTGCTAATAACAACAGTTAACATTGATTGAATGCTCCCTCTGCACACTACATAGTGCTGTATACTTTGTATAAAGTATGTCATTAAATGCTCACTTGTGTATGAAACAGGTATTACTACTAACAGGTTGAGCATCCCTAATCTGAAAATCCAAAATGTGGAATGATCCAAAACCTGAACATTTGAGCACCAACATGATGCCACATGTGGAAAAATCTCACACCTGACCTCATGTGACAGGTCCAGTCAAAACATAGGCACTCTAAAAATATTGTGTAACATTGACTTTCAGTTATGTGTATAAGGTATATTTGAAACAAGTAAATTTTGTGTTTAGACTTGGGTCCCCTCCCCAAGATATATCATTATTTTTATCCAAATGTTCTAAAATCTGAAAACACCTGAAATTTGAAACACTTCTTCCCAAGCATTCTGCTCAAGGGATACTCAACCTGTAGTGGCGTTCCTGTCTGATGAACAAATGGAAGCCTGAGAGGAAGTAAGAATTAAAGAGCTTTGGAGCTAGAATAAAATCCTAACCCTAACACTAAGGCAGGTCTGCTGCCTTCAGAGTCAAAGCTGTACCATCTCCTATGCTGCAAGCTGAGTTAGATATCTGTTAAAATCACTCCCAGGCCAGGCATGGTGGCTCACACCTGTAATCCCAGTGGTTCCAGAGGCTGAGACAGGAGGATCGCGAGTTCAGAGCCAGCCTCAGCAAAAGTGAGGCACTAAGCAACTCCGAGAGGCCCTGTCTCTAAATAAAACACAAAATAGGGCTGGAGATGTGGCTCAGTGATCAAGTGCCCCTGAGTTTAATTCCCAGTACTCCCCTAAAATATCTCGCACACAGTCCCCACACATTTAAGGAACAGAGTGTTTTACCTGGCCTATTCCAGTACTGACCAAAGCTGTAGGTCAGTTAAGGCTAAAGCTTAAGGATCTTGCACAGTTATGTAAGACCTTGAACAAGTGTCCAAATCCAAACACCAAAGCGTCTTATTGACACCAAGTACAGGATGGCCAGTGGCCTATTATTTCAGCCATGAAATGGCAAAGAGCACTTTTATTCTCTTTGTCATGGGCTCTCTCTTGACTGGGTCCTTGATTTGGTCCGTGCATTAGGAGGGAACAGCCTCAACAGGGCCAGGGTCCAGCTAATAGTCTGAATATCAATAATATAAAGGGGCTTCAGCCACGGAATTCCACTGCTGCAGTCACGTCAGATGTAGACCACAGAGAATGGGAAGAGAGACTTAAGCCAATTCACAACCAACTGTTTAACCCGCTAGGTGAAAAGATGACTGGATTTATTTCTAGTAATTATCAGTTCAGCTATACAAAAATTAAAGATAGGCTCTGAGCACAGGTTCTCCCACCATACTGAAGCATGGTGTTTCTTTCTAAATTAAAAAAATATATATATATTTTAAAAGTATACTACTGAGCTATAGTAACAAAAACATCATGTTATTGGTACCAAAATAGAGAAAACCAATAGAATAGAATAGAATAGAGGAAAGAGAGACAAACCCACATAAATACAGTTATCTCATACACACTGAAGAAAAAAATATCCTCTTCAAAAAAAACGGTGCTGGGAAAACTGGAAATCCATATGTAGTAGAATGAAATTTAACCCCTATCTCTTTCCCTGAACAAAACTCAACTAAAAGTAGATCAAAGACTAGTTATTAGACCAGAAACACTGCACATACTAGAAGAAAATGTAAGCCCAACACTCCTACATGTCAACTTAGGAACCAACTTTCTCACCAAGACTCCTAAAGAACAAGAAGTAAAATTTAAAAAAAAATAAATAAGGATGGTATCAAACTAAAGAGCTTCTTCACAGTAAAGGAAACAATCAAGAGCATGAAGAGAGAGCCTATAGGATGGGAGAAAAATCTTTGCCCTTTGGACATCAGATAACATGTTAATTTCCAGAATACACAAAGAATTCAAAAAGCTTAAATATTGGGGGCCATGAATGAATTGCCACCTCAAGGCAGGGGTATAGCTCTTCTGAGAACTCTCGGTGAAATCCCACATATTCGAGACTGCTCAGATTATGTTGAGGCCCTCTCATTGGCTCAGACAGCTCTAGGTTCAAATGCACCAGCCCAGAAGAACAGGCGGTGGGTGTAACCCGCTAAGCCCCAGCCAAGTTGATTTTGCCATCTTCATCCTGTTTTCCTCAACAAGTTCTTCACACTGAATCCCGTTGGTGTTCCTACCCATATGAATAAAGCCCATAGGCTCCATTTTGTTGTTAGATCCAGTCTCCACTAGATCCTGCCATTTCGCTTATTTCCATGTCTTGTCTTTTTTTTTTTAATATTTTTTAGTTGTAGATGGAGACACTATCTTTATTTTATTTACTGATTTTTTCATGTGGTGCTGAGGACTGAACCCAGTGCCTCACGCATGTCAGGCAAGTGCTCAACCACTGAGCCACAACCCCAGTCCCTCCATGTCTTGTCTTTATGTCTTAAATTTCTAGTAATATTGCTAATCTGACTTACCACCCCAGCTTGGGGAAACTGAGTAAATATCACGCGGGTTGTGACACTTAACACCAAAAGAACAAATAATCCAATCAGCAAATAATCCATTGAAATTCATTTTGCTGTCATGTACAATTAAGTAGAACAAATAAAAAGTTTAAGAAAAAAAACAACAACTGTGACTTCTGGGGCAAAGGAGATGTTTAAGAGTATCACTGGTGGGTAGGAAGTGGCATCTGGGAGTAGGAGTGAGAAACATGAAAATGTGAACAGAAGAGACAGGGAAATAGAAAATTAAGAGGAAGGGGAAAAATGAAGGTCCTAAGAAGAACTGCTGTTCACTCCTAACCACTCACCTGAAACATACTCTAGATGTGTTTAAATAAATCTCCATAGCAAAAAAAAAAAAAAAATCAAGAAACTTTGGCCACAGGATCCTGTATTTTGTTCTCAAAAGAAGAAATACAAATGGTGAACAAATATGTGAAAAAAAAAAAGTTCAACATCTCTAGCAATTAGAGAAATGCAAATTAACACTACAGAGATTTCACCTCAGTCCAGTCAGAATGGCAGTTATCAAGAATACAAGTAACAATAAACGTTGGTGAGGATGTGAGGAAAAAGGTACACTCATACATTGTTGATGGGACTGCAAATTAGTACAACCACTGTGGAAAGAAATATGGAGATTCCTCAAAAAAACTAGGAATGGAAATACCATTTGACCCAGTTATACCACTCTTCAGTATATATCCAAAAGAATTAAAGTCAGCATACTACAGTGATGCAGCCACATCAATGTTTATAGCAGCTTAATTCACAATAGTTAAGCTATGGAAACAACCTAGGTGCCCTTCAACAGATGAATAGATAAAGAAAAATGTGGTATATGTATACAGTGGAATATTACTCAGCCTTAAAGAAGAATGAAATTATAGCATTTACCAGTAAATGGAAGGATCTGGAGACTATCATGCCATGTGAAGTAGGACAATCCCCCCAAATCAAAGGTTGCATGGTCTCTCTGATATGTGGATGCTAATACACAACAACTGGGTGGGGGGCAGGGGAATAGAAGTTCAGTGAATTAGACTAAGGGAAATGAAGGTAATGGAGGGAGGATAGGAAAGGAAAGGCAGGGGAATGAATCTGACATAACTTTCCTATTTATATAGAAATATACCACAGTGGATCTCAACATCATACATCCTAATTAGAAAGATAGACTCCATGTCTGTATAAACATGTCCAAATAGACTCCACTGTCACATATTACTAAAAAAAAATTTTGTGGGGTACCATGTGATATTTCAATACATGTACACATTGTGTAAAGTTCAAACCAGGGTAAACATACATATCTCCTCCAACATTTATCATGTTTTTATGATGAAAACATTCAAAACGCTTTGTTTGGCTTTTCTGGGGTGCTCCTTTCTTTTTGGCTAGCTAGGTCTCCTTGGGGTGCCACCCCAGTTCCTACTGTACTAGTTAGGTGTGCTAGTTATCCTGAAGGGCTGGGTGAACACAGTCATCCAGCTGTTGAGGGTTTGCTATTGTAGCCACCAAAAATACTAGGAACCTGACTTCAGGTTTGTATTTTGGAATAGATTTCTTGAGTTTACCAAGAACATTTCATAAAAACTTTAGACGTCCTATTTTTCCATCTTATCAAGTTAGACTTCTGGTCTACTAGATATATTTTATGATTATTATTATTCAACAAATTTCTATTAAGCTATTGTGTATGGGGCTGCGTATCCTGAATGAAAAAAAAAAGATGAGGAAAACATGGAGCACATTCATAAAACAGAGATATGAAAAACTGTGTATGTGTATGTGTAATAAGAATTGTAATGCAAAAAAAAGTACATGTATAAAGTCATGAATTGGCGTGAACATACTCTATATACAAAGAGATGAAAAAATTGTACTCTATGTGTAATAAGAATTGTAATGCATTCCACTGTCATGTATTTAAAAAATATAAAAAATCATTAAATTAGAAGAGACATAGACACACAAAAATAACTGTAATACCTGGCAGGGAATGTTATATCTGTTTCTGTCCTTGACTTGTTTCTCTTTACTAGTTTGAACTTCCCCACCTGAGTTATTGTAAATGCTTCCTAGGAGAGGTCTCTTCTGCTCCTCACACAATTATTTCCTATTCCCAGGATAAATTATCCCTCCTTTCATCTACCATGGGGGCACAGCTGAGATGTCCAGCCAAGCAGGGCTCGGTGTAGGGGACTGTGACTTCCTGTGGCCTGTGAACATATTTAAGCCCCACATGTTTCCTTCTGGCAATTGTGTGCTCTGGCATTCGACCTTCCCTCCACCTCTGGGCAGAACAGACACAACCGGGTCCTTCGTGATCCACAGTTTGTTATTAAGAGCTGATTCTGAAAATAGAAGTAAAACCAGGACTGGGAGATAATATATGTTTCCCTAATTTTTCTCCTTCTTGATCTTTATAGCACTGAAGTGGAAAAAAAAATGACAACTGATAGTGCCTTTGAATGAGACTCCCAAGAGTTGACTCACTGAATCCTTCAGGACAGAGTCAAAGGCAAGCAAGCCTTCTGCACCACTTTCTGTTGCATGACAAATTATTACCTACACATACGTAATAAATGCCAAGAAAAGTCCAGTATCTCAAGATCTGAAACAAAGTACAGCTACAATTGCTTCGTGAAGGATGGACTTAAAGAAAAAAAAAAAAACAATATAGAAGAAAGCCATTAATTCCAGGATGAACATGTGACTACTTAGAAAAGGAGATTGGTGAGTGGTTCTAAGAACTGATATTCTGGAGGAAGTGAGGAGCCTCAGGATTCCTCATCACGGGAAACTCCCTTCCCTCTTGACTAATACATCTGCTATGTGAGCCTGCCACAGTCATAAAAGATGTAGATGTCAACAGAAAAGAAATGCATATTTTGTGCATTTTGCCTTTACATAGAAGAGGGGTTTATTTTTAATTAAGTGATATTTAATCCTCTCTTAAGAGGCATTTATAGCGGCTTACATGTAGGGGGTGATTTCTAACCGGTTCCTTTCTACCTTTGGGATTTCTAGAGAGAGCTAGAAATCAAGCCAGTCCAAGGATGCTATATTCCATGGTTTTTCAGAAGATGGGTTTTGCTCCCGAGGCTACATCATGAGAAAAAAAAGGAAAGTGAACGTGGCCACATGAAGACCCTCTGGAAGGAAGAACCCATCCACTACATACCCCTTTGGTAACTTGGAGAAATAATGTTACACACTCAGTCTATCAAAGAGTAGTCAGATGGGACCGTAGCTAACTACAATGCACAGAATAGTTGGTAAGAAATACTTCAGGTGTCAGTTACCAGTCTACTGCCTGCCTTTCAGCTCCCCATGCCACCCTGGGGTAAACGTCAGAATTCCTTTAAGCACATCTGCTGTAAAGCAAGTATACATTTGGTGTCCTCTGAGGAAAGCTCTGAAGAGGCAGGAGGAGGAAGA
The DNA here is from genome assembly GCF_047511675.1 of Marmota flaviventris. Classification (NCBI taxonomy): domain Eukaryota; kingdom Metazoa; phylum Chordata; class Mammalia; order Rodentia; family Sciuridae; genus Marmota; species Marmota flaviventris. The sequence continues at coordinate 137,573,422 of NC_092503.1, forward strand.
CCCCCTACAGCTGTTTCCAGCATGGGCAGGGGTCTGCACTGTGCAGCTAGGACTTCTGGGGAGCCTTCCCAGCCACCAGAGGCAGCCAGTGCTACCTCATAGCCTTGGTGAACTGACCTTGGCCACACTCCCTGCAGAGAAGCCCTAACATTGGTCTGCACAGCTGCCACCTGGGCCAGAGGTGTCTGCAACAGTCCCTGCAACCTCTGAAGCCCCCAGCTCAGAATACCCTTGCTTGGATGCTGCCTGCCCATCTGTACTACCCACCATGGCCTAGTGCCCCCCCCAGCCACTCCAGACCAGCTCCAGCCTGTGGGCTGTCACACCTTCTCCAACCGATCTGAGTCACTCATACTCATCCTTCTGTGGGTACTTCCCCCGTCTTAGGGTACCCTACAGACTCCCTTGTGTCATAAGTTAATTCTTTACATTAAACATCTCCTCCTTGACCTTCTGGTTTGTTTTGTTATTGTTCTTTTTTTAAAAAAAATCTGCACATTTAATGATGTGCATAAACTTCAGGATAAATAACTTGGATGGTCAATGACTTTCATGAGCTAGTGTGTTTAATATTTTACAAAGTAAAATCCAAATCTTCTGAAGTCTTCAAAGACCATAATGAAGATACCTAGATCCATAGCCTCATGATACAATCTGTGCTTTCAGGAAGCACATTATTCACTCATAATTATTTTTAATTGCCATTGTGATCATGGAGTTATATTTTCTATTATTACTATTACTTTTTTTTTCTTTCAGGAGGTCATGGGAAAATTTATGAAGAATATGTTCATTATATACATTTAGCAACTTTAAACTCACTCTTGAAAATTTATCCTAAGAAAATTATTAAGAATCACCAAGTGGTAGATATTTTACAATGAAGAAAAGACTCCTAAATATGGTTTTGATTGAGCAAATATATCACTTTCATGTAACAGTATGAACATCAGAAAGAATAGTTAACATATAAAATGCTATCATGGAAAGTGCTACACATGATAGAACTGCATGATCAAGAACTATGGGATTTGATGCTACTTGCAAGCTAGCCTGTTACAACTACTTACAAGCTAGCCTGTTATAACAAGTAGCTACTTGCTACTTGCAAGCTAGCCTGTTACAACCTATGTCATGGATACTGGTAGAAGACACAAGATTTCTGGGTCAGAGATAAAGGACTCTATTATTCACAGCAAAGCAGCAGCTAGAACTTATAATAATTATTTCTCTTGTGTTGGTTCCCTACCTTTCCCAGGCCCCAGGAAGGCAAAGCAAAAAAATGCTCACCATGGATGCACAAGAGGATGACTGGGTTACAGAAGAAGAGGACAATGAGATTGTTGATTCACTGCTTTTACAGAAAGCAGAAGCAAGATGCTCTTGTCTGGAGAAAGATGTAGACTCATCCCTTGAAGTCACCCCTTGCAAACACGTGGACCATGTAAAGCATAGTCAGGTATTCTTGGCATACCCAGCAAGAGCTTGTATGTGTAGGTGTGGGGGAGGTGGGCACTGCCATGGATCGTCTTTCCTAACAATATAAAAACTAGGCAAGAAGGATGAAGACTGAATAGAAGAATGAAACAAAAATACAAATAATTTTGTTCATGTGGTAAAATTTTCTTAACCCTTTGTCTTTGTCTCTGTTTTCTGTTGCTATAACAAAATAGTGGTGGCTGGGTACTTTATAAAGATAAGAGAATTATTTAACTCACAGTTTTGGAGGCTAAAGGTCCAAGATCAGCTGGCCCTATCTGGCCTCCAGGGAAGGCCTCACGGCAGGACTGTAACACAATGATAAGAACACAGGTGGAAGAGATCACATGGAAAGACAGAAAGCTAGAGAGATTTAGGTGCCAGGCTTATTCTTTTTTATAATAATCCACTTTTGAGGGAACTGGGATCCCAAGAGAACTACATTAATTACTTCCAAGGGCAGCACCTCCCATTACCTAGTTTCCTTGCACCAGGCCCCACTTCTTAAAAGTTCTACCACATCCATACTGCCACACCAAAGAAGCTTCCAGCACATGAACTTCTGGGGGACACACTCAAACCATATCCAAACCATAACAGTCTTGTTCTTTCCTCTTGTCAGCTATATAGGTAAATATGTATGTATGTGTATACATATTCAAGCACTGGGCAGAGAACACTGTCCAAAATCAATTTTCAGAAAACTATGCAAGGAAATTCTCTCTTCCTAGTATTGCCATGTCAGCTTCTTAATATTGCCTAATATATTTCTAATATAGCTCATATATTCTTAATATATTCCTAATATAGCTTCTTATTTTTTGGAGGGAGGTGGCACTTGCCCTCCGAGCCACATCTCCAGTCTTATTTTGTGTTTTGTTTAGAAACAGGGTCTCACTGAGTTGCTTAGCACCTTGCTTTTGCTGTGGCTGGTTCTGAAGTCGCAATCCTCCTGTCTCAGCCTCCTGAGCCGCTAGTATTACAGGCATGTGCCACTGTGCCTGACCTCTAATATAGCTTCTTAATATTGCCTAATATATTCCTTAAATATATTCCTTAACATTGCCTAATAAATTCCCAATATTACCTAATATTGCCAAGTCAGCTTAATATTTTCTAATATATTCCTAACATAGCTAACATATTCCTAATATAGCTTCTTAGTTTTCTTTTTGATTTTATTTTTTATTTGTTCTAATTAGTTATACATGACATCAGAATGCATTTCAATTCATTGTACACAAATGGAGCACAACTTTCATTTATCTGGTTGTACATGATGTAGAGTCACACCATTCATGCAATCATACATGTTCCTAGGGTAATGACGTCCATCTCACTCCACCATCTTTCCTACTCCCATGCCCCTACTCCTCGCTACCCTCCCTTTGCCCAATCCAAATTTCCTCCATTCTTTCCCTGCCCCCCCCACACACACCATTATGGATCAGCATCCACTTATCAGAGAAAATATTTGGCCTTTGGTTTTTGGGGATTGTCTTACTTTGCTTAGCATGATATTCTCCAACTCCATCCATTCAGCTGAAATGCCATAATTTTATTCTCTTTTAATGCTGAATAATATTCCATTGTGTATATGTACCACAGTTTCTTTATCCATTGATCTATTGAAGGGCATCTGGGTTGGTTCCACAATTTAGCTATTGTGAATTGAGCTGCTATAAACATTGATGTAGTTGCATCACTATAGTATTTTGATTTTAAGTCCTTTGACCATAAACCAAGGAGTGGGATAGCTGGGTCAAATTGTGGTTCTATCCCAAGTTTTCTAAGGAATCTCCATACTGCTTTCCAGAGTGTTTGCACTGATTTGCAGCCCCACCAGCAATGTACAAGTGTACCTTTTCTTCCACATCCTCGCCAACACTTATTATTCTTACATTCTTTTTTTTTTTAAGAAAGAGGAGAGAGAGAGAGAATTTTTTTTTAATAATTATTTTTCAGTTCTCGGCAGACACAACATCTTTGTTTGTATGTGGTGCTGAGGATCGAACCCGGGCCGCACGCATGGCAAGTGAGCGCGCTACCACTTGAACCACATCCCCAGCCCCATTCTTATATTCTTGATAACTGCCATTTCTGACTGGAGTGAGATGAAATATTAGTTTTGATTTGTATTTTTCTAATTACTGGAGATGTTGAAAAATTTTTTCATATATTTGTTGGTTGATTGTATATCTTATTCTGATAAGTGTCTGTTCAGTATCTAAGCCCATTTATTGATTGGGTTATTTTATTTTTAGTGTTAAGTTTTTTGAGTTCTTTATAGATCCTGGAAATTAGTGCTCTATCTGATGTGTCTGTGGTAAAGATTTTCTCCCACTCTGTAGGCTCTCTCTTCACATTATTGATTATTTCCTTTACTGAGAAAAAGCTTTTTAGAGGTATTACAGTTTCTACCCTATAATCTTGTAGTATCCCTGCAAGTTACCAATACCTCACCTTTTTAAGGGGGAGATCAATTTTACTGCACCCAATACAAACAATATGCAGCCTTAAACCAAATAGCTCCTATTTAGGTGATTACAGTTTTGTCACAATAAATAGAATGATGTGTTCAATTATTATCTACAATATAAACTGTAGGTTTGCATAAGGGCCTACAGTTTCTAATGGTGCACAAATTGATGTTTATGAGGTAGGATGTGAGAATATAGAGGTACTGGTTCACAAGAGGAATGAAAAAGGAATCAAAAGAAGTTGGTGTTAGCAGAAGAAAAAAGAGAAAGAGGTGACCCCAAGCAAGGCTCTCCTCTGCCTCTGCAACCAGATGGTGTCTATTAGCACAACTAGTAGGGACACCTCTGGAGCAATCAGGCCTGCAGGGACTTTGGTGGTAGTGTTCCACATCCTGGCTGTTGTCCCTAGATAGAAGCACCCACGTCCCTAGTTGGTGGCAGCAGTAGTGTCAAACCTGTAGTACCTTGATGTTGGGCTTCCAGGCCCCAGCCAATGTCTCAAGACGGAAACTGCCCCAACTAGAGATGGCAGTGGCAGTAGCACATGTATCCCAAGATGGTGGCAGAGGTGTCCCATGATGGAGGTGACCACTTTCAGAGATGGGGCTGGAAGGGCGGGCTGTGTAATGGCATTGGGCAGCCCTTCAGGGATGCAGGGCTGTGGCCGACAGTGCTGCAGTGGGCAGCTGCCTCCAGGCCCTGTCCATTGTTCTAAGGTGAAGGCTACCATGTGGGGAAGGCTATAGCAGTGGCTCCAGTGTTCCAAGATGGAGGTGTCACAGGAAAACAGGGAGCTGAAACTCCAAACCTCAGTTCTTGTGTTCCAACGAAAGAAGATTTAAAGTCAGACACCAAAACGTCATGCAGAAGAACTTTATTAGAAGCAAAAGTGAGGTGAAAATAAAGGAAAGTGAGGCTTAAGCCAAAAGCACTCTCAAGAGAGAGAGTGGGCCGTCTCCAAACAGAAAACAACAAAGAAGACAATACTGTCCCCAATTTCACTATTGTTTTATGGTTAATTTGAAAACTGGACTCCTCCTCCAGCAACTTTCACCAATCTGGTGTTTAACTCCTCCTTCACGTGGGATGGTGGAGTTTTTGACCTTAGTTGGTCCTCTCCGAAACTGTCATGGTGGCCATTCTATTTAGGGGGGGTTTCATCTACAAGTCAATCCAATGTTAATGTGGGCATTGGGGTCAATCACTGATCAGAAGTTACTTTAGTGTGCCTGTGCTACTAAAGGAGTCTTCCTCCCCAGATAAGTGGAGATACTTTTATTCCTAGCATCATGTCAACATCAATGGACCCTATTAAGAGTTAGTCCCATTAACCCTTTTTTCTTGACATCTCCTTTTGCTTCTGTTTCTTTTTCTACAAATTGCCACATTTTGCTTTCTTGTTTACTTTGGCAGAAGTAATTTAAAGAACACCTGTGACCTTGCCTGCATTTTAATGCTCATTACCTAACAGAGGTGGTCTGGGGGGAGCCATGCTTTGATAGATGGGGAGCCAGTATGGACACAGTTGTCCTCTCTGTGCTTCTCTGCGCTGACCAGCCCTAGGCTCCCTTACCCTCCATACACCACATCTCCTCTCCTCACATAGCTTCTTAATAATGCCTAATATATTCCTTAATATTGCCTAATATATTCTTAATATAGCTACTATATTCCTAACATATACCTAATATAGCATCTTAATCTTGCCTAGTATATTCTTAATATTGCCATGTCAACTTCTTAACATTGCCTACTATATTCCTAATATAGTTGATATATTCCTAATATAGCTTCTTAATATTGCCTAATATATTCCTAATATTGCCTAATATTGCCATGTCAGCTTCTTTCCTTTGTCAGAGAAGCCTCTCAGAAACTCCATCTTTCTTACAGATCACAAGGAGCCGATTTCAGCTCAGAATGTTTCATGGGGCAGCTGCAGATATGTATCTCTCCATAGAGATCCCAAGACTTCCTAACTCTGGGAGATATGATATATCTGCTAGGCATTATTTATTCATGAATGATATTTTCATTTCTTCTTTTCATACTCTTGTATTGGTTTTGTGCCATTTTATTTTTAGAAGACCCTCCTGTACAATGGAGATGGGCACCCACATCTTATTACCTCATCTTCTTAAGGCATTTACAGATCTACCATTAGTGTGATGGATAGTTACTGAACTTTATCAAATATTTTAAAGCATGTATCTAGATAGTCATGTTTTTAACTCTAATATGGTGTTATACTAAATTTTATCAACTGCTTTACTAATTTAAACAACCTTGTGTTCTTGGGAAACTTACTTTGGTTATTTCACTTTATCTTTTTTATATCCTGATGAATTTTGCTTATTAACAATTGGGTTTAAAGTTCTATATTGATGTTGATGAGTTATTTTAGTCTGCAGTTTTCTTCACCTGTTCTTGTCAAATTTTAGTACAAAGATTAATCTCAAAAACTGAGGTGAAGGTGCAGCTTCTTTCTCTATACTCTGGACTGAGTAGAGAATTAAAACATTTGGTCTACAGCCAGCCACTGAACGCGCCCCATCTCCTCTGATCTCTGAAGCTAAGCAGGGTCCCGCCTGGTTAGTACTTGGATGGGAGAATTGGATTATTTGCATTCCTTGAATGCAAATTGAGCATTCCTTGAATGTTTGCAAAGCACTCACCAGTAAAAGTAAGTAGCTAAAAAGTTTTACAGTAAGAAAAAAAGTTCTAATTCTGATTGTAGTTTGGTTGGTAAATGAGTCATAGAGTTCTCTCTCATTGAAAGCAACTATAAAATCTGGACGGAACGCTTAACAATGCTACTTCGAGAATCTAAAAATAAACATTAGCAAGAAGACCAGAATTCAAGGTACAACCAACCTGGCCATGAGTTTTTATTATTTTTCCCTCTAGTATCCCTCATCCTGAACAAAAATAGCAAAATTCTTCATAGAATTTAAATAAAACCCAGCATTTCATAACACAATATCCAAAAATACCCATAATATAATCCAGAATTACTTGGCATTCAAACTACCAGTAAAATCACAACTTGCATGGGAAAAGAGTATCAAGGATGTTAACACAAATGTTAATTAGGCATTATTCATCTCAAAATAGTGATAGTTTTGTTTCTTCTTTTCCAACTCTGTATATAAGAGCTGATAGATGACATACATTTTGGAATGATCTGACAAAAACTTTACAGTAGCTTCACAGTTGCTATTACAAAAGTGTTCCAACAGAATCTTCTTGTCCTTAGGAGATAGAAGCTGAAGTAGGCAATAGTTTAGCAATAAACTATTGCTATAGTTTACCGTAAGAGAAAGAAAACACAAACATGGCAAAATGTCCATACTTGTGAGTCTAAGAGGGTATTCATTGTACTATGCTTATGTCCTTTTTCTTTTTTTAAGTTTGAAAATCTTCAAACCTACTGATTCCCCTGATACATACAACATGGAGGAATGTCAGAAGCATTATGCTGTCAAAGAAGCCAGATACAAAGGATGGAAAAATAAAATTATAGTAACAGAAAGACAATCAGATACTCGGGGTGGGAAGAGATTGACTACAAAGGTCATGGGGAACTTTTTGGGATGCTGAAGGTATTTTGTGTCCTGAGTGAGGCAGTAGTTATCCTACTGCATGTGTGTGTCAAAACTTAATCAAACAAAATACTTAAAATTAATAAATTCTGTTACAAATAAATTATTCTTGTGGTGGACTGAATTTATCCATCAAAAAAGGATACATCTAAGTTCTAACCCCCAGTGTCTGAGGATGTAACCTTCTTTGGAAATAGGGTGTTTGCAGGTATAAGTAAATCAAAGATTTTGATGAGATCATCCTGGATTTAGGGTAGTCTCATTATAAGAGGACACAGAGGGAGATTTAAGACATAAAGAAGATCTATTAGAAAAGGCCATGTGAGGACAGAGGCAAAGAATGGAGGGATATAGCTGCAAGCCAAGGAAGACCAAGGATTATCTACAATCACCATAAGCTGGGAGACAGGCATGAAACAGATATGCCCTCAGAGCCTCCAAAAGGAACCCACCTGCTGACACCTGAATTTCAGACTCTTGGCCACAAGGACTATGAGACAATATGCTTCTGTTGTTCCAAGTTTGGGGAAAAAAAAAAAAAAAACAGGGCTGAGATTGTGGCTCAGTGGTAGAGCGCTTGTCTTGAATGTGTGAGGCACTGGGTATGATTCTCAGCACCAATAAAATAAAGGTCCATCAACAACTAAAAAAATGTTAAAAATACAGAACCCCAAAACAACAACAAAAACTGCTCCAATGATGAATCACAAATACACTAGAAACTACAGCTTCTGCAATAGCTATCACTGAACTGCTTGCAGAACTTGCCTGGACTATGAATCACTTGTATGCATTGTGAACTATCTGTTGGTGCAGTTACTTGTGGTAGTGTTGGGGTATTTTCGCTGATGGTGTCATCGGTGGTACAATTTTTCCAAAAGGAGCTGTCAATTGGCTTGGTGTATCCTCCTCCCTTCTGCTTGTGATGTCATTCAGCTAAAATTTGGGGGCCAACAGAGGTAAAGGCAAAGAACCTCACACCCCCCCACCCCCACCCCCCACCCCCCCACAAAGGCCTATCCACAGGTGTGGCTGTATGCTGGACCAGTAGTCAATGACCGGTGAGATCCAATTGCAATGGTACCAACCTAAGACAGGAGGCTGACGCCTAGAGGTCAGCTCATCTGATGACGGGTAAGGACCATATGTAATATTGGACAACCTAAGGCAGGTTTAGTCCCTAAGCCACATGCATGTTGTTTAAACAGAGAGGGGGAGATGTTGAGAGCCACAGCCAAAGGGGCCCCAGCAAACTTCCAGCTGCCAGCTGATTGGCTCCTCTGCAGTGATGCTCATTGGGCTATTTTCCCGCCCTTTAAGACCACCGAGCTGCTCATTGGGGGACTATTTTGGTTCTGCCCAGGTGACCCAGCCAATAGGCCTCAAGAGCAGGAAGGAGGGGGGGTGTTGAGAGGCTTGTGGGAAGAGGGTGGTGGCAGTTGGGCTCTGAGGGAGTTCCTGAAGAGCTCTGTGTGGTATGGGTGTGTGTGTTCTAAAAATAAAGTTCGTTTCTGTTTGATAAGTGACTCCTGAATTATGCCCAGCTAGATTGCGGCAAGAAAGTCTTGGTAAAGTAATGGAAGATATAAAAAAGAAACAAATGAGTATTTTAGAACTGAAAAACACAATGACCAAAATACAACATCAAATTCCAAACAGCATAAACTGAGAGTAATCCACACCCACATGTATCGTAACAAAGTTATTAAAAACTAAGACAAGGAAAAATGCTTGAGAGCAAGCCCCCCACCCCGATATATATACCCAAAGGGGAACAGCAATACAAGTAACTGCAGGTTTCTCATTAAAAACCATTCATTCTGGTAACAGGCAGAACTAGAGACAGAAAATCAGCAAGCAGATGAAATAACCGAAAAACATCATCAACCAACTGCATCTAATGAATTTCCACTGAACACTCCAGAAAATCAAAGAATACACATTATTTTCAAGTATACATGGAACACTCATTGGGAGAGACTATATATCCTAAGGCAAGAAACATTAAAAGAATTAGAATTATACAATGTATGTTCTAGTTAATATAGAATTAAATTAGAAATCACAGATTTATAAATTATCAATGAGTAAAAGGAGTCTTAAGAGAAATTAAAAACTATGTTTAACTGAGTGAATATAAAAATACAATACAGGAAAACTTTTATGATGCAGTCAAATCAATGCTTAGTGGGAAACTGATGGCATTACAATGCTTAAAACAGAACCTCAAAACAACAAAACCACTCCAACAATGATACACTAGAAACCACTGTAAAAGTAGAAAGTCTTAGTAAAGAAATGGAAGATATAAAAAAGAAATAAATGAGTATTTTAGAGCTGAAAAACACAATGACCAAAACACAATACAAAATACAAATATTAGGAAAGAAGGTCTTGAATTAAAAACTAAGTTTCTATGCTAAGAAATAAGAAAAAGAATAAAACATACCCAACAAAAGCAGAAGGAAGGAAATAATAGACAGTGGAAATCAATGAAACTGAAAACAGAAAACTGCAGAGAAAAATCCAGGAAATCCCAATGTGGTTCTCTGAAAAGATCAATGAACTTGATAAATATTTAGAAAGACTTAAAAAAAGCAAAAAAGGAGAAAATGCAAATTATCAATGCAGTAATCCCTCCTTATCCATGGAGAATACATTCCAAGACCCCCAGTAGATGCTGAAACCAGGGATAATGTGTGTATGTATGTAGACACACATACACACACACACTGTTTTCCTATATAGTAAATACCTATGATAATGTTTAACTTATATTTTATAAATTAGGCAAAATAAGAGATTAATAATGATTAATAAAATACAACAATTATAACAACATGCTGTAATCAAAGTTACACCATCAACTTCCCTACTTCTGAGGCCTCTGGACTGAGACAGAATCATGCTGCCAGCATCTTAGGGTTTCCAGCTTGTAGCCTGTGCAGGACTTCTGAGCCTGCATAATCACATGAATTAATTCCTGTAATAAGTCTTTCTATCCTCTATTCCCTCCTCTCCTTCCTCGACATTCCTCTCTCTCTCTCTCTCTCTCTCTCTCTGTATATATAGATACCCCTTCCTGGTCTGATTCATATGAAAGATTGGCTTCTTTCACAGAAATATGCATTTGATTTCTCCATGTTTTTTTTTTCATCTCTTTTTAGTGCTGAATAATATTCCATTGAATGAATGTACCACAGCTTTTCCAATCACACACTATTGAAGGATATCTTGGTTGCTTTCATTTTTTTGTCAATTATGAATTAAGCTGCAAAAAGTCAAATACCAAGTGTGCAATTGATGAATCATGCAGTGAAGACTATTGAGTTTTGTAAGAAACTGCCAAACTACTTTCTGGAATAGCTGTAACATTTTGCACACTTGCAGGGGATGAACTGTTGTTTGGGTTTTAGCCATTCTAAGAAGTGTTCTGGGCCCCAGTGGTAGAGCACTTGCTTAGCACATTTGAGGCCCTGGATTCAATTCTTAGCACCACATGTAAATAAACAAAATAAAGGTCTATTGAAAATATATATATATATATATATATACACACACATTTTTTTTAAGTGTTCTGTCTCCATCCCCCTGCTGGAGCCAGAGTGAAAGGCTCATTTTTTAGCTTGCATTTCCCTAATGACTTATGATGTTGAACATCTTTTTATGTGCTTATCTGCATGGCAAGGCATTTGTTCAGATCTTTTGCTTATTTTAAATCAGATTGTGCATTTTATTGTTGCTTTTGACAGGTTTCTCTTTTTTGCTGGGGGTAGGAGATAAGAGACCTTTATCAGGTATGTATATTGTTAATATTTTCTTCATGTCAGTGGCTTATTTTCTCATTCTCTTGACATAAATCGTTTTTACAATATGTAATCATTGTCTATATATACTTGTGTAACTTTTTTAAAACTATTTTTTTAGTTGTCAATGGACCTTTATCTATTTAGTTTTATGTGGTGCTGAGGATTGAATCCAGGGCCTCACACATGCTAGGCAGGCGCTCTGCCACCGAGCCATAACACCAGCTCAATTCTGTAACTTTTTAAAAAATTTACCTTTAGGTGTTGAGGATCAAACCCAAGGCCTCCCACATGCTAAGCAAGTGCTCTACCACTGAGCGCCCTATAACTTCCTATAACTAATCGCAAGCATTTCTATTTTGCTTGAGTCTTCACAATTACCATTTTAAAGAGCTGAAAGTAGGGGCTGGGTATGTGGCTCTAGCGGTAGCGTGCTCGCCTGGCATGCGCGCAGCCAGGGTTCGATCCTCAGCACCACATACAAACAAAGCTGTCTTATCCGCTGAAAACTAAAAAAATAAATAAATATAAAAGAAATTCTATCTCTTAAAAAAAAAAACAATTAAAAAAAAAAGGCTGAAAGTAATCATCCCAGTTCTTCCTCGACAGCCCCACTTTACAGATGAATGGTAATTTGCCTATGGTTTTAGCATACCTAACCCACAAGCTGGGAACCCCCCTGGTATGGTTCCTCCATTGGAACCCACCTAGGGCTTTCCTCTAGGCCAAGCTCTCTCCTCTGCAGAGATTTCCTCTTTTCTCTTCGAAACTAGCTTGAAAACAAGGCTGAGGCGCGATCCTTTAAAATGGAATTTGGAGTGTCTCATTATTTTGTGTGACTTTGTATTCAGGAATTTGTATTCAAGAAATATCAGCCACCTGGCGGGAAAACAGAGAATGATCTGATTTTCACTCGGGCTGCACACGAAGGGTGGAGACAGAACCGTTTCCGCCCTCGAGTACGTCACGTCACGGCTCCACATTATAAGGCGCGGTGGGCGTGGCCACTTGCCTAGCGTCCGCTGCGCGGCTGTCCAGCCGGCCCGCATCTCCGGGATCGGTGCTGGACCGGAACACTAAGTGAAGCTGGACTCTGCTGGACGACGGAGGCGCGGGCCAGGGCGCGGTGAGGTGGAAGGCGCGGGCTGTCAATCAGCTGGGCTGTCACTGCGACCGGCTGAGCTCGGTCCCCAGTGGTACCCGCGTCGGGGCTCGAGTGCGCTCCCCAGCCCTCTCCGGCGAGGCTGCTGCGGTGTCGGAGTGACTCCCGACTTTCCTACCGCGGCTCAGTCCCTCACCTGGGCCTCAGGAAGTTTGCAGCGGAAACGAAAGTAAGTAGCTTTAGAGGAGCTTTTGCACCCAGGCTGGGCGGTCACTGCGCTTCTCCGCGGTGGGCTTCCCGGAAGGGGCGTGGCCGCGCAGTCGCGGGGGTGTGGGCGGGGTTTCTGGAGCCCGAGGGTTTCGGGAAGTCGGGCCTCGCTGTTATCCGGGCTCCGGCAGGCAAGCGCTCTGGGCACTATTTTTTTTTTTTTTAATATTTATTTTTCAGTTTTCGGTGGACACAACATCTTTATTTTATTTGTATGTGGTGCTGAGGATGAACCCGGCGCCCCGCGCATGCGGGACTAGCGCGTTACCGCTTGAGCCACATTTCCAGCCCTGGGCGCGCCTTTCTTGTAGGGGTTTAAGTTCAAGGCGCGACAAGGCCAGGTGTCTGACCCACGGTTGTGGTGACACAATGGAGCAGACGCTTTATGTTTATCGTTTTGGTGGGGGTGATGAGGTATTATTGCAGTTATCTGTAAGAGAAAGTGCCGTGCTCTTGCCATAATATAAATGTCCCTAGCTGCGACTTCTTATCAACCCTTTGAAAGGGCCTTTAACTAATTGCACTTGGGCTTACAGAAGGTTGCAAAGACAACCTAAAGCATTTGGGTATAATCTTAGATGTGAGATGGCAAATGCGGAAGGAGCGGTCCACAGCGACAAAAAAGGGATGAATTGTCCCAACTGTGGGTGACTTCTTTGATGGCATTTGCTTTTATGAAGTGCTACAGATCCTCTTCAGGGTTTGGAAAAGAAGAAACGGCATCATGTTCCCACAAGCTTTGATCAGCCTCGCCAAGAATGAGTGGGTGGAGGTACGGGTTCATTCTGATTGCCTTTGTTTATTTGACTCCTCCTTGCCTAGGACTCCTGAGCAAAGCATGAAGCTGTTTGAATCAAGGAACTTTGCATAAATCCTTTAGTTTTGAGACCACTTATTAATTCTTACCTGATTTACACCTGAAGAAACCAAGACAGGGAATGAACTTGGAAATGTAGAGTGACTTTTTACTCATCTATATTTTGTGAAGAATAAGGAGGCAGTGGTGGCCACTTAGAAAAGTGGAATACTGTAGCTCTTCTATACACAAAAGTAAGACTAGCCTATTTTAAAATGGAATTTAGAGAAAACAGCGGTAACAAATTTAATTATAGTTTCCTATCTGCAATATATTGAGTCCTAGAGATATGTTATACTTCCAGGATTGTGATTATTAATGAGTGTTAAGAAGTGTCAACTTCCAAACTGGGCAAGGTACTGTTTGTACATAATGTGTTAATACCACCTATATGATCTGGAATTTGAAAATATAGCTTCCTGTGCTTTGGTTGGATATTATATTCTGGCAGAAATAGCTGATTATATTAATGTATAGAATATCAATTTTGGACCATATTTTTCATGTTTTTAAAAATTAGTCTGTACACTCCTCATATTTCAAAATGCATATTAATATAGACAGGAAAGACTGTAAGATTGGATCTTTGTATCTGGACTTTTCCAAAAACAAATTATTGGTCATGAGAAGTAGCATGTCATAGGAGAACTGATTTGGAATTTTGAGAGAAGGGATAAGGTTTGAGTCTAGGATCTGCCACTTCGTGTGAATTGTTTAACACTGAATCTTAAGTTCCTTCACTTGTAAATTGAAAAGGTGATGATGATGATAATAAAATTGACTTCACAGGGTCATAATGTGCCAATAATATGATCATGTTTGCTTAAATACTTTTTTGATTTTGTCTTTTGCTGGTGGACATTTGGCTCTTCCTTGCTCAACTCTTTCTAGGCAAAGCATTAGGCTGTTATAATCAGAGAAGCTTGGAGAAGCCCTCTGGTCTTGTTGAATACCTGAGTAAAATCAGAGTTCCATTAGCAGAGAAGTGAGACACTGGCAGACAATCAACATTTTTTTGTCACACTTCATTATGTATGGAAAATTAATTAGATTAACCATTTAAAGGTAAATATGCTTATTTTGATAATTAAACTTATCCTGACTTAGAGGGTAAATTGAGAAATTTCTTGGGAATTTTCATTAATTTTAGTGGAAAAAATGCTTCCCTGCATCCTTCGATTAATATGAGTTTATCTCAAAACAATAACAAATCCCATTAAAAGGATGCAATTAGTTGAAATTAGTTATGGCACTAATAATGGCTAGTTTGCCTTCATTAATACTCTGTAACATGCCATTATGATATGGCTTTCTAACCTAAATTCATTGTGGGTTTTTTTGGCCCTTGGGTATTCCTCACTCCTCACAAGACGTGGTTAAATAAATTTGAATTGGAGTTGGAGGCAGTGCATACCACATTGGAATTGAAGGCACTTTCCTAGTGTATGTGAAATCATGAGTTCAATCCCAATCTTCAGTAATATAAGGCTGAATCATTTGTGGGGAAATAAAGGAGGAAAAGCACTAAGAAGAAATCATTGAAACTCAGCCAAATACAAATAAGATTAAGATCAGACTAATGTAGCAAACCACAAGACCATATGGAGAACTGATTGGGTCAAGAGCCAAGCTCATGAAGTCTAGTGAACCTGCCCAGAGGCCTTCTTCCCCCAGATGCATCATGCATCCAGGAAGCTTGGAGGGCCTAGTATTGGCAAGTTTGAGGAAATGTGGTCTGAGGTGAAGGAGAGATTCCAAATAAAAATCATAAAAGTTGAAATTGTATACCCAAATGGGCATATTTCAGGACCTGATTGGTAGTTTCTTGACTGTTTAAGTATTTTTCATGGTATTTAACATTCTTATACAGTCTTATTTTAAAAAACTGATACATTTAACACTAGGGATGGGACATAACTTATTCTCTACTCTGTACCTCTATACATTGTTTTACATGCTTTTGCTGTTCTATGTAGTGTAACTGGGAACATCACTATATATCAACATCTCAGATTTAATTCCTCAGAGTCAAGAACTACTGAATCAAGGAATTATCCCTTCTTTAAAACATAATTTTATTATAAACATAATTTGTGTTTATTGTATACAGTAAAAGTGTAAAGTAAAAAATAATTTATTTCCCTATAGTTCAGGTAATAATCCTGGCTAATATTTGGATATCTTTCTCTATGTCTTTTTTCCTATATGTGTGTGTGTGTGTGTGTGTGTATATATATATATATATATACACACACACACACATACATATATATATCTGTTTACACACAAAAACTGTTTACAGATTTATTCTTTGAAAACAATTGATATGTAATATTCTATCTTATGATTATGCTATAACCCATTTAATTATTTTCTTTGTTCTTGGACAGTTAAATAATTCTTTTTTTAATAATAGCTATCCATTTAATGATCAGTTGGCACATATTAAGATTCTGTTAGACACTGGAAACAGTGCCACAACAGGTTTTTGATTTTTTGTTTGTTTGTTTGCCTTCTGTGAGCTTCATTAGAAATAATTCTCAAATAACAGTTGTCTTAACTTTCAGGGGAGAGGTACAGGGTGCTGTGAAAATCTCTAAACAGAAAGATGTAGCATGACTCTTTTTAGGAAATGCAGTTTCACTGAGACCTGACAGATGAGCAATCTCTAGTCAGGCAAGAGGTTGGCAGGAAAAGGTTGGGACAAATTACCATCATGAGATAGGAAAGACCACGTGCCCCAGTGAATCTATAGTAAATGAAAAAGGAAGGCCTAGAATGAATGTTATATCTTTTATGCTTTCTATCTCTCCCTCACCCCCAATTTTATTCTCACATGGATTGCCCAGTGGGGATCTGCTGGCATTCTCAAAGCCAGAAAAAAGGAATCAATTTGGATAAATAAATGTGGCCACATAACCACACGATGAGGCTAATCATAGCCACAACCAATAAATGTGTTTTCCCATATTTTTTCTCATGTTATCCTTGCCAGTCCTCTGATGAAGTCATTATTATTTACTTTTGCAGATGAGGAAGTTGAAACCTAAGTAAGTTCCCCAAGTTCATAGAGCTAATGAATTACAGAGCCAAAGTTCATGTAAGAAGAAGGCCCATGCCCTTTGCACTGCCATGATGGCTCCTTGCTATGTCATCTCCAGCACTGGCCTCACCCTTTCTCTTCCTCAGCCTTCATGCCTTTTTCTTGTCAGCCTCCCCATCCTCCCCATCCTCCCCTCCCTGTGCCTGTCCCATTGATCCATTTCTTTCTCTTGTGCTTCCTTTCTCTTGGCAATGCCTTGCATAACAGGGAAGATGCCCGTAGGGTTAGTCTAAGGTGCTGAGGTGAGGGCATCATCTGCTTAGCCTTTCTATAAGATGTAGAAGGTTGCTTATCTGAGCTGTCTGCACCAGGCCATTGGACAAGACGGTAAGTAGCGCAGGCATTTTTAGAATGTCTGCTCCCCAAGGTACTTTTTAAACTTCCTGCTTTCTAACACTTGATTATGAAAACATCAAATAAGGTGCAAAGTTAAAAAGATTTTACAGTGTATGCTAATATATCGGCTATCAGCACAGTTTTACTCGGCTTTATCACATCGCTATCTCCTCTATTAATCTGTGAGTCTAATTTGGGGGGGGCGCAGAAAGGGTCATTCTTTGTTTCCCAGGATTCTCTCCTGCCTCAGCCTTCCAAATTGCTGGGATTACAGATGTGGGTAACTGCACCCAGCTATATGATTTTTTTTTTGCATGCATTTCAAATTAAATTGTAGATATCAGTACCCATATACTCCAAATACTACAGCATGCATGCTACAATTAAAGTTCAGTATATTTATAGTTTGTTCTTTTGGTGTAATATTTATCTGCAGTTTTTTTTTATACTTTAGAGCTTTTATTATTTTGCAAAGCCTATCAATGTTTTATCTGCAGTTTTTAAAAGTACAGTTATTCCTTGGTATCCTTAGGAGACTGGTTTCAGGACCCGCTTTGATACCAAAATCCACAATGCTCAAGTCTCCTATATGAAATGGCATAGTATTTACATAGAATCTACACACATCTTCCCATGTACTTTATTTTTAATTTTTTTGTAGTTATAGATGGACAGCATGCCTTTATTTTGTTTATTTTTATGCTGTGCTAAGGCTTGAATCCACTGCCTCACTTGTGCTAAGTAAGCACTCTGCCACTGAGCTACAGCTACAGCTCCCCTTTTAAATCATTCCTAGATTACTTATAATACCTAATACAATGTAAATGCTACTAAATAGTTGTTATATTGTATTTCTCAGGGAATAATGACAAAGAAAAATATCTGTACATGTTCAGAACAGATGCAGTGTTTTTTAGAGTATTTTCTGTTGGTAGTTGGTTAAATCCACCAATGCAGAATCCATGGATATGGGGGACCTACTGTACATGTTCGGAGTGTTGTCAAAGGCATATGTGTGTGCATACCTAACCCCCATTAATATAATAGATTACTATCACCCTAGAAAGCTCCCACATGCCCTATCCCCCTCGCCCCTCACCTCTCCCTGGGCAACCAGAATACTTTTTCTACCATTGATTAGTTTTGACTATTCTAGAACTTCATTAAAAGGAATTATAAAGTACATATACTTTTATAATCATCCTTCATCCCACATTGTTTTTTTTTTCCATTTCTATGCTGTTTTTTTTTTTTTTTATTTTTTTTTTATTGTTGGCTGTTCAAAACATTACATAGTTCTTGATATATCATATTTCACAATTTGATTCAAGTGGGTTATGAGCTCCCATTTTTACCCCATATACAGATTGCAGAATCACATCAGTTACACATCCATTGATTTACATATTGCCATACTAGTGTCTGTTGTATTCTGCTGCCTTTCCTATCCTCTACTATCACCCCTCCCCTCCCCTCCCCTCCCCTCTTCTCTCTCTGCCCCCTCTACTGACATTCATTTGTCCCCCTTGTATTATTTTTCCCCTTCCCCTCACTTCCTCTTGTATGTACTTTTGTATAACTCTGAGGGTCTCCTTCCGTTTCCATGCATTTTCCCTTCTCTCTCCCTTTCCCTCCCACCTCTCATCCCTGTTTAATGTTAATCTTCTTCTCATGCTCTTCGACCCTACTCTGTTCTTAGTTACTCTCCTTATATCAAAGAAGACATTTGGCATTTGTTTTTTAGGGATTGGCTAGCTTCACTTAGCATAATCTGCTCTAATGCCATCCATTTCCCTGTAAATTCTATGATTTTGTCATTTTTTAATGCAGAGTAATACTCCATTGTGTATAAATGCCACATTTTTTTTATCCATTCATCCATTGAAGGGCATCTAGGTTGGTTCCACAGTCTAGCTATTGTGAATTGTGCTGCTATGAACATCGATGTAGCAGTGTCCCTGTAGCATGCTCTTTTTAGGTCTTTAGGGAATAGACCGAGAAGGGGAATAGCTGGGTCAAATGGTGGCTCCATTCCCAGCTTTCCAAGAAATCTCCATACTGCTTTCCAAATTGGCTGTACCAATTTGCAGTCCCACCAGCAATGTACAAGTGTACCCTTTTCCCCACATCCTCGCCAGCACTTGTTGTTGTTTGACTTCATAATGGCTGCCAATCTAACTGGAGTGAGATGGTATCTTAGGGTGGTTTTGATTTGCATTTCTCTGACTGCTAGAGATGGTGAGCATTTTTCCATGTACTTGTTGATTGATTGTATGTCCTCCTCTGAGAAGTGTCTGTTCAGGTCCTTGGCCCATTTGTTGATTGGGTTGTTTGTTCTCTTATTGTCTAATTTTTTGAGTTCTTTGTATACTCTGGATATTAGGGCTCTATCTGAAGTGTGAGGAGTAAAGATTTGTTCCCAGGATGTAGGCTCTCTATTTACCTCTCTTATTGTATCTTTTGCTGAGAAAAAACTTTTTAGTTTGAGTAAGTCCCATTTGTTGATTCTAGTTATTAACTTTTGTGCTATGGGTGTCCTATTGAGGAATTTGGAGCCCGACCCCACAGTATGTAGATCGTAGCCAACTTTTTCTTCTATCAGACAGCGTGTCTCTGATTTGATATCAAGCTCCTTGATCCATTTTGAATTAACTTTTGTGCATGGCGAGAGAAAGGGATTCAGTTTCATTTTGTTGCATATGGATTTCCAGTTTTCCCAGCACCATTTGTTGAAGATGCTATCCTTCCTCCATTGCATGCTTTTAGACCCTTTATCAAATATAAGATAGTTGTAGTTTTGTGGATTGGTTTCTGTGTCCTCTATTCTGTACCATTGGTCCACCCGCCTGTTTTGGTACCAGTACCATGCTGTTTTTGTTACTATTGCTCTGTAATATAGTTTGAAGTCTGGTATCGCTATACCGCCTGACTCACATTTCCTGCTTAGCATTGTTTTTGCTATTCTGGGTCTTTTATTTTTCCATATGAATTTCATGATTGCTTTCTCTATTTCTACAAGAAATGCCGTTGGGATTTTGATTGGCATTGCATTAAACCTATAGAGAACTTTTGGTAATATCGCCATTTTGATGATGTTAGTTCTGCCTATCCATGAACAGGGTATATTTTTCCATCTTCTAAGATCTTCTTCTATTTCTCTCTTTAGGGTTCTGTAGTTTTCATTGTATAAGTCTTTCACCTCTTTTGTTAGGTTGATTCCCAAGTATTTTATTTTTTTTGAAGATATTGTGAATGGAGTGGTTGTCCTCATTTCCATTTCAGAGGATTTGTCGCTGATATACAGGAATGCCTTTGATTTATGCGTGTTGATTTTATATCCTGCCACTTTGCTGAATTCATTTATTAGCTCTAATAGTTTCTTTGTAGACCCTTTTGGGTCTGCTAGGTATAGAATCATGTCATCTGCAAATAGTGATAATTTAAGTTCTTCTTTTCCTATTTTGATACCTTTAATTTCTTTCGTCTGTCTAATTGCTCTGGCCAGTGTTTCGAGAACTATGTTGAACAGAAGTGGTGAGAGAGGGCATCCCTGTCTTGTTCCAGATTTTAGAGGGAATGCCTTCGATTTTTCTCCATTCAGTATGATGCTAGCCTGAGGCTTAGCATAGATTGCTTTTACAATATTGAGGTATGTTCCTGTTATCCCTAGTTTTTCTAGAGTTTTGAACATAAAGGGATGCTGTACTTTGTCGAATGCTTTTTCCGCATCTATCGAGATGATCATATGGTTCTTATTTTTAAGTCTATTGATGTGGTGAATAACATTTATTGATTTCCATATATTGAACCAGCCTTGCATCCCAGGGATGAATCCTACTTGATCATGGTGCACAATTTTTTTGATATGTTTTTGTATCCGAGTGGCCAGAATTTTATTGAGGATTTTTGCATCTAGGTTCATTAGAGATATTGGTCTGTAGTTTTCTTTCTTTGAAGTGTCTTTGTCTGGTTTAGGTATCAGGGTGATGTTGGCCTCGTAGAATGAATTTGGAAGTTCTCCCTCTTTTTCTATTTCCCGAAGTAGCTTGAAAAGTATTGGTATTAGTTCCTCTTTAAAGGTTTTGTAAAACTCTGCTGTATACCCATCCGGTCCTGGGCTTTTCTTAGTTGGTAGTCTTTTGATGGTTTCTTCTATTTCTTCAATTGATATTGGTCTGTTTAGGTTGTCTATATCCTCCTGACTCAATCTGGGCAGATCATATGACTTAAGAAATTTATCTATGCCTTCACTATCTTCTAATTTATTGGAGTATAAGGATTCAAAATAATTTTTGATTATCTTCTGTATTTCTGAAGTGTCTGTTGTGATATTGCCTCTTTCATCCCGTATGTTAGTGATTTGAGTTCTCTCTCTTCTTCTCTTCGCTAGCATGGCTAAGGGTCTGTCGATTTTGTTTATTTTTTCAAAGAACCAACTTTTAGTTTTGTCAATTTTTTCAATTGTTTCTTTTGTTTCGATTTCATTAATTTCAGCTCTGATTTTAATTATTTCTTGCCTTCTACTTCTTTTGCTGTTGTTTTGCTCTTCTTTTTCTAGGATTTTGAGATGAAGTATGAGATCATTTATTTGTTGGTTTTTTCTTTTTTTAAGGAATGAACTCCAAGCAATGAATTTTCCTCTTAGAACTGCTTTCAATGTGTCCCATAGATTCCGATATGTTGTGTCTGTGTTTTCATTAATCTCTAAGAATTTTTTAATTTCCTCCTTGATGTCTTCTATAACCCACTGATCATTCAGTAACCTATTGTTCATTCTCCAAGTGATGTATTCTTTTTCCTTCCTTCTTTTATCGTTGATTTTCAGTTCCATTCCATTATGATCAGATAGGATGCATGGTATTATCTCTACTCCTTTGTATTGTCTAAGAGTTTCCCTGTGACATAATATATGATCTATTTTTGAGAAGGATCCATGTGCTGCTGAGAAAAAAGTGTAACTGCTTGATGTTGGGTGGTATATTCTATATATGTCAATTAAGTCTAGGTTATTAATTGTGTTATTGAGTTCTATAGTTTCCTTATTCAACTTTTGTTTGGAAGATCTGTCCAGTGGTGATAGAGGTGTGTTGAAGTCTCCCATGATTATTGTATGGTGGTCTATTAGACTCTTGAACTTGAGAAGAGTTTGTTTGATGAACATAGCTGCACCATTGTTTGGGGCATATATATTTATGATTGTTATGTCTTGTTGGTGTATGGTTCCCTTGAGCAGTATGTAGTGTCCCTCTTTATCCCTTTTGATTAACTTTGGCTTAAAATCTATTTTATTTGATATGAGTATGGATACTCCTGCTTGTTTCCGAAGTCCATATGAGTGATATGATTTTTCCCAACCTTTCACCTTCAGCCTATGTATGTCTTTTCCTATCAAATGCGTCTCCTGTAGGCAGCATATTGTTGGGTCTTGTTTTGTGATCCATTCTACTAGCCTGTGTCTCTTGATTGGTGAGTTTAAGCCATTAACATTTAGGGTTATTATTGAGATATGGGTTGTTCTTCCAGCCATATTTGTTTATTTATGTTACTGAACATGGTTTGTTTTCCACTTTGATTATTTTCCCCCCTTTAGTGTCCTACCTCCCACTGTTGGTTTTCATTGTTATTTTCCATTTCCTCTTCCTGTAATGTTTTGCCAAGGATGTTTTGAAGAGATGGTTTTCTAGCTGCAAATTCTTTTAACTTTTGTTTATCGTGGAAGGTTTTAATTTCATCTTCCATCCTGAAGCTTAATTTCGCTGGAAACACAATTCTTGGTTGGGACCCATTTTCTTTCAGTGTTTGAAATATGTTATTCCAGGATCTTCTAGCTTTCAGAGTCTGTGTTGAAAGATCAGCTGTTATCCTGATTGGCTTACCCCTAAATGTGATCTGCTTCCTTTCTCTTGTAGCTTTTAAAATTCTCTCCTTATTCTGTATGTTGGGCATCTTCATTATAATATGTCTAGGTGTGGGTCTCTTATGATTTTGCACATTCGGCGTCCTATAGGCTTCTAGGATTTGGGGTTCTGTCTCATTCTTCAAGTCTGGGAAGTTTTCTCGAATTATTTCATTGAATAGATTGCTCATTCCTTTGGTTTGAAACTCTGTTCCTTCCTGTATCCCAATGACTCTTAAATTTGGTCTCTTGATGTTATCCCATATTTCTTGGATGTTCTGCTCATGGTTTCTTAACAGTCTTGCTGAGCTGTCTATGTTCTTTTCAAGTTGAAATACTTTATCTTCATTGTCTGATGTTCTGTCTTCTAAGTGTTCTACTCTGCTGGTAGTATTCTCAATTGAGTTTTTAAGTTGGCTTATTGCTTCCTGCATTTCTAGGATTTCTGTTTGTTTGTTTTTTATAACCTCTATTTCCCTGTATAGTTGATCTTTTGCTTCTTGGATTTGTTTATGTAATTCATTGTTGAAGTGATCTTTCATTGTCTGATTTTGCTGTCTGATGTCTTCCTTGAGACTCCAGATCATCTGAAGCATGTATATCCTGAATTCTTTATCTGACATTCCATCAGCTGCAGCTATTACCTCTTCTAACGTTGAGTTGACCTGCAATGCTTGTGGTCCTTTCTTTCCTTGTCTCTTCATACTGTTTGCGTTCCTTTCTTCTTGGTGAAACTGTTGTGCTATTGAATTTTCCCCCTATATATTTATATTGGTCTTGTATAGTTGCAAAGTCTCCCTCGCAGGCGCGGGCGGCGGCTCTGCCCCTCCTCCAATTGGGGCAATGTGCCTACCACGCCTGCAGGCCGCTGGGCCTGCTCTGCCAGTCGGTAGCAGGTCCGCCGACCTTGCAGGCGCGGGCGGCGGCTCTGTCCCTCTGCGGGCCGCTAGGCTTGTTCTGTCGGTGGTCGCAGTTCTGCCTACTTTGCAGGCGCAGGCAGCGGCACTGCCCCTCTGCAGGCCTCTGGGGCTGTACTGCCAGTGGGTCGCAGGTCCGCCTACTTTGCAGGCGTGGGGGGGGGGCGGCTCTACCCTTCCTCAGGCCACTGGGCCTGTTCTGTCTCTCGGTTGCAGGTCTGACCTGTTCTGGTGGTGGTCTCAGTTCCGACTACCTTGCAGGCGCGGGGGGGAGGGGGCGGCTCTGCCTCTCAGCAGGCCGCTGCTCCTCTTCTGCCGGTGGGTCGCAGGCCCGCCTACCTTGCAGGAGTGATTGGAAACTCTGTCCCGCCACGGGCCACTGGGCCTTTTCTGTTGGTGGTCACCCTTCCCCTACCTGGCAGGCGAGGGGGGTGGGGGGCGGCTCTGCCCCTCAGCAGGCCGCTGGGCCTGCTCTGTGTTTGGTCCCAGTTCCCTCTACTATGCCGGCGCAGGGGGAGGGGGCGGCTCAGCCTCTCAGCAGGCGGCTGCTCCTCTTCTGCCGGTGGGTCGCAGGCCCGCCTACCTTGCAGGAGTGATTGGAAGCTCTGTCCCACCGCGGGCCACTGGGCCTTTTCTGTCGGTGGTCACCCTTCCCCTACCTGGCAGGCGAGGGGGGTGGGGGGCGGCTCTGCCCCTCAGCAGGCCGCTGGGCCTGCTCTGTGTTTGGTCCCAGTTCCCTCTACTATGCCGGCGCAGGGGGAGGGGGCGGCTCAGCCTCTCAGCAGGCGGCTGCTCCTCTTCTGCCGGTGGGTCACAGGCCCGCCTACCTTGCAGGAGTGATTGGAAGCTCTGTCCCGCCGGGGGCCACTGGGCCTTTTCTGTCGGTGGTCACCCTTCCCCTACCTGGCAGGCGAGGGGGGTGGGGGGCGGCTCTGCCCCTCAGCAGGCCGCTGGGCCTGCTCTGTGTCTGGTCCCAGTTCTCTATGCTGTTTTTTGTATTAGTAGTTCAACTCCTTTTTATTGGTGAGTAATCATACTTTGTGTGAATATAGCATGGACTTGTTTACCACAGTCCTCTTGGAAAACGTTTTCCACTTTGAGGCTATCATGAATAATGCTACTCTGAACGTTGCACAAATCCTTTTGGACAAATATTTTATTTTCTCTTGGGCATGGAATTGCTGGGTCATAGTATATACATGTATGTTTAATTTTATAAGAAGCTATCAGACCTTTTTCTAAAGTGTTTGTACCAATTTATACTCCTATCAGTTTATGAAAATTCCAGTTGTGTCACATTTTTATCAGTATTTGGCACTGTTGATATTTTTAATTTTGGATGTTCTGGTAGGCATATATTGGTGTTTATGGTGACTCACTGTGAGATTTTATTCTTTGTTTCACTTTGGGGAAAATCAGTGAATATGAAGGGGTAGAAGAAAAAGGAAGAAGATTAAAGCAAATAGTTCCACTTTGAGATCTGATGCAGACAGCCACATTCTCTAAATCCTTTTTTTTTTTTTTTTCACATCTTCCTATCCTAAGTGCATTATTCTTTGTATAGTCTTCTAATTCTTACTTCAGCTCATAATTGCTTTAAACCTGTTTGTTTTTTAATTCTCTTCAATAGTTTAGTTGTCTGAAATTCTTAAGCTTATTTGGTGCCTCGTACTGCTATTTATTTGTTGGACCTGGCTCATAGTGAACTTTTTATTTTGTGGTTTATAATTTTGGATTGGGAGCTCCTATTAAGTGCTTTTTTGTTTGTTTGTTTGTTTGTTTTTTGTTTTTGAGGGGGTTCTATCTGGCCTGATTGTGAGGGTGTTTGTTGGCTTCAGCTATCTGGCCACTTTCTACATAAAAGTTCTTAGTTTGGGAGATACCAGCCTGAAGAAGATGGTCAGGATCCTCTAAATTTGAAGCCCAAATTTGGAGACAGGCTCAAGGTTATGAATTTACACAGAGACTTTTTTTTTTTTTAATACCTCATGCCAGTCCTGGACTCCGTATTCATTGGCTAATGGGCTGCTTTTTTTCTAGCCTGTCATTCCATTTAGGAGTAGCACACTTTGGAGAATCATATTAAGGTAGGGTCTTCATTCCAGTCCTCTTTTCTTGCATGCCCCCACCTCACCTCCTGTCCCTAGTGGGGTTTAAACCCAACATCTAGTTGGCAAGGTTGGCAGTGCCCTTCAGGGTCTCCATGTGGGCAGTGCCCCTCATCCTATGCCCAGTTTGTTTTCTGTTCCTGAAATTCTTTTTCCTTTCCACTGAGCTCAGCTATCACTGGAGTAGATATTTGACACCTGTTATCCAATATATAGAGGTCCTTTGTAGCAGGAACGTTTTAAATATTTTTTCTAGTGCTCCATGTTGCTGGAAAATGACAAGTCTGAGGGAATAAAAGTTACAGTCTTCTTTGATTCTGTGAAAAACAACTCATTTTAAAGATTATGTCTATCCTCAAAAAAAAAAAAAAAAAAAATCAAAGGTCCACCAAGCATGTGACTTTTTGAATCATGATCTTTTTGCCCTGAGATATTCTCTCTTCTTTATAGGGTCCAGCACTGAGAAATAAACAAAGTAGTTTTTTGGGGCACATTCTGAGTATTCAGAAGGCAACCAGACATGTCCTTGGATGACATTAAGATGAACTCCAGTGACCTCCTGAAGAAAGAAGATCTAGACAGCGGAGGCTTTGGGAAGGTGTCCTTGTGCTTTCACAGAACCCATGGATTCGTGATCCTGAAAAAGGTGTACACGGGGCCCAAGTGCACTGAGTGAGTTGGGAGCAGAGGTGGGTGGGCCACACTCCCTGCTGACCACAGAAAGTAGCTATCAAGGACAGTACAGGTTTCAGGATGAGTCAGAACCTGATGTGAGTCTTGATACACCAGCTCTATGTCAGGGGTAATGGTTACTCTTACTATTATCATTATCTCTAGTGAGGTTTCTGAGGCTAGTTAAACTAGGACATAATAGAAGAGAAGTGCAGGGGAAAAAATTAAAAAGAGAGAAGGACATGAGGGAGGCAATGGATATGTGAGGTGTTTAGTCAGCTTTTTTTAGCTGTGGCAAAATACCCCAACTTAAAAAGAAAAGGAAACTTAAAGGCGGAAAAGGAGGAAGTTTCCTCCCAACTTAAAGGAGGAAAGATTTATTTTGGTTTTAGAGGGCTCAGTCCAAGGTCAGCTGACCATGGCAGTGGGAGCATGTGGTGGAGGATGCTACTGGCCTCATGGCAGCTGAGGAAGCAGGGTGGGTGGGAAGGGCCCCAGGGATACAATACACCTTTCAGAGGCAAGCCCCCAGTAAATTACCTTTTCCAACTAGGCTACTTTCAATAGCACCACCAGCTGGGCAAGGTTTCAATACAGGAGCCTTTGAGGCTCATTCTAGATCCAGAGGAATCAATGAAAGTAGACTTACTTGTTTGCTTCATGTTTGGGGTAAGGACCAGCCCTAAATATTAAAAAAAAAAAAAAAGACCATTTATGAAAAGGGCCAAGAAGCCTGTTTTTCGAGCAATCAGTGGAGTGTTTTTTTTTTTTTTAACCTGTCTCTTCTTTTTAAAGTAATTATATAAGAGAGGCCTTCTTTTATTGGACTGTCCAGAATAGTCTTCATCTGGCCATGTTGCTGCTGTTGGTGCACTTTTTGTTCATTGATTTACGTGTCTTGAATACCCACTGCCAGTTACTGGAAAGGAAGGGTGCAAAGACGAAAGAGAAGCCTCTCTGCTTTGTAAGGCTCATGGTCTGTATCTGAAAGAGATCAGTATGGTTCCCAATGTGACTGAAGCATGTGAGATGTGACACATTACAGGTGCAGAAATGCATACATTCCCAGGTGCTGAGGGAGAAGGGGCCAGATGTGCCCCGCTCAGTATGGCATCTTTCCCGCCCACAGGTACAATGAGTCGCTCCTTGAGGAAGGGAAGATGATGCACAGACTGAAGCACAGTCGGGTGGTGAAGCTCCTGGGCATCATCATAGAAGAAGGGGACTATTCCCTGGTGATGGAGTACATGGAGAAGGGAAACCTGATGCAGGTGCTCAAGGCCCAGGTAGAGGACATTTTGTAGTGCACTGGGTGCTGGCTCTATGGCTATAAGTGGGGAGTTCATTTATGGCTCTCTGGTCTAAAATAGTATCTTGGTGAATTGCCTCGTAGTTTGGATTATCTTAAGTCAGTCCCTCAGTAGCACCTCCTTGCCATTCCCCACACAGAAGGTTGTCTTTCCTTTTCTCAAGCCACCTATAGACCTCTGTGTCACCACTTGAAAGGTCCCCTCTGTGTCTTGCTGCTGCAGTTGACTTTTTACCAGACCTGCCAGCCTTTCCATGGCTCACACTGCAGAGAGAGGCCTGTCTTCAGAAGCACATGGTCTGATATGGGGCATTTGTGTGAGAGATAACAAGTATGGGTTGATCAGTGAAAGCATATACACTCTTGTGACGGTAAGAGAAGATGGAATATTAGCAATTGCACTTCGATACTATTTAAGAAGCCTTTATTATAGGTTAAATACAGAACATAAGCCACAACAACAATGGATAAGATTTAAAACAGGAAAATAAAACTTGTTTATTACCAAAACCAAATAATTCTAAAATGTTTTTGAAAGTTTATGTAACTACTAAGATCAAGCTCTTGGTCTAGCTCCTGATTAATGCAGAGCAAATATGATTCCAGCAAGTAAAAGAAGGCAGGTAAATAAGTGGTGGTGTTTTAATAAACACCGATAGTCTGTTGTAAAGCAGAGGAGAAGCCCCCACCCCAACTGGGATAGATAAGAGAGGCTTCCAGTCTGAAGGACAAATAGAAGGTTTGAAGCAGACAATTAGGGAATAAGTGTTCCAGGCAGAGAGAAGGCAGGTGCAAAGGAAAAGGGTGCCTGATCTGCAGAACTGCAACACCCGGTGTGGCCAGAGTATACATCACATGTGAGGAATAGCAAGATGTGGCTGCCTTTATAGCAAATATTCCCCCTTTTCTACCTTCTACCTCCACTCCATAACTGCCACTCAATAGGCCTCTCTCAAAAATACAAAGAGGATAAAAGATGTCACTTATACACATTGTATTGTCCTTTGACCAGACTGCTGACCTTCTCCAAATGAGGTAAGAAGTAGGCACTTGATTGGGAGATAAGTCATTTGTCACAGGAGGCATTCTTTAGGATCATGCAATGATAAAGTGCACCAGTCAGAGCTCAGGAAGAAAGTTAGGAGGATCCAAGAGAGGAGCAGGAGAGGGGTGGGCAGGAAAGCAACTTTACTTGCTTGACTTTTTTTTTTTTTCTAAACCCAAAATTGTACCAAAGAAGAAGGGACTGGATATCATCTGCTTTTATGTGATGGTGACCCAACTAATGATGCTGTAGTTCAGCTACATTATGTGATAAATATGGTGTGAGGGGTAGACATGGAAATCTAATTCTGTCATTTAAATATTTTTCCTGTTAACCAACAACCAGTGTACCTAGATTTTCAGTGTTTAGCAAAATTAAAATTCAGCTACTAAAATTAAACTAGAATTGTTTATACAAACATGATGTTGATATAACTAGAATATAACTTTAAGTAAGAGTGACCTGAGATTCTACAAACACCTAAAGGGTCTGATACCAATTCAATAAATAGATATTAATTCACTTCAGCATAGTTTTAGAAACAATACATATTGCACAGATTTTTACATGGTTGTAATCAGTGTGAATATATTTCCTTATATTCTTTTCTTTTTGTCTTTAACATTTTTTACATGCCCATTTCCTTGACATTTTTCATGTAGTCAGTGCAGATAACAGTATCACATTACAGGTGTATGCCATAGAAAATGTTTGTACATATGTTATTCATTCAAATGGTCTAGGTGCCATTCTATGTACTGAAAATACAATCATAAATAATAACAATAATGTGATTTTGATCACAAGGAATATAATCTTATAATATTTTTGTATGCTACAAGATTGACATTGAATTTTTGCTTTTACACTGATAAAATATGACATCAATACCTTTTCTCCCTTGGAATGGAATCTTTCTTAAAGGGAAACTTGTGTCACCATGACAGTAGTACTGCAGAGCATCTGGAGAGAGGAAACCTGGTGACTTAGTTCTCAGATTTAGTGCCACCACTCCTCAGTGGAATAGTGGCTCTGGTCGGTTTGATTACCTTGCCATTTCATAGACTTACTATCGCTTGTTTTAGATCAGTATCCCGCTCTCTGTCAAAGGAAGGATAATTATGGAGACCATTGAAGGAATGTGTTACTTACATGGAGAAGGTGTCATACACAAGGACCTGAAGCCCGAAAATATCCTTGTTGATGATAGTTTTCACATTAAGGTAAACTATAAGCTATAGACTTCTAGAAGGTTGGGTAATTTTGGTTGAGTAATTTCAGTTATAATTTTCCACTGAAAATCCATTTTTACAGATGGAAAAAGAAAATTGATTTTACAAAAATTAAGGTGAGGGGCTGGGAATATAGCTCAGTTGGTAGAGTGCTTGCCTTGCATGCACAAGGTCCTGCGTTCAATCAGTTCAAGCACTGCCAAAAAAAGAAAAGAAAAGAAAGAAAAAAAATTAAGGTGAAAGTAAAAAATAAAATAAGCTAAATTTCAAAGCAGAAAATTTTGATGCCCAAATGCTGATAAAGGAAGACCTGGCTCAACATATAATTGGCGATGGTGCTGTCATATGGCTTTACCAGGGATTGAAAGGACAGATGCAGATTTGATGGGGTTGGGAGATAAGTGTAAGGATGTGACTAATGTCATTTTGGGAGTAGTGCAATTGATTGGAGTAGGCTAGAAAAACACTTTCCTAGGTTTTGTTTCTTTTTCCTCTGTTAGGTTTTGAGATACAACATTTAAGAGTTGCCCCCTTCACTCTAGAATGGGCCATCTGCCTCATCATTTTTCCAGGGAATCTATGTTGCGATTCCTTTCTGGAAATGCAGGGGAATCCAGAGGGGTGCATGTGGAAAATCCTTAGAACTTCGATATGGCTAAGAGTCAGATCTGCAGCAAATAAACCATTTGGGCAGCAAAAACTTCTCTTTTGAAAAATAGCTGATTTAAAAGTATCTATTTCCTTTTGAAAATATTCTTTTCATTGTAGTAAAGGGAACAGAGAAAGGAAACCTTCTTTTGTTCACTCACGAGCAAGATTTAACTCCAGGAGCAACAGATCGAATTGGTTTTGGCAGCTGGAATCCAGGTGCAAGTACCTGGAAGAAGGGCTGAGGTTGTAGCTCAGTGGTAGAGAGTTTTCTAGCATGTGCAAGGCCCTGGGTTCAATTCCCAGAACCACACCAAAACAAAACAAAGAACCTGAAAGGGGAAGCAGTGTTAGGGGAAGAACTCAGGACTTGCCTACAAGATTCTGTTCTAACCCTTTGTTCAAGTCTTGGACAGATTTTTATTCTCGT
Source organism: Marmota flaviventris (assembly GCF_047511675.1). Taxonomy (NCBI): domain Eukaryota; kingdom Metazoa; phylum Chordata; class Mammalia; order Rodentia; family Sciuridae; genus Marmota; species Marmota flaviventris. The sequence goes on from NC_092503.1 coordinate 137,604,710, forward strand.
ATCTTTAAATTCTTTCTTTAAATTAATAGCCTTTCTCTTATATTCTGGGTTAAAATCTGCGACTTTTAGATAATCACTTGTTGTCATTCATCCCCAAATGCTTGCTTGGATTCCTAGAGACAAAAATGGAACTGTCACTTTTGCTAGTTTATTCTGACGTATTGGCTTGCCACTTCCTTCTTTGCTCTGTGTCTGACCTTGGTATTTTTCTCTGCTTTTCTTCTTGTTTTTTTTTTTTCCTCCTCCTCCCCATATCATTTTTTCTTAGGTTCAGATACCCAACAAGATCACAGTCTTTATGCTCAGTGTGTCTTGATCCATGGAAACTTGCATCCAATGGGCCTCTGGACACCATTTGGGGAGATAGAAGGTGTAGTACCCATTCTCCGTCAGCTATGTAAATCTGCTGAGAAGAAAGTAATGTTTTTCCACCCAGCCCTAGAAATAACTGAAAAAAACATCCAGAATGAACCCGATTTGTTACTGTCATGTCAGGAATGCTTCTGCTTTCTCCCTCCCTTTTATTGCATAAGAATCAAGATACAGAATTTCATGTGAACATTTCTTGGGGAAGATTTTGCATGTCAGTGAGGAAACACATTTCTTTGAATGTGTTCAGAAGCTATTTTAAACCTGCCCAATGTAACCATTTCTGTTCCTCACATCTGTTAGATAAATCCCCAATTGAAAGCCAAATCTGGGTTGCTTATAGACTTCACACAGTGATCGTGTTGGTTTGATCTTTTGCAGATAGCTGACCTTGGTGTTGCTTCCTTTAAGACGTGGAGCAAACTGACTAAAGAGAAACACAATGAGCAAAGGAAAGTGAACAGCAACTCTGTGAAAAATGGCGGCACCCTCTACTACATGGCCCCAGAGCACCTGAATGACATCAATGCCAAACCCACAGAGAAGTCAGATGTGTACAGCTTTGGCATAGTTCTTTGGGCAATATTTGCAAATAAGGAGCCATATGAGAGTAAGACATTTGTAGAGGAGTGGGATTTTCTTATTAATCTAAATGATTATGTGAAATAATAGCCTTCAAGGAAATCAGTAAAGATTTATAATTTTTTGTTCATTTAATGGCAGTTTGTCCCACCGGACTATGAGTTCCATGAGGGTTAGTGCCACATCTGATTTAGTCACTGTCATTTCCTCAGCGTCTACACACATACTGCCTAGAACACAGTAGGTACTTAGTAAATTTGTGTTCAGTGAATGAGTAATTCCATTTTAGGAATCCGAGATCTCAGATGAATAGGCACCTTGATAATGTATCTAACCTTTGGAAGTGCTATAAAATTTCTGGACTCTTCCTGGACAGAAAACTTGCTTATTTCTGCTTGTGAGGATTTAGCATACTATTGGCATACATTTCATACTGACACTCATTCACTTTGCCCTTCATTCAGAATTAATTTTTTTTCCAGTACTTACTGTGGGTACTTTATTGAAAAAAATAAAGATGAGTAAGTTGTGGTTCATGGAAAAGAACAGATACGTAAGTGGTCATTCTTCCAGTTGAAGTATATAAACTAATGGACATTTTCCTATATATTCTTTCTGGATGATTATCAGCTTCTGTGGTTTAATATTGTTTCTTTGCTGATGCCTCTGAAATGTCTATCTCTGGCCCTTGCCTGGATATCCACCTGCCTGTTAGATCCATTACATACATCAGAGGGATCTCCAAAGCACATTCTCATAAACAGATCTACAGTTTGTAAGTTCCTTTAGCTCACTCTAGCTTGGGTCCTCTTTGTATACTCAGAAAATGTCTTCATTATTTGTCTGTTGAGGAGGTCACCAGCTACCTTAGAGTCATCTCAGACTCAGCCTTGCCCCTTATCTCCCACATCCAGGAAGATCTCAAAAGCTATAAATTTGAGGGGTATGTGTATGGTTTATACACATATACACACACGCACATACACACACAAGTCAAGATACATCTTTAATCCATTCTTTCTGTCACTACTAGCTTCTGTCTAGTTCAGACCCTTTGTTTTTCTGCCAAAGGCTCCTGTGCTGTCCACCATTCACATGGCAGTCAAAATAGTCCTCTTAAAAGGCAAACACAACCATTTCATTCCCCTATTTAAAATCCTTCCAAAATTTTTCATGGCCTTTAGGATTAAGCTCAGATTCCTCAGTATGGAATATGAGGCCCTTTGTAATCTGACCTTTGTCTCTCCCTCCTTTGTCAGTATGCCCAGTTTTACCAAACTAGTAATTTCTGGGCTGCATCATGATTTTTGTTAACTACCCCCCTACCCCTAGTCTCTTCATTCTCCTACTCTGGCCTGGAATCATCCTCCATAAATGGGCCCTCCTTCGCCATTTACCTGGATAACTCCTGCTTATTTTTCTGGACTTAGCAAAACGCCAGACTTTCTGTTCTAGTCATGATTGTGTTACCAGAGCCCCTTGTACTTCTATATCAACTTTCACTCTATATTTTAAGTCACTGTCATTAAACGAGCTTTCTAAAGGTGAGGGCTGTCCTGTGTTTGCATTTGTATTAAAATCTGGGAACTGTCGTTGGCTTTACACATAAAATCCATTTGTTTTTCCAGAAAGCAGCCTTTGTTTTGAATTTTGTCCTTTATCTTCAGAAACTAAATTGTTGTTTGATCATCTCTATGATGGAATATGTCAGCTTGTCACAAGGTCATTCCACCTCTACAGAACAAGGCTGCTATGCTAAAAGTTTTCTAGATAGAGACAAATTTGTGTTATTATCCAAGTTCTGTCATCTTAGTGCCTGAAAGCAGGACCCAAAAGTCTTAAGCAAAGATCCTCTTTGTCTTATAGATGCTATCTGTGCAGAGCAACTTTTAATATGCATAAAATCTGGGAACAGGCCAAATGTGGAAGACATCATTGAGCACTGCCCAAAGGAGATCATCAGCCTCATGGAGCTTTGCTGGGAGACGAACCCAGAAGTTCGACCAACATTTCCTAGTAAGAGCATCTTTTGTGACTATGCAGGATACATTCCCCACATTGATTTTCCTAAGATAATATAAGGAATATGGTTTGAGTCCTCAGAAAACCAAGTAACACTTGTAGTTTTAAGCTGACTTCCTAGAATGTATATTCTTGAAAAGTTTGGTAGAATTCTCCCATAAAACTTTCTGGACCTGGAGATTTTTGTTTGTGTTTGGGGTGGGGGCTTAGTTTTTAAACTATGAAGTCAGTTTTCTTTAAAGACTGTTCAAAAGATCTGTGTCATATTAGGGCAGTTGTGGTAGTTTATATTTTTTGAGCAAGTGGTTCACTTCATCTAAGTTATTAAGTTTATGTATAAAGTTGATTTTAGTATCTTTCATATATTTGATGCCTGCAGAATCTAGTGATAACTCCTATCTCATTCCAGATATTAGTAATTCATGTCTTCTTTTTTTCATTTCTGCTAGATTTTTATCAATTTTATTAATCTTTATAAAGATTTAGTTTTGGCTTCATTAATTTATTGTTTTTCTGTTTTCTAATTCATTGGTTTCTATTCTTTATTATTTCCTTCCTTATGCTCAGTTTGTATTTATTTTGCAAGTTCTTGAGATTATTGATTTGAGACCATTTTCTCTTTTCTAATGTGTATATTTATTGCTATAAATTTCCCTCTCAGCCTGGTTTTAGTTGTGCCCCAGAATTTTTGACATGTATTTTCATTTTCATTCAACTTCACATATCTTTTTTTTTTTTTTTTCATTGATCTTGAGACTTTCTCTTTGACCCATGTGTTATTTAGATGTGAGTTGTTTAGTCTCTTGAGTTTGGAGATTTTCTTGTCATCTCCCTGTTAGTGATTTCTGGCTTGACTCCATTGTGGTCAGAGAACATATTCTGTGTGTTTTAGTACTCTCAAATTTGTTCTGTGAGTCAGGCTGTGGTCTGTCTTAGTACATGTTCTCTGAGCACTTGAGGAGACTACTTGAGTAGAATGGTCTTTAAATTAAATTAAATCCTGTTGGTCGATGGTGTTGTGTTCTTGGTCTTTGATGATTTTCTCTCTACTTGTTCTTTGAATATTAATAGGAGTATTTAAATTTCCAACTGTAATTGTGAACTTGTCTATTTCTATGTTTAGTTCTGCCCTTCTTTGCTTTTTATAAATTGCATTTCAATTGCTGTCTTCTTAGAGGGTTGATATTTTTATCATTTTATAAATGTCCCTCTTTATGTCTTTGTTAATTTTGTTTGCTCTGAAGTCTACTTTATTAAAGATTAATAGAGCCATTCTGCTTTCCCTTTGATAAATACATCTTTTCCAACTTTTCACTTTAAGATGCCTTTGTCATTATATGTCAAGTGAGTTTCTTCTGACAAATTATAGTTGGGTCATGTTTTTTAAGTGTCTTCTTTTAATTGATGTACTTAGACCATTCACATTTGATGTAATGAGTGGTGTGTTAGGGCTCTAATCTGCCATTTCATTTTGTCATCCATTTGTTCTTAATGTTTTTCATTCCTGTTTTTCATGTCAGTCAACTTTCCATTACCATAATAAAATATCTGAGACAATCATCTTATAAAAGGAAAGGGTTTATTTTGGCTCACAGTTTTACAGGTTTTCAGTTTGCGGTTGGTTGTCCCCTTTGTTTTTGGGCCTGTGACAAGGCAGCACAATCTTGGCAGGTAACACAGGTAATAAAACTATTCACCTCATAGCTGGGATTCGTAAGAGAGTGGAGGAGGAGGAGCCAGGTTCTGACATTCCCTTGAAGGATATGCCCTCAGTGACCTAACTTGCTTCCACTAGACCTCCCTTTCTGAAGGCTTCACATCTCCCCCAACAGCACCACAGTTCAAGGACTGTGCCTATAAAAAACGGATCTTTCAGGGACATGAAGATCTAAACTACATCATCTTTCCTGCCTTCTTGGGAGTGTTTGAACACATTTTAAAATTCCACTTTGATTCATCTACAGTGTTTTTATTGTATTTCTATGTGTGGTTTTTTAAATGGATACGCCAGTTATTACATTACCTATATATAATATATCAGTCTACTAACGGTATCACTTTACCAGTTTGAATGTAGTGTAAGAATCTTAATGTCCCTTACTTCCCTTTACTTTCTCCTGTATATAATCTTGAATATTTCCCTTACATAGGTTTAGAACCCAACAGTAGATGGTGCTATCATTTTGCTTTAATTGTCATGATTTAGAAAATTCAAGAGGAGAAGGAAAGTTTATTGTATTTACCCATTGTTTTGATTATTGTGTTGTGGTGTTCTTTTTCTGATACCAAATGTGTCACCAACTGAGTGTCCTAAAATTCAACTCATTTCTGACACTGACTACGCATAGCTGTCATCAGACTCCACATGTTTAAAGGCTTAATTCCATATGACTCTTCACTTCACATACCAGCTACAAATAGGGTACCCAGGCTATCCACACTTTTGCTCAGATGACTACAAATTCAGGTGTTCCCATGATTTCTACCTAGGTATGATAATTCATTAGAAAGTCTTACAGAACCTAGGAAAATTCTTATTTTTACTATGTATTAAACTCAGAAACACCCAAATAGAAGAGGTACATAAACCAAGATATGTCAGAGTGTGTGTGTGTGTGTGTGTGTGTGTGTGTGTGTGCGCGCACACACACATGGGGCTTCATTACTGTCCTCAGGCACACACACCCTTCCAGCTCTTCTGTATGTTCATCAACCCAGAAACTCTTTGGACCCCATCATTTATGGTTCTCACAGAACTTCTATTATGTAGGCATGATAGATTAAATCATTGGTCATTAGTGATTGAACTTAATCTCATTCCTCTCCTCTTCTTGCAGTTCAAATGTGGTGCCAAAAGTTCCACCTCTAATCATGGCTTAATCTTTCTGCTGACCAGGACCTGTTCTGAAGTTATCTATCCAACTCCATTGCTCACCCATCCTCCTTATTACTTTAGGAGATTCCAAGTATTTTAGGAACTGCCTGTCAGGAACCAAATCAGAGAAAAGACCAATTCTTTATTTTTTAGTATACTATGTGTGTATTTCCTGGTTTTTCAACGTGTCATCTTTTATCAGTTGCTGTCTGGAGAACTTCCTCAAGTTATTCTCATAGGATAATAAATTCTCTTCCTCTTCCTCTGAGAAGGTCTGAATCTTCCTATGATTTCTGATGGATATTTTTGCTGGGTGTAGGAATCTGGGTTGACAGTTCTTTTCTTTTCACATTTGAAAAATATTGTAGCCTCCATGGTTTCAATTGAAAATCATGTTATTCTAATTGTGTGAAATATTTTTCCTTATAGGTATTATTTTCCATTGTATTTATTTTTCTCTGGCTGCTTTCAAGATTTTGTCTTTGTCTTTATTTTCCACAAGTTTAGCTACATTTTTCCTGGTGTGGATTAACTTGGGTTTTTTCAGCTTCGGTTTTGCTTCGCTTCTTGAAATTGTATGTTTATACCTAGACATAAGTGGGAATCTTTCAGCCATTATTTCTTTGAGTGCTTTTTTCAACTGTATTTTCTACTGTGTTTCTTGAACTCTGATAACATAGAAACTAAATCTTTTGTTATGGCGCTGCAGGTCCCTGAGGCTCTACATTTTTTTTCCTCTCAATTAATTTCTTCTCCCTTGTTCAGATTGGATAGTTCTGTCATTTCATCTTCCAGTTAACTGCTTTTTCTCTGTCATCTCCATTTTGCTTTTAAGTCCATCTAGGAGCTTTTTATTTTGCTGTGTGTGTGAGAGTGTGTGTGTGTGTGTGTGTGCGCGCGCGCGCGCGCGCACTCGTGCTTTCGCACGTGAATACATGTTGGGAACTGAACCCAGAGTCTTTAATACGCTAAGCATGTGCTGTACCCTCAACCCCATCCTGTATTTCTTTGCTGAGACTTTCTATTATTCCATTTGTTTCAAGCAGGTTCTTGAATTCCTCAATGAAGAACTATTTTTATCATGGATGTTTTAAAAATCTTTATCAGTTGTACCAACATCTCTATGTTGGAATCTATTGCATTTTCTTACTCTAGTTTGGAATTTTTCTGGTTCTTAGTGTAATGTATGATTTCCCAGAAGCGTATATATTTTACTAAATTATAAGATTATACATATTCTTTAAGCCTTCTGTTTTAGCTGATTTTTTCTGACTTTGCTTTGGAAAGGGAATAGTGGTTGCCACCTTGCTGATACCAGGTAGAGGTAGAAGTCCAAGTTCTCTGCTCAGACCCCATTGACACCCAAAGCAGGGTCTTCTTTACACTGTTGGTCATTGCCTAGTGTTGTGTCAGAGTCTACATGGTCTCCACAACCACTGCAATTGAAGTGCATCATCACCACTGGACAACAGTGGAAGTCCCAGGTCTTTGACAGGCTTCCTCTGATACTTACCCAACAAGGTGGAGAAGAGGCATCTTGTTAGGCCCTGTGTGGTACAAGTCCAGGTTACCCTTGTGGTGTCTGGACACCAAGAGAATAGAAGGGCTCATTGTCAGCTAACAGGCAGCACAATCCTATCTTCCTATTTGACTTTCTCTAACCTCACCCTGGTGGGAGTACTGGGGTGCCTTGTCACTATCCCACAAGGTTGCAAGTCTAGGCTTTCTACTTGACCTTGGCTTATGTGGGTGGAGGTGGAATTATAATTTTTTTCTGGGGTCGTTAGCTTCAACAAAGTGATTATTGATTAAATTGATCAAACATTTTCTATTACTAGGCTACCCCTTGCTTAATGCTATGTTGAGAAAGATTAGGCTGTTGTTGTTGCTGCTGCTGCTGCTGCTGTTATTGTCTGTGTGCTTGTTGATGTTTCTTGGTTGCTAGTCTTTCAGATCCAACTGTTGTTTATGAGCAAAGAGAAAATCCAGTGAACTCATTACCATGTATGTGTTTTCTCAGCCATGAGGTCCCTAGTCAAACTGCCTTCCTTTCTCCTCCTTCCAAAGGATCCATACCTTTATTTGATACATAATATCTTCCAAATGATTCATATATTTATTTGATACATAATATCTAATATCTAATCCTTTATTCCCAATCCTTATTCTGAGTATCCCATCCTGTCATAAATCTGATGCTAGAGAGATGGAAACAGAGTTCACTCATCCTTGTCCACTTGGTGATTAACTCACACCATTAGGGCTTTTGCTGCAGCCAGAGCAAGTGTACTCTGTGAGACAGAAGCTCTTGGTTTCTAGTGTTTTCTAACCCTTCTCCTGTCTGCTGGTATGTATTCTTGTTAGTCTCTTCATCAGAGTCAGTGATTTGGAGTTTAAATTTTTATCTTACTGCTTTGTCCACAGATTGAGGTAAGAAATTCAAAGACGGTAGATTGCTAATATTTTAATTTTATTTTAGAAAATTAAGAAATTTAAAGGACTATTTTTTTCATATAGGCATTGAAGAAAAATTTAGGCCTTTTTATGTAAGTCAGTTTGAAGAAAATGTAGAAGAGGATGTGGAGAGTTTAAAGGTAGGTAATATAGCAGATGCTCAAAATATTCACATGTCAATGTATATATTCTCAGTCATGAAAACCAAAGCAGTGTAAATTGGTACTGAGATTTGAGGTAAACTAGCTTGGTGAACACAAAACAAATTAGCACTTGTAATGCAAATATCATTATGTTGGCAAAGTGGACTCATTCCTCCATTATACTCATTAAACGAGAGAAAATACTTATAGCAATATGAAAACAAAATCACAATGTCACTGGAAAATACATGGATCAGCCATTTTGAGGAATTCTTATAAAACAAAGACAGCAGGATTTTATATGGTAAGATTTGGAAGAGGGGGAAAATAATAACCTAAAGCATTGCTGAGGAAGAAGTACTAGAGGTGCAGATGGACACTGATAAGGAGTCATTTGGGAACCACATTTACACTATCTAGAAGAGTTGGCTCCTCCCTGTGCTTCCTTGTACTTAGTAACAGAGGACAGTGGCATCTAAGGCTGAAGCCATCGTTTTGGTGTCCAGGGTCAGAGAGGTACACTGAAGCCCAGTTATCAGCTAACCAACTAAGAGGAATAGAGACCTTCCTCACTTTTACACTCATAAATCAAATTACTGTCATACACCCAAAGTCATGAAAAGGAGACTTCAAAAAATAAACCAGGCAAGCAAATAGAGATTTCAGAATTAAAAAAAAAAAAAAAAATCAGGCATAATTGCCCACCTTTTGAGGGATTCCCTACAGTGTAAAAGAGATGTATCCAGTGCAAAGCAAGAAGCATCAAAGGGACATCAGTAAAGATAAACATTAAGGCAAAAAAGCATTACCTCAACCATCAGGAAGATTTCAAAATGCTCCCAAGAAGAGGCTCCAGAGAGGGGACTCCAAGTAGAAACTCTGGAGAGAGAAGCCCTGGAGGAGAAAGAAGATGAGGACAGTGAAGATATTGTGAACCCCTCACCTATGGAAAGTGAGACTCCTCAGTCCTGCCACCCCTAACCTGTCAGTTCTGATACTGAGGATGTAACCAAGAGGAAGAACCATAATTTCTTGGAGTGCAAAAGACAGAATGACCTCTGCTCATGGTTCTTAACCCTGAGGGCCCAGGTACCCACCCTGGCCAGCTTCTCTGAGGCCCCCAGAGTAGTGATTCTGAGCAAAGCCTGGGAATACTTGCAAGCCCTGGTTGGGGCGGGGGGTGGGGGCGGTAAAAAGAGGATGGATACAGAAAAAATGCAGCTCCCGTGCTGGCAGCAGCAATTGCAGAAAAGAATCACGTTCCTCAGTGGGCTACTAACTGACCAAAAAGCCTGACTCTTCTGTCTTAGAAAGACAGTTTATTTTTTTCCTCACTTTCCCCCTTAGTAATTTGCCCATTTTGGTTATAGTGGTGCTGTCTGAACAGTAGATCCCAAAATGCATTGCAGCCAGTGCACACACAGTTAACGGCTTACATTCTTGGAAACTTTGAAACCCACCTCTCCCTCTTTCCTGACTCTTGGGAGTGCTGTGTCCTCTCTGGTGCCTTTGGCATCTTAGCAGACAGCTGACTGAGGAGGCTTGGGGTCTGCTTAGCTCACTAGCTCTGAAGAAAAGGCTGACAGATCCTATGTAACAGGTGGTGGATGAGGGTGTGGGGACTCCAGCCTGCTTGAAATCTCACACTCTGGGGGCTGGGGATGTGGCTCAAGCCGTAGCGTGCTCGCCTGGCATGCATGTGGCCCGGGTTCGATCCTCAGCACCACATACAAACAAAGATGTTGTGCCCACCGAAAACTAAAAAAAAAAAAAAAAAAATCACATTCTGCAGGAAACTTCGGCTAGGAAAGGATGCTCCCTCTGGTGTCTCTGGGGGTGATGTAAAGATAGCTGGGCCTGGATGCTCTCCCTGAAGCTCCTTTTTCTGGGAGACACCCAAGATATCTTAGGTGATGGCAAGCTCACAGACTTGAACAACACAGACCATTACCTCACTGTCAGACCCGTGACCTGAGGAGTGCAAACCTTTAGAGTACATTATGATGTTAGGTGACACCCACCCCACTGTGAATGCCCAGACCTTGAGAGCACTTAAAGAGCTTGGCCTGTTAGATTATTTATCTTAGAGTCCTTTTGGCCCTCTCCTCCAAGGGAGGAACAGTTATGTCCCTACAAGGGCCTTTTTTTTTTTTTTTTTTTGGCTCATTCTGCCTTTGTTATGCAGTGGGCTCTACAGTGCTCCTTCCCAAGATCAGAAATATTTCCCCAAGAAACAGGAAAATGGATCCTGGTTTGGGGTTTAGGGAAGGCTTGGAATCCTGGCTCATGAACTTGTTCTGTGTCCAGGTGTTTTCCAAGGGGCATTTGAGGCCTGTCTTTGGATTTTTTTCTCAAGGCAGGTATAAGGCACCTCAGAAGGAAGCACTGTGTAACTCTTCCTCTTCCTATCTGCCTCTCATCTCAATCTTTGACTCTGTTTAAAGTTCTACTGGAACCCTGCAAACCTGTCCTCCTCATGCAACTGCAAGGAGCTTGCTGGCTCTATAACCACTAGCCTCATTCTCTGCCAGTCTAACGTGAGTCAAGACCCCTTTCCCAGATCTTGGCCTTACTGAGGTTCTGGGGAGAGCCACTGAGACTCATCCAGTGCCTCAGGGTCTTAAAAGCACCACAGGAGCTCTGTTTAGCCACCCATGATGGATTTTGCCCCAGTTGGATTCTGTATGTAGCTCCTAGTAGAATCCAGGTGCAGCCTCCAATCTGGGAAAGTCACCCAAACCAGCAGGTGTTATGTGGGCAAGCACAGGAACCCCTAATCCTATCCTGGAAGAAGGGTCAGATCCTCTGTTGCCTTCTGGCTCCGGGTTTGGAAGTGGAAGAGCAGGAAAGGAAAGCACCGTCTGTGGCTCTGTAAAACCAGCTGTTACTTCTAAATCTATTGCCCACAGTAGTTTATTTCTAAATGTGCTTCCAGGCCTCACAACCCCAGGGGAACTTTTGGAATTAGCACTCTACTTTCTGGAGCCAGATTTTTGGGAGCCAAAATACTTCTGGAATTGTCTTGGGAGGACAGATGCGGAATAGGTTATTGATGTTTCAGATGAATAGCTTGTGTTTTATAAGCTACAGCTGGGTATTATTCTGTGTTGATCAAGTCCATGAGCTTGCCATCACCTAAGATATCTTTTATACTATATTTTTGTATGCATTTTATAAAGTAGTATTAACTGTTTCTGTACAAGGAAAACCTCCTGGGCAATTCAGTGGCAAAGATTTGATTTTATTTTGAAAGGCAAGTTGACCTGAAATTTTATCTTTAGTTGTGATTGCCTGATTTTAAACTGTTGACTTTGGGACATATTTTAATAAAAGATTTCTCAAATAAAAAATATATATGTACACATATTTCTCTCTACATGTGTATATATATTGTGAAGAAGTTTTTGCTAATTATCTTAAAATTTAGGTAAACTATACAAATTTCTAGGGGAAAATATTTAAAAACTGACTTAAATGATTCATATGGAGATAAAAACCTAAATTATTCCTATAACCATTAAAGGATATTGAATCAGTAATGAAAAATTTTTCTATAGAGAATATCTCACAAATTGCTTTGTCAGTGTGTTCTATCAAATACATCAGTTATATACAGGTTTTTCCAGATAATGGAGCTGAAAATACTCTTCCAAGAGAGTTGTATGCTAACATAATTTATTTTGTTTTAGTATAACTTTGATTCCCAAACCTGGAAAAGAAGGTATAAGAAAGGAAAATTATGGACTGGGTTGTGGCTCAGTGGTATAGTGCTTGCCTCCCATGTGTGAGGCACTGGGTATAATTCTCAGCACCCCATATAATATGAATAAAGGCCCATCAACAACTAAAAAAAATTAAAAAGAAAGGAAAATTACAGGCCAATTTAATTTAACAGTATAAATGCAAAAATCCTGCTGGGCATAGTGGTACACGCCTATAATTCCAGTGGCTTGGGAAGCTGAGACGGGAGAATCTCAAATTCAAAGCTAGCCTCAGCAATTTAGTGAGGCGGTAAGCAACTCAGTGAGACTCTGTCTCTAAATAAAACACCAAAAGGGCTGGGGATGTTGCTCAGTGTTTTAGAGTTCAGTTCAGTCCCTGATATCAAAAAAAAGATAAAAATCCAAAACAAAATACTAACAACCCGAATCTATCAATAGACAAAAAATAAACTGGATTTATTCCAAGATATAAAGTTAGTTTTGGAAAGTCTGTCATAACTCATTACATTATCTTTTTCAGGGAGAAAAAAAAAAACTTTTCAATAAGTGCAGAAAAAATCAGTTGATAAAATATAATATTTATTCATGATTAAAAATATAAGCAATCTAAAAAAGAAGTCCTTATTCCCACATTTTTCATATTTTCTATGAGTATTATTTCTTTCATAAGAAAAATGTTTTTATTAGGGTAAAATATACAACACAAAATATACTGTTTTAGCCTTTTTTTAAGTGTACAATTTAGTAGTATTAGGTACATTCACGATGTTGTGCAACCATCCTCATTGTCCATTTCTAGAACTATCAATCATCAAAACACAAACTCTGTTTACTAAATAATATCTTCCTTTTCTTTGTCTCCTAGCCCCTGGTAATCTTTATTTTCTGCCTCTGAATTTGCCTATTCTAGGTAGATGTAGAAATAAAGTTACACAATATTTTCCATTTGCGTCTGGCTTATTTCACATAGTATAGAACATTTTTAAGGTACATTCATTTTGTAGCATGTATCAGAATTTTATTCCTTTTTTGGCTGAATAGTGTTCCATCATATGGAAACATAACACATATTGTTTATCCCTACGTCTGTTGTTGGATGTTTGGGTTATGTCCAGCTTTTAGCTATTATAAATAATGCTGCTGTGAACATTAGTGTACAGTGTCTGAGTTCCTACTTTCCATTCTTTGACATATATCCCTAAGCATGGCATTGATAGACAAAATGCAAATTTTGTGTTTAACTCTGTAAGAACCTTCAATTTTCCAAGTAGCTGCCCCATATTAGATTCCATACCAGCAATGCACAAGGGTTCCACACTTGTTACTTTTTGTTTCATTTCAGCAATTCTAACAAATATAAAGTAGTATCTCATTGTGGTTTTGATTTACATTTCTCTAAGGATTACTAATGTTGAGCATTATTCATATACTTATTAGTCATATGTACATCTTCTCTGGGGAAATATTTCTTCAAGTCTTTTGTCCAATTGTGTGTTTGTTGTTGAGCTGTAAAAATTCTTTATATATTCTCTCTATTCATCTCTTATGGAATATATATGATTTGCAAATATTTTTCCCATTCTATGGGTTGTTCTTTCACTGTCTGGATAAAATGATACACAGGTTTTAATTCTGACATAGTCAGATTTATCTGTATTTATTTTTGTTGCTTGTACTTTTAATGTCATGTTCAAGAAATCATTGTTAAGGGTTGGGGTTGTGGATCAGTGGTAGAGTGCTCACCTAGCACATTCGAGGCCCTGGGTTCGATCCTTAGCACCACATAAAAATAAATAAAGATATTGTGTCCAACTACAACAAATAAATAAATAAAAAGAAATGATTGTCAAGAACAATGTCATGAAGCTTTCTAGGAAGGTGGTGGTTGTTGTTTTTTGTTTTTGGAGCTGGGAATTGAACCCAAGGCTTCATACATGTGAGGCAAGCACTTTACCACTGAGCTACATCCCAGCCTGTTCTTGTTGTTGTTTTTCATACTTGAGATTGAATACAGGGCACTCTACCACTGTTACATCCCCAGCCTTTTTTATATTTTTATTTTGAGACAAACTTTCACTAAATTGCTAAGGTTAGCTTCAACTTGCAGTCCTCCTGCCTCAGCCTTCTGAGTCCCTGGGATTACAGGCTTTTGCCACCATGCCCAGCAATGTCATGAAATTATCTAATTTTTTTCCTAAGAGTTTTAGCACTTAAGTTTAGTCTCTAATCCATTTTAAAAACACTTATCAAAAATCAGTTGTGCATATATGGGAGGGTTTATTTCTAGACTCTCTATTCTCTTCCATTAGTCTATGGCTTTATGCCATTGTCACACTGTTTTTTTGATTATTATAGCTTTGTAATAAAATTTGAAATCAGGAAATGGAAGACCTCTAACTTTGTTCTTTTGTAGGATCATTTTGGGTATTTGGAAAAAAATATTTTCTTTTTAAACATTTACTACTTTAAGATTTGTATGAAATTTCTATGAATTTATATGAATATCTTCTTCTCATAGTATTTTTCTGGTACTTAGTCTCTTCTGCTGTTTACTTATTTATCCTCTTAATTATAGAAAGAATATCCAGTGAAAAATGCAGTTTTGCAGAGATTGCAGTCTCTCCAACTTGATTGTGTGGCAGAACCTCCAAGCAGGTCAAATTCAGGTAACTTACCCTCTGGTGGGAATCTATTTATTCACTTATTTCTTTCCTCATTTGTTCCTTCTTCTCTCTAAAATATTACTTAGAAACCCATGGGACACAGAAAAAGCTATAAACTTGGACACCTGCCTCGAAGGCATTTATAGTATATTTGGGAGTCCCAGTTACGGATCTTTGAAATATTAAGTAACAGTATGCTCACCAAAATGTGGGACTCCTAGAAGAGGTTGATCAGGAGCACAGGTGGATGCTTTTTCATTATGCCCAAAGGGAAGCCACTTCCATCTGCTCTGGGACAAATGAATTAATTATAAACCTCATCCATAAAAGTCATAATAATTGTTCCTGATTCCATAGGGCTTTTAAATGAAAGAATTCATGGGAAGCATGTAGGACAAGGCTGTAGCTATTCTTATTTCCACCCTGAATTGCTCCAAGGTGACCACCACCTTCTCTGCTCCAGCCAAAGTTTCTTAGAAAGACTTAGTCATCCTTCATTCCAAGGAAGACAGTCATCTCTGTAACACTCACTTTTCTGTTGTTTGTTTTAATTTCCTAATTTCCCTCATGTTCTCTTGGCTGCTAGTGAGAAGCTCCTACTGATCATCTGTACTTGTAGAAAAAAGACCATCTACTAAATGCTTTTAACTTTTCCTTGTTTTCATTCAGTTACTGAGGGACAGATTCATGATGGTACTCAGGTTTTATTTTACTTTTTGGTGTTTCATGAAACCCACATTGATCATTTCTTCTCCTCTATAGAACAGCCTGGTTCGCTGCACAGTTCCCAGGGACTCCAGATTGGCCCTGTGGAGGAGTCCTGGTTTTCTCCCTCCCTGGAGAACCCACAAGAAGACAGTGAGCCCATCTTGCAGCTTAAACTCCAGGAGGAAGCAAGCTATCATGCTTTTGGCAACCGCATGGACAAGCAGACAAAACAGCAGCCCAGACAGAATGTGGCTTACAACAGAGAGGAAGAGAGGAAACGAAGGGTCTCTCATGACCCCTTCGCACATCAGAACCCTTATGAGAATGTTCAGAACACCAGTGGAAAAGGTCTTGCTTATCCCAATGCAGCCAGTCATAGCAGTGCAGTAAACCAACCGACAGGGCTAACCAGCCAACCTCAGGGACCATATTGGAACACTGACTTATACAATGTACCTGGGTTTGGGATAAGACCACTGGATCCAGTGACAGCAAGTACAGGATTTTGGTATGGGTTGAATTCCAGCCACATGTCTAATCTGTATAAAACTCCAGTGCCTGAAACCAACCTACCAGCAAGCACACCCACCATTCCACTCTACTCCTTTCCATCAACAGGTAAACTGACCTTTAAGAATCATAATCTTATCTTTTTTTCTAAAATGTTTTTGAAAATAAAGCAGCCATTACCTGTGCCATAGATTCTAAGTTATTGATGGGGACAGAGAGAAGTTGTACTTGCCACTGTGGAATGGTCTCCATCAGACTCCTTGTTCTGGGAATATTTCAGTTTTGTTCTAGGATTCATCCCAGCTGCCCACAGATATTGGTTACAGGTCCTTGTAATTGGTAGGCATCTTCTGCTCTAACTTGAATCACTTAGTAGTCTCCAGTGTTCCATGCGGTGGGAATATTCTTGCTTGCTATTTTTTGAAGGTAAGAAATAAGTCTTAGAAATTTTTATTTCTTGTCTTACACCTTTTGTGATGAGAAATTTTCTTTGAATTTCCATATCTCTGGTAAAGTCAAAGCTAGTTGATAATAGTTACAGATTCTCTAGAGAAGTGGTTTAATTTAATATCCAGTATCATTACCAAACAATACTTATTTCTCCCACCTTTGCTACTTGAATTTCATCTATTGATGCTACCTATACTGTGCTCTAGGAATCCTGAAATTAGCTTCGGTAGTGGAAGCTTTAAAAACCACAGAACTTTCTGCCCTGGACATGTAGTTCAGTGGTAGAGTACTTGTCTAGCACACTTGAGTCCTAGATTGCATTATCTTTCAAAAGGGTAAATTCTCCAGAAACCTCCTATGAAAACATTCTTTTTTTTTTTTTTCCCCTATGGGTTTTATTATACTATCTATGGAACGTAAAATGTTGGATTAGACATGAACTGGGATCTGTGTCATACCTAATTTACGGGAGTGAAATGTCCTTTTGTTTCCCTTTGTGACTGAAACTGAAACATCTCCATATCATCTGATCACTTAAGATTTCATCCCATAATAATTTCCAAAGCACTCCCCGGTTTGTGCCAGGTGTTTTCTAGGGAATGAAGAGATGTAACAGTGAAAAAATAAACAAGTCTGAGTCACTTCCCACATGGAGCTTAAATTCTTGTGGTTAAAAGGCAGCGCGTAAACCATTATAATGTGTCAGTGTTATTCATTGTACATGAATAACCAAAGCTCACTAGTTTAGTACCCCAAACCTTTTTCCATTCTCACTCTTCCTTTGTTACTGGTTCTGCCAACCATGAATATATAGCACTCTTACCCCTTCATGATTCTGAGATGCTCTCTGTTGGGAAAGCAAAACTTCACTAGAAGCAATAGTGGAATTTTCTGTTTCTGACCCTAAGGATGATCCTGTAAAGTACTAAGTTTGTAAATGAACAAGGAGAGTTTTTCATTGCAAAATTAACCAATTCTTCTACTTGCTTTTGCTATCATCAAATAGACTTGACTCTGCACCAAATGTGAGTTTTCTAATTCACCCTGCTATATATACAAGGAGGTCTGTACCTGTAAATACAGAAGGGAAATAGTTCTTCATGTTGATGAAATCTCCCAGGATCCTTCCTTTTGTTTTATGCACTACCTTAAGTGATGTTAGAAAGGGACAGCTCACGTGAATCAGTTAGGAGTCCTGAGATCTAGTCCCTTGGTGGCATTCATTATCTCTGCATGACTGGGCAAATCATTTTGCCTCTCCAGTATTCGTTATCCTCATTTACAAATGAAAATGTGACATTAGAAGATTTACACGTTACAAGTTCTCACAGATCCCAGTTCATGATTAGACATGAACTGGGATCTGTGTCATACCAAATTTATGTGAGTGAATTTGTGTTTCTAATATTGCATTAGTTTCTTCATTTCGCAACTTTTCTGGGATTTCCAGTGGCCAGATGTGGGCTAGACGCCTGCAGAAAGCACGGATTCAAAAACAGGCATCTGAGTAAAGAGGTGCAGCATAAAATCCTGGCACTGGGTCAGGTATTGTCTGACTTAACGTCTGTTTAACAGCCTGTGGTTCACTGTTAGTTAACAGAGTGTCACCGTAAACTAGAACAGTAGGCTACAAGAATTAAATGAGATAAGGCAATTTACTGCTATGCTGATAATGTACTGAGTGGCCAGTAAATGATAGCTGCGGTTATCATCACTATTAATCTCCTTAATAAACGTCACTTGCAAAAGACAGGGTCTTTAAAGTTGGAAGGCCCTTTAGAGATTGTAGTCAAGGATTCTTTACGAGGATTCCAGTTTTAGCAGTTTCACTGACCACCCAAAATTACAGATATCACATATTTCTTACATCTGTCATTAGAGATGGTGCCTAGTTCCTTTGCCTTCATCAGAGAAATTTAACCAAGTAAGTGTGGTATCCACTCCATCTGGGCTGCCTCATTGAGGACCAGATGTACTGAGGTTCCTAGAGCTAAATTTAATATACCTTTTTCTTAGAACTGTCTACTTTCCTCCTCCTCTCTCCTGAAAAGATCTGCTAAATGTTCTGTAATTACAGTACTAGCATTTGATAGGTTCAACTCAGCATGAATTGGGGTTTGGGTTTGTTGTATATAGGAGGAGAACCCTTAACAGATATTTGGGTAGTGGGATCCTGCTGGGAAATGTGGTTGATCCTTGTGTCATCCTTCATCCACCCCATTTTCTGGCTTGGTAGCACCCACACTGGTAGAACACCTACAACATAAAATTGACCATCTTAATTATTTTTAGGTGTACAGTTCAGAGGCATTGAGAACATTCACACTGTTGTACAGCCGTTGCCACCACCCATCTCCAGAATGTCTTCATCCTTCCAAACTGAAACGTCCCATTAAACACTAACTCTCCATTCCCTCTCCCTCTCTTTCCTGGCAACCACCTACTACTTTCTGTCTATGACTTTGATTACTCTGGGAACCTCTTATAAGTAGAGTCATATAGGTTTGTCCTTTTGTAACTGGTTTACTTCATTTAGCAAATGTCCTCAAAGTTCATGCATGTTACAGCATGTATCAGAATTTTCTTATTATGCCAGTTGCAGTGATATGTTGCCTGTAATCCCAGCATTCAGGAATTTGAGACTAGCCTGGGCAAGAAAGAGATGCCCATCTCAAAAAAATTGCTTCTGTTTAAGGCTGAATATGATTCATTGGGTATATATACTACATTTTGTTTATAGGCACTTGGTTTGCTTTACCTTTTAGCTATTATGAATAATGTTGCTATGAACATGGGGGTAAAAATATTTCTGCATTCAGTTCTTTTAGGCTATAGGAATTACTGCATCATATGGTAATTCTATTTTATGTTTTTTTGAGGGAACTCCATACTGGTTTTCACCACGATTGTACCTTTCCACCAACAATGTACAAGAGTTTCATTTTCTCCACATTTATACCAACACTGTTTGTTTGTGTGATGGTTTTAGAGTTCCTAATGGGTGTGAGGTGGTGTAGCCACATTTTAAAGACAAAAGATGTTAGGAATGGTATAAGATAATTACACATTTGGAGTAAACCCCAGTTCCTTTACCATGCCATATTTTTTTTCTCTTGCTTAATGGATTTACTTGTATGTTTCTGTCTCTTCAGATGAGTCCCCAAAATGTTGCATATACAATAGTACTGGCATACAGATTGGAGCCTATAATTATATGGAGGTTGGTGCAGTGAATTCACAACTACCAGAAAACATATGTGCAAATGTGAAAGAAGAGCCACTTTCCAAGTTCCGAGATATCTTCGGTAAGATGCTCTTTAAAGACTTAGTGCTGGGCTGGGGATGTAGCTCAGTGATAGAGGACTTGCCTAGCATATGCAAAGCCCTGGGTTTTGATACCTAGCACCACAAAACAAAAAACCCAAGAAACAATGTCTAGCAACCTTGATTTTTCTTACTTGTTGAGAGGGATATAATGGAATCTTAAAATTTCTCTGATGATTCTTCCTGAAAGTTATTCAATATCTCCTCCTGATAAGTTATAAAGAAATCATATGTATCTCCATATAAGTTCTTTGTTTTTCATGCAGGGATAATCACAGTATCTAATTCATAACTCTATTATGAAAATTAAGGGAGTCAATATGTGTAAAGAGCTTGGATACTGCCTGGTACATAGGAAGATCTATAAAGCATTAAACTTTGATCATCATCAGTATTACTGTTTAGACCTGAGAGAAATTGCTCTATTAGGTCCCCATCAAAGGGGATTCTGTAAAAAGTGGAAGACTGTACCCTCACCAGCACCTCTGTAATGAAAATAAGAGGGCTGTCTCTCAGAGGGTTTAATTCTGCAGGCCTATAACATTAATCTTAAGACACAGGCTGGGAAAAGGGGTCAAGAGGTCAAATAAAAAATTGATTTAAAAAAAAGAGGTCAAATGATGTGATTAAGAATCCAGCTTTCTGATTAATCTTGGGGTTGTCGAAGTTTTTCTATAAATGACTAGATAGTAAATACATTAGTCTATGTTGGACCTGAGGTCTCTCTTGGAACTACCCAAATACTACTAATTCATGGTAGTATGAAAGCAACCTCAGAAGATATGTACATGGATAATCATGACTGGATTCCAATAAAATTTTATTTACAAATCAAGTAGGGGGGCAGAACTTCTACCTATAGATGTTCTTAACTTTTGAGGAACCGAAGGTGTCTTTAAGAATCTGATGAAATTCAGGGCTCCTCTCCTAAAGATTCTGACAAAATTTGGCAGATATTTTGGGAGGTTCTTGGACTGCTAATATCCAGTAATAGCAACAGAAACTACATTGTCATGGGCTGAGGAAAGAATGGGAGATGAGTAGGAAAAGTCAGATGTCTTTTTCTTTGTATTCAGCATACTGAGATAGGGTAAGGATCGAGTAATATGGTTTGTTTGTGATGGTGGTTTTATAATTTTGTTTCCTTTATTAATTATTTTTCTGAAGAGCTGAAGGGATAGAATCAGTAGAAGGAGAGGTGGCATGGCTATAGGAAAAAAGGGGACAGCAGTTTGGGGAAGAGGAGAAAATAAAGGTTAGGAAAGGGTCTAAAAATGAACCTTGAAGAATATTGATACCTCCTACCTCATCCCTTGAGAAATAGGGAGGGCATAGTAACTGAACAATGGTCTTAGTGTCTCTGGTTAACTAAGAGGAAAGTGAATTGCATAAGCAGGGTTAGGAGTGGGGGTAGTGTAACTATGGCCAGATGTAAGTGGAAAATCTTCAAAAGGAACAAAAATGTGTTTTTTCCTGTCACATCCAGGAAGATCTGACATAAATAGGCCACTGAGTATGGTTGATTGGAATCCCCAAACTAATAGCCAGGGAAGGGTTTTGTTCACAACACTATGGGCTGTGGTCCAGGTGTATTTGCCAAGAGGAAGGGTCACACACAGACCCAAGGCCATTGTGCATATTGAGTTCATCCAGTGAGTCAGTAACTAGATTAAGAAGCCATCTTTTTCTGCTTGCTGGTATTCTTCATTTTGCTGGGGCTTTTCAGCAATCTAGGAAGCTAGATTGTTCAAATGGGTTACAGCCTGACACCTTCTTTCTTTTCTATTTGGTAGATAATACCTCTAGTCTGACTGCCAAACATTTGAACCCTGTCAGGGAAAACCTGGGAAAGCACTGGAAAAACTGTGCCCGTAAGCTGGGCTTCACTGAGTCTCAGATTGATGAAATCGACCATGATTATGAGCGCGATGGACTGAAAGAAAAAGTTTACCAGATGCTCCAGAAGTGGCTGATGAGGGAAGGCAATAAGGGGGCCACCGTGGGAAAGCTGGCCCAGGCGCTCCACCAGTGTTCCAGAATAGACCTCCTGAACGCCTTGATCCATGTCAGCCAGAACTAAACCTGGAGGGGCTTGGGCAACATGAAGCAAACTCCTCACTTAGTGAATAAGCCACTGGTGGATGTGCTGCCCCAAAGCATTCAAGATTCTATCCTCATGGATATGTCATTGCCTGCATTTCAGAGCTGAAGAACAGCAAGAGAATCTTCAGCCAGCATCCCACTCTCAGGAAAGTATGCAGACAGGAGGCTTCGTAATACCCATAGACCAATTAAAAACAAAAAAAGAGAAAGAGAAAGCCTAGTTGGGTGTAAAAGGGAAAGAAGAGATGTTTGAAGAATATCATTTTCTTTCAGCCCATGTCATAACCTTAAATTATGCTAGTCATTTAATTTCCTGGGGTTTTGGTGGAAAAAACAAATTCAGCTTTCTTATTTTGGGCTTTCTTCTGCACGTAGGTTCCTCTTATAACCAAAGTGCATTAAATTTCTAATTTCTGTGCAAATAGATTTTTTTGTGTGACAACCAATAGTTTGTCCCAAAATTATAGGACCTATTAACTTCAGTATCAAATACTGTCACCACAGACTCTTAAGAAATTATGTGCAATCCCCCTTCATTGTTCTAAAATATAAATTCACTGAAGGGAAAGAGTGCTGAAGATGAGGAAAAAAAATACAGGGGTGGGGGGAAATCATTGGATTTTTCCTGGCAGTTGTTTCAAGAAAATGTTATGAATTGTGACTACCACAGAAATTCTTATTTTATATGTGCTTTCCTAACACTCCAGTACTTTATGCAGTTTCCCATCCTGTGTACCCCAGACAGGGAAAGGTATGTGGGAAATATTGATCTCTTCACCCCTGGGTATGATCAGAGCCTCAGGACTGATCACTGTTGAGCTCTTACTTCAGTTTACCCCAGCATACTAAAGAGATGTGTTTATTTTTTTCTTTGTGCTGTGAAGCTAAAAAAAAAACTTGAGAGCCTGGTCATTATGCATCTAGCACTCAGCCTTTCAAAGCCCTTATGAAACCCAGGAGCAAATGAAAGAACTTCTAGAACAGAACTTGAAGCCACCCAGGTCATTGGGCATTGTTGTTGGCACTTTGCTAAACAGAGATATGCCATTGTGCTCAGCTCTCCCAACATAGAGGGAGAGAAGGGTGCAGTGATGGTCACTCTGTCTGGAGAGATTCTGATGTCTTGGGTCGATAACAGTATTGTTGGTTCTGATTCTGAATCCCCTCCAGCCTCTGCAGACACACACCCCTGAAATGAGGATGCAGAACAGGGATTCTCCACTTGGCTCTATTGGCATTGAGCCACGTAGGGGTTTTTTGTTTGTTTGTTTGGTTGGTTGGTTGGGGGTGGGGAGGCTATCCTGTGCCTTCCCTCATCTTGCCCCCAGTGACAATGTCTCTAGGAATTTCCAAGTGTTCCCTGGAAGGGAAAAATTGCCCTGCTTGAGAAGAGTATTGCTGTAAGCCTCAGTATGTCCACACATGTCAGGTCTCACTACTTAGCTGCCACCAGCATTAAGTCATGCTGACCCCAAATAAAATTGGAGTGGGGAAGGGTCCAGGCTTTGCTGAAGGAGCATGTATGGTTTCTAAATAGGTTCCTTGGACCTCCATTCCAATGGTGTTCTAGTTCTCTTAAATTGAAAAGAAGTTAGATGGTCAATGTTAAGAGACAAAAATGGAAGGTATTTTAATGGACTTTTTAAAATAAAACTTTATTCATGAAATACAGGCCATTGAAATGATGTGTGTTTGTATAAATGAAACTATTTGGGATTGCCTACTGTACCTCTGCTCCTCAGGTTGGCATTTCCTGTGTGTCGTCCCCCTTTACCCTACTGCTGCTGGCAGAGAGAGCGAGCTGATGGTAGAAAGAGGAGCTCCCAGGAAGCAGGCATGGCCATCCTCTGGGTGACAGGCCTACAGCACTGCTGTCCTTTCTCTGGGACTCAGAAGCCTTTCCTCCACCTCCCTTTCCACTCTCTAAACACCACCCTGAAGAAAGTCAAATTTGCCTCTGAAGAGTTTCTATACAAAGCCCAAGCCTCACTGTTATTCTTGGGTAGAAACTAAATAAGCAGAATGACCCAGACCCCCCCCAAAAAAAATGAGGAAGAAGGCTGTGCATACTTGGTTCCTGAGCACAGATTTTTTCCATTAGTTGCCCTGGTGGTAATCTTTGCCTTTAGTCTATCATGTGAAGTTAGGGCTTCAGGAATAAGAAGAGGAGTTCTTGCTCATAAAATGTTTTAAACAATATTTTGGTACACATGTTAAGGTGTTATTTATTTTTTCTAATTATAATATGCCTGGTTTCTGTTCTCACGACTAGAAGGCTCAGGGGTCACTCTAGTTAAACTGGGCTAACTGGGCTGCACGAAATAACCACACAAGAGACACAAATACCTTTTTCTTTGGGGTTGCTGTGACGGCTCCTCTGACCTTAAGGGTCCGCAGAAAGAGAGAGAGCGAGAGCACACGCGCTGACCCCTTTTATTGAGGAGAAGCTATTCAAATGAGGCAAGGGGTCAGGTTTCAGGGGGCTGAGTCTATCTTCATGATGTCCACTGTCAGCAGGTTGACTGACACCTGGGTAGGCCACACCCAAGGGCACAGTAAGAGGAGGGGACACACACAAGGCACTTCCATGGAAGATTCTATCCTAAACAGGGCAAGGGGTTATATTACAAAGGAACAGGTGAGCATAGCTTCACCCATGGGGCTGTAGCAAGACACACCCATTTCTGTGACTGAGCGCCTCAGTACCCAGCTGGGGAGTGTAACTCAGTCACCCATAAGCTTGGCCTCCCACAATAATACTAGTGTAAATAAAAGTAGTTGAAAGGTTAAAGATTTTTTAGAAGCATTAGATTACAAAGAAATTGAAGGACTAACACTACGATAGCAAGACATAGTAATTCCATCTATAAATGGGGGTGGGGCAATAATACATAGGCTGGTTGAAGATTAAAATAAAGTGGTGCCTCATAAGGGGCCTGGCACCAAAATGGCAGTTATTTAATAGTACAAATAAAAGACCAGTTCTCAAGAATGTACTTTAAAAATTCTGACATTAGTAAACTAAGAACTTCACACTACCTTTCTGGCTTAGCAGTCGAGTCACTATTGTTGAAATTCTATAGACATTTTTAATCCTCATCATCTCTGACAAGAAATCCCAATTAATGTTTCAGGAAAAAAAAAATAGGAAATGACCCCACCAAAGATTCCTGAATGTCAAGTGATATTAAAGTCAACTCAAACATACATTTCTCTTTCCTTCTATGCAGGAATTGACAGATGTATGTTCAAAGTAGAATGAAAGCATGTTTGCATATTCTTTATTTAAGTCAAACCTGTTCTTACTACTACAGAAACTGCAACGGGACAGTGAGGAACCATGCGGGTTAACTGACCTCTCCTGTAACTTAAAATTACTGTGTATGCAGTTACACAAGAAGGATCTCTTGGAGGAAAAATAACACAATATGTAAGGAAGCTATTATCTCAGATTGTTCTTGCCAAGGCTAAATCAGTAGCCACAAATTTTGCCAAGTGTTCCCAGTTAAGGGAGACTACAGTGGTAGCCAGGCTTAAAAGTATAGCTGTTTTTTTTCTCTTCTGAACTTTCAGTTGTAGATGTTTGGAACCTTTATAAAGCTATATGCCTTAAAAAATAATGACAAAATACACAGAACTTTTACCATCTTAACTATTTTAAGTGCACAGTTCAGGAGCATTAAATGCATTCACATTGCTGTGTACTCACCACCACCATCCAGCTACAGAACTCTTTATTTTGCAGCACTGAAACTGTGTATTAGACACTAACTCCACATTCCCCTCACCCTGGCAGCTCTTGGAAATTCCCATTCTAGTCCGAATTGGACAACTCTAGGAACCTCATGTACAAGGTCCTCATGGTTCACCCATATTTAGCATGTGTCAATATTTCCTTTTAAGACTTAGGGATTAGATCAGAAACCCTACACATACACTCCAACATACAGGCTCAGGAACTGACTTCCTTAATAAGATCCCTAAAGTGCAAGAAATAAAATCAATAAATGGGATGGCATCAAACTAAAAAGCTTCTTCACAGCAAAGGAAACAAGTGCATGAAGAGGGAGCCTATAGAATGGGAGAAAATCTTTGCCACCTGCACCTCAGAGCACTAATTTCCAGGATTTATAAAGAACACAAAAAAACTTAACACAAAAAAAACTCAATTAATAAATGGGGAAAGGACCTGAACAGGCACTTCACAGAAGAGATGTGAGCGGTCAACAAATATATGAAAAAATGTCCAACATCCCTAGCAATTAGAGAAATGCAAATTAAAATCACACTGAGATTCCATCACACTCCAGTCAGAATGGCAATTATCAAGAATACAAGTAACAATGTTGGCAAAGATGTAGAGAAAAAGTTACACTTATACATTGTGGGATTGCAAATTGGTGCAACCACTCTAGAAAGCAGTATAGCAATTCCTCAAAAAACTTGGAATGGAGCCACCATTTAACCCAGTTATCCCACTCCTCCTTTTATCCTCAGGAGTTAAAATCAATGTACTACAGTGATGCATCCACATCACTAGTTTCACAATAGCTAAGCTATGGAACCAAACTAGGTGCCCTTCAACAAATGAATAAAGAAAATGTGGTACATATACACTGGAATATTACTTAACCATAAAGAAGAATGGCTTTATGACATTTACCAGCAAATGAAGGATCTGGAGATTATCATGCTAAGTGAAGTAAGCCAGTCCCCAGAAACCAAAGCAGAAACTAAAGGTCGAATGTTTTCTCTGTTAGGTGGAAGCTAACCCACAATAAGAGGCAGAGGTGGGAGGGGGGATAGAAGTTAAGTGGATTCAACAATGGGGAATAGAGGGAAGGAGGGGGCATAAGCAAATACAGTGGAATGAATCTGACAATTTTTCATGTACCATGCAAACAACACAGTGAATCCCACCACCATGTTCATCCATAAGAATGGGACTCTTAACCAAAAATAAAATACATTCCATGCTTGTATAATTATATCAAAATGGATTCTGCTGTCATGTATAAAAAGAACCAGTTTAAAAAACAAACAAAAAAAAAATATTTCCTTGTTAAAGCTGAGTAATATTCCATGGCATAGATGCACCACATTTTATCCATTAGTCAGTTGATGAGCACTTGGGTTGCTTCTACTTTTTGGCTCTTGTGAATAATGCTATTATGAACACTGGTGCACAAATATCTGAAGCCCTCCTTGTTTTGGATGTATACTCAAAAACAGAATTGCTGGATCATAGGGTGATTCTCTATTTAACCTTTTTTAAGGAACCGAGATCTTCTTGACCACAGCAGCTGAGCCATTTTGCATTCCCACCAGCAGTGCACAGAATGTTAATTTCTCAACATCTTGAGCAACACTAACTTCTTTTTTTTAAAATTGTAAACTATATTAATGGATATAAATGGCTTACAGAAAAAACAAAACAAAACAAAAAAAACATTAGATTCCACCATCCCTAAATGAGAACGTACTCCATCCCACCTTTAGCACCAGCTATGCATCAAGGATTAATTAATTAATAATTAATCTGTCGGAAGCTCGGCCTGGGTGCCCACCAGGTGAAGGCAGGATGGCCAGTGAGCTCACTTCCCCAGGGGCCTTGGTCATCACTATAGCAAACAGGTAGGAGGAGGTGACATAGACTGGGACATCGTGCCTGTGGGCCAGAGAGAGCCCCTAAGAAAAGATCCAGTCTCACCAGCTTCTGATGGGTTTAGGCAAAGGCTGTGTGCGGGGCGTGGCAGGCTGGCATAGGACGTGACGGCAAGCTAGGCCAGGCTGGTGTAGAGGGGTGTGGCCCGGCACAGCCGGGCGCCTCGGGGGCGTGGCGGACGGGGGCGGGGCTAGCAGGGGCGGGCATAAGGTCCTGCGCGTGCGCGTTTCCAGAGGCGGCGCAACATAGGAACATGGTGGTGAGGCTGTGCTCCCGAGGCGGGCTGCTACCGCTGCTGCTCTTCTCGCCTCAGAAGCCCAAGATTTACGTCCCCACGGCTGGGCGCAAGGCCGCGTACGGGTAATGGCGCCCTCCTGCCGTCGGGGAGCCCCAGCGTTGCGCGCTCTGGGGGGCAGCGGGAGGGGCGCGCTGACCCAGGTGGACCCGGCTGCAAAGATGGGGGTCTTGGGCGAGGTCTGGCCTCCTTGTGGCCCTTGATTTCCCGAGATCCCGCATCCGGGAGCACTCCGTGAGCGCCTGAACTGTGCCTAGGCCTCACATCTGTGACTCTGGAGCTTAGGGGACGAGACTGTCATCTGTGTGCAGACGCAGGGGGCCCCGAGAGGTAAATTTGCTATTAGTCACAACTAACTGGTGAGGAAGCAGATTGTAAACCCATGCCCCTTATTCTTAGCCGGTTCCTCTTTCTAGACTTTACATCGTGAGGTTGAGAACAGTAATCTCTTGTGCTGCTAGGTTTTTTGTTTGTTTGTTTGTTTGTTTGTTTTATTTTTTGTCACACTGAGGTATAGCCCCAGCTTTTCATTTTGAGACCGTCTTGCTAAATTGCTTAGGGTCTTGATAGTGGCTGACCTCGAACTTGCGATCCTCCTGCCTCAGCCTCCAAAATGGGATTACAGGAGTGCCTTCTCCTACTTCTTATATCAGAAATCTGCTTGAATATGTCTGGGGCCTATTAGCTGGCATAAAACTGATCAGGCTTAAGTCATGAATCCCAAGTCTCCTGAGTCTTTAATTTGCTTATCTCAAACTGACATGTGCAAGAGAATCATCTTGGGAACCTATGAATATTCAGAATCCCAGACTTCACTCTTAAGAGATTCTGAAATACATGTGTGGAGAGGTCCAAAAATCTGCATGTTTCTCTTAGTCCTCTCGTCCCCTTTACAGTTAAAACAGTAACAACAAAAACCTGGATTAACCTCTGACCTGGTGCCTGGTTCCAAGAGATTCTGCGCAGAAAAATATGGATGGAGTGGCCTGAAATTTTCTTTACTGTATTCTTTACATAATATGTCTACACATATACATTTCACACTCATATAGACACACAATGCATGTATGCAGTTAAATGTTGATGGGTCAATTTCATTAATGACTTGTGGGGAAAAATGAAATGTTTGATTGGTACCTGGCATTTAGAATTTTACTTGATATCATGTGGAAACTATTAATTTCAAAGAAGAAAATAGGAGGGTAAATCTGACCATCTTTTTAAAATTTTCATTGTGTAATTAACTGGCACTTAAGTTTCATATTTGGCTTAGTTTTATTAATTCAGGACTATTTTGATACAGATGGAAAAACGTGTAAGTAGATGTAGCTATATAAATCAACAGTGAAAATGTACATTGTATCCAGATTCCTGTTTTCAAAAAAGGATTGAGATAATGTTACTGTGATTGTACCAGTATCATAGTCCTGATAGGTTATTTAATGGTTACATAGAGGCCCTGCCAACCTAGTGGCACTTCCTAAATTAACTCTGAAAAACAGGTTTCTCCAGATTTTGTCCTGCAGGTGCATAAATGCAGTTGCAAACTGATGATATGTAATCTGAGAAAATGAGCAGTGGTATTGGTTAACCCTGAAACAAGGCCACAGCCCCATGAAACTGGTAAAAGCACTCCTATTTAAAAAAAAAAAAAAAAAAACTGCTTCTAACAGCCAGTGTCTAATGTGCAACTCAGTTGTATGCCAAAAACTTGTTTGTAAGGCT
Organism: Marmota flaviventris; assembly: GCF_047511675.1. Lineage (NCBI taxonomy): Eukaryota > Metazoa > Chordata > Mammalia > Rodentia > Sciuridae > Marmota > Marmota flaviventris. The sequence continues at coordinate 137,634,320 of NC_092503.1, forward strand.
ATTTGGAACTTTGACTCTTATTTAATAATTAAGGAAATTTGTTTCTGGATTAGGTTAAAAAAAATTAAAAAGTCTTCTCTCCCTGAAATTATATGTTATGTACAGTTACAAATATTAACAATTGACAGCATCTAACAATCTGCCTGAAGAAAAATATTTTCTGAGTTCGATCTTGGAATAATGCCCTGTTCCAGATTCCCTCCTTCCCCTGAAGCCTGCCACCACCCTCTCCCTGCATGGCAGTCAGACTGTGTTCTACCCCAGTGCCTGAACCATGCGGGGGACTCTGTTCAGCCATGAGGTTAGAGAGAAAGCTTGGCCTCTGGAGTTCAGATAGATCTGTTACCATCACTTTCTGTCTGTGTCAATGTAGCCAAGTTACTTAACCTCTGAGCCTCCAGCCTTGCACAGTTTGTGAGGATTTGAAACAATGGATGTAAAAGGTCTAGGACATAATAGATATAAGTATTTAGTAGGTACAATTAGTAATGATACAAATAATAATATAAAAGAAGTAAAAATAAATGATCGAAATTCACTTGAATTCAAGCCCTGGGGGTGTGTAATACTTTATTGTAGTTAATGGTTACTTTATATAAAATAGCTGAATATAAATGATTAGGACTTTTGAAATGAGGTTGTATCTTACTAAGTGGCCTCCATTTTTTATTTCTAAAGCAAAGTGCTGAGGCTCTGGGTCAGACTTTCTGCTGCTCATCTTGGTTTGGCAGAGCACCACAGTGTAGGCAAATTACTTTGTTCTCTAATCCTCAGATTCCTCCATGGTAAGATTAGGTTCAACATAATATTATCCCTCCAATAACTCATTACATTGTTCTCAATCTTAGTTGCCTATTGGAATCTCCTGAAGAAATTTTAAAATATAATTGCCTAGCTTCCACCCCAAAGATTTGAATTGTAGCATAGTCTATGCATCAGATTTAGAAGTTTGCAAGATGGTTCAAATTGAAGTTTGAGGCCAGGTACAGTGGCACATGCCTATAATCCCAGCGGCTCAGGAAGCTGAGGCAGGAGGATCGTGAGTTCAAAGCCAGCCTCAGCAATGGTGAGGCGCTAAGCAGCTCAGCGAGACCCTTCTCTAAATAAAATACAAAATAGGACTGGGGATGGGACTCAATGGCAGAGTGCCCCTGGGTTCAATCCCTAGTTCCACTGAAGTAGTAGGAGACAGGAAATGCTCCTGTAAAAAGGGGACGATTGGAGCTGAGGTTGTGGCTCAGTCGTAGAGCACTTGCCTAGCACATGTGAGGCACTGGGTTCGATTTTCAGCACCACATATAAATAAATAAAATAAAGGTCCATTGACAATTAAAAAAATATTTTTTAAAGAAGATGGGGACAAGTGGGCAGCTATGGAGGTGTTGGTGCAGGGGGTTGAACTTGGTGACTCTCACCTACATCCTAGGGTCTCCTCCCCCAGCTTCTCTTTCATAAGACTCCATTTACTGCATGGTAAATGCTGGTGGCCAGCTGTTTACCCATCTGCTAGCCTCCAAACTACATGAGAGCATAACTTTAGTGCCCAGCAGCAGGTTGGTGTTCAGGATGTGCATGGATGAATGAATGGTATGGTGGAGTTTAATGTTTCTGAAAGCAGATAACTAGGGCACTGCCACAGAGTTATTGAATGTCTTTCAGGATTGTTATAGGCATGCTTTTAAATCTCCACTGGTGATTCTAAACAACACAGCCGTTTCAGAATACCTGGGTTAGAGATGCAATTTAATAAGAGAGAAGAAGAGGTGGAAAAACCAAAGTGACAGCCAAAGGGGAAGGGATTAGTATTTTTTTCTTTATTGTTTATTCAAAGGCCCTAGGCAGGAGGATTGTGAGTTCAAGACCCCCAGGGCCTTGTACATAAGAGTAGGCAAATGGTCTACCACTAAGCTATACCCCACAGCCTATAATTTTTGTCTCTAAATTTTCTGAAGTTTTCTATTTTTTTTTTTCCTCCCTGAGAGTTTTGGGAAATTTGGTATCTTGAATGTGGTTCAAGTAATAAACACACAACAAGGCCATTGAAGGCCTGGTCTTTATGGCCTGATTTTCTTACAACATGCACATAACTGTTAATCCAAGGCCTGACTGCAACTCTAAGATAATCTGGAAGAAGAGTGCTATACTCATTTCAGTTATATTGCTGTGAAAGTAAACAATAATTGTTGTTGTCTTTTATTTTTTTTTTTTTAACTGTATTGGGGTGGAACTCAGGGGTGTGCTTTACTACTGAGTACATTCCCAGTCCTTTTGTTTGTTTGTTCATGTGTTTTAATTTTGAGGCAGGTTTTGCTGTATTGCTGAGGATTTCACTAAGTGACTGAGACTGGCCTCAAATGTGTGATCCTCCTGCTTCAGCCTCCTCAGTCACTGGAGATTATAGGTATATGCCACTATGCCCAGCAATAACTGTTATCTTTAAAAGTAAACCTTTTTCTTATGTTTGATATTGATTTGCTTTTGTTCACAAATAGTCCTCATTCCTTTTCCTCCAGCTTAGAGATTCATGAAAGGTTTTTGTCAAACTCCATTAACCCCATGGGATGGGCTGATGTGACAGTACAGGTCCCTCTGGTGCAACAACATACAGGGTGGTTGAAGACAAAGCAGTGTGGCAGTGTCTTTCCCCCAGCCTAGCTGCAGAACACCATTTGGCCCCCACCATAGAGCTGCCTTCATATTCTTGCTAGCTGAACATGAGCTTGTCCCCACGGATGTCCCTTGCTCCTGGGCCATTGATCAGACTATTTTTGTCTTCCAGAAATGCCTTTCCCACCACATTTTCTTTTCAGAATTTGACCCATCTTTGGAAGTTCATCTCCAAAGCTCCTTTTAGATCCCTCTGCCCAGCCCTGATATGATCTCTGTCTCCCTTTAAACATTCTTTCCTGACATTGAGTTGCCATTATGCTAAAAATCAAGACTGCCTGGTTTTATCTCCCTATTCCTTTTAGGTAACCAAGAGAACATGGGATGGTAATAATTAGAGAAGTTTGGAATGGGGAATCAAAACATAGATACTACCAAGCGCAGAGGGAAGTTAGTTTTGTTTGTATTTTGCAGCAGAGACTTGGGAGTGATCATGGAAGCTGAGAAAAAGCCTGTGAGTCTGTGCCCTGCAGAGATGCAGAGAGCTTAAGGCAGCAACACCCAGTCCTGAAAACTGATGAGCTTTGCACATGGAGGAGGGTGAGGGAAGGGCACTTTCATCGTGCATAATATCCTCACAGTGCAATGTAACTTTCATGAGCATGTTCTTGGCGCTGCAAGAAAGGGAGCTCCTAAAAATTCTAGGGCACAGGAGTAATAAAGGGAATAATGGTATGGTGCACATTATTGCTAATGTGAGCTGTGCGGATGGTAGTCATTTCTGTTCAGGGAGTGGCTTCATTTAATTTAGGCAACACAGGAAATAGCAATAAGGACTTTTATCCCATCCAGGTGCCTCAAAGCTCCTTTTTCCTCAGTCATAACTGCCTCCCTGAGGGTTTGCAGAGTAAATCCTTTGTCTTTATCATCTCTCCTTCTAGACTGTGAGCAAATATACACCAATAAATGACCATTTACTAAAATGAGTCTTTACTAGTAAAGTACATTTATTTGTTTTTATCCTGAGCCTAAGATATCTAAAGCCATCCTACCAATAAAAATTAATTCCTCAGAGGAATAAGAAGTTAATAATAAGTAAATTGGCAGAGTACATATTATGCTAAAACCACTTCATGGCATGATTGTTGCTCCTCTAATGATATTTCTGAAATGAGCTTATATCAGGACTTCTTATTTCCCATTTCTGTCATAATTTTACAGACAAGTGTGTGTTACAATTAGATACAGCAATATTCAATTTTTTTTCCTGCATTTTGTTTTTACTTGAAGTTGGCAAATCAGGTGAAACCGAAAGAAGAAACAGGACCTTGTTTTTTCAAAAGCGTACATTTCAGCAGTCATCTTGACCAAGGGCAGTGGTCAGGTGAGGAGTATGTAATAGAAAAAGGAAGATTAGTTGATTCTACTTTATTGACAGTCCACTAGAAGAGGAGTGGCTCCTCCTAGCACCTCTCCTAGAATGCCATCAGGTCAGTTATCTGTCTGGCAGATCGGTAGCAGGGGTCTTGTAGGTGCTGTGCTGGTGTATGTCCTTGGACAGTCTATTCTGGAGCTTCCAGAAGAGCCTCTGAGAACACCTGTACAGCCCATGCATCCTCAGGCAGGACAGATGCTGGTGGTGGCCTTGTCCTGTGCCAATTAGTGTCTAGTTAGATGCTGGATCATGAATGGGACCTATGGAAATGGCTTCTTAATAGTCAATTCAGGAATATTTCAGCATCTTAAAAACCAGCAAGTCCATGTCAGTGCAGTTGGGTGTTTCTGATTAGAGTCCTCCTGCTTCTGATTAGATGACACCAGATGCCCTGAGATCACCAGGGCCTTTCCTTGGAACTCCTGGGATCAGTCTTGTCCTCAGGAATGCCACCAATACTGCTGAACATCCTGGTAACTGCTGTAAAGCTGCTGAGGAGGAGAAAATGGTTCCAGGTTCTGTGTCTCTGGTGCCCCATATCAGCCTGCACGCGGGCACCACTGACTTCTAGCTCCTGGACATGTGCCCTAGGCCTGTACATATAGCCACTGAATTCAGCAAACCTTTCAGTGCTCGTGTAGGGTGGGCCCCAGGCTGGGTGCTGCAGTATATTGAAAAATGAATACACTTGATTTTGTAGTCTGTTAAAGAAGATACAAACTCATGTCACTGTTTAGGAATGGAAAGTTAAGGCACAAATCAAAATAATCCAAGAAGCTTGAGAGGGGTACTGGAACTGATTCATGCATGTAAAAGGGCAGTCTTGTCATATTAAATTGATAAACATATTGTGTTAATTAATTTTCTTTGGGGATTTCTTTTTCTTCCAGAACAGTAACCTCTGCCAAAGTGTCTGTGAATGGCGTTCACCTGCATTATCAGCAGACTGGAGAGGGCGAACATGCAGTCCTGCTGCTTCCTGGGATGTTGGGTCTGACAATTTTTAATGGAATCCTTTGGCATGCTGTATAACCTCTCTGATAGGGTCATGATACTAGTTGCCAAATATTGATTAATTTTAGTGCTTTACCAGACTGTTTTAAGGGATATTTGCTAAAATCAAATGCATGATTTAGAAAAGTAGATAACTTTCTATCATGTTTTTTGTATTCCTTTATATACCCAGTTTTTTTCTTCATGGGTATACTGTGAAACCAAAGGTGAGAGATCAAGGAAAGGGTGTGGGAAGGAGTAGATGAAGGAATAAGGTGAATGGATGATTAGCCATCCCAGTTTCCTGGCATCAAGAAGTTTTCAAGGTTGTGGGACTTACAGTGCTAAAACCAGGACAGATGCTCTCTATTCTGGTTGATATGTTCAGTTAAAATAAGAAATAAGAGCTGGGCGTGGTGGCGTACACCTGTCATCCCAACAACTTTGGGAGCCTAAGACAGAAGGATCACAATGCCAACCTCAGCGACTTAGCAGGACCCTATCTCAAATTAAAAATTTAAAATGGGTAGGGGTATAGCTCAGTGATAAAGTGCTCCTGGGTTAAATCCCCAGTTTCACTCCCCCACACACCAAAAAAAAAAAAAAAAAGAAAAGAAAAAATAAGCTTAAGGTCCTTTTGAAAATCAAAATTAGGAGCTGGGGTTGTGGCTCAGCAGTAGCGCTCTCATCTAGCATATGTGAGGCCCTGGGTTCGATCCTCAGCACCACATAAAAATAAATAAAATTTAAAAAATCAAAATTAGATTATTGTATTACCCTCTCTCAATGTGGGGCACAGTAAGCCCTCTGGATCTGAATCTCACTTTACAGAACAGTAGTCCAGATGTACAAAGTGAGAGAAGATACACAGGGATCCCAGGACATCTAGAATTTAGTTTTATAGGATTTAGTATTGTTGTTTATTCTTGGTTTAGTTAAATAATCCTTGTGATTTGCTTCTTTCTCCTAAAAATAAATTACTAAAACTTTTCAATTAATTCATGTTTCTATTTGATCAAGCCTCCGCTGATGTGGTACTGTGGTAGCTAGTGAGATATCTCTGTCTAGTTAGTATTTAGTACCTTCTTTTTTTTTCTTAAGCTGTTGTAATGAAGGAGGACATTTATTCTAATAACCAAGGTCAAACTAAAGTCGTCTGTCACAACAACAACTTACCAGGTTAGAATTTCCATTATTTTAGTATTAATGATCATTAACCAGGTACAAAAACATACCAGTTTTTGTTTATGTAAAACCATTAACATGCTTCCAAAATTTAAAAATAAAACAGTGAGTTTCCTATCTGTCCCACAGATCCTGATCCCTTCCCCATGGGCTACTCAGGTATCATGTATTAATTAAAATAATAATAATAATAATAATAGTATATATGTGTGTGTGTGTGTATGGCCTTGGTCTTCAAATATATACATGTTTGCCAGAAAACAAATATCTCATTATCTCATTATTTCTGAAATTGATCTTTTAACCTGCTCCCTTTCCCATCTCCCTACCTTCTGCTCCTCCTTCAAGATAGTTTGCACCAGAAGTCCCTCCAGCCAAGGGACATAAGGGAAGCCTAGTGTCAAAGTAGTAGACCTAGGCTGGAAATCACCAATTTGGTTTTGGCCTGGGTTTCCTGAATGATTTTCCTGATCTCAAAGAAGCAGTGCCTTGCCAAGAATGATGGATTTTGATGATTTTAAGTGATCCTGCTCCATCTAGAAACACTCTATAATGAAGCTAGTTCATCAGGCAAGGTGTTTAATATTTATTGTGGCCTGAAGTCTGAGTCCTCAGAAATCAAACTGACTTTACCAGTAAATTGGTGATCTGCCCCTGTACTAAGCTCTTTGTAGTGACCTTCTGTAGTGGGTATGAGCACACAACATCATGAATGGCTGCATCGAGCTGGGGACTGCCAGTTGAAGCTACCATGGGTTTGAGAACATAGTTCTGGGCTAGGTGTGTAGCTCACTGGTAGAATGATTGCCTGGCATGTGCAAGGCCATGAGTTCAATCCCCAGGACCACCAAAAAAAAATAGTTCTACTTGTTAGTATAAACTCTTTTGTATTATTTTGATGCCACTTGATTTCTTCCACCACCACCATTTCAGTGTTTCACTTTAGCATTAATTGTAACTACAAAATAAAATCTTCAGGGCTATTCACAATCATCTTAGTTTTTAAAAAATCCAGAATTTTAGAATTGTATTTTGACTCAAATCTCAAATTTGTTTACAGAATTTATTGGGATCTTTCTCATTTGTCAAGTCATTTATTTTAAAAAGAAAAAATCTAGAAGTATAACATAGCTATAAGTTTATTTCTATATAGTTCCATTAATTCTTTAGGAAAAAAGGGGCAGGGGTTGCTGAATACTGGACTAAATGAAGGCCAGCCCCTGTCCTTCTCAGAATGTCCACTAGGGGACGATAGAAGGCAGGTTTGCACTTCACTAAGAAAGGAAGTCTATCTGCCTCTGGGTAAATGGATTCAATCCTTGTAAGACTACTTTCTTAATTATGTTCCTGTGGCTTACTTTGAATAGACACTAATTACTTTGTTTTAAAATTGCTGTCGCTTCTGTTTTCTCTCTGATGTGTTTCATATAATGAAAGAATTCACCAGAGCATAACCAAGTGGCTATTTTCAGGAAGCGGAGAGACTGATTTTGCACCCCAACTTAAAAGCCTAAATAAGAACCTCTTCACTGTGGTGGCCTGGGATCCTCGAGGATATGGACATTCCAGACCCCCAGATAGAGACTTCCCAGTGGACTTTTTTGAAAGGGATGCAAAAGATGCTATTGATTTGATGAAGGTGGGTCCCCGGGAAATGCTCAGGGAAGGGTTGGTGGCTGGGCCTGTCTTCATTTGTTTTGCTCAGTTTTTGTTGTTATTTCTTTCTACAAATGCTGTACCCCATGTGATTGCTACAGAAAGTCCAAATGATTCAAATAGATGTAAAGATGAATGTAGAAATACTCCACAATCAAGCTACTTAGATACACCACTATTAATACTTTAAGACTGTCTTTCTGACCAGTCTTATGATAAATATAAACACACAGTTTTGTATTGATGGCATCATGCTATTCCTGATGTTCTTCTAACATACTGTTTTTATTGAACAATTTCTAAAGAAGATACTTCCATGTCAATAAACATGCTTTTGCATCTGTTTTATAATAGGTGCCTGCCACACTTGTCTCCTCTTACCCATGGTTTCACTTCTTTGGTTTCAGTTACTCATGGTCAACTGTGGTCCAAAAATATTAAGTGGAAAATTCCAGAAATAAGTCATAAGTTGCTTTTTACTCTTTTAAAATTTCAATTTAATTTTTTTAACTGGTACATAAAAATATAGAAACTGTACATATTGGTTGAGGATATAACTCAGTGGTAAAGTGCTTGCCTAGCATTCTCAAGGCCTTAGATCTGATCCCCAGCACTGGGGGAAAAAATACACACACACACACACATGCGCGCACACACTTGTTAATGTGTAGTTACCTTACTGTCCTAAGTTTAACTTCAACACCATTCTGAGTAGTATGATGAAATCCTGCACTGTTCTGCTCCATCCCCTCCATCCTGCCTGGGACAAGAATCATCCCTTTGTCCAGTTTATCCATCCTGTATCCTGTGTGTGTGTATAGGATAAAATGTAGCATGCTTGGCACTGTTTTCAGGCATCTACCAGTAGTCTGGAAGTGTATGGGAGTGTTCCCCACAGATAAGAGGGAAAGTAACTGTATTTCACTGTATAGATGCACCGTGTCTTACTTCACCTGTTATATAATGGTAGATAACAATAGGACTTAATTTTTAAGTTGCGTTTTTTTAATTATAAACATTAGTACACTGAGCATTCTGTTGTCATGACATTTTGGTTCTTACTTTTTTGCTATTTTAAACAAGGTTGTTGCAGACTTAATGGACCCATCTCCTGGCACATGTGTACAAGAATTTCATGCAAATTTAGGAGAAATGTGCTGGGTTATAGAAGATATAAATATTTATGTTTATGAGTTAGTACCAAATTATTACCTCTAGTAGTATGCTAATATATAAATCCCATCAGCAAATATTTTGGTCTAATATTTGTTTTTTTTTAACTTTAATATTTTTAGTCATTCTATTTTTAATTCTAGGCAACATCTCTCAAACATAATCTTTGTCAGTTTTCTCTGCCAAACACAGATTCATGCCCTGGTTAATTCACCCAAGGACCTGCAACCCGGTGACACTCTTCTCTCTCAACCCATCTCTCGTGGTCTGTTCCCACAGTTGCAGTCTGTGGCTTCACCAGATGTCCTACTTCATTTCATCCAAGAAACCTCAGGTCCCCTCTGTAATCCATATAATTGCTCTCAAATCCTTGTTTAAGGAGTGCACATGCGCACGCATGCACATACACAATTTGTCATATCCAAATACAGCTGATCTCCATTGATTCTATTCCCTTGACATTTTATCCAACCAGAAGATGTAATTCCCTCATAATTTAAAACAGCTGTACTCAAATCCTATGACAATTATATTTTCACCCAAACTAATTGAGAGAAAACACTGTTACCAAGTAGTAGACTCTAGGATTTCTTTTTTTTTTTCTTTTGATACTGGGGATTGAACCCAGGGATGCTCTTCCACTGACCTACAACCCCAGCCCTTTTTAGTTTTACTTTTGATACAGGGTCTCACTAAGTTGCTTGCGGTCCTCCTGCCTCAGCATTCTTAGTTGCTGGGATTACAGGCATTTATCCTCGCACCCAGCTAGGATTCATTCTTGATACTCCAGAGCCCCTGTATTGATTCTGATCATTTTTTAATCTCAGGTTCTTTTAGCAGGAAGGAACAATAACCTCTGCTGTGGTTTTCATTGTATTTCTCACAGACGCTGAAGTTTAAGAAGATCTCTCTGCTGGGATGGAGTGACGGTGGCATAACTGCACTCTTTGCTGCTGCGAAGTATCCATCTTACATCAATAAGATGGTGATTTGGGGAGCTAATGCCTATGTCACTGAAGAGGATGAAAGAATTTATCAGGGTAGGTTCTGTCGACCCCAGGCGATGACTGATCTTTATTTCTGTCCTCATCTCTTATTTTGATGTGTTGATAAGTCATATCATCCATTTCTAGTTCTTGGCTCTAAGGCTGGAAGAATAGTAAGTGCTCAGAAAAGTAATGTCATTTAACCCATCTGAAAATAGAAGACTTTCTATTTCCAGAAGTGAAACTTCTGTGACTCAGGAAAAGTCTAAGGAAAAGCAGTATTTACATTTACTACCACTGGTAGTGAACTTGAAAAAAGGAGGAGGTGTGTGAAGTGTTATTCATAACCTCATTTAAAATAATGTGGGCATAAAAGGGAACATCGAATTCAAATATGAAACTTTCATTTTGATTGTAACAGTTTCTGTGCTATTTGCATTTTTAAGGTAGTCCTTCAAGCTTCTTTTATCGGTTTTTAGGGGCACTCAAGCAGGGACATGTGGGTCAAATCTGGCCTGCCGAATGCTTTTTCAAGGCCCAGGCTTCAACTAAGGAGGCTAATGCTGTGTGAGTCATGGAGACCAAGCCGGAGATCCACTCCACCCCTTCCCCATTTCTTTTCCACTCCCAGCATTGCTTCCCAGGGCCTGTCCTGGTGGCCACGGCACACGGGGGATTATTGGTAAATACCACACACTCAGACATGAAATAGCTCCACTTCCAGCCAGCTGCCCAAATCGAGATGACCAGGCTCTCAGGAGTAGAGAATGATTCTTCTGGGTCTGAAGGTTATTGGGGAAAAAAGTAAAACTGACCTGGGCTACCTCCACCTGTTAGCCTGACCACTAGGACCCTTCCTTGTAGACTTGTAGCTTTTTGTCCCGAGTATATTTCTTTTGGACCTCAAATGGTTCACCCTAGGCAGTTAGGTCTAGATGGATCAGGCATTTTCTATCCTCACATATTGAAGTATCCTCATAATGTCTTTGATTTTACCTCTTGGCCTGCAGAGACTGATATATTTACTCTCTGGCTCTGTACAGAAAAAGTTTACAGACCCCTACATTAGGCTATCACAGGCCTCGCCTTTCCTGCTCTTCTGCAATTCATATGCCTTAGTAAGCTACTCAGTAATAGTGTCCCATTGTATGATCTTAGTTCTTTACAGTCTCTTGTTTTATTTCATTTTAGTTGTAGATGGACACAATACCTTTATTTTATTTATTCATTTTATGTGGTGCTGAGGATCAAACCCAGTGCCTCACACATGTGAGGCAAGGGCTCTACACCTGAGCCACAACCCCAGCCCCATCCTACAGATTTTGATATGCCATATTTTCATTCAGTTCAGAATATCTTCTAGTGTCTCTTCACCATAGCTTTTTAGAAGAGTATTTTCTTTTTTTTTTTAATATTTATTTTTTCGTTTTCGGCGGACATAACATCTTTATTTGTATGTGGTGCTGAGGATCGAACCCGGGCCACACGCATGTCAGGCCAGCGCGCTACCACTTGAGCCACATCTCTAGCCCTAGAAGAGTATTTTCTAATTTACAAATATTTGGAGTTTCCCAGATTACCTTTCTGCTATTGGTGACTAGTTAATTTCATTAGGTTCAAAAAATATACTTTGTATGATTTTGTTCTTTTATGTTTGCTAAATTTTATGCTCCAGAATATGGTATGCTTTGGTCTAAAGTTGAACTCATTATTTCTTGATTTTTCTTGTGCTCCACCCTTGCTCACTTGTTCTTTCCCATAATCACTCTGATGACCTGCCTAGATGTGTAAGCCCAGCCCCAGAGTCATCCCTTGAGGGCTCAGCTCCTCTGCCCTCTACATTTTACTGTGACTTCATTCCATTGATACCATGCTCAGAACACTGCTCATGTTATCCCCTCCTCTCTTCCCGACCCTCCATGTTCCTGGTTCTGTTCCTTTGCCTTTTCTGTTAATTTGCCCTCCACAGGAGAGTGTCCTTTCCAAGACAATAATCTGACCATTTAATCATCCCACTTAAAATCCTTCAGTAAAGGCCACACTACTGGCTCACCACCAGTCAGGCCCCACCCAGCTTTCTTGCCTCATTGCCTCCTGTTCCCTGGCCCTTCCTGTGCATTTCTTGCATTGCACAAATTGCCATTCTTGAAACAAGCTTTCCCCTTCTAATCTCTGTGCCCTTGTACCTGTGATGTACCTGCTGCATTGACCCCTTCCCACCACATCCTCTTCGGCAGACATGTCCTCACCCCATTGCCTGCTTCTGGGGCACCACCTCTATGAAGGCCTCCCAGAGTCCTTTAGCCTGGTGCTGATTTCCCCCGTGACTCTGTAACACTTTGCAATTACTTGTGCAATAGCCCTTCATCCTGGGCGCTGGCGCCCTTTTACCCCTTTGCCTCAGTCACTGTAGTGTGTGTTCACCATTGCAGTGGCTCTGACTTCTAGGAGCACAAAATACAACTCCCAACCTCACACCACTTTTACCCTCTAATGTATCTCTGCTTCTCTCCCTGGCCATCTTCTTGGCCACTTCCTCATCCCCCAGTCTCTCCTTGTGACAAGGTGACTTCAGACCCACCAATCCAATAGATAGAGGGCCTTCCATTAAACCAACCCACTAGACACTGGCTGCCTTTTTCCTGGCTCATTCTGCAGCATTTGAAGATGGGCTCATGGTGTGTCAATACTGATCACACCCCTCCTCTTGAAGCTTCCTTTTTTTTTTTTTTTGACTTGGCAGGGGTCGGGTGGCAGTATGTTGCCCATGCTGGTCTCAAACTCCTAGGCTCAAGTGATCCTCATGCCTCGTCCTCCCAGGTAACTGGGATTACATGTAGATGCCATCACACACGGCCCTCTTCTCACTCTTAGACATCCTTGTCTTAACTCCTAAATTCCAGATAATTCAGCTTTTCATTTTATTTTCTTATCTGGTTGCCCCGCACATACAATAAAATTGAGCTCATAACCCTTCTCTAGACCTGTTCTTCTTCCTAAGTATCTTATCTTGCTAAATGATACACACTATAATACAGTAGTCCCCATTATCTGCAGATTTATTTTCTGTGGTTTCAGTTACTCTCAGTCAACTATGGTCTAGAAATATTAAATGGAAAATTTCAGAAATAAATACCATAAGTTTTAAATTGCGTGCCATTCTGAATAGAACGATGAAATCCCATTCTGTCCTGCTCTGCACTGTCTGGAACATGAATCTTTCCTTTTCCAATGTATACACACTGTATGCACTACCTGCCTGCCAAGTCATTTAGTAGCCATCTTGGTTATCACATGTCAAGGATGCAGTGTTTGTGTTCAATAAGGATTTACTTTACTTAATGTGGCTTCGGAGTATGGGTAGCAATGCTGGCAATTTTATTACAGTATAGAGTTATTTTTGTTATTTTTTTATAAGTTGCCATTGTTCTCTTACTATGCCTAATTTATAAATTAAACTTTTTTATGGTAGGGATCTACAAGAAAAGTCATAGTATACAGAGGATTCCAGACTATCTCTGGTTTCAGGCACAGGGGTCTTGCACATATCTCCTGAGGATAAGGGGGAATTATAGCAGCTGTGTCTAAGCTCTCTGCTCTTGAAGGCAGAGACCATATCTCATTCAAGTTTATATTGGCAGTAACCAACACATGCAGACCTGAGATAATGTTTGCAATATTCATTTACCAATTAAGAAGAGTAAACAGTTTCTTTGTTACAGTTCCAGTTTTGCACAGATTATATGCTCAAAAAAAGGAAATATATCAGTTTCTTTGGAGATCCAAATTTGTTCTGTTTTAGATCAACAAACAGTTTGATTCAAATGGTTATTTTGGGAACTTAACTATAAAACATAATTACTGTTGAATTTTTGGTGGTAATTATGCTTTGGGACAGAACTGGCTTCCTCCTGAATAAATATAAAAATACGAAGAATATTTTTGAGTTCATGTTATACGCCAGGCACTGTTGTTGTCACATTTCATGTAGTAACTTATTTATTCTTTATTTCACAGTGTTATTACATGGGGGCTGGAGATGTGGCTCAAGCAGTAACGCGCTCGCCTGGCATACAATTCCTATTTTTCTGATGAGGAAACTGTGGCACAGAGAAGTTAAGCAACTTGCTCAGTGTCACAGAGCTAGGAAGGATGAGAGCTGGGATTCACAGCCAGGCAGTCTGACTTCCAAGCTGTGTTCTTAACCACAGTGCTTGATGTGAACATCTGGCTTACTCCAGTTACAGCTGAATTTCCCTTCCTCCTGAGAGTTAGTTACTATTTCCTTTGGGAATCTGAAACTTTGCCCCAGATTTGATATTGCCAAGAGACCTCTCCCTCCAAATGCCTGCTTCTACTAAAGGTAACTCATTAAAAGGATCTCTTGCTATTTTATGATGTTTTAGCAGGAAAAACATCTTTATCCTAAACATTTGCAGTTTTGTTCATAAAAAGTCTGGCCTTTACATCACAAGGAACTGTTTTTTCAAAATGATTTTTAGGGTTTTTTTTATTATGTGATATTTGATAGGTATAATTCTACTCATGTTACATGTATGAATTATGATACCCAGGAACCTACTGTGGAGCCCAGGATATACCCTTTATCCGTGTGCTTCCTCCCAGTTCACCTCCTACCTCCACCTGAACCCTACAAATCTGCCCAATGCCTTTGTGAAAACAGTTTGTCACATGTTTTTTATTAAACAATGCAGTTTGTGTTTGAACTTTACAAAACTGATTTCATACTGTATATTGTCTTCTATAACTTATTTTTTTCACTGCCCTTTGCATTTCCCCGTCTCATGCATTTCTAAGTTGCTTACAGCTGGTAGCTGCAGTGTGTTACTTGTCACTGTTGTGTTGCATTCAGAGACGCTAGTGGGAGGATATGGCAGGTGTATGTGCTCATTCTTTTTTCCAACAGACAGCTGTTGAAGTAAACATTCCCATACTAACTCCTGAGCCTAGGAGTGACAGTATCTCCAGGGCATAAGCCCACAAATGAAATTGCTGAGTGTTTTATGTAAAGACACCACATTGTAAGTAATGACTTACTACTTTTTTTTTTTAATTTGTCTTTTTAGTTGTAGTTGGACACAATACCTTTATTTTATTTTTATTTTTATATGGTGCTGAGGATCGAACCCAGGGCCTTGCACATGGTAGGCAAGCGCTCTACCACTGAGCCACAACCCCAGCCTTATGATGACATATTACTCTTAATCTGAAAACACACAAAACAGCATGTGTGAACTGAGAAGCTCTGCATTTGGTCCTCCTTCCCAATGGCTGCGTTTCCACCTTGACAGCTCTGCCTTCAGAGTCACCTCTGCCCTCTTTTCAGGGTTTTCTTTTTCTCATGTAGGCAAACTCACATACATTCTTTAAATACATAATTTGCATGAATTATTACAACTCCATCAAGGCATCAGAATTACATTTTATGAAAGATCTAGGCTGGGCATTGTGGAATGCACCTGTAATCACAGCAATTGAGGAGGCTGAAGCAGGAGGATTACAAGGTCAAGGTCAGGCTCTGCAACTTAGAGAGGCCCTCAGCAACTTAGCAAGACTCTGTCTCAAAAATAAAAAGGGCTAGGGATGTGGCTCAGTGGCTAAGCATCCCTGAGTTCAATCCCAGGTACCAAAAAAAAAAAAAAAAAAAAATCTAGTTGTTCTACTGTTAAAGGGCCTCTCATAGGGTATATCCTCAAGATACCACAAAGTAGAAGTATGTACAAGGAACTTTTAGTATTTTGAGCAGGGACACTGGGGATCAAACCCAGGGTCTTGAGCATGCTTATAATCTATCACTGAGCCACCCACCCCCAGCCCCTCTACAGGGAATCATTTTACTCCTTCTTTACATCATCTTGCTAGCCTCTCTCTTTTTTTCCCCCACTCTCCCAACTCCCCTTCTTAAATCTTCTCTCCACTCTGGATTTTCAGGCTGGTTCTCTACCCCTCTCTGAAGTCTTTTCACTATTGTGCAAAGCAGTTTGGCCTTTCCTGGCCTCTGTAGTCAACGCCTTCTGAATTGACTTCCCTCTGAATATTTAAACCAATCAGCAGAAGCAAAGACAGGCACCCTCCAATAATAGAATCTACCCCCTCAGAAGACAGTTGTAGTTGTAAGTAGCAGTTTTTCCTGTATTTGGTTATTCCCATTCACTATGTAAACTTTGAGAGCCTACCAAATGTCAGGCACCATCTGGAGTGCTGTATAGATTATTGTTCAATGTGAGTTTGTATCACTGGGTTTGATCTCCAGAGTCCCTGCTCAGTGTCATCTTGTTTTTTGGGTTCATCCTTGAGCAGGAACACTATATTGAAAGCTCTCAATAAGCAATATTTCGTATGTTCTAGAGCACTAGAATCTTTATCACAGCATTTAAAGAAATATGGGAAAGGTTAAGCTAAGTAATTACATGTGTTGATTTACTTTAAATGTTTTTAGCTATTATAATAATAGAATACATATAATAATTCCAACTAATGAATCACCTGTAATATAGTTTGGGGTTAGAGTTTGCTTTTATACTCTATTTCTTCACTAATAGAATTTAATAATTTGTATGTTTCTTGAGGTACCAGTTCTCAAAAAGAACTGGCCCTCCATGTCTGTATCCATGGGTTCTCAATCTGTAGATTTGAGCAACCACTGTGAAAAATATGTGGGGGGAAAATCTATCTGTACTGAACATGGACAGGCTCTTTTCCTCGTCATTATTCCCTAAACAATACAATAGAACTATATATATCATTTAAATTGTATTTGATATCATAAATGATCTAGAGATGGTTTAAAGTGTACAGGAGGATGTGGATGGATTCTGTGTTAAGTCTCATGCCATTTTATATCAGGGACTTGAGCATCCACAGACTTTGAAATCCACAGGGGATCCTGAAATGAATCCTCCCACATACAGGAGGGATGACTGAAGTGTCACTCTTACCCAGGCAACCCTAGTAAGAGGAGTATTTTCTTTTATCTTTTACTTTTAAGAGAAAGCACTTGGTACAGGTCTAGTTTCATTCACTTGGTAAATATTTATTGTGGGAGGCACAGGCCGAGGCCCCAGGTGTACAGCAGGGCACAAAGCAAAAGCCCTTACATTGGGGTGCATATCCTGATGGGGAGATAGACATTCAGCCATAAATGCAGAAAAGGGTGCAAAGCTGTGACAGTTGCTAATGGGGAGGGGGCACTGGCTGACATCTGAATGGAGACCTGGAGGATTTGTTAAAGTTTCGTCCCAGGGTTTCATAAACTGACTTCCAGACCACTCACGTATAATCGAATCAATCCTTTATTGAAGCACACCAGTGGCAACTAACCGGAACATAAAGCTGTTCCCCTGATCAGCCCTGAACAATTGCAAGAGCACTCCTTATAAGCCTGAAAACCGCAAAAGGAACGTTTGGGGGTCCAGCCAATGCAAGCAAGCCAGGTTACAGAAGCGGGAGAGTGCAGTCAGACGCTTAACCAATCACAATTAGCCCAGTCACCCCAGTTACAGAAATAATGCCCCACTAGGTAGTTCCATGTTCTTAAAGGTTTCTATAGCAAAAGGAAAAGAACATCTTGCCCTGATCATGACCCTTCTACTTTGCATGGTTGTTTTACAAAATGGAGTCACAAAACAAAATGGAGTCACTTTGGTTTGACTATCACAGATTGAGCTGTGCAGCTACCAGGGAAGGCCTTCCCGAGCAGATGGAACAGTGAGCAGGAGGCTCAAGGTGGCCTGTGCTGGTGAAGATAATACCTTAGGCCAGGTGTGATGGCACACACTTGTAATCCCAGTAACTCAGGAGGCTGAGGCAGGAGGATTGCAAGTTCAAAGCCAGCCTCAGCAACTTAGTAAGGTGCTAAGCAACTTAGCAAGACCCCATCTCAAATAAAAAGAACTGGGGATGCAGCTCAGGGTTAAGCACCCCTGGTTTCAATCTCTGGTACCAAAAAAAAAAAAAAAAGAATACCTTAGTGTGAGTCTGACTCCATCCTTCTCCACACTTCTGTTTTTCAGGTATCCGAGATGTCTCTAAATGGAGCGAAAAAGCAAGGAAGCCTCTAGAAGCCCTGTATGGATATGACTACCTTGCCAAAACCTGTGAAAAGTGGGTGGATGGCATAGGACAGTTTAAACATCTACCAGATGGTAGGTTGCATGAACTGCTTAATGGCCGTCCTTATGAGAAGATGCTTGAGTTCTTCCTGGGTGTTCTGCATTCCTCAGCCAATGATGAATTTACCCACTATCCTTATACATAAATGTGTGAATAGAGAACACTAGATATTATACACAGTACAAGCTCTTGCATACTAAATCTGCTTTAAACGTGAGACAGTACTCTTGCGTAAAGATTCATAATGTTGAGCCTCTAATAGCAGACTGTTCTTTTTTCCTTTGTGTATATAATGACAAATGAATTCTCCAGAATCCTTGGTTTGGTTTTTATTTTCTAATTCCAGCCTAGGCAATTAGAAAACAAGTCGCGGTGTAGACAATATTTTCCCCCTTTTATCCATTTAAATGTGTCACCTCACTATACATCTCCTCTTCCTGCAACAAAAAAGGAGAAAATTTCTATCCAGCTTCAATCCCAGCAGTATTAGTATGGGAAGAAAATATTCAGTTTGGTTTGGTTTGATACTGGGGACTTAGCAAAGGGGAACTTTACCACTGAGCTATGTCCCCAAGCCTTTTTAATTTTTTTTTTTTTTTTTTTAATTTTGAGACAGGGTCCTGCTAAGTTGCTTAGGGACTTACTAAATTGCCAAGTCTGGCCTCGAACTTGCAATCCTCCTTCCTCAGCTTCTCAAGTTACTGGGGTTATAGGTATGTACCACCATGCCCAGCTGAGAGTATGTGGTTCTTTACTCATCTTCAGAACTAAGTTATATGACCTTAGCCATGAACAAAATGTTTCCCCCTTTTTTTGTTCCGAAAAATTAACAAGATTTCCATGAACAGTAAAAATTGAATCTTTAACTGAAATTCAGAGTTATTCTATTTTTATACCAATATGTGTTAGTCATCTTTCTGTAACTTAAATAAATACTGAGATAATCAACTTAATAAAAGAAAAGGGTTATTTTGACTCAAAGGTTTAGAGGTTTTGGTCCATGGTCACTGGCCCTTTTGCTTTTTGGCCTGTGGTGAAGCAGCACATCATAGTGGGAGCAGGTAGAATAGCTAAGTCATCCCAGGGCTGCAAAGTGGAGAAAAAAAGAAAAGAGGAATAAATGGTGTCCTACAATCCCCTTTGAGGGGATGCCCCAGTGACCTAAAGACCTCCCCCTAGACCCCACCTTTTAAAGGTTCCACAACCTACCAATAGTGCCACTCTGGGAAACAGGACTTCAATGCATGGGCCTCTGGGGGACATTTAAGACATTTAAGATCCAAGCTATTTGTGTTTGGAATGCCTGTTCTCTTTGTTGTTGTTGTTGTTTTTAATTGCTAAAAGAATAGAATGCTAAGATTTAATCTTTGAACACATTCAAATGCTTGTGATGGAAGGACAAATTTAATATATTAGACAGTCATTTACAGCATGAATCATCTGTTATATCAAAACTTTCACAATGAAAAGGACTTTTAGAAATGTTACATTTCTGGTTTAAGTTTGAAACAGCAAATACATGCCTTAAAATGATACTATCAAACACAGCATCCACCCATAGAAGCAGTCCCTTGAAAGATACTTCCCTCCACTGTTAAAACAAACAAAATTGCCATGAAACAATGGTCAGTTCTCCACTGAAGGGTTTACATTGTGAAATGTACAGTTTTATGCTTTATTGAAGAGGGCAATGAAAAGTTAGGAAGATCCAAATGCAGAGTTAAATGAGCAATTGAAAATAATAATAACTCCCTCATAAGATTGAGCAGTGTAGAAGTCATCCACAACAATACTGTGCATAACTTATTTCCCTTCTATGCTAATTAATTTGACTGGAGCTCTTGCTTATCACTGTACTCTCAGGTTTATGGGTACTAGGGATTAATTGTGCAGCTTTGGAGTCAGAAAGGCCAAGGTTTGAATTCTGGCTTTTCCACTGGACTTGCTGTTAAGGTGGATTTGGGCTGATGACTTCACTTGTCTAAGCTTCAGCTTCCTGTCTGTGAATTGTGCGTATGATTAGCTATCTCATAAAGTTGTTGTGGGGATTAACTGAGATAATTCATTTCACCTGTGGTATAGTACCACAAGTGGAGTGTTTCATGAAAGACTGTTATTATTGTTATTTTAAAAGCACTTAATTTACAAATAATTGTACAAAGTGAGTCAAAACATGTAACTACTGTAAAGCCTGAACAAATATGCAGTGGTTTAAATAGCCTTGAAACACAGTGAACACTCAATGACACTGGCATTCGTCATTGTCATTTGATTACACAGTTGGCAGGTTCATGTTGTCCCAGGGACAGGAGCAGGAAGCTTCAGAGACCAAGAGAAGTCTTTCCCCAGGCAACAGATCACTTTCTCAGTTGGTGGACAGCTACCTCCAACTGAAGAGGAGGGCAGTGGGTGGTGCCTGGGTGAGCAGAGAAGAAAGGAAGGACAAGGGAGGAGCTAGCTTTATGGATGCCCAGAACCTTCAATATGGCTCTCTTTTTGCCTCACAACAACCCAGGAAACTATGATTATTCCTATTTCAGGCTGAAGCTCAAAGTGGCTAAAGAGCCATCAATATTTCAGAGGCAGGCAGGGGCTGGGGTTGTGACTCAGCGATTGAGCGCTCTCCTCGCACGTGCAAGGCCCTAGGTTCGATCCTCAGCACCATATAAAAATCAATAGATAGAGGTATTATGTCCAACTACAACTAAAAAATAATAATAATTAAAAAAAAAAAAGATTTCAGAGTCAAGAGAAAGACAGGAACTGCAGCCCAGATTATCCAAATTGCCTCAGAAATGTTATGAATAGGAGCTAGATCCTCATGTTCTCTCAAGGTATGGTGGCCAGGGGTGTCACCAAGGCACAAGCATGAAGAGAAGCTTATTTCCTGCATACAGACCATAACTTCATTGTGAGGCCCACACGCCTGGAGACGTGACTTCGAGGGGAAGCTTTCGAGGTGTCAAGCACCTGCTCATGGCAGATAGGCCACCTCCTATGTAATATAAAGAATTGTGGGATTTCCTTTTGTTTGATTTTCCTTCTGTTTCATATGAATTATGAATTTTAATCAAGCAAAGCTTTTTGTTTGCTAGTAGAGCTTAAAACCAAACAATAACCAAAAAAATAGAAAAGGAAACCCCAAGAATATTAGACCTGTAGAGAACCCCAAATCTAAACCATTGTTTTCACAGAAAAACTGAAATCCAAAGAGGAGTATGTGTATTAGTCAGTTTTCTATTGCTATAACTAAATACCTCAGATAATTTACTTATAAGAGAAAGGGTTTGTTTGAGCTTACAGTTCTGAAGCTTCCAGTCCGTGATCGAGTGGCCCAGTTACTTTGGGTCTCTGATGAGGCAGCACATCATGGTGGGAGTCTGTGGCAGAGCAGAACTGCTTACCTCAGAAGTCAGGGAGCAAAAGGATCCCACAATACCCTTCAAAGGCTTGATCGCAGTGACCTAAAGTCTTCCCACAAGGCCCCACATCCTGAAGGTTCCACACTCCCTAGTGGCACTTCTCTGGTGACCAAGCCATTAATACATGGGTCCATTCAAGATCCAAACTGTAGCAGGAAGCCTCTGTGCATTCTTTCTTTCTCAACATGCAGAATGATCATGCTTCAGTTCTTCCTCTTTACGCTTCGGTAGATTCCTCATGCTCTTTGTCTTTCAGGTAACATCTGTCGGCACTTGCTGCCCCTGGTTCAGTGTCCCACCCTAATTGTGCATGGAGAGAAGGATCCTCTGGTCCCACGTTTTCATGCTGACTTCATACATGAGCAGGTGAAAGGGTCACGGTGAGTTCAGGCACCGCGTCAGCACCCGTGCCTACAAAGTCTCAGTGAATGAGAGAAGCCACAGGAAGGAAAAGAAGCAGGGGAAGGTGGAGTTTTAGGTGTTCACTAGGACATAGAGGAAGTGAAGAATAAAAGTAGAAGTTAGATTAAGATTATGTTTTGGGGAGCTGGGGTTGTGGCTCAGTGATAGAGCACATGTGAGGCACCGGGTTCAGTCCTCAGCACCACATAAAAAATAAATAAAATAAAGGAGTTGTGTCCATCTGGAACTAAACACTCTCTCTCTCTCTCTCTCTCTCTCTCTCTCTCTCTCTCTCTCTATATATATATATATATATATATATATATATATATATATATGAGATTATGTTTTGGTGAATGTAAAGATTTAATAGAAAAGTTTATACATTGATTTAATAGGCAATAAGGCATTTTCAAACTAGACTTTTATAATATTTTAATACTTTGTCATGGTTGTGGTACAAAATTCAAACAGAAAATATTTTCTTATTAATCCTAAAAGTTTTCTATATAATCTATCTTTGTTTTATTTTAATATTATATATAGTGTATAATGTGATGCTTACATATAGGCATTATTTTTAAATTTAAAAATTGAATTTTACGTATAAAATCTAATTATATGCCATGACAATCATGGAAAAAATATCCATTTTACAGATGGGAAACCAAGGCTGAACAATATTAAGCCATCTTTCAAGGTGGCAAAGATCCTCGAGTTTCTCCTCCTGATATAGTGCTTTTCCAGCATAGCAGAGGTGGTTTTCACAAATGTACTCTTTCTATGATGGTAAAATGCTGAGAATAATATACTGAGTGGCCTGGTTAATTGTTTTCTAACTTCAGCTTCAGAAATGACAGGTATTTTTCACACTGACACCTATAGTAAATGCAGTGTGTCCCCTTAAAAAGCCAGGTTCAATAAAAGTAAAAGCAAAATAGTTTAGTTTAGTAATTCTATTCCAGACCCATCTCCTAGCAACAGAATATATCAATATGGGAGAGAATACACCCTTACCATGCATTTATTAGCTGCTTCAGTAGACTTGTGGAAGATCATTTTCTTACAGCACTATTCTTTGGAATCAATGTGCTAAAGGTAAATGTTATTAACAATTATTATCTAAAACTGGCCTGTATTTTCTACTTTCTCCACTAAAAAGAGCACTTTATATTGGTCATGAACTTACCTAGACTACAACTGGTTATTTAGGAGCCCACAAAAAGAAGATGCATTTCTTGAGTACCAAAATCCTACTGTGATTCTGTGCTCCAGAATCTGACAATAGGGAAGCAGTGTAGCATTGCAAGCTTCTGGTAAACCTGATTTTTCCCTGCCTTGCCAGGTGCATGTTTAGTTACACTTGACGGCATAGCCTATGCCTTCACAGATTTTTACCAAGGAATACATATTGTATGTGACATAAACACCAAGCTGCCTTCCCTTCTCGGGAGAGGCCTGCTTCCAGCTTATGTTTATTTGTCTCCTCCTCTTTTGCTTTTCTCTTTTTGTGAGAGAGGAATCATAAAGTCGTGTGGAAGTAAAGAGGCCTTACAGAGAATTCAAATTTATGGTTTTAAATGTTTGTTTTTAGGCAGCTGAATCCCTCCCCCTAACAAACTCTTATGCAAAGGCCAATATGCAAAACACAGTGAGAGCTGCTCTGATCACAGCAGCAGTGGGCAACCCTGCCCTTCATGTTCTGTACCGGGCCCAGCCCCTGGATACCCCCTGTATGTCCAGAGCTCCCTCCTAGATAGGAAAGTGCTGACACTGCTTACCATGTGTCTGGTCCACAGGCCTCTATGTGACAACCTCCTGTTACCAAGCATGGCATTACCTGTGAGGCCACCCTCGGTTCACTTTCAGAGATTCTTGTTGAGCAGAGGTTGACACCCATCAAACTCTAGGGTCAGGGTTTATAGCCCCTGGGAAGCAGCAGGGCTGGGCCTACTCAGAAGAGGATGTGACTACACAGCTAGGTTAAGCCAAGTGTGTATTCAGGATGTATATCAGCTAGGGCTGCCATGAAAAAGTGACAGAGATTTATAGATGGTCCCTGGCTTACCCATGGTTCAGCTTAGGTTTTCAACTTTACAATACATTCTGTTTTCACTTACATTCATTTACATGAGATGTTCAACACTTTATTATAAAACAGACTTGGTGTTAGATGATTTTGACCAACTGTAGGCTAATGTAATTATACTAAACATATTTAAGGTAGGCTAGCCTAAGCTATGATATAGGGTAGGATAGATAGGAGAAATATATTAAATGGATTCTTTTTTTAAAGAGAGAGAGAGAGTTTTTTTAATATTTATTTTTCAGTTTTCGGTGGACACAACATCTTTTTTTAATTTTTTGTGGTGCTGAGAATCGAACCCAGTGCCCTGTGCATGCCAGGCGAGCTCATTACCGCTTGAGCCACATCCTCAGCTCCTTAAATGGATTTTTTGATTTATAATATTTTCTTTGCATGTGTTTTTTAATCCATTGATGACACCTCTCATTTACATCCAGCTGCCATGGAAAGAAAGCTTTCACTACAGTCAGAAGGCCCCAGCCAGATTCCTGGAGTCCCAACAGATTTGGAAAGACTTTGTCCTCCATAAGCCATGTAAAAGCATCAATCCAGCCGACCTAGTAGCAGTGGGCCACTTCAAGCTGCAGCATTGCCCAAAAAACAGCCTCTGAAGCAGTTCCCTTTCTTCCTAATACTTGAGACATGATTGCATTTGAGCAAAGGAACTTCTTAGTGAGATGTTCACCTATCATTCCCAAATGCCTCGTTGAATAAAGTTGGCCTTGCCCAATCCCAGCTTTACCAGCTGAAAGGAGCTTGCAGCCACCTGACATTACCTTTTTTTTAGGGCATTCTAGAAGGAGCTGAATAAAAATAGAAAGGTTTTGTTTTTGAGTTAAAAGGAGCTGTTATGGGCAACCAGGTTTGCATGACCTTGGAAGGAGTAGTGTAGTGACAAGGCCTCCCTACAGCCATCTTGCTGTCTACTTTCATAATGGAAAAGATCCTCTTTCAAAGAATCAGCAATTCCTTTGTTTTCTAATGAAAGTAGAAGTGTTCACATTGTTCCTGGCAATTTTATAGGTTTGTAAACAACTAAAAGTTCTATCACACTTCATCCAAAGCAAAGACACCCAGCAGACATTTCTTATAGCCTTGTCACTATCTATAGTTCTCACAGTTCAATATGGAAACCAAAAGAGCTGAGAGTGGGAAGGAAAGCTAACATGGTAAGGCTAGTGTCACACCCATGCCAGCGTCACCCAGGACTATATTAAGCAGAGATAAGGTGACCTCTGGACTCACCCTGTCAGGTTAGACAGCTTCTAATTCCCCAAAAGATCTAGAATTATGTCTCTCTTTCTAAAGGTTCCAAATATGATGTATAACCTGCCCTAGTGAATAGGAATTTATGCCCACCCACTGAAGCCCCTTCATTTCCAACTCAGCCATGTGTTTAGTGGTGGAGTATTTCATACCAGTTTCCTGGAGAATGTGATTATTTGAAAATCACTGTCCAGGGGACATGTAATTAGATCCTTTTGTTATCTGGGTAAGAGTAAGGTTAGGGGTACAATTGTTCCATGCCCTTGACAGCCAATATTTACACCTTTGTGTTGTAATCCTCTTCCCAAAGAGGAACAGAAGACAGGTTTCCTGTAGAGCAAATTTTGTGTCCTTTGTAAAGGAGGGAGGTATACTAAGAACCTCAAAATAGTTCCCAAAAGGTATTAAGGGTAAAAATAATTTTTTTATATTTTCATTTTTTTGTTCATCCATCCATCCATGTATCCATTCACTCACCTATCCACTCACCCATCCATCTATCCATCTATCCATCCACCTGCCCACCCATCTGGTATCCAGAGCAGGTCTCCCATGTTTATTAGTGAAGAGGACCCAGTTTTTATTTCCCCAAGAACTAGAGCATTAGTAGAAAGACTGCACAGCTGGTATCTCTTTCCTTCCTTATAGGAATGAACAAATTGTAAAAACAGGGTAGCCATGTGACTGTTGGACAGTTACTGAAGAGGACTTCAAGTTTGGCCATTTGGGGCTCTGCCTCAGAATACACATCAGGGGATGTATTTTGGCCTAAACTACCTTTTTATTGCCTTTCAACATCCTTGGCAACTGGTTCTTTCCTTCTCCTAAAAACAGAGGCTTTGAGCATCCCCTGAAAGCCGCATTTCTTGTGTAGGGCAACTGGATCCTCTCTTTGGGGTTGTTGTGGGGGCCGATTCTTTTCTGAACAGCATTAAAATTGAATTTAGAGTGTTCTAGTGATTAATAGCATTATTAGCCTTCCAAGAACTTTCAAAAGATGTCAACATTCTACCTTTCTAGTTGGTTGTCTTAGGCTCCCTTGGCTGAGTTGCAAGAGAGCCAACATCTTTTTTTTTTTTAATAATTATTTTTTTTTTAGTTTTCGGCGGATACATCATCTTTGTTTGTATGTGGTGCTGAGGATCAAACCCGGGCCGCACGCATGCCAGGCGAGCGCGCTACCACTTGAGCCACATCCCCAGCCCGAGAGCCAACATCTTCCAGGGACAATTCCCTTCCCCACCCATCCTCCCTAGTGCCCACTGAGAGTTCTTAGCCCCCTGGTGCTGAACGATTGGAGCTCTAAATAGTGTGGTAACTGGAGTTTTGCTCGCTGTGAATTCCTTTTAAAATCCAGTTGTCATTGTAGACAAAATGTCTTGAACTTGTGCTTATATCCTAGAAGCTTTGTTTAAAATATTTATGATTAGCTACTTTGGTAGCTAGTGTACTCAGAAAATTGTCTTTTTTCAAGAAATTGCAAATCAGTCTCCTTTCAACAAAATCCTATTGAAAGGAAGAAGCATTACAAGGACAGTGGGTGGCTACCAAGACGGGGTGTGACAGCTGCTCAAGTGGCTCTGAATGCAGGGCTGCAGACTTGGGCCCTGCTGTCCTGGCCGTCCTAAGGAATTTTGCCATTTGTCTGGTAACTGTATTCAGGCTTATTTGCTCAGTACTCCAAAACTGACAGGATGACTTGGAACCTTGAAAGGCAGCTGTGAATTCTGATTTGTTTTTCCAGCTACATGGATACCCTAAGATACACCCACCCAGACCCCATGGTTTCTGGACATCTCCTTTAAAAAAAAAAAAAAAAAAAAAAAACTTTAAAAAATATCTTTACAACCTTCTCTCTTAAAATCAACTTTATTAAAGTGGAATTTGATTGATTGATTGATTAGTGCTGGGGATCAAACCCAGGGTTTCATGCATGGTAGGCAAGTATTCTACCACTGAGCTACATCCCAGCCCAGCTGGATTTTTTGAGTAACCACTGTGTCACCTTCACCATCATGTTTTCCAGTCATACTATTTATTTCCTGATGTCTTTCCAAATACCATGGGTTTCTGTCACTATTAAGTAATTACAGTTAACCTTCATAGTGGTCAGAACCTGGGGGGGGGGGGTTCACCCTATGTCCATATTCATGGAAAGTGTCTACTCTTACTTTACACCTCCCCAGTAGCAGTCAGAGAAAAATATACAGCAGTAGTGAAATATGTTTTCCTGAAATGTTGGGATGAAGGGACTTTTAAATAGTGTACCATTAATCAGAAACTTTTTTTTTTTAAGGTTACATCTTATGCCAGAAGGCAAACACAACCTGCATTTACGTTTTGCTAATGAATTCAACAAGTTAGCAGAAGACTTCTTACAATGAAAACACCCCTCAGAACTTTTGTGTCTTGGTGGTTCCTTAGCATGGGGCTTGAACATGTCACTGCCTGTTAACATAATGTCCTGAAGCTTGGAAACTCCCTGCTTTATATCACAGCTCAGTTCACCTGTCTTCCCAGGCTCTCTACCCACCCAACAATGTGATTGTAAGCAAACAGGAATGACTATGGACAGCAGCTTCTAGCTTTAATAATTATAAAGATGAAATCTTATTTTTAAACATTAACTTGTGAGTTTCTATCATTGTCAAGTAAATTCCTGACATAATTTATTTTCAAATAAACTTTAAGGGGAAGTTTTGTAGTGTTCATATCTGCTATTTTATGATATCTTGAATTTATGGCATACAATTTATTTAAGAAATAAAGGTGTATTTGTCTTTATCACACTGTCCAAAAAGAACAAAAACAAGAAAATCCTTACCTAAGACCTCTATTCTAGAGATTCACTAGGAATTGGAACCGTACCAAAAAAGGGAAGGTTTGCCTCATCCCCACACTGCACTCCTTGATCACTTTTGCAAGCTTCATTTATTTTGACATTCTGGGCCGGTGAAGATGAAAAAACACGTGTTTTCATCTCTACCAAAATATAAGAAATGCTATTAATTAAGAGCAGTGAATCAAATCTTACCTTACTGATAAGAGTAAACTCTCAAACTTTGTATCTCAGAAAATTTAGGGGAAAAATAAATTATCTAAAGGGAAAATAAATGTCACAGGTTTTATACACATGCTTTTTTATTAGTATAGATATCTTAACAGACAATACTGTCATTTTTAGAGGAGATCCACATTATCACATCAACAGTGAATTTCTGACAGAGGCAAAACTGAGCACCATAGTATACCAATAGACCATGCTGGAGGACAACAGTAGTTCACTAAGGATGCACAATTTATTTAAGAAGTTCTTAAGCCTCGTCCTCGCCCTCCTCCTCCTCGAACTCCCCCTGTTCGTCAGCAGTGGCGTCCTGGTACTGCTGGTACTCGGACACCAGGTCGTTCATGTTGCTCTCGGCCTCGGTGAACTCCATCTCGTCCATGCCCTCGCCCGTGTACCAGTGCAGGAAGGCCTTGCGCCGGAACATGGCGGTGAACTGCTCCGAGATGCGCTTGAACAGCTCCTGGATGGCCGTGCTGTTGCCGATGAAGGTGGCGGACATCTTGAGGCCCCGCGGTGGGATGTCGCACACGGCCGTCTTCACGTTGTTGGGGATCCACTCCACGAAGTAGCTGCTGTTCTTGTTCTGCACGTTGAGCATCTGCTCGTCCACCTCCTTCATGGACATGCGGCCTCGGAAGATGGCAGCCACGGTCAGGTAGCGGCCGTGGCGCGGGTCACAGGCGGCCATCATGTTCTTGGAGTCGAACATCTGCTGGGTGAGCTCGGGCACCGTCAGGGCGCGGTACTGCTGGCTGCCCCTGCTGGTCAGGGGCGCGAAACCCGGCATGAAGAAGTGCAGGCGGGGGAAGGGCACCATGTTCACTGCCAGCTTGCGCAGGTCTGCATTCAGCTGGCCAGGGAAGCGCAGGCACGTGGTGACCCCGCTCATGGTGGCTGACACCAGGTGGTTGAGGTCTCCATATGTGGGCGTGGTCAGCTTCAGGGTGCGGAAGCAGATGTCATACAGGGCCTCGTTGTCAATGGAATAGGTTTCATCTGTGTTCTCCACCAGCTGGTGGACAGAGAGGGTGGCGTTGTAGGGCTCCACCACCGTGTCTGACACTTTGGGCGAGGGCATGACGCTGAAGGTGTTCATGATGCGGTCTGGGTACTCCTCTCGGATCTTGCTGATGAGCAGGGTGCCCATGCCTGAGCCGGTGCCTCCCCCCAGAGAGTGGGTCAGCTGGAAGCCCTGGAGACAGTCACAGCTTTCTGACTCCTTCCTGACCACGTCCAGGACCGAGTCCACCAGCTCGGCTCCCTCTGTGTAGTGGCCCTTTGCCCAGTTATTTCCTGCACCGCTCTGGCCTGCCAGAGGAAAAGAAAATATTAGCCCAGACCCATAAGGAATTCTGGATTCCTTATGTGGTAGAAAAGGTAGAACTAGTCTTAGATAACTTTTAGATAGTCTTTTAGATTTGCTTTTGTTACCTTATTTTTTTAAATTATTTTTTTCAGTTGTTGATGGACCTTTATTTTATTCATTTATTTATATGTGGCACTGAGAATTTAACTCATGTGAGGCAAGCACTCTACCACTGAGTCACGACCTCAGCCCTGTTACCTTACTTTTTGTTAAGGAAAAAAGTTCAGTTATCAGTGACCTTCAAAAACCCTAGCATTCATACTAAGGTAAAAAAGCAAGTTGAAGACATATTCAACAAAACCACGTGCTTGTAATATTAAGAACAGACCTTCTGTAAACACTCTAATTAGGTGCAATTAAGCAGGCAAGGGGAAGGCAGGATGGGATCAGAGAAGAGGGGCTCTAAGCAGCTGTCTACACCTTGGTCATAAGCTGTGCTACTGGCCTTTGGCTCCTTGAAGTGGTTACTTGTGGTCACCTTTGAAATTACCTGTAGCCCACAAGCCCTGTTTGAAGCTCTTCTTGCTCTTTGTTCTTTCCTTTTGGAGGCTGCTCTGTAATGGAGGCCACTGCAGTCTCTGCAGGCTGACATTCATCTCTGAGCTGTCCACAGAGGGACCAGAGACACCACCTCCCCTAGACTGAATCGGGTTAGGCCAGGAGTGGGGCTATCTGTGGACACACTCTCCCCTCAGCACTTAACTCTGAGGACAGTAAAGTGTGTGGCTATTAGGAAGAAGGTGAGTCACTTGGCCAGCTCCCATGGACCATGAGGACATACCGAACACAAAGTTGTCTGGCCTGAAGATCTGGCCGAATGGTCCCGACCTCACTGAGTCCATGGTGCCAGGCTCCAGGTCCACCAGGATGGCCCGAGGTACATACTTGTTGCCTGTGGGAACAAGAGCTTAGACCTGGGCTTGACAACCAAGTCGTGGGCAAGACTGTGCTATATGAGCTCTCACAGCACAATTCATTACAGAAAATTCCAGCATTTGACACAAAGGGAGGAAAAAGAAAAAGGAGATGCTGAACATGCTTAGTCATGCCAAACATGCAGGAGTCTTAAGGAACCAGTAAGCTCGTTCTTTCTTTTTCTTTTTTTGCAATTTGTATTTTTCAATGAATATGCAAGAAGCATTTGTCATTCATATGCTCCTAGGACATTTCCTCTACCCACATGTGGAAAGCAAGGTTCACATTCAAATACTCACCAGCAGCTTCATTGTAGTACACGTTGATTCTCTCCAGCTGCAGGTCACTGTCCCCATGGTAACTGCCAGTGGGGTCGATGCCATGCTCATCACTGATGACCTCCCAAAACTAAAATGAGAAAAAAAAAAAAAAAATCGCATTTTGGCATAGAATTCTGTCACCAAGGCTGACTTGGAACAGCAGCAATCAGGGTCCTACAGCCCCTATTTCCTGCAGCAGCTGCTGCAGAGGGGCTTGGAAATCCGCAGAGTATCAGCCATAATATGGCTGCAGACTGAAAAGCTGGTAGAGAAACTGGAGGAAAGTGCACAGTAAATCTCCTTCTATGAAGAAGTGGACTCAGGGGGACTCTTGTCATTTCAGGTAGGGCTGAATGTCACTGCATCCTGGCTGATGGATGAATCTTTAGATAAGTGCTTGTAGGACAGTGAAACAGGTGGCCCCGCCCCCATCCCCTGCTCCACAGCTGCCTCCAGGGATCCTTGACTCCTGGCACAAACCCCACGCAGCTTACAACAGGGTAGTTTTATGCCACTGACCTACATATTGGCCTCTGTGCACTGACCCTGGCAGGGAATAGGCAAGCAACGGTAGGTAAGATCCTGTCAAGGTGCCAGGCAGCAATGGAAGACACTTGCCATCATGACGACTTACAGTCCATTGTGAATTTGTAGCAGAAAAGGGGGCGGACGGAGGTTGGGGTGGGCAATATGGCGGTTTTGAAAGAGACCACGTCCTTGTAAGGGCGCCCGCCCACAACTATGCACCATGCCCGCTGCTGCCTCCCCACTGCGGTCGGGCATTACAGCCCCCACCCATGTAGTCACCTGCCACCCAGCAGACGAGAAAAACCATCACGTTATATGTCATCACGTCTAGACAGTACCCGTGTTGAGACTTTATCTAACACGCTTCTACATGACAGCCAAAGAAAAGCTTCTCTAACATCTGTCAGTTCAATGACATTGCATTTTTTTCATTCAAACGACAAAAATATACAAATTATATTTCACACGAGCCTAAGGATGGGTACATATTACTGTAGCCCCGATTCAAATTTCAGAAATTAATTCACCCAGAGGAATGCCAACTGTACCCTGCAAAAGGATTGTATCCCAAGAAAATTTAAAGGGTCCTGATTAAGGGCACACGCAGCTGCGTAGCATCGCGGCAGGTTTAGGTCTTCCACAGGCCCCACCCAGAAGCCTCGGGGTGGAATGCAGCCCAGGGCTTCCTCACGCTCACCCAGCCCCCGTCCCAGCCTCCGACCCGCACCCTAGGGGTCTCAGGCCCTGGTCCGCGACTCCTCCCGGCCCCCTCCCCAGCAGCACACCCACCTTGGCGCCGATTTGGTTGCCGCATTGGCCAGCCTGGATGTGCACGATCTCACGCATGGTGCCGGCGGCGGAGCGGGTGGTGGCGCTGGCCCTCGGAGCTGTTCGCTCGCGGTAAATCGGAGGGCTACGGACAGCGCTGAGACCGCCGCCAGCCCCCAGCTAGGACTTTTATATCCCGAGACCCGCCCGGCCCACAGTGACGTAATTAGGGGCGGGGATTTGGGGGGCGGCGCGGTAGGGACTGCGGCACCGCGAGAGGGAGCTGGGGCGCGGTGCGAGGTGCGGGGGCGCTCGGGCGCGGCACTGCGGCCGCAGGGTCCAGGGAGGGCTCCCAGCCTTGGCAACTCGCGGCCAAGGGCGGTGCCCAGACCTCCGGCCCGGTCTGCCGGCGCCGCCTCACCATCCAGGGGCGTAGCTGCACCCCTGGGTGGGTCCTTAGTCTCGTCCCGTCCCCCTCCCACCCTGCCCACCCTGAGCCCCGAGGGGGGCTGGAGATCTGGGTCCCGAAACCAGAGGAGGAGCTGCTTCCAAACACCGTCCTCGCCTCTCAGGGGCGAAGAACATTTGGGGTTCCCTTTTGGAATAGGGATCCCAGAGTTGAAGACGCTTTTTCAGTGGGGTCTCCAGCTCTTCGTCAAGGGCTTCTGCATCCTGGGCAGGGTTCTGGACGCCAAGCTGTATTCTCTTTCTATTCTGGGTGGGAATCTTGGCTGATATAAACGCCCCGAGGGGCGCAGGGCGGGGAGGAGGGTGGGGGGTGATGGGACTAGGGCTGAGTGGGTGACAGGCAGCTGTCTTCAAGGACAGCAAGGTGGGTAGGTTTTCACCTCTATAAGGAAGGCGGTGGGGAGGGGCTAGGAAAAGTGCTTACTGCTGGATTTATCACATGTCTGCTTTGGGCTCTTGGGTCCCTGTAAAGGCCTCTTAAATATGGAAAATCCCAGAGTGTGTGTGTGTGTGTGTGTGTGTGTGTGTGTGTGTGTCAGAGAGAGGAGAAAGGAGGAATATAATGGCCGCGTTGTAATATAATGTCCTCACATACTTTATTTTTTAAATTTTTTTTAAATATTTATTTTTCAGTTTTCAGTAGACCCAACATCTTCATTTTATTTTTTTATGTGGTGCTGAGGATCGAACCCAGTGCCCCGCGCACACCAGGCGAGCTCGTTACCACTTGAGCCACACATCCAGCCCTGTCCTCACATACTTTAGATCTTTCAATCCTCAGGGAACCTTACAGACCTGTGAGTTCATTAGCCATTAGAGACATGTGGCTGTTGAGTGCTTGAAAGTAAGGCCTCTGAATTGAGATGTGCTGTAAATCTAAAATACATACCGGCTTTCATGGGATTAGTAGTTAAAACAGTGTAACATACTTCATTACTGACTTTTAAATACACTAAATATTGATTAGAAATCAAAACGATGATTTGGGGGTATACTGTGTGACATAAAATATTTTAAATTAAGTTCACTCATTTCTTTTAACTTGTGAAAACTAGAAAAAGTTGATGGCTCATATTCATGGGTATTTCTATTAACCAGCACTATTCTAGAATAAGCATTATTACTTTCCCAACTTCACAGATCAGAAGGCAAGGCTGAAAGACCTGACCGGCCACAAAGCCAGTAAGTGAATGAGTCTACATTCTTTCCACTCACTTGGCAACAGCCCAGGTGAGTTTCAAAGGTTTGGGCAGGATGAGGTCAGCACCAACCCTAATTAGTCTCCAAGATGATGGTTAACAGGGGCAGGTGAACAGGAGCCTCCACCTTTTCCTCTCTAGAGCCAGTTTCTCCAAATACAAAATGATGATAATTACAGGTGCCCTGGAGCCAGCATTGTGAGCAGGAAATGAGAAGCTATATATGAAAGGGGGTCGAGTTTATGGGGCAAAAATGCCTCCATAAAGCCCAAGGTGAGGCTGTCATTATAAATATGAATCCTACTTGCTATATCCATAGTTGCTCCTTATTAGAGGTGGAAGTGAAAAGCCAGTCATCCATGAGTAGACTCTTGGCCTTAAGTTGTCTTCATTAGCCCAGCTTTAGGAAGTCAGACCTCTGGGATCCCCCCAGATACGAGCAGGTGCCTGGTGCCTTCTCTCAGGTGGGCATGGATGTCCTAGACTCCTCCTCTCTCCCCTCCACAAGCTGCTGGGCCCCTCCTTGACAGCTGTCTCATTGGTGCTATTCTCAGTGTTCTAGGACTTGGCCTCTACCTTCTTCCACTCCTGCCTCCAATTCCACACCATAGCCCTTCACCATCAGCTAGGGGCTTCCAGAACCTCCCCAGAAATGGCCCTGCTCCTGGTGACTATCGCAGATTACACAGTTGCACAAAGATATTCTGGAGATAATTGCTTGTTGGACTTTGTTGTTTGATTCAAGGTGGAACTTAAGGCCAACAGAAGCAGAGAATGAGGCAGGGAGTGATGTTACTTACGGGGGTCATGGGCTCTGCTAACAGGTGGGCATTTGATCACCTACCATGGAGTACTTGATCACCCCATGGAGTGAACACACTCTGATGCCATTCCTGGCTAAGCCATTCAACAGGTCACTTCACCTCTCTGAGCCTGTATTGCCATATCTGGAAAATGGAAATCTGTGATTGCTACATTGTGTGGCTATGAGGCACTGTATGGGCTCTGAGCATTGAGTGACAGACAGACAGTAAACAGACAATGATGACATGGATTAGGGCAGGCCTAGCACCTGAGGACTGTCTGCTTTGTGGATGGCTGGCAGTGAGCGTTCTTCCCAAATATGCCTGCTCCTGCCACCCAGCCTACGCCTCTTCATGCTAGCTCTTTGTCCTCCTCCTTCCCAGCACCGCCCCTGATGTGTATTAGTATATAATCAGAGAAACACACATGCAGATGTTCAAATAATGCCTGCCCTGCCCAAGGTGACTCATTTGAGGGCTGTGAGTTCCTGCTTTCCTCTCCAGTGTAAATACCCCAACCCACCACGCTGCCACAAAGCAACACTTTTTGTACAGCACTGAGCAGATAATAACAGGAGGAAATAGAGCCAACTAGTTCTCTTCTTCCCTATAATAGACATCTGAAGAGTGTTGGGGGAAAATAATTGGTTTTATCTCACTCTCTCCCTTTATCTATTTGTCTTGGTGTCTAAAAAGGAGCAGGTCTGAATTCACAGTAGCTAAACCATGGAACCAACCTAGATGCTCACCAATAGACGAATGGATAAAGAAACTGTGGTATATATACACAATGGAATATTACTCAGCATTAAAAGAAAAGAAAATCATGGCATTTGTGGGTTTAATGGATGGAGCTGGAGAATATTAAGCTAATGAAAGTAAGCCAATCCCCAAAAACTAAAGGTCGAATGTTTTCTCTGATTAGTGGATGCTGATCTATGATGTGGGGGGCATGGGAAGAATAGAGAAACTTTGGATTGAGCAAAAGGGAAGGTAGGGAGAGGTTGAGGGTAGGAAAGATGGTGGAATGAGATGGACATCATTACCCTAGGTACATGTATGATTGTACGAATGGTGCATCTCTATACCGTGTTCAGCCAGAGAATTGAAATGTTGTGCTTCATTTGTGTATGATGAACTTAAATGGATTCTGCTGTCATGTACAACTAAGTAGGACAAATAAAAATAATAAAAAAAAATAAATCCAGAGACCACTTAAAAAAAAAAAAGAAAAAGAGCAGCTCTGCTGGCAATTGAGCAAGTGATAGAAAGGGACACTGATATCCTCCAGCTACAGGTCATTTCCTGCTTTAGACCTGAGATCACCAGCAGTGTTTTAGCTCCATCACTCTTACACCGAAGGCACTGTGATGACAAAATTCAGACTAGAGAATGCATTCTCAGTGGAAGACACACCCACACATGTCTTTTATGGAAGGACTTGGGATCTTACCCTTCTCTCTGCCTGCCCTTCATCTCCACCTGCCTTCAAAGGGCTCCAACAGGAAGGATTCTGGTGAGAATGCTCTAGTGAAAAGTGCCCTGTGAACACATAGCATGTTAAGGGTGAGGATTACTGTTGATTGATGCCCTATTTATAGGTGACACACATAATGTAGCTAAAATATATCTAGTCAGTCTAATGAGCAGGGCCTTGAGATTTTGAAAACTTTAGTTTCCTCTACAGAATAATGAAAACCTAAGAACCATACTGACAATAAGATTATTTCCATTTTTATGAAACAAACTCACATCCTATCTGTTGGACCCCTTAGAGAAGGCCCAGAGAACTGGTCACCCCCAATTTCTCTTGCCCTTAAACCCATACAATGAAGCCCCACCTACTACTGCTTAATAAAAAGCATCTGTGAAAATGGAGGAATGTCTTTAAAAGCATTTAAAAAGCTTCCTTTTAAAAATATAGTATAGGGCTGGGGATGTGGCTCAAGCAGTAGCGCGCTCGCCTGGCATGTGTGCAGCCCGGGTTCGATCCTCAGCACCACATACAAACAAAGATGTTGTGTCCGCCGATAACTAGAAAATAAATATTGAAATTCTCTCTCTCTCCCTCTCTCTTTAAAAAAAAATAAAATAAAATAAAAATATAGTATAAACCTGAACCTCAATTTACATTACTTTTAGAATGTCAACTTCACCTAAGTTTGTAAATTTTTGCATCAGATGACAATAATAATTTAGAGTGAATAGATAGTAATGTTTTTAAGCCACCTTTTTTTATGCCAGGGAGGGAACCCAGGGCTTTGTGCATGCTAGGCAAATGATCTACCACCAAGCTATACCTCCAGCACCCTGAACATCCATTTTTAATACAGATACCAGTCTGGGCCTTTCAAAATTGAAGATGCGACTCCTGGTTGGATATCAAATTCTCTTTAAGCTTTACCCCTCAAAAATGTAATTGTGGGGGCTGGGGTTGTAGCTCAGTGGTAAAGCATTCACGTAGCACATGCAAGGCCCTGAGTTGGAGCCTCAGCATCACATAAAAAATAAATAAACAAACAAAATAAAGATATTTAAAAGAAAAGAAGAAGAAGTAAGGCCTAGTGGGAAGAAGTTAGGTCATTGGAGCATGTCCTGGATGTGGATAGTGAAATCCTAGCCCCTCTTCTTCTTTCACTTCCTGGAGAACTTTGAAGTGCTTCTTTCACCCTATTAGTCTCTCATAATGTACCATGCCACCACAGGTCCCAAAACAAAAAGCAAAAAAACCAATGGACTGAAACCTCCAAAACTGTGAGCCAAAACAAGCCTTTCCTCCTTATAAGTTGTTTATCCCAGGCATTTTGTTACAGCAATAGAAAGCTAACACAATCACTTTCTCTGTGATGCTCTCATTAGGTAAAAATGCTCCCTCCTCCCTGTACTATCGCACACTCCCTCCCTATTATCCTCAGCCCTGGTGCATGAGGTTGTTCACGACGAGGAGGTATTACAGTAGAAATGAACAAGCAGCAGACTCCTAAGTGGGGAGTCTAGGCTCCGTTTGAATCTTCTCCACTCGCCAAACCCTAAACCTCTGCAGGTCAATGGGTACCTCCCTGCCCATGGATTTGGCCTGTTCTTTGAAGTTCCAGGACCCTCTGTGGAGCTCGTTCCTGTACTTTCCAACTGTCTGGTCCCTCCTTGCCTGCTCTCTGAATACAGGCTTTTTCCACATTTCCCCAAGATCTGGGTTGCCAAGGAATCTGGGTGGGGCCAGCCCTGCTGCCCTCCATCAGGCCAAGCCAGTGCCAAGAGTGCTGGTCATTTCTCCAGAAGCTCCAGAGCCCAAGATCCGCTCTGTTTCACTTTCAAAGCAAATGGCATTTATGGAAAGGTTGACATCAACATTTTCCTCCCTGTGGCAAGGAAGCAAGTTAGACTGTGTAGAGCCTAATAATTCTACCTTCTGCTGAGAGTGCGCAGGGGCAAGGTTTGCAGCAATAGGTGCAGGCAGGAAGGGGCGGGGGTGGGGGGTGGGCTGTAGACCCCCAGAGGGCCCTGGCCCAGTGACTGCTGCCTTGATTGTTCTTCCTTAAGGGTCTTCCCAACTAATCTGGGCCTGACCAGCACCCCATCCCCATGCTGGCATTTAAACAATGCCCCACCCTGCTCACCACTGTCTCAAGAACAGTCTTTGCAAAGAGAGCAAGTAAACTCATGAAAGACCTAGGGAAAGAAGCACTTACAATTTGGAAGGCTAATTTTTTTTCAGCTATAAAAGAACATTGATTTTCATTTTCTTTTAAAGGTGTTTATTAGACCTTGAGCACTTAAGTTACAGAGGCGGCCTCCCTTGTGTGGCTGGGGACCTTCAAAGGAACTCCAAATTGTCCCTGCTTCTGTGGTTCCTTCCTTTGTTTCCCATAGTACTTGATTTGACTGTGTAGAAATGATGTTTCTTGTCTATCATCATTTATGCCTAACTGTTGTTATGTAGGCATGATAATAGGCATCATTTTAAGCTTAAATTTGTTTTTTTTAAAAGTTGGTTCCTCATATTTGTGGGTTCCCCATCTGTGGGTTCAACTAATTGTGAATCAAATGTATTTTTTTTTAATTTTGTACTGAATATGTACAGACTACTTCCTTGTCACTATCCCCTAAACAATAGCATAACCACTATTACACAGTATTTGCATTGTATCAGGTGTTATAGGTAATCTGGAGATGATTTACATTATACAGCAAGAAGTGCCGGTTATATGCAAATATTACACCATTTTATATAAGGCACTTGAGCATTTGCAGATTTTGGTATCCACTGGGAGGGTTCTGGAACCATTCCTCCTTGGATACCAAGGGATGACTATATTTGATGCCACAAATTCTGTTGCTAATAATGTGATACCATGAAGAGTTTGCTGCAGGTCACTGCTGTGGGCAGCAAGGTCTCAACCCAAGGGATCTGTAAGAGACAAGGTAGAACAATTCAGAGGTGGCCCACCAGGGAGGCAGGGATGCTGGGCTACTTAGCCTCCAATCTGTCCTTAAACAAGTCCTCCTTCCAAAGATGCTGACCAGGCTGGGCAAATGAGTCCTGGGGCAAGTTACAATTGTTTGCAGTGGGAAGTCATCAGCATGTCCATGAAGAGTGAGGAACAAAGACATATGGGGGTGGGGGTGGGGTTGTCCAACAATGGCTGCTACAAAGACATTAGCTAGAAAGTTTCTTTACAGCTCCAAAGATGTGGCTTTTAGTCATTGTGCCTGGAGCTGGCTCTCCACATATCATACCTGTCTTGTTATCCTTCAGGGACCTGCTGTTTCCATGCTGGCCCATTGCTCTCTTCAAAACCTGAACATTTCCAGTTCCTCTTTGTGGATTTGGGAGTCTTTCTAATCTAGGCAGTCATTGGACTCAGAATTGAAGGAAAAGGCCAAAACTGTTCTCAATTGTTTCATTGTCCTTGCTTGAAGCCTGTAAAGATGAAGGTCTGACCACAAAGGCCTCATCATAATGGTGACTCAGAGGAAGCCTTGCTAGTTTTTTGAAGAGCTGCTAAGAAATATCTCACCCTCCCCACCCTTCTGCTGTTAGTTTTGGGATGCTAGAGAAGGACATGACCTCTGCTGGGTGAGCTCGGGCACCGCAGGGCGCAGTACTGCTGGCTGCCCCTGCTGGTCAGGGGCGCGAAACCCGGCATGAAGAAGTGCAGGCGGGGGAAGGGCACCATGTTCACTGCCAGCTTGCGCAGGTCTGCATTCAGCTGGCCAGGGAAGCGCAGGCACGTGGTGACCCCGCTCATGGTGGCTGACACCAGGTGGTTGAGGTCTCCATATGTGGGCGTGGTCAGCTTCAGGGTGCGGAAGCAGATGTCATACAGGGCCTCGTGGTCGATGCAGTAGGTTTCATCTGTGTTTTCCACCAGCTGGTGGACAGAGAGGGTGGCGTTGTAGGACTCTACCACCGTGTCTGACACTTTGGGCGAGGGCATGACGCTGAAGGTGTTCATGATGCGGTCTGGGTACTCCTCTCCGATCCTGCTGATGAGCAGGGTGCCCATGCCTGAGCCTGTGCCTCCCCCCAGAGAGTGGGTCAGCTGGAAGCCCTGGAGACAGTCATGTTATGCTCAAATTCGGGACCCCCCCAAAAGACCACCAGAGACCAAGATGGATGTAAGCAGCAAAGAGGTGTTTATTGCCAGCTAGCTCGGTCCTCTGCACTCACACAGCAACTGGTGACGCTGAGAGGCCCTGAGCCCAGGGTTTGCAGCAGTTTTATACATTCTTTGGGGAAGGCAGGGACTTCACATACATCACATCTTAGCAAATCATCACATACCACGGGAAAATCATAAAACAACTCTAAAACATGATTAGCACATTCACTGGCAGGAACAAGTTGGGTAAGGGTGATTGGCTAGTACAAGAGGGGGATTCATTTGAACTGATTGGTTCAAAGGGCATATGTGCTAGACTACATGGTTTCCCAACATGTTATCAACCACCATAAACTACTGGGAGGGTCATCTGGCATCCCAAGTATTTTCCCTGTCTCATGCTGATGGGACACCATCTCTCCTGTTTGTAGATAAACAACTCAGCAGGGTGGGTCTGTGCTCTGTGGGTCTTTCCAAGGACAAGGGTCACACCCCCTTCCTTGGACAGACTTTGCTCTGAGGTAGAGGCTGGTTTTTCAGTCACAGCTCTCTGACTCCTTCCTGACCGGGACCAAGTCCCCCAGCTCAGCTCCCTCTGTGTAGTGGCCCTTTGCTCGGTTATTTCCTGCACAGCTCTGGCCTGCCAGAGGAATAGAAAATATTAGCCACAGATACATAAGGAATTCTGGATTCTATCATTTGGATTGTGGTGGAAAAGACAGGTCTAGTATCAGATGGCAGATTCTTCTTCTTCAAATATGATTTTGTTACTTAAAGAAAAAATGTCAGTGTACTAATGACCTTCAAAATCACTGGGTTGGGAGGGATGGGGAATTATGATCAATGGATACTAAGTTACAGTTAGATGAAAACCAGTGTCTCTGGTATGCTATTGATCATAGGGTGTGTATAGATAATAATATTTGGTACTTTTCAAACAGCTGCAAGAAAGAATTTTGAAAGTTGTCACCATTGGGAAAAAAAAGATACAAGGTAGAGGAGATGAAGATGTTTAACCTTCTTTAAACATTACACAATCTAACATGTATTAAACATTAGATGGTAATCCATTAATATGTTCAAGTTTTATATTTGTATGTATTAGTTTTAAAAATAAAATTAAAATAACTTTTTAAAGTTTTTAAAGGTTCAGGGGGGAAAACACCTGGGATAAAGTTAAAAAAAATTGAGGAATAAATAGTGTGCCTTTAACAAAACTCAAATGCTTGTAATACTAAGAACAGAACCTTCTATAAACATTCTAATTCGGTGCAATTAAGCAGGCAAGGGGAAGGCAGGATGGGATCAGAGAAGAGGGGCTCTAAGCAGCTGTCTGCACCTTGGTCATAAGCTGTGCTACTGGCCTTTGGCTCCTTGAAGTGGTTACTTGTGGTCACCTTTGAAATTACCTGTAGCCCACAAGCCCTGTTTGAAGCTCTTCTTGCTCTTTGTTCTTTCCCTTTGGAGGCTGCTCTGTAATGGAGGCCACTGCAGTCTCTGCAGGCTGACATTCATCTCTGAGCTGTCCACAGAGGGACCAGAGACACCACCTCCCCTAGACTGAATCGGGTTAGGCCAGGAGTGGGGCTATCTGTGGACACACTCTCCCCTCAGCACTTAACTCTGAGGACAGTAAAGTGTGTGGCTATTAGGAAGAAGGTGAGTCACTTGGCCAGCTCCCATGGACCATGAGGACATACCGAACACAAAGTTGTCTGGCCTGAAGATCTGGCCGAATGGTCCCGACCTCACTGAGTCCATGGTGCCAGGCTCCAGGTCCACCAGGATGGCCCGAGGTACATACTTGTTGCCTGTGGGAACAAGAGCTTAGACCTGGGCTTGACAACCAAGTCGTGGGCAAGACTGTGCTGTATGAGCTCTCACAGCACAATTCATTACAGAAAATTCCAGCATTTGACACAAAGGGAGGAAAAAGAAAAAGGAGATGCTGAACATGCTTAGTCATGCCAAACATGCAGGAGTCTTAAGGAACCAGTAAGCTTGTTCTTTCTTTTTCTTTTTTTGCAATTTGTATTTTCCATGAATATGCAAGAAACATTTGTCATTCATATGCTCCTAGGACATTTCCTCTACCCACATGTGGAAAGCAAGGTTCACATTCAAATACTCACCAGCAGCTTCATTGCAGTACACGTTGATTCTCTGTAGCTGCAGGTCGCTGTCTCCAT
Source organism: Marmota flaviventris (assembly GCF_047511675.1). Lineage (NCBI taxonomy): Eukaryota > Metazoa > Chordata > Mammalia > Rodentia > Sciuridae > Marmota > Marmota flaviventris. The sequence continues at coordinate 137,676,890 of NC_092503.1, forward strand.
GGTAACTGCCAGTGGGGTCGATGCTATTCTTATCGCTGATGACCTCCCAAAACTAAAATGAAAAGGAATCGCATCAGAGTCTGGAATCCTGTCACTGAGGATGACCTTGGAATAGGGGCTACCATAGTCAGTTGAGTCCTAGACAGTGACCAGAGAGCTGCTGGCCCCCATTTCCTGCAGCAGCTGCTGCAAAGGGGCTTAGAAATCTGCAGAGCATCAGCCATATTGTGGTTACAGACTGAAAGGCTGGGAGAGGCAGTGAAGGAGAGAGCACAGCAGATCCCCTTCCGAGTGGAAGTGGATGCAGGGGAGCTGTCACTCCAGCAGGGCTGAATGTCGCTGCATCCAGGGATGGATGCCTTGGCACAGCTCTCAACTGCACAGTTCTATATCACTGACATATATTTTGGCCTCTGGGCACTAACCATAGAAAAATGAATGGGTTAGGTTGGAAAGGAGTCTGAGATTACAACTGGGCAACAGTGGAAGGAGCTGCCAGTAAGGCTGCAAACCCCATTGTAAACTTGCAGCAGGAAAGGACGGAGGAGACATCCTTGTACAGGTGCCCGCCCACAACCATGCACCATGCCTGCTGCTATTGCAGCCTGAAATTATAGCACTGCACAGTGCTGTCAGTTTCCATCTCACAGATGGAAGAAGATCATTGTGTACATGTCATCACATCTAGACTGTGCCCATGTTAAGAGAATCTATCTAAATCCCTTGTCAATATGACTTTATGGTTAAATAAAAACAAATACAGTTTTAGATAAGAAGAAACTGATTAAAAGGACCATTTTGATTGGCCGAATGCTCTGGTCTCAGTAATGTAAAAGTATTCAAAGACAGATAAAGGTGTTTTAAAATAAGGATTGATGAGCAGGTCTCACACAAATTTTGTGGAGACTGGGGGAGCCAAATGAGTCTCTTCCACAAGAAGAGTGGAAGAGACTCATCAAGTCTCTTCCACAGGAAATATTATTCTGTACAGTCAGTTGATTCTGAGACCAAGATGTTAAGGGGACAGTGCTTAGGAGCAAGTAAAACTTTAGGGGCCTTAAGCAAGGATAAATTCTGACTATGGTTTGGTGAAGCCAAAGTAGTGGGTAAGAAATGGGCAACTGAGGGCATTTAGTCATTCCTCCGTTGCTTCAGACCCACAAAAATCTACCATCATATGCCATCTCGGGTGGAATAACCTTCATTGCAAAGTTGAGGGTGGTTCAGTTGGCTCTTGGGCGGGTCAACCTCCACGTCCTGGCTGTTTCTGAGGAGCCTGCTACCATCTGTTGCATAAGTTGCTATACTGTCAGGTTTTAGAGGGTCTCAGTGATCAGGCATTTACAGAGAGGTATACACAGAATATAATAATAATAATAATAATAATAATAAGTACTAAATGTTATATTAAGAATAAAAGGAAGATTTGAGGTGTAAAAGGAGCTAGGTGTGAAGATCCTACAATGTTGGGCCTGGAACATCGTTAAATGTACAAATGAGGGTGACAGTGACAATTTGATGAATTTCCTGATTTGTAATCTGAGTATTTTGGGTGATGGCAGAGACATCGGAGAAGTCTATGGGGACCATGCACAGCATTACTTCTGACTACACAGTCACAATATCCTTTGGGAAGCCAGGATCATGGCCAATGCCAGTTAGTTGCTGGGGACTGACCACAGGAGTTCCTCAGGTCTCTAGTGATGTTGGTGTCTTTGGTAAGATTGTCCATACTTCTGGCAGATCATGGACAACATGGGAGTCCTGGTGAACTTGAGAAGTGGTCTACAGTCAGCAGTTCCAGGGACAAAGCGTATCCATCCATGGTCTCCAGAGACATCATGTTTTCTCCATTTCCTCCCAAACCTTACCTTCTTGTTCTATGGTTTCTTAAGAGTCAGGTGGAAAAGGAAGATCACAACCTCTTTTCTGGGGCTGAGATTCTGTGCTTCAGCTTGTAAATATAACATGTTTTTGTAGACCTTTTGGATTTTCCAGTGCCTGGCAAACTTAAATCAGAAGTAATAGTATAGTTAAGGTGAGAAAAGAAGGTTGTCTGGTTAAAGATTTGATAAGGGCTAGTAAGACTAAGTTTTAATCATATCTCGTCTAACTATCAGGCACGCTTCTTCCTTTTCTGTCTAGTTCCTTCCCCATGAGATTCAAGAGATAATATCCACCCAAATCTTTCCACTCTCTTATGGACAATGTCCCAAATCCAGTGTATCAGATTTTCCTTATTTAAACTTCCTTAAATTCACTTCTAAGGCCTGTATGAGCCTCCCCACACCCAGGTCTGTTCTCATGAGGATAAACAATGCCTACAGCGTGCATTCCTAGGATTAAGGTGCTCCAGGGGTATCCTGATGATGGAGTTTGGATGCACAAACTGGGATATCCACAAATGTGCACCTAAGGCACTCTAAAAACTCTGAATACCAAAGATCAGATGAGCTTCCCTGGTTAGTAATATTCTATGCATATCATCACACATTGACATGCCTTGATTCCACAAGATACCATGAACTCTACCTTTGTTATTCCTCTGGACTCTGCCTAAGGCACTCTTTTTACTTGAATCTTTCTCCTATAAAAAAAAATTATAACTGTTGACTGAGGACATAGCTCAGTGGCAGAGTACTTGCCTAGCATGTACCTAATAAACACACATGCACACACACACACACACACACACACACACACCGTAACTATGAACATACTATTTCCAGTAAGTTCTGTGAATCTTTCTAGCAAATTATCAAGCCTGTGGATGGTCTTGGGGACCCTTGAATTTGCAATCTGTGCTAGAAGTAAGGATGTTCTTGAGGACTCTTCCCTCTAACTTCACAGTTGGTGAAAATGTTTCACAGTTGATGTCAAAATGGGACTCAACAGACTCACCCCAACTCACTGAAACATGTGGTCAGAGGAGAGCAAAAAAGAAAGAGTGGAGGTGATGAAACTTTGGTTCCTGAATGGCTACAGAGTCACCTATGGTATAGAATTGGAGCTGTTCTGTAATGAGTAATTGGAGGCTGAACTTAGAAAGGAATTTAGAATTGATGGATATAAATCCTGAACAGTGGGTTCAGTGGATTCAGAAGGAAATGAAAAGTAACAAGAAACAAGATAATACCAATTGCTTGGTTATTATTATTTGTAATAACTAAAGGGAAAGTAAGAGAGTATTGGAATAGATCCTGAGACTGAGCCAGGCTTGGATTCTGGTTGGGCCAAACTAGAATCACCAACCTCAGTGCTGCTACCAAAGAGAATAGAGATGCTAAAGCAACAGGTAAATAGATTTTCAAAAGACATCTGGCTTTTGCCCTTGGATCTTTGGAGGTAATCTCTAAGCCCCTGGAATGTCCTTACTAGTAGGAGTATCTTTCTTTGCTTGAGGGCTTTGGCCATTGGACAATTTGATTAATGATGGGGGCTTTGAGCCACTTGGTTTTATTTCTACTCTCCCAGGAACTGGGATTAAAGGTACTAGCCCAACATCAAAAAAGGGCTGGACACTGAGGGTCAGACATGTAGACAGGACTTGGTGAGGCCCCAGTAAAAACTCTGGACACCAAAGGCTCAGATGAGCATAGCATCTTTGGTCGGTAATACTCTGTGCATATGGATGCTGTGGATGGGGAGAAATAGTTAACATTGCCCAGGACTCCACACAGAGAAGAGAGCTAGACCCTCTACATTTGGACCCCTCTTGGACTCTATCTCATATGGCTCCTCCTTGGCTGATTTTTTATCTGCACTTTTCCTATCATAAGCTGTAACTGTGAGTACAATTTTTAGTGAGTCCAATGTGTCCTTCTAGCAAATTACTGAATCTGAGTGTGGCTTTGAGGATTCCCTCAAACTTGCACTTGGTGTCAGAAGTGAGGGCAGCCTTCTCTGTGGACAGTACATACTGTCTAAAACTTTATAGTTGGCCCTGAATTAGAGAAGGGAAAAGGAGAATATTTACAGACTGAATGCTGAAACTTTCAGCCTTCTATTCACTCTCAGAATGCCAGCAGTGGGCATAAGATGCAGGACATTGGCGTAGTAAGATCTGATGATGGTGACTATATCAATTAGCTTTTGCTGTGTTTAAAAAAAAAAAAAAAACACCCCCAAATGTAGTGATCACAGCTTTTCAGTTTGGCTGAGTGGCTGTTCTGTTGTGGGCCAGTTAATTTGGGGCTTGATGTTCTGGGATAACCTCGCTGTCAGGTTGGCAGTTGGCATGACATGTGCTAGGACAACAGCCACGCGTCCTTCATCATCCACCAGGTTAACCTGAGCTTTTGTGGATCTCTAGCTGCATGAGAAGGCAATCCCCAATCCACAAATTCTTCTCCTATCTTTTCTTGGCCATTTGCTAACATCCCATCTGCTAAAGCAAATCATGTGGCCAAACCCAGAATCAAGAGATGGACCAGTAGACCACAATTCTTGATTGATAGAGCAGCAAAGAAAGATTGCAAAGGAGTATGTATTAGTCAGGTTTTTCTAGAAACAATCAGGGAAGCCTGAAATCTGAAGGGCAGGTCAGCAGGCTAGAAACTTGGACCATATTTCTATATTACAATCTTGATGGAATTCTTTTTCAGGAAGCCTTTAATTTTACTTATAAGGTCTGACTAGATGAGGTTCACCTACATTACGGAGAGTAATTTGTTCTATTTAACACAAACTGAATGTAAATGTCCAATGGTCTATAAAATACCTTCACAGGAACATGTAAACTGGGCACAATAGCCTAGTGAAGACAACACAAAAAATTCAACCTTGACAGAGTGGATATTCAGGGATGGGAGGATTTAGTAACTGATTCAATTCATACACTAACATTCCCAAGTGTTAGGGTCTGTAAACAAGTCAAGATGGCGCCTGGCATTTTGCCAGGGGGAGTGGTTTGTGAAGTAACGCCAGCGAGCCATTAAGTGTGGAGATTCCTTATTGGTTGACTGCTGTATCTAGTTTATCTAGTCTTATTTAATTAAGATAAGCTGTGCGGAATGTATATATACCCCTCCTGTCCTACAATAAACGGCTCCAACTCCTGCTGTATCAATGTACACAAGTTGCTCGTCACCCCCCCCCCCCCCCCCCCCCCGTTATTTTGCTGCAGCCGGACTGCGGCACCCAGGGGAATGATTAGATAGAACACCCCAAATTCACCCAATGACCCCTACAAGTCAAAAAACTCCACCCATGGGCTCAGAAATTCAATTAGCTTCTTAGTGCCTATATCTTAGAAATAAGCAGGCAACAACAACAAAAATTATTAGTTGCCTGAAGAAAACTTCTATCATGAAAGAGATCCAAACAAACAAATAAAGAGGATAAGAAACAGGGTGGATATTAGTAGGGAGAAGGGAATGTCTTTGAACATCTCACAGATCTCCTCAGAGAAGACAGATTCACAAGTGAATCCATGAAATAAAAGTAGAATAATATAAAAATAAATTTAGAGAATAAAAATATTTTCTAGGAACTGCAGAATATAAGAGCACAAATAAAAGCTTAATGCATATACTGGAAAACAAACAAATCGTGTAGAATGAACAGTAAGAAAAGAAGGGAAGGAGGAATGGGAGAGAAATGGTAAGAATAACCTAAGAAGTCCAACATCAAATGGATAGAAACTCTGCAGAGAGCTGAAATGGGGTGGGGAAGGAAAGCATGGGAAGGAATATGATCTTATAAATAGATCAAGAAAAATGAGTGAAGAGTTTCAGTTTTCAGATGCAATTCTCATTGTTGGAGTCTATCACCTTATAATCTGGATGCATGCTGTAGTTACTTTGAAATTGTCTTGAGTCAGTTTCTCAGGGACTGAGTCAGAGATTTACACGTGAAGCATGTTAGAGGTTGAAGGAAGAATTGCAGAAGCCAGGAGCTGAATTGTATGGTCCCAATGATGGTCTCGATCAATCCCAAGGGATGCTCTGGAGCTCAGATAAGCCTTCAGAGAGAGGTCACAAATTAAGGCAAAGGATACATCTTTGTGCCTCCCCCCCAGTGACCAGCCTCTATGTGCAAGCTGTCCCTGAGGAGAAGGCTGTGACTTTGGGTGAGGCTGCTCTTTTTAGCTGAAGGCAGCTCCAGGAGAGGATTGTCCTGAAAGCTGTCAGTGTCTGTAACTCCTGGCAGCAGGAAGATGAGAGCCTCAGAGCCCTAAGGGGGTGTTCCATGGTCCACATAGCATCCACTTTGTTAATTAAACTGGAAACTTCTAGTTTCAACTCTCTGAAGTCTTTTTTTGCGGGGAGGGGGGGGATTGAACTCAGGGGCACTCAACCACTGAGTCACATTTCCAGTCCTATTTTGTATTTTATTTAGAGACAGGGTCTCATTGAATTGCTTAGCACCTCGCTGTTGCTGGGGCTGGCTTTGAACTCACAATCTTCCTGTCTTAGCCTCCCAAGCTGCTGTCTGTGAAGTTTTTTGTGTACATCTGGCTAATAACTTCTATTGCATGACTTTAATGGTAGTCTGCTTGTAGGAAGGGTATGCTCTGAACCATCCATGACATGCCACAAGTTATATGGAGGACTCAGCCCTGACTAGGGGGACGGGGCCAGGAGTGACCACAGTAGCCTAGAACTCCCTGTGATTGGAGTGTGGAGTCTCTCCAATTTGGAAGAGTGACATTAAAAGACCCATCATTTCTGCCCAGGCCATTAATATGGATTTTATCAGTAATCATGCTGCCATATTGCTCTTGCTATCTGTGACTCCTACATCCATCTCTCTTTTGGGTCTGAATTTGAACAGAGAAAGATCAAGCTCTTAACAAGGAGCTTCAACCCATATTGTGCAATCGTACTTATTCGAAGAGGATCAAACGATAAAATTTAAAATTTACCGAACTGATGAATTCAAAGTGTTTGCATCTTCAATAATCTCTCAGTTTACAAAAGATCGATCATCTAATACGCCATGGCGAACTTAAATTTTAAACCTCACTCCAGTTAAAAAATTGAATTAACTTCTTATTCATTACGAAAACGGTTTCTATATCATGTCTATATCCTATTTATCCAATGGCACCCACTAAGGGCAGTGTGATGGTGAGGTGGGTGGGAGAGAAGGGAGGGAATCCACACTGAGTGCCTCCTGGGTTCCTCAACCAGCCGTGGTACTACACGCTCTCCCTCCCTCCCTCCCTCCCTCTCTGTCTCTCTCTAACACACTCACACAATTATTTCCTCCTCATATGTGAGAAAACCGGCTCAAAGGGGTTAAGAAAATGGCCCCCAGCATCACACAATACCAGCAATGGCATCTCCTGCCAGAGACAGCACATTTTCTGGAGTTTCACATCTAAGCTGTTTCCTAGGCAACCAGCTCCCAGCCTCCAGGACTGTCTGCAGAAACCAAGAGGAAGGAGGAATTCAGCCAATGTCTATTCGCCCCCTCATTTCCTGCATTGACAATGCTGTGGCCCTTTGTCAGGGTGTTAATGTGGCGAAAACAGAGAGCCCAAAAGCTTGTCCGTGGGATTCTGTTTCAAATGAGATGTTTCCACTCACTGAAGGACCAGATTCATTGAGAATCTTGCTCATCAAAGCCTTGAGCCTGTTTCTATTTTTAGTTACTCCCCCTGCCTTTTCCTTTTCTCTCAGGCTTTTTACCCTTGCAGCATGGAGTGAGTCTTTATTCACATGAGCTGGGCCCCTTGAGAAATGCCAACTTCTCATCCCCACCCCCTGCCAAAGAGCAAAGGGCTCTGCAGAGCCCCCGCCAGTCCTTGGACTTGTGCATGTGCAGACGGGGACCAGGGCTGAAATGTCGGTATCCTAGGACCTGTTCGTCCTGGCATAGGATCTTTGCTTATTGTGCTCCATCCTGTGATGGTCCCTGCAGATGGCTGTGGGGACTTAAAGAATTTGTTCTTTGAGCTCTGCTGCAAGAGGCAGGTTTAGGTTGAGAGACCAGGCAAGGAAGGGAGGATTAAGAGTTGCCGCAGTCCACTCCCTCACTGGCTTGGGCAATTTGATCTTCATCCATCCAGAGCATTTTCTTTACTCTTTACCAAGAAGTTGAAATGCACTTTGCTTTTATGAGCAGCTCTCTTCTGACATAAATATTAATGAAATTCCAGCACATAGGTGTTGCTAAAAGCCGTTTTTCTTGGAAACATGACATACAAAGAACAAGTTGGAAATGTATGTGTCCCGCCCTATTACATCTTCCCTTGCCATTTCCAATGGTCGGCTGCGGCATGGCCATGGGTCATGGTCAAGAATTATCAGCCTCACTCTGGTGCTGGCCCACAGGGATAGGGAACAGTGTATTCAATTACAGAGGCGTGGGAAGGCGTTAGCTGCCAGGAGTCGGAGACGATGGGTGAAAGTGCCTGGCACAGTCTCCAGACTTGACGGTGCACCGAGTCAGGCTTTACCTTCTAGAAAGGGCAGGGACAGGGTAGGGACAGGGCTCAGCGCCCAGGCAGCAGGGTGGTGCCAACACATAGTCTCAGGACACCAGAGCTGGTAGCTGCCTATTAGGCAATGGTATTGAATACCCGTGATACATGTCTTGGGTGTGGTAATGACATTGTGGTTATATAAGATAATGTCTTTGTCCTTACGAGGTATGTGCTGGAATATTTAGGGATCAAGCACTGCATTTACTTTCTTTTTTTTTTTAATTTTTTTTTTTAGTTGTAGATGGACACAACATCTTTATTTTTATTTATTTATTTATTTATTTCTGTGGTGCTGAGGATTGAACCCAGTACTTCATGCTTGTGAGGCAAGCACTCTACCCCTCAGCTACAACCCCAGCCCCTCTCATCTACTTTCAAATGTGGCATAACACTAACAGTGTCAATAACTGCTGAAATTAGAGGAAAGGCAGCAAGGGCTGACTGTACTCTTCTTTCAACTCGCAGATATTAATTTTTTTAATTAAAAATTTTAAAAGAATTTTTCAAGAAAAGGTCCATAGTGGTTTCTAGATCTGAAACATAAAACCAATTTCCTCATAACTGGCCTAGAGTTTAAAACAAGAGTAAGCAGCATACTTAGCTGCTATTCTGATGACTTCCTTGTTATAAATATCATGTAGTTCAGAAAGAGTGGAATATGGTAAAAATGTTAGCTTTAAATCTACCAGTGAAGCCAGGTGCAGTGGTGCCTGTTTGTAATCCTAGTGGCTTGGGAGTTTGAGGCAGGAGGATCACAAGTTCAAAGCCAGCCTCAGCAATTTACCAAGGCCCTAAGCAACTTGGCAAGACCTTGTCTCTAAATAAAATACAAAAAAAAGGCTGGGGATGTGGCTCAGTGTTTAAGCATTCCTGGATTCAATCCCCAGTAACAACAACAACAACAACAAAAATCTACCAGATAAAAATACATTTCATAAAGCAGGCTGGTAAGTTCTATTTTAATCTTGTGTTTCCTTGTTCTCACATTTTCCAGGCTTAATTGTTTTTCTCAGTTAAAGGAATGTTTTTATCTGATTACCTGTCCTGTGGTCAAAAGTGGAAGCATGTGCTGCCTAGAGATTATACCATGGGCCTTCTAGATCTTTACAAGGTTCTTCTTTTAAAGCCTTGAGGACATAACTCAGTCAACCAAAACACAGGCATCTGGCCACTTGTGCAGAGTCAACATTAAAAAATGGGCATTTTATATTTTAACACATGTGGAATTACAACATAAATATCCAGCTCAAATGTGTAAGTACATGAAAATTACGTGGTGATGTTGCTCTCTGCTCCTAGATTGTAAGATCCTTAAGGGCAGGGAGAGTGTTCTTATTTATATTTGTGCTCCTAATGCCTATCACCTTAAATATTTGTTAAATGAATGTGTGAATAAATAAATAAATGATAAAAGTAGAACATAGGAATGTGATGATATTTCAGTTCTACAGTAGCCAAGTCATTTTTTTTATGACTTATGATGTTTGTAGACTAAAGTAGCAGATGAATGTACAATGTTGGGGATAATGCTTAGTACATACACAGAATTGTAAGTATATAAAATATCTATGTAGTTAAGCAAGGATTAGATTCACAAAAATTAACAGTTGCTTTAGAGCAGAGGGATTTGGAGTAGCATTCTTTATGCCATTTGCAATTTTGTTTTTTAGTGAAATTAATTTTAAAAATGAGTATTACCTCTGCAGGCAAGAAGACTGGGGTGTTTTCATATATTAAAAAAAAATAACTGAACATGGAGAATTACTTGCCTTTGTTCATGTGAAGTCCAGATTAAAGAAGGATGTGTTGATTATATTGGATTGTTGGGAGAAGAGAGATGTTGATAGAAACAAGATCCAGAAACACCGAGCCTAGTGCTTGGGCCTTATTTCCAGCCACCAGTCAAGAGCATGGGCAGGAGGCTGGACAAGCAGGAATACTGTGAGTCTAAGTTAGAATATAAACAGCATACGAATAAAGGAGAGTAGATGAACTAGAGGAGTGTATCTCTTAAAGGTCTATTTAGGGCTTGAACAAAATGTAAATCTACTCACTTTAAAGCTAAAAACAGCAGCACCCATTTATGTGCATGAGTTATCTGCAGATTTGAGAGTGTTTAATTGTAAACATTAATTGCACTGGATTTAATTCCATTCATTGCACCATGGTGGATTTAAAATTAATAGTCCTCTCAATGACATATGTATGATGCTTGTCCTCACTGATGATTAAGAGATACAAATAAAATAAGGCATATTCTTCATCAAATTGGAAATGCTTTAAAATTTGAGCCAGGTGCCGTGGTGCACACCTGTAATCCCAGCGATTCAGGAGGCTGAGACAGGAGGATCCCAAGTTCAAGGCCAGTCTTAGCAACTTAGAAAGACCCATGGCAACTTAATGAGACTCTGTCTCAAAATTAAAAATAAAAAGGAATAAATAAACAAACAAAGGAACTGGTGATGTATTTCAATGGTTAAGTGTCCCGGAGATCTATCCCCAGAATGAATGAATGAACGAACAAATGAATTTGATGATGGCCATTGCTGGAGAATATGGATTTTTAGTACATAAACACAAATATGTAAGTTTTTTAAAAGTTTCCTACTATTGACCTTAATTTCTGTCTTAAAAGTTCCTTTTTTTTTTTTTTTTTGGTAAAAATAGCAACTTCAATTTAGTCAATGTAGTTAATGTTGGTCAGTTCAGGAGACCTGCAGTTAGCTTCTCCTTGAGGTTGACTCCAAGTTAGAGGAGGTGTGCATGACGCCAGGGCAGTTGTAGAGAGGGGTGGCTTGCATTCCCCCTTCTCCATCTTCGGTCCATGCTGGCACCTGATGAGAGGCCCATGTTCTCCTAGAATTTCCTGTTGTGAAGTTCATGCTGACATGTCCTGCCTTGTCCCGTTGTCTAAAGAGTAGGGCTTCCTTGGTTCTCCAGGCTCTCTCTCAGGTACCTCCGGGCCCTTCCAAGAGAAAACATGGAAGTCTTTCCAATGTTCCCCATAATGTTCTGGGACCCACTGAGGCTCCATGAAGCGTCAGGATGTCTCAGCCTGGACATGTGATGGTTAATTTGGGGTATCAACCGTACTGGATGGAGTGATACCTAGAGTTCTGATAAGGCATTACTTCTGAATGTGTCTCAGAAGTTGTCTCCAGAAGATTGGCATGCAGGGAGGTGGACTGAGTGGGGAAGACCCGCCCTGCATGTGGGTGGGCACTGTAGTGGCAAGAGGCCAGTTAGATCACAAAAGCTGACAAAGGGGGAAACCCTCTCTCTGGGTGTCTTCCTCCCTAAGCAGAGTGCTTTTTCTCTTGTTGCTGCTATCCTTGAACATCAGATTCCAGGTTCTTTGGCCTTTGAATGCAGGAATTTGCACAGAGACCTCTGGAGCCTCTCAGGCCCTTGAAGCCTCTGAGGCTCTTGGCCTGGAGACTGTGCTGATGGCCTTCCTGGTTCAGAGGCTTCTGACTGCTGAGACTGAGTCATTGCTTCCACTCCACTGGCTCTTCAGTTTAGACACAGCCTGTTGTGGAAATTTTTGACCTTCGTGATGGTGTGAGCCAATTTCCTAATAAATTCGTATACTACGAGTACAATAGCTCTGTTGGCTCTGTGTCTCTGGCAAACTCTGACTAACATGATGTGCATCTGGTTATTTCTACTCTATGACTGGCTCATCAAGCTGCTGGGGGTAAATGTGGTTGGGATTGCCACATCCCAGGATCCAAGATGGAGATCAGAATGCAGATTTCTGACTTTATGAAACTACCCAGGAGTTTACCAGCAAAGATGCTTTTGACTTCAAGTAGCAAAATACCCAACTGGCATTAATAATAAGAGACTTATTATCTCATATAACAAAAAACATGAGAGTGACAGTTGTCAAAGTGGAACATGGCGACTCCAAGGGAACCTTCAAACCCTTTCAAAAGATCTGCTTGGTCAAATTCATCCATTCCAAGTGCAAGATAGACCAATAGACTTTAAGGTAATAGAGAAGAGATCAACATTCATTTACAAAAATGTTAATTACAAAAAAAGTTATGTAAATACAGTTTTATTGGCACTCCAACCAGAGCATTATTTGCTTACACATTGTCTAAGAGTGCTTTTGTGTTATACCAGCAAAGGGAGGTCATTGTGGTAAGACAGTGTAGAGCCCACAAAGTGTCTCTTCACAGAAAAAAAAAAAAAATTCCTGATTCCTGCTAAAGAGCACAAAATATTTTTAGAGGTAGTTTTTAATTCCTTGTTGCAAAGAAGCTTTAAGGAACTACCACTTGTTTCATTTTTAGTGAGTATCAAAGAAGATAATCTACAATTATCTAAAAAGGAATTCCATGGATCTGGTGAGGCCAGAATTTTTTCTTTCATATACTTCAATGAAAACAATGTATTGCATCAGGTTGAATGCTAGAGCAGATTTGAAAATCCAGCTGGGTCATACTAGTCCAGAGATTCTGGAGATTTGCAAAACTGGAAAACAATGTTAGTCATATCACCAGGCTATTTTTTGTTCTAGAGGATATGAATACTTTTTTTTTTCATGAAAACATATTCATGTTAATGAGGTGGATTTCTTTTTAGTGGATTAATATATATGTATATTTATATATTATATGTACATATATGTGTACATATATATTTATTATGTAAATAATTATATATATGTACACATATATATATTATATATATGTACACATATATGTACATATAATATATAAATATACATATATATTAGTTTATCTGAATTTTAACTAATATTAAGGTAGATGTTGATAGATATAAACCAAACTTGTTGGGGTTGTCAATTATTTTTAAAATATAAAGGGACCCTGAGACCAAACAGCTTAAGAACAGTACATTTAGAGCTGAGCAGGAACTGGTGGTGATGCTCAGTGATGATACAAATCAACAAGACCCTGAATGCTTGCCTGGTGTGTACAAGGTCCTGGGTTTAATACCCAGCATGGCAATCAGTCAGTCTAGAACTGGGCAGTTTCAGGGTTGGTTGCTGGATCATCTCACTGGTGCTATCGCAGACCCAGTTGTTTTGTAGCTCTCTCTCTTTCTCAACACATTGGCACATTCTCTTAGAGAGCTGCCCTCACAGGGCCATGTGACTGCTGCTGCATTAGTTCCTGGTTATCACATGTCTTCAGAGACACAACTGACACTATCTGTTTTTGCCTAACTGTTTTAAAATATTTAGGGTTCATGCATAATAATTATACAGATTTATGGTGTACACTGTGATGTTTTGATACATGTTCGTGTAATGATCAAATTGGGACAATGGATTATCTATCACCTATCGTTTCTTTGTGGTAAGAATGTTGAAAGTCCTCTCTTTTAGATATTTTGAAGTACATGATACATTATGGTTAAATGTGGTCACTGTGTTCACTCTACTGTACAACAGACACTTCAGATTGAACCATAACGATTGGCCAATCTTTCCCCATTCCTCCTTCTCCTACCCTTCCCAGCCTCTAGGAACTACCATTCTACTCTCAACTGATATGAAATTGACTTTTCTTAAATTCCACATGAGTGAGATCATTCAATATTTGTCTTTCTGTGCCTGGCTCATCTCACAATGTCCTCCAGGTTTGTCTAGTTTGTTGCAAATGATAGAATTTCAAATCTTTTCTAGAACCAGTGAGCTGTTTATTTTTTACCATATAATAACAACATAATAACATATAAGAAGAGTCTATAAGAAGTAATTGTTACCAGAAAAACTCTTTTGCCACAAATAGAGAGCTGGATAGAATATATGAAACAACTCTTTTCAAGTCCGTGGAGAATGGATATCCAAGGACTGTAATCTCTGAAGGCAGGAAAATAAAAAGAAGAGTCCAGTAATCCCATTTCTTGCCTGGGGCCTTTCTACACCACGATGCAGGCAGCAAGAATCAAAGCAGAGTATAGCAGTCTGACTAAGCCAAGAAGACAGAAAGGTGTTTGGAAGGCTGGGTGGTGGTGAATTTTCAAAAATGAGCAAATAAATAGCTTCATAAATATGTATAATACCCTCAAAGATTTGGGCTGAATGCTAGACTGTGTTATGCAGATGATATTCTATAAAACTGTGCAAAGAGTAAATATCAGGGGAAAGAGCGACTAACTCCCAGGCAATTAAAGCTTGCACAATCCTGGAGACTCTTGATTTTTGAGCAGATGTGGAGCTATCTTAAGGATAGCATTCAGTAGAAACCCCAGGAAAATCATATCTTAAGAATATAGTAGTTCTCCCTTACCTACAAAGGAAATATTGAGAACAAAGATAGTACCAAACTCTATGCATGCTGTTTTTCCTATACATACATACCTAAAACTAGCTTGTAAATTAGGTACAATAAGATGTTGTGTTAATCAGCTTGGTGGCATCCCTGTGGCAAAATATCTGAGAAAATAAATCTAAAAGACAAGATTTATTTATTTCAGAGACTTCAATCCATGGTCAACTTGATGCATTGTTATGGGCCTGCGGTGAGACAGAACATTGGGATGGAGAGAGGGCACGTTGAAGGATATAGAGATGGGAGAGGGGGCCAGGGACAATATATAGTCCCCAAGGGCACCCAAGAACCCACTTCTTCAATTTAGTCCCACCTCTTACAGTTTCTACCACCTCCCAATAATGCCATCAAATTATTCAATCCAGGGGGCTGGGGTTGTAGCTCAGCGGTAGAGTGCTCACCTAGCACGTGAGAGGCCCTGGGTTTGATCCTCAGCACCACATAAAAATAAAGAAATAAAATAAAGGTATTGCATCCAACTATAGCTAAAAAATAAAATATTAAAAAAATTATTAATCCAGGCCTGGTGCAGTGGCGCACGCCTGTCATCCTAGCAGCTCAGGAGGTGGAGGCAAGAGGATAGAGAGTTCAAAGCCAGCCTCAGCAATTTAGCAAGGAGCTAAGCAACTCAACGAGACCCTGTCTCTAATAAAATACAAAATAGGGCTGGAGATGTGGCTCAGTAGTGGAGTGCCCCTGAGTCAATCCCCAGTATTCGCCCCCACACACAAAAATTATTAATCTACTGATCTCAGTACTCATTAAAGACATCAGAATCCCAACATTCAGCAATGTAACATTCAAAGTGTTCAGCATACAACCAAAATACTGACATGCAAAGAAACAGAAAAATATGGCCCATAATCAGAACAATCAAGCCAATCAAAAGACACCCAGAAATAAAGAGAGGGAAAAATGTTACAAAGAGATACGAATTTTAAAGGAGCTTAGGTAAATATATTAAAGGACTAGAAGTAAAACATGAACACAATGAGGAGAAAAATTGTAGATACAGAAATAATGATATGTGAACTATTTCCTCAATTAAAAATTAAATAGAGGGGCTGGGGATGTAGCTCAGTGGTAAAGCACTTGCCTAGCATGTATGAGGCCCTAAGTTCAATCTCTAGTACCACCGAAAAAAGAAAAAAAAAGTTAAATAGAAATGTAAACAATATTTGAAATTAAAATTTTACTGTGTAGTATTAACAAATGATTGGACATTGGAGGGAAAAAATACCCAATGAATTTGAAAGTGTGTCAATAAAACTATCAAACTGAGGCACAAAAAAGAAGAGGCTTCAGTAAATGAATATACCCTCAGTACCCTGTGAGACAATAAACAAACATATAATTAGAATCCCAAGAAGAAAGAAGAGGAAGAACAGAAAATTTTTACAAAAACAATGAATCTATTTTTTTCCAGTTTGATGAAGAATACCAATTCATACTTCCCCAAGAAACAAAAAAACAAAACTCAACCCAGCAGGATGAACAGAAAGAAGGCTACAGTGAGACACAACATAATCATATTGATGAATGTCAGTCATAAAAGAAGCCAGAGAAAATAACATGTTGCATACAGGGGAAAGATACGACACATGCTCACTTCTTACCCTAGACGGTATGAACCAGAGGCAATGGAAAGACATCTCAAAATGAAATGCCGAAATAAAGCCAACCTGGGATTTCTAAATCTAGTCAAAATAGTCTTCAAAACTGAAGGTAAAAATAAAAACATTTCTAGGGCAGCAAAATTGAATGGATCACCAGTAGACCTGCACTGCCAGAAATGTTGGAATTCTTCAGATTAAAGGAAAATGAAACCAGAATGAAATTCAGATCTGCCCGAGAGAATGCAGAACACTAGCAATGATAAATACGTGGGCAAGTTTAAAGGTGAGCACGAGGAAAGAAGGAGAGCAAAACATATATCTTCATGTATACAAACCCCCCAAATAAGGTCTAGGCCAAGTTTTAATAGTCCAGCTGATACCTGAGCAACTCCAAAGCTGCCAAAGTGGCTGGCAAGATCAACAACTTCCAAGGAAGATGAAGAGTGGCAAGCATCAGGGACCTCACCACTGGTATAGGACATGGAGACTCCTGCTGAATTCTGGACCACATGCAGCACCGTCCTCTCTACGGCGTGAACTTGGCCTCTGGCTCTTATTCTAATCAGATTTGGGGTCTACTTATCCACACTTGCCCTGTCCTAAAAGTTAGACACTAGCCCAGAGGCATTTGCTTGGTCATATAGGGAGGAAGAAAAAAGGACCAGCCAGTTTTCCCACACTGTCAGCATTTGGGCCTCATGGGGATTGTGACATTGAATCCAATTCTTTCTCTGGTCACGTTTCCTCCATTTTGCATAATCTCTGCTGTGTACACTGAGCGCTGCCAATTTTGGGGTTTTACCTTTTCCCTTAACTTGGCTATCCTGAGAGCATTTTATGTGAATAAAGGAAGCATAAGCTGGAATATGGTAGCCCTGTGCTGTCACTCAAGATGATTCACATATGACCTGGATTGACTAAACCAGTTAGTCTCTTTGATTCTGGTTTCTAAACCTTGTTGTCTATCCTTCCCACCATCTCCAATAATCCTTGGTAAGACATCATTGATGTTATGGACTGAATGCTGTGCCCCTGCAAAATTCATATGTTGAAATTCTAACCCCCAAGTTGATGGTCTTAGGAGATGAAGACTCTGGCAGGAGATTTAAGACACAAGGGTAGAGCCTCATGAATGGGACTTCTGCCCTTATAAAAAGGATCCCAGAGAACTCCCTCATCCTCTGTCATGTGAAAATATAACCAAAAAGGGGAGCAATTTGCAACCTGGAAGACAGTGTTCACCAGAACTAGTCATGATCTCAGACTCCCAGGCTCCAGGACTATTAGAAGTAGATAAACTTACTTGTTGTTTATAAATCACCCAGTCTATAGTATTTTGCTGTAGCATCTCCCATAGACTAAGATGCTCTAATACAGGAGGAGTATCCACTATCCTAAGTGCTTTTGGATTTCAGATTTGGGAATATTTGCACATAAGTTAATAAGATATCTTAGCAATGGGACACAAATCTAAACATGAAATTTATTTATGTTTCATACATACCTAATGCAGAAAGGTAATTTTATAGAACTTTCTTGGGGATTGAACCCAGGAGCACCACTGATCTATACCCCCAATCCTTTCTCTCTTTTTTTTTTTTTCTGAGATGGGGTCTTTCTAAGTTGCTGAGGCTCTCCCTAAAATGAAGAGTGACTTTAAGCCTATCATCTTCCTGCCCCAGCCTTCTGAGTCACTGGGATTACTGGTGTGTACTACCAAACCCAGCTTGAATATTTTAAAATAATTTTATGGATGGAACAAAGTTTTATTGTGTACAATTTCCTACATGTGGCCTCTGTGGACGCTTGAAAAGTTTTAGATGTTGGAGCATTTCAGGTTTTGAATTTTCAGATTGGCGATGCTCAATCTGACCACATTACCGTCCTGTTCAAAATCAAAATTGTCTTCTAACTTAATGTTGCTCTTACCCACAGTGACGGTCACAGTGTTTGCAATGAGGGCCAAGGGTTGGGGAAGAAAAGAGAGAGAAAAAGGTCAAAACAGACGGTGGACCAGTGAGTGACACAAGTGGCAGGTTGATTCAGAGAGGCTGAGGGACTGCCATCTTTCTACTGTAGCCAGTGAAATAGAAGATAATTCTGTATTTCAGGCATTTGAATTAAAAAGGCAGGGCCATTTCAGAATATCAAAAGTGGATTTAAGGTTCCCATTGCTCCTTCCACCCCAACACCACTACATACATCTCTTCTAAACTATGACCCTGGAAGATGATTTCTCAGAAATTTATGAGTTTTACTGCAAAAAATGATGACTTCAACATTTATCATGTTACATTTTTATAGTTGTATTTTATGACATAGAAAATGTTTTGTGTTGTTGTTGGTGGTGGTGA
The DNA here is from genome assembly GCF_047511675.1 of Marmota flaviventris. Lineage (NCBI taxonomy): Eukaryota > Metazoa > Chordata > Mammalia > Rodentia > Sciuridae > Marmota > Marmota flaviventris. The sequence goes on from NC_092503.1 coordinate 137,695,602, forward strand.
TGGTAGTGATGGTGGTGGTGGTGGTGGTGTGTGTTGTTTTTAAGTGAGGGAGCCTGATTTAAGAGAACAAGAAAATAAAATATTTTCCGAAACCCTTCTCTCGTAAAAAGCAAGACTGGGTTTTTAGCAATTCAGTGACATAAAACTGAAATGGCTATAACAGCTGCTAAATTAACGAGGGGCTGGGGATGTGGCTCAAGCGGTAGCGCGCTCGCCTGGCATGCGTGCGGCCCCGGTTCGATCCTCAGCACCACATACAAACAAAGATGTCGTGTCCACCGATAACAAATAAATAAATAAATATTTTTTTTAAAAAAAGAACCTTAGGGAAAGCAAGATGGAGCTAGTTTTAGAAGCTGCAAAGAGCTTGCACTTCCTTTTAACTCACTATACCCAAAGGTGAGAGATTTCCAGAGTGGGAGCACATCTGAATTTTCCAGCACTCTGGGTTTCGAAGGGTAGTGACCCTCTGTCTTCTACTCAGCTCCTTGGTATTCTTCTCACTCCATCCTGGTAGGGTTTTTATTGATTCTGTCCTGACAGCTGGGCTGTAAAATGTTACATACCACAGATGACGCACATTCACCCTGGAACATTTTTCATTCCTCAGCAGTCTGAAGCCCAGCCCTTCGCCAGCTGCTGTGAAGCCAAAGCTAATGATCTGGAAGCAGGTCAAGTCCACGGGCATCTCAGATGGGAAAACCTGCAGGCAAGTGTTCCTACCAGGTCCAGGTAGTATGGCACTCAGACCAGAATGCAGCTCAGCAAAAATTAGATAATTGGGGAGATGACTGTGACTGTATAATTGGAAAACTTTGAGTGTAGTGGAGCAAGAACCTGGAAGAATTTCCATGTAAAATTGTCAGAACTCAGGGGTCCCCAGAAATCCACCTGGGCTCCAAGAAGATTCCCTGAAAGGAGTGTTGGGGAATTTGTCTTGAAGAGCACAAGTGATCAATGAGGTGACAGTGGGCTGCTCCTTCTCGGGGGGTTGTAAAGCTGATGGGAAAAGCAGGAACCAGTCAGCTGGCAGCTTAGGGAGCTGAGAGCAAGAAAATATTTCTTGTGCCAAGCAAAGCCTGAGGTAGGGTGAGCTGTCAGTGAGGGCTAAGCCTACATTCAGAGGCTAGTAAATGCCATATTAGGGGTTGGGGGTGTAACTCAGAGGTGGAACACTCACGTAGCATATAGAAGGCCCTGGGTTCCATCCCCAGGCCCAAATTTAAAAAAAAAAAAAGTAGCAGCATGAGTTTTCACCTCTAATAATTATTCTGGCTATGCACAAAGCCTAGATTAGAATTTTTCTTCATGCAGTGTCTGGTATATGGTAGATGTTTAGTAAATATTGGTTGAATGAATGCAATGAAGAAAGGAAATTTTTTTAAATCCTTATTATTTTTTAATAGGCTTAATGGACTGGCAGGAAGAATTGTAGCTTAAGATATTCTAGACAAGGTGGAGTGGGGGATTTTGATGTTACCACCCTCCACCCAAGTCACAGAGCTTGTAAGCGGAATGCACCTGCTTATCATTCAGGCTCTGCATGCCAGAGAACATTTAGCAAAAGAGCTTTTTTTGCTTCATTTTGTTTTTAAGATGCTAATGTTGCCAGGGACCGGATTAGCTCTGGGCTCTCTGGACTTGAAATGAGTTAGAGCTGTTCTGACAGCATCCGGAGCCCTGTTCCTCACAGGATGGTCCGGGCAGGCATCTGTTAGGAGTGTAGGCTGTCAGCCCCACCCAGACCCACTGAGTCAGAATCTGCAGTTTAACAAGATCCCCAGGTGATGAGTAGCAGTTGAAAGTCTGATGATCCAGAAGCTTTGCCTGTCTCACATGTCACCAGGAGAATGGGGTCTACTGACAATAGCAGGACAGGGAACCTAAGAAAGCTATATTCTTCCAGTCTCCTCTGCTTGAGACTAAAAGTAGGGTCACATGAATAGAAACCTATGCTCTTTCTCCAAAACCCCCAGCAATTTCGTGAGTTAACCTAATACTTCGGGGATTCCCCAGAGTGTGACTCATGCCCCCTCCTCCCTCAGTCACCACGTGGCATCGACTCTTTCTGGCTCTCTGACCTGCATGCTGACCAGGGCTCTCGAAAAGAGATGGGCAATAGGCTTGACTTCCAGGGTATTCTGCATAGGAGGGGAGAATTCTTCTGCTTCTTCAGTGTCATCAACAACAATGCCAATGACAATCCATAATAACATCAAGCACTGCTATGTTCCAGGAGTCTCCTTGTGTTTACCTTTATGAAGTAAGAATAATGAGCATTCTCATTTTAAAGATAAAGAAAATGGGAAGCCCAGAGAGGTTAAGTAACTCACCCAAGTCACACAGCTTGTAAGTGGAATGCACCTGCTTCTCATTCAGACTCTGAGTATCAGAGAACATTTAGCAAAAAAAGCTCTTTTCTCTTTTTGTTTATTTTTGGGAATATGAACTAAAAACTAAAGAAACTACTCAGAGGAACTAGAGATTTAGCGGTTTAAAATGAGTTAATAAGAGTAAGAGTCAAAGGTTATGTGGTTATGGTCACATAACTGTGAGTAGATGTGTGCTCAAGAACCCACTGAATCCCTGTAACCTCTGACATGGTCAGGTCCAAACTCATGGCCATGCCACCAAGGCAAATGGAAGGACCTCACTGGAGGATGGAACTATCAAGGGTAAGCAGCTTTGCTTGAGGAAGCCTGATGGGATTTGGAGAAGGAAAGAAAAGCCTGGTGAGGAACAATAGGCCACAGCCACGGAGATCTCCAGGGCAGAATGCTATAGTTTGAATGTAGGATACCCTCCAAAAAGGCCCTTGTGTTGCAGGTTTGATACCCAGCCTGGTGCTATCAGGAGGCGGTGGAACTTTTAGGGGGTGGGGCCAAGTGGGAGGAAGTTAGGTCATTGGGGTGTATCCTCAGTGTGCATATTGGGAACCCAACTCCTCCTCTTCCTGTCTCTTTATTTCCTGGCCACCAGGAGGCAAACATACATTCCCACCATGATGTACTGTGCTGTCACAGGCCCAAAGCAACAAGTCCAACTAACCACAGCCTGAAACCTCTGAAATTGTGAGCCACAACCAACCAACTTTTAAGTTGATTATCTCAGGTATTTTGTCATAGTGACCGAAAGCTGACTAACACACAATTGAAGGATCTGTTCAGGATGATGTAACACCTCAAACATAAATGCTGAACGTTCAAATGAGGAAGTGTCTTCATCTTAGACCAGGGAAAGCCTGAGGGGGAAAAACAGAACTTGGGCAAGCCAAGGCAAAAGGTCCAACCTGGGCCTATGTCCAAGGGCAAGAGAAAGGAGGAGGCCTGCATACAGAGCACAGAGGACTCCATCCCAGGCCTGCAGTGATCTGAGGGGCTGAGCCTCTTGCTTGGCACCCCACTCCAACAGGCTTAGGGGAAGGAAGAAGAAGTAGGAGAGGAGCTGTGGGGCTGAGTCAGCCGTGCCACTCTGTGGGACAGTTGAGTTAGGATGAGAATCTCGTGACTTATAAGTCCTTTGCTTCCAGTTCTAGGATGCCTCATTTCTTGGAGGTTGTTTCTAACCTCATCTGGGACTATCTTGCAAAGGGGCTTTCCTCACCTGAGTGAGGACCTGGAGGTATGAATGCTCCTGAGGCCAGGAGCAGTAGTGAACCCACAGGGGCTTGCCGCAAGGCCTGGGCATGAGCTGAGGAAGCTCGGGTGAGGGTGAGAGGGAGCCCAGGAGGACAGGATGGGGGCAACTGGAAGCCTGCAAATCCTTTCTCCATGTCTCCTTCTCTTTTAATTAAACAACCTCCTCCATGCTCGTTTACCTTAGCATGGTGCCCTCTGGTTGGCCCTTAGTGGAGCTGACTTGAGGGTAGCCTTAGCTCACACCCTTCTCTCCCTCCTACTGGTCTCAGGGTTACTCCTGAGCCTTTGGCTATAGACACATGCATTGAGGAAATACTGCAAGTCCCAAGAGAACCTTCAATTTTTTTTTTTTTTAAATTTCCAATTGAATCCTGGAATAATTTTATTCAGTATTCAACACTCAAAAATTTTAAAAAAGGATTACTCTGATGAATAGAAGCAAAAGACACACATTGCTGCTCTCTAAAATGAAGATCTACCCACAAAGACTGCTATGGGGAAAAGCTGGGTGGACGACGGCCTGCCCTCTCCCATGTCTGCACACACATATCAGCCGCTTGGCCTTTTATGAGAATATCCAGATGGGAGGACATGATTGTGTGAGATGCCAGCCAAAGAGCCAGGCTGAAAGCTACCCAGGGGATGGAATGTGGAAGGGTCCAGAATGGACATCACAGGTCAAGAACGCAGAAAGGCGCCCTGCAGGTCTCCTTGGGCAGCAGAGAGAATGGAAAGCTATAATCTGATGGGTCTGTTGAGAAGGAAGAGATGGGATCTACACCAGACAACGCCACACTGTCTTCCTGCCAGAGACCTGTCAAAATTGTTAGAAGAGCAAAACAAACGAAAGAAAAAGGAGAGATAGCTCAGTGGTAGAATGAACTCTTGCCTCACAAGCATGAGGACTTGGGTCAGATCCCCAGCACTGGGGGAAAAGGAAAAAGGTAGACAGGCTAATGATGGTGATGAGAAGCACCTAGTTCTATAAAGAAGACAGTGCTAATTACCCAGCTGCCTTTTCCTTAATAACATATGCATGACCAATATGATTCTGCAACATGTATGCTTAGAAAAATGAGAAATTATATCCCATCTATGTATGATATATCAAAGTGCATAAATGCATTCTACTGTCATGTATAACTAATTAAAACAAATAAAAAAAATTAATAAAAAATAAAAATAATCACTATCATTAAAAAATCATGTATTAGAAGTAGGTGGGAAAGGGGCTGGGGTGGTGGCTCAGTGGTAGAGCACTCGCCTCACATGTGCAAGGCCCTGGGTTCGATCCTCAGCACCACATAAAAATAAATAAGTAAAATAAAGGTATTGTGTCAACTACAATTAAAAATATTTAAAAAAAGAAGTAGGTGGGAAAAAACATATTTAAGCCCATCCTCCTACAAGAAATCTAATTCTGATTTAATATGTGAATCCCATTAGACCTTCAAATTCTGGGAAATGTGAATGTTTCTTTCTCTATGAAAACTGTCCTGATGCCAAGCCAACAAGTGGGGGATTGATGTCTTCCTTGAGTTTCCACAGTAACTTCATGGCATCGGCCACAGCCTGATTGTACTTAGCTGTGTTCATGTTTGTCTCCCTGGCTGGCTTGGAAACTCCTCAAAGGCTAAAGTATCCATGCTCATATCCGTAGCACACTGTCATGCACATAGTAAGCAACCAGTGAATTTTTGGTGTTTTTTTTTTTTTTTTTTTTGTACTGGGGTGAACCCAGGGTTGCTTTACTCCTGAGCCACATCCCCAGCCCTTTTCATTTTTCATTTTTGAGAGACAGGGTCACTCTAAATTGCTTAGGGTCTCGCTAAGTTGCTGAGGCTGGCCTTGAACTTGTGATCCTCCTGCCTCAGCCTCCCAAGCTGCTAGGATTACAGGTGTGAGCCACCCTGACAGGTCAGTAAATATTTGTTGAAGTAAATGGACAATGAGCCAGGCACAGTGGTGCATTCCTATAATCCCAGTGGCTCCAGAGGCTGAGGCAGGAGGATCGTGAGTTCAAAACTAGTCTCAGCAACTTAGCAAGGTCCTGTCTCTAAATTTAAAAAATACATATAAAAAGGGCTGAGGATGTGACTCAGTGGTTAAGTGCCCCTGGGTTTAAACCCCAATAACAACAACAACAACAAAAAGACAATGAAATATAAACACGATAGTAGGAACTGTGACAAGAGACTTTGTCATGACTGGATCCAGGGATATGTGGAAGATGATTTCAGTGGGGCCATGAGTTTGAATCTCCTTTAACCACTCCTCCTTCACCTCCCCGTCCCTCCAAATGGACTGAGAAATGAACTCTATACACTCTCAAAACGAGACAATCAAAATTCCCTTTCAGAGCAAGGAAGCAAGCAGATTCCATAACAGTGGCAAAAGAAGGAGAAAATTCAGGTAAAAATGAGGGCAGGAACACTGAAGTAAATCTCAGAAGTGGGTAACTTTTAAAGTTACCCATTTCTTTTTCTAAAGAAAAAAAATCACTTACTGAGAACAACAGAAGGGGGAGCTATAAATCCACACAGCTCTTGAGCTATGAAGGCCTTTCTCTTCCTCCTAAAATTACAGGAAAATTCATTTTAATTAAAAAGGAGCGACAGGGCCTGGCGATGTGGCTCAGTGGTAGAGTAGTTAGTTGCCAAGCATGCTCGAGGCCTTGGGTTCAATCCCCAGCATGAAACAACATCGACAACAACAAAAAGGATCCGATCCCATTCGAAATTGTTAATAAAAGCAAGAAAAAATTAGAAGAATATCTGTATACAAGATAAAATTTTGAAAGAAAGATAACAGATCCAAACTGACAAAATGTTAAGCTAGAGTATAAAAAAAAAACCTTTTTTAAAAAATCAAGGGAAAGATAACATATGTGGAAGAAAAATAAATTAAATTAGAAAAACTCTGAAATAAGATTCTTGGGAAATAGAAAGAACTGTAATAAAAGGTGGAAGAACTTGGGGAAAAGGTCAAAACAAATAAAGTAGTCCTAAGTGAAGTATAAACTAAAAGACTTACAAAAGCAAATAAACTGTACAGGTATTGCTATTAGGGAATTTGCAGATGGAAAGAAAGAAAAAAGAAATATCTTAAAAGGAAATGGAGAGAGGACTTGCTCTCAGCCAAGATGGAGTAACGGGGATTAAATTTAGCCTCTCTACCCAACAGCCAATAAATTGGGTTTATGGTTTGGATGTGAGGGGTCACCCAAAGGCCCTGTGCTAATGCAGGAATATTCAGAAGTGAAATGATTGGGTTGTGAGAGCTGGACTCTAGTTTGAAAGCATTGACAGGTGGGGGGTAACTATAGGGAGGTGGGGCATGAGGGGGTGGGGTGGGGGGGGGTCACTAGGGGCTTGTCCTGGAGGGGTTCATCCTCCTTGAAGCCTTTTCCTTCTTTCTCTGCTTCCTGGCTTCCAGCATCGGAGCAGCTGCTTTTTCGCCAGGCCCTTCTGCCATGATAGTCTGCCTCACATTGGGCCCAGAGCAATGGACTTGGCCAAGCATGGATTGAACCTCTGGAACCAAACTAAACTTTAGCCAAACTAAACTATTCCTCTTCCAAGTGGTCCTTGTCAGGTATTTTGGTCACAGGGAGAAAAGCTGACTAACACACTGGGTCAAGTACAAGTGACAGTGATTCTCAGGCAACGCAGGGTGGCCAACCCTGAGGAAAACAAGCGGTTGCCATTTGACTTCCCCCAACATAATCTGGAGGCAGTTTCTCTGCATCAGGAAGGAGGAACCCAAGTACAGTTGCACCACCTTATTGAGTTGAAAAGACAGAAACGAGAATGCAGAGTGCCCAAGTCAGCAAGAATCACAGAGGAGGATATAGATTGGAAGGAACTTCACAGAGCAGTAGAGATAAGAGGAGAGTTCCTCTTCAGTCATGGCTGAGAACTGATATGCACACACAAAGAAACTACAGGAGAATAGGGGGAAAAACAACTGGAAGGCAGTAGACCAAACAATTCCTAGATCCCTGCCAGGGCCGGGAAGAGTGTGTTCCCTTATGAATTCGAATGGAGACACCTCCTGATGCTTGGGGCATTGCCTTTAACAGTAGAGTTAAATGATCCCTAGACCAAAAATCTACTTTGGCCCTCTCCCAGCAAAGCTTAAAAGCAAATTTCAAAAGAATCCATGGATTCCATGTAATGTGATTGTTTGCCAGAACAATATCCTATCTTTAAGGGACTATCACAAAATCTAGCACTCAAACAATATAAGCTTCACAATGTCTGGCATCTGAGCAAAAGTTGCAAAGCAGGCTGGGGGTGTAGTTCAGTGGTAGGCCTTGGGTTCAATCCCTAGCACCACAAAAGTAAATCAATCAATCAATCAAAGTTTCAAAACAACAACAAATGTATCCCATAACCAGAAAGCAAATCAATCAATAAAAATAGATCTAGAGATAATAGAGATGATGAAATTAGGGGCCCAGGACCATGAATCACTTAGTAAAAATATGCACCATATATCCAAGAAGGCAGAAGAAAACACACAGAGATGAGAAATGGAGAATTTTAAGACTCAAATACAACTTCTAGGGGCTGGGGATGTGGCTCAAGCGGTAGCGCGCTCGCCTGGCATGCGTGCGGCCCGGGTTCGATCCTCAGCACCACATACGAACAAAGATGTTGTGTCCGCCAAGAACTAAAAAATGAATATTAAAGAATTCTGTCTCTCTCTCTCTAAAAAAAAAAAAAAAAATTCTAAATACAACTTCTAGAGATTAAAAATACAATAGTTGAGCCAGGCATAGTGGTTTCACACCTGTAATGCCTGTGATTTGGGAGGCTGAGGCAGGAAGACCGTTAGTTTAAAGCCAACCTCAGCAGCTTAGCCAGGCCCTAAGCAACTTAGCAAGGCCTTATCTCAAAATAAAATATAAAAAGGGCTGGGAATGTGGCTCAGTGGTTAAATCCCCATGGGTTCAATGGATGGTTCCTAAAAATAAATAAAAAATATACTAGCTGAGATGCAAAATGCCCCGTATGAGATTAATAGAGGTTTAGACACTGCAGATCAATGAACTTGCAGGCATAATAATAAAAACTTGTAGCACAGAAAAGGAGAGAGAAAGACTGTCCACAAGATAAACAGATCAGTAAGCAGTAAGACAACATTAAAAAGTACAAAATACATGTAATTGGAATCCCAGAATGAAATGGAGTCAGTGGGAAAATGTTTAAAGAAGTCACATTAGAAAATGTTATGAACTTGATGAAGACTCACTGATTCAAGGAGTTCAGTGAATCCCAAGTAGAATAAACACAGAGGAAAACACTCCAAGGCATATCATACTAACACTGCTGAGAAGTAGTTGCAGAAAGGAAATATTCAAAGCAACCAGAAAGAAAAATACAACATTTCATACAGGAAAATAAAGTTGTTAATTCCTGGTGACTTCTTAACAGAAGGCAAGAGAGATAATAGAATGGCACCTTTGAAATGCTACCAGAAAACCTAAAATTCTATATCCAGTGATGATATCTTTCAAACATGAGGCAAAATAAAGACTTTCAAAGCCAAGGGGAAAAAAAATTTTTGAGAGATTCATTACCACTAGATCTGCATCCTAAGAAAACTGAAAGAAGTTTTTCAGGGGGAAGAAATCATCGTGGATGAGTATCTTCATTTATTTGGGTAAATATGTGGACTATTATATTGTCTTGTTTTCAGTTTCTTAAAATGATAACTGTTTAAAGCAAAAACAACAACAATGTGTTTTCAAAATATGTGGAAATACAATGCAACTATAAGAATGCAGAAGCAAAGAAGAGCTGCTATAGAATAGATCTGGTGGAAACCGGATGTATGGTAGAGGAAACCGGTCCCCTCTTGGCAGCCAGGAAGCAAAGAGAGAGAGGGAGGGAGGGGCTGGGGTCCCAACATCCCCATCAAGAGCACATCCTCCTAACCTAACTTCCTCCCACTAGGTCCACCTCTTGAAGGTTACCACATCCAATAGCACCACACACTGGGGATCAAGCCTTTAGCACATGTGCCTTTGGGAAACATTCCAGATCGATACTACAGCAGCTCCACTTTTCTTCTACATTCTTGTAGAATTGGGAAGCAAAGTATTTTTTAGTTTTAGAGCAGGATTCATACAGAAAGCAGCAAGAGAAGATTGAAAGGTAAGGAATAAGCTAGATGGTCAAGAACCTTGAATTTAGATGTGAGCCTCTCAGCATGATGGAGCCCATGACGATTTGCTTACCTCTGAATCAAGCCCTTGCAGGCAGCAGCTGCTCTGGATATCCCATTATAACTGGCTGTGGTCCTTGTTTTTTTTTTTTTTTGGTGTTATATTGCAAACCCAGGTGTCTATCCAAGTCCTCTACTTAGAGCTGAATGATTCTGGAACGAGTCACTTAAGCTAAGCCTGAGTTCTTTTAGGAACAGTTAGTTCCCTAAGTGCTGAGACTACCAACCAGTTGTCCTTCTTGATGGACCTTATAGGAGGACACATGATCCAGGCTGGTCAATGTTTTCCCTTTTCTCCTGACCACAGGGACTGATTCAGAAATGAGCATGACTCAGGTTCTGGCCAATCCGGGTCCTTCTCAGGTTCTGTAGCAATAGGGTGGCCTGAGCCTAAAGTGGCTGCCATGTGGGGAGATCCTGGCAAAGCAGGACGCCCGAATAAAGGAGTGCAAAGCCAAGAGGCTGATCAAGAGAGAGCAAGTGCTGATGAAGTAATGAGAGCATAGTTTAGATGTTGCCCCTGGAATTTTCAATTCTGCGAGCCAATAGTTTTCACTTCAGCCCACCCCCTACCTTTTTATTTATTTTTAATTTTTTTTAGTTGTAGATGGACACAATACCTTTATTTATTTATTTTTATGTGGTGCTGAGGACCGAAACAAGTGCCTCACACATGCTAGGTAAGTGCTCTACCCAGCCCCTCACTTCAACCCCTTTGTAAGCAATTTAAAACTGATTGCTGGATGCAATCAAAAGCTCCTACACTATACAATATTCCTATGAAAATTAAATGAGATAAAAATGTGACAAGTAACAAATGATGTATAAATGGCTGTTACTTTCTTATCACTATATATCTTTCATGTCATCAATTCTCTTTATGGGCAGATATTAAGAACTCTATTTAATGGAGGAATTTAAAGCAAAGGAACCCATTAAAGGGTCCCAATGTTCAAACCTGACATTGTTGAAAAAAATTGACATAGTCAAGATTTTCATGCAATCTATAGTAATATGCCCAGCACATAGTAGGCATTGTTAAAAGTTGTGTCTCCTCCCCCCCCCCCACCCCGCACCCCAGTACTGGGCATTGAATCCAGGGCCTCTTTACCACTGAGCCTCATCCCCAGCCCTTTATTTTTATTGTTTGAGACAGGGTCTCACTAAATTGCCAAGGCAGACCTTGAACTTGCAGCCCTCATGCCTCAGCCTCCTGAGTTTATAGGATTATAGATGTGTACCCTGTGCCTGGCTGTCCCTTCCTCTTTCCTGAAAGCTGAGATCCTAATATTGTGTCTACCTTCCCAGATAGCTAAGTGAAAGCACAAGTTGTCATGTTGCGTGTCTAGATTCTGGCTCACTTAGGTACTAAGTTTGCTCTTAAGAGCTTTGTTTTTTTAATAGTGCTGCATGTGAGTCAGCTTTTCATTGCTATAACCAAATTACCTGACATAAACGATTTAAAGGAGAAAGGATTTATTTTGGCTCTTGTCCACTGCTTTGGGCCTAAGGTGAGGCAGAACCTCATGATAAAGAAAGCTGCTCAGCTAATGGCAGGCGGGAAGGGAAGAGAGAGAGAGGAAGGACACAAAATATACCCTTCTAGGGCATGCCCTAGTAACCTACTCCCTCCAACCTGTGGTTCATTAAAATTAACAATCCATCAAATGGATTAATCCACTGATGAAGTTAGAGTCTCCATGATCCAATAATTTCCTAAAAGCCTTACCTCTGAACCTTTTGGCATCGAGGACCAGGCTTTCAACACCTGAGTCTGTGGGGTATACTTTATATCCAAATCACAACATGCTGTTTGTGAAACTCGGGCTCATGCTTGCTAGGCAAGTACTCTACCATTGAGCTACCATCCCCAGACCCAAAGCTTTATCTTTGAATGATCAGACCTATTGAATGTTTATATTTTTTTCGGGGCGGGGAGTGTTGGGGATTGAACTCAGGGGCACTCAACCACTGAGTCACATCCCAGCCCTATTTTGTATTTTATTTAGAGACAGGGTCTCACTGAGTTGCTTAGCACCTTGCTTTTGCTTAGGCTGGCTTTGAACTTGAGATTCCCCCTGCCCCAGCCTCCAGAGCCACTGGCATTGCAGGCAAGTGCCACCATGCCCAGTGTAATTCACTTGTTAATTTGGGAGATAGTCATTTCTAAGATTTTAGGAACCATCCCCAAAGTTTGGATTACTTTGTTCCTGTTTCCCCTGAGATTAGGGAGGGGGAGAGATTAGGGAGGAGCTGGGAGAGAGGAAGAGAAACAAACATGTCCATTTTAAAAATAAAATGTCAGAGCAGCAAGGACTACATTCAAAGCATAAAGTAGACTACTGTTGCACTCTCACACCATTATCAACACAAAATACTTCTGTGACCCCAAACTGTGTGGGGGATTTCTCCCCACCAGCAAGTAAGCAGTTACTGCAGCAGAGACCAGCCGGTTGGCCTCTAATTCAGTTCAATTTTGATACTATTGTCAAGGGAAAAAGCAATCAAAAAGGAGTAACATTGGTTTGGGCACTCAAAATGGGGTTGTGAAACCACTGTTAAACAGATCTCAGATATCACCTTGAAAGTTGAACCTTTCTATGGGGCAGCCAGACTGGATGCTGACCTTTGGACTGGGTTAAACTGCAATATGCTAACTTTCCTTAACCATTTGTGAAACCCAGTGCTTCCCTTAAATCACCGTAGACCAAAACAACACAGTCCCTTTCTTACAAAAGACAGCTTAGTTCTTTTGAGTACTAGTCACAGTTCCTGACAAGCAAATATGTAACCACCACCCCTTGGCCACCATTTTATAAAACCTCCAAGCACATTTTAAAGACTGCTTGGATCTGTGATTTTCTGGATTGCAACCCTAATTAGCCCCCAATAAATGTAATTTTATTTGTGCTCAACTAGAGTGATATGTTTTCTCTGTCAATGCTGTTCCTGGAGATAGCGTCCAATCCCGCAGGTTGAGGACTCACTCCTACAGGACTGCCCCCACTTCAGACTCCTGTTACAAATAGTAGATTATTACTTACACTTCCTAACAATTGGCTCTAAATGTGGGTTCCCACTGTTGTTTACTCAGATTCAACTTATTTTCTAGAGCATCTCACTGAACTCAGGGAAACAATTGGTTGCCAATTTATTATAAAGGATACCTTGGAAGACTAGACAAAGAGATGTACAACTCAAGGTATGGGGAAGGGGTGTGGAGCTTCCATATTCTCTCTCACCTCCAGGAACCTTCATGTGCTCAGGGCTATCTGGAAGCTCCCCAAACCCAGTATCCCTAAGTTTATATGGAGGTTTCATTACATAGACATGACTGATATTAGCCTGTCTTCTCTTCCTGGAGGTTGGCTGAAAATCCTCACCTTTCTGGTAACCAGTTCCCATTCAAAAGCTATTTAGGGACCAACAGCCACCAGACAACTCATTAGCATGCAAAAAAAGACACTTACTTAGAAGATTCCAAGGATTTAAACAGTTGTAGGCCAGAAAATAGGGAGGAAGGCCAAATATACATTTCATAATATCACATCTCTTCTCAGATACTTTAATTGTGAAAGAAACTGCTGTTGCCACCCCATATCTCTTCCTAACAGAAGCTGGAAATTGTGGGAAGGACTAATGTACCCAGCTAAAAGACTACTTTACTCAGCCCTCCCCCTCAAGGAAAAGTGTAGCTGGTGAAATGCAATCAGGAGCCCATGGGAGATCCAGCCACAGATCTTCAAAGGAGGCTGACTCAGTTAGAAGGGACCTTTTTTACCCCTCCTCTCCACCTCCTTCTTTCCCAGAACCTAGATAGCATGACCAGGGCCAAAGTGACCATCCTGCAAGCAGAGAACTCCAGGGTGACAGCCACCAGCAGCAATAGGAAGAGCAGAGACATACGGGATACTGACGGGTATTGTGCACTTACACTGAGCTGTGTGTCTTCAAACTTTTTTTTCCTCCTAAGTGAAAGGAACAGATAATCAAACACCATTGTTGGTGGCAGCTGAATATTATCCTTAATTGCCTCAATGACCTGGGACCATTACTGAATTGGGCCTTCGTTTCTTCATTTGTAAAGTGATGGTGTCATATTAAAAGATCTCCATTTCTAAGACTTCACAGTTCTAAGACTCTTTATTAATGCACAAGTACAAAATGCCCAATGCTTGCCTGACCTCTATTCCATCTTGGGACAAATCTGAAGTGTGTGTGTGTTCATCCGTAGGTAGAAGTCAATATGATTATAAACATAGTTACCATGTGACCCCAGCAGTTATACTCCTACTTTCATACCAAAGAGAAATGAATACATGTATACCAAACTTGTATATGAATGCTAATAGAAGCATTGTTGTTTTAGTTCCGAGGATTGAATCTAGGCCCTAGAGCATATTAAGCAAGTACTCTACCACTGAGCTATATCCCTAGCTTCAGCATTATTCTTATTTATTTAAATCGTAGATGGACAAAATAACTTTTATTTATTTATTTACTATGTAGTGCTGAGGATCAAACAAAGTGCCTCACCTGTGCTAGGTAAGCACTCTACTGAGCCACAACCCCAGCCTCAGCATTATTCTTAATAGCCCCAAAGTGGCTATTAAGAATAATGTCCATCCAACAACCCAAATGTCCATCCACAGATGAACAGATAAATAGAATGTGGTCTAGCCATACAGTGGCATGTTATTATTCAACCATAAGAATGAAATATTGATGCACGCTACCATATGAATGATTATTGGAAAACAGTGTATAAAGTTAAAAAAATTAAAGCAGATCCTAGAGCCTACAAATGGTATGATTCCATTTGCATGAAATGTCCAGAATAGGCAAATCCAGGGTGGGAAGAAGGGAAGAGTGGTGAGTGACTGTCAATGGGATGGGGTTTCTTTTGGGGGTGATGTTTTAGTGGCAAATGTTGCACAACTCTGCAAACATACTAAAACCCATTGACTGATACCAGATTAAGTAGGGAATTTTTTATTTTTTTTTTTACTTTTTGGTACTGGGAATTGAAACCAGGGCCTTGTGCATGCACTAAGCTGTGTTCCAAGCCCAAGAATGTTTATGGTATGTAAATTATCTCAATTAAAAGAAAAAAAATGATTATAAATCTTTTTTCGGAGGGGCTACTGGGGTTTACTGAAAGAAATCAGTATTAGAGGCGATGTCAAGCACCTGTGGTATACAGGACACATCTTAACTAAAATGAGGATGTATAAATGCTGGTCTCTGGTTTTCACTAACTTCCTATTCACTTTCACAATGACCACACAAACAGAATATTCCTCTTGCAACCATATTGCATTAGAGCACATGTATGTGGAATTTTAGAGCCAGGAAATTCAATACGATCCTTTAGTGGCTATGGCACTGTTTGAGTCCGGCTCATCTAGGAACAAGAAACTTCTTCAATTTCCCCTTGAAATCAAAAAATTCATCTTTCCCATCTTCACAGTCCTCGTGTGGCCTTTTGTATAATAGGGCCTGCACAAAGCTGCTGTAGAGAAAAAGAGCCCAAAGAATCAAAGACCTGAATTGTACAGAAAAGGTCCTGGGAATCTTAGACGCCTCTGACCCTCCATCCTTGCTTACAGGATGAAAAGGGTAAATGAGATGACCTCTGAAGGTTCCAATAACTATTAAACTTCTAGTGATGAAAAGGGAAATCTAACATGGTTTTAGGTCATTCCTCAGGCTGATATAGAGATGTTGACCAATATGGCACATGCTGGGATTTTAGTTTCTTCTCAGATGATCTCAAGGTGACTCCAACTCCCCCTTCCTAAACCCTAACTCTGAATCTTGCATTCAGGGGAGGGATGTGTTAAAGACATCCCCCACCACCACTAGTACCACACCATCGCCATCACCATTGTAGTCATTACCACCAGCACCACCACCAAATAACGGTAACACAGCAAAGGAAACCAATGTTTCCAAAATACTGTCTCTTAACCCAGACATCTGAGCATTTTCCTCTCTGAACTATTTTCCACTTAAAGTCTACATTAGATCCCAGAGCATCTGTTTAAAGGGTCAGTTCGGCACCACTGTTCCCATCAGGCCAAAATAAGCTCTAGCAGCGTAGACATGGGAGTGCTGACAGATGAGCAGGATGGCTGGCTGGCACCTGCCTGTCCTTGCCTCATGAGGTGAGAAAGAGAAGCACATTTCCAATATGACAAGAGGCACTTGGCAGCAACCATCTCTTCTCTTCTCCAAGGTCTCGTGGGTTGTAGGGAATGTGTGGCCAAGGACTGGTCCAAAGGTCTTGGCAGCTACCCTAAGTGTTCAGGGTATTTAAAACCAATGTCACCCTTCAATGGGGTTGTTGGAAGCTTTACACCAGCTCAGTAGTAATGACACCTGCCAGTTTGCCATTAAATATAGAAAATTGGAGCTGAAGCCACTGGCTCTTGACCCCTGTTTGACCCTACTCATTCCTTAGTCAAGTTTTTTTGTGATATATAATACTTGTAAAGTGAATTGCTCTCTTTTCCATTTGTGGGAGCCATATAGTAGAATCAACTTATTTTCACACTTTCTAAACTTAGACTGATACTGCTCACACTTTTCTTTAGAACTGTTTTCAAGTAATATTTCAGCCTCTTTTTTTAATGAAAATTCATTATGTTCACATCAGATGTAAAATCATTTTTTTCTAATTTTGAATTCACCTAAAACTTGAAAAATCTTAAACCTTATTGTCTTAATAAATGAGCAACTGACTGGCCCAGATGAAAGCAGAGTATCAACGCCATTTTGACAATTTACCCCATAAAAACATGTTACTAAAAAATCCATAGGATCACTGAAATCCCATAGCTTGCTTCTTCTCTCGTAAGAATGCAATTAACTATGAAAATTTTTTTGGTTTGCCCATTTAAAAGTAGCCAATAATCCAGAATCTATAATTCCATTCAAGCCCAAAAGAAGTTCACTTAAGCACAAAGTTTGTTAATACAGTATATGTATGATTGCTGGGGAGATATTAATTGGGAATGAATCTATCAACTATTTATAAATCTGTTTATAAGTACAGGTGATTTCATTAACTTAAAAATGTATAGTATCTCACACCCACTGACAGAAAACCCACTCATGGAAATGTGCAGGATAGCTATTCACATGTGCACAATGATATATGCAAATATTATTCACTCATATAAGAAAAAAGTATAAATAACCTGAATGTACACTGGCTAGGAACCAGCTAAATAAACTATGGCACAACTACATAATGGATGCTATTTATCCATGTAAATTAGAAAAGCTCTGTTTTTTTCAAGATATGCCATTAGGCTGTGGGTATATATAGCTCACTGGTAGAGCACATGTCCTAGACACTAGGCCCTGGGTTTGATCTCCAATATTTTCCAATAAGTGCACAAATTTAAATATATAACATGTTCATTCATGTGTGTGTGTACACACATACTATTTAGAAAGAGGCTACAGATTTGTGTTTGAGTGTGAAGAAAGAAATAAAGGTTTGAAAACATGGAATATTTCTTAAGAGGATATAAGAAAAATAATATTGATAATAATACACTTTTTGTGCTTTCAAGTAGGTACCTTCTGAACTAATAAAATATATACTTAAAGGAATGTTAAAATTCAGGCTGAGCTTTCCTGTAAGGCCTGACTACTGTGTCTTCAATTCTTACCATACCAAGAGTAAATGCATTTGAGCTTTTACTTATCCTTTTAAAAGAAATTAATATAATGTGTCCAGAAAAAGTGCATTTAA
Organism: Marmota flaviventris; assembly: GCF_047511675.1. Taxonomy (NCBI): domain Eukaryota; kingdom Metazoa; phylum Chordata; class Mammalia; order Rodentia; family Sciuridae; genus Marmota; species Marmota flaviventris. Next base: position 137,713,236 of record NC_092503.1, read on the forward strand.
AAATGATAATAGAGGACCCAAAGAGGAAAAGAAAAAGAAAGAAAAGAGGACACCATTAAGACACAAACGTTTATGTGATTTTAGCCATTACAACAGTAGCTCAGAAATATCTTGACTGTTACATCGATGTCATCAATATTACAAAAGGAGAAAAAAAAGTGACAGGCAACAGTGAAGAGCACCAGAGAACCAGCGCACACACCTAAGACAGACCATGCTTGTTCCTTCAACTGCCAAGGTATTTTCACAGGTAAGCCCCCCACCCCCTCGCTTTCCTTCTCAGCTTTCCCTACCCTGTTTCACGTGCTGAATTTAAGCCTCGTCCTCGCCCTCCTCCTCCTCGAACTCCCCCTGTTCGTCAGCAGTGGCGTCCTGGTACTGCTGGTACTCGGACACCAGGTCGTTCATGTTGCTCTCGGCCTCGGTGAACTCCATCTCGTCCATGCCCTCGCCCGTGTACCAGTGCAGGAAGGCCTTGCGCCGGAACATGGCCGTGAACTGCTCCGAGATGCGCTTGAACAGCTCCTGGATGGCCGTGCTGTTGCCGATGAAGGTGGCGGACATCTTGAGGCCCCGCGGTGGGATGTCGCACACGGCCGTCTTCACGTTGTTGGGGATCCACTCCACGAAGTAGCTGCTGTTCTTGTTCTGCACGTTGAGCATCTGCTCGTCCACCTCCTTCATGGACATGCGGCCTCGGAAGATGGCAGCCACGGTCAGGTAGCGGCCGTGGCGCGGGTCACAGGCGGCCATCATGTTCTTGGAGTCGAACATCTGCTGGGTGAGCTCGGGCACCGTCAGGGCGCGGTACTGCTGGCTGCCCCTGCTGGTCAGGGGCGCGAAACCCGGCATGAAGAAGTGCAGGCGGGGGAAGGGCACCATGTTCACTGCCAGCTTGCGCAGGTCTGCATTCAGCTGGCCAGGGAAGCGCAGGCACGTGGTGACCCCGCTCATGGTGGCTGACACCAGGTGGTTGAGGTCTCCATATGTGGGCGTGGTCAGCTTCAGGGTGCGGAAGCAGATGTCATACAGGGCCTCGTTGTCGATGCAGTAGGTTTCATCTGTGTTTTCCACCAGCTGGTGGACAGAGAGGGTGGCGTTGTAGGGCTCTACCACCGTGTCTGACACTTTGGGCGAGGGCATGACGCTGAAGGTGTTCATGATGCGGTCTGGGTACTCCTCACGGATCTTGCTGATGAGCAGGGTGCCCATGCCTGAGCCTGTGCCTCCCCCCAGAGAGTGGGTCAGCTGGAAGCCCTGGAGACAGTCACAGCTTTCTGACTCCTTCCTGACCACGTCCAGGACCGAGTCCACCAGCTCGGCTCCCTCTGTGTAGTGGCCCTTTGCCCAGTTATTTCCTGCACCGCTCTGGCCTGCCAGAGAGAAAAAGAATTCTTGAGTCACTGAAAATTGGATTAAATTCCTTCTTGCCTTAAACCCCTTTATATAGACCAATGAGTCAGTGATCAGATAAGATTATTTTGTGTTATCACCAAATAGCCAGGCATTAAAATATTTAGTTATGGATGTAATTATAAATAAGGATGCCTAGGACACCTGGCTATTAGAAGTTGAAAGGCAAATGCTTTGTATACCTATATTAAAGCTCAGTTGGCACACAACTGGACTTTCTTCATGCATTTCCTCCAACAGTCACAATTCTCCATCCTAAACTTAAGCTGCCCAGCTTAAAATGTGTCTCTCACGTCATTAGCCATGCCAGGCACTCACCAAAAACGAAGTTGTCTGGCCTGAAAATTTGTCCGAATGGTCCAGACCTGACCGAATCCATTGTGCCAGGCTCCAGGTCCACCAGGATAGCCCGCGGCACATATTTGTTACCTGCAGGAAATAAGAGCTGACTTAGATCTGCCCATAAAAAAGGGCTCCATACCATCTTCCTTCTTTCAGGCAATTGCTATTGCCCCCAAACAAAGAAGGACCCACAACCAGGTTTTCAAAGGGCTTGATAGCACAGGGAGCCCATCCCAGTGAAAGAGTAAATATCTTAAACTGGTTAGTCCACCCTTTCTTGCAGCCACACCAGGGAAAAGGGAAGAGAGGGTACAAAACTAAAGGGCGGGGGCAGCGGCAAGGGGGTGGGGGATAAAGGCAATTACCAGTGGCTTCATTGTAGTACACATTGATTCTTTCCAGCTGCAAATCACTATCTCCATGGTAACTGCCAGTGGGGTCGATACCATGTTCATCACTGATGACCTCCCAAAACTGAGAGAAAAAGGTTGGATTTAGCCATACACGACCCCATAGAGATGCCGCGATTCACAGTTTGAAAAGCCCCCTACTCAGTTCTGACACCCAACATTTTAGGAGCCTTAAAGGGCGGTGTGACCCAGAACACAGCCACAAGGATTGTATTTTGCAAGGTCAGAAAGTTGAAACTGGGCGTTTCCCAGGCGAACAGCTGCTCGCAGCGGGCGGTAGGGGTCGTGCGAGAAAGAACCAGTCTACGCCTGGGACTGCAGGTCAACTACCGCGACGAAGCTCTGCAGGGTCACCCTAAGAATGGCCGCAGAAGGCTAGAGTACAAGGCGGTGATGAGGGGGAGGAGGGAGTGGCTAAGCGAGAGAATTGAGGGAGGGTGGTTTTAGATTCAAAGCACGTCCTCGGACCGTGAAACAATCGCCCTCCGCCCCTCCCCCGCAGCTCGACTCCAGTTCAGTAAAAAAATCAATCCTCGTGTCCGCGCCCCTCCCGCAGACCGGTGAACAAGGTCCAGCTGACACAGCCGTGTCTTGGCCAAGTAGCAAACAGGAAAGAAAGACCAAGGACGACCGGAATTCCAAACGAATTGCAACAAAAATGAATGAGACCCCTCTCCCCCAGAAAATTGCCTCCGAGTCCACGCCCCACTCGGCAACTCAAAGCAGCCGGGAAGGTTTGCTCGAGGGCGAGCTCCGGGCTTGCCTAGGACAGCACCGCGCCCAGAGACTCTGTGGGGTGCTCAGCTCCCGTCCCTTTCCCAGCCTGGGCCCCTCCCCAACGGCGCGCCCACCTTGGCGCCGATCTGGTTGCCGCACTGGCCCGCCTGGATGTGCACGATCTCCCGCATGGTGCCTCTTAACTTCTCTCTGACTCTGATCTGCGTCTGTGTGTCTGTCGGTACTCCGGTTCCACACCTACTGAGAGCTCAAAAGGAAAGCGCTCGGAAACCGACGGGCTGAGAGCGACGGCCCCGCGGGCTCGGCCTTTTATGTAGGGAGGGTGGGGCCGACAGCGTAGACCGCGCCCCCAGCCCGAGCCCCGCAGTCCCCTTCACTCTGCGGCTTTCCAGGCCTGGCTGACGTAATGCTCCGAGCCCTAGGGACGGTCCGGGGGGCTGGACTACGGGCGAGTGGCCAATAAGAGCGGGCTTGAGGATCCGTAGAGGGGTGGGGTCTCCTGGGAGTAGGGTGGGGGCGTCAGCATTGTCTAGGGCTTGGGGGAGCGGGAGAAGCTGGGCACCGGGAACTGGGAGGGGGGTGAAGAAGCCGGTGGCCGGAGGGCTGCGACGCGTGGTTACCCATCGCGGCAGGCTCCGGATGGAGAGAGAGCTAGCACAGGATGGGAAGGAGGGAGTACTGGACCAGGTGGAAAGACCGTCAGGTGCTCCGGGTGCCAGCAGGGGGGAGTACTGAGGCGCCTCAGGCTGCTCTTTCATCTCGGTTGCCGATTCAGTTTGCCCCCGACCCGTTACCCTAGCTAGCCAATGCCCCTTTTCCCAACACTGGAGGCCAGCAGCTTTCCAGGAGCCGACGCCCTGTCCCCTGGAGGCTTAGGGGAATACGGGTGATCCCAGAATAAAATAAATGTAATAAAATGTTGAGGTCCAATTGACTGCAATCCCGAACACTCTGCCCAAGAGCTTCGGGGTACCCTTGCCCCGCCCCTCAGCATGGCTCTTCTCTCCTTTGTCTTGGTGGAGGGTCACCGGTTCCCTTTCACTGAGGCGGCAGCATCCTGGGATGGAGAGACCCCTATAGTCCCTTGAGCTCTGCCTCACCCTCTCCAATAGTCCACTCTCAGGCCGTACCAAAGACCCCCTCCACCCATCTAGTTGGCTTTTGTTCCTAGAAAATGATGGAGTGGGTGTGGCTGGCCCTGCAGCGTGGACTATCCTGCGGGCAGAATAAGGGTGGGGTCCCAGAGGCGGGGCTGTCGGAGGAACAAAGAGCTCACAAAAGCTTGGGATGTGTTCCGCAATAGAGCATTTAAAATCACACTCCAGGCTCTCCCCTTCTCGGGATTTGGTTCATCCATTGTCAAATAAGGGGATGGGTTCCAAGGGCAGTCATCGTCCGGTCCACCGAGAACATTCTTATTTTCCATCGCGGCGGCCAGGAGTTCCCAGACTTGCTGCTGCGGGTAGAGGGGCGAGGGACACGCCTAAATACTGCAGCAAGGCAAGGTAGAGACCACCGGAGACCCGGGTGCATTCACAGGAGCGCGTGCGCAGACGCGGAGCACCCAAAGTCCCTTCAAATCCACACTCTCTAGGTATTGGAGGGAGGAACAGATCTCTTTGTTACTTGTCAGGGGGTGGGGGAGCAGAGAGAGAGAGAGAGAGGGGCTGAAAGACAAGATGTTAAACCTGTGTGCGTTGGAGGGCGGGAGGGGGAAAGAGTAGCCCAAACGCTCACAGCAGAACCTGTTCCTTGCAATTTTATCGTTAAAGCGCGCCGCCCCCCACCTGGGATGGTTCACTTGCGAGGTGAAGTGACCCTTTTTCATTCTCTGGCGAGAGAGGCCGAATGACCTGGGGTGCTGCAACCGAGTGGAGTTAGCAGCTGTTGAATGAGGCCCTCCCAGAACTATCAGCAAGCTGTCATCGCCTCCCTTTCCCGCTGGGAGGAAGGAGGAGGCTTTCAAGTCAATTCCAATATACAAAGAGAAGCTGCAAGAACAAAAGCTCAGCCGCCCCCAAATATCCAGGGTGTTCAAACTAGAGCTCGAGGCCCGGAGTTCCCCAGACACAGCTGAGAGTGCCCGGGTTAAAGTGCGAAAGGGAGATAGGCATAGCAGTAGCAATTCTGCCCACATACCCCATTCACGGGGTTCCAAGGGTCCTGGCCCTGACCGCTAGTTTTCTAGTCCAAATCCTACAGATGCAGAAACGTCAAGGGCCAGCAGTCCCAGAGGTCACGCAGTAAATTAGAGGCACGACTCAGGCTGGGATTCCGTCTTCAGGGAACCGGAGCCCCTGGGGAAGGAGACTTTGTCGGGGCCAAAAGGTCTGTAGCAGGTGTCAGCCTCGAGGTGGCGGCTCTGTGGCCCCGTCTGCCTGCAAGGAACTGAGCGAGGGCGGCACCCTGGGTGAGAGGATAACGCGCGCCCAGCTGTCCAAGCCTAGCTGCCCGAGCCTAGGAGCCACGCCGGTTGCTCAGAGCTCGGGAGCTCAGCTCCACGGAGGGTAATCTGAGTCTGTCTCTCTCACCTATCGGGTTCTTTTCTAAGCGGCGGTTTCAGAGTCAGATCGTCACGGGTGCCCGGTGCAAAGACGTATTCAGATTATACAGATGAAAGAACACTTTCCTCTCGGGTTTCTGGTAGAGTAGGAGGTTTGGTATACACTAAGCAGGAAATCATCCTTCTAAATGCCTGGATGTCCTTGGGGATTCAGGCAGCTTTTTGGCCCAAGCTCTGCTTTCCTTTCTTGAATTTTGCTGCCTTGTCCCCCACCCTACCCTAGTCCCTTCCAGGCAAGCACTTCGCCCCTATTTGCCATTGCAATTATGATGCTGCACATTTTCATTTTCACAAGGATCTGATTTTAGTGGTGAAATGTTGGTGACAATTATGTCCTTTCCCGAAAGGCTTTTAGTTTATCTACTGATTTTTTTTTTTAAGTCACCTTTATTCTAAGTAGCAGGCAGGAAGAGACTGGTACTGGGCTATCAAAGAAACAAATTGCTTTCAGTTGAACCTCCAGCAATTCTTTTTATCTGTTTATTATACACAGTTCCTCTCAATCTAGGTCATTGTGTATCAGACATGAAGCTTTCAGGACAATATATTTCATGATCTCCTATATAGGGCTAGTTCTTAATGATTTCCTAACATTTAAAAATTTTCCCTTTCAGAGACAATTGTAAAAATTTTGCTGTGTAAAATGAAATCCCACATTGTTTTACACATAACTGTGTGGTTGAGGTAAACAAGCCCCTAAACTATTAAAATTACGTTTGGTCTTACAATTTTCAGATTATTTTCAATGGTAAATCTGCAACTGATTGTGCATTTATTCTGTTACACACAGAGCCATTGTTTTAACTAATTGAAGAAGTGTGACAGGAAGAGAGCTTTACAAAAATGCATAGTAAATTTTGGATGCACTATTTTCTTAATGTAAAAATATTTTTTAACACGCTTATTGAAATTACAAGACAGTGTAGGATTTTTCCCCCCACAGCTATCCTGCATTCACCTCTTAAAGAACAAGCCGGCAACCCCTCCTCTTTGCAGCTGAGAGGCACGCGGTTTCCTAGGCAACCTACACTTTGCCAATGAATGAAAAGGAATTGAAAGAGATTGCAAAGACTGCAAATCCGTCATTATTTCCTCCCTATTTTTTTTTCTGTCCCCACTCTTCTCAATGCTGTCCAGTTAGAAATATTGGAAAACTACCAATCCCAACGTTTATATAAAGGAGTGAAATGCCCAGGGAAATGAGGCTAAGAAAGGGGTGGTAGCCACAGATTGTAACTGCGAAGAGGGGGCGGGGAGAGGTTTCCTGGGATCTGTGCTTTCTCAGCTTTGTCGCGACCCCTGTTTATATCCTACTGCTCTCCTCCTTTACTCCCAGGCCTTCCCTCCTCCGGTTGAGAAATGACAGCTCGGGGCACAGCTGCCTGCGTGCTCTTTAGTCAAAAGGTTTACATGGGTGGGAGCTTCAGAGCCCTCGTCCTTCCGCATCGTGGGGCGCTGTTGGGACCAACCCCTCAGGTAACAAAAGTCTGGAATAAGACAAAATTCTGAGTCTGTGAATGCAGCGCAGTGCGGAAACATTTACCCTTTGTTTCACAGCGAGGCTGTGTTTTCCTATTGCAGACGGCCATGCATTTGGATTAAAATGGCTTGGATCCAGTCAGAGCCCAGAGCTTTCCTGGAAGAGATTTGCCTTCCTTGTCAAACAAATCCGCCGAGGGAGTAGAACCCGGCTTCCCCCGGCATCATTTTCCTATTATAGGCAATCTCCCCTCCCCCACCCTGTGAATGATTTGCAAGATTCTTTGACAGGCTGGGGGAGGGCAAGCCCACAGAACAAGCATTGTGAATCCTTGGTAAATGGCATTTTATGATACAGAGCCAGAATGAAGAAAACTGAAACAGAAGAAAATACCTCTACGGGAAAAGTTCAAAAATATTAAGGCAAGACAGTGTGCTCCTTTGCAAGGTGTTGTGAATGCAACCAACTTGTAAATCAACCCCTTTATGTAAGGAATGAATGCGCACAGGACAGCAGGGTCAGGAGCCATTTTAATTTAAAGCGACAGATTGCTATAATATCAATGTGATTGTAGAACTATCGCCCACATTAGAAATCTTAGAAGCCATTGTACTAACAACTGCTGCTAGGAAATGTCTGCAGCTCACCATGTCTCTTCTTAATATGCCCTTTGCTTCTCATTTATGTAAAATTACAAATGACTACATACACATACACACAGCAAAAACCCCGCCTCTTAGATCAGGAAGTATGGGGGGGGGGGGGCATTCACTAGGATATCCCTGCAAAATCATTAAGTCTTTTGGCTTGATTTGTCTAGCCTACTTTAGTGTCACCAGCAAACATTCAAAAAATTTCAAGAAAATAAAACAAGTACTTAGACTCTTCACTTTTGCTTGCAAATGTCTAATGGATGGCTAAGAGCAGGATTAAAGACTTGGCGTCTCTGCCTCGATTTTCATCCTTCTCCATTGCTCCAGGTCACCATGGATTCCAGGAAGAAAATCTGATCCCATAAGTATCTAGTGATGAATCAAAGCTCCTGGCAACAGCAACTTTCTTACCCAGGATGATTCCCCACCTGACCAATCCTGAGATGATGATGGACATGCCACACCTGATCAAGATCATCTGCATGGGCAGCTGGGAAAAGCCTACAGCTGTGCAAACCTCCAACACTTGCCCTCATTCCCCTTTCTGTAAAACCTCAAATCATTCATTGTCAGCCCCTTAAAGATAGGGCTAAGAACTTGGGTCTCCTTGATTATCAGTGTAGCTACACTGATTGAAGTTTCTTTCAAGCTTTTAATCATTGCCTTTTCTGTTTAATTTTTGGGGGCAAGCAGCCAGACCTGATTTGTTGGATCCCCAGAGTGGGACCTCTGGCCTAGAACTCTGATAACAAAAATAATGCATTTAGAGAAGCTCGGCAAGAACTTTTCTGCCTTGTTCAAAATAACCTTAGAAAAGGGAACTTACTGAAATGTTTAGTCTCACATGTATGTCCAAAAGAATTAAACATGGGATCTCAAAGAGCTATTTGTCCATCCTTGTTCACAGTAGCATTATTCACAATAGCCAAAAGGTAGAAGCAACTGAACTATGGATGGGTAAATGGTTAATGAAAACATGGTCTATGCACCCAGTGAAATATTATTCAGCCTTTAAAAAAAGAAATTCTGGGCTGGGGATGTGGCTCAAGTGGTAGCACACTTGCCTAGCATGCGTGAGACACTGGGTTCGATTCTCAGCACCACATAAAAATAAAATAAAGATATTGTGTCCACCTAAAAATTTAAAAATAAATATTAAAAAAGAAATTTTGATACATATACAACATAGGTGAATCTTAAGTGAAATAAGCCAATCCCCCAAAGACAGATACTATATGGTGCTCACTCATATGCAATAGCTAGAGGCATCACATTCATGGAGGAAAACAGTAGAATAGTGGTTGCCAGGGATTAAGGAAGGGGAATGGGGAGTTGTTTAATTGGTACTGAGTTTCAGTTTTGCAAGATGAAAAGAATTCTGAAGTTGGATAGTGGTGATGGTTGCACAATAAAGTGAATATACACTCATCCCTCCCCTCTATATCTGAGGGAAATTGCTTCAAAGATGCCCTTCACCCACTGGATACCAAAATTCATGATGTTCAAGTCCCATATATAAAATGGTAAAGCTAGCCTCAGAAATTTAGTGAGATCCTGTTTCTTAATAAAATATATTTTTTAAAAAGGGCTGGGGATATGACTCAGTGGTTGAGCATCCCTGGATTCAAACCCTGATACCAAAAAAAAAAAAAAAAGAAAGAAAACACACACACACACACGTGTGTGTGTGTGTGTGTGTGTGTGTATAAAATGATAAAGAACTAATATAAGGAGTAGAGTGTCTGCCCATTTTCTCATTTTTTTAATGAATGTGTATTATCATTAATGTTATTTTCACTTTGAAATTTCTTTGCTCTAGTCTTTTAAGCTACTTGCTCAGTTGTGAAGCTTAGTAGAGCAAAAACTGGAAATATGCTTTGTCTATAATAAACCCATTGTCCATTCCCCCTTTAGGGATCTCCCTTTTCAGGGAAGAATTCATGACAAATCACCATAAGTCACAAGCATCCTGTGAAGATATCAGGGTCACTTGGAATATTAACTACCCAAAGCATAATTTATTTTTGTATAAAATAAGTATAAACAGAAATTCTCATAGTTTCTTTCCACACTGCAACGTGTGCTCAGTCTTCCCCCCATTTAGATTTGATTAAAGTTAGTTCCACAGATGCCTCTGTTGTCTACTAGCTGTGAACCCCCCACCTTTTGATACACACAATTGAACGCAGGGGCTAAGCCATATCCCTAGCCCTTTTTATATTTTATTTTGAGACAGGGTCTCACTAGTTGCTGAGGCTGGCCTCAAACTTACAATCCTACTGCCTCAGCCTCCCAAATTAGGATTATAGGCGTGAGCCTCCATGCGGGGCTTTGACTCCTTCTTGACAGGGACCTTGCTATTGTTTGGATCTGGAATGTCTCCCAAAGGCCCATTTAATAAAGGCTTGGTCACCAGTCTGTGGCACTGTTGAGAGGTGGTGGAACCTTTAACAGGTGAGGCCTATGGGAGGGCATATTGTGTTGCTGGGCCCTTCCTTCCTCTCCTCTCCAGGAGGCCCCCATGAAATGAAGAGGCCTCCTCTGCTACATGCTCCTCACCACGATTTGTTCCACAGGCCCAAAGCAATAGGGCCAAGTAACCGTGGACTGGAATCTCCAAAACTGGACCCCAAATAAACCTTTCTTCCTTATAAATTGATTAGTTCAGGTATTTTGTCATTGTGAGAGAAAGCTGACTAAGCTGCTGTGTTAGCCTTCACATCTCCCACATTGCCTGAAAGTAAGTATAGGCAAACAATAGCTGTTCTTCATGTAAATAAATACCAAAATACAAGGCAATTAGGAAAAAACATAACAAAAAATAGCTATTTTTAACCCAAAGCAGGAACAGTTTTATTCTGCAGATTAAGAACAAAGAAACCCTCCTCCTGTCTATTCATCATTGCCTTCTGGCTAGGTACAGGTCTCAGTCCATGCTTCCCAGACTCTGGTGGATACTGTAAGGCCTGAATTATAATGCACACGTCTATGCAATTATCTCTCAATTCCCTACAAATAGCTACTCAGCCCATTTCTTGAGTTTTCACCTTTGTTTATCTGCCTTGATAAATGCATAACTAAGGTTCCTGGTTAAGACAGAATAGAAGGATGGAAGGAAATTATTCCTTAAGAATCAGTGTTGAATTCTTGGCGTGAAAATCAGGGGTGTTAGACAAAGTTGTCCTGGTGATAAGGTTTGGAAGTGACAGAAAAAAAGTGGTTTGAACCCTTCTTTTTCAGTGATTAGTGATTTCTCTTCTTATAAATCACTAAAAAAGGAGATGAAACATATGCAAATCATATCTTTTGGGTTCCTATAGAAAAGATGACAGGGCATCAATTTCCTGGACCTCAAGAATAAAGGAAATATCTTTGGGGTAACTTAGAAAAAAGATCAAGTCTCTTTTATAAAAAGGAGAGAGGATGGCATGGTTGTTACAGACTTTTCCAAATCAATATTCAATGCTAGATGTCTCAAAATAAATTCCTATAAAATTTTTCAAGAAAAATGTGCTGCAGTGTTTTTATATCCAGTTACATTGCCTTTTAAAGGAAGGCCTGAGAAAAGAAATCAGATTCCAGGAGAAAATCCACCTCTAACTTTGGCTACTAATGTTGAAGACCATGTTAAAAACCAACCAACCAAAGTATTGGAAAACCAAAGCAAAGAAATATTATTATTGCCAAAAGCTCCATCCTTGTCCCCGACGCCAATCCAATAATGAGGACACGGTTTTGAGAAAAAGGAAAAAGATGGTTTATTACTTTGCTAGCAAAGGAGAAACACAGGGGACTCCTGTCTCAAAAGGAGGGATCAGGAAGGAGAAGATGGGGAAAAGAAATCAAGGAGGAGAAGGTCAGGGAGAAGAAGGTTGGGGAAAAGAAACAAAACAAAACACGTACATTTCAAAGCCACAAGGGATATAGTCAAAGCATCAAGTGAACCCCTGTTACACTATTTGTTTTTATAGAGAATTCTGTAAAATTTTCAGAGGTGAGAATATGCTATAACATAGCTAAACTAACTAAAGATGAGGTCTAAAATTCCACCAGGCTTAAGAAAAAAAGAACCAATGTCAGAGGAGCATGGAACAATTTCAGCAGAAAGACAACCGGAATAAGAAATGCATTGAACTCGGTGAACTATCAAGATCATACGGGAAATCTTAGAAAGATATATAAAGATTACAAAAAGCCCTTGCTGGCAGAGAGCAGGAAATTGAGGTTGGTTTTGTTGGTGTGTGTATGTGTGTGCGTGCGCACATGCAAGAGTGCTGGGGATAGAATCCAGAGCTGCCCATGCTAGATAAGTGCTGTACCATAGAACTACACCCCCAGCCCCCAAATGGAAATTTTTCAATCACTGTATCTTGTAGTTGAAGCAGAGGCTGATCAATGGAATGAATAAAATCAAACCAGAACAAAAAAAGAATGAAAGAGAGAGGATGGGTGGGGTGGGGTGGGGTGGGGTGGGGTGGGGTGGGGTGAGTTATAAGAAAAGGAAATAATAAAGGGAGAAAGCAAAGAAAAATGTTTGCAAAAAATCCTTTGTTTCAAACATAAACTGGCCGATGAGGGGTCATTTGGTCATGACATTTGGTCGAAATTCTGCTGGAGAAAAGAAAAAAGGCAACAGAGAGTCAAGCTCCTAATGATCTTATGGGGAGAAATACATGGTTTTGAAGAAGCTAATTCAGAACTGGTATAAACAGGAAAATAAATGGCAGCTGCAAAGGAAGTGAAAACTTAGAAGCAGAGAGCAAAAAAAATAAAAAATAAAAAATAAATAAGGTTGAATGAATTATGACCAACAGAGAGACGTTACAAAATTCCAGATTGCTCCTTGTGGTAAGAAAGCTCACGACAGCTGGCCCACTGTACTCACTGGAGTGGAAGGCGAAATACTAGGCCAGGCAGTGACAGAAATTAATCCAATCCATCAGTGACTTCCAGAGAGGGCTGCTCCTCACCGTGGCTCCCCTACTCCACCCACTCAAACAGGAGGGAGATGCAAGCTGCCCGCGGGGGTCACGTGCCACAGCTCTAAGCTTTTCTTCTTTTATGGAGGAGAAGAGCCCCCAAATGATCTCTGGATGGGCCCCCTGGGGTGTGTGGAATAAAATTGGCTTAGGACATGGATCCTGGGAAGTTTCATGGATAAACTCAAGAAAACGCTTCCTCTTACAATGATGAATACGAAAAATAATGCTTGTGTCAGACAACCTGGGTTTTCAGAAGTACCCAACGGCACCTCCTCAACTAGGAGTGTTGCTGGAAGCTTGTCCCTTGTCCCTGATACCAATCCAATAATGAGGTCATGGTTTTGAGAAAAAGGAAAAAGGTTTATTGCTTTGCTAGCAAAGGAGAAACACAGGGACTCCTGTCCCAAAGGTTGTGACTCTGCCCATCAGCAGGAACAGGGAGGGTTTAAAGAGGTGATTCAGAGAAAATGAGATTAGAGAGGAGAGGTTAAGAGAAGAAGATCTGGGAAAAGAAGATCAGGGAGGAGATTAGGCTTTGGGGGGGAGGGTGGGGATACTGAGGATTGAACTCAGGGGCACTCAACCACCAAGCCACATCCCCAGCCCTATTTTTGTATTTTATTTAGAGACAGGGGTCTCACTGAGTTGCTTAATGCTCACTAAGTTGCTGAGGCTGGCTTTGAGCTCATGATCCTCCTGCCTCAGCTTCCCGAGCCCCTGGGATTGCAGGCAGGTGCCACTTCACCTGGCCCAGGAGAAGATTAGGGAAGAGAAGATCAGAGAGGAGATCAGGGAAAGGGTTAAGGAAAAGAAGATCAGGAAGAAGGAGGTTGGGAAGAAGAAGAAGAAAAAAAAAAACATGTAAGTTTCAAAGCCACAAGGAATATAGTCAAAGCTTCAAGTGAACCCTGTTACAGAGGATGACCACAGAGTCCTTACTGTGGTTTCTGGGCCTCCATACCTTCTTCCACCTCTCATTTAGGATGGGCTTCTCCTCTGCTCTTGGAGGATCTTGCATATGGTGGAGCAAACTTTCACATGGAGTGAGGAACATGTCTTCTGGCCCTGCAGAGAGCTTGCACTTTAGAATCAGGGGACCTCTAGTGCTCTGCTTCTAACCTGAGATTACCACTCCACCCTCATCTCATCCCAGTGCCAAGGAACTATTTGACCCCACCTTTTGCAAGATTTAAGAATGTCGTCAGGCTTCAGAATTTTCGTACCTTTTCATGGCTGCTCACAGGATGGCTTTCAGGCCCTCCCAGATCTTTGGTGTGACAATGGACGAACTATTGGAACATCCCCTTTTATTATGGTTTGGATATAGTTTGAGTGTGTAACCTAGGATTCATGTACTGAAGACAGCCTCAGGGATTTTGTTGGGGCAACAGAAAATGGACTATATTTGTGCATCAAATCCATCTCTATTTTACCATTTTGTCTGCATTTTTATTTCCTTTAGCTGACTTGAAATTATGCATTTTGAGTAATAAAGAAGGTTCTGAAGATGAAGTCATCTATAGTATTATCTGCCTGTTTTAGTCACTATAATTAGCAAACTAATTGAAACTAATTGAATGAGAATATTATTGATTAAAGTTACTTTATTCTTTTTTTGTTTTAATATAGAGTCTCACTAAGTTTCTTAGGACCTCACTAAATTGCTCAGGCTGGCTTTGAACTTGCCATCCTCCTGCCTCAGCCTCCCAAGTTGCTGAGATTACAGACATATGCTACCATGCCCAGCAAGGTATTTTATTTTAAAACTATTTATTTATTTATTTGTTTTAAAAATCAATATTTTTAAAGTTCAAAATATTGTCACAATTTTGAGAATTTATACTCTAATAAGGTAGAAAATAATCAAAGTCATTGACAAATTTTTAGAGACATATGACCTACCCAAACTAAATGAGAAGGTCATACATGATTTAAATAGATCAATTTCAAGTAATGAAATAGAAAACACCATCAAAAACCTACCAACCAAGAAAAGCCCAGGACCAGATGGATTCTCAGCCTAGTTCTACAAGACTTTCAAAGAGGAATTAACACCAATACTCCTCAAAGTATTCCATGAAATACAAAAGGAGGGGATCCTTCCAATCTCATTCTATGAGGCTAATATCACCCTGATACCAAAACCAGACAAAGACACATCAAGGAAAGAAAACTTCAGGCCAATATCCCTGAAGAACATAGATGCAAAACTTCTCAATAAAATTCTGGCAATTTGCATACAAAAACATATTACAAAGATAGTGCACCCATGATCAAGTGGGATTCATCATATTAATAGACTTAAAAACAAGAAATATGATCATCTCAATAGATGCAGAAAACGCAGTTGACAAAGTACAGCACACCTTCATGTTCAAAATACTAGAAAAACTAGGCATAGTAGGAACATACTTCAACATTGTAAAAGCTAAAAATGCTAAACCCAAGACCAGCATCATTCTAAATGGGGAAAAATTGAAAGCATTCCCTCTAAAAACTGGAACAAAACAGGGTGTCTTCTTTTACCACTTCAACATCATCCTTGAAACTCTTGCCAGTGCAATTAGACAAAAGAAAGAAATTAAAGGGATACAAATAGGTAAAGAACTGAAACTATCACTATTTGCTAATGACATGATTCTATATCTAGAAGTTCCAAAAAAATTCCACCAGAAAACTTCTAGAACTAATAAATGAATTCAGCAAAGTAGCAGGATATAAAATCAACAGCCATAAATCAAATGCATTCATATATATCAGCAAAGAATCCACTGAAAGAGAAATTAGGAAAACTACCCCATTTACAACAGCCTCAAAATAAATAAACAAACAAACAAATAAATAAATAACCTGGGAATCAATCTAACAAAAGAGATGAAAGACCTCTACAATGAAAACTACAGAACACTTAAGAAAGAAATTGAAGAAAACTTCAGAAGATGGAAAGATTTCCCATGCTCCTGGATAGGCAGAATTAATATTGTCAAAATGGCCATGCTACCAAAAGTGTTATTCAGATTTAATGCAATTCCTAGTAAATTCCCAATGACATTCTTCTTAGAAGTAGAAAAAGCAATCATGAAATTTATTCGGAAAAATAAGAGACCCAGAATAGCTAAAGCAATCCTTAGCATGAAAAGTGAAGCAGGAGGCATCACAATACCAGACCTTAAACTATGCTATAGAGCTATAGTAATAAAAACAGCATGGTATTGTCACCAAAATAGACTTGTAGACCAATGGTACAGAATAGAGGACACAGAGACAAACCCACATAAATATGGTTATGTCATACTAGACAAAGGTGCCAAGAACATTCACTGGAGAAAAGATAATCTATTCAATAAATGGTGCTGGCAAAACTGGAAACCCATATGTAGCAAAATGAAATTAAACCTCTATCTCTCACCCTGCACAAAAATCAACTCAAAGTGGATCAAAGTCTTAGGCACTAGAACAGAGACCCTGTGCCTAAAGAAGAAAAAAATAGGCCAGTTCTTTACCATATTGGCCTAGGATCTGACTTCCTTAATAAGATTCCTAAAGTGCAAGAAGTAAAAATAAGAATTAATAAATGGGATGGATTCAAATTAAAAAGCTTTTTTTCTCACCAAAGGAAACAATTAATAAAGTGAGGAGAGAGCCTACAGATTGGGAGAAAATCTTTACCACATTCACCTCCGATAAAGCATTAATTTCTAGGATTTATAAAGAACTCAAAAAACTTAATACCAAATAAAACCAAAAAAACCCTCCAAATAACCCACTCAATAAATGGGCTAAGGAATTGAACAGACACTTCTCAGAAGAAGATATACATTCCATCAGCAAATATATGAAAAAGTGTTCAACATCTCTAGCAATTAGAGAAATGCAAATCAAAACTAAGATTTCATCTCACTCCTGACAGAATGGTAATCATCAAGAATACAGGCAACAATAAATGTTGTCGAGGATGTGGTGCAAAAGGCACACTCATACATTGCTGGTGGGACTGAAAATTGGTGTAACCACTATGGAAAGCAGTATGGAGATTCCTCAAAAATTGGGAATGGAACCACCGTTTGACCCAGCTATCCCACTCCTTGGTTTATACCCAAAGAACTTAAAATCAGCATACTATAGTGACACAGCCACATTAATGTTTATAGCAGCTGAATTCACAATAGCTAAACTATAGAACCAACCTAGGTGTCCCTCAATAGATGAGTGGATAAAAAAAAAGTGTTATATATACTCAGTAGAATATTACTTAGCTTTAAAGAAGAGTAAAATTATGAAGTTGGAGAATATCATGCTAAGCCAAATAAGCCAATCCCATAAAACCAAAGGCTGAATGTTTTCTCTAATATGTGGATGCTAATTCACAATAAGGTTGGGGGTGCACTAGGGAAGAATAGCTTTACCTTAGATTAGGTAGAGGGAAGTGATGGGATGGGAGGAGAGGGGGATGTGGGGATAGGAAAGATAGTAGAATGAAACAGACATTATTACTGTAAGAATCTATGTGACTGCATGACCAATATGATTCTGCCACATGTGCGCTCTTAAAAATGAGAAATTATATCCCATCTATGTATGATATATCAAAGTGCACAAATGCATTCTACTGTCATATATAACTAAAACAAAAAAAATTAAAAATATTGTTACATGCTCCAAAATGAATAGAAAAAAACTTTGTTATGGTTTAGATATGAAGTGTCTCCCAAAAGCCTTATGTGTGAGACAAAAGCAAGAAGGTTTGGAAGTGGAATGATTCGATGATGAGAGTTGTAATCCAATTAGTGAATTAATCCCCTGTAGGGATTAACTGCGTGGTACCTGCAGGTGTGGTGGGAGAGAGCAGGTCACTGGGCGTACCTGTGGGGTTCATATTTTGTCCCCGGTGAGCAGAGATCTTATTCTGCTTCCTGGGATCCTGTGCTGAGCTCCCTTTCTCTGCCACACCCCATGCCTCGATGTTCTGCCCCCACCTCATGCCCAGAACAACAGTCAGCCATCTGTGGACTGAGACCTCTGAAACTGTGAGCCAAATAAACTTTTTCTCCTCCAATTGTTCTTAACAGGTCTTTTGGTCACAGTAATTAAAAAAAAATAAACCTGATTATAACAACCCTCTCCCCCTTTTGTAATGTGAAGTAAGAAGATCCCCACCTCCACAGCATCATAATTTCGTCTGTCAGTAATCGAATGATCCAGAATCCTACCTCCCGAGATTAGCTCCTTTGTACCAGGTGAACTTTTATCCTAGAAACCTACTTAAAATGTGTGCATTCCTGAGAGGGGCAACACACTGCTTCTGATGCCTTTCAAGGCATATGAACTGCTCAGACCCAGTTTTCTTCATGATCAGAAGAGCCCAGGCTATGCCGAATCAGGAGGGGGAGAAGGCAGGACTGGCTGCACGATGCTTCCAAAGCCTCTGAGACTGCAGAAACAAGCCCAGTGCTGTGGTTTGGCTGTCCACTCCAAAGCTCATGTGGAAATTTAATCCCCAAATTCATAGGTCAATGGTATTTGGAGGTGAGGATTCTGGGAAGGAATCAGGCTTAGAGAGTCATGAGGGTGGTGTCCTTTGATGATATTAGTGGCTTCTTGAGAAGAGAGAGACCTGAGCTAGCGCGCTTTTTCTGTCTCACCGTGTGATAACCTTTGCTATGTCAACTCTTCTGAGGTTGGTGCCACGTGAACCCAGGCTGTTATCATGGGGATGACAGGAACACATCAAAGGTGGACTAGCATGATGTGTGCCCTCTGAACTTGATGTCTTTAAGATCCCATGTTCTCTCAAACCTCATGACCCCTGGGGAAGGCCCTTATTAGATGCTGAGCAGATGCTGATGCTATGGTCTTGGGCTTCCCAGCCTCCAGAAACTATGAGCTAAACAAACCTCTTTTCTTTATGGATTACCCAATCTGTGGTGTTCAGTTATAGCAACAGAAAACCAACTATGATGTGCACCATTTTGGCGCTTTCCTAGTTGAACAGAGGGGAAAGGCCTGGTTGACCTCCCAAGGAGAACTGGGGTAACCACAGCCCTCCTCCTCCTGATAAATGAAGGCATGCATGAGGGCTCTTGGGAGCCTTTGGAAGTGCTGTCTTCTAGCAGGGAACATTTAACTTTCATGCTTGCAAATGGTATCAGAGGTCGCGGAATTCATCTGATAAATATTTACTGTGCCTCAGGCACTGTTTTAGACATCAGAGAGACAGCACTAGACAACTCCGACAAAAATCTCTGTCCTCCTGGAGCTAATGCTGCAGATGAGATGATAAAATTAGAAAAGTATGATTCCTTAGGGCTGAGGTTTCCTGCCTTTTGGTTGGTTCTTCCTTATTTCTCGCCCCTTTCATTAGATTTTTTTAAAAATCATAGCTTTATTCTCTTTTGTAGCTTCATCTTTACTCTGTTAAACAGAGTGTGTGGAGAGACTAATTAAAGGATACAGATGACTTTGATGATACTGTCATAAAGCGTCAGTGACAGCCTGTTAGACAAGGTGCACTCAGGGTTACCTGAGTCACACTGACTCTTTTAACCACCACACGATTCTATCCCCACCTGGCTTCCTACCCCCTTTTCCTGTTCTTGAATTCTTTCCCTCTTCGAGTGACTGGAGACTACCTGATATGGGAAAAATAAGTGACTAATTCTGGACAAAACCCCGAAAATCTCTTGGCCTAAGAACTGATATCTTTAATCATTGTATGATCATCACTAAGGCGATTTCTAGGTCAAATACCAAACTGTGGGCTGTGGATGTGGCTTGTGGGTCGAGCACCTGCATAGCATGCACAGCTGTAGGTTTCATTCCCAGCCCCGGGGGGGGGGGGGGGGGAAGACCCAAAATGTTTTGAAAAACCCCAGTGCTCTTACCATCTATAACCAAAAAAATTACTTTGATATTATTGCCACAGGCAGGAAAGGAGTGACACTTCAACGCTACATGGATTTATAGATTCCATCCTCTGGATTCTTCCAAGTGTCATCCCGTCAAATAAATATTGCACAGAAAGATCAAGGTGCACTCAGTTCCCCAGGTGTACTTATCTCTTGCTGAGATAGCCAGGGGGAGGTTTGGAAGGCAGGCCCTCTTAGCAGACTATATTTTTACCATGAAAATTTGATTTTAGGACTCAGCAAGAGGCAGCATGATTCACTGAGAGGAGCAATCCATCCAGATTTGCTTTCTTAGCCTTTCATGGACTTTAGCTATGAGGGCTTGGAGTAGCCACCCAATGTGTCCCTACCTTGCATTCTTTATTTCTAAATAGGAATAATAAAGCTCTGCCTCTTTCTCACTCCACAGAGGAGTGGTGAGAAGAGATGAGATAACACCACTGCAATGTTCTTTGAACTCTTCCGAGGTCAGCACCATGTGAACCCAGGCTGTTATCATGGGGATCATGTGAGCACATCAAAGGTGGACTAGGGTGGTGAGTGCCCTCTGGACTTGATGTCCTTAAGATCCCATGTTCTCCCAAACCTCTGGCCTGTACAAGTGGTACAACATATCAGACCAAAATAAACGTTCATTGAGCATTATTGAACTTTGCCTTTTTTCTTTTCCTATGTTGGTTAATCTTTAGTGATTGGGTGA
This sequence comes from Marmota flaviventris, assembly GCF_047511675.1. NCBI lineage: Eukaryota > Metazoa > Chordata > Mammalia > Rodentia > Sciuridae > Marmota > Marmota flaviventris. Next base: position 137,733,422 of record NC_092503.1, read on the forward strand.
CTGATATTTCAGAAAGAGGATAAATAGTTGGTTTCATCAGACTTGCAGTTCTGTCACTGATACTTCATGCTCCTGTCAGAGGACATGCTATAGTGGTTTTAAGTGGAAATGGAACTTGGGAGATGAGTCCTTTTTTTTTTTTTTCTTCCTTTTTTATATTTGAAATTGGGAAGCCTGGACTTACCATTCACTAATATTGACTATGTGTAACTGGAGTCTAGTTCTCATGAAAAGCATCATCTTTGCCACTTTGTCATCTGGGTCTCTCCTGGTTAAGTCTTGATTACCATCTCAGCCCTTCTTAGACTATGGCTGCAATGACCCATGCCTTGCGTCCCTGGGCCCTATCGGTACCCAGTGCTTGCTGGTTACATGCAAAGCGGAGCTTGTCTTTATTTTGTCTTCAACTTTTCTCAAGGGGTTGAAGTGGAAGTGGCCATATGAAGTTGCATATGCCCTGCAGGAAAAGACAGGCCCAGGCTGGTGAGCTTTCCTGGAGGGCTGATGGGGCCAGGACTTCTGCAAAGACACTGCTTTGAAGAAGTATTCCTGTCAAAGCATGTGAGGACCGTCCCTGCCCTGGCCTGTCACATGTCACCTCCTGTTATCAGACAGCAAGCAGTAGGTATGCTCCTCCTCTTATTCTCATTGTCACTGTGGGCTCAAGTTCCATAGCTATGACATTCCATATATATATATGATGTTCCCACCACCACCGCCATCCCTCCTTTGTTTTAAGTGACTTCTGTCTTTGATCTTTAGGTGTCCTCTTGGTGGTGGTGGTGGGGTTTAATTTAAGTTACTTCTAAATCCTTTGTAAGTAAATTGATAATAATAAATGAGCTTGATACAGTCCTAGATTTGGCCTGTTTCTATACATAAAAAATACGAAATGCAACCTTGTTTTTACCAGGGAGTGAGAAAAGCCATGGTTTTCGTTGTCCTGTGGAGATTGTCACTGTTCTCAGAAATAAACATTAGCTGTTGGCTTGCATTTGGAGATTCGAGGGGCACAGTTAACTGTTTGAGTAAATGGTAGGCAGGGAGGTGTGGATAAACTGGAAACTAATAGAGGTACACGTGGGCAAGTGGCATTGTCTTATTCCATTGTGTGCTGCTATCACAGAATACCACAGATGGAGTAATTTTAATGGATAGAAATTTATATTGCTTACAGTTCTGGAGGTTGGGAAGTCCAAGATGGAGAAGACAGCATTTGGTGAGGGCTCTCTTGCTGCATCATATCATGGCAGACGTGAAAGGCAGAGGCAAGAGGAAGAGAGGGAGCAGGTACTGAGCTCCTCTTTATATAAGGAACCCACCCCAGTGAGAACAGGCCTCATGGCCTAATTACCTCTTAAAGGGCCTGCCTCTCAACACTGCTGCAATGGGTATAGGCTCCCAACATGCGGACTTGGAAGGACCCATTCAAACCACAGCAGGCACCAACCTTAAACAATCATTGGAGAATCTCTATACAAAACCCCCTAATTCACTATCAGGGGATCTCAGACTTGGAGTGAGCACCAGGTGGCCCCTCATCAAACTCCTACCTGAAGGAATATGTTCAGGTCAAGTAGCTCCTCACTGACTCTCAAGGCAGAACCATAACTCTGTTATTCAAAGTGAACCCAAATCTGCCTCCTGAAAGCTCCATCTGCAGGTCTTAGTTCTGCCTTTTGGAGTAGCCTAGGAAGCATGAACAGCAGGAAAACAAGCCAGGGAGCCTGCGACCCGGGCCCAATGCCTGAGTGCCAGTATCTGTGGGGCTTCGAGCAAGCATGCAAACCTCTGCCTCAGTTTCCCAGTGCCGCAGTCTGGCTGGGCACAAATCACCGAGCTGCCACAAAGCACTTGTATGTTCAAACAGGAAACTTTATTGCCCGAACTCCACCAGCACTCCACGCACACTCCCCAGGAACTCTCTCAGCTCTTCCCGGGGCTCCGCGCCTACCCCACTCGGACCCCTCGAGAACTCAACGGGAACTCCAAAGTATCAGGCACCTGGAGGCAGCAGGAACCACCCTATTCCTGCAGCCACCCTATTGCCGGACAGCAGGGGATCATATACAACTGAATACACAGCTTAACATAACCATCATCATCTCAATGGCTCGCTGGCATCACCTCTCAACCACTCCCTTCTGGCAGAATGCCATGCGTCTTCCGGACTCGGACTCGGCTGTGGCCCTCAACATCCCAGCTCCAATAAGATCTTTCAGTTATATTCCAGTTTTCAGGTTCCCAAATATTTAAAACCACAGTCAAAAACTGTGTGAATGTTCCATCTTTAGGCTCACGGTTGCTATGCTGTAACCTTCCTGTACTCTCCTGGGTACTTACTTATTTGACTTTTCTCTTGTTTTGCCTTCCTGTTTTTTAATTTATTTTTCGCTGTTGATGGACCCTTATTTTATTCATTTATTTATTTGTGGTGCTGGGAATCGAACCCAGTGCCTCACACATACTAGGCAAGCACTCTACCACTAACCCACAACCCCCGTCCCCTAGCCCTGTTTTTTGAAGCTATGGAGTGTCTCCAAAGATTATTTTTAAGTATGATAAGTCTGAACATCAAAAGTATCCCCAAAGAGACCCAAATAAGGCTAAGTATTGTTGAAGGCCCATTTTCCTGCCTTTGCCACATACTTGAATACTTGAGTGTGTGCAAGCACACATGTGTATATGTGTATGCATTTGTGTCTCTGTGTGTATGCGCGCATGCAGTTGTATGTGTTTTGTGTGCATACATGTATATGTACATACATGCAAACAAGTGTATGCACATGTTTCTTTGTATATGCATATATGTACATATATGTATATGTGTGCCCATATGTATGCATGTGCATTGTGTGTGTATCTATGTATATGCGTGTATGCATGTCAGTTTGTATGTGTTAGCTTTCTGTCACTGTGTCAAAATACCTGAAGAAAACAACTTAAGGAAGGAAAAGTTTATTTCGGCTCACAGTTGTAGATGTTTCAGTTCATGGTGAAAGGATAAAAGAAACTGGAGTTAAAATGTAAAAGACCAGGTATTGTAAAGTTTCTAAGCTGCACTCAGAACCTGAAATTCCTGTGGCAGTTAAGACAATTCCAGGAACTGCCCATTAGATATGTGTCGAAATTCCCCCTGACCACTCAGTTTTTTAATAACCTGGACCCTGTGCAGTTCAGCACGTAGGCACCTCAGGGCCTAAACCAATCAGTTTGAATGTATACCCTGCTTTAGGACTGACCTATCACCCCCACCCGACCTGTTCCCGCCAATGAATGTGCTAATCATGTTTGAGAGTTGTTGTTTGATTTTCCCGTGCCTCATGATGATTTGCTCTGATGTATGCAAAGCCCCCGCCCTCCCCAAAAAGTGTACTTAAGCACTGCTTAACCCCTGCTCGGGGCTCTGGGCTGCTCTCCCTCCTTGAGTGAGCACAGAGCCCCAGCATGCTGGATCTTCAATAAACCCCCTTTTGCTGTTGCATGAGTTGGTCTCTTGGTGGTCTCTTCCTCCATCGTTTGCCGGTCCCTTACAATGGTTGGTTGGTTCTGTTGCTTTTGTGCCTGTGATAAGGCAGCACTTCTTAGCCGGGAGCCAGTGGCAGAGGAAACTGTTCATCTCATTGGGGCCTGGAAGCAAAAGAGAGAGACAGGAAGGGGCAGGAGTTCTAATATCCTCTTCAAGAGTGTGTCCCCAGTGACCTAACTTCCTTCCATCCTTACTTTTAGGATCTACCTCCTAAAAGTAACTCCCATCCCAAATAGTGCCACAGGCTGGAGACCAAGCATTTAACATGGTCTTTGTCCCAGGAACACTGAAGATCCAAACTACTGCAATGTGTATGTATGTGTGTGTATGTATGTGTGTGCATATGTGTGTAATAGGCAAGCTGCACATAGTTATCTGTGGTCCTGTCTGACCCTCGGCCTGTTTTCTCTCATGCACATGCCTCTTCAATCTTTTTCTTCTTGTGTGTAAGATGTTGAGATATTCACATTGTCTTTACTCCACCCCCTACTTTTTTTTTTTTTTTTTAAATTTTTCCTGGGATTGAATCCAGGACCTTGAGCTACATCCCCAGCCTTTTTATTTTTTATTTAGAGACAGGGTCCCACTAAGTTGCTGAAGGTCTTGCTAAGTTGCTGAGTCTGGCCTCAAATCTGTGATCCTCTTGTCTCAGCCTTCCAAATTGCTGGGATTAAAAGTATACGCCACTGTGCATGGGCCAGGATTTTTAAAAAATAAGCTACTGTCACCTTAAGCTTGACATAAAGAGTAAATGTTAAACCTTAAACCGTTGTTTTCATTCATATTTAAACTCAAAACTTAGTAAGTAAATGATGATTTCTACCATTTATGATGATTTCCTCCTATTTTACCTCCCCTGACTACCCAGGGTAGATACCTTTTTCATTTTAACCACAACATTCAGAACTTCTTCTTTTAAAAATATTTTTCAGTTGTAGATGGACACAGTACCTTTATTTTATTTACTTATTTTCATGTGTTGCTGAGGATGGAACCCAGTGTCTCATGCGTATTAGGCAAGCGCTTTACCACTGACCTGCAACTCCAGCCCCAACACTTCTTTATGATACTCTCAGGACGTGTTCTGGTCTAATCCCAAATTATTCCTCCATCTATAAAAGGTGTTTTCAAATTCTAAGAAAGGTGGAGTGCTGGGGCACAGAACCTCATCCTGAGCTCAGCTCTGGAATGAAATCGGTGCTGTTCTTTGGCATCTCTTACCAAGTTCTCGCTCTGCTCTGCTCCCCTCCCCTGGGACTCAGGAATGATTTACTGTTGAATGGTCCCTTGTTTGGAGCAGTGAGTTTTCAGCCCCTGGAGCCATAACCACAGTGAGATTCCACATAGGGAGAGGCCTGCCTTTCTTTGAGGCGGTGGAAGGGTGAACATACAAGGGCCACAGGGAAAAAAGAGCTCTCAGAATACAGAATGCTCTCAGACTCAACGTGACATCCTCTCAGAGTACATGCATAAGTTTGGGAACTGGAGGCAAATCCCTTACAGCTGCTCATGACTCTACACGCCCCCATGCTGACTTTTGGGGATGCCTGCCTTGCTTTGAAGTTCACTTGGCCACAGTCCAGCTACCCCTTGAGACAGATAGACTCTCTCTGGGTCCCCACACAAATTCTGAAAAAAGGGATACTGCCTGGCTCTGATCTCTGGGCTGGAGCCTCTGAGTGTCTGGAGTCCACCGAATGGGCACTCCGAGGACACCCCATGATAAACATGGGGGTAGGCAGAGGGATCTATTCCAAAAAAGTGTGTTGGGCAAACAAGGACGGGTGCAGTGGCATGGGACGCTGGTGGTTAAGGAGCTCTCTAATCCCTTTGGAGGTTTTCATTTCCAACTGTGAGAAGCAACTTGTCTCACCATATAAAGCAGATGATTTTGCTTATGTTTTTTAGTAGCTATCAGCTCAAAGTTTCTATGAGGACTTAAATGGACCCTGTTCTTTCTGCCCTTGGCTCTCTCAGTCCTGCAGATTTCAAAGATAAAAGATCTGGTGAGGAAGTAGCCTCTCTCTTCTTGGGTTTTCTTCCAATCATTTGCAAGCACTGGATTTGTTGGGGGAGGAAGTCAGCTGGAGGGCAGGATTCAAGTTCAGGCTTGCTCAATCTTGGGCTTCTGAGCCAGTGCCTTTTGGCATCTGGGAGGCTGGGAGCTCTTTTCAATCAACTTCTCAGCACAGGTGTTGTGATGCTGTTGTTATTGGTGTTGATATTGTTGGACTAGAAACCCAGCCCCATGGGAAGCCCAGAAGAAAAAGTCCAGCCGAGAGGGATACAAGAGAAGCAGTAGGTGACATAGTTATGCATGTTATCACATCCTACTCTGACTCAGAGGGAAACCTTAAATACCCACACCAAGTCAGATTGCACACAGGAAGCAGAAGAGCATTATGGGAAGAGCATTGCATTTGGAAAATTGTAACAATTAACGGGGGATACTAAGGAATATTCAGACCTCTCCATGGCATTAGTACCTACAGCTCATCATGCAGTTCCTGATGAGTGGCAGGCACCCAATGATTGGTAGGTATTATCCTTATTGCTATGTTAGTGGATGGGAGACTGTCTTAGTCTAGTCAGACTGCTATAACAAAATACTGTGGACTGGGTGGTTTATAAACAAATTTATTACTCACAGTTCTAGGGGTGGGAAGTCTATGATGAAGGTACTGGCAGATTTGGTATATGGTGAGGGCTCTCTGCTTCACAAATGGTGCCTTCCTACCATGTTCTTACTTGGTGGAAGGAGAAGGCACCTCTCTGAAGCCTCTTTTATTGCATTTAGGAGGGCTCCATCTTCAAGCCTAATCACCTCCTAAAGTCTCCATCTTTTACTATCTTCACTTTGGGGACTTCAACATATGAATTTGGTGGGGTCACAAACATTCAGACTCTAGCAGAGACCATGCGATGATGCGCCAAAACGGTTAGTGGAATAAATCTAGGAGTCAGAACAGAGAACAGGAATCTTCATTTCAATGCTGTCCGTATGGAAGTACAAGGGAAGTCTGAGTACTGCCTGGGAAAAGCTCAGACTTTCTGCTAGGAATCCTGGTTTCTTGTTTCAACCCAACTGCATGGGTCTGGGCAAGTTTCTTACCTTTGCTGCTCAGATGGTTGTTAGCAATGTCTGCCTCATGGGGTTGCTCTGGGGGCTAAAGATGGTGAATCTATTCCTGGAGTCCTGGGCCAGAGGCCTGACCCTGAGGGGTTCCAACAAACTAGGTCTGGCCACTCACCCCCCAAAACCAAGCCAAAAGAAAAAGTAATGGTGAAAAACCAGGGATGGAGACTTTAATCAATATGGCCATTCTGGGAAGACAAAGTGAGATCCAGAATCCAGGCCCTGTCTTCTGGGCATCGACAGGAGCTTTAGGGTTTAAATAGAGAAGGAATTGCAGGCACGAGAGGTGTGCAAAACTAAGAAGGCTTGGTCAAACTGTGATCTGATCGATCATTCTCTCAGTTCTGGTTTTGAGAGGTAGCTCTGAAGAAGTCTTTATTATTTGAGGGGGTAGTTTCCACTTGCTGCTCAGAATGTTTATCAATCAGACTTGTGATCCTGGAAGAAGGAGCTTCAGTTTCCATGAAATGATCGCTCCTACTTAGGGTGGCAGTCTTATCATTGGGTGACATGCCTGCCTTCCTGCCGAGGTCCAGCCCCGGCAGGGGGTAGGGGGTGGGTTAGAGTTAGGGGTGAGGGTCCAGGGTGGTCCCAAAGAAGAAGTGGCGTCGGAGAAAGAAGAGGAGTCGGGACGACAGGTTGCAAGTTATGAGCAGTCTCCAGAAGACATCTCCCTGCCCCTGGAGGGCCCTTTATTTTTATACCTGTTTTACAGGTGTTTTTTCAGGTAGTTAATGGATAGCTTCAAAGCCTGAAACTTTTTTGATTTACATAATTTTCAAGAGTTACAATCTTTTCTGACATACATTGATTACCTAAGATATTGAGTACATTGTTCAAAATGTTTTTCTGTAACCTTAGTCAATCATGATTAAGCTTTTAGGTTTTCACCTCAATCACTAGGTGCTAGGCGACGCAACTAGACTCATGACTCCTGACTTTATTATTCCCTTCTAACTTTAAAGCATACCTATAATTATTTTATTAACCTTTAACTTTAAAGCATACTTATGATTATTGGTAAGCTTTCTTACTTCTAAACTAAAATCCTAGTAAAACACACTTAAAATAGTGAAAGTCTATTATTTATTTATTTATTTAATTTTTTTTTTTAGAGAGAGAGAGAGAGAATTTTAATATTTATTTTTCAGTTTTCAATGGACACAACATCTTTGTTTGTATGTGGTGCTGAGGATCGAACCCGGGCTGCACGCATGCCAGGCGAGCGTGCTACCACTTGAGCCACATCCCCACCCCCCCTATTATTTAAAAACCTACTACTCTGAAGTGCCTGTAAAATATATCTGTTAATTTTACATTATTCTATTTTTAATTTCCAAAGTAATTTTCTTTTTTCATATGACCTATTCAACTGCTTTCTTAAAGAACTTCCTTGATCCTTGGTCAAAGCACTCCAATTCTTATGTCTTTGTAATCTTTAAGCAAAGGGCAGGCTTTACACCTCAACCCATTTGTCATTTATATTAACTATGTGTTTTCCATTTTCATCATAAGTTTCTGCGTAAAGCAAAGGAGGGTCTATTGGTTGGGGAATGAATTTTTATTAGCCTCTTGTCCTCGAGGGGATACCATAAGCTACTATGGTGGTCCTTGTACTGTTGCCACAGCAATTTCTGTAGCTGGGCTATTGTACAGGTTGTGGCTTTAGGATGGGGTTGGGGGGGGCTAGTGTAAATTGTTAACCGTGGGATAAATATTTCTCGTTGCTTAGGCTTGAGGAATAACACCATTGTTTGTATCCTGAGAGACGCTGAAACGCACCTCATGGCATGTCTCAATTGTATTATCCTTAGTCTCATTCTGGGAATTTTCCGGCAATCCCATGCAATACGTCCTTTTATTATTGATTGATATATGCCCTGTTATCCATATCATGAGTATCACAAACAAAACACTTAACATTCCTAATGGTTCCAGTTTCTAGATTGTGCGGCCTTGCCACAGCATCCCCCACGCTGTGACCCTGTCAGACAGACGGTGCAGGATCACCTTCACCACCTTCCACTGTTCTTGGGAGGTCCAGGACAAGACCAAAGACCTCTAGGCACCACTACAGGTATGGGGAACAGAACGCGGCAAACCTTGCCTTAGTCTTGAAGGGGGATGAGATAGGTTAGGGAAATTTAGGGCTAATAAAACCTATATTTCTAGAATTTGGATGAACCCTCCTTAAATGATTAACATACCTCCTTGCAGAGGTGGGCAGATCCCAAAGTTTAACGTAATAAAAGAGACAGATACACAGTGAAGGCAGAGATGCCAGGCTTTATCCTGCTTTCATTTACCCATGGGGCATCTGCAGGCCAGCCTCGGCTTTTAGCAACAGCAACTTCTCTTAAGTCTTATCATGTCCAGAATAGGCCTAAGATAGTTCTCGGCAAGGAGCACACCATCACTAATTCACAGTTCTTATTCCACGAGAAACTGTGGATGCTGGGTTCTTGTAAGTAGCTTTGAGAGAGAAATGTCCAGAAATTAGGTCCAGTGAGGCTCATGGAAATGAAACTGATTTAGAAGTTTGGAGAATTGTGAAATAGGATCTTTGTAGAGTTAAGAGAGTTAAGACAATTTGTGAATTGTTCTAGGTTCTTGGAGGAGGACCTGTTATAAATTGGGGAGCAAAGTATCAAACCTCACTAGGGTGGTGAGACTTGGTTAAATGCATACCCGATATGACTGACCTTCCTTGAATTTTTAAATTGTGATAAAATTAAATTCATGCACATAACATAAATTTACCATTTTAACCCTTTTTAGGCAAATAGTTGACTGGCATTCAGTACGGCTTAATAATTGTTTGCAAGATTAGCATATTCATGAAAAATTGAAATTGACATTACTGGGCAACCATCACCACCAGCCATCTCCAGAACTTTTTCATCTTCTAAGACTGAAATTGTCTTTCCACAGAGCACTAATAATACCCGACTCCTCACCCGCCGCCCCAGCCCTTGGCAACCAACATTCTACTTGCTGTCTGTAGGATTTGATGACTCTAGGCGCCTCATATGAGTGGACTCATGCAGTATTTGTCCTTTCTGTGACTGACTTACTTCCCTTAGCATGATGTCCTTAAGGTTTGTTCAGATATAGCAGGTATTGAAATTTCCTTCCTTGGTAAGATAAGGTTGCCATTCTCAGTGGACGCCCCAGGCATTTAATCAAAGCTTTTTTATGAGATCAGTAACTAGGAGAATTTTACTAAATTCAGTTCTGCCCTTCTTCTCTCTACCTGCTACCCTTCCTTACCTGGTCATCGCTCCTGCTCTCTGTAACAGCTTCCTAACCTGCTCCGTACTGTGTCTCTGACTTGTTCTCAGTCCTGCCTCTCCACCTTCTGATGTTCTTGCACTTCCTCAAACTGACCTCATGCCCCTTGCTGTTGGTTTATACCAGTGCTAGTACCTCATACCTGGTAGAGTCCTCTTTATCCTCCAGGCAGCCCTATCCTTATCCATTCCAGGAAGGCTTTCCAACAACCCCTCTGTGCTCAGTGAGCCTCCTAAGTCACTGTTTACTTCTAGCACATCCTGTATTGCTTTGTAGTTATTAGCTTGCCCATTTCTTTCACTAAAAACAATTTTTGTCTGTTTTATTTAGGGGGGGGTATCCCCAATGCCTGGCAAACAGTAGGAGCTTAATAATTGTTTGCAGGATGAGCATATTCATGAAAAATTGCTTGGCAGCTCACCTACTGAAAGGTGGGTTTCTATCCAGATGCAGGTGTCATTAGTAGAATTAATGAGCTTGATTGACACATTTTATCATTTTATGGCCTGATATTAGCTCTAAAGATGACTTTTTATGAGGAGATATATTAAAGTTTAGAGTGACTACTGAAGGGGCCAGAGGTATTTAGATATGATGTTGTGCCCATTCATGTATAGAATAGCTGCCTTTAATGGTCTCTGGGCTGTAATCCAATATACAAATTCATGTTGTGTAAGTCAGCTTTTTGTGGCTGTGACTAAAATATCTGCCACAAACCACTTGAGGAGAAAGGTTTATTTTGACTCATAGTTTCACACGTTTCAGTCCATGGTTGTCCAGCTCCATTGCTCTAGGCCTGAGGTGACGCAAAGCATCATGGTAGAAAGTTTGGTGGAGAAAAGCTGTCAGCTCATAGCATCTGGGAAGCAGAGAGAGAAAAAGAGAGTGGGGTAGGGAAGGAGCCCAGGGACAAGATGTAGTCCTTAAGGGCACACCCCCAGTGACCTACTTTCCCCAACCATGCCCCACCTGCCTACAGTTTCCATCACCTCCTAGTAATTCATTCAAATTATTAATCCATCAAATAAACCGGTACACTGATGAGGTTTAAGCCCCTATGATCCAATCATTTCCTCAAAACCCCACCTTTGAACATCGCTAGGTTGGGGACCAAACCTTCAAACATGGGACTTTGGTGGGCATTTTAGATACACACCATAATACATGTATAGACGTATGTAAATAGATTCTTAAACTTTTGAAGGGTGGATTTGTGTGTGTGCATGGGTGTGTGCATGCACATACACACACACACAGTGGGGATGGAACCCAGGACCTCACACCTAACAAGCAAGGCTGTACCACTGAGCAACACTTTTAAAAAGTGCTCAGATGATGGGTGCACAGCTGATGAATGTCACAGTGGACACTCCCAGCATTCCAGAAGCCCCCTTGGTGTTCTCCCTCCCATCTCCCATTCCAAATATAATCAGTGTCTTGCTGTCTATCCTATCTGCCAGATTGGGGAATTTATGGAGAGGGAATCCAGTAGTATGTGTTGTGCTGAGTCTTGTTTCTTTTTCTTAGCATTCTTTTTTTGAGATTCATTCATATTGTTGCACACGGACGTACATATCCGGCGCATTCTTGGTTCCTTAAGGTGTTGTGGAGCTGTGAACGGTTAACCCTGATGTGTTTATTGTGTGCCTGCCACTCCATTTCAGCAGAGGGGGACGCGGTGGTCACCATTCTCAAGGGCACCTTTGTGTCTTCCCGGCACTCAGTACAGTGCCTGGTGTGCAGATGGCTTCAGTAAATGTTTGCTGAGTGAACCCAATGAATGGGCATTTTGTCACTGAATCTTTTCATTTGTTCCTTGGCTTGTTCCCTGGCTCTCCTTGAAATACAGCTGCTTTCATTGGTCTCATCTTTATTTATTGGGTGGATGTGCTTGTTTTTCAGAGCCAGGAAGGAAAAAAAAAAAAACTAGCACAGAAATAACCCCTTCAGGGCAGCCATAGTCCCTGTGAAGGAGCCCTCTTTTGTGCCCAGAATGGAATCGTCTACAGCTCGGTGGAGGTTTAGAGTCCACTGGGATTCAAAGGGCCCTGTGTGAAGAATCAGAGGGGCAGGCCGGGCAACAGGGCTTGCAGACAGGCCGTGACTCATGTGGCGTCTGAGCACCGATGCGGGAAAAGGGCTTTGACATTCTCAGAAGCACACACAATGTGCTGAGCAACCAGCCCACCTGCCCCTCCCACCCATGCAGGGCCTTGCTGATGAATCCCTGCTTCTGTATCACGTGATCAGTTTCAGCAGGAGAGAGAGAAAATGAGACAGTCTTTTGTTCTGCCACCATCCATGGCTGCCTATCTCTAGCACAATGCTCTGAATCAGGCCAAGCATTCTAAGAAAATACCAGATTGATCCAAACGCAAGGTGAGCTTTCACTCAGTACGGACTTGAATTTAGGGCCATCCATTTGCCTGTCATGGAATAGACGTGTTTTGTGTCTCTTTGCTTATCTTCAGTAAATCTCACAGGACCTTAATGATCAGACCTGCATTCCAGAGCCTCAGGGCCACCCTCTGTACCACCACAGTGTGTGCAATGAACGTATTTCCCAACCCCATAAAGGCATACACCATGTGGGAAAGAATCCCCCTTCCCCATAACAAGCATTAACAAACACAGACTAAAACCACATGGGCCTACATTTAATGAAATATTAAACATTGTGGTTGTACTGGGAACTTGAAGGTATCAGATAAGAAATCTAAAGCAAGAATGCAATACAACTCCCAAAGGCTTTGATAGCTAGCATGGGCCTAGGACCACCATCTACCTTCAGGGTCTGCTGGGGTGAACACCTCTCTGGGAAACTGGTTTGGGGAAAATGACAACATGCCACTGAGGGCATGTTGGTCAAACTTACCTGGAAGCCTGTGAGTTTCCTTAAATCCAGGCTCCATGGCCCTGTATGTTGTCATATATTCTTTCTGTTTCCCCACTCTCCCCCTCCCCCTCCATTCTCTGATCTGCGAGTTGGGGAGCGAAGGCTGAGAGGTGCATGTAGGATCCAAAAATTCCACCCCTCAATGACTAAGTGCCTTAAGGCATCTCATCTATTTTCCCCATGTTCCTAACGACTACTTCCCAGGATTTTTATGGGATTCTTCACTTACCTCTTCCGTGTTAGTCAGGTTTGCATTGCTGTGACCAAAATGTCTAACAAGAACATCTTAAAGGAGGGAAAGGTTTTATTTTGGCTTACACTTCCACAGGTTTAGTCCATGGTTGGCCCACTCCATTGCTCTGGACCCAATGTGAGGCAAAACATCATGGCGGAAGGGTGTGGAGGAGAACTGTCACTTCATGGCAGTCAGGAAGCAGAAAGAGGGAGGGGAAGGGGCTGCAGAGAGGATAAATACTTCCACAGCACTCTCTGAGGGACCCACCTTCTCCAGCCATGCCCCACCTGCCTACAGTCACCAGCCAGTCAGTCCATTCAAATTAGAATGGACTGATTAAGTCACAGCTCTCACAGTCCAATCGTTAACACCTCCAACATTCCTACATCAACCCAGAAGCTTTTGGGAGATGCCTCATATCCAAATCATAACATCTACCTCTTTTTGCCCAGCACACTCGCTCTCTTTATCCAGCCTACCTGATCTTTACTCAGCCACTCCAGGCCTAGCTACTTGTCCAAGTGACACCAGTCCCCTCCTGCTCTCGAGGATTCAGCATCTCAGTATCTAGTGCCCCAACCTCTCACTGGGTCCTATCCATGCCCTTCCCTCTCTGTTAACTCTTTCAGGTGCTGAGGAAGGAACCCAGGGCCTCAAGCATGTCTGAGTGGTATAGCAAGAGCTTTACCACTGAACCACACTCTTAACTCTTAATGATCATTTTGTGCTTCCAGGTCTTGTGTTTGCAACAAGCTACCTGGGCCAAATACTGGATTGGACAGAGTTCAGCATGGGTTAAAAGTTGCTGCAGGAAGCAGAGATCAGCATGGGAGGACCCAGGGTCCCCCCCTGCAGCAGTTGGGATGCTCTCTCCTTGGAAACCCTTTCCTGTGCTTTGATGTATGAATCTGTAATGAGTCTTGTTACTGTCCTTCCCTAATACAAGGGTGTAGGAAAACCAGGCTGCCCCTGGCCAGTCTGACTGGGAAGACATCTTTTTATTCATTACTTGTGCTTCGTGTAAAACAGAGGCCAGGGCTGGTCCCATACCATGGTGGGTTGGTGTGAAATGCAGGATCCTGCCACCTTTGCCTTCACAGCAGCAGGGTGTGAGTGAAGGGGGTGTCTCTACCATGACCCTAGGTGGGGCAGCCCAGAATCTAAGGACAGAGTTTGAACGGATGATTGAGTTGTCCTCTAGGTAAGTCAGGACCATGTTGATGCTTCATTGGTTAAGAAAACTGTATTGGGCTGGGGTTGTGGCTCAGTGGCAGAGCGCTTGCCTAGCATGTGTGGGGCACTGGGTTCGATTCTCGGCACCACATATCAATAAATAAAATAAAGGTCCATTGACAACGAAAATATTTTAAAAAAACTGTATTGTCATTTTATTTGTGTATATATGTATGTAACAGAGATTGAACCCAGGGGTGCTTAACCACTGAGCCATAACCACAGTCCTTTTTACATTTTTTTTTTTTTCTTTTGAGACAGGGTCTTGCTAAGTTCCTTAGGGCCTCATTAAGTTGCTGAGTCTGACTTTGAACTCATGATCCTCCTTGCCTCAGCCTCTTGAGCAGCTGGAATTACAGGCATGCACTTCCACACCCAGCTGCATTGACAATTTAACAAAGAGGTATGGACAGCCTTTGACTTATGGCGGCTTTTTGAAACGATCTTTTAGCTTGATGGTGCAAAACTGACTTTCATTCAATAGAAACTGCCCTTGGAGTTTTGAATTTGGATTGATACGTGATCTGATCCTCTCTCATGAGGATGGGCAGTGACAGTGAACTTCAGGTTCTCATCAGCCCGTGATCCTGAGGGTTAACAACCAGCATTCCACAGTGTGCTGTGTTGCTAAGCTGGGATGCTGGATAGGTGGGTGCAGTCAATACATTTTTAACTTAGGATACTTTCCACTCATGATGGGCTCATTGGCCCATTTCCCCTTTGTAAATTGAGGATCAACTGAGTAGAACACCAGACCTTGGGGCTTTCCTTTTATGCTAATGGGGTGGCTGCTGTGCTGGTTTTTGTGTATACTTGAGGAGAATAAATGGGTCAATGCTGACAAGGAGGTGAAGAGCAGGAAGAGATAGATGTGTTTGGGGACAATAGCCTTTGGAGGGATCTGAGGACCAATAGGGGAAATTTTAAAAATAATTTATCATTCTTACAGCACTGAGGAAAGTCTAACATTCTCCAAGTTCTCCCTAGAAACAGACTGCTTATTTTGGGAAAGTTTGGTATAAGAATCTATTCTTCCCATGTCAAAGGTTAGAAAGGATGAAGAACCAGCCAAGGAGCCTGAGAGGGAGGGGCCGGGAAAGCCAAGGGCACCCAGACAGAGCAGAGACCTGCAGGTCCAGGGCTGCCCATCTGGTGAGGAAGGGACTGAGACTTTGCTGTAGGCTTTGTACATAAAGAGTTTTGGTGACCCTGGCAGGAGGAGTTTAGTGACCTGCAGGGAATGAAACCCAATCAGAGTGAGCTCAAAAGAAAGGGAACAAAGGAATTGGAGGAAGCACACAGAAACCCTTTCCCCAGGAGTTTTGCAGTAGAAGCCTAGGGATCCAGCCTGGCCTGACCATAGCCTCTAGCTCATCACCACATCTTGCCCACCAGGTGACCCAGGCCTGCATTCCACATCCTATAGGATAAACTAAGTCGTCAATCAGCAGAAACCGATGCAGGGCTGTTTCTTAACTGATGTTTGACATGTTAATAGTTTTTGAGAAAGGCCAGGGAATTGGCAGTTGGCTGTGGCCACCATCATCTAACTTAGCATATAAACCCCTCCCTCCTGTCTTGAGGTGTGAGGATCCTCCTGTCTTGCTGCCTCTCCAGGTACACTTCAGTCATACGTCCCTAACAAATCACACTTTGTGCATTTCTAGATTGGACCACTTCTTTCTCCAGCCTCTTGGCCCCTCCTATCTTTGGAGGCTGGTTCTTATGTGCCAGAACTGGGTTTTTCCAAGACAAGAAGCAAGCAGACAGAGAAGGGGAGGTAATCAGAGTGAGTGTGTGTGGGGGTAAAGAACACTTTTTTTTTTAAAAAAAGATGGGGGGGCTGGAATTGTAGCTCAGTGGTAGAGTGCTTGCCTAGCATATGTGAGGCACTGGGTTCGATTCTCAGCACCACATATAAGTAAATAAAATAAAGGTTCATCAACAACTAAAAAATAATAAAAAAAAAAAGATGGGAAAAACAACAGTATATCAGTGCCAAACGGAATAGCTGTGGAGGCAAAAATCGATGATATGGGAGAGAAAGGTAAACATTGTTTATGTGCTATCCTTGAGATGGTGAGAGGAAGTGGAAATTCGTGGCGCTGTGGAGGAGGTACCTTCAAATCAGAGCATGGGTCTGTCATCTACAGTAACAGGGTCAGAAGGGCACTTATTGGTTACATTGCAGATAAGTTGTTGGGTTTGGTGGTAGGCATAGATTAAGAGCAGGACGTGAATTATCATATACTTTTTTTTTTGTACTGGAGATTGAACCCAGAGGTACTTAACCACTTTTCATTTTTTATTTTGAGACAGGGTATTGCTAAGTTAATTAGGGCCTTGCTAAGTTCCTGAGGCTGGCTTTGAAATCACGATCCTCCTGCCTCAGCCTCCTGAGCCACAAGGATTATAGTCATGTGCCACTGCTCCTGGATCTCATGTACTTTTTTTTTTTTTTAAGTACCAGGGATTGAACTCAGGGGCACTTGACCACTGAGTCGCATCCCTAGCCCTATTTTGTGTTTTATTTAGAGACAGGATCTCACTGAGTTTCTTAGTGCCCTCGCTTTTGCTGAGGCTGGCTTTGAATTCACAATCTTCCTGCCTCAGCCTCCTGAGCCGCTGGGATTACAAGCATGTGCTACCTCTCCTGGCTCTCATATACTCTTAAGATGAGAGAAAGCAAAATGGTTTGATCACTAGGAGGCTGAATGCAGTTTTAGGTGATATTTCTTCTCCAGGCCATTAGGAATTCCTCAAGAAAAATCTTGAGAAATGTTCATTGGCAACTCTTAGTCAATCTTATTATTATTATTATTTTATGGTGCGAATTATACATGCTAAGTAGGTGCTCTGCCATTGAGCTAGCAGCCATCCCCAGCCTAAATCAGAATTTTTGTTACTGTGGCAGGCAGTGGTAACACCAAATATTCAATATGTTCCCCACATTTTGCAGCCCCCCACCCCTTGCAGCTATGCAACAATAGGTGACCATTTCTAGCTAATGGGCTATATGAATGAATGAGATGTGTCACTTCTAGGTCAGAGCATAAAAAGCCCAGGCCTAACAGTCCAGTGCTTTCCTCTGTTACTGTGATCTGTGTTGTCAGGTGGGGGTGGGGGGGCTCTATCAGCCTGGGTTACTGAATATACAGCATCCCCCCCCCCCCCATTACCCTCCCTTCTCTCTTTTCATTTTAAGCTAGATATACAACATAAGCTAAAAATAGACTATCACATCAAGTCATTAATATATTAAAATGTTTATCATGGGATAAATCAGTCTATTATTAACCCAAACAGCACATTACCAACCATGACCTATAATTGAGTTTGGGTTTGGTTTTGGCTTAAAGGCCTAAGGATCTTATTTATGAGTAACTCCATGAAGCTATTAACATCCTGGAAGTTCTTATGACTCATTGTCAACACCGTGAGCATCCCAGGGACAGCTCCTACGGCACACAGCCTCATTATAAGCCCCAGACTCCCTTTCTGCACCTGGAAGGAAACTGACAGGACTCCTCTCCACAGAGCAGTTTTTTATACACCATCTAAGATCCTGTGACTGGGGCTGAAAGGGAGCTCAGTGGCAGAAGACATGCTTAGCATTCACAGGGCCCTGGGCTCCGTCCCCAGCACTGAGAAAAAAAAAAAAAAATCCTGTGATTCTTGATTCCTAATAAAATTCATGCCAGACAAAGGCTCACAATTTAATCTGGTGGCAGAAATAGGGCAGAGCTGAATCAAATCTCCCAGACCAGCTTACCCTCTCCCTTCAAACCCACTGCTTTCTCCCTCTGTTGCTGCATGGTTTTGCGTTCGTGAGCTGGAGCCTAATTGGGTCACAGTACCTGCTGCAATATCTGAATGTTGTACAATCACAGAGCCTATAGAAAAGACTGTCTCAGACACAGCTCCCCAGTTAAGAATGGGAATCCAAGGACCTGCCTGCAGCTTTGGGAAAGCAAAAGTAACCGCTTCCTTCCCACCTGCCACCTAGTGGCTTTCTGCAGAATTACACTCTTCTTTGCCAGCAGTGGGGGTGTGGGCGGAATGTGGATTTGGTTACCATTCTACATTCTTATCTGATCTTGGTAGGGTATTAACTCTGAAAGGTGGCCTTAGAGACCATATGAGCCAATCTTCTCAATTTACAGCTAAGGTAACAGACTTAGAATAGAGGCATACAGCTAATTAATGGCAGAGCCAGGACTAGGATCCAAAGCTTGTAGATTCCCTTCTTTTCAAATAACCATTCAATATTTGCTTTATGCTGATTATGAGTAGGGTCCCAGATTGTACTCTGCATTACAGATGAAAGATCCTGTTGCAGTCCTTAGGAGCTCTCTGAGAGGGAACCGGGCATGCAAAAAAGCTATTTCACAAAATGGTTGTTCCATGGAGGTCAGAATGAAGGACAAGAGAAGGGCCAGCCTGCCTGGAGCTAGGGAAGGCTCCTCAATGGGGTGATGTTAGGAATGAGCAGTTTCCAGGCAGGAATGTGAGGCCCAGGCACAAAGGTGCCCACCGTGTGCAATGGTGCATAGGACAAATACGGTTTGGGATCTAACAGCTTCAAAGAATTCAGTATCACCTGACTATAGAGTCAGCGGGTGGGTGGCGAGGGGAGGGGCCTTGAATGTCTGCAAAGGCATTGAGGTTAAACATTGCTGAAGAATTTTTTCTTAGTGGAAGCAGCACAGTCAGACTTATCGGTTCAATAGATCTCTCTGGCGATAGTGAGAAAGACAAATTGAAAGCCAGTGAGAGAGCGAACAAGGAATGTCGTCAGAATGTCATAGCTGCAGTCTAGGCCAGAGATGGGCAAGGTCTGGACTAGGTCAGGGGCAGTGCAGGTGAGAAGGACAGAAGAGAAGAGCGTGGGAGAGGTGAGTGGGCTGTGCCGTATGCAGTAATGAGATGGTTAAATGCATGGCCTGGGAACCAGAGCGGATGGGGGACATTGAACACTGCAGGGAATATAATAAGGCAAGTAAACCTGGGGCCAGGTCAGAGAGAGGGGAGAGGGAGAGTCTAAGTTCTGGTGTGGCACACTCCGGGTCCAGGTGCTGTGCAACAGACACACAGTGACAGCCAGCAGGCAGTTGGGTACGCAATGCTCACTGCAGATTCACACTTGAGAGACAAGTTGATGAGCAAAATCACGGCCCTGGATGAAATGGCACACAGGTGTCTGGGTGAGATGAGAATAGGCCACATGGGAAGCTGGACCCAAGTTGGGTTCTCAGAAAACATATGTGGAGAGAGTTTAGATCGAGTATTGATTGTGTTTACGAGGGATTACCCTTGGCAGGGAGGGAGAGAAAGCAGGATTGGACAGAAGGAGAAGAAAAGTTGTAACTCAGACCCCAAAGCCTCTGTTGACTGCAATGGATCTTCAGAGTTGAAATAGCTGTCAGAGTTGACCATATTGGGCCCAAGTGGCAGCCCTTATTTCCTTGCCTCCATCAGAGAGCTCTGTAGGAAGGCGCCTTGGGAAAGACAGATCTCAATAGCTCTAGTAAATCCATACAGCGGATGACATTTAAAGGCCCTGTGCTCATCACTGAGCTATTTCTCCCTGGAAGGGGGTCTGCCCTGCTTGGGCCACAGTTGCTATTATGTCCATTTACTATCACACTGGGGAAGGGAGTACCCAATGGCACACAAGGAGATTATTTGTGTGCTAACTGGGGTGCCAGGAATGGATGCCAAGCATTTTCTAACTGTCTCCAGTGGGGGCCAACAGTTCTATCATCTCTTGGTGATCAGAGTGGATTTCTCCACTAAGATGGTGACTCTTCCCAAGGAGTCCAAAGTGCCCAGCTGCAGCCATAGCTTATTGTTTAGTTGGACTCTTGCTGCATTCTCTGGTGGAAATGGATCCCCAATCCTGTAATCCTGTAAGCACAGGTTTGGGAAGCACAATCCCCGAAATGGGCCATTGACAGTGATAGTGTGTGGGTTGCTTCTGTTTCCACCCTTGGGTCTGATCCATGAGGTCTTCCTACTGGTGGCGTAGCCCCATTTAAAGCCCTGTGTATTCACATGGACAGACTGATCTTTGACAAAAGGGGCACCTCTCTGTGATGGTACATACCTGTAATTCCCACACCTCAGGAGGCTCAGGCAGAAGCATTGCAAATTCAAAGTTAGCCTCAGCAACCTAGCGAGGCCCTAAGCAACTTAGCAAGACCCTGTCTCAAAATTAAAAATGAGGCACAGTTAAGAATGGGGTTCAATGAAGATAAGGGTTTGAAATGATAGATGAGAAATTGGGGAAATCAAACTTGATTACCTTTATTTTTGTTGTAGAAGCAGAACCAGGGTCACCTAATGAACTTGGGCTTGGGTAGGGTCAGGACTTAGAAAGAAGAGTCCTCAATAATTCCCAAACACAGTTTAGGGAATGTGGGTCTGAGTCTTTAGGGCTGTTGATGTTGGGGACACGACTGGCTACGACCCACTGTTGCTGAATCATGTGGCTTCCTTGGGTGCAGAAGAGGGAGGAGCATGTTTTGGCCTGTGCTGGCTAGATGCTGGGAAGGACACTGAGACAATAGGGTGCTATTGTCTTAGTTTCCCACAGTTATTTAAGGTGTGTTTAGAGATGAACTCTCTATTTAAAAAAAAAAAAAAGTGTTTTATTTTTCCTAAGGAGAGAAAGCATCAGAAGGTATGAAAGGGGACTTGAGGTGTGTGTAGGGGGTCTGTTCCTTTAGAAACCTTTGGCCAATCTCTCTGCCTTTTGCCCCACTTCTCAATCCTTCAGGCTGGCTGCTTCCTCTACTCGAGCCCCCAGGCCCAATTCCTCTGCTGTTTCATTAGAGGAGACTCTGTGTTCACTTTCTATTTTCCAAAGACATGCTGGAATTCCTTGACCACAGCTATCCCTCTTCCCACTCTCTTCATAGCCACAGGATTATATGTTTGACATCATTTACTATCCTATTTATAGGTTTAGACTACAGACAATCCCTGATCGCACAGTTTGATCTATGATTTTTCAACTATTTAATGGTCTGGAGGTGCTACACATTAACTGTACTCAGAATTTTCTGGGCTAGCAATACACAATCCTATCCTCTCTGGTGAGGCTAAATAGCTCCCAGTCAGCCACAGTCATGAGCAGAAATAACTGATTCTCTATCGTGCACTGTGTTGCCAAGCTAAGGTGTTGGAAAGGTTAGGCGTATTACAAGTATTTTTGGTTTGATGATCTTTCCAATTTATGATGTGCAATTTCCAATATTTGTGCAATGTAACTCCAGGGGAAGGGAAGGGGTTTCTGTGGAGGCAGAGATGTGGGTGTAAATGCATACCATCCTGAATCAGAAGCCCTATCAGATAAAACAAATAGTGACTAGCATTCAGTGAGTCCTCAACATATCTAAGATGACACCCAGAAGCAGAGTTCATTCCTCTTAACATCTTCACAGAGCTTACAGTGCCAAGGACTGAACAGGGGTCAACGCTGACCTGAATGATTCTCAGGTTTGCCATTTGATGAAGCATCTATTCATCTGTTTCTAAATTGGATGTTAGTTTTTTCATTGTTGAGTTTTGAAAGTTCTTCATACATTGGATATAAAACTTTTATCAGATATGCTTCGCAAAGATTTTTCTCCCAGCCTGTGGCTTGTCTTTTCACTTTTTTATTTACTTTTTTTTTTTTTAGGAGTTTCTTTTGAAGAGCAGAAAAAATGTAATTTCAATGCAGACCAATTGATCACTTTGTTTTTTTATGGTCACATTTTGGGTATTGATGCCAAATCAAAGATCACAAAGCGGGGGTCAGGATAGGGGCACTTCAGGCCTTAGGCTGCAGCCCCTGCGGGAGGTGTGGAGCTTCTCCCTGTCTGCTTTCTGGGTTGGGAGTGGGTGGTTCTGGACATGGTCCAGGTCGCAGTGCCCTACGTTCCCAGCCATTATAGGAATCTCTGCAAAGCCCACAGGCCGGTCTCTTCACCTGGGGCTGTGGAAAGCAAACAGGAAAGGAGGAGACTTGAGGGCATTGAAATCCAAGTCCCGTCCTTGCAAATATCCCTAATATTCCATCTGAATGTTTTCCAGCTCATCTGATATGTCACCAGGTTAACAGATATGGAGGTTTCTATGAGGATTTGGAGAAGAGTCCCAATGATTGGTAAGTTTCTGGACTAGATTAATGTTAGGAAAGGAAGTGACATTTAAACAAATAAACCAATCAAACTGCATCAGCTGTGTAAACACATTGCAGAAGAGTTTTCTAAGCAGAGGGAATAGCAAGTACAAAGACCGTGAGATAGAGGAATATTGGGCAATTGACCAACAAATTGCTCAAAAAATTTTAGGTTACAATCAAGATACATCGGGCTGGAAAGGGGTTAAAATTTCAAAAAAGAAAACTGTTTCCATTAAGGCTTTTAGAAAATTCCTTGGAAATCTATATGGTGTTGAATTAATAATTCCAGAATCAACATTTAAACTATTTTGTTTTTCTCTACCAACTTGGAAATAGGATTACATGGGTTACAGCACTGAAAGTATACTATATGGTATACAGGATTGATTCAGACACATTTATATGTCATACCATAACACTAAGTTTTGCCATGGGCTCAATCCCATCCCCCCAGACTTTATTGTCTTAGTAGACATCAAGGGCTGTGAAGGGAACATGGACATTATCAGTTCTCAAGGTGTAGATTTCCCAGAACATCCTCCATCTTCAAATTATGTCTGTCATTATAACCATCTTTGTAGCTACATATGTTCACCTCTAAAAGAAAACCCTGCATATTCCAGACTAGTGATTTTTGTCTAAACAGAAATGAATGCCCCCATCAACAATTGAAAAAAACACGTCTTCTAACTTAGTAAACTTTGTCTTCAATGCAAAAGATGGAATAAAGACACACAGAGCTCCATTAGAATGTGGACAACATGATGGTCACCTACCATTCCAAAAGAAGAAATAAAGCCCTTCTGCTATTGATCAGAGATTTAAGACCATTACAAACTGCTAGTAAATATGGTATAGCAGGTATTGCAGTTTACTTCTGAGTCAGTATGCTTAAATACTGCTAAACTGTTGTAGACAGTACTCTTGTACAAATTACTGAAGATACTTTATAAAAATAAAAACTCATAGTTGTATAAGAAAACACTAAATATATTTTTTAGTCTCACATAATGATGTTAAATGACAAGCATTATTAATACACTTTGCTCTTTTGCTTTTGTCCCTGGAAAATGATTTGTTTACAAATTATTTTATTAGAAAACAGATACACTCTGAGATCAGCATTGAAGATTAAAATACACAAAGGTTTTCCCCTATAATTTTTTCTTTAAGTTTTATGTTTGCATGTATGAAACCATTTTGAGTTCTTTTTGTGTGTGTGTGTGTGTGAATGGTGCACATATGAACTGAGATTCATCAGTCATTAAGAAGATGTAAATTAGCCAGGTGCAGTGACAAACACCTATAATCCCAGTGACTTGGGAGGCCGAGGCAAGAGGACTGCAAGTTGGAAGCCAGTCTGGACAATTTCCTGAAATTCTGTCTCAAAAATAAAATAAAATAAAATAAAATAAAATAAAACAAAACAGCCTGGGGATATGTCTCAGTAGTAGAGCATCCCTGGGTTCAATCACCAGTACTGAGGGGGGCCGGGAAAGGAAATGTAAATTACAACCACAATAAAATAACACTGAATACCTCTTATGGCTTAAATGAAATGAAATGCACATACCAAGTAGTTGATGTGGTCCTTGCTGTCTGACTTTCATATGTCAAGGTTCTTAAAAAGTGCAACATATAACTGCCATATGATATAGCCATTTTACTCCTAGGCTTTATTTATGAGAAATGAAAGCATATGTCTATACAGAGAATTGTTTGTACACATATGTTCATAGCAGCTTTACTGTCATATCCAAAATCTGGAAACAGTCCAAAGGAATGTCAACATGTGAAGGGATAAACAAACATGGTATAGCCATACAAAGATATACTGCTCAGCAATAAAAAGTAATGCAATTGATACATACAACATAGATGAATCTCAAAATAATTAGAATGAATGAAAGCCAAAAAACAATAGTACTGTATGATCCCATTTATGTAAAACCCTAGAAAATGCAAACTAATCTGCAAATTAGAATGCAGATCAATGGGACAGAGGACAGATGGACTGATTATGCAAGGGATTGAGGGGGTACTGGATGTGTTCATTATCTTGATTGTGATGGCGGTTTTATGGTTATGCATGTGTCAAACCTTCAATTTGTACTTTTTAAATGTGCGGTTATTGCATGTTTTACACTTTAATAAAGCCATTAGAATATTGACTTGAAAATGAACTATAGTATTGAATCATTAATAATTAGCAAATAGATCAAAACTATAAAAAATTTCCTTTGTTATTAGTCAGCTTTGTGAGACCACAGTGAAATGTCTATTAACTTTATAAAGAGATAAGTTTCAGCTTTGGTGAAGATCTCACAGCCAATGATGGAAGCACAACAAGGGACAGTGGTCACATCTTGAGCCTGGAGGAGAGAGAGAGAGAGAGAGAGAGAGAGAGAGAGAGAGAGAGGGAGGGAGGGAGGGAGGGAGGAGGGTAGGTGTGGAACCAGGCTTGCTCCTGTAATAATAACCTTCTCAGGAGAACTACCAAAGAAATACCTCACTGTCCTTGGTGACCTAAAAACTTCCACTAGGCCCTGCCTCCCAAAGGGGCCATCCTGGGGCTTTAGACTTTACTCAAAATGGACCTTTGGAGGCCACGAGCCACATTCAAACCGCAGCACCCTCTTAAATTTCAATTAATTAACTTAACAGAGATTTAAAAAGTAGACGCGTGATAGTGGTCCCATTTTTTAAAAATTATTTTTTTTAGTTTTGGGTGGATACAATATCTTTATTTTACATTTATGTGGTGCTGAGGATCGAACACCAGTGCCTCATGCATGCTAGGAAAGCACTCTACCACCGAGCCATAATCCCAGCCCTTATTTGCTTTTTCCATATTCTCTCTTGACCCCTCTCTTGCCCTCATAGAAAGGACCGTAATGGCCGGCATTCACGGTGTGTCCCAGGTACTCTCAGAATCTTTCCCACATCTCTGAAGGGTCCCTGTTCTAATTTTCATTTTGTAGATGAGGAAATTGGGTCTCAGGCTTGAGGGCTTGTTCATGATGGCAGCTCATGTGGGTCCGATCCCCAAAGAGTGCCTGTTCCTCCGCCTGCTAACTTAGTCCACACAATTCCTTTTTTAGGGCTTACTCTCCACATCATTGCCATTCTTCTTTGTTTTTGTTTTGTTTTTTTAAATTTTTTTATTAGTTGTTCAAAACATTACAATGATCTTGACATATCATACATTTTTATTCAAATGGGGTATGAATTCTTATTTTTCCACGTGTACAGACTGCAGGATCACATTGGTTATACAGCCACGTTTATACATACAGCCATACTAGTGTCTGGGGCTTCCCTGGAATTAAGGGGCTGCTAAGAGGAGGAGGTATGAGGGAGGTGGCTGTTGGCGGAGTGCTTAAGGAACACCGTCTCTCACTGTGGGGTGGAGTGTCACGGCCTGGGAAGACGCTTCCACTTCAGCCCATTAATGCTACACGTCAGTAAAAGGGTGGAGGGGAACAAGGTGGAGGCGAATACTGCTGGGTGTCCGTGGGCTCCCAGAGGTCACGGTGGACTCCCCGCCAAGGCTGCACGGGAGGCCAGCTAAAGCGCCGGGTCTTGGCAGGCGCCGACTTGGTCTAATTAAGCCCGAGGCCAGCCGCCAAGCCCCTCCTACCGGGATTGCCCCGCCCCGGTCACCACAGGCACCTCCTCTCCCGGGGTAGCTCCGCCCCCTACCCTAGTCGCTCAATCGAAAGCGAAAGAGCGCTCGGCCTCTCGGCGCTCGTTCGCTCGGGTCTGGCCCGAGCGGCTCCCGCGGCCAGGACCGGGTTCCGGCGCCGTGGGCGTGGGGCTGGCGGGAGGCATGGAGGAGTCGCAGGCCGCCGCGGGCGGAGACGTGTGTCTGCACAACTTCAGCGCGAGGCTGTGGGAGCAGCTCGTCCACTTCCACGTCATGCGGCTGACGGACTCGCTCTTCCTGTGGGTGGGGGCCACGCCGCATTTGCGCAATCTCGCAGTGGCCATGTGCAGCCGCTACGTGAGTGCCGGTGGCGACCCGGGTCCTGGAAGTCCGGCAGGGCCAGGCCTGGCTGGGCTGGGGAGGGGGTTGGTCAACGAGGGGACCTGGGCTGGACGGAGGACAGGCGAGGGCACCTGGAGAGGTCCAGGGAGGTCCTGGGCGAAAGGGTGCCACCAGATGGGGGCCGGGAGGGGAACGGGGTAAGTGGGAGCAAGTGTGGTGGTTAGGGACAAGGAAGAAGGCCACAGGAGGAACTGAGATGGGACTCGCGCAGGTGGGGGATACCTGAGGGGCCTCATGTGCAACCCCAGCCCGGAAGATCGCCTGATGGTGTCCCCTAGGTCTACCCCTGGTCCGGTGGGGACCCCAGGAGTTGACCCAGGCCTGCACTGGCTGGCCCTCAAGCCCACCAGAACCCTGTCCCTCTGCCCCACTGCGAGTTCCTCCTCTCGGGTCCCTTTAGGTTGCAGTATAGGGGGCCTTGCCTCTGGTCACATTGGCTGGAGATTGCCATCAACTTCAGTTTTGACTGCATAGATGTTTATTTACATCTCCAGTACAGACAACTCTTCCTGAAGTTGGAAGTCCTGCATCTACATTTGATTGCCTAACAGGCATCTGACAGACATACTCAAGACCAATCTTTTGATCTCTCTCTCTCACATCTGCTCCTCCCACAGCCAGCCCTTCTCTGCCATGGCAGCTCCCATCTTTCTGGTTGTTCTGGTCATCCTTGATTTCTTTCTCTCACATATCACTGCGCCCTGAGTTAGTGAATCCATGTGCAATGCTGTCATTCAAAGCTTGCAGAGAATACAATTGATCACCTTTATGTTGGCCACCCTGGGCCATGCCTGTGTCTCCTCTTTTCTACTTTTTTTTTTGGCTTTCTCTTGTGCAGTCTACATTAGTTTCCTAGGGATGTTGTAACAGTACCACAAACAGGTGGCTTAAAATACTGAATCGCCTTTCTGGAGGCTAGAAGTCCAAATCAAGGTGTTGGCTGAGTTGTTTCCTTCTGGGGACTCCAGTGAAGAAACCATCCTTTGCCTTTCTCTCAACTTCAGGTGGTTGCTGGTAATCCTTGTGGTTCCTGGCTTATAGATGCTTCACTCCAGTCTCTGCCTCTGACATCATATGGTCATCTTCTCTTTCTCTCTCGTGTTTGTGATTCCTCTCTTTTCTTTTCAGGGTGCTTGGGATTGAATCTAGGGCTTCATGCATCCTAGACAAGTGCTTTACCGCTGAGCTACACCACTAGCCCTCACCTCTTCTCATAAGAATATCTGTCATATTGGATTAAGGGCCACTCTACTCTGGTATGACCTCGTCTTAATTATATCTTATTTACATTTGCAAGCTCTCTATTTTCAAATAAATTTACACATTCAGGGATTAGGACTTAAACCCATCTTTTTCGGGGACACAGTTTAACCTATAACATTATGGCTGTTTCTTTACAGTGCAGAAAAGTGATAGTTTTAAGACTGAGGTGAGACATTGTCATCTGTGTTAGGTTTTTGTTGCTGTGATCAAAATACCTGACAAGAACAACTTAGAGGAGGAAAGGCTTTATTTGGTCTCATGTTTTCAAAGGTCTCATTCCATAACATCATTCCTCTACTAAAAAACCTTTCAAGAGATGAACTCAGAGCATGATCCAGAGACTTTTCAGTGACTTCTTAGGGCCTATTAGTGCTCCTATTAGTGCCGCTTAGTGTTCCTTCCTATCTACTTACTCCTGCAGTGCTGGCCTCCTCTGCAGTTTAGTGTTTCAGAAGGAGGCTTGTCTGTTTTAGGAGTGTTTATGTCAGGCTGCTCATTAAGCCCTTGTGGAATGGCTGAGGGAGACCCTCTCAGGGAGAACTAACATGAAGTCACTCAGGGAATAGGGCTGATTGGTCGCCAGGGGCATTGGAAAGCCACAGGTTTATAGCTATATACCATAGCACCCAGAGAAGCCTTGGGAAAGAGACAGCATCTGAATTGGGAGTTCTGGAAATCCTTAGTCAGTAGTCCTTTCCATTCTCACTGTTCTTTTC
Source organism: Marmota flaviventris (assembly GCF_047511675.1). Taxonomy (NCBI): domain Eukaryota; kingdom Metazoa; phylum Chordata; class Mammalia; order Rodentia; family Sciuridae; genus Marmota; species Marmota flaviventris. The sequence continues at coordinate 137,761,939 of NC_092503.1, forward strand.
TGGGTGTTTTGTTTTTCTTTTTTGGTGACTCTTGAAAGGTGGGTCTTTGGGCAGGTGACAGTTCCAGTTCTTTCATTGCAGGAGGGGGGATACCTAGGGGGACTAGTGTGTTTGGAGCCTCCTCATGTTCTTTCTCTATTTGTCCCCACAGTAATAGGAGTGGCTAATAGACTTGGGTAAGGCAGTGGACATATGGGGCTTAGGACTGTGCATTGGTAAGACCAGGTGTCACTCATGAATTATTTCAGCCCCTTTTGCAGCACTGGTTTAGGGAGATAAGTAAATAAACTCCTCTTGTGGGCTGCTTTGGTGGCCTGACCACTTGGTAGTCATAGCTCCCAGCAGAGTATATTTTCTCCATTGGAAGGTTATATTCCACCAAGACCAGGGCTGGAAAGGAAAAGGGACCAGTCTCCCTTATCAGATCTGTTAGAAGCCAGTTCCTACTGAATGGCCATGTTGGTGCAGTGCCTGGATGTTCCTTCTGGGGGCAGAGGCTGAGGCAGCTGGGAAAATAAGGTAAGGGTATAGCTGAAGGCAGGAAATCCAAAGTGCCTGTGGAGCAGGACTCAACAAATTATGGCCCTCCTCTGCTTTTGTAATAAAGTTTTATTGGAACAGGGCCATGCTCCTCCATATAGATAGAATTCTGTTCCAGCTTTTGTGCTTTGATGGCAACATCAGGCAATGGTAATAGGGGTTTTGTAATCCCTAAAGCCTAAACTATTTACTCTGTGGCTCTTCCCAGAGAAACTCTCCTGGCTTCTGTGTGGAGGATAGCATCACAGTGTCTGTGAAGTCTCTCTGCCTCTAACCCTGCATATGTATGACAAGGCCATGAAAACAAGATCACACAGTACAGCTGCTTCCCCAACTGGCCTGCCTTGGATGGAGCAGGGAATTTTGGTGCCCAGAGAGGCCGCAGATATGGATGATGCTGAGCTGGAACAATTTGAGGGTGGCTGCCTGGCATCTAGGATATCCCTGATGTGTGGAAGGTGGCACTCCCACCACAGCAAAGCCATCGGGTATCCTAGTGTACTTTTAAAGTAATGAACTATTCAGAAGTGTAACAAGATAGGTTTCTTTTCTTTTTTTTTTCTTTTAGTGCTGGGAATTTAACCGAGGGGTACTTTACCATTGAGCTACATCCCAGCCTTTTTTTTTTTTTTTTTAATTTTGAGATAGTCTTGCTAAGTTGCCTTGGCTAGCCTCAAACTTATGATCTTCCCTCCTCAGCCTCTAAAGTCACTGGATTACAGGGGAGTGCCATAGTGCCCAGCCAAGATAGGGTATTAAAATTTAATTTTGGTGGAAAAAGGCTACAGGGTAAGGTTTCCTTTTTCAGGAGACTTAATTATAAATACTATTACCGTACAGCTACATGTTGGCCTTGGAACCTGTAAACAGCAGGTCCATTAATTAAGATCATTGACCTTGGAACCTGTAAGCAGCAGGTTCATTAATTAAGATCATGTTTTTTTGTCTTTCTCAGCCAAAAATGTATGCAGGAAATGCTTTAATCTCCTGTGTTTTTTGATCTCCTTTTTAAAAATAGACCTGAACAAATTCTGAAAGTGACTTTGAATCTCTTAGGAGACGAGCTACAGTCTCTTTGGTCTGTTCTCTGCCATGCTGCCCAGTACACAGTAGGTGTCTGCTTAGTCCACTTGTCTCCACATGCACAGTGGGGTGAGGGACATCAAGCCCAAAGCCTGTCATTAAAACCCTTGCACAGGTTTCCCAGAGCTCTGCACCCAGGCTATTTCTCGTAGAAATCTGCTTATTTTGATAAAAAATATTTTGGCCATTTTACAAGGTTAGCAAGTGAGTTTTTTCCTTTTAAGCTAGACATTTTAATGCTGAGGGAGATTATTTCCAAGTTAATTGGGAGTAAGATTTCCGAAGGACCAAATCTGTTTATCTTAACATCATTTATAGTGCTTCTTTCATTTTATTGTTTCTTATCTGAAATGAGATTGGCTAGAGTATTCAGAAGTCTTTATGTTGGCTTTCTAGATGCTGGTGGCTGGTGTCCTTCTCAAAGTCATAGGACGCTAACTGACCTTAAAGGCCCCAGCAGAGTCTTCAGGGATGGGAGCTGTGAGTCCTCTCATAGGCTGAGCTGAGATTAGGCATCCTCCCTCTCAGAGCCAGGCACGAGCCACCCAGGTTGTGCTTTGCTTTCTTCTTGCTGTGCCCTCAGTGATCTTGTTTGCTTCCCTTTTGGTTGGAATGTTGCCCTTCCGCTTGCTTTGGAGTTTCCGACATTAAAACAAGCCCTTTATGTAAAATCAGTCCTAGAACTTATTAACAGCTCTGTGGCTGCAGCTGCAGGTGACTTCTCTATGTTTGTCTCAGCTCTCTGACCTCCTGTGTGTCGGGGTCAACTTGCTTGGCTGTTGACAAATGCCAGCCATTTCCCTTAGTCCACATTTCTGCCCTCTCAGAACCTGCTGCTGCCACCCTTGTGAAGAATCAGAAGCTGTAGAACTATGGCTGTTGGCATCCAGGTGGAGAAGCCTCAGTGCGTTCTTTGTTTTTCTTTTAGGACTCCATCCCTGTGTGCACTTCCCTCTTTGGAGACACTTCTGACACAACCTCCACTGGCCTTGCCCAGCGCCTAGGTACGTATGTACCCACAGCTGGTGCTGGGAGACCAGCCAGGTGGGACCTGCTGTCTAATGCCATGAGGCAGGTAACTTCAGAAGTGAAGAATCTTTATACTAAGAGATGTAGCCTCACCACTGCTGGAAACACAACCCTGCATGTTCTGTCTTTACAGGGCACAACTGTCCCTGCTCCACCTGTCACTACTGTCTCGACCAGCATATTCCCAAGGAACTTTCCCACGCTCCTTGGCTTCATTCTTGAGTTGATGAGCTTTTATTTTCCTCCAGGGAGCACATCATGGGAGGAGAGAGTGAATGGTGCCCACAGCCTGCCATGGGTAGCTGCTCAAGGTGGCTCTCTGGGCCCTTGTGGGGATTTGGTAGAGCCTATGAAGCAGGCGTCATCATTGTGCAGGAAGGACCATCCTGTAGTCTCTCAGTGTATGTTCAGATCTTGGAGAGACTGTGGTTTGGCTTCTGAGTGTGGCATAGAGTGGGTATCAAGCAAAGAATATATGGTGAAGATTCTACCCCTTCTGCACCTTGGATACATACATACTGTAAATGTCCAGGTAGTTCAAGTAAGAATGGCATGTTCTGCCATTCTCAGCCCCTCAGGCCCACAGTCAGTGTGCACAGGATGCCCTGTCTCCTGCTCAGTCTTTGTGTTCTTTGTTGTTCCCAGTTGCTTCAGTTCTGGGGTTAGGCATAGGGCCCCTCTGGAGAAGGAGGCCAACTGGTTTTGAGGAGCTCATACTTAGTTGTGTTGGGTGCTGTGCAAAGAGGCTTCTTCTGTTGGCCTGACAAGTGGCAATATTCGTGTCTGTCACCTGTGTTCCACATGCATGAACATACAGCACACAGCCAAAGAGGACATCCTCCAGTAGGTGAAGGCAGGCTGGATAAATGTCACCAGCCCTTCCAGACTTGCCACACCCACAGGGTCAGCTTTTAGGAACTTGCAGGGTACATTTTCTCTAGCATGGAGTTAGAGAGACCAAGCTAGTAATTTGGTAACTTTTTATTAGGAGATAATTTTAAATTTACAGGAAGTTTACAAAGAAGAAACAGGAACTCCTCCCCTGTCTACACTGATTCCTAGTTGTTATCCTTCCCCCTCTGGGTTTATATCATAATTTTTTTCTGAACCATGTAAAATTTAGTTGGAGATATGCCCCCTTTTATTTATTTATTTTTTAGAATTATTATTTTTAGTTGTAGATGGACACATACCTTTATTTTATTTATTTATTTTTATGTGGTGCTGAGGGTTGAACTGAGTACTTCACATGTGCTAGGCAAGTGTTCTACCACTGAGCTACAACTCCGGTCTCTGATGCCCTTTCCTTTTAAGTGCTTCCCCATGTTTTTTTCCCATGTGTGAGGGGTAGCACACTTAGCTAACTACTGTGTGTCCATGCCTTCTTAAAGTGGTGGGAATATGTTCCTGTTTACAGAGACAGAAAGCTGGCTGGGATTGCCATGACAGACACCCATAGAGGAGGATGGCGGGAGCTCCTCTGATATGCCATGAGTTTTATACCAGAAAGGTAAAATAGGTTCAAGAATATCCATCAGATGTCTAACCCCAGTTTGATGCAAAAAGCAAGCGGTTGGGGCTGGGGATGTGGCTCAAGCGGTAGCGCGCTCGCCTGGCATGCGTGCGGCCCGGGTTCGATCCTCAGCACCACATACAAACAAAGATGTTGTGCCCGCCGAAAACTAAAATAAATAAATATTTAAAAAAAAAATAAATAAAATAAAATCTCTCTCTCTTTAAAAAAAAAAAAAAAAAAAAAAGCAAGCGGTTCTCAGTAACTTAGAACTGCTTGAGTAGTGCAGTGTGGCTGTCTGCTTCTCTGAAGGGTCTGGTGCCCCACAGTGCCCAGACCAAGTGGAGGCTGCCCAGTTAAGTCATGTGCTGTGCCCATCCTCTTGAGCCTGGAAATTCATTATTAATGCATTATAATGAAAAGGGAGAGGTTTCCTGTAACTGTGTCATGTACAGAAAGTGAAAGCAAGTACGGAAAGAGCCGGCCTTGGAAATACCAAGTAGCTCTGGAAGTATCACAGGCTTTGGTATGGATGAGGAGACCCTGTGCTCTTGTGGCTCTGGAGGACAGCTGAGTATGGGTAGATGATGTCAGCAGATACAGTGCTACTCCCTGAGAGGACCTATCTTAGCAAACAGAATGATTGGAATCTCAGTGGGTTCCTATGGGGAGAGAGGAACCTCTTCTGGGCAGGCTGAATGGGTGTGGCCTGATGGGCCTTCTCCCAAGTGGCCTTGGTATGTTCCCCTGTTCTGCTATACTCTATTTATTTATAGATCATTGTCTAAACGAGTAATTCCCAGTCTGCTTCATGCACTGAAGAAACGATGGGAACCTATGGGCCTTCCCACTCCCCCCAGGGCTTAGTGGATCACTGTTTGGGTACAGCTGTCACTGATGTGGGCACACTGCACCCACCAAACTGGTGAGAGACTGCTCCAAGCACCATAAGCTAAACACTAGTTCTTAGGATACTGAGAACTGCTTCTGTCGAGATACTTTCCTCTTAAAAAACAAACAAACAAAAAAACCCCCCAAAACAGCTTAATTGAGGTATAATTCACATGCCATACAATTTGCCCAGCTCTCCTCAAGGCAGAGGCTGGCTTGTCCTCTCAGCTTCTCTGGAGTTCTGCCAGTTGCCCTGTAAAGAGGGCAGTCAACTAATCCCCAAGATCTCTTTTATCCCTGAAAATCAGACTATTCTGGAAAAGGTGAATAAAAAGCCCTTTGAGGTCCTGAGGTCTACCCTTTCTTGATTTACAAAGGAAGACCTGGAGCTCAAAGAGGTTTCCTGGCTGTGATGGGATGGGAAAGGATCCAGGCCTCCTGCAGCTGGCTCTCCCCATTCTCCTGAGCCACATGGTACCTAGGAGGACCACAGGTGTGATGGTGATACCAACTGAGTGGACAGAGTAGCCCCTGGATGAAGCCTGGTGCTGTGTGTGTTCTACACCAGCCTTTAATAATGGTACAGGTGGCCACCACCGCCCCACTTTTCTGCCTGTGATGAGATTGATAGTGGGATGGGAGGAGAGGAGATTCTGCACCAGCCTGGGGTGTGGGTGAGGCTGAGGAAGGAGGCCCCAGCACAGTGCAGTCAGCCGGAATTGTTTGGGGCTTACTGCTACTTCTCAGCACATTGTCTTGTCTTTCACATTTGGGGTGTGTGACTTTGCTTGATTTTTGCAGCTGGACGAGTGTACCCCAACTATTTATCATTGGCTGTGTAGAAAAGAGCTAAAACTTAGATTCAGCATCAGAAAATTATACATGTGTGTATACACACGTGTGTGAACATGTACACATATGTAAATGCATAGAAATATAGGGTTGCCTCTGGGAAGGGGAACTTTAACTTTTAAATACTTTAGTATTATACTATCTGTGATTTTAAGAAATAAAACCCCAAATGCCACAAAACCAAAACACCCTATGTAGAGCAGCAGCTCAAGCATGAGTATGGGTCATTGGAGGGCTTGTTCACAGATTTCTGGCCCGAACTCCAAATTTCTGATGCAGAAGGTCTGGATGGGGCCTGAGAATCTGCAAGTCTAATAGGTTCCAGCTGCTGCTACTGCTATGAAGCCACACTTAAGAGTCACTGTTCTAGAGACTAGGGGAAGGGCTAAATGACACTTGTCTGCATTTGTAGCATCAGTTCAAAGAGTCCTAAAATTAGGACTCTCTTCTCCCCTTGAAACCATTCTCTTCTCAAGCATTACCAGCTGTGGGTAGGTGTGAGGAACAGGCAATTGTGGTGTTTCAGTCATGGCTGTGTCAATGTGTTCTCTCTTTTAGCCAGGAAGACCAACAAACAGGTGTTTGTCAGCTATAACCTTCAAAACACAGACAGTAACTTCGCATTACTTGTAGAAAACAGGATCAAGGAAGAAATGGAGGCTTTTCCCGAAAAGTTCTAGCTGAGTGGCAGAAGGGAGAATTTATAACTTATCTACAGTGTACATTTAAATAAATGGATTGAATTTTATTTTATCAGTTGTGTTCATACTTTGTTCTTGAAGGCTCACTCTTAGGAGCTTTTCTTTCTCCACATAGTTTGGGGGCTATAAGGCCCTAGGGATGGGCCTTGAGAAGGAGGAGAGCCCGGGGGCAGTAACACCTACCCACTTGGTGACAGAGAAAAGGGGTGAAATGGGATTTTTTTTGGGAGTGAAGCTTGTGATCTAACAATCTAAAGTGTAGATCAGACATGATTCATGTGTACATTCCCAATTAGAATTAAGATGAACAAGTCTTTACAAATATGCTTTTGGTTTGTGTGTGTGCCTGAGATGGCTGTCTGCCTCGTGAATGGATGTATTTATCTTCCCATCTCAGCTGAACCCTTCTCCTGGGCATGCACTTCTTGCTTTGTTTTCCTTGAGCCCTTCCTTCACTTTTTTGTTTTTTCTTGAGGCTACATTTGAATCCCACTCAATACTACTTACTAGATTTGTGGTCTGGGTGAAGCCTGAACTTTTTTGGATTATATTTTCTCATCTACCAAATGGGGATAATTCCCACCTTCCTGTGAGTTACTGCTCGGATTAAGTATGTAGAACTGTGTTGTTAACTAAATGTCTTGGCAGTCAAGTGTCAATTACGGTTTTACAGGTTCGGATACCTCAGGTCCCTCTTGCTCTTCCTATTATTGCATTCTCTTCCATCTTCCTTCTCTTTTCTTCCAAGTCCCAAGTATCTGCCTTTGATTTTCACCTTAGCATTTTTCTGTCTACTAACACTTGGATTCCAGTTGTGGCCTTTCCTCAGAGGTGCAGGTAGTCTGAGGCCCAGGCTTTCTGATGCAGAAGATCTGGCAAGCTCCCTAGGTGCTTCTCCAGGCAAGAAGTGACAAGCACCACCAACAAAGAACTTTCAAATCTTTGGGGTCCACATGGACCCTTTTGTTACTAGAGGTGGATAGTTCAGGCCCTGGAACCATTTTGTGCAGTGGCAAGAGTTTTGCATGGAGCGCGTGGTAGTAATGGAGGGTGGTGACTGGTCAGGAAGAAGGGCACTCAGAGGAAGACATTTGTATGAGGTTCCAAGTGCCTCCCTCCTTTGCAGACTTTGGATGCTAACCTTGGAGGCCTCAGTCAGCTTGGAAAGCAAGTGGGCACCTCTCCAGGAATAGAATAGTAAGTGACACAAAATCAGGGCTATGGAGAGAAGAGTTTGGTATAAATACTTTATTAAAGAAATAATTGTTTTCTTGTTAAAAAATACTACATTAGAGAAGAGAGTTTTGGGTTATCAGTCTTTCCTCACAGAATCACAGTGTAAGATATTCACTTCTTGACCTCTCTAGGAACTTTCAGGCCACGGATTAGCAGAACATAAACAAGAGAAAAAAAATTCCTCTTAAATGTACTGAATTCTCAGGTGGTCTGAGAATGGCAATAGATAAACAGTTTATGTTTAATCTATTCTCTGCCTCCAACTGCCTTTTAAGACTAGGACTCTTAAAGCAGAGTGAGAGGCCCCCACCATCCCGCTTAGGGCGAAAGAAGACAAGCATACAGAGGCATTGAAAGTAGTGACGCACCGAGCGAGGTCTGAATCAACATGGAGGATTTTTATTACTCGTCGTCAATGGTAGTGAAATGCCCTTCGTTGGATACCATCAGGTGAGGTAGGGAAGACATTCCAGAGGAAATCTGTTAATGGGGCAACATTTTTATTTCTGTACATTTACATACGAATTTTCCCCAAAGGTACAACAGATGCGACACCATGCAGACACGTTGCTGTGAATGACAGTTCAGAACTGGATGTAAGCTTGTGCTGTGAACAAGTACCGCCAGGGGAACCCCATTGACACGTACAGGAACACGGTTCTTATATGAAAACCTCACACGTTTGGGGTGTAGGAAGGACAGAGGTAGGGAAGCGTTCCTCACTAGACATAACACCATACTGCTTCTCCAAAACACACACGATACATTAAAGTGAGGTGGTGTCCTTCAAAACAAGACAGGGTTGAAGCATGGGCCTCCTCCAACCCATGCGCCACCCCGGGGCTGTGCGAATGTGACAGTCATGAGATTGACTGAGTGGCACTTCCACTTCAGGGATTTCTCCTTTGGCTCTAGGAACTGGTCATGTTGAGTGTGATACTCCCCTTAATGAGGATTTTTTACTTGCTCTCTCTTCCGTGGTCAAACCAACTTACCAGCCCTGTCCTCTAGTTGCAGGTGATTATGATCTTAGAAAATAAAAACATTTAAAACTTGTTCCTATTTGTCTTGGGTGCTAATAAGTAGGATATTTGATAATAGTTATTATTGGCTTCTGGAAAATAAAATGAAGAAACATCCAGCCCCAGCTCAGGTGTTCACATTTGTGCATTTTTTTTTTTTTTTTTTTAATCAAAAAGGAGTCACAGAGCTCAAAGGTGAGTAGAGAGAGTAGCAGGGAGTAGGTTTATACTCTTGATGTTTCCCTGGTGGGGAGAGGGCCGAGTAGAAGGGGCAGGAGCCTGAGAAGCGTCTCTCTACTAATCATGGGGGAACACAGGACTGAGAAGCTCAAGTGCGGGCAGCCTGGTGCTGGAAGCTGGGCAGAGGCCACCTCCTCTGTGGCGCCCCACAGGCCTTACACGTATCAGGCCTGGGTGCATCTGCTGCCTTTCTGAATTGGTTGACACATACTTCACAGGGCTCTGTCCATGGGGATAGTTTCCTTCTCCAGCTACATTTCATAAAGGTGTTCCTCAAGAGCTTCAGGTACCCCTTAGCTGAAGTAGCAACTCAGCCTCATCCTCTGGCTGCTCCAAAAGGGGGACCAAGGGACAACACCTGCACATCCACTAGACTTTGGTCCTTTGAGTCCAGGCCTCAAAGCCAGATTCTCCTCTGGTCTCTGATGGATTAGTCCTGATTGCTGAAGTGATCAGTGCTGAATTGGTTGGCCCAGTGTTTTCATCATTGTTATCTGAGGTGGAGATCGGAGGCTTTGGAACGGAAGTTTGGAAGTGCCCTACCTTGACACCACCTGCCTAGTCATTTCAACAGTTCCTGCAGTTTCCATACGTTTCTTTAAAAAGGCCTGCACGACCAGTGTGAGACCGCTCACAACTTCTGAGTATGCCTTATCCTGAACTTCACAGGGCTTGCTGCCAGGTGTCTTGGTAGCAAATACCCTAAAAAAGGTAAAAGATATTTCACAAGTTTGGCACACGAAGGCTGCACAGATCCAAAAAAAATAAAAGGCCTTTGTAAGGTGAATGCGGACTAACGTCGAAACATGGAACAAAAGTGACTTCGGAAACCAGGAAGGGAGAGGATGAGCTAAACTTGGAGCAGGTGGATGGGGAAGGACTGCTCAGAAAGCCTCCCCTCGGCTGCTGGGACTTGAGTGAGGTTCTCCCAACCCCAGGCATCGGCTGATGAGACAGCTCAGGTCCAGGTGCTGGGAGCATGTGGCTGCACATCTGATCTCTGCCCCATTGATACCTTCATCAAGGCAGTGAGTGGGCTCCTGCCAACACTCGTAGTACCAGCTGTGAAGGGCAAGAGTTGGATGGAGACTACAGGAAAGACCAGGTGGAAGTTGGAAGGGGAGAAACTCAACCCCTGTCTCTTTGAATTCTAGCAACTGTCATTTGGAAGTCATCTAATTACCCAAACAGGCCAAAGACCATCATGACATTGGAAGAACACAGCCCACCGCAAAGGTGAGCATCACTAAGGGGTGAGGCTGACGTTCTGTGAGAAGCCAGGCTGTCCAGAAGAGCAGGTGCTAGAGTTGCAACAGAGTGGCACCTGCGTGCCAAGAAGGCTGGTTTCTTAGCCCTGGGCTTCCTACTGGATGGTGCACGATGAGGAACATGGCGAGAACCCTTGGAGGTGGAACAGAGGTGGGAGGGGAACTTTGGTGAGTTATTGCTTTCTCTCACTTTATCTTGCTTCCAAGAGGCTGGAGGCCATTTGGACTCACCTGTGGGGAATCTGCACTCCTGCCCAAGCCCCACCTCTGGGCTGAGCCAATGGCAAGCAGGGAGCCATTGAGGAAGATGTGAGGCTTGCAGGCGATGCTGGCTCTGGTGACTTGAGTGACAGCTATCCCAGCCGGTGATCTCTGTGGTGTGTGCTTGAGATGTGGGTGACAGGCTGTATCGGGAGAGCAGGCCCTCCCTGCTGTGGTTTGCCTCAGCTGTCTTTTCAGTTATTTTCTTGTTTTTAGTTCGAGAAAGTAGCCACATTTTCAAGTAGTGCCAGATGCAAAGCTGACCGTGAAAGAGGGAATTTCTCTGCTGGAGCAAAATCTAGGAAGGAGTTTAATAAAAATCAACCCATCTCAGACCTCAGCACATTTGCTGGTTGTGTACTTAACTAAGCAAAACCTGGCATCAGAAAACTGGTGATATTATCACTGATCATTTATGATTTCTGGTGAAGTGTGGAAGTTTCCCCCAAAGAGCTTCCAGCGTCAAGTACAAAAGAATGATCCTGAAGGAAAGAAAGACTGAGCTGGTTTTGATGATATCCGGGAACTGTTTTCCCCTAAAACTTGGGGTGGAAGCTCTTACCTTACAAAGGAAGAAAAAAGGAAAAAAAAGTTTAAAAAACCATACACAGACTCTAGCAAAAACCTAATTCATGTACATTTCACTGTCTAAAATACAGTCCTGGGAATGCTCCAAGAGTGTCATGTCTGTCCACAGGTGGGCAGCCTGTGGTGGGGGGCTCCTTTGGGCCTGCCCAGGTGACCTCTGGCTCCTCAGGTGGAGGGCGAGGAGTGGCATCTGACTTCTCGGGAGGACACTGGCTGCTGTGTTGGTCACTCACAGGGTCTTCCTTGGAGTGACCATGCCTTGCTCCCAAAGGAGGTGGTTCCGCTTCGTGACCAGTGAGTGGAAAGGGAATAAAGTGCTTCTCATAAAAATGACCAAAATAAATATAAACATTTCATGGCAGAAAAGAAAGTCTTTGAAGGGTTGTTTCCAGAGTCTGTTTCCTTGAACCCTCTCCTTGGACTTTTGGAAAGACAGAATTTCCCCATACCAGTTGAAAGTCTCACGATTGGGTGGCATCAGCAGCAGAGTTGGACTTTCCTACCCCAGGTCATGTGCCTGCTCCCTGGTCTGTAAACCTGTGCCCAAACTCCCCCCAACCCTTAAAGCCCCAGGGGACTCTCAGGATGGTGGCTTGGCCAGCTACATAGACTTCATGCCATTGGCTGTGGCACCCTCAGGCAGCCCGTCACCTGCAGTGGCGACATCATGCAGGCCCGAGTAGTCCTTGAGCTCTGCGTTGGTGAGCAGGAGTGGCTGCTCCCCCTTCTTGTGCGGCAGCAGAGGCTGCCTTGTGTAATGTTCCCCATTGGAGATGTTCTCAGGCAGGTTCTGGTCCCTGCTTTCAGGCAGCAGGAGGATACAGATGATGCAGATGAGCGTGCAGCAGGCAAAGATGATATGGTGCAGGAAGTAGCCTTTCTGGTTGTGCAGCTCGATGATAGGTGCTGTCAGCATGCCAAAGCCTGCGCTGGCCAGAACTAGCCCCAGCCCTCCACACCTGCAGGGGGAGACAAAGCACACTGTGTTAGTGATGTGCATGGGGTGAACACCCAGAAACACAGTGGTCCAAAGTGTGGAAGAGCTTGAGTGGATCACGGGAGGCAGTGATCCACTCAAATTCCATGTACTGAAATTCCATGTACTGAAAACAGAATTTTTCAAATTCATATGTTGATGGCATTTGGAGGTAAGTCCTTTGGAAATAATTAAGACATGGTCAAGATGGGTGGGGCACTGTGATGGCATTAGTGGCTTTATAAGGAAAGAGAAGCCTGGGCTAGTGTGTTTCCTGAGTCTCACCATGTTATGCCACTACCCTAGGACTCTGCAAGTCCCTACCAACAAGAGAATTCTCACCAGGTATAGCCCCTCACCTTAAACCTCCAAGACTTTAGAGTCAGGAGCTGAATAAATATTTATTCTTTGTAAATTATTCAGTCTCTGGTATATTTATATCAACATAAAACAGTAAGACAAGGGAAAGTGTCACCTCTGCAGTGGGCCCAGCTCTGCTTGGCATCACTCAGTGTATCCCATCGCCGGACTTCCCAAACTACCTTCACCTTGGCCCCATCTGTGAACTATGTTTCCTCATCAACTCAAAAATTTTCACTTTGGAAAGGCAACTTTTTACTACTATTATAAGTGGGAAAACAGTCTTATTTGCCATACGTAACAAGGAAAAACAGTGTTATACTGTTTTCCCAAGCCTTGTTCTTTGTTTTTTAAAAAATATTTTTTAGTTGTTGATGTACCTTTATTTTTTATTTATATGTGGTGCTGAGGATCGAACCCAGTGCCTCATATGTGCTAGACAAGTGCTCTACCACTGAGCCACATCCCCAGCCAGTCTTGTTCTTTAAAGAAAAAGGCAGGGAATGAGCAGAGTGGAGGATACCCGGGGTTAAACAGGGTATTAAAAGGCATATTAACACTAACAGAGACTTTGTCCTAATTGTAGTGACTGGAAAATATGTGTGCTTTAAAGACAATAATTTCCTCACTGTGAGTTGACATCCTGTGTATTTCCTGAAATCATTCTGCATACCATCAGTGGAAACTGTCTTATCTCTGGGGATTATGCCAGAAGGGTCCTTGAAATGAGGTACACACTGAGAGAAATTCACTGCAGCCCTGAGCTCAGAACCAAACCCAGAGCACAAGTCATTTATCTTTACTCCTCTATCAGGTGAGGTAGCTTGCCCCAAATCCCAGAGCGATTCACAGACATGCAACACTTAAAAATCCCGTAGGGCTAATTTCTCTCTACTTTGACCTAAAACCATATTTTTGGGGCTGAGGTATTCTGTGGCCACTGAGAAAGCAATGAAGTGTTGGGCTTCAGTGGGACTCTGGTGTTCAGGTGACAGGCCAAAAAGGGATGCCTGAATCCCAGTTCTGGGGCCTCATTGAAAGTGACAGGTGATTTAAAAAAAAAAAAAGAAAGAAAGAAAGTGACAGGTGGAGGTGGCTTTGTCTTCAAAAACGGGGAGAAGGGTTGTTCGCCCAACCCTGGAGCTATGGGTAGAACATACAGTGATGAGCACTTCAGTTGGTCTGAGGAAGAACTTTGTCATGGAGCTTCTCAAGACTTCTTATGTGCCTCTTTGAGTGAAGGACCTTTGTTCTTGGACATCAGAGGCGGGGGGGTGGGGGGAGGCTGAAAGGGAAGGCCTTGCAGCAGGTAGGAGGTAGGTATGTAATTCCAGCTCTTGATTAGTTTGTGGTTCATTTAGCTGACACTGTAGATGGCTCGTAACTCAGAAAAAGACTGTCCTACAAGTTTACAAGATACAACATCAGCTTACAGAAATCACCTGTAGGTCTTATGTCTCCCAAAGACTCACGTGTTGAAGGTTTGGTCCTTAGCTGGTGGAGCTGTGGGGAGGTAGTGCAAACTTTAGGAGATGGGGCCTTATTAGAAGAGGTAGGTCACTTTGAAGGATGGACTTTGCCCTTGGACATTTCCTCTGCTTCCTGGGTGCTATGAGGTGAGCAGGTCTGTTCCGCCATGCCATCTGCCACCAGGGGCTGCCTCACCACAGACCCAACCACAATGGAGACGACTGACCAGGGACTGAAATCTATGCAATTGTCAGCCAAAGTAAAGCTTTCCTCCTTCAAGTTGTTTTTCTTAGGTATTCTGTCACAGCAGCAGAAAGCTGACTAACACATATTCCATGTTCTTGGACTAGAAAACTCAATCTTGTGAAAATAACAATTCTTCCCAAATTGAGCTCTAGAGCCAATAGAATCCCTATCAAAATCTGAGGGGATTTTTTCCCCCTTTTTTCTATTGAGAAAATAATAAGCTGATCCTGAAATTTATGTGGAAATGCAAAGGACCCAGAATATCCCAGAACAATTTAGAAAAAGAACAAAGTTGGAAGACTTACCTCCCCAATTTAAAACTTTCCATAAAGCTACATTGATTAAGACAGTGTGGTATGGATGTATCCACAGACAGATCCATGGGATTGCACGGAGTTCAGAAACAGCCCTTTACATTATGGTCAATTGATATTTATTTTATTTTATTTTTATTTTTTTATAAATGTATCTGTTTTTTTTTTATTTATTTTATTTTTTTAGTTATCGGCAGACACAACATCTTTGTATGACACAACATCTTTGTTTGTATGTGGTGCTGAGGATCGAACCCGGGCCGCACGCATGCCAGGCGAGCGCGCTACCGCTTGAGCCACATCCCCAGCCCGTCAATTGATATTTAGTTATTTATTTTTTAAAAAATATATTTTAGTTGTCATTGGACCTTTATTTTATTTATTTATATGTGGTGCTGAGAATTGAGCTCAGTACCTCATATACGCTAGGCAACGGAGCCACAACCCCAGCCCCTGGGCAACTGATTTTTGACAAAGGCAATTTCAGTGGGGGAAAGGGCAGTCTTTTCAACAAGTAATGCTAGCTCAATAGGGAATTTTTTTTTTGAAAAGAATAAAGTTGAGCCTTGACTTCATATCATATACAAAAATGAATTCAAAATCCATGATAGCACTAATGATGAGAGCTAAAACAGTAATACTTACAGAAGAAAACATCAAAATCTTTGTGACTTTGGGTTACAAAGAGTTCTTAGATATGACACCAGAAGCACTATCCATAAAATAGTTGATTACCGGACTTCATTGAAATTTAAAACTTCTACCCTTCAAAAGGCAAACGACTTCAGAAAGTCACATACTAGGAGAAAATGTCTGCAAAACATATGTCCAATAAAGGACATGTATCCAGAATACATAAATAACCCTTAAAACTCAAAAGACAAATAATCCAGTTTTAAAATTGTCAAAAGATTTCAACAGAGATTTCTCCAAAGAAACTATACAAACTACAAATGTTCAAAAAGATGCAAGATGATGCCCATCATTAGTCATGGAGAAATGCAAATTAAAACCACAGAGCGATGCTACTTCCTACCTGCTTAGAGGATAGATGTAAAAAGAGAAGAACGAGCTAGGTACGGTGGCTTCGCCTGTAATCCCAGCAACTCAGGAGGCTGAGGCTGGAGGTTTGCAAGTTCAAAGCCAGCCTTAGTAACTCAGTGAGACTCTGTCTCAAAAACAAAGAAACAAAAAGGTCCGGGGATGTGGCTCAGTGATAAAGCACTCCTGGGTTCAATTCCCAGTACCTTAAAAAAAAAAAAAAAAGAAGAAGAAAAATGTGTTGGCGAAGTCATGTGGAACTGCAATCCTCATATATATGTTCCTCACATATTCCTACTACTGATAAGAATGTAAAACAGTGCAGCAACTTTGGAAGATAGGTTGGCAATTTTTTAAAAGGTTAACCAAACTTTTGGTATAATCAGCAATTCCACATATGAAACAGATGAGAACACATGTCACAAACCTAATAAAACAAATGTTTATCAAAGCATTATTCATAATAGCTAAAATTTAGAAACAATCCAAATGCCACTGACTGCTGAAAGGACAAACAAGATGTGGAATATCATATATAATGGAATATTAGTCACAAAAAGGAATGAAACACTGATATGTGCTATCCCATGGATAAAATGCAAAAGCATCCCAAGTAATCGTATGACTCCATTGATAGGAAATATCAAAAATGGCCAGTCTACAGATACTGAGAGCACATGAGCAGTTGCCTGGGGTTGGAGTGGGGACAGAGACTAATTGCAAAGGGGCCTGAGGGGGTTTAGTGGGATGGTGGAAATGTTCTGTAACTTTTTATGATGGTCACATGGTGCTATAAATTTACTGTCACTGAACTGTAAACTTAAAATGGATGAATCTGATGGTATGTAAATTATGCCTCAAAGCTGTTAACCACCTGTCTGAAATTGCCTCTGTGGGTTTGGGCCTCTTGCTAGTACAAATCCCTAGTATGTTATATAAAATGCTGTGGCCACATCCCATACTATGAGACTTTACCTTTTCTTCCCAGGAACCCAGAGACTGTCCACACTGTCCTGTCCACTGCCACCTATAGCTGCTCAGGCCAGGGTTTCTGTTCTGCTCTGCTCACCAGGGCACTGAGCAGCCTATTCCCTGTGCCTGGGGTCTTTTCAGGGTCTTTGTTAAGAGCAAGGTGGGAAAGCCCCTACCATGCTCCCACAGACCCTCTCAGACACCAAGTCATGTGACTCCATATCCACAGTCCTAGGTGGATATGGAGTCACATGACTTGGTGCTCATCCCCTTCTGGGCACTGAGCTGTGGCTCCTGCAACTCCCTGGGATTTCCCTGTCCACACCAGCATCATAATCCAGGCAGAGCAAGCTGCAGAACTGCTCCCACCTGTTTGTGCCTGGTGCTCCCACCCTATCCTTAAGACATTCTTGTATGGCTCTAAGACACAGTGCACGACCATGTATCTCATAGACTGAACAAGTTTTCAAGGGCAGGACCTGTTTTTTCTCTATCTGCTGTCCCACTGCCCGAGACCTGGCTGGCACCTGAGTATTACTCAATGTTGCAGTCTTATTTCTAAGAGATCCCCAATGATTCCCACCTCCCAATATTCCCACCCTTGTGCCCTAATTGTGGGCTGGACCTTAAGGCACAAATAAGTCACTTCTTATCAATAAAGTGCTGCATGGTAATGCTCTTCCACGAGCAGCTCACAACACACTCTCTTGGATCAGACTGGCTGTCTATGATGAAGCAAGCTGCTATGTTGTGAGGTTCATGTGACAAGGAACAAATTGGCCCCTGGTCAATTGTCTGCAATGAGCTAAGGTCCTTAGTCTCACAGCCCTGTGAGGAACTGGATCGTGTCAATGGCCAACTGTTGGGTGGTTTTAAGGCAGATTCTGCTCCAGATGACTACAGCCCATAAGAAAACCTGAGCAGGGGACCTGGCTAAGCCAGACTCAGACTCTTGACCCACAGATGCTGTGAGATAACAGATACGTGCTGCCCCAGGCTACTCAATTTTGGGATTATCTGTTATGAAGCAATGGATAACTACTATACTCCATGAGAGACAGAATTCTCCTGCCTTATTAGTCAAGGAAACTCTTGCTCAGGCTGTGATATATCATTGACAGTTTGTTTTAGAAAGTCCTTCACCAGGGGAGAGGCTGAAAACCTTCAGGAAAAGTCATGCCATTATGCTGAGCACCAAGAGATGCAAATAAGGAGCAATATTTCTAGGAGTGCCTCCAAGATACCCACCCCTTGTCAGGCAGAGGGTCCCAGATCGCCCTTTAAGAATACTCTGCATCTATCTATCTTTCTTTTCTTCCTTCCTTCCTAGCCACATCCCCAGCCCTATTTTGTATTTTATTTAGAGACAGGGTGTCACGAGTTGCTTAGCACCTCACTTTTGCTGAGGTTGGCTTTGAACTTGTGGTCCTCCTGCCTCAGCTTCCTGAGCCACTGGGATTACAGGCACACACACCACTTTTGGGGTGCTGGGGATCGAACACAGGGCCTTGTGCATGAGAGACAAGCATACTACCAACTGAGCTATATGCCTAGCCCCGCCTTTTGTTCTTACTTGTCCATGAACCTTTCAAGGACACAGATTGTTTTCTAAAACATCAACTGGAACACACTGTTTGTACTTAATAAATATTGGATGCTTGTGGATCGGGCCGGCTTCCTGGGTAGGAAGGCTGGCTCACCCAAATGAATGGGACAGGTTAAATATAGATGACCACTATGAAGAGCAGTGAGACAAAGTCCATCTATCAGATGAGTAACAGGAATACCTAAAATAGCTATTTAGTACTTCTGATAAA
Organism: Marmota flaviventris; assembly: GCF_047511675.1. Taxonomy (NCBI): domain Eukaryota; kingdom Metazoa; phylum Chordata; class Mammalia; order Rodentia; family Sciuridae; genus Marmota; species Marmota flaviventris. The sequence continues at coordinate 137,780,359 of NC_092503.1, forward strand.
CTCAGGAAGCCACAGGATGTCGTGAGGGACTTTGTTAGATGCCAGGGATAATGGATGTGCTTGGGCTTTAGTAAGACATCATTGTCTCTGGAGCCTCCCTGTATTCTACTTGTGCTTTTCTGGCACTAAGTGTGGACAGAGCCCTTACTCACATGGGGGTCATAAACAGAAAGGTGGAGTGCAGACCCTCAGAAGAGTATGCATGGAACCACTACTAGAGGGCAAAGGCTCAGCACCAAGGGAGTCTCCTTGCATAATGCCAGGTGAATGATATTTATATAATTTATGAATATAATGTTGATAAATCATGTTAATGAAATATAATTGATTTATGGCTCATTAACCTATCTGTTTTGTGTATATAATATGAAACATGTTCATATGTATTTATATCATGGAATATGGTCATATGGTACATAACAATATTTTAGCCCATGACAAACCACACACACACACAACAATGGACCTATGAGATTATAATGGAGCTGAAAATTTCCTGTTCCTGGTGATATTGTAGCAGTAGTGACATAGCCATCATGACATCCAGCACAGTGCATTTCTTGTGTATTTGTGATGATTCTGGTATAAACAAACTACTGCGCTGCTTTTATAAAAGTATAGTGCATAAAATTAGGTACAGTACATAATAATTGATAATGATGACCAATGGCTGCTACTGGTTTGTGGATTTATTATACTTATTATTTTAGAGTGTACTTCTTTATAGTGTAGAAGTATACTCTAAAATAATTGTTTACTGTAAGTAATAGTATTCTGTGTTACTTTGACAGTGGCCTCATACATGTTTACCATGTTTCTTGGTTGTATCAAAAGGCCATGCAAATGATTGATCTAGACCATACAGGTTTGTGTTAAGTATATGCTAGGATGTTTGAAGGATAAAACTGGCTGGTGACATATTTCTCCTAACATGTCCCCATTGAGAAACAATGCATGACTATTTATGTATACACACACACATATTTTTTTCCTATGAAGGCACTTTTCTGTTTGGTTTTATACCAGATTTCTAGAAGTTATTTGTAATATTAGGAAGAATTTTGGCAGATATTGATATACCATTTTTGACTTTGTATTTCCTCTTCTGAAATCTCTCATGTGATCCTTACTGGGCATAGTTTTAAGGTGTTAAATTCATTTCCTTCCAAAATGCAGACCTGACTTTTCTGCTGTTCTCCAGGCTTGCCACTAGGGGGCAGCATATACACGTGTTTACTCATCAGAGACAACTGATTTATAGAAAGGGGGACAAGTTGTCCCCTTGTGCATTAGGAACACAAATACTTTAATAGTAATAATATATAGATAAGAATGGAAAGATGACAGGTAGACTACTATTAAAAGTAGCAAGCTTGAATTAAGAATTCCAGGACTACATAGACTAACTAGACTCTAAATGCCATACTACAGCATATGTCATCTTTGTCCTTCATGCTTCTTCTTGAAGCAACATCAGAACAGAAGACCCTAGGATCTTCTTCAGGGAGGAGGGTCTCATACAAGCGCAGACTGACTACAAATGATTTAGAAGGATGGGCTGGGGGTACGGGTGGGGAAGTGTGCAGGAGAGGGTAGACAAAGGAGTTCAGACAATGCATGGGAACTGAGTACCAACACCCAGGGCTCCTGGGACCTGTGAGTGATTATTGCAGACAATGAAGCCAACTTATCATGATCACCAGTACCTGCCTCCTCTCCCATCCTGACCTCTTTGAATGGAGAAAGGAAACCAGTGCAGGTCCAGGGGTTCCCTCCTGCAGCTTTCAGATAAATAGTATAAAACAAGATGACCTGGCACAGAGAAGCCACCAGCTGCTAATAAACCAACCCAGGACCCCAAGGCCACTTCTGCTCAAGCCAAGGGGGGAGATGGGGCCATGGGATATAGGTCCTTTCCCAGCCCACGACAACTTGTACCCAATTCCTGAAGCCTTGGAAGGAAATCTCAGAAGAAGCTGTCACATGACTGACAAACACCATCTGGACTGAGTCTAAGCAGGGGGGAAGTGGTTCTCTGTCATATAAAGTCTGGACAGAATCTCATGAAATAAGATTTTGTTCACCCTCCTTAGTCTTCACAATCCTTGGGATAACAGATTTCTGCAAGTGTTTGTGCAGAAAACTTATTCTTGTATTTGTTTACAGTTAGTCACTCCTGGAATCTTAACCTTTGCTACTGTTCTTGCTCAGAAGGGTTGTTTTTAGTTCAGCACTGTAGAAAAAAGTAAGTTTTGCATTAAGAAAGAAGAAGACCACAGATCCCCCCAAGCTGCCCACCCTCATTTATCTTGGACTTATCTATGTGAAGTGGGGGATGGTAGGAAAGCCCATTCTCACCCCAGGGACTTCATGGGAGTTGTTTTGTTGTGTGAGAAAAAGCCACACAAGTCCACGGGTGGGAAGGGCTCACAGTGAGAAGCGTGATTTGTCAGGAACACTAGACATTCTTCCCAGCCTGGCCTGGAGACCCCCTTTAGACTCAATTTCCTTTCATCCTCTGCAGGTACAAAAACATCCCTCAGGGTCTAATGTTTTTTCTAGTTGGTCATCTTGGTGAGCTGAGTCTCAGAACATATTGCTTGAATTTCTATCCCCAAATAATCTTTTCAGGTTTGCGTCAAAGAAGAAAAGGGTACCCCATTTCCTCCAGTCTAGCTTGCTAAGCAAAATCTAACAATGAATAAGGAGGCTACAAACTACCAGAGTTAAGTTTGCCATCCCTCCAGAGAAACAGACCTAATCATATAAATACCGCAGAGAGGCCAGCCCAAAACCCAGATAGTCTAACTGGGACTGGGGCCCTCTTGAAAGAATCATCTTTGTTGGATTCTTTTATAAAGGAAATTTTACTAGTTAAAGAAAGAAGTTGCTGTGCGCCTGAGGTGTTTTGCAACTACAGGCATGACTCGTGACGGCGGCTTACTCAGAAGGCAGGGACAGGATGGATTACTTGGCACTTAATCACTTTTTTCTTAATCATAGAATATCTTGGCATTTTCTTACAGAAACCAAGTAGCCATCATTCTTGGCTTGTATTGAACGAATCCAAGAGAATGAATCAAAATGAGCTCCTGTGAAAACTCTATTGTCAGCATGACAACTGCAAATGTGTAAAGGAAGAAAGTCCACAAGCCTGTCGGCCTGCTCCCCAAGTCCTGCCTAGCACCAGAGGGGCTAAAATAATTAGTCTCTCTGGGTCCTGCTTGGAATGGAAATGGCCTCTACTTGTTCTTCCAAAGGGTGTCACCATGCTGACTTTCAGGTTTTAACTCAGAGCTGAGTAACTGCCTATAATTCACAATTTATATTTTCTAAAAGCACATGCTTTGATGCTAATGATGTCCTTAGAAAAAGCTCAGTGTGGTATAGATCAAGGTAAGCTCTTCAGTAAGTCACAAAATAGCAAGTACAGGCCGAGTATTTCTTACCCAAAATGCTTGTGGCCAGAAATGTTTCAGCTATTGGATTTTTCCAGATTTTGGAATATTTACATATACATAATGAGATATCTTAGGGATGGGACCCAAGTTTAAACACATAATTAATTTATGTTTTACATACACCTTAGAGACATAGCCTGAAGGTATTCTAAAATAATATTTTAAATATTATTAATAATTTAAATATTATTGTTCATGAAACTTTGTGACACTTCTATGGTGTCATGTTGGAAAAAAAGTTTTGGATTTTGGAGTATTTTGGAGTTTTACATTTTCAGATTAGGAATGCTCAACTCGTATTAGGAAAGTGACACTCTTAAATCACTTCATTTTTATTATGTTTTAATAATAACATTAAATGGTGTCTATCATCCCTAAACTACTTTCCAGGGATAGCACCAGAAGAATGAAACCTCACTTTATGAATTAAAACAAAAGTACTTAGCACACATTAATGACACCTTTCTGGAAAACATGAATTAAGGACAAACTCCATGCGGGCCAGGGTTATGTTCTTATTTACCTGATCTAGTGTTTGGCAAATAGCAGGCTCCCAATAAATCCTTCCTAACTAAATCAAAGCCACTTCCTGGGCTTCCTCTTTCTGAGGCCTTCCTTTGGATTAGTGATTTCTAATCTTTTCAGGCCAGGCCAAAAAAATAGGTCCTTTCTGCTTCCTCTCCCGCCCCCCGGCCCCCCCAGACAGGGTCTTGCTGTATTGCCCAGGCTGACCTTAAACTCATGATCCTTCTGCCTTAGCCTCCAAAGTAGATGGGATTACTGGCCCATGCCACTGCATCCAGCTTCCTTTTGATTTTCAATAGCTTTGTTATTGAGGTCTCTTAGGAGAGCTAACAGCACTGACCTTAGCAGAAATACATGCGTAAGTGATCTGCCTCTCTTTCCCGCTCCCAGTCATTATCATGTTTCCCATATGTGAATAGTTTCCAGCTCCCAATTCCCTGGTTACTTCCTGGACAGGACCAGGGATCAAACTCTCACCTGCCTGTTGGGTGCCTCAGGGTCAGAGTGAAGCTGTCCATCTGGCTGTGAGTCACACAGCTGACACTGCCTGCACACCCAGTACCCTTGTCCAGAAGCCAGGGACAGGGAGAGCTGCTGGGGTTTGTGACACTTGAGCCTGTAGCCAAGGACTCATCTCTGAGTCCCCAGAAGAGAATGTGCTGTGGTATCCCCTGTTACCCACCTTATCACTGTGGGGGTGATCTCTGCACAGAAGAACACACTAAGACTTCCCACCGCATGGGAGGCAAACATGCCCACAATGGAAAACGCAATGGAGAACTTGTCCTTGACGCTGTCACTCATCCCTGGAGGGGATTAAGAAGAAGGAGAAGTGAGGGGGGACAGAAAAGAACGAACAGGAGGGAGCTAGGCCAGGGGTGAGGGGTGCGGAGCATGAGCAGGGAGGGGAGGATAGAAGCCTGGGACAACCCCCAAGGGTTCCCTCCTCCCTGCTGCCAGTGTGCAGTACAGTCAGGGGCATGCGGTTTCCTTTGGTCAGGTAGCACCTCCAGGCTTAGGAGCCTGAAGCCCTCTTGGCAGGGAACTCTTTTGGGCTCCATGAGTCCCTGTCCATCAAGCATGCCAGAGCTACAGTGACCTGAATCCTGCAGCCGGGAGCCATGCCCAGCAGGGAGCAGGCTGGCCATATCCCTGCTGTCTTAGCAGCATCCCTCCTGCCCCAGCTTCCAAAGGAGCCTCCATGATTTCAGCCTTGGGTCTGACCAGCCCATGCCAGGAGGCAGAGCATCTTAGTGTTGATTTAAGAGAACAAGACCTCAAATAACCCCAGAAGAATTCAAGGGCTTGGAGGGAAAGTGCTTAGCTGATCCCAGCGACTCGTCAATGGCACCAGAGCCTAGTTTGCAGAAGGCAGCGTGAAGCATAGCTCATTGGCACGTGTTTGTGGGCCACATGCCTGGGCCCAGCTTAGTCCCCCCCACCCCCAACCAGGATTGCATGGAGGGCAAACACTCCTCAGGGACACTGAGGCATGGGCTTGGGTTGGGCCAGGCAAGTGCGATGGCAGCATGAGGCTCAGGGCAGCCGCTCTGCTGTCCCATGACTGGAGAGCAGCGAGACTGCACTGAGTTGCAAGGGAACAGAGGCTTCCCCCTGGAAGCACGGACTGCCAGGCCCCAGCGCTCCAAGGGCTCTCTGATCTTGTCCAGGCGCTGTCCATGAGACAAAGCAATTTCAGCAGGGGGCCAAGGGCCTGTGCTGACTTTGGGTGCCAGGGGATAGGGAGGGCATGCGTGCCAAGCTGCACAAAACCGGGGAAATAGGAGTGGCTTTCTGTAGCGGCAAGAGCGGGTAGAGAATACAAATGTATGCTTATAGTGTCCAACCTACGGCCAACTTCAGCTGCAATTCTTGGAGGGCAAAGGGAGAAGAAGAGAAAGAAAAAGGAAGCCAGTCTGTGAGTCTTTATGAAAACTCCCACGTGGGTGCATTAAAAGATGAGAATGTGCAGGAACAGCTTTGGGGACTCACCTGAGTCTGGATGCTGGCTGTATTTTCCGATCACTAGGCCCATGGAAACGATGGCACCCATGCCGCACAGGATGACAAAAGTGGGAAGAGAGGGAGAAGGCATGTTAGACATGGGCTAGTGTAGTACGCGCCCACGTGACTTGTTTCTGAGCTAACTCCCTTCTATGTCTGGGATGGCGCCGGCTGCCTGGGCCGTGGAATTCACACTGGACTAAACAAAGAGCTTTTTGTTAAGAAGAGAGGGCTGAAGCCCCACTGGCCTCAGAGCCTGGGGAGAGAATGCAACCCTTCAGAACAGAGACCCTAGTAAATCCAAAGGATGAATTTCCTCACATATAAAGTTATTCCAGGGTTACTGCTCAGGGTCAAAGAGGGCATCTGTGACACCCTGGGGGCAGAGGCATACTGCCACATCTTTCCCAATTGTGTGAGCTCTGCAGAGGCTCCCTGGAAGGGCAGCCAGTGCAATGCTCATCAGGGGGACAGGGACGGAGGGAGAGAGATGCCACCTGTCCATTTCCATCATTAGTCACAGCTGCAAATAGGATCAGTCTCCCTGCAAGGTACTGAATGCATAAGAACCTGCCCAAGTTAGAAAAATATCTCCCGAGTTTGAAACTAGCTGTTTTATAATCCAGTCTGCACAACAGGGCCGCTTCCATCTGGGGTGCACAGGGTCAGTCAGTGAGTCTAACTGACAGCTGGGGCTGGCTTCCCTTGTAAAGGAAGGGGGCATGCCCTAGGGGCATTGATTTACCCACAGTGTCCCCAGCCTGTCCCAGGAGGACTGCCTGGGCATGAGAAGGCATCCTGCTCGTTCGTGTTGTGCTCTGCGCAGGCCCGGGATGAAGTGGTGCTTTTCCACACACAGAGGTGGCTACTTGTTCATGAGGAGCTATAACGAGCTCATTGGAGGGACGAGATGGATTTCCTAGCTTTTCCTTAAATCATTTTAAACACTTTTATCAGGAAATTTCTTTGGTCCAGAGAGAAACTGAAAAATGAGAATGTATACGAAAAAGCAGTGCCCCCCAAGTGAGGGTGTCAAAACAGATTTATTTTCCCCTTAATTTCAGACAAAAGAAACAGGCCCTTTGTTCTTTGTCATGTGATGAATCACACAGAAATAGTCTGCTCATTAGCGAAGCCACATCCACCAGGACTCTGAGGGCCGGGCATGCTGTGGAGTCACAGTGCAGCTGCGAGAACTCTGATTTAGGGCCGAGGAGCTGGGGGAAGAGGCCGGAAGGAAGGCCCAGCATCCTCAGAGGCAGGGACCAGAGACACTCTACTAAAGGACCATCCTTCCCAAAGCAGTTTCTTCAAGCTGTTGACTTTGGAATGAACACTGAGGCCAGAGGAAACGCTCCTCGGGCCTCACCCAGCCCTTCTGTTACAGTTTGGCTCTCAAATGTCCTCAAAAGGCCCATGTCTTGAAGGCTTAGTCACCAACCTGTGGTGCTACTGGCATGTGATGGAAACTTTAGGAGATGCGACCTACTGGGACTGGTTAGGATATCAGGAGCATGTCCTCAAAGGGGCTGCTGGGACACCAGCCCCTAACTCTTCCTCATTCTCTTTTGCTTCTCCTCTACCTGCAACATGAGCTCCACATTGATGTGCCTTGTCCCGAGGAAAAAGGCAGTGGACCAACTGACTGTGGACTGGAACCTCCAACACTGACAGCCAAAGTAAACTTCTCTGTTCTTTAAGCTGATTATCTTGGGTACTTTGTTACAGTAACAGAAAATTAACTGATAAGCCTTCCAAATACTCTTGGTAGTTTTCCAGAGTATTTTCTTCCCTCCTCCAGCACCACCCCCACCTCCACCCTTCCTTTTCCCCTGGCCCACTCACAGTTGAGGAGCCCAAGCTGCAGAAGTGAGGCCAAGGCGGTGAGGATCATGAAGAGCAGCAGCCCTCCCCTGCGCCCGAGGAACCTGACCACCACGCACATGGCCAGGCAGGACGCCAGCGCGATGCTGGCCATGGTATAGTAGTCAGCATAGAAGTTCTCCAGGAGTGGCACCTTCACCTCGTGGCCCATCATGCTCCTGGCAAAGCAGTGGTGGATCCCGTACCCTGTCAGCCTGCGGGAGACACACACACATATACCAGGAGGGGCAGTGGGCAGGCATGCACAGACCGAAGGGAAGCCCTGTCTCCTGGGGGTGACCGGGAAAGAGAGGGAAGCAACTCAATGTGTGAGGGGAAAACGTGCCGTCATCAAATGTGAACCTCTGACAGAGTGGACAGAAGAGCAGACTTCAGAGAAATGTCTGAGAGGCCTCTTGTTCAAATCCGACCTTTCCTGGGAACTGAGGGTGTAAAGCAGAGCTCTTTGTGTGCTCATTTAATCCCACGACAGCCCTGTAAGTGGCCATGCCGACCTCAAGACGGGCAAACAGGCACAGGGCAGTTCTCAGTGGGTCAGTGACAACTGCTCAGATATACTGCCTCTTGGGGTCTCTCCTCCTCTTTGGTGGCTTGGGTTCTGGAAACTTGGGGATCCATCCAGAGAAATACTTATTTCACTCATTACCTCTGGCTTCTCAACCGAGGGAACTGGGACGAGCCGATTAGAAATCAGGCCAAAGGGAGACATTTAGTCTTCAGGAAACACTCTCAGTTATTCTTTTATCCCAGCTTTCCCCTCGCTGTCCTGGGTGTGGTCCTTTACTGCCCCACATGAGCATGAAAACGTGTACCCTAATGTGGCAGACAGATGTCCTCCCAGGAAAACAGGAATGAAAATGTGGCTAAGCACTCCCAGGGAGGTTGATGGTGCCTAGCACATACCTCCGGGGCTCCGAGGGGTCCTGTAGGACGTGGCTGAATCTGAAACACCTGTGATGCCACGAGAGCCCATTCATTATGTCAGCTCTGTCTGTCCCACACCTAAAAATTCCTCTCCCAACCACTCTTTTCACGCTACAGGGAAATCTAAATGCTTTTCATTTGACCTTGAGGATGCATCAAGGTCAACTACAACAGATCCCGCCCCCACAGGGGACAGGCACCCTTGGCCTGGTGAAAGTATTTCCACTCTGGAGATCTTCTACAGGACCCAGCTCCCCTGTGCAACTATTTTATAATCTAGCAATTGATTGGATTTGGTTAGTCTCCTGGGATCCCGTGTCAATTTCTTTTCTTCCTGGCCTGCTGGGATCTCAAGGCAATCTGCTACTTTTTTTTGTTGTTGTTGTTCTGGTAGAAATAAAGCTTATAGCAGGTAATTTTCAGATAACAAAACCAGGGAGATAGAGTCCTCCTCCCCCCTCAGGAATTATAAAAATGGAAACTTGCCATCTTGTCTATGCCAAATTTTGTGATTTTTTTTTTTCAACAGAAAAGTTAGAGAAGTCTTTCCATTCTTAATAGCACCATTAGCCTATCAGGCGTGTGCCTGAGATTGGACAGCAGCGGAGTGATTGTGCCTCGCACTCATGTTGGGTGGCTAAGAGTGCTGGCCTTGATCACTGTGGGGTTATGGTGGGTCATCACATAAGGTTTAAAGAGAGATTAGATTTTTCCTTTTCTATCCTTTGGTGGTAAAATCTTTTGTATCCTTCACAAATGAAATTTAATCTGGAACCTCCAAACTGAGAATTGATTAAATGGAGCTACTTTGACAGAAAAGAGTTGTGGGGAATGACAGGCTCCAACCCTGAGCCTTTCTTTACCTGAAGGCAGGCCTGAGACCTTCTACAGACAAGTGCAAACTCCTCCCCCAGTTCACAAATAATGTGCAAACTCCTCCTCCAATTGACCTTCACAAATAATGTGCAAACCCCTCCCTCCTGATGACAGCTAACCCCTACAGGGAGCTAACTACCCCAGATAAGATCTGACTCTGGTCAGGGAAAGGCAGCTTATTAAGCTATGGGTTGAGACAGGAAGGACTTTTCTGGGTTTATGCTAAGCCCGCTGTGTGAGCAAAGGGCTCCCTTGCAGGGCCCAGCAGGTGGGTGTGTACAGTAGTGTGTGAGAGGCCTCTTGGAGAGCATCTGAGCTGCTCTTGGTTCAGGCTGACCTACCATTATCTGCAGCTACCCCTGGTTGGGGCCTTTGAGCAGGTTGGGGTGCAGGCGTGAGCCAGCAGGGCTGAGGACAGGCACGGAGCATGGTTTGTGGCCTGGGTTGTAGAGCCAGGCAAGGGCCCATCATCTCAAACCCACTCACTTTTTTAAAAAGCAGAGAGAGGGAATTGTTTCTAGGACACATCTGTTGTGCCCTAGCTTGGGCCTCCATCTGGGCTTCCTGTACTTGGGGAGCTCTGGCACTGTGCAAGACACAGGGCAAGATAGCTGGGATAGGGACCACTGGCTGGGGTGCTAGCTGCCCGAGGCTTCCTGGTGGAGTCTAGATATCTTCAAGCCCACAGATAAGTAGCTTTGATGGGGTGTATCACACTTCCCATGACCCCCTTCATAGAGAGCTGGCCTGAGAACAGGCAGGGGGTAAGCTGTGATTCAAAATCCTCTGTAGGGCAGGGAGGAGGATCCTGTACCCCATGCCCCGCCTGCCCCCCACCTGGCTGCATGTGTCCCCTTGTGACTTACGAGTTCACACACAGAACCACGATGTTCTTCCACAGGTTCCGGGTCCCCACCACCTTCACGATGCACACCTTCTTGGGTCTCCGGGAAAGCTCCTTCTCCAGCTCTGCAAGAGACAGACTGTGTGAGACTGGGCAGAATGGAAGATTCCAGTCCAGGCACCACACAGAGGGGAGAAAGCCTTTCGTTCCTTTAACACAGGGATAGGGTCTAGGCTTTTGGGATAGAAATGTACTCATAGGACTCTAACTTTGCAGTTCAAAATCCCCTATAGAGACTGAAAGGGAGCCAAAACATAGTAGTGTAAGTTTCCATTGCAAAGCTTTTTTTTTTTTTTGGGGGGGGGAGGGTTTACCCAGGCAGGGTACATACAAATAAAAAGTGTAGACTCATTTAACTTTTTTCTGAGTATATCACTTGATGATGACTTTCTAGGTTACCCAGGCCCTCATTATGCCCTGGGCAAACAAAACAAATGGCTCTTTTCTTTATAGAATATGTTTGTCACCCATAGCTCAGAGACCCTATTTTTTATCACTGATTTATAATCTCATTTCATTATGATCTGATAGGATGCAAGATTATGCCTTTTTTTTTTTTTTTTTGTATTTGCTTAGACTGGCTTTGTGGCCTAAAATATGGTCTATTTTAGAAAATGTTCCATGTGCTGCTGAGAAGAAAGTATATTTAGTCATTGATGGGTGAAATATTCTCTATATATCCGTTAAGTCTAAATTATTACTTGTATTCTTTAGTCCTGATGCCATGACTGTGGCTATTTCTGTTAGAAATTGCCCATATAGTATGTGGACATTTGAGAGACAAATGAATACGTATGTGCATGTTTTAGTTGACAAAAAGTCTTTGGGATCTGGGGCTGGCGTACAGCTTGGTGGTGGAGCACAGGCTTAGCTTGCCAGCACCCCAAACACAAAACAAAAACAAGACAGACAATGTTTTTACTCAAAAGGATGTGACGGACTATAAAGCTATGACACTGAGACTCTGGTGCGGCTCAGGGTAGCCGGGAAGTCTTTCTGACCGAGTCAAACAGTTGCTCCTATGTCATTGTAACAAGGCCACGAGTCTGCTTACAAATGCTGACTTGGCAATTTAACAGAGAAGATCAAAACAAGGAAAGGCCCCAGCCTCCAGGAGCTGACTGGCCTTTGCCCGTGAGCGGCAGTGTCCCACACTTGGCTTCCTGGGTCCCCTCTCTATTCTCTAGCCAGGGGATGTCCTTGTGGAGTAATCCTCCACTTAGGAACTAAAAAATAAAAGAGACTTCACAGATTGGGAGAGGGAGCCAGTACACTTCAAGACCGTCACAGTCACCAAAAAACAAGGAAAGACTGAGAAATTGTCACAGGTCAGGGGAGAGGGAGATGAGGGATGGAGGTGGGGAGAAGAGATGGCTAACTGTATAAGGGGTCCTGGGTCAGGAGCCACTAATGGAAGAATGGTGACACCAATAAGGCTGAAGGTTGGTAACAGTAGTGTATGCTGGTACTCAGTTTCTTCAGTTTTGACAAAGGTATCATGGAAATAAGAGATGTTAGTCAGGGGCACTTGGAAATCTGTTCTGTCTTAGCAACTTTCCTGTAAATACAAAAAATTTCCAGAATAAGAAATACATTGAAATAAATATCAGAGGCCCCTATCTACTGAGGAAACCTTGAGTGTCTGGGGGCATATATGTCCATCCTCTGTATCTATGGGTTGTCATCCTCAGATCAACTAATCGTGGATCTAAAATGTCAGAAAAAAATTGCCTCTTTACTGAACATGTACAGACTTTTTTCTTGACATGACATTCTCTAAACAATACAACGTAACTATTCACATAGGATTTACATCCAATTAGGATCATGAAGAGTCTAGAGATGAACTAAGGGGTATGGGAGGCTGTGTGAAGGTTCTGCGCAAATACTGCACTCTTTTATAGAAGGAACTTGAGCATCTACAGATTTTAGTATCCAAGAGTGATCCCCAAACCACTACTCCACAGATGTGAAGGATTCCTCTGATTGAGGGAGACCATGCCTCCTGAGTTTCCAGAACTTTCTTCTTTCCCATATTTAGGTGTGGAGATTCAGGTCTGTGCAAACCAGCACAGCTGGCATTTTGCCTGACTATCCACAGACCCCCTCAGCTCCTGAGTTCTCCCGACCTGTATTTTCCCATCAGCAAAAATTCACTAATTTGTGGACACACTTTCTCTATGGTTAAATAACTAAATACACTCTAGTCACTTAATAATAGCGATAGGGACTACAGTCTGACAATGCGATGTTCACATGACTTTGTTCTCAGGCAAACATCACTGAGTGCTCTCACACAGACCTAGATGGTCTGAGGGGCCTCTGGATGCCATGGAGAGATGCGGAAAACACCAGACAGACGAGGCTGCTTGCTGGCCTCACAGTAGACTGTTTTATAGTCAACCATTTGTTTTCAATAAGGAAGACATTCTATAAAAGTATACTATATGTAGTAAACACATGAACCAGTTTACTGCCATTATCGAGTACCATGCATGGTACGTAACTGTATATGCTCTACTCTTATACGACTGGCAGCACAGTAGGCTTGTCACAGGCATCATCACAAACACGTGAGGAATGTGTTTTGCTGTGATGTTATACAGCTAGAATGTTTAGAAATTTTTCTGCTCTGTTAAAATCTCATGGGGCTGCTGAGGTTGTAGCTCAGTGGTTGAGCTCTTGGCTCACATGAGTGAGGCACTGGGTTTGATCCACAGCACCCCATTAAAAAATAAATAAATAAAATAAAGATTGGGTCCATGGATAACTGAAAAAAATATTAAAAAAAAAAAAAATCTCATGGGACCATAGCTGTGTATGAGGTCCTCCATTGACCCAAACATTGTTATGCAGTGTATGACTATTTCTCTTAAGAGCCTGGAAATATGAATATCAGATACTTTTACATTCAATGATGTAGGTATCTTCACTGTTGTAAAACTCATCAGAAATCAACCATAATCGCTGTGTTTTCTCACCAGGTAAATCTTCCATGGAAATTTAATTATTCATTAACAAGTTTATATACATTTGAAGTTGTTCCTTTTTAAAAATGTGGCCCATGCTTAACTGCTAATGCATTATTGTGTATGAAATACAATGTTAAAGAAGCTGTAGCAATTGAATTATGATCTGAGTTGTTTTTTTTTTTTTTTTTTAAATAACATTAAGCCTTAGAGCTCAGTCTAAGAATTGACTACAGTGTATGTAGGTAACCACATTACTCTAAGTGGAATTAAATTAACCTTTGCAGGGATATTGATACTCTGTCAGGCTCTGTTACTCCCATCACCCTCCTATCAGCAACAACATGAAACTCCCTCAGCACGAAGTGTGTTCTTCTGGGATAAAATCCACAAGCTGGGAGTTGTAAGAAAATTTAGCTGACTTCTGAGACCCCATGAGGTCACTGAAGAGAAGAGACCTTTTGTCTCTCTAGTTAAGAGATGCAAATCTAAACTCCTTGCAGATGGAAATAAAAGGAGAGGGTGGGAAGACACCTGGATAATCCATGGGACACAAGCCTCAGGGACATTGCTGCTAAAGGTGTGCCTCATGCTGTCCCCTTCCCAAACTCTTTAACTCTCTTGATCTACAGTCATTAGAAGAATTTCAAATGGAGACACAGGTAGAGCCTACTTAATTTGATCAAACAGGTGCAGCCCCCCCTTGCTCTGCGTTTCCCTGCCCCTGTGTGGCAGCAGCAGAGGTCTGGGTGTGGTGAGGGCCTAAGGAGCCCGGATGGAAGCTTGGCTTTGTGTTTCCTGGGGAAAATCATCTACAGTGTCTTCCCTTAGCTGAGTTTTCAGTTACCTGCAGTCAATGGTGGTCTGAAAATATTAAATGGAAGTTTCTAGATATTAGCAATCCATAAGTTGTAAATAACTTTCATTACAGTGTATTAATTGTTCTACTTTGCTATGAGTTATTATTGTTATAATCTCTCACTGTGCCTATTTGGAAACCCCACTTTATCACAGGCATACCTATAGAGGGAAAAAACAAAGCCTGTCCAGGGTTTGGTGCTCTCAGTGGTTTTAGTCACCCACTGGGGTCCTGGAATGTCCCTCTGCCTTGTGGCCATGGAGGACCATGTTCATGCTGTGAGCCTGGCTCTTATCTGTTAAGTGAGACAAAGTGCTGCCCTAAGGACCAGATGCAGGAAGGCGTCAAGGCATCTGCACAGCACCCCCAGCCCTGTGTCTGCTGACTGCACACGCCCTGGCTTCTCCCCACCAACGGTGGGAGGCAGAGGTGGCCTTGCAGACCCCTGGAAGGTGGTCACCGCCTCTCCACATTGGAAGCTCTGGGTGTGAGAGGCCAACTAGTCTTTCCAAGGCCAGCAGAGGGAGAAGGCAGAGGCAGCTCACCCCGCAGCAGGTGCAGGAGGTGCACCAGGGCTCTGCGTCGGTCTGCAGGGCGGTCGGTGTGTGGGGAGCCGGACTTGCTTTGGTGCTTGAGGACAAGGCTAATGTTAGCAGGGAAACTGGAGAATGGCAGTTATAGAAATGAAAAGCAAGAAAAGGCAAAAAGAGAAGTGGGGGTGGGGGAGAAAAATAGAAACAGGAGAAGGAGGAGGAGGAGGAGGAGGAAGAAGAGGAGAAGGAAGAGGAGAAGGGAGAGGAGGAGGAGGAAGAGGAGAAGCTGCACCACTGCCATAAAAGCTATGGAAAAAAATGTACACCCAAAGCACCAGGGCAGCGGCTCTGAGGCCCCAGCCCACGTTCTGAAGTAGACGTTTGCTGTCTCTGTACTGTGTGGCCTTCAGCCCCCAGGTAGTGATTTAGAATGGTGGCCCTTGGCCACTAGAGCAACTTTGCCTTCCAAGTCTTATCATAGTCACTCCAGACAGCTGAATTTCAAAATCTACCCACATTCTCAACAACTGACCCAGCACTGCAGATCCCTGCCATTGTCTGATACGTGACTCCCCTAACCCAACGCTCTGCGGAGAGGGGCAAGAAGTCATGCGTCAGAGGGGTCAAAAGCAAGGGTCAGGTGTCAAATCTGTTTCATCACTTGTGAGTGATGTGACTTTGGGCAGGTTACCTAATGCAGAGGACACAGAGGTGTCCTTATTCTGGGACCCTCTAGTCACTGAAGGCTCTGAACTGACTGGTAAGACAAAGAATGAGGCAGGTGAGGGCAAGGCCCGGCTCTCCCTGGCTCTGAGAGCCACCTGTCCAGAGCAGGCTGGCTCCTCTAGCGGGGCTGCCCAGAGGAGAGGACAAAGGACACTGATTCCTCACTCATGGCTCTCCCCCAAGAAGGGAAAGAAGGAAGTTTGTTCTCCGGGCTTCCTTTCTCTAAGACTTCCTTTCCACGGGGCAAACTTGGGGATGGTGGGAAGAGGGATTTGCCTCTTTGGGCCTGAACTGAGGTTCTCCCCCATCACAAGGCTGTGTCGTGGAGTAAATGCACATCAAGGGTTTTCCCCAGGCCCCGTGGCTCTTTGCTGGCCTTGCCATTACTAAAAAGCAAGGGGCTGATCCTGCGTCTTATGCTAGGAGTTTTCTGCAGTGAGCGACAGCACCAATATGGCCTCATTTGGAACCATCAAGGCTTCTACTTCTGTTATAAGTTTTCAAAATATTGGGAGTTATGACCTGGGAAGGAAGGAATGCTGTCATATTTGGGCATGTCATGTGACACGGAGAGAATGACACTCAGGAATACATCCGAGTGTCTGAAGTAATTCAGCTGCAACACACCACTAAGAACATCAGACATGCTCGATGATAAACTGAAGATAGCTTTAAAAGAGGAATGGAAATGGAAAATTCTGGAACAAAAGGTTTTCTTCTAGCATAAATCCAAGGTTAGGATGCACTAATAGGGGCATGAGCAGTCCCCCTCCACCCCCACACACCTAGAGCTACATCCAAGTCACTCATGTAACCAGAGGTGACAGAATGAGCAGCCCTAACCCTTCCTGGTGACAGAGGATTGGATCTGTATATTCCATAAATATTCATGGAACTCCTGGTACATGTCAGGTCTTCTTGGGTGCAAGGGGTACAGCAGCCAGCTCTGCAGACCAGCTCTACCTGACCAAGCCTCACAGCTCTGCAGGGGTGGCAGGCACTAATGAGGAGTCCTACAAATCCTTCATTACAGCCAGCCTGAGGGGAAATGGGGAAGTGTGGCAGCAATATTCATGCACAGCTGGGGGCTGACTTGAGCTCTGAGGAGTCAGCCAAGATGGGAGAGAGGAAAGGGGACTTTCCTGGGGTGGGCCCTGTGGGGAAGCATGTGGGAGCCCAACAAAGGCCAGCTGTCTGCGGGAGGTAGGCAGAGACCAGGCAGGGTTCCTGCTTGGAGGATGCAGGGATCTATCCTAAAGGCCCAGGGAGGCTGCGAGAGAGTTTTAAAGCAGGAGTTGATGTGACCTGAGGATATTTGATCTGGCTGCAGATAGAAGGGACAGCAAGGAGGATGAGCAGACCAGGTAGTGCATTTAGCTGGTTGGAGTGGGCTGAGTAAGAGACCAGGAGTGGGTTAGGAGACTACAAGTGATGGGAAGATGATTTCAAGCAGAAAAATGTATCAGTGGACGAAGATGGAAATGGCAGCTTTGGCCAGATATAAGAGACCTGCTGCATCCCCCAAGTGCTCCCCAGTTTTGCTCGAGGCTGTCATCAAAGCCCTTGACAGTCAGGAGGCGACAGAGAGCCAGAAGCAGATGTGAAGTTAGTGCCCCCCAGACAGAGCTCTGTGACGACAGGTCCCTGGTGGAGGTGAAGCTTTCTCCTGTGTTAAGTGTCAAGTGTACCAACCACCCTGCCCTGCCTCCTGGCCGGCACTGCAGAATAGAAATGAGCACGAACAAAGCCCATAAGCAAGGAAATAATTAATACTCCTTTCCAAAAACAGGAGGGAAATGAATCAGTGTAATTAGGATTGAGGAAAGAAGCTTTTCCCAGGCAATATTTTAACCCGCAAGAAGTGAAGTATGATAATTTAATTAGGGAAAGGCAAGTACAAAAGTACCGTAAGACACGAGAGCATGAACCTGCTAATGAAAGAGGCCTGGAGAAATTTGGGGAAGCTCTGGGGATGACCCAAAGCCAGCAAATCTGGATCCAAGGAAAAAGCTTAATATAATACTCCTTCCTTCCCACACATCTCCAAGGTTTCCTTCCTCTCTGAGAGCAGCACAGTGATGCCACTTCTTGGGTTCAAGTTCCAGTTCTACTACCTAGCAGCCATGTGACCTCCGTTTCACAACAAGGCCACTTAGTCTCTGTGTTTCAGTTTCCTCATCTGCAAATGGGGACAATTATAGTTCCTCCCTCATAGGACTGTTGGGAAGAAATGGCTTCATACATGTAAAGCATTTAGGATTAAATACATGAGTCAATACTTGCAAATCATTTAGAAATGCGACTGCCATATAAACACTATGTGTCATCTTGTCTGCTATCCTTGCGCCCGGATCACAGGGACCACAGATGTTCCCTTGAGGTGCTAGCACTCTGCACATAGAACAGACCAGGCTCCCATCTTTCATGCCAGAGAGGACAGGATTTTGGGTCGACCTGTATTCTCCTCTGGGGCTGAGGGCTGGTAGAACACACCTTGCCCAGCATGTGGTGGTGGCCCAGTTGGCTGTCCTCCAGGTGGAGGTAGAGATGGCATCCTGGCTGAGCAGCAGTACCCGTGGCACTTCTACCAACCCAGATTATCAGATCTTCTGATTCAGGAGTCTAATGGGAAGGCAGCTAGACATTTCTCTGTTCTGGTCCCTTGTCCCTTTCTTATGGGGAATGGAGACCTGCAGGGTACGTTCTCCTACCTGGCGCAGGTCCCTGCTCACTGTGCCTTGAAGCCAGGTTCGCCCAGCCATTCCCACTTCAGTCACTCACCACCGCTCTCCATCCCTCTGTCCTGCTGTTCCACCCCTGCCTCTGAGTGCCCGTGGATCCACTTCCTGTCGGCATGCAGGCTCTAACTTCAAGACCCCTGAGGGCAAGCCTTGGCCTGTTTCCCTCCTTGCTCTATCTAGAACAGTGCCTGACATACAGTGGGCATTTAGTAGGTATCTGTTGAATGAATGAACAGTCATAACAAGGATTTCTGCTGGTGGGGGAAATGTGCACACTCTCCTGGACAAGGACCTGTCGATTATTTTCCTAGGAAATTTTACAGTAACAATGTATACCAGGTCTTCAGGATAGGGCATTTGGGTCTACAGTGTCTTTCAGAAGTCTGTCTGTACAACACTTATCCCATGATCTCTTCTTTAAATCTAAGTTCTCAGGGCTTATTCACATCTTCTAGGTCCACATCTCTGGGTCCAAAGAGGGGTCCAGGAATCTGGATGTGAACAATCTTCTGGTAATATTTATGGATCCCCACTTTACAGCCCCACCTAGCTTGTGATTCACAATGCCTCTGATTCATAAGAATCCAATGGATCTGAACCACTATACAAGAACAGTATGGTTTTCCAGTTCTTCCATTGCCCAGCAAATAGGTCATGGCCAGAAATAGACAAAGGCCAGCTCTCTGAAGGTCATTATTAGGAAAAGAGAGGTCAGGAAGGCGATAGTAGATATGCATCCCAAGTCAGGGCTTTGGTGGCTTTTAAATCTGAAAGGGCAGGAAGTTCAGGCAGGTCAGGCTGAGTGCCACAAGCCCAATATACACAGTGAAGATCAGGTGTGTATTAGGCTCATACCCCACTTCTAGATTTGGAAGGGCAATGTGAGCACTATAATGTGTTGAACGTCATCATGAAAGAAACCAACACCCAGAAAGGGGAGAGAATTTCAGTTTGCTCTAACTCCTAGCCTCTAGATGTTACTGCTGCCTTTCTTCAAATCACTGGTTGCAGAAGAACTGAACAGAACAGCTGCTTGGTACAGAAAAACCAGCCCAGGAATCATGGCCTGCTCCACGGAGACTCTGGACACCTTCGCCAGCCCACAGTCTACTTACCGGGCATCACGCCCTTGATGTCGCTCTCAGGGCTCATGCAGTTCTTCTGGGTGAAGTGCAGGATCAGCTTCTTTGCAGACTCAAACTGCTGGGTAGCCATCAGCCACCGGAGGGACTCGGGGAATATCCTTCAAAGACACAAAGGGAATTGTTGAATGTCTTCTGGTTCTGCAGGGGGCCGAGGAGAAGGGCTTTAGGTGTGGCCTGCTGCCCATGGAATGGATTCTCTTCAGCCTAATGGGGGAGACAAGACTATAGGCACTGAGACGTGTCCAATTTTCTTGTAGAAAGTATGAAAATCAAAACGTCAAAAATGTGGCCAATATGAAAACATTCTATCAACCGTGTCAAGGAATCAGTGTATACCTTTCAAAATAACGTGTGTGTGTGTGTGTGTGTGTGTGTGTGTGTGTGTGTAAGTGCTGGGGATTGAACCAAGGGCCTCGTGCATGCTAGGCAAGTGCTCTACCACCCAGGCCAGCCATGGATTTCTAAAACATGTATAACCAATTCACTGAAGCATTCTTTTGTTGTGTTTTGCCATAAAATACAAATAGAATAATTTTAAGTTTAAAAACTTATTCCTAAAACAAACCAACCTGACTGTTATTTGCAGTTTTTGCATGTTTGAAGGCTTAGTCTGACAGCTTGCCTTCAGGATTATTTCAGTATTGCTACTAACTGCATGTTATTTCTCCCAGAAATGAAGCCCCCACATAGTTGTTTTCAAGTTTTATCAGCAACAGATATATATATATATATATATATATATTTTTTTTTTAAAGATTATAATCTTGTGCAAAGCCCCAATAGGAGAGAAGAAAGAACTTCCCCCTGGTGCTTTGTTGTCAATTAATTGATTTTGTGGTGAAGTGTGTAGCCCAACACTTAGGAGAATGGACATGGCTGTGTGCCAGTAAAACTTTATTACAGGCAGCAGGCTTGGGAGTGACAAAAAGTGGAAATCAACACTAAGGACGGTAGTCCCAGCTTCCTGTGGCCGGGATGTTCTAGTTACCAGCCTATTTTAGTTTAGTTACATAGTATCCGGACAGTCATGATGGACACTGATGAGAAGCTACTGTAACGACCTAACCCCTCCCATGCCAGCCCAGGGGAGTCCAATTGAATGAACCCAGCAGCTAGAAAAAGCATTACTGGTTCCCAGCGGCTTGGGAGGCTGAGGCAGAAATATCACAAGTTCAAAGTCAGCCTCAGCAAAAGTGAGGCACTAAGCAACTAGGGCCAGGGATGGGGTTCAGTGGTTGAATGCCCGAGTTCAATCCCTGGTACCCCCCATCCCCGCCAAACAAAAAGCATTACTGGTGCTGTGTCTGAAAGCTGGTGATGGAAAGCGACAGTAACACACATTTTAACTTGAAGGCACTGATTCTTTGTTAATCATCAGAATTTAATATCTGTCTCACTGGCCTCTAGTTATAAAAGTTGCGAATAGCATAATTTAAGCAAATAGAAACACATAGATATAACATGACATATGCTATAAATATTAAAATCTAGCATTTTAAAAATCAAATCTTTTCTTTATAATGCAATAATTTAAGCATTTATAATGCAATAATTTATGCTGACCCCCCCCCCTGTAGTTTGAAGGTCTCATGTGTTGTATTTTTATCTTTCTATCTGCATGTAATGTCTTTTTCTAATTTCTTGAGATGGCTATAGATCATTAACATTCATTTTTTTCAACATATGTATTTAAAACTTCAAAATTTCACCTAAGTATCCTGTTAGCTACATCTGTGATTTGATTCTAAACACCTTACGATTTTCATTAGAGTTTTCTCTTACCTAAAAATATACAAATAAGTTAACCTGACAGGCCAAGTTATTTTGCAGGTGGCCTCTGAAGCACTAAAGGATGATATACGAAGAGGAAGTTTGTGTCTTTTACAAATAAATTAACACTAATTAAATCATGGGCCCTAATTGCATGGTTGGGAAGATTTTGACAATCCAGGCCATAAACAAATGCTATGCCGGGGAAGAACTAGGCCCGGGGATGGGGGAAGAACTAGGCCTGGGGGTGGAAGCAACCACCGGGGGCAAGGCTACACCCCACCACCCAAGCCCTGGGGCCAGGAGCCTGGAGCACTTGAGTCTCCACCGCAGACCTCCAGG
The DNA here is from genome assembly GCF_047511675.1 of Marmota flaviventris. Taxonomy (NCBI): domain Eukaryota; kingdom Metazoa; phylum Chordata; class Mammalia; order Rodentia; family Sciuridae; genus Marmota; species Marmota flaviventris. The sequence continues at coordinate 137,802,022 of NC_092503.1, forward strand.
TTACATTGCTCCAGCCATCTCACAACCTGTTCCTGCACTCATCCTTGAGCTTTCCCCACAGGATGGAGGCTACCATGATAATGTGCTTGCCCCACAGAGTTTTGGTCCCTAGATTCAGGAGGTGAGTGAGGGCTCAGGGAAAATATGAAGAGTCCTGTATTTGAGTAGCATCATTCTGTCTTCCAATAAAGCCCTGCATCATGCACACAGGCAGACATTTCAGACATTTTTGTTCCTGGAGTTCTATCAATCTAGGCACTGAATCCCAGGAGGACAGTGTTACACCCACAGAACCCTGACCTTCAGGAGAAGATTCTTTTCTGTTTCAGAGGCACAGGCAGTGACCAGAGCCCCAACCCAGAGGATTCACCTGCAGGCTAGGGATGCCAAGGTTGACAGGCCTCTGGGGCGCTGCCTAATCCCCCCAGTGGCCATGTACTCCCTAGCACACACTGGTTCTGAAGACATCAGAACGGATAACTAAAAACCAACTACAGTAAATAGACATCCTTATGAGAAGTGACCATGAGCACATTCCTTTCTAGACAATCTCTGAGAACCGTAGAGCCTGTAGGACAGGTTCCCAGGAGGGCACCCATTTCAAAGGCATGGTGGGTCCTCACAGTTGAAGTGGGAGTGGCCTTAGAGCTCCAGCTTTCACGGGCCACCAGATTACTTTTTTCTAGTGTCCTGAGCATTGACCCTACACATCTACCTCAGAGGGGTACATTCTTGTCCTCACATTTTGCAGAAGGAGACCTTTGTAGATAATTAAGGTAAAACATACAAGTGTATGCATATGTGTGTACACACACACACACACGCACACACACACCCTTATGAGAGAGTCAGACAGAAGCCTGTAGAGCCTGAGACATGTTGGGGGCAACTGGAGAAGGTGGTCCAGGGCTGTCAGGAGAGGTGGCTCTGCTGGGCTGTCTGGTGTAGGTACTGCAAGATCCTGGGCATTATGAAGTGCTATTAGTCTGCTGTGAATGGAAATCAGAAATATCGCTCTCCCTGGAGATGTGGGCAGACTCCTGGTAGCCACACAATTGTCTCCAGTGGCAGATGGCTCTGAAAACCACCTGAGTGGACTGATGGTTGTCAGGTTCTCTATCAGTCTCCCATGTGGAGCTCATTAGTAGTGGTACTATCATTAACCCATTTTATAGATGGGAAAACTCAGGCAAAGAAAGTTCAAGTACACTGCCCAGGTTCACACAGCTGTTAAATGGCAGGTGGGGATTTGAAGGCCAGTGGTCTGGACTGGAGGGTCCACACCGGTAACCTTGGAGGACACTGGCAAGCCAGCAACTGGCATTGGGATTGTCATTCAGCAATCTTCCCCAGGCCTTCTAGAATGCTACTGGCCCAAAGGACGAACGAGTGGAAAACTTATATTTTATGAGGGGCTCGCTGTATTTAAATTTACTGCAAAGTCATCAAGAACTCATTGCACTGTTGGCCTCCGAAGGAGCCCAGAGAAGGTTGCTTCAGTTTGGAGAACGCGCAGTATGGCCACATGACGGGAAGTGAATGGAATCTCTCCTGACTAGTACATAATGTAATAATGCCACGCAAATTAAAAAACCGGCCAGTGGCCCAGGACCTGGGAGGAACATAGCTGAGCCTTTGATATTTTCAACAAAATAATAAAAAATGCACAGGAGGCAGCTGGAGGCCACATCTGCTGGGTACACTCTTAACATGTGGATGGTGACCAGGAGGATGACTTCTGCAGCTGTCAGAGGTGATGAGGCCTAAGAGCCATAATGGCTTTCCTGGCAGATGGCTTTCTAATTGGCTGCCAGAAGCGGCTTTGGCCAGGATGGCTGTACTTTTTTCTTTCAAATCTTTGTACCTATCATCACAATGTACCTATGCTGCAAGGGGAGAGGTACAAGCCAGGGGAGTCCCAGGCACCAGAAAAGATAAGTTGGTTAGTTTGCTATGGCCACGGCCCCAAAAGAGTGGAACTGGAAATTTTCAGAGCTGAAAGTATTTAATTCTTTTCTACATGGTGGTTTTCATATTCCATTTTACAGATGGGAAAACTCAAAGAAAGTTCAAGGATGTTGCTTAGGATCACCCAGCTACTGAAAGGCAGAATTGGATACTATTGTGACACAGTCACATCAATGTTTATAGCAGCTCAATTTACAATAGCTAAACTGTGGAAGCAACTTAGATGCCCTTCAATAAATGAATGGATAAAGAAACTGTGGTATATATACACAACGGAACATTATTAGCATTAAAAGAGAATAAAATTATGGAATTTGCAGGTAAATGGATGGAGTTGGAGAATATCATGCTAAGTGAAGTAAGCCAATCCCAAAAAACCAAAGGCCAAATGTTCTCTCTGATAAGTGGATGCTGATCCATAATGGGGGGAGGGAGCATGGGTAGAATGGAGGAACTTTGGATTGAGCAAAGGGGAGGGAGGAAAGGGGAGGGGTATCGGGGTAGGAAAGATGGTGGAATGAGATGGGCATCATTACCCTAGGTACATGTATGACTCGACATATGGTGTGACGCTATATCACGTACAACCAGAGAAATGAAAAGTGTGCTCCATTTGTGTGCAATGAAACGAAATGCATTCTGTTGTCATGTATAACTAATTAGAACAAATAAAAAAAAAATTTAAAAAAGGCAGAACTGGTATTTGAACCCCAAGAGTCTGACTTGAAAGATTTTTCAGGTTGGAAAGACCTGATCTCAACTTTCACACCTGACAAGTGACCAGTTGGATTGCTCCAAGATGGGAGGTTCATTGATTCCTGGGTTTCCTGCAGGAAGAACGTGGGCCTGCTAATTCCAATGTGGGAAGTAGAGGTTAGGAGTGCTGCAGAGCAAGGACAGAGCCTTGCAGGATGCAAGGTGGAGGATATTTTTCTCTTTGCTTCTAAAAAAATGTTCAGGATGAGGATGCTTGCTACAGCACAATGTTCCAGCAGAAGCCACACAGGACCATGCAGAAGCAGGCAGAAGCTCTGCTGGGCTGGGTGTGCCTGAGGACCCCCTGGCATGGGGAGAGAGGGTGCTGACTGTGGATAGCTGCCTCTCACCAGCACATTTTGAGTTCCCAGGTGTGGTGCTGATCCAGTGATGGAGAGGTGAGAAGACATGTCCTCCAGCCTGTGCAGGCTGCTCGCACAGCAGATGTAGGTGGATGGACTGTGAGCAGGCTGAGCAGACAGACAGCACGGGGAAGCACTGTGTTGCATTCACGGCACTTGCCAGTTTACTACCAAGCCCGACTGGGTGTACAGCCACAGTAGCACACACAGGAGCTGTCCTCCCTGGAAACTGGCTCTCCAGGTCATCTTGGACTCTTAGATCTATCTTTTCCCAGCAGAAGTCCCTAGGGGAATGTGAGCAGAAGGCTAAACTGTCCAAAGGACCTCCTGCCCCAAGGAATTGGATCGGGGTCCCTTTGAGAAATATGTCTGGGGATGGTTAGAAGGTCTACAATACCTCAGTCACAATTCCAGAACCCTCAAAACCTGCTGTTGAACTTGGTAACAATACCCAAACTGGGCCTGAGTCCAGTGGAGGCACAGCCAGACCTGGACATGTGTGGATTTAGCCTTCACTCATCTCTCCTCATGGAGCCCCACGGGCAATTCATTGTAGAGATGCCCGTATGTCGGATGCCAGACTGTGGCTGCAGACCCTGATACACGTTCAACAGTCAGCTCAGCAATGGTGAAGCTGCATTTGAACCATGTGATGTCACATGCTGTGTATCTATTAATGCAGGGCTGCGTGGTAGGTGCCCTACATGACATGAGTCACTTCATGACATTGTCCCAGCAACAGCCAGAGGTGGGATGATCATCAGTGAGTTAGAGCTGAGTGAACTGGGACAAGAGTTTGGCTATGGAATTCTTAACTAAGCAAATCACAGATAAATCCATTCTCTACCAGACACTATCAATGGATGGTGGGGTAAACCAAATGTGGTATATACACTACAAGAATATTATTCACCCTTAAAAAGGAAGGAAATTCTGATACATGCAATGCTAGGGCTTGAATGTGTCCCAAGATTTCATGTGTTAGAAACTTAATCCCCAAGTGAATATGCTGAATGGAGAAGGAAACCTTGGGAGGTAAGATTAGATAAGGTCATGGGTGGGGATTCCCATGAAGGAACCGATGGCTTTCTAAGAGCTCTGTCTTGCCATGTGATGCCCTCTATCATGTTATGATACTCTAAGAAGGCCCCTGCCTTAGAAAAGCACAGAGCTCTTGGACCTCCCAGTCTCTAGAAAGAAGCTAAATAAACCTCTATTTTTTATAAATAAACCCAGTCTCAGGTACTTTGTTATAGCAACAACAATAGACTAAGAGTAAACCTTAGGGACATTATGCTCAGTGAAATAAGACACAGGAAGAAAAAACTACTTTTGATTTCACTTATAGAAGGTACCTAAACTCAGATTCATAGAGATAGGAAGCAGAAGGTTGGCTGCCAGGGCCTGAGGATGGGGATAGGGAATGTGGAGTTGTCATTAAAAGGTTTGGAATTTCAGTTTTATAAGATGAAAATGTTCTACAGAAGAATTGTGGGATGGTTGCACAACAGTATGAATGGGGCCATTAAGATGGACACTTTAAAATGGCTAAATAGGCAAATTTTATGTATATTTTGCCACAAGTTAAAAAAAATTACACAGAAGATAAAGGTCCTTCTTGATCTTCGACTCCAACTGGGTTTCCCCTGCACTGCCCCTCTCATAGGCCCTCTCGAAGCTAACCCCTTGGCACAAAGAGCATGGAGGGTCATTTCTTTCCTCTGCTATATCACAGTGCCCCATGTTTCAGTTTCACTCTTTAAAATTTCCAGACTGGCACACATTTGCCCCCCTGGTGATCCCAAGACCCCTGCTCTGTGTGCTGTGCCCCATGGCCCGCTCCTGGAGGTCTTGGATAAACTCGCACTAACCTATTGTTGAGCTGCGGACACGCACACACACAGTCAATGAAACCTCAGAAGCTCATCATTTTCCTGTGTGTACTTGCCACATAAAACCCAACATAAAACCACAGCATGGTTCAGCAGGTCACTTACCCTGTGGCTTCCATTAATCTAAAAAAAGCCAAGAACCGGAAATTAAGTGCAGGGGGTCTCTGATTGAACATTGTGGAGGTTACACAGTCCAGTTGCTGAAAACAGACTAACTTCACAGAAGAGCCCTCGGGACTGAGACTGAGGAGTAAATTCTAGGAGAGAGAGAGAGAGAGAGAGAGAGAGAGAGAGAGAGAGAGAGAGAGAGAGAGAGCCCCCAGCTACAAACACAGGGCAGAGGCTACAGAAAGAGGGGAACAACGACCATGCTTCGGGAGAGATGGCCAGACACCCCCACACAGCTGTCAGCAACAGGGGACCCAGAGATGTCCCTATGCCTCTCTGTGGGCTTAGGAGCTTGGCACGCCACGGATGCCTCTAGGATCCAGCTGTCCTGATGCAGACATACCCGGTACCATCATGAAAGCCCCACACTCACCAAGAAGAGACAAAATGACAAAACAGGACTTGGTGTCCATGGGGACCTTTGGTTGCACATGGCCCAACCCCTCACTGAGAAGCTGAGTCCTGCCGGGGCCCAGAACCTGGGTCTCAGGATTCTTTCCACATCATGCAAGGTTGACAGTGTTGCTTAAAAAGCAGGAGAAATAGATTTTAGAAAGACTCCTACTCAAATAAGCTAACGCAAAACTCGGGCTTCTTGAAGAGTTCAATGGAAAAAATTTTAATGTAAAATCTTTTCCCAGCGGCATCACATAAATGATGTTACTGTATCAAGATAGAAAGTATTCTTTGCTTTCTGAATTAATGCCACTGTTCAAACAAGGAGAGCTGCTTTTTCTCCTCCAGTACCTGCCTCAGCGCAGGCTTTGTGGAGCACAGTGACTTAGGATTCCACAGTAAGGAGCTGCCTCGAATACACATTCCTGTCTTGTATTCCTGTCTTGTGGAGGTCACGCTAAGCCTCAAGCTGTTCTGGTTTTCCCAATGCCGCCCCTCTAACCCCAATGATTGTTCACTAGAGTCAGCAGTTAAAACTCAATACTGTGTTCTTTACATCAGATTACGAGGTGGATCATTTTTCCTTGACATTCAAAAATAACAAAATTATTTCTTTATCCTATCCAGGCTGCTTTCTTGAGAATTCATTTAACATCCATTCTGATAAAATGCCAGTTTGGAAATTCTCTGAGTAGTGTGTGCGTTCTCATTAATTTGCTGTACTTGAATATTTACTCAAAGAAAATACAGGAAGGAAATAGGACGAACCGTTCATGCTTTATTAAATTAGTTGTACCCTCAAGTCATTCATTTGTTTTTCCAAGTATTTACTTTTAGGGCGACACCTGTGGAGACAGGCACACCCTCCTGTCTGGGATTCACCGTGACATTGTTTATGGCATAAACATTCACTGAGCACTGTTCACCTACCAGGCCAGGGTGGGCGTGGAGATGAACCATGGTGTCTGGAACACTAGTAATTATCTTGTTGGGAAGAAAAACATGCTAAGCATGAACTCTACAATTGAGCTGTGCCCCCAGCCTGGGGCGGGGGGTGGCACATCTGTTAAATGGGTCTATGTGACATAAAGCCATGCACACAAAGTGGGATCAGGGGAGAGGGCAATGTCACCAAAGGCTTTCATGGAGATGAGGTTTTCCCTGGATGAACCCATGAAAAAGGGTGAATCTGTGCTAACTGTGCTTTCTGATTTAAAGAGGTGATTCTAGCTGTTGGCGCTTTGGGCATGACCAAACATCACAATGTTATGAAATTCTGAAGAGTCTCAAAAGCAAAATAATCTACCAATCAATGGTTAGAATCAAATTAAGTACTAATTGGGAAAATATAATTAGTTTCTGGTTCAAAGCTTTTATAAAAATATAAGCTTGCGACTAGTCAATATGGTTTCACATGGACTTTCTTTTTAAACTTTAGTTTTGTTTGCTGTATATAAAAAAATAAAGTGAGCAGGAGTGGTTCAGGGTATAGGACATGGATGAATATTTTTAATTCAAATTTTTATTAAACTTAGAAATTGGGAGATAAGGGAGGGGTAAACATAGACTGGCTAAAATCAAATGTAGATTGGCTCTGAGGATGGTTAAGCCCCAAAGTTTTCCTAAGGCAAATGGTAGAACAGGGAGATTTTTTCAAAATTGAAATTACTATCCCACTAAATTTTCTGTCATATAAGCTCATAACTTTGTGTCTTTGTAGTTCTTCAAAAAATCTAGACTCCATAATCATTCTGCTATAGAAAAATTATGGAAGCCTTTGACCTTAGTCAAGTCACTTTGTTCCTCTGGGCCTTAGTTTCCCCACTCTGTGGGAGAAGGTGGGTGGAATGGCAGCAAGACCCACTTGGCTCCAACATTATCTAGACCTGGGACTAACAGTCACTCCCTCTGAAAGGCAGAAATGATGCTGAGCATGGCCATGCATTGAGCAAATATTCTTATGGTACTTCAGGCTTGTGCCAGGCACAGAATCAGTACCCAAAACGTCTTTGGAGCTAATCTTTCCATAATTAACCAACTCTGAATGTATAACAATTGAGATGAATTCAAGATGTTCCTTGGTTCATATCATAAGCAGATGAAGACTTGGAATTCATTTAAAATATGAATTCATCTAGAATCTATAAACAGGAATATAGCTGGGTTAACTCTACTTTCCCCCTCCTGCCCCTTTAACTGACTTATCCACATAGGTGGTTATCAGGCTACAGAAAGTATAAGATGCATAGGGCATTCAAAATATAATGCTGTAGGGGGACCTGCTTTGGCAACTCTGTGAATGATAAAGAAGTTGTGATATTGCAAAACAATTTGAAGAGGCAAGTAGGCAGAAAGAATATGGGTTTCTGTTGCTCCTGCATCTAATGGGGATTTTATTGGCACCTCTGTATTTGCAGCCTGTCACAGGGAATCTAATCAGCTCCCCCAGCCCTTGGGGAACCAGCCTCTTCAAACCCGCTGGCTCTAATCCTGGTCCCCAGCAGGGTGGCAGACACTGACTCATTTTCTGGGTGGCTTCCTGCCAGTCCTGCCCTGACCTCACGCCTGGCTCTGGAAGGTGTCTCTAGCCATCACCACACACACACCTCTCCTAACTCCTATGGAAGCTTGTCACAACTTAGGCAGTTTCAATGACTAAGTGAGGCTATCTGGTCTCCTGTCCAGGGCTGCCACTCTTTTGATCAGGCTATGTGCTTTGCCAGTCTCTAAGGCCAACCCTGAGGTGGCTGGGTCCCCTACTTTGGCCATCTGTCAGCAGCAAACTAGACACCCGTCACCAGAGGTCCATATACCTGATTTCAGCCAGTTGTCAACAGCTCAGCCCCATCAACCCTCCAAAGCAGGCACACATGGTGGCTCTCTGCCAGGGAAGGTTGTAGAGTGATCTCTGGGGTAGCTTTAAGCAACACCAGCTTCCTTGGGGGGTGGTTCTTGGAGCACATTCCTGCATGGATTGGTAGGGACAAAGGCTGGCCCGGGGCAGAGAGCCTGATGCCATGGTGCAGTGCATGGTATTGGATGATCACACTTAACCCACCTTCTCGGGCCTCTTTCCACTTCTCCTTGGAAGCTGTTGTGTTGACCACTGGGGTCCCTAATATTTTACATAATCTCTGCGTACTCAGAATTTTTAAATGAGGCAAAATGAGGCAGCCACTTGCCTGAGAGCTCCCTAAAATTCCATGCCATCAGCAAATCCCCAAACACCAATTTAGAGAACACTGTGATCTCACTTTTAATTGCTCATTCAATTTTCGCCACTGGAATATGGAGTACATTTGTATTTCTACATTTGCCTTTTGTTAGCATTATCCAATCTTTCCCCAATCTAGATAATTTGTAGACAAAAATAGGATTTGACTAAGATTTTTTTATTTCTAATACATCTCCCTAAATTAACTAATAATCTGTTAAAAATAATTTTTGCACATTTATTCAAACTCCTAGAATCTATAGCTTTTTATGATTCACTTCTTCCTTTTTCCTTTGAGGGAGAAATTTTCCTGTGTGACTTAATTGTTAGTATAACTAAATTCAGTTTCCCTCCTTGTGTGCAGGGAATTCCACAGCCCTTATTTGATCGATAATAAAGTCTCCTTGTATAATGCAGTATTTTGACCCCCCTTTTGAAATAAAACTTTTTGAAGGAGGAAGGTATTGTGTCTCTTGTCTGGGCAAGAAGAACCACTGATCACTGCTAGATTTCACACACATACAAGTGCGCGCGCGCACACACAACACACACACACACACACACACACACACACCACACATTCATACAATTTTCAATGGCTCTTTTAATCGTTCTAACAATAAGCAGCAAAATTAATTCATCCATTTAAATTTTTATTAAGCCTCTATCAGGGTAGGTAGTGATACTCTAATGGTTTTAAGAAATGTTCTTATAATTGTTAAACAATGTAGTAGATAAAAAAAAAAAAAAAAAAAAGAGGACACAGGGCATCCTTCCTGAATGAGAAGCATTGCTCTGTGCCAAGTGCATCTTGTGCTCAGTAACACAGGGGCTTCCTGGGCTCAGCAGCTCCATGGAGTGCAGGACTAAGCTGAGTAGCTGGTAGCCTTTATGTCAGCCTTAGCGTCTACCTGCGGGATTCAGACCCCAGCCCTGCTTAGCGCTACAGGCCTTGATTCAACAAACCATCAAATCTCTGGGTCCCTCAGTTTCTTTATCTGCACTAGGTTGTCCTAGCATCTACTTCAGAGGGCCTTTTGGAGGATGAAAGTGGCAAGGGATTTGAAAGCATAGTCTGACTATGAAACAAAGTCTGGCCTGGGCCAGGGCTGGTGGATGTCTATAGTCCCAGCTACTCAGGAGTTCAAGGTGAGCCTGAGTAACATAGAGAGACCCCATGACAAAAAAATAAAGAGAGTCTTTGACTCTCCCAAACAAACCCAATGTTAAAAATTATTATTATTCTGGCTAAAATGTGTTTAATATTTAAAGAATTGGGATCATATTGGAATTATTACTATTTTTTCAAACTGGACATTTATCTAACCTGAGGCCATCTGCATGTTTCACAGTGGCATTTTTCTGGAAACTTTTAATAATTAAAATCCCTTTCAGCATGTACATGGTTTCCTAAGGGTTTCTGCCCCAGGAGCCTCAAAGCTGTCGCGCTTCCCAGCTGGTGCTTTCTTTATGACGGCAAGCGGGGCTTTTCTTCCATATTAACATTTATCTTTCATTTGGGGAATTGACACTATCACTTATGCTCCAACGGTAGGCAGCGCGGCCCAATCTTTCTCTCATTTCCTCATTATTTCCCATATGGCTTATTATCTTCTTATTGCTGTCCCCAATGCTTCTGATGATCGTGCTGATTGCCAACCACTTCTTTCTCTCATCAGAATGAAATTCCAACCGAACAGGGTGCAGTTCATGATTGTCTTCGCACGTCTGGAGCACGCCTGCTGTGCTTCCTCTAAGCGCCTCACACAAAGCATGCGTGCCAGGTAAATGCAAGATGAGGGTCTTTCCCCACTAGGTACTTGCTGAAAAGTCCTGAAAGACAGTATCAAGGTGGAGGGATCGGCTGCGAGCAGCAACACCTTTCAGAGAAGACACGCGTGGCTGCTGGTGGCTGATCAGGTTAAGCAAGGCAGGGGGAACCTTTCCCCCTGTTACACAGAAACCAGCCAGGATGAAATCCTCCAGCATGTGTCTGTGTCTGTCCCCATGGTGCCAAGTGGTTCCATCTAGGACCAAGCTTTTGTCACCTCATCACTCCCGGGAATACTGGCAATATCTGCTGTCTGAGATGGTCAAGATGGCATCTGTCCTGGCAGTGAAGTTGGACCAGGGAATCAGCTCTCTCTCACAGTGTGTGACATCTGTTTCCTTTCACTATAGACCCTGGAAGCCTCTTTCATTTACAAAATTATGAATTTCTACATGGATGACTCAGAGGATCTCCTTTTGTGTCTTCTTAACATCTCCATCCAAAGTGTACCAGGTCCCACCCTCCCATGCAGGAGGTCATGCCATTTCTTCTGCTGACACGTGACTGCTTCTCAAACTTCAGGGTCCAGCAGTACTCCAGGAGCTCTTCATAAGGGGACCCGACCCTTGGACACCAAATTCAGCAGCATCAGCCTCACTTGGGAACTTGTTGGAAACACTGATTCTTAGATTCAGTCCTGGGTTGCACTTTGGGAACCACTGGCTTTTGAAAACCAGTCTTTAATGACTTTCCCTACTTATGAGTGTTTTGCCAAAGCTTCTTGATTCCTCAGTTTCCCCATCTGAAAACAGGAGTAATCCCACTGACCACAACTGTGACCTCATTCAAGAGCAGGATGGTTAAGACAATCTTCACACATACAAAGGCTGCAGCTGATCTTGGGGAAAGTGTGTTCTAAACATTTTAAGACCTGCTCAAGTTGATGAACATCAAAATGCATGCCTCTGCCTCAGAGGAGACATGAGATATAAATTACAGGGTAGTTTCCCTTCTGTGTCAAGATGTTCCCTGAGGCAGGACTGTGACGACAGTCCTGACACCTAGAGAAATACTGCTTGAGAAACAGTGGGCAGGCACGTGTCCAGTAAGCTGCCCTGGGCTGCTCACTGAATTCAGATCCCAACTGTGCACTAGAAAAAATGCACCCAGAGGTAAGGTGATGGCACACACCAGCATTTTGGGAAAGAGCCTTTAGGAGTGCCTACTTCCTGTGGGTCTCTCCAGAATACTTCAGACAGACACCACATTGACAGCGTGCTCCCTCCTGTCATTCCTCGGTAGGGAATTCCACCCGGGGAAAACTGATGTCACCCTGTCCCACGTCTCATCTTCCCTAACTTCCACCTTGCCATCTCCAGAGATGTTCTAATGCAACTCAGACCTGGACCTCTAAATACAGCAGCAGATAGTGCTGTGCACAGGGCTTCTGGCCAGGGGAGGAGCTGGCACCCAGCCTCGCACCCCGGTTCAGGCTGCAGTCCTGGAAGGGGCACCTTTTCCCAGTTTGTACAATTTGAATGTAGTGGTGCTTCCAGCCAGCATCCTCTTCCATTCTTGAGTCATGTGCCGCTTATCTTCCTGGCCTATCTAAACAGAACTCCTCTTAGGCTTTCCCTTTTTCTTGTATTTTAGATCTTGACTGTTTCTTCCCATTCTTTTTTTTTCTTTCTTTTTTTTTTTTTTGCCACTAGCTTGGAAGAAGTCTTCATTTATTCTAGAGAAAGGACCAGTTAGTATGACTTCCTTCTAGATTAGCACTGAAGCTCCTGTTGCCCTGTCCTAAGGGATGACAAATACTCTCACAAAGTGACTAAACAAGTATTTCTATTTGGGACAAAGGCAGGGTGGATCTTAGCTTCAGGCCTCTGAGTCTATTAGAGGAATTACCTACTACCTGTGGCAGGGATTATATCGCATGCAATCTCTCTTTTTTCCTTGCTTCAGGACAAAGAGCTTATATCTGACCCCGTGAAGCGCACTTACACACAGCTCAGCTCCAGGGGGCGCATCATTTCATTCTCTCTGGCCCTTGGCTTTGGCAGCTCTTCTTCTATCTAAGTCCACAGGGAAACCCACAGTGGGTCCTGCCTGGCCCAGGCACATAAATATGTTGTGAGCATCCCCAGGCACCTCTGGGATGACATGGTTCTCCTGCCTTGGCTCTACTCACCAGGGCACAGACCATTCATGGGTCATATCTTCCCTGTCACCAAGAGCACCTGCACTCTCCACACCCCCTCACAAGTTCCTGTCTAATCTCTGGGTACATCACACGGTTGCCTCCTTGGGCTGGCTGGCTTCTCCACCTTTGTGGTCACTTCATTCCAGAACATTCTGTAACCTTGTAGCTGCTGAAGGGCTGCCTATTGATCAGACCTTTTTATTTTCTGATGTTTTTGACATTCTGGGACTTTACTGATCCTCAGGAGACTACCACTCCCAGGGTTAATGCATTCCTAGAGATAGTGCAAGATTCACCTTCAAATGCATGTGTCACATGCATACCCACAATCCACGGCCCACATCCTCCCAAAATCACTTCCTACCTCAGACTCACATGCTGAGCTGCTCTCTGCCAGCCCTAATCACCGCAGGACTAGGTATCAGACAACTGGGGACAACCTTATGTCCCAGAGCCTGCTGAAGTAGTCAGTCTAGATAGTCCTAAGCCTTCTTACCCTGTCTCATCCTGGAAAACACACACACACACACACACACACACACACAATAAAGGCTCCTACCCATGTTTTCCCCTTTTCTCTGCTGCCTGACAGATGTTGGTGATTTCCTGTGTGGCACTGTGTGATATGGCGTGGCCCTGTGTGGCATGGTGTGCCCTCTCCTGGAAACTGTGAGCAATGAACTATCTTTTCAATGGCAATCATCTCCTGACCTGTTGACCTCACTGCACCTAGATAATAGTAAAACTTGCATTTAGAACACGCTGTTTTCAAGCAAATCTCTAAGGTCTCTTCAGTGGCTTGCCCATTGTCCTCAAGAATGAAACCCTCCCCTTCTAAGGTTCTCCATGAGCTGCTTACCGCATTCTGTCACCCTCCAAACTCTAATGACCTCCATAGTTCATGGGATGGACCAGCCCTGGTCACTGCTTCTCCTCTTACCCTCTTGTTTCCCTGGGTTCACTGCTAAAGCTTTTCTCCCATCAGAGCTCAGCAGGTGACCCTGTCCATCTCCTAGTGTAGGCACCGTGGCATCTCACACCAGTGGTCTTTACAGTTGTCTATCCCTACATTAACCCTCACCTGTGCTAGGTCTGTTCTCCACACATCAGACAGATCCTCTCTGAACACACACCAGAGCCTGCTAGTCCCCCGCTTACAACCCTCTGATGCAATTCCATAACTTTCTGGAACAGGCACATGGTGCTGAAAGAGCCCCACCTACGTTTCTGAGTCTCCTTCTACCGGTCCCTCTTGTCTACCAGGTTCCAGTGGCTACCAACCTTCCTCTGCCCCTTCCAGAATGAGCCAATGGAAGCTTCTGTCCTGGCTGTTCCCTTTGGCTTGGGACACTTTTCTACCCAGAACTCAGCATGACTTCTCTCTGGTTCTTTAGGTGTCAGCACAAGGCTCAGCTCCTCAGAGAGGAGCTCTGAGCTGCCCAGGCTCTCGCTACCCTCCATCCCACTGTGCCATTGGATTTTCATCACAGTGCTGATTATCTAGAAGCACAGTATTTGCTTATTTATGGATTTGTGGTCTGTGGGATCCCTCCCACTCCTGTATTGTATTTCTCAAGGGAGTGGTGACTTAATCATGTGTAGTGTATTTGGCATCTAGAATAGCGTTGGCATGGGGAACTGGTAATTACTCAATAAATAATAGCCAAATTAACTTCTCTCTCAGATTGTTCTGATTTCTATAGTTCCTGAAATGCAAGTTCCCCAGTCTATAATTTTTGGTCTTCCTAATGGTTTTCTCAGAGATCTGTGAATTTTGTCTGTGATTTCATCTTTTGCAAGAATTTTCTTTCACGTGAGTCTTCAGTTAGCTCATGGGAGGTTCTATTGTTTACCCTGGAAATTCTATTTCTCAGCCTTAGTAGGTGGCTGGAATTTGGAACACATAGCCATGCATGATGCAGACTTTAAGACTTCTATTTTTTTAGGGTGAGTCTTTCTGCCCACAGTCCAGGGAACCAGCCAGTTTGGGGCTGAGTTCCTGTGATAGACAAAGACTTTCGAGTCCTGTTGTCACTGATGGTTTTGACTCCTGTGTTTATTTAAGAAGCTCAGTTCTAATTGCTTGAAAAGCCTGTATTCTTTTTCTGTTTCCATAACAAATGCCTGCAACTGGATAGTATATAAAGAAAAGAGATTTATTTAGCACAGAGTACTGGAGGCAGAAAGCCCAAGATGAGTGGGCCCCATCATTTCAACCTCTGGTGAGTGCTTTATGGCAGATGGCATCTGTATTAGTCAAGTTTTCAATATTATGAACAAAACACTCGATGAGAACAATTTAGAGAGGAAAAGTTTATCTGGGACTCGGGGTTTCAGAGGTTTCACTCCATGGTTAGCTAACTCCATTGCTGTGAGCCTGAGGTGAGGCAGAATACATAGTGGAAGGGTGTGGTGGAGCAAAGCTGCTCAGTTAGCGGCAGCTCAGTCTTTTATAACAACCCATCCTCATGAGATCTAACTGCTCCATGAGAAGAGCTTCAGCCCTCTCCAAGGGCACGCCCCCAGTGACCTAATTACTTCCCATTAGGTCCCACCTCTTAAAGGTTCCACCACCTCCCAACACTACCATATTGAGGACCAAGCATCCAACACAGGAACCCTTGGGGGACAAATCACATCCAAACCATGGCAAGGCCTGAGTGTTCTAGACACTGTACAGGTCTTCAAACCCAAGCTCCTTAGGCTTCTTTCCGGTTCAGACACTGAGCTATTTCTGTTGGAATCCTCTCTTGCCCTGGCTCTTGGTAACTTCTCTTTGTCACACTGGAGCTCAGCATTATGTTTTTTTAACGTTATACTTTATCCAGCATTTGTGTGTGTGTTTAGAGGGGCCTCTGCCTGTTCAGTCCCCTCTCTTGATTAGGAGATCCCTTCTGGCCCATCTCTACACACCTTTGTCTTCAGTGCCCCCCAACCTAATAACCGGCACCCTGGGGGTTCCACCTCGCACTGACGGGTTTACAGTTCTCATTAACACATGTGCTTCCATGCCTGCTCCTTAGAGTTACTCCAAAACACCATGCATGCGGCTAGGCTCCCTGGGTGCTTGCAATAAATACTTGCTTGTTAAAGCAAAGTGAGCGACTTTCAATATTTTGCTACCAACAGCTGGTTGTGCCGGCTGGTGCTGCCACTCAGCCCCTCTCCCCAGCAGGCCACTGCATCCTGTGGAATGACGAGCCTACTGCAGCAGAAGGGAAGAGGCTGTAATTAGGGAGATGAAAAAGGGCAGGCACCGCCACAGTCTTTCAAAGCCAATAATTCTTGTGGAGCCTTTCAAGGCTGGTAGGCAAAGGTGGAATATATTTCTCACCGCCACGTTTTGTTTCGTTTTTTCCCTCCCACTGTGCTGAGGATCAAACCCAGGACTTCATGCATGCTGAGGTAGTGCTCTGCCACTAAGCTACACCCCCTGCCCTCATCACTGATTCTTTCCTTTTATATCTGGACTCCTATATATGTTAAGAGGTGATATAATAATAGTAGTAATCATATTAGTTAATATTTAGTATTTATAGAAACTTACAGGCCTGATGCGCTAAGCACCTTCAATAATAATATAAATAAAATATAATAATATTAAACATATTCATCAACACATAGGGCACTAAGTGACAGGCATCACTATAAGTGTTTCTCAAATTGACTTTTCCTAACCTGAGTGCTGATGAATCTGAAGCCCAGAGAGGTTAAGCAACTTGTCAAAGAGGCTCTGTATCTGCATCTCCCTTCCAGACTTCTTCTGTGCATCCCCCTGTGTGCATTATTTCAAACAACTGTGTGTAGTAGAAACTATTATGACCTACTTCTTATGGAGATGAGAAAGCAGGGACTCAAGTGTGGAGCAGGTTGCTAGAGACGGAACAGCCTGACTGCAGTATGGAGCAGTGAGCACGTGGCATGGCACCTGGGACCACTGCCCAGCCACTCCCATGGGCACACTTTAACTTGTTAAAGTCCCCTGCAGGCCTTTTCAAAAGTGATAAAATTCTATTTTAAAATTTGCATATTTTCAAAAAATTTTATTGTAACTTGTAATGTGTTTAAATAAATGCATGCTTTATCTTGATTGTCGTTAACCTCAATGTATTTCTAAAATTTAAATTAAAAAAAAAAAAGATAAACAAAACCCCCAGCCATTCCCAGTTTAGGCCAGCCCTGCAGACCTGGAGCTGGTCTCCAGGCCCTTCTCTGTCATCTTCCCGTAGGTCTCTTCCCACCTGGGACAGGTGTATGGGGTGGGGGCAGGGAAACAGTCTTGTCTGTTCTTCCTGGGGTGTGAGGCTCTGAGAAGCTGTTTTCCCCCATCCCAGGCCTCCAGCCCTGGGTGGGAGGACAGCACCCAGTGCCCTCAGGAAGCAGCAGAGCTGACTAGAGGATCTGCAGGGCAGGCATGAGGGACGAAGGCCGAGGGAAGGCAGGGCACAGTGCACGGCTGGAGTGGCTGTCTCCAAGTCCAGGCTCCGACAGGAGCCAGCTAGAGGACCACAAGACACCAGGAGTGAGCCACTTGCTGTTTGTAGAGTGCTTGCAGTCTGTGCCTGGCACAGGGTTAAGCACAGAGCGAGCATTTATTAAGATAAATCAATGCCCTCGAATTCTCCAACAGGCAAAGCCAAGTGGCAGATGCCCCAGGGCAGGGGACAGGAAGGCCTTCCTTATAAGATAAAAGGAAGACAGTGGATGATCCCCTTCTGCTCCCAGGAAATGACCTCATTCTTGGCTTCTAGAGACCCTGCTAGAGGTATAAGGGTGTCCTGGGCTACACCTGGCTCTGGGGCTGGGGAGGAGCCTGGTTTTGGCAGCTGTAGCTGGTGAGCACCTCCCACCCTTTTGTTCAAGTTATTGCTGGCTCCCTGCCGCCCCTGAGGTTCTCCTGTCACACACAGCGAGCAGGGCCAGGCTCTTGAGGAAAATGCGCCTGTTCACTATTCACCCTCATTTCTGGGAGGGTGGCTTTTCTACCAGAGTGGGAGGTGGCAGGACTATGAAATTAAGTTAAGGCAGGTGCTCCTGCCTTAACTCCCCCCACCCCCATCTCAAAAGCAAGCCAGACTGACAGCCAAGCCTCTTGGCTCCAGTGAACACTTAAAGCAAGGACACATGGGCTACACGGGCCAGCCACTTCACCACGCAGTACCATGGGTATCCTGTGCACTATGGCGTATTGAATGTCTGGGTGAAACGTAGGCATGGACAGGTGGGAAGGAAGGGAAAGAGAAGGAGGGAAGGAAGCAAGCATCTATAAAAAGGGTCAGAGAATTATTTTTTTTCCCTTCAATCTCTATCCATAGAGCAGTGGTTTTTCAACATGGGCTGAACAGGAATCCTCTTGAACCTTTTAAAAATTCAGTTGTCCAGAGGTCATATCCCCTAGAGCAGTGCGTTCAATTGTTGTATTTTTTTTTTTCTCCCTCTAAAGTCAGCAAGTCAAAAACTTGAAAGTTACTCTGAAGGATCAGATAGGAAGAACTTTCAGCTCTGTGGGCTTCCCAGTCTCTATTGCCTGGTCTCAGCAGGAAAGTGTCCCTGGGCAAGGCAGGTATCAACACCTGAGCAGGACTGTGCTCCAGTAACACTTTACGCAGATGGTGGGCTGGACTTGCCCACAGGCTGAAGTCTGCCCACTCCTTACCCAGAGGAGATAGGAAGCTTCGACCTCACTTCATTGACATCTCCATGTCTTCCTCCCAACACGAGCTCCCCCCGACCCTGGCTTGCAAATCCTTTCATAAAAACTCATGTCAAAATAACCTTGGGGGTGGGGGGCTGCAGCAAGGAGCTGTGAAGCCAGACTGACCCCAGACAGATCACTGGAGCTGGGTGACCGGCTTGGACTTGTGGGAAGTCTGGGATCCCAGGGCCTGTGGCCTGAGTGTGCGGGGATGTGAATGACAGGGACACACGTGGAAGATACTCACGACCAGTAGAGCAGCATGAGCAGGAAGGGGCAGATGATGAGGGCCTGCAGCACCTGCCAGTCCCGGCACAGGGCAGCCAGCCCGGGCATGAGGAACTGGCCGGCCATGGCCACAAAGCTCGCCACCATCGTGATCATGAACCGTTTTCCAGGCGGACACAGCTCTATTCCTAGGACACAGAACAACAAGAGAGACGTGAGTGACATGCCGGAGGCCTGGGGGAGCCCTACGTGATATGCCAACATCTCATACAAGGGTGAACTGAGGCCTGACAGGAAAGGGAGCAAGAGTGTGGCTCAAGGTCACAGAGCAAGGGCACTGTGATTCAGAGGTGCTTGGCTCAGAAACTAGGAAATGCTGCTGCCCGTGGGGATGGACTTTCTGCATTGCCCACTGTTACTGAGCTTGCTGTCCAGCGTGTTCCCTTGAGTGTCTGAGCCGTTGCCATTCCCTCCTGTCTAGGACGCTGCTGGACACCCTCTCAACCTGTAGATGGGACACCAGGAACATCCATCTATTCACTCTCCACCTGTCCATCTCTTCTCCTGGTCCTGACCTCAGTGCTCCTTGAGAACTCTGAGTTCCAGGCGACCTGCTGTCCCTAGGAGATCAAGATAGAGCTGAATTGCCACCTATCTATGTAAACAAGACAAGAACAAATAAAAAGTCATAGAGTAATGATGTGGCTGGAAAACTCCTTTTCATATTGGAATCCTGGTACCCACTCTAATGTGGGTATGTTGGGCATCTTTTCCCAGGCTGCAGATGAATCACATCTAATTCAAGTGAAAAAGAGTGTCTGTTTTCAACAAATGCCCCCTGATGGAGGCAGATCACGGTTCCTCCTGTCTCTTAATTTTACCTTGAGTAAAAAAATACGTTTATATAACTTTAACCAAGTGACAACCCCATGCAGGCCCACTTCATGAATCCTATAATAATGGTCCTTAAAACTAGAGGCATAGTTTTATGTATACTTTCCAGTTACAGAGCATGCAAATTTGTTTGCTACTCTCCTACTACAATGTACAGTATTCCCTATATTTTTCTTCCTTGCTTTTTTTTTTTTTTATTAACTAAGTATAGTTAAAAGGATTTGAGAAGAAAAAGCAAAAGAAGAAAGCCCCTCAGCAGGAAATACTTTCATGCCTTTGAGTCTGGAGACTGTTCAAAGGGTGGACTTTGTAGATTGTTACAATAGCATATGGGCTGGTTGTCCAGGCTGGGGTAGAGGTAGGAGGTCACAAGGCACTGAGGAAGGGGAAGATGAGAGGGAGAATGAAAAAACTATACTTGGCTACAAGGATATTATCAGTCCTAACAAAGACAGGGCATTGTGTCAGCCAAACCTATACCAGCTCATCTTTAGAAGAAAAAAAAAAAAAATGTCATTGGCATTTCTATTTCTGCTTGGCCACAAATGGTCATCATCATAGCTACATTGATGAGTGGTAGAGAAACCTGGTCTCACTGACTATAGCTAATAAAGAGCTTTTTACCATTTAATTAGGAAAACAGGATTAAATAGTCCACTCTAGGCCATTTGCTGTGATGCTGTTCCTTCAATACCACAGGCCAAACTCAGTAAAAGGATTACTGCCTCTCAGGGCCCAGAGATGGCATTTCTACCCTCTGAAATAATAAAGAAAAGAGTCTCTTCAGAAAAGGCTAAGAGTGGTAGGTTCTAGTTTTCACTTATTAAGCACAAGCAGATTTGCTGCTATGGAAACCAGAAATCTGCATTAGCCACAGTGCATGCAGTGTTAGGAGGTTCAGCCTCAGCAAGCATCAGATAAGAAAATTTAGCACTTGGTCACCCCATAACCTTTAAACAAAGTCAGAGAGAGAATGTCAAAGTAGCAATAATGGCTTCATGTCAGTGAGTTTGGTCATATGACAGACCTATGTGCTCCTTGTGCTTTTTTTCTTTACTGCCTCTTTAATTTAGTGACACAATACATATGAAAACATCGGCGACTTTGGCAGTCCCCTCTTATCTGTGGTTTTATTTTCCACGTTTTCAGTTACCTGTAGTTAACCCCAATTTGAAAATATTAAATGGAGAATTCCAGAAATTGACAACCCATAAGTTTAGAATTGCATGTCATTCTGAGCAGCATGATGAAAGTTTGTGCCATTCCACATTGTGGGGAGTGAGTAATCCCTTGACCCGTGTATCCATGCTGTATATGTTACCCACCCTGTAGCCACTTAGTAACATACGCATTATTAAACTGACTGTCATGATATCACAGTGCTTGTGTTCAGGTAATTCTTATTTTATTTAACAGTGGTCACAAAGCAAATAATAATAATGATAATTCAGATGCGACAAAGAAAAGCCACAGAATGCTTATTTTAAATGAAAAGGTGAAAATTCTCAACTTCCTAAAGAAAGAAAAAAAATCATATACTTAAGGTTGCTAAAGTCTATGGTAAGAAAGAAACATAGTATGTAAAGGGTCTGTTTACATACTAAAACTGCTGAGGTTCAGGCATGCACTGCACTGGGGGTCTTCAAATATATCACCCAAGAATAAGGGGAGACTACTGTACAATTATTTTACTATATGCCCTCTTTGGGATCCCTAATCCCACATACTAATCTACACTTGTGTGATATCATTCAAAAGATCACAAAATAACTTCTGAGACCACGGTCTAGGTTTGCCGATGATGGAAGAAAATGGTTCCTTAATGGGCAAGTAATGGTGTAGTTTGACGTCACAGTCTCTCCTGGGCACTAAGGATTGCAGTGGCTACTACATCAATTAGTGTGACCACTGATGTGAAAACTATTAAATTGTCATAGTTTTTCTCCTTGAGGTCCTCTCTCCTAAGTGGTCTGGGTTGTCCCTTAACTTCTCTCCACCTGTGGGGTCCGTGGACCTGAGATGTCAGCCTCACAGGGGAGCTTGTTAGAAATGCTTCAGCCCAGGCCCACTCAGACCTACAGAATCAGCACTCATATTCTAACGAGAACCCTGGACCCCTCTTGAGGACGGGCTCCCTGAACTTCCCAAGCACTGT
Organism: Marmota flaviventris; assembly: GCF_047511675.1. Classification (NCBI taxonomy): domain Eukaryota; kingdom Metazoa; phylum Chordata; class Mammalia; order Rodentia; family Sciuridae; genus Marmota; species Marmota flaviventris. The sequence continues at coordinate 137,823,724 of NC_092503.1, forward strand.
AAGCACGTTTGCCTCCCAGATATAGAGCTGAAGAAGCAGAACCAGCTTTTGATCTCTCCACTCCTGCTTTTGCTAGGAATCCTGGCAGAGATTTGACTTTATCTCACCAGGTAGAGCAACCCAAGGTACACAAGGCAGATATTTGTTCTTTTGGCAATTCCTGCTGTGGTAATGGAAAAGCACAGTGACTTGAAGTAGGGACACAGGTGTGGACATTTGCAGACAACGGCCTATTTTTGCCTTGACTCACTAGAAATTCTTTCTAAATTGCCTGAATCCAACCATGTTCTGAAGGTTGGCTATAAAAATTAAAAAAAAAAAAGCAGCAGCAGCAATTATCAAGGAACCGCAGGCACTTTAGGCTTGCCATTAATCACATGTTCCTTTTGGAAGGTGAGAAATCTGTTTTTTTTTTTTTTTTTTTTTTTTTTCTGAAATAGGAGAGAGAGAATCCACCAGAATATTAAAGCCTTAAGTTACAGCATCTGTCAGAAGGGGTTAAGGACTGCAAGGAGGTGTCTGTGGCCACCCATGGCCTGCTCCACCTCTGTAAGCAGGAGTAGTTGGTGTAATGGCTCACACACCTTGAAGATGGTACCTGTCACCTGGCTGGGATCACTGACCTTGACCTTGCAAGGAGGGGAATGGTGTTCCCAATCCAAGTGTCCCTGGAAAGCCTGGCTATTTTGGAGAGTAGGTCTCACGTAGGCAGGCACCCACAGCACCCAAGGAAGACCCTGTTTCTAAGCTGTGACCTGGTATGTCTTAGACCCAACTTCTTTGCCAATGAAGCCAAGCCTAAATTGTCTTAGAGTGTCACTTAACAGGCAGCAAAACTTCCCCTGATTATGTAAAATGGTAGTGGTCACAACAAGCCATCATCTTAAATGATTCATGAAAGCATTAAACATAAACTATCCCAGGTGTCCAGCATGCAGGGTCAACACTGCTGTGGTGAAGAGCCTGGACTGTGGAGGCAGAGTTCTTGAGTTCAAACCCTGTTCCTGCTGCTGGTGACCTCAGTGTGGTCATCTAAGTGGTCATCTGTGCCTGAGTTTTGTGCAAAATGGGGCATTGTGAGTGTTAAACAGTACACAGTGCTGAACACAGCAAGCGCTTTGTGCCAGCAGCTGTGAGTGATAATACTGTACATTATCACCACGTCTAACACGACAGCTATCACTCATTAGTCACATTTGACCCAATGACCCTCATTTGGTTTCATTTATTGTCTGCTTTATTAAGTGACTTTTCAGAGTTGGCCTGAGGGTTATTCTAAAAGACAGGAGAAGAGAAATCATCTACAATGACAGCCCATGCCATCGCATTTCTCCTCCATCCCTTTTATTTCCCTTTTACCTGGAAGTAATCCATCAAAAAATAGAATTGAGGGTCTGGCTGCAGGTGTGATTCAGGGGTAAAGCATATGCAAAAGAAAATACAAGACCCTGGTTTGATTTCTGTTACTATGGACAAACTCATCCCAAACAAAAAAACAACATCAACAACAAAACAGAATTCAAGAAAATCAAGAAAGAGTCTCCAGTGTTAAAACTGCTCTTCCCTGAGTTCCTCAAAGGAGAAGGCTCATGGCAGCTCTCAGAAGCTAGGCAAGCTTGGTTGACAAGCAGAGAAATTGCTGATGACTCCCAGAAGTAAACAACCCATAATTAAGATGGAACTAAGGCATCTGGTCAGCAAGTAATGGGGACCGTGACCATGATGGTCAGTCCAGGGTGCGGGAGCAGCCGGAGGCTCACGGAACAGGTGGCCTTGTTAGCAGCTGCAACTCCAGGAAGAAGATCTGCTTTTCAGAGTTTGCAGATTCTAATAAATTTCCTGGAAGAAAAGAAAGTTGTGCCTCTCAGAGCAGTCACGGCAGGTGACAGGAGGAAGGCCCAAGCAAGGTAGGCACCCAGGCCTGGCTGCCATCAGCTGGCTCCACAGTCCTTCCCTGAAGGATGGGACACAGGTCAGTTTGATGTGTCAACATGGCCAGGATACTGTCCCACGTATTCAATCAAACACTAAACTAAGGGGCTGGGGATGTGGCTTAGTGCCAAGGGAAGGGCACTTGCCTAGCATGCTGGGGGTCCTGGATTCCATCCCAGCACTGAAAAAACAAAAACAAAACCCAAACCAACAAACAAAAAGCATTAACTTGAGTGTTGCTATGAAGATGTGACCATGTCCATAATCAGTTGACTTTAAGTAAGAGAGACGGTCCTAGGTGATCTAGGCAGGAGGGGTGACCTGATCTGCTGAAAGACTATAAAAACAGAGCTGAGGCTTCTTTGAGAAACTGAGGAAAAATGCCACCTGTGTAAGGTGGCCAGTAAAAAGGGCAGGTTTTGGGATTTTTCCAACTAGCTCCACAAACAAGGAATCCAACACCTTGCAGAAAATCTCTAACATGTAACGCCCACTGGTTTTATTTCTCTGGAGAGAGCTTGACATGGAGATCAGGACATCTTGCAAACCACACCAGGTCACATGGGGTCTTCCATAAGGAGAAGCCTCCTACCCACTCTTCTTACAGTAACCCACAGGACGGATGTGGCCCCACTTCATCCCTTCCCTTCCCAGCCCAACCTTGAGCAGTGTCCCCAGGCTTCCAGGGCACTGTCAAACTTGGGGGTGGGGGGCAGGGGGTGGGGGCGGGCATCCAAGTCAAAAAGCTATGAAGGCAACAGATGACAAGACAACATTCTTCCCTCATTCTTAATGTGCACAGATGGATCTTAGGTGGTGTCCCCAGATTAATAATACAACAATATGGAGGATAGGCAAGGACATGCAGCCCAGGGATTCTCCAGCAGAGGGGGAACTGGACAGAAAGAAGAAAGAAGAAAGAGTCAGAGGAACAGGATTTAAGAACTCCAGAGTTCTGGAAAGACCTAATAAATTTGGCAATAAAAAGGAAACATCATAGTGGCTTTCATGTTCATTTCAGGAATGAGAAGGCTGGGGAGAGGGTGCTTGGTGCCACTGACCTCCTCCACTCCAGGAATTTGAGGCCCAGACTGAAAAGGGAACAAACAGCTCCCCAGGGCCCATCCAGCTCAGAAATTCCATCGTCTTATATAATAGCCACTAAGAGGCTGTGCATGGAGACGGACCAAATTTCAAACATTGCCCCTTTAAGTTGTTGGCTTCAAAGCAGAACTAGCAGAGACCCATCACCTGGTCTGCATGAAGGGTTTTGAGGGTGCAGAGCCCCAAGGCAGTGTCTGGGTGGCTCCATCAACTGACTCTAGCTCCACTGTGACCAGGAGCTTGTGGGGCCACTCTGTGGGCTGGGGCAGGATGCCTCTCAGTGGATTGTTGGCTAACTGCAAAGTGCTGAAGCTCTGAAGATACCGATATAGAGACAAGCAAAGTTCTTACAGGAGACCCCTGTAGCGTGTCCACCAAGGGCCTCACCGTACACTGGAACATTCTCCTCTAGTGGAGACCTAAGGCTTGTCTTCTTTGTTTGCTCTTTGTCACCTATGTTTGTCCTCCTTTTTAAAAGCCTATTGTTTTGCTGATTTTTAATGCCAAATCATGATTTTAGAAATTCCTTGCTTATACAACATCATTTTTTTTTTTTTTTTTGAGTGCTGGGGACGGAACCCAGGACCATGCATATAATAACCAAGCACTCTGCTATCGAACTACACCTCCAGCCCTAATTCATTTATTTTCTTTTTAAAGAAAAATATCCCATGTTCAATGTTCATGGAAGACAGCCTGTTAGCTATCAGCACTCTCCACAACTGCAGGCATCCCTTACTTGCAGGACAAGCCCTTAGAAAACTGTTGAATTGCTGGCTAAGAACCCCGCTCTTCATATTAAAACATTTACACCTTGGCATCTCAGGGGGAGAAGCCCCAGGTAAAACAAGAAGCTTGGTGCTGATGTGGGCTGGTGGAACTCAGCCCTGGCTTTAGCGTCTGAGAGATCTGCCTGCCAGAAATACCAGTCACAGAACAAAGCTCTACCATTCTTTCTGCATCCCCCAGACCCCGCGAACACACACACTTATCATCCTCTGGATTCAGTAATTATAAATATTTAATTTAAAAGATGTTTGGAACTGGTCTTTAAAAAACATATCCTATCCTCCTGCAAATGTATAAAATGTAGTCCTTATTCTTTCTAAAACACTCATTTTTTTTTTTTTTTTGGTGCTGGGAGTTGAACCCATGACCTCACACATGCTAGGCAAGCAGTGTACCACTGAGCTACATCCACAGTTTTAACCACTTTTTATAAAATACTGTATATGCTGGCTGTAGGTAGTGAGAAGTAAAACTTTCTTGGGGTTTCAAAGGGTTCTTAGCATCTCTAAAATGACTATACGGGATTTTTTGGGGGTTGGATTTGGTCAGTAACAAAGGAACATATTAAGGTGGCTGACCATATTTAAACCAGGGAACTAGGTATTTTCAGAATCCTTGTCCTTGGAAGACAGTGTGCCTTTCAGGGGACAGGCTGAGGCACAGACTGGAGCAGACAGGAGCCTGGTCTTCCCAGCTGTGTGAAGTTACTCAATCTCTTTGTGTTTCTGTGTCCTGGTCTCTAAGGTAGATAATAAATGTATCATGCATGGCAGTTGTGACAAAACAAAATAGAGTAACATCTGACTCATACCCATGGCCACAAAGGAATTCCCATGTGTCTCTGTCCTTGCAGACATTAAGTGCCTTGAGAGTTCTGGAGTGGGTGATTTCATAAAGAGATTAGTTCCAGTGAACCAGGTTCTTCCATCTGGGGCTTAAACTATCTTGTATTTTTTGTCATGCTGGTCAAAATGGACTCAAGTGATACTTCACACAAACCCCATGTGCTGGGTGGGATTCTTTTTTTTTTTTTTTTAAATAGCCTCCCCATCCAGGGGAAGCTGAGCAGGCTACTTGGCAGGAAAATGATCTTCAGGGTCAGGGTCAGGGTCTTCCCCTTCCAGAGACTGAAGGTAGAGGTGGGGGCGAGGCACATGAGCTGCCCATTGTTCCTGCCACACAAATTCATTCTGAGGATCTCCTTGGCCTGTGGCCCACACCCAGATCCACCTACTCTCCCCTTGCTAATTCATGTGCGGAATTCCAAGAAATGCAGTTGGGGAGACTGGGGGATGAATGACAGGACTCCACGGAGAGAGAGGCACACACTCTTCCCAGGGAGCTGAGCAAAGCTGAGAAACACTGTTATAGTATGTTCTCCTCGGAAAGCACTTCATGGCAAAAGTCAGCACTTAAAATCCACACTGCACTGGTCACTGTGGCCAGGCCTAAGACCACCTTGCATACAGGATAAGTCTGCACAACTCACTGGCAGAGGGGGGAGAAGGGCTCCCTCCACTGCTCAAGCACCAAAATTAAACATGATTCCTGGAACAGATCTGTGGAATAAGGGATCCATCACAACACTGCTGCCTGGCTCCCTGTCCCCTACCAAGGGCAGGTCTACACAAAGGCCTGGGTGCCAATGGGACCTGGGGGCTTGGAGGCCAAAGTTACACAGCCCAGGACTATGAACACAGGGGATTGGCACAGGCTGCTTCTCCAAACCCGCTGCCCTTATAAACTGGCCACTCCTCTACTGACCTCCCCAGTTACCAGAGAGATTAGAAGCCTAGTCTGCAGGAGGGGACACGTAGAATAGAGGGAAACTCTCAATGGAGTGTCTCAGCAGAGACCTGGCAGACCATGTGACTTGCTCAGTTGGTGATCTTCCTGCATGTTGGTTCCTGCTTGGTCTCAGGGCTGATGAGCCCCCTGAGGCCACCAGAGGCTCCCTTGAAGACAGCCTTTTCATCCAAGACACCTCCTGCCTTCTTCCACTGGCTGCCTGGCCTCCCCATGTCCCCATAATATGGGCCACTCTTCTTCACTGTACTTTTGCTCCTTTGGCCACTCACTGTGCTGGGCCTGGAAGGGAACGTCCCACTCAATAATTACTGCCACAGGCAAGTTCACAGGGCCCCTGGGGACCTCGAAAGCAGACCTTGGGATATGTGATTGTGGGATTCCTTATTATAGCAAGAGAGCCTGAAATTGCAGGTCACAGAGACCCAAATAGCATTTGAAGGCATGATTGTAAAAGGTTGCTATTATCACAACAGTGCAGAATCCCTCCTCCCTGTGGAATAATTCATTTTTCTTCTTAATTCAGGGTTTGCCAATCGGAAGGCATGGTCAAAAGCATTCAAAAAGAGTGGTTTTTCTACCTTCAGAGAAAGAGAAACTAAAAAGCAGGAAATTTTAGGTATTTTCCCCCAAATGACATTCTAGTGGCTGCTGGACATGTAGACATGGACATTTAAATGTTCAAATGCAGAAGTACTGAATTAATTACCATTTGAGTACCTAGTATGTCTCCGGCACCAGGGTAGGCCATGGCTCCTACGTATTGTAGGCCAAACATTTTGGAAGGTATTTTTCATGTGTTAAACTCATTTTTTTTTTTCTACCCAGCAACTCTGTATTATAGGTATGGTGTTTTTTTTGGGGGAAGGGGTTCCAGGGATTGAACTCAGGGGACTTGACCACTGAGCCAGACCTATTTTGTATTTTATTTAGAGACAGGATCTCACTGAGTTGCTTAGCACCTCACTTTTGCTGAGGCTGGTTTTGAACTCGAGATCCTCCTGCCTCAGCCTCCGGAGCCACTGGGATTACAGGTGTGCATCACCATGCCCAGCATAGGTTTTAATGTTCATTTTACACAAGAGGATCCCAAAGCTCAGGGGGATTAAGTGACTTGTCCCAGATCCTACAGTTAAAGAGCAACAGAGGGAGGAGTTGAAACCAGGTTCCCCTATGCTATAGCCCATCTGTGCTGTGGGCAAGACTGTCTACAACTGCAACGGAATCTCAGCACCACAGAGATAAGTGCTCCCTTGGTTTTGCTCACTGCTGTTCTTCAGAGCCTTGGACCTCGCCAGGCACACACTAGAGGCTCATGTTTGTGTCAAATGAACACACATACACCACTTTCTTCCAGTCTTCTCACTTTATCACTGTTTCCATTTTCATGAAATCAATTACAGTCCTTGCAGAAGAAATTGATCAGTGAATCTGTAGACACCAGCCTGACCTTTTAGGTGGAACTTATCAAAGGCCACATCATGGTCTATGTATTCATATGCTAATGATAATTTAAGGAAATATCAACCATAAAATCCAATATAAACCATAAAGTTCAGTTTCCTTTCTAGATAATAAATTATTCCTACCACCTTACATCTTTTTTTTAAAACTAACATCACAATGACTCAAATGAGGAATAGAGATTTAAATCCTTGCTAATGTTTCAGCTCAGTGATCTCTTCTGTTTAAAAACAATGACTGATGTTTGGCAGTACATGCTTAAGAATCTAAATTAACGGCACTTTTAGATTCCCAGCTTTTAATAAGAGCAGAAAACCCCAAGGAGAGAAATGACTTTGAACATCAGAACAGCCCATCTTCAAAAGAATCCTTGCCTTCCAGGTCTGCCCTGAGTTTTTAAGCTAAGGAGCTGAAGGGAAGCCTGGGGTGGTTGAAGGGTCAAGTACACAGTTTAAATATTACCATCCAGGTTTTCCAGCCAAGAATTCCACAGTAACAATTCTCAATACCTCAATCATCTGGGGCTAGTCATTCTGCAGATCAAGGTCACACGCAATGATGGATCATGGATGCACAATTATGTTACGCATCTGAACAAATGCACGCCCCACAGGACTTCAGATCTGAATTCCCCGAGGAGTGCTGCCAAACAGAACACCCCTCAATTGCCTCCAGCCTTGCCCCAAAATTGCATGTATGGGGTCCCCACCTGTCCGAGGGCAGGGAAAGTTCCCCAAGCTGTATTTCTCATCATCAGCCTCTTCCTTATCATCATTTTATGAGCTTGTCATGCAATCCGGCAATTCGGGGCTGGCCTTACATAAATAGAACATATCTCAACATGAGTTCCACGTATCATTACTATATAATATCTTGTAACAGCAACTGCATTTCACTCTTTAGTATAGTTTTCCTAAGCAGGGAAGAATTAGTGGCAACTTTGTCTTCAGCAAGGCCTTTCTTTCTCCTTCTCTCACCTGCCCATCTTCTCTTGCATCTGCATTTGAAACATTTCTTTTGAAAATGCACACATTCACAATGGAGAGAGAACAATGTAATGAGTCCCCATATACTATCTGAAAGACTTTTCTATACTTGGCCTCTCTTGGCTCGTCTGCTTTATTCCCTCCCCCCTCCCCATATTTTAAATCAAATTTGTGACATAATGTCATTTCACTTCTAAACAGATATATGTTTCCCTCAAAAATGACATTTTCTTATATCAGTATAATGCCATCATCACATCTAACAAAAGCAACAATAATTCTTTAATGTTATTTATAACATCCAGTCGGTGTTCAAATTAATTATCACAAAGAGATCTTTTTAGTTTTGCAAAAACTGGGATTCAAATAAACTCCACCTGTTGTATCTCCCTCAGGTCTCCTGCCTGGAACAGACTCCACCGCACCTCTCTCTCGCACAGCACTGTCTCAGTGTGGGAACAAGTGGATTCTGGTTTTATGTGATCACTTTCCTATGGGATTGTTAACTTGTTCCTTTAAGCCCTGTTTTAATGTCTAATCTTGGGCCTGGTTTGACTCAGGTTCAAGGTTTATGGCAGGAATGTCCTATGGGTGGAGTTTGTATTTCATGGTCCTCACACAACTGAGACACCAAGACTGGTGTGTGGGTTCGTGGGTGGCTCATTAGCTCCCCTCCTGTGTTCTCCAGCTTCTTCCCTGATGGTCCCCGTGTCCTCTGCAGCTCAGTGCCTGTATCAATAGCTTCTTCAGGGAGCTCAGAGCGGTGACTGGACTTTCTAATTCATCCTTGTTATGCATTGTGTCCACTTTCAATTACTTTGTCAAGAAGAGATTTAAATACCAACGAGGATCATATCTTTACTCTGAAATGCAGCCACTTGGCAGACGGGGACAGGTAATGTCCAAGGTTCCCCATTTCACTCAGAGCAGAAGCAAAGTCTTTCACAATGACTCTGAGACCTCATGTACCCTCTGCCCCTCCTCTATCCCAGTGACCTCATTGCTACACCTAGTCACTCTACTTCAGCTACCCTGGCCAAGAGAAGGAACTCTCTTCCTCAAACCCAGCCCACCCAGGTCTCTGCCCGAGTGCCACCTTACTGGGGACGTGTTTGGCTGAACAAAACGGCACTCTCTGTTTTCCACACTTCCCCATGTTCTTATCACACAGGGAGAGAGTATCTAGAATGGGATTTACAAGCATAGTCGGTGCCTTTCAGTAGCATCCTCACCTGGAGACATGTCAGAAAAGCAAATTTCAGGGATCTTCTCCTACCTACTGAACTAGAAACAGGGGTGGGGTTCAGCAGTCTGGGATAACAACCCTTAACAACCCTGCAAGGATTCTGATACATGTTCCCATTTAAGAACCACCCTGATGTAATTTACAGGTAGGGTAAATTTAATCCACCTCGTAACCAGGCAAGCTAGCACTATTTTTTCATCTTGTTGGATAGATGATAAAACACAGCCAGTGATTCTCATTCCAGAAGTCTGGGGCAGGGATCCAGAATCTGCATTTCTACAAAGTTCCCAGGTAACAATCCCTTGAGGACAGCCTTTGGAAACCAATGCTATACACACTGTAGGCAGAGTTTTATACACCTTAATACTGAGGTTCCATAATTAGTTTTCCCTTTGTAGCATTAGCATATTAAAAACAAAACACAATGGAGCTTCTTTAGAGTTTATAACACCTGTTGACCTGCCAGTCCTGGAGTAATTAGATGTGTGCTTATCGACCATCAGCAGATATGTAATCAGTTATTCCAATGTCCAAAGGGCAAGCAGGTAGAGACATAAAAGACCTGGAGGTGCAAAGAAATTCAAAATTTCTCAGTCTATTTCAGTTCAAAGGAACCACAGAGAATATGGAGCAGGGCAGGTGGAGTCGAATGCCAGAAGATAAGGAATACTGGAACTGCCTGGTGTGAGGGGTAGAGCCCGTGGCAAGCCGCCGAGTGCTTGCCTGGTTTAAAGACCTTTAAATTCAATTAGAAAATAAAACACTGTTGAGGTCACACAAAACACGACGGAGGTCAGGGGCTGACCATGCACTGCTAGTCTGCAGCCTCTGATTCTCGTCCAACCTGCTCATTTTATTCAAGGGGAAAATAAGGTCACAGAATTAGTTGGTAGTAAAAGTTAAAACATGATTTCCAAGCCTCGGGCTCTCTGGACCTCACTGCATTTGCCTTTGGAGACGACAGAACACTTGGATTGCTTTGGGTTTATTTTTAAATGCAGATTACAATAAAAACAAAAATCAACCCTGATAGGACACACAGCAGTTAAAATTAGCTTCCTCCTCCTTCTGCTCCAAAGTGTAAAACCCTTTGTGTTATATTCAACCTAATGAGCATCAGCCAACTAAATAGAGGGTCAGATCAGGCTAGCAACTAGATAGGAGTGTTCCGGAAACAAGTCCAAGGTGAGGGAATATGCTGGCAGCAAGTTGGCAATAAAGTGGTTTTCTTCCCATCCCATATGCAATGACGCATCCTCAGCAGCAGCAGGGGCTTCTGAGATGGTCTAGGACTGGGCACCGTCTTCTTCTGGTACCATCTTGTTTTTCACACACAGTCTCTATCTTGGAATTTCCTGCTTGTGGGCATGAGGCCACGAGAAACTGGACGCTGCTGAGCACTAGTTCTCAGCCAAGTCCTGCCCAGTGTCTCAGCCATCTCTGTGTTGAATTCTGCTGACCATGTGTCTGGGTGTGGAACAAAGGCTCAGAGGGCAAGACTTCGGGTCCCATGTAGGGGACTCTGCAGGTCACACCACGTTCATCACACCCACGCCATGCTGTGTGCACAGCGTGGGTTCAGTAAATAGATGCTGAGTAACACATTTATGACCTTCAAGTAACAGAATACTCCCCTGCTTAAATCCCCCAGCGCTTAAGCCAAATTCTTCCACAGCTGGACTCAAGTTTATTTCATTGTGGACTCCACTTACTCACAGCTGTGTGGCCTCTTAAAACCTCAGCTGCCTGTAAGATGAGGACAGGCATTTCTTTTGGAAGCTGGGGATTTTTCTCTCCTGGGGGGAAGGGACTCCATTGGCCCCTGTCCCTACAGTTTTTTCAGATATCTGAGCTTATAAATGTGCTGACTCAATTCAGGACTGTTCTGTGGTATCCTAGAAGTGACTGTTGGAAGTTATAGAAAACGCACACACACAAATTTGTACCTCAACCAACTCAGGAGTTAATCAAGTGTTTCCAATAACCCAGGGTTGCTGGGGGTCAGGACAGAGTCATTGACTCCAGGTGGCTGGAGGAAGGAGACAGTGCCTCCGTGACACACCCACCTCATTCTTACTCGGCTGCTACAATTCCTTCTCCTTTTCCTTCTTCAGGTGGGGGTCTTGCTATATTGGCCAGATTGGCCCTGAATTCCTGGGCTCAAGTGATCTTCCTGCCTCAGCCTCCCAAGCAGCTGGGACTACAGTTGCATACCCCTGCAACCAGCTTACAATAGTTTCTGATGGAAGTTTTCACTGCCAACGACCTTTCCCTTTTAATTCATCTGATACACTGCTGACAGGTTCCTACCTACCCCTAACGACACAGCTCCTTTCTAGTTCAACACTGCTAAAAATGCCATGTGAGTTCAACTTCTGAGCATGCTATTCATGGTTATTCATGATTTCACCCCAGCCCACCTTCCCTGGGCTTTTTCTCACTAGCTGCTCTCCTCACATAATGCAATATTCCTGGTTAACCAGATGGTTCTAAGCTTCTGTACCCTTGAACACCTTTTCCCATCCATCAATGCCCATCAGCCACTATCTTCCTCCATCTTCCCCCAGGACTGCCAAACACATGAAGTTTCCTTTTGCTGGACCCAAGAACTGTATTCTGGAGCTTCTTACACCCCCACCTTCTCCTATATCACTCAGTCTCTCCCCACAGCTGTAAAAGGAAAACCAGCCTTGCTCATCTATAGCCTCCTTAATGCTTAGTATTGTATTCAGACTTAAATGTTCAATAAAAACTTGTTCAATTGAAATCACATGGAGAGGCACCATTTCTCTGGGAGCAAACATGAAAGGGATAAATTAATAACTGCAGTTTTTATTAAACACATTTCCACAAGAGCATGAGGGTCTACCATGATTGTAGCTTCTGAGGACTGTCCCAATCACAAATGCGCCGAACTTCCCAGAGCTGCCCCAATAAGAGGGGTGCCGGAGGTCTCTTCACCACCAGATCCACATCTCCATCCCACCACTGCTCTCAGTGAGTATGTGCCACATCAGGCAGAGGGATGACTTAATGGAGATGCTATAGTGAGGTCGTGGAGAGAAGTTACTGTGCACAGAGGGCTTGTATGTGCCAGTCACTGGTCATTTTTATTTTTTGGAAGGAACTTTGGAAGGAATTAATTAGGATTTTTAATTAGAGGGGTTCAGTAACTCGTCGAGGCTCATATTTAGGTGTTTCAACCACATCTTGTTTAAATTTCATCTGTATTGCATGACCACCTCTGTGATAGATCTTAACAATTTTTTTTGAGGGGCGGGCAGTGCTGGGGACTGAACCCAGGGCCTCACATATGCCAGGCACATGTTCTACCACTGAGCTACTCCCAGCTCTCTTTTTTGACCACCCTCTGTCTTCTGTTAGTTTAATTTGTAGGGTCCAGGTGCTTAACCTAAGAGGGTTCTGAGGAAAAGATTTTTTTTCCTCTTGTACAATCATATCCTTAATATCATAACATTTTATGATAGTATAATAACTTTCATAATAAAAATAATGCTATTAGAGAATTAAAACTCTATGCAAAATGAAAAGTAGGAACATTAAGATGAGCCCAATTATATAAGATGATGTCATCTTTCAGATTTCCTGCTCTTGTCTAAAAACACTGGCTCTTCAAAGCCCAGAGTCACTATTTCATTCAAAATAACTAGATGAAGAACAGGGGCCAAGACGGAGTATCGAGGACAGAGTCCAGGAAGAGAGCCAGTGGTCTCAGGAGAACTCTACAGAGGAAGGGGTCCCTAGGTGGAAACTGGAGAGACGTGGAGAAGGGCCACAGGGGGTGCTGGGGGTTGAGAGGGAATGCCAGGATCAAGGGAGGGAACAGCCTGCCATTCCTCAGGTGACCAAACAGATCTGCAGGTATTCCCCCCAACCCTGCTCCTGCTAAAATTCACATCAGCCTCCCAGCCATTCAGGCACCCTTACCACAATTCTGATAAAAATAAAAGCTGTGTTTTCCCCGGTTCTTCTCCCACCCCCAATGTGATAACTTATCACAGGTCCCCAGACCTTTGACGGGGACAGAGGGTGGTCCACCTTCAAGGTCTTTGTTTTCTGTCTACTTCCCAGGGGCAGCCTTGGCCCCATCCTCCCCGGGGAACTTTAGCTTCCCCACATCTGGGCATCCTTACGCAGATGAGCAACATGAAAAATGACTGAATCCAGGAGAATTTCTCTTTCCTCCTCACGGTGGAGGTGTTTCCTGGCCCGCAAGCTTCTCCCACAAACACAGCACCATCTAAGAGAGATGGTCTGGAGAAGGGAGTGGGATTGGTTGGCATTGCCAATCTCTAAGCGCTAGCCATGTGTTCTTGAGTGAGGTGCTTAATACCCTCCTGTCAATAGGTACTACCTGGAAAAATGGTTTTGAGAGTTAAAGAAAATGTGACATAAGGCAAAATGCCTGCACATTCACTTGGTGTCTCAAAATAGCACATTAATGTAAAAATTCAGGGACACAGTTACATAGCCCTGTAGGCTGGCCTGGGGACCTCAGCTGTATCTGAGACAAAATGTCCCTTTAGTTCCAAGTAACCATAATATAAGTGAACTTTTGTAGAAGTTTAAGACTCGTGCAAAATTTGGGGACTTTTTGCATAAGAATAGCAACTTGCAAAGCGACCTCATTTCTAATCACTGTATAAGGATTTTCCTAAATGTCCCTTTGTAGAGAGGCAAAAAAGAGAATTTCAAGGTCCCATGTGAAAAAGCACAAGAAAATTGCCATAGCAAATTTATAAAGCAACACAGAGCGGTCCTTATGAAAAACAGATGGAGGCCTGAGTGAGAAAGGACAGACCCGTGATGTGCTGGAGACACAAGAATGGAGAGGGCTTGTCCCAAGTTATCTGTGGGCTTCGATGGATTGGACTGGGAAAGACACATTTGGCTCCTGGAGAAACAGAAGTGGAGGCCATGCAGATTTGGAGTAATTATATTTAAAGAGTCATGTGTTCGCACAGAGCTCCTTCTTGAAGGATCAGTTTGCTGATCAGGAGCTCATCTTTTATATTCCATGTAAATGTTGGCATTATCTCATAGAGGGCATGCTATGGCACCCAGGGCACCTTCCAGTTATTCCATATCATGGAAAACGACCTCCTGAGATTTCTTAGCTTTCAGGAAATGCATTCAGAACATGAAGCACTTTCTAAAAAGTAGTCGTCCTCACCCTGAGGCCTGAGAGAGGCTGTCCCCATTCACAGACACACTCGGAGGCCATCCTGAGATTCAGCAGAAAGAATTTTTCAGAACTCATTCCCATGTATCAAGTGAGATTGAAGAAGTTAAATACGAAGGACTGAAGTGTTAGAAAAGTTTTGCCATCGGAACACAATATTTGTTATGGTCATCCCAAAGATTTTATTTCCAAAGCCAAACTTTTATATAGTGTAAGAGGCTGTTGCAAGGCAAAGTTTTAAAGATAAATTTGAAGTTCAGTTTCAGTGAGACGGGTGTCAGACCTCACCAGTAAAGGCCTAGGGTGGTTAGTTTTGCCCTCTTCCCAGTTGGGGTACAGAGTATGAAAACTCAGGGGAAAAAAAAATCATGGTAGTATTCTACTTAGGATGTGAGGCTGCAGTCATGGGGTAATCATTTCTAGGGTATTAGGTGACATTCAAATGTAAATGCTGTCAGACAAAACCATCCCAGACATCTGGGGGTAAATGTTCAGACAGCACTTCTGATTCACGCTGGGCTGCCTTTGACCAAGTTGACAGAAAAGAGGCAAAAGAGCAGAAACTACGGGAACAATTCATTCATCATCTATTGTGAGCTCAGATCTCTTGTCAGGAGAGGGGGGTGGGGCAGAGGGAGAGAAGGCAAAGAAAAGACTGAAAATAAACCCAGGCCATGCCCCACCTTCTTTACACTCGGTTTTTAAAATAAAACGGAGCCAAGAATTTTAGGTAAAATAATGTAAACTCTTTAAAAGAAAGTTAACATTTTATAAAATTATAATTTGAATCTTCATGTATTGCTTTCATTTTCTAAGCAAATCCTAGGACTCAAGTGACTAAATATATTTTGATTCATGGACAGAGGAAGAAATCTGGCCAGAAGAGTTAAGAAGATAATCCAAGTTTAGTAACTCCTAAACTGGCATTTTATTCCTCTAGATAAATAACAGGGGCTTGAATTCTAGGTGTGTCTGTGTGAAAACTTACTTTTCAAGTTACTGTTTTGCTCCAAGATGGAACTCAGAATTTCAAATCCAACTCAATATGGTTTGTATTTGAAGGATTATATGTCTCCTTAACTTGATTCTCCTCCTTCAAAAAGACACTGTGTGTCTAACAAAATGAGATAAAGCAAAACGGAAAGGGGCATCTCATTTCATTTAAGGCAACCTAATACTAAGCTTAAAATTGAGATTCATAATGAGGTATAGCCCCAGAAACTACGAAGGTGAAGCTGTCCGGAATCTTCCCCCAGCCCTCATCCCCCGCCCCATTTTTACTTCCTATATAAGAGGTCCCTGAAAGAGGTGCTTCTCAGAGTCTGACTTCCCTGACCCTTTGCATCAGCCTCTCGTGGGGCCCCAGGCTCAGGTCTACAGAAACATAGTTTGAGGATGCAGCCCCGTAAGCCAAGTTGACCAGGGTACCCCAGGAGGTTCTGGTGCCTGCTAAGACTAAGGACAGACAGACTAGCATGTGAAAGACAATGGTGATTCATCTACTGATGTTTGAGCATTATAGTTTGATCTTGAATATCTCCCAAAGGCCCACATTTTCTAGTCTTGGGCCCCAGGGTGGTTCTATTCACAAGTGGTGGGTAGGACCCAGCAGGAGGTCATGGGATGTACCCTCAAAGGAGATTGTGGGACCCTGGCCCCTTCTTCTTTTGCTCCCTGGCATAAGGTGAGTGGGTTTGCTCTGCCATATGCTCCTACTGTGATGTGCTGCCTCACTACAGGCCCAAAGCAACGGTCAATCAATCATGGACTGAAATGTCCAAAACTGTGAGCCCAAACAAACCATTTCTCTTTATAAATTTCTCATCTCAGGCGTTTTGTTATAGCTGATTATCACACTGAGGGAGCTCACAGAATGGTTCAAAGAAGAGATTAAAATTTGGTGGTTTCTATGGGCCCCTTAACACAGGGAGGGAGTTAGAATTTCAAGGGATAATAAGGAATGAGAAATGACTGAGGAGTATGGGGGCAAAATAATGAAAGGCAAGGTTTACTTTAGTAAGGTGTGTCTCTGCAATTTCTCATCCTGGTATCAGTTCAGCTCTGATAACAGCAGTCACCCTTTGCCCCCAGTAAAGAGAAACTCCCTGAAAGGGGAATTTAAGACAGAGGAATTTGGAAGGCTGTGCTTTTAGGTAGAAGAGAGGGGGGCACACAAAGCCTCTTTCTGCATCTGTCGATTCACAGATGCCATCAGCTCAAAAATCTTTAAGCCCAGTGGTGTCTTCTGGATACTCTGTTAGCATACATACACAAACACACTCCTGCCATGTAAATAACTGCTGTTCCTCCTTTTCAAGGTGTCCCTGAGAGGATGGTTATCAAATAGGTCTCAGGTCATATGTTTATAACATCTAGGCCTTGAATGCAGATATTCCAATTTTAAGCACTAGATTTATCCTGTAAGAACAAAGCCAACAATCCCCTGCCTACACATACCAGGTGTGCGTGCACACACCCACACCCACACACACCACTCCCATCATTTAAACATTATGTCTTCCTCTTAGACGTTTTTTCTCAACCAGACCGGAGTGTAATTTATCACCATGACCATTAAGGAGACCGGCTCTTAATCAGCTAAGCTCATCAAGGCTCGCTGGCTCCAGTGTTTACTGAGACATAATTAAACACACAGCGAGCAGCCCAATGTCAGAGGATCATAAGTTGGTCCTGAATTGTCCATCTGCTTCCAAACATAATAAACATGATGGACGAGCTTGGGGAGCCGGCTAGAGTGGAATGGAGTGAAGACCTAATCACTGTCACACACTGGTGCCTATCAGAGAGAAGCCCTGTACACCCCAGGAGGAAGAAAAACGTCTCATTTGGAAAAGGACAAGGCAGAAGGCATGAGGTGGCAGGGGACGTTTCTTACATCCTACATATATTTACAATACTATTGCCTTCAGTAAATTTTAGACTTGATTCATTTGTTCCTACGCTGGGAAATATTTAAAGAGGATTTTGCTAAGGGAACAGTGCATGAATTAGAATAGACAGCCTGATGTCTGATGGCACTGGGAAATATATTGTTTTTTTTGTGTGTGTGGCTTTTGCTTCCAGAAATACAATATCCAATATTGTAGTCACCAATGACTATTCAAATATAAACTTTGATTAATTAAAAATTTAAAAAAATAAAAGTTCAATTTTTCAATTATTCATATGCATTTCAAGTGTTCTATTGGTTGAAGGGTCCAAAGACCCTAGTACTGGCATATGGTGAGTGCCATTTTTACTTTGTCACAACATGGTAGGAAAGTGGAAAGAGCACATGGGACGGCCTCCCTTCATCACAATCCATTCTCTCAAGAACTAATCTGTCTCTCTCTGCTTCCTGATTACCATGTGAGCTGCTTCCCTCTGCCACACTCTTCCACCATGAAGTCCTGCCTCACCTTGAACCCTGAGGAATGGAGCCAGCCACTTATGGGCTGAGACCTTGGAAATGTGAGCCCCTAAATAAACCTTTCCTCCTCTTAAAAAAAAATAAAAATAAAAAACTAATCTAGTCCTTCAAGAATTAACTTAATTCTTTCCAAAGGTGGTGTCCTCATGACCTAATCCTCTTTCACTTTGACCATTTCTTAAAGATCCATCACCTCTCAATAACATTACACCAGGGACTAAGACTCTAGCATACAAACCTTTGGAAGAAACACTCAAATATTATCTAAATCATAGCAATCCCCCCCACTTTTTTTTTTTTTTTACATGAAGATAAAAATTAAAACATAGTAAGTATAGACCTGGGCTCTGGAGCCAGATTAGCCTAGGTTGTAAGTTTCCTGGAAAATTAAGAGCAATTCTAGAATGTTTAGAATTCCACTGAAAGCTAAACCAAAACTAATTTGAATGCACAAAATGATGCAGAAAGAGGCAGAAATTGAGAGCATGTCTTGAAAGAATCAATTCCAGACTTTAGGCATAATGAGATAGGAAGGCACTAGGCAATCACAGACTACTTCACTATTCTTTCAGTCCTTATAATTTAAGAAATAAGCTTCTTGCAAACTATGCACCTGCTACCTCCTTCCAATGGAGTAAAGGTGCCTCTGTAGCTTGCAGCAAACACAGGAGAAAATGGTCTCTTGGCAGTAAGGGGAGCCTGGACTCTGGGGACCGTCCCTGGCATCTCACAGACTCACTCCATGAATCTTAAGTCTAGAAAGCAGGCAGACCCACACTGTGCAGGCTTCCTTTCGTGCAAAGAAAGTGGCTATTTATTGTATGATACTTAGCTAGACAAAAGATCCATTGCTAAGACTGTAATAAATATGTCCCTACGTCCGAATGCAAAGAATAACAGGCTTTGTTCATTCTTTACACTTTTGTTTTAGTGACGCTTCTCTTCTGTTCTCAAATCCAGCAGATTCCTGACATCAGCGTTCGGAGAATGAGCACACAGAGGTTTCTCAATGGGTACAGAGAATCAAATGACTAAGAAATAAATGCAAAAACACATGTTCGAGTCTTGTAAGGTCTGTATTCATTCATTCTTAGAGGGAAACCACTTATTTCTAAGATACAAAAAAAGTACCAGAGCCGGGAGTGGTTAAGGCATGCCTGAAATCATAGGGACTCACAAGATCCAGGTCAATCTGGGCAACATAGTGAGACCCCCCTGTCAAAATAAAAAAACAAAAAAGACCAGGGGATGTAGTTTATTGGTAAAGCACCCCTGGGTTCAATACCTAAACTGGAAAAAAAAAAAAAAAAAAAAAAAGTACTGGCATTCTACTTTTAAAAACTTGGAGCCTTTCACAGGACAAGAGAGAATAAGAGAGAAACATGGGGCTGGTTTTCATTGTGGCTCAGGATGGAATGCTTCTCAGGTCAATGCTTGTCGACTGTAGTAATATATTTCTATCATTAGAAAACCAGTTCTGCCTCCAAATAATCACGTAGTAACATAGTCCCACCGAAACAGACATTGTTTGTGTTTTTGTCTTTGATAACCTGCTTACGTCCACAGCAGGGACTTTTGGTTTCTCAGTGTCTCTTATTCTCTAAGTGTGCAGACTGCTGTGGGCATCTTTAGTACTGCAGTATACACCAAGTGACAGTGAAGTGACATGGTACACATGCTTGCTGTCACCTGTACTCTTGCTACTAAGGGTTTCTACTTTAGCACTTCCAATATCTTACTTACTCTGGGTGATTTGGCCTGGTACCATGGACTACTCCCACTGCTCAGATAGGCTCAGGATGTGACATGCCTGTGCCGTTTTGTTCCAGATTATAGCATCTTTTCTCACATGCTTCTGCCACCTCTAAAACTCAACATGGCACGTTGGAAACTAAACTCACCCCTGCCCTCCCTCACAGATGTCAACCCTTGCCTTGACTTCCATGTCTGTTCATGACCTACACATTTCCTTGATCCACCCAGATTGAATGCTGGGAGCATCCAATCTGACCTCTTTCCCTGCTGCATAGACAGACGTGGTCCTGGGGTCCAGCAAGCTTCCTGCCTACAGATCTTCTTTGCTCCATCTGTCTTAGCCACTTCCAATGCTCTGCTCTAGTTCAGGCAGGCCCCTCCACCTCTTCTGTCACCCAGCTTACCAGCTCATTCCTAAACAACCAAGGGCCACTTCAGACCTTTTGGTCGATGTCCCATTCCTATGGGATCAGGTCCAAATCCCTGGCAGAAAGTCTAGCACTTTTCTAGCTGTGCCCCTCCCCAACTTCTGAATGATCCTGGGAGCTGTGCCCACTGCCTCGCTGTCCCTTGTCTCACCTTTCAAAATGATTTTTGATCATATCTTTGCTTCCAATCCTCATATGAGAAATAGTCTTCCCTCCCAGATGCCAGTGTGAATTCTAACCATCTTTTAAGATCCAGCTGAGAGTCTGATGAAGCTGTCTTGGGTCAGGATACACATACATCCTGATAACATATAACATGCACCTTTGATACACCATGGGAAATTTCCAAAAATATAGATACAGATACTAAGTGAATCACCAATAATCTAGACACAGTGCTCATAGTTGAGTACACTTTCCTCTCAATCTTTTAAATATTTATTTAAAAACTTGATTACTAGCTTGCTTTTGTATTGTAAACGTTTCCCCACTCATTCTGAATACTCCCCCCAAAGGTGATATTCCGGAACCGTGAGGTTTGGCTGGGTGACCACACCATCCATGAACTCAGCCCTCTCTTCACAGTTGGAACTCTGGTCTCTTCACTTTTTGGGTAGTTGCACTGTTGTCTACGCACATGTAATATACATGCTTTTTGTGGGCAGGTCTTTCTCCCATTTCTTCGTATGACAAACTGATTTTAATAGCAAGCCTCCCAAGTTTAAGCGAATCAAAGTTTACTTCCAACAGCAAGAACGTGGATTGTGAATGTAACTACCATGGAAATGCTCAGTCATTCCCCTAGGTGATAGGGAGCAGGACCCAACCATGACATGAACTCCCAAGAACCTAGATCTCTTGGTACTCTGTTTGGATCTCCTAGATCTCTGCTTGGATTTCCTGCATCTAGTTGGATCTCCTGGATCTCCCAGGCTGCTCCCCCTCTTCGTCAGCAGCATCTCCTCTCACTCACTACACATGTGGGACACATTGTGACTCTTCTCAAGCCTCCCTCCTCCTCCCAATCCGATCCCTCCAGAGCCTGGCCACCCTCTCCCACCACTCGTGTCCAGCCCATCTCCTCTCCCTCTTCCCTGGTCTGAGATGCTGTCCACTCTTGCCTGGACAGCTGCAATGACCTGTCATGCTCCTCCTACATTTCATCCAAGTAATCTTTTTAGGGTAGAAATTTGATATTACTTTATGATTCTTCTAATACCCACCAGAGAGACTCATTTTCCCACAGGACTCCATGTTCTCAGCATGGAGGTCCAACCTGGTCTGCTTTGTCCTGCTCAGTCTGTAGACAAGGGTCTGGCATTCTACTGCTCCAAGGCTAAAGTCCATACCTCAGCCCCAAGTCTCCTCCTGTCCTTACCTGGTTAGGCCTTCAGGTTCTGCATGGGTGATGTGTCCATGTGGAGGCTTATTCTCTCCACTCCTATCCAACTCAGGCCTCCCTGGCTTCTTCCACAGCACTCTAGTAGATGTCTCCTTCACTGCACTTGTCCCTTCTGGGGTGACATGCTTATCTGATTATGTGTGTACTATCTATCTCTGCCCTAGACTTAGGGTTCCAAGAAGAAAGAAGGTCATTTTTATCTCCTTTAATCTCATATCTCTAATCTTCAGTGTCTGTATATTATTTGAATCCATGCTTATGGAAGGAAGGAAGGCAATCAGAAGAAAGGAGTGAAGGAAGGGAGGGAAAATGGAGAGAAGGAGGGAAAATAGGGAAAAAAAAATTGGTTCCTGAGCACAGCCTGGAACAAATGCTACACATTTCAGGGTCTTGATTGAACCAAGGCCCAAGTGCCATTTTCCCCGGAGCCTAGGCTTGTCCATGGGTTTCCATTTCCTCTTTTTACCTTTGCAAGAGTGTGCTTTGGCTGATCTGTGGCCATCTGCTTAGAGTGAGAACAGCAATCCACACTGTGTTCATTCTTCCTCTGGATCCTTTCTGTGGGAAGGCCACTGCATGGTTCCTGGGTTCCCATCTGAGCATCTAAGCATGGTGTGTACACAGAGGTCCCACCCTCTGGATGGCATGATGCAGCCTGCCATTCTGCACTTATCAGTCTGGCCCCTGTGGGAGAGTCCACCATATTCTGGACACTGAGCTGGATGTAGTTTTTTTTTCCCCCCAGCTTCTGGGATTCAACCTGCCAACACCTGAGGCTAAACAGCTCATCTCAACACCCACCCCAAGATCCAACCAGGAAGTCGCCCAGGAAAAATGAACCTCTGAAGCTTTTTCCAAATGCAGAAAAAGTCATTGAGCCTTACAAGGAGGGTCCTCAACCACGAGAAGACAACCCCTTCCCAACAACCTACAGGTCAAAGGTCGCCGTGTCCCCAGAGCCAAGGTGGGGCAGGAGATGACTAGGGTCATTTCAAGTCTTTGTTCCGGAGGGGAGTCAACTGAGAGTCTCTTCCCTTCCACCTGCTTCCTCAGCCTTTATCATCACTCTGGAAACAGAAGCTAATCTCTCATTACCCCTTCAGAAGGTAAACAGTTTCTCCCTCTGGGTAAACAAGAAAGCCACAGAGCCTCGGGAGGCCTCCAAGAAGGATAAGAAAGGATGACGCTATGCTGGTTTTGCCTGTGAGGACAACAGGACTTGTCACCAAATCCCTAGGACACGGGATGGTTCCCACTCACCACCATCAGGAGCATCCTACTTCCTCATTCCTCCTTACCCAGGTTCACAGAGCCCTTGAGGGAGCTGCCCAGAACTGGACAATGAGAACTCCAAACACCTCCTGATGCCCCCAACTATCTACCTTCCTTCCCACTTCATCTGTCTAGAACTGGTCCAAGGCAGGCAGCCCAGAGCCTCTCTCCCCCTGCCTCCCTCATGAGCCCACCTCACTGGGAACTTTCCAATCACACTATTTCCTACCAACAGAACACGAATCCAAAGCCCCAGGACAGGCCCGAGAGTTTCTGGAAACTTCTCTAGGATGTAGATTACCCACAGGGCATTTCCTGTAGGCCCTGGGTTGTTATAATGCCAAATGCACCTTCCTTTTTCTTCCTCCTCCTCCTCCTCATAGCCTGGCCCACGTTGAGGTTCACTGTCACAGCTGCCATAAGCTGTTTCATCACAGTGAAAGGCAAGTCGTCCCTCTTTCCTTAACTACTGTGTGTGTTTGGTGACGAATATTGAATATCCAGCCAATTAAGGGATTTCAGCATGGCAGGGTCTGGGGTGGCAGAAGAGCAGAGGAGAGAAGACAAATTCTTAGACCTACTTAAGAAACGAGCCAGGCAAGAAAGCAGGAAACTCATATTCAGTGGGATATACCCTAAGCAACCTAATATACTCATGACCTAATACACTCAGCAGTATTTTCCTGTTGCTTCCACCTGCCTTCATTGGAGACCCTGGAGAGAGGGACTATGCTAGGGGCCTGATTACTGGGAAGCCCAAAAATGACCACCATCACCTCTCTCCTCTTTTGCTAGCTACAGCATTAACACTGCATGGAGTCTAAATTTTTGTGTTTGTTAAACTTTGTAAGCCTGGGGGATAAAAAAAAAAAAAAAAAAAAGGCCATGGTTGATCACAAATTCTAAATGTGGATAGTGCACACACAAGCACATGCACGCGTGCACGTGCGCACACACACACACTCACACACACACACACACACATACGCGTGTGCACACAAAACTGCCCGAAACAATACTCTTATTATGTCGTGCATTACATTATTTTCTTTTTTTTTTTTTCCTTTTAAATCACCTTCACTCAACCCCAAATGTGCTGTGAACTCTAGTTTCAAAACCAGGCTCTAAAGAAGGGTTGGAAAATTATGACCCTCAGGCTAAGCCCTGCCAGCCTTGTTTTCGTCGACTCACTGCCTGTTTTTGTTCAGCCCATGTGCTAAGAGCCATTTTGACATTTAAAAATGGTTCAGAACAACCCAAAGAATTTCTCCTGTGAAGTTAATGTGAAATTAAAATCTCAGCGTCTACCAACGACCATCCACTGGGAGGCCGCCATGCTGGCTCACCCCAGACCATCTGTGGCTATTGTGGCATGAGGACAGGGGCCTTGGGCAGTGACCTCGGGGGCCTGAACAGTCCCCAATCTTTACTTTCCAGCCCTTTCCAGAAAAATATGACCACACCTGCTGGGAAGCTTTGGTAGTTGTGGGTTGGATTATCTGACTAATGTGTCAAATTGGTTGTCAGAGCAGGATATTTTAATCTCACTTGAGATTCTTACTGAAAAATCAGTGATATCACTTAAAAATGCAAATAGTGATTTAATTATGAGAGCTGATTTCTCCTGGGAGGCCGAGTTATCTCCACATCAGAGAGAGAATACAGAGGGAATTTCTCTGGGTAGCAAGGGAGGTGGCCTCTCTGCCTTTCCCACTCCTTTATTTGAAGGGCAATAATCTAGAACCATCAAAGAGCATTTTAATTTTTAATGATCTTCTCTGATTGAGGCATTTAATTTGTGGTGGAAGAGAAAGATTTTTTTTTTTTTAAATCCCTTTTGAACTTATAATTGTGAGCCTGCACTTCCTCTACCAGAAGCAATGCCCGACCAGGCTGACTTGGAAACGAATTCCACTTAAAATTCAAGAAACTGATGTCAGATGAAAAGTACCCACAGGTTGGCTGTCAACAATGGCCTCCTGTAAGACTGATGGCATTTGTGTAGAATTACAGGAAAGAAAGTGTGAGCGGGAGAGCCTGCAGGGAGGGACCCCCAGCTTTTGTGAGGCCCACAGTGGGGATGGAAAAGAAATCTCCATATTAGCATTCTGGTCGGAGGGCTCTTTGTCCACTGTAATCAGAGTACGGTGGAAAACGCCTGGCGAGTTAGCCTCTTGGAGTGGAAAGAGAAGGGCGAAGGAAGAGGGTAAGGGGTAATCTGAGGTTATGGGCTGGTGCTGGCAGAAAGACAAATGTCAGGATTTTATGGGGCTGGGGGTGGCAGAACTGGGCAACAGGTACCAATGCTGAGGCTCTGCCCTGAGAATGCCAGGTGGCGGAGCCCTCAGCCGGCTGCGCAGTCAGGGCAAGTGTGCAGGCACAGGCTGAATAGACGGCCCTTTCCCTGGCTTCCGGCCCAGCCCCCTGTCCCTGCTGCTCCAGAAACCTCTCTCCTCTTGGCCCCTCTTGACTTGGCTTAAGAACATGCTGGCGGCCACTCTGAAGAGCAGTTCTGGATCTCCTCCCCCACCCCACCCGTGCTCTGGAGTGGTCCTTACAGATGCCACATTTCTGCTATTTGGCACCAAAGCTGTCACCAAGGAGACTTGGTGCTTCCTTGGGGACAGAATTAGGAGACCCAGGCTGAAATGAACTGGCATCAGAGATGCGTGCTCCCTGCGTGAGCAGTGCTAAAGAAAACAGCGCCAAGGCCCACGCTGTACTGGGCAGAAGAGGGAACCACCTGGAGGCAGGGGATCCCCTAGTTCCCTTGGGCTGAGGTGAGCATGAGAGCAAGGAGGGATGGTCTGGGTGGGCCCAACTGGCAAGGCTGCCCCTTTTCTGAAATCAGAGTCAAGGCCAAAGTGCTCCAAAGTGCTGCTCCAGACAGGGCTGCTGAAGCCTGGAAGGGGGGGGGGGGCTGGGGGGGGGGAACTTGGCCTATCACCACCCCAGAGCAGGAAGGCGGGGCAGGGGGGGGAGGCAGTTCTGGAAGAAGATGTATAAGTGCCTCTTGACCTCCTGCTCTGACAGGGAAACCTACACACAAACACACACATAGACACACTCAGACACAGAAACACACATACATATAAACAAACATGTAGGCATACATAGACACACATTCAAACCATTACAGACACACACACACAGATAAACACACACATGTAGATACAAATACAGACATACGTACCTAGACAGATTCACAGACATATACACAAAAATGTACGTATAGATACTCATGCATATAGACAGACATGTAGGCACACAGAATGCACATATATACACACACTCACATACAGAGACCACATACCCCCACACACACATATACTTATCACACAACTAGATATATACACACTCACGCCTACACATACACATAGATATCACACAAAAACAGTCACATAGTCACATATATACATATGGACATACAAACACACCAGAGAGATAAATAAGCAGAGAGAGAGACACAGAGAGAGAATGCTTGCGTGTGTGCATGCCAAGTCTCAGCCATGCAGTGGTCTTAAAACAAAAAGGAAAGAACACCTGTTGAACAGATTTGATTTCTTCAGACTCCAATCTCCATTTTACTCTGTTTGTCCACCTGAAAATCAGAAACTTGCTATTGGGATTCACCTGAATCATGGAAAATGGACTCAATTGAGTCCTTAAATCATATTTTAACCACAAATTGCCAAATTTCCTTAAGATCTGAGAATATGTGTTGTTTACTAGTATTCAAAAAAGAATTACCATTTTATCATTAATGAGTGAGGCTTTTTTTTTTTTTTTTTTTAACCAGGGATTGAACCCAGGGGCACTTGAGCCACATCCCTGCCCCGTCCTCCTTTTTGAGACAGGGTATTGCTAAAATGGTAAGGCTGGCTTTGAACTTGTGATCCTCCTGCCTCAGCACCCCGAGCCACTGGGATTACAGGTGTGCAGCACATGTCTGGATGAGTGAGGAATTTTTGCCAAGAAGGAAAAGCATATAGTAAAACTTAGAAACACTTTCAGGTCTAAGTGAGGACAAGTGGAGAGCCTGGTACACATCTGGGTGCAGGTTAGACAGCCCACAGGACTTTCCTGTCACTATTAAAACCTCTGTGATCAGCCTGATTCCAAAAGCACTCTGTTGCTGAGGAACACGGTAAGAAGTCTTACTTAAAGATGAAGGTGGGAAGTAAATATTATCACTGTGTCAATATTGACAGGTCCCACAATGCATCAGGAGATGTAAAGACTCTTGGTTTAATCTAAAGTACGTATGAGAATCGCTGCTTCCCTGTTCAAAAGAATAATCTTTATTCTTGGAGGTTTTGAAGAGAATGTAGCAAAGGGCCACAGAAGACACACAGTGGGGGTCTTTACTTGACTGACTAAACCAAACCCTAACCCCCCTCACCAGCCCATCAGCATTTGAATAAAAGAGAGAGAGAGAGAGAGAGAGAGACACTCTCTATGTTGGATACTCTGTACCATGGCCAGAACCCTGATTAAGGTGTCCCCAGGGCTACCAGTTGTTGGCTTCACCCTGCTCTATGACATTTCAGTTTAAATGGCTCCCCCCAACATCTCCCCTATAGCACCCTACCTCACACCACGACTACACCATTGCAGAACATCGAGACCCGGGCTTTGGGCTTTGCAACCTCACATTGCTCTGATTCAGGTTTACTAGGGTTTCCAAAGTCATATATATACATAAACATCAGGAAAAGAATTCAATTGAAAATCAAAAGACCAGGGCTACTGGAACTTAGTTGCCAAATTACCAAATCGGTCAAGTGCTACTTTCCCAGGTGGGGTACTATGCCTTTCTCTTTCTCTTCCCAAAGCTAAAGCTCTGACTGATGTGGCTCCTTCTTGCCCAGCCACCCAATTGTACCCATATGATTTCTGGCTGCCAAAGTCACCCCCTCAGTAGGGAGCCACTGTCTTTCTTATCAGAAGCAGATCCTCTGCTCTACAGGTGTTTCCTGGGTCCCCAGTACTATCCCTGAACATGGCAGTACTGAAGAAGCCACATGCAAAGGCTCCTTCCAAATCCCGGGCCACTGGCTTTTCCAATCTCCCACGGGCAGGTTGCCTTGCTTTTTCCTAAAAAGACATCAGGGGAACTCTCCTTGGTCAGGGTATCTGGATTCTCTGATGTGGGCTCAGGAGTGACAGGCAGCTAAATCACCTTTCTCGTAGGTGAACCTCCTTGGCAGGCTCAAATGGCTTATGGGAATTTTGGTGAAGTTCACAGAGGATCTCTTAAGAGCTGGCATGGCCAAGACCAGAGCCACACAAAAGGATCAGGGGAACCTTTCAAACCAGAAATACACACAGGCTCCCCCTTAGATCACATGGCACGATCCATTCCTCCCAGAGATAGGCAAGGATATTACTTTCTAGACATCTCAATGGTAAATTCAATAGGAAATGCACATTTACCCGAGGAGCAAATAATTTCAGGGGTTTTCCTTTCTCCTGCCTTAGGTACACTTATATGAAGTGTGCTAGATAAACAAAAGAAAATCTCAAAGGTTTATATTTCCACCACTGTCCTTACTGCATTTAGTATGTGCCTCCACCATAGTCATGCCAGTACTGTGATCAGATTCACAGGAGACTCTAGGTACCTCAGGGGCAGCTCATTGTCTTTTCATCCTTGGAACCCCAGCACCCAGCAAGGACTCAGGAATCATTTATTAGTGGATGAACTAAATGAAGAACTGAAACAGGGTTTTTGTTTTTAAGTGGATGCTACAGGAACAGTATTAGGGAGAAGACAAGGAGTTGGAGATTTCAATTTATCCATACCATCTGTTAGTCAGTTTCTGTTACTGTAACAAAAACCTGAGATAACCAACTTATAAAGAGAAAAGGTTTATTTTGTCTCACAGTTATGGAGGTTCCAGTTTATGATCACTTGGACCAATCATTTTTAGGCCTGTGGCAGCACATTATGGCCAGAGGATGTGGTGAGGCAAAACTGCTTACCTTGTGGCAGGGAAGTGAAAGAGAGAGGAAGTGGAAGAGGTGAGAGTCCCATGGTCTCCTTCAAGGGCACGTGTCCAAAGAACTAAGACTCCCACTGGGCCCTGCTTCTTAGAGTTTCCACCACCTCTCAACAGCCCCATCCTGGGGACTAAGACTCTAACACATGGGACTTTGGGAAACACTTTAGATCCAAATCATAGCATCATTTCTAATTTCTTAACTAATCAGTCAAAAAAAAAAAAAATCAGCAAAAATCTACAATAGGAAGGTACTACGCCAGGTCAGGACCCTGTAATCAGTTGTTGAATCTCATAATTCAGTGTTATCTTTTTCCATTAATCTCTTTCCCTTCCTGTCAATTAAGCATGTAGCCTTACCAGATGCAGAGGTGCATGCCTGTAATCCCAGTGGCTCAGGAGGTTGAGGCAGGAGGATCACAAGTTCAAAGCCAGTCCCAGCAATTTAGCAAGGCCCTAAGCAACGAAGTGAGACCCTGTCTCAAAATAAAAAATAAAAAGGGCTGGGAATGTGGCTCAGTGGTTAAGTGCCCTTGAGTTCATCCAGGAGGAAAAAAAAAAAAAAGGTAGCCTTGTTAGTGCACAGGCAGCAACACAGAGGAACAAAGTACTGATCTAAGGGCCAGAGCTTCAGGGTTGATTCCGCATGAAGCATGTAAATGTCTCTGTGCTGTAAATGAGCAACAGGAAAAACAAAGAGGCCCATATTATTGAGTTTACAAAAACCAAAATCCACTAGTGCCTCTCCACATGATAGTATTCAAATTCTTTGAGTCCCCATGCTTCACCCTCTCTTTGTAGTAACTACCCTCCTCAATTAAAACCATAATCTCCCTCCAAACATGGACTAGCAGCTCTTCAAATACAATAGGATGGAAAGAGAGGCCTTGGTATCATCTGTTTCCTCATCTTCAAACTGACAATTAGGAATCAGAGAGCCCGAAGAAAAAGACTGACAATATAATGTACAATAAGATGCCCAATAAAGGAAAAGAGAGGAAGATAAATGTCCTGTTGATCAATTTCTTCTATCCTATTCCTGGCAACACAGCAACCTGTCCATAATCAAAAAGAAAGAAAGAAAAAAAATATCTATAAGTGTGTGCTTGTGTGTATACACATCCGTGAAGTTTCTTCCTCTTCCCATTGGAAAGGAAAGATGTTTAGAGGTTGCTGGGCAGACAGGAGTTCCTGCATGCAATAAAAGTTCATTGCAAGGTTATTGTTATTGAGAGTTTGGGTTTGGTCTGGGCCCTCCTGTCCCACTCCCTCCACCAGTCCCACTCGGAGGCTCCAGAGCTGGGCCATGCTATTGCCTGGGCTTTCCTTTCTGTGCCTTCCACAATTTAACTTCCACATGGCAGAACCACATTATTTTTCTGGGTTATCTTACTATTTTCCTTTGCATTTCTAAAGTCATGGACACAGAAGGCCTAAGGAGGCATTCCATCCGGTGCAAACCCCCATTGTCAAAGTGGACATCACTTTGGTTTCTTCCTTCTACTCCTGACCACAGGGAGGAACCTCCAGAAGAGAATGCTGAGCTCGAGAAAATTTAAAAAAAAAAGTTCAGAAGGACAAATATGAAATGTTTTAAAAGGCAAAGTGGTACAGTACAATGTTCTAGACGCTGCGTGGGGGCAAATACAGATGTGGTCAAACTAAAGGTAAATTGTAGGGAGGAAACATAGGCAATAAGGGGCAGCGGTGGCTTTTGGACAGAGGTGGAAAGAGGGATGGGAGGCCTGCACGGTATTAATGAGACTTTGTTTCTGAGTCTGGGTCCTAGACAACACGTGAGGCCCCAGAAGTTTTTCACAGCTAATAATGAAATCAAAGCCTGCAGGCTCTTTCTGAGAGCACCTCCCTGCAAGCATGGCAGCCCTGGGGTGTGGATGACTGCCGGCCACCGGAAACACTCAAAAGGAAGTGGCGAGCAAATAAACAGCTGACAGAATTGGCTCATAAAACAGCTCTTCGATCCAACCTCAAGGTCTGCGAGGTTAAAGGGCCACACCCCCACCAGAGATGGCAGCCACCTGTGCCCTGGGGAAGGGGAAACCCTCCACCCAGGCAGCCTCTCCCTTCGCTATTTGCCTCTGAACATGAAGCTGAGCCTAAACTCAGCGTCTCCCTCTCGGCACTGTGCTGGCTTCTCCCCTGCACAGGGCAATTCTTCAGGACAGGAGACGCGGGTGTTTATTTCTGAGCTGGACGCGCTGGCCAGGACACCATCCCTGTGAAACCTTTCTTCCCGAGCCTGGGAGTTTGTTATAACCATGTCAACTTCCTCCTCATAGGTTTGGGGTTAAGGTCAAGCTGGCCCGGACCTCTGGGTTTTGAAATCTGCCCGAGATTTCAACAACCACCTACGATAACGGCACCGTCACCCTTCGAAGCCTTTGTCGCTGTCTCACCTCGGAAGCCCTCAGCAAACCCTATAAATAAAGCTATCGGGTATTATCCCCATTTCCAAGATGTGAAACGGCACCTTCAAAGGGCAGCTCGTGGGCACAGGGGTGCGAGCAAGGCCTCTGAAAGAGGCACAAGCTTCTAGGTCCCCATGGGAACACATGCTCTGTAAGCATTAAGGAAACCTAGTGATAGAGACTGGAAGGGAAGCCAAGATGAATGAGAAACTGAAAACAGCAGGCGCTGTATGAAATAGTCAGTCAACATAGTGCCCATGTCACACTCCTAGAGCCTCCGAAATCCGGCAGCATTTCAATGCCATGGGAATATTTACCATTGTTTTTGCCAAGCAAACTTTCCCCAACCTTAAACAAAGGTCAAGGGTACTGTAACACCCCTAGTGCAAACAGCCAGCTGGAGGACTCTTCACAGCCTCTGCAAAGTCAGCTAATAATTATCCAGACAGCTTTCTTAGTTTATTTTAATGCAGGTGGCTTACCCATAGTACAAGAACAATTCCCTTATCAATTAGCATGAGGAAGTCACTTCAGGCACAGAGGGGGGTTCTCTTCCTGGTTCTACTCACTGGATTAACCAGAGATCTTAACTCTTGAACTCCATCTACTGTGTCTACTTCTTTCAGAATACCAAACAGATGCCTAAAAGTGTGTCATAAAGAAAGCTCCTTGATTTAAGGACTGCATCTTTGATTTAAGGACTGCATCTTTGATTTAAGGACTGCATCTTTGATTTAAGGACTGCATCTTTTTTTCAACATCCCACACTTTTTATCCCTTTGCCCACGGAAAACACTAATGGAAAATAGATGAAAATGGTACATGGTAAAGGCATCGCGTTCATTTATTCAGCAGGGATTAGGTCATAGCACAAGGCCGTGGGGGATGCCAAGAAAAACAAGCCACATCTCGGGCCTCAGCGGATGACAATCTGAGTGGGAGATTCATGACTCTAAGACATAACATGCTCCGTGTGATCCTGGTGTTGCAGGAATGCAAAGGAGGGAGCTGGATCCAAGGTAGAACTTCATCAAAGAAGCAGCATTTAGATTTGGCCAAAAGGGAAAAGTAAATAAGACTGTCCTGCCTTGTGGTGGGGTGCACAGGGAAGGGGCAGGGAGAAGGCATCTCAGCAGAGGTGGCCAAATCCTGGACCAAGTCCTGCGCAGGAGGCCAGGAGAACAGTTAGGTCCTTCGTACAGACCAACTGCTGGTGGGAATACACATGGGAAAAATATGGAAAATAACATAGTCTTTCTGAGAAAATTAAAAATATAACTACTGTATGACCCAGCAATCCCACTTCTGAGTATACATCTAAAAGAACTGAAATTAGGATCTTGAAGTGATGACTGTGCCTGTCTTCATATCATTGTTCACAATAGCCAAGATAGGGAAAACTCTAGTGTCTGTGGCTGGATGAATGGATTAAAAAATGTGATAAAAACATGCAATGCAGTAATATTGAGTTTGAAGGGGAAGGAGATTCTGCCACGTTAGGACACGGAAGAACTCCGAGGGCATTATGCTCAATGAAATACAGCAGACACAGAAGGATAGATGCTGCATGATTTCATTTACATGAGGGATCTGAAAATAGGCAAATTCATAGAATCAAAGAGAGGAGTGGTCATCGCCAGAGGCTGGGGGTCGGAGGAAACAGGAGATGCTCATCAGCTGGCATAAAGCTTCAGTGGAGCGAGATGAATGAAGTCTAGAGATCTGCTGTGGAACAGTCCACCTAAAAGTCACCATACTGCTTGTCCATTTAAACATTAGTTGAGAGAGTAGATCTCATGTTAAATGTTCTACCAACCATTAGGAAAAAAGTCCTCAGGAGAGTTTGTTTTATCCACCAATGATAACGCCAGAAGGAATTACAGCTCCAGCAGGGATTAGAGCCTGGAGGGAGGTGGAGATTGCCACTTCAAAGGGAAGTGGAAACCAGGGCAGTGTCTGCTTTCTGTCATCTTGCACAATGGAACCACCACGTGCTATGTTTCCATACCAGCAACATGTCAGATGTGCTCTACTGACGTCCAATCCCACCTCAGTCATTTAGAACACAAGGAGGACAGGGAGTCCAAATTATCCAACTGCCCAAAAGGAAACTTCTTGGTTACTTTAGTGCCATGCAGAGATGGGTCAGGTAACAGAGGCCACATCAGAATCACAGATCATTTCAACTTAGAAAAGGATTGGCATTGAGAAGGGGGTGCAAGCAGCAAACCAGCTGAAACTCACTTTATTGTCAACAGTGCTAGAATGAGCACCTCCCTGAGAACTCACGCACTCGGGCAGACAGCAGACACACAGCAGACACTGCTGAGCTAAACAAGCTCGTGCCAGCACATACATCCTTCATCACTGAGCCGTTCTTCTCAGGTCACACACATAAATACCCATCTGTACAAGTATCCGGAGCTCAAGTGTAAAACAAAATAGAAACTAACCAACGCATACAGATAGCCAACAAGCACTTGAGAAGATGCTCAGGGTCACTAATCATCAAAGAAATGGAATTCAAAACTACAAAAAGATACCACTTCACACCTATTAGGATGGCTATTATGAGAGAGAGAGAGAGAGAGAGAGAGAGAGAGAGAGAGAGAGAGAGAGAGAAACAACTACTGTTGCAAGAATGTAGAGAAATTGGAAACCGGCACATGGTTGGTGAGAACATAAAATGGGGCAGCCGTGAACAACAGATAGCAGTTGTATGGTGAGTCCCCCCAAAATTTAAAAATTAAATTACCATATATATCCCAAAGAAATGAAAGCTGGGACTCAAACAAATATCTGCCCACTCATATCCAGAGCCATATTATTCACAATAGCTAAAATTTGTAAGCAACCCAAAGTATCCATCAATAGATGAAAGGATAAAGAGAATGCATAGCCTGGTGCTGTGCCACAGGTGGTGCACATCTCTAATCCCAGTGACTCAGGACGCTGAGGAAAGAGGATTGCAGGGTTGAGGGCAGCTTCAGCTACTTAGAAAGACTCTGCCTCAAAAGTAAAAACTAAAAAAAGGACTAGGGATGGAGCTCAGTAGTAAAGCACCCCTGGGTTCAATCCCTAGTACAAAAAAAAAGTGATATATACATATAGGGAAATATGATTCATCCTTAAAAAGTAGGAAATTCTGCTACGACATCATGAGGACATCATGCTAAGTGAAATAAGCCAGTCACAAAAGGACATTACTGTATGAGTCTATTTATATGAGGTTCCTAGAATAGTAAAATTTCTAGGGATGGAAAGTAGAGTGAGGGCGGTGCCAGGGGTTGGGAAGAGGGAAATGGGGAACTGCTGGAAACAGAAGTGATTGACGGAGTTCACTGCATTGCCATTCTCAGGGCTCACATCTCCTACACGTCTTAAAATAGAGGACTGTGTTCTCACAGTCAGATTTTAGGTACTGGATCAACAGCAGAGGAAGGTTGTTTCAGGGTCTCTGCATGCACCTACTGTCACTTTGACATATGTCTCCACATCCCATGTCCATTGCTCATCTTCCCCAGACGCTATCCTATTACTTAGGAAACAAAAAGCCATGAGCTGGCCCAAGGCCATAAGAGGAGCTCAGTGATGGAGACATGGCAGATGTGCAGACCCCCCACCCTGCAGGTGGGCTCAGATACAGAGACCTGTGCATCCATGGGGGCCCAGGTTGAGCTGCCGGGGACAGCAGCAGCCAAGGGTAGAAAGGCTTCT
Organism: Marmota flaviventris; assembly: GCF_047511675.1. Classification (NCBI taxonomy): domain Eukaryota; kingdom Metazoa; phylum Chordata; class Mammalia; order Rodentia; family Sciuridae; genus Marmota; species Marmota flaviventris. The sequence goes on from NC_092503.1 coordinate 137,858,689, forward strand.
CTCAACTGGGAGTGGGGAGGGGGTGCAGCAGGCTCAGAAGGGCTGAGGTCAGCAAGGGGCTATCAGGACACCTGCATTGCAGGGGAGCTCAGGAGGCCAGAATCTGTGTCTAGGCTACAGAAGACCTTCCATAATTTACATTCCTGTAGTTCATGCATTTTCTATTTCTATCCTTCTTTTATGTGAAACTGTTCAAATCACACTTTAAGATCCCAGTCAACTTTTGATTCCAATCAGGTCTTCCCTTTGAAAGAGGCCTCACAGTGCATCTCACAGAACACGTTCTCTGTAGTGCTTTTCTACAAAAAACAAAAGCAAAACCAAAAAAACCCACCAAAAAACAAAACAAACAAACAAAAAATAACAAGAAAAATGGTGCTTGAGGAGGTGGGGTGCTGGGATCCCAAGCCCTGCCTTTTTAAGGATCCTGGAGGTTTTGATATCACTTTGTATCTTTTAAAGGCTTGGACGATTCAATCTGTGCTAAGAATCTTCACTGACATCCTGTCTCCTGGATTGGAACTCATTCACCTACAACAGTATTACACAGCCAGGTAAGAACCAATGTCGTAGGCAGGGAGCTGTTTCAATTTCAGCAGCTGGGAGAGGTCACAGAAGCTGGAGATCTGAGAGGTGGTGACTCCAACTGCTGTCATTTCCAAAATTGTGGGAGTTTGGGGCTCCAGAGGAATATTGCTATTCCCCATTTCATGGCAGGCAAGTTGCTGTCTTCCTGTATTAGCAATACCTCACTATTATTTGAAACCAGATTCTAACACACAGCCCTGCAAACAGTATGCCCATGTGATCTAAGAAAAAAAGCACTTGATAGGTTGGTTTCCCCGTACTGTTTCTGTTGAATTGCATTGTTGGGGTTAGAAAAAAATGTAAGGCCATCTTGATAGATTATAAAGGAATTTTTGAATAAATATTTCTAAACTGTGAATGAGTGCTATCCCTATGTTAGCAGCCAGGGGCATGAAGATAGTCCCTACTCTGGCCCAGGAATTAAAATCAAATACAGAAAGTACCACAAATCCAAGTATTACTCAACTCTATGCTAATTGTTAAAAAGATCACAGAAATGGAAGAAACTTACTGGAATACTCCCATATACCTTTCTTGGACTTGCTTACTTTTATCAGCAAATTTAAAAAATCAGTGAGGTCCTTTTGTGGAAAAATAAAAATGTTATCTGGGTTAGAGACATAGTTCAGCACTACAGTGCTTGGCTAGCATGAATGAGGCTCTGGATCAATCCTCAGCACCCACAAAAATAAAAGAAAGTTATCATCTTAAAGTGTGCTTTAAGAAATAAATATGCATGTATATTAGTCAGGCATTGCAATGCCTGCCGATCGAACACTTTCCTGACCCAAACAGTTGTTAAAAAGGTGTGGGGCCATGATCTTCCTGAATTTTCCCATGGACCTAGGCTCCATGGGATCAGGATTAATGATCAGGGCAAAGCCCCACCCCATCTTATGAAAAAGACAATACTGGAATGAAACCTGGGCCTAGTGGAGACCTCTAATAGTCATCCCCAGAATCTTGTCTTTCTTCCTAGAGTGAATGAGGAAGGCAGCAGAGAAGCCCATCCTCTCCACACCTAGAGGAAGGCTGCAGGGCCCAGAATCAGGCAGACCCTGAGGCTCTCAGAGGGGAAACAGAGTGAGTGCAGCCTGTAAGGACCATCCAACAAAGACTTTGAGGGCAGGAGGGATGGGAGGGCAGGGACAGTCCTGGGCCGGGTTCTGCCGTGGGCTGACCTCTTCATTTCCATGTGTAAATGAAATATTAAACAGGCTGAGCCAATTAGCAGGCTTTCAATTGCTCTTGCTCAGAGGCCAAGGAAGCAAGTTTTGATCCATAATCCCACTTGACTCGCTCACCCCTTGGTGGGGAACAGATTCCTTTCTTGTGTGAGAATTTTGCTCATCCAATGTCCCATGACAATGTCAGCCCCAGCCACGGTGGCCAGCTCTGGAAGCCCACAGCCTATGCTACAGCAGGTGATGTCCCTGTGCTGAAAATGTCTACCCCAGGCCTTTCTTTGTACCCCTGAAACAGTCCTGTAGCCACTGCCTGTAACTCCAGACGAGTGTCAGAAATGCACTCTCCGCCTGGTGAGGATGTGAACCATGGTGTGCTCAGGGAGTGGCACATGTTCTGTGACTGATGTTCTTGCTGTTTCAAAACCAAATCAAACACACAAGCAGCTGTGTCTCCTTCCACCAAAGCCAGTTCTTTCTTCCTGCAGCTCTGGCTTCGGTGTCCTCACCTAGCACAACAGTGGGAGCCTTGGGGACTCTGTCCCAGGGGCCAGGCCACCAGCCAAAACAGGATGTAAGACAGGCCCAGCTGGGGTGCTGCAGATGAGGCAGCCTTCCTCCTTGGGAGCCAGGGATTCCTCCTGGATACAAGCTAAAGCTGGGAGGGGACACGAGAGTAGACAGAGGGAGGGACAGGAAGGGATGCAGCTCATGCAGGCACAATCCTCATGCAGGGCCTAGCAATCTCTCCTCAGATCCAGTGTGGCCCAGGGTGGGTACCCAGGGGCTTGTCTGGGACTCTCTAGAGGAACTGCCACTTTAAAAAAGAAACAGCCTCACACGCCAGCCTGGTCCTTCCTCGCTTCCACACCTGCCTACCCTGGGAAAAGGAAGGGGTGCTTTTCTGGGGCCTGCCACTTGCTCCAGTGGGCCTGACTGGAAATGCACAGCAGTATAGGGGTGCAGGAGATGAACTGGGTCTGCCCACCACCTGGGATGTGTGGGCTAAGACTAAGAATCTGGCCTGAAGACAGTCAGAGCCACTGAAAGGACATGAAGCAGAAGAGTGACAGGATGGATTTGGGTTTCAAAAGATCATACTGGCTGGGGAGTGGAGAGGGAAGAGGGGGAGGGTGAAAAGGTGAGAGGTCCCAGGAGGAATCCAAGATCTGGGAGCCCAAGGGAAATGAAGGGACCAAGAAGATCAGGCACAGGATCTGCTGTGAGGGCTAAGTTAATAAACTGCTCCCATTGCTGATGGCCGTGCCCCCATTCCTTGTTCTGATTGGGAAAATGCAGCAGGAGTCCACAGAAGGCCGTCTTGGCGTGCTGCTTTGACAACAGAGTAGGATTTCCTAAAATTCTGGCTGCAGATCTGGTCCAATCAGTCACCAAGTGTTTTCTGAGCTCCATGGTGTGCCTGGTGCCTTCTGGGCGAGCGAGCAGAGCTGATGGGGACACGTGCCCTGGTGCAGCACACAGCCTTGACTTAATAGGTTTCTTTAGATTTATACACTGAAGAGCATGGATTAGACCTATAACCATGGAAACTATCTATCCTGAGTGTTCTAGGATAATCCCATTAAAAATATTCTTTTCTGTTGTTACCATAGGACAAGGATTGAAACATGTGTTCTATTGTGTGTGTGTGTGTGTGTGTGTGTGTGTGTGTTTTCCCTCAAAAAATTCTAAAGCATTAAGACAAAAAAACAATAGTCATCCTGTCCATCCTTACCCTTAAATCTACTGGGAACTTTAGAGGCAAAGGGAAAGAGAAGCCAGAAAAATTATCTTTTGAACAATGTATTAATTTGTCAATCAAAGACATGTTGGTTTCTTATTCTTTGATTCACTTTATTTTTCTCTAGCTCCTTCAACTGGTCACAGTAGATATGCATGAATTAGACTGTTGATGGCATCATTGAAGAGTAGAAGGAATATTGGGAGGACCGTGGACCCGTGGACATCAGAGTTGGAAAGATGAGTTCTGAGCCATGATCCCACCACGCCAGGGCTGAGTGGTCTAGGTCCACCTTTTAAACCTCAGGATTCCCATCTGCTAAATGGTGTTGAATATTTGACTCACAGTGCAGGGGGGCATCTGGGTTAATAGGGGCTCAGTGCCTAGAACAGGTTCTGATTCAATAAACAACGTATCGCTTTGTTACAGCTAGTATCACCAATAGCATACACAAACTAATTTTTCCTGAGTTTCCTGAGTTTTGATGCTTCTCAAAACATCTCAGGTGAAAAATCTCAGGAGGTTGGTTCCAGGACCCCTCAGAGTTATCTAAAACCTATGGATGTTCAAGTCCCTTATACAAAATGGTATAGTATTAGCATAGAGTATAGGATATCTCCTCCTGTCTACTTCAGATCATCTCTAGCTGATGTACAATACCTAGTACAATAGGAATGCTATGGAAGTAGTTGTTATATTGCTCAGGGAATAATAACAAGAAGAAAAATTCTTGCACATGTTCAGTACAGATGCAATTTTAAAAAATATTTTCAATCTGAGTTTGGCTGAATTCATGGCTACAGAGGGCCAACTGTACTTCTACATGATTCATATAATTGCTGAAGTCTAGAAAGCTGGCTCAGAACTCTTCCACAAGCAAAACATCAGCTCAAAATATCAGTCTCAGCAACTAAAGCACATGGCTAAATAATTTACCTTGTAAACATCCCCAGCAGAAGCCACCATCCCTTAGGGGCCAGGGGTCTCAGCAATGATGGGTAAAACCTAGCTCAAGCAAATGGTCTCTGCCTCCCACTCCACCCTCTTCTGAAAAATCCAAACTTTGTTGAGATTGTCAGCATTGCTCAACTCACCTAGCAAAAATCCCTCCAGATACTTCCTCTAGAAGCAAAGGAGAGGAGGCTGTCATGGAGTCTCAGGCATTGAGCAGATGAACAGGATCCAACTTATCTGAAACATGGTGACCCATCATTCCAGGTGCCCCACGGAACTCCTGCTGAAGTACCTCTTGCCTCCACCAAGCATCTCTGTGAATGCTTCCCTGAGGTCATATCAGTTTTGGTGGCAAAAGCATTGGTCTCATGGCCTTTAGATGGTCAAAGCACATTTTTAAAACAGTGTAGCAATCAAAATATGTAGTGAAATGAAGGGTCAGGCTGATGCCTCTACTGCATGGCTTTACAGTGTGGGCTTATAACAGCCCCAGGAGGAAAGCACTAATGCTGCCCCTCAGATGAGGAAGCTCAGGCTCACAGAGGGGGTTAGCTTTCCATTTCCTGGAGCCACATAGCTAGCAGTGGCAGAAGAAGGACTTGGAATGATCCTAGGTCCAGTTCGTTCGTTCGTTCTTTCTTTCTTTCAATAAATGACAGCGGAATGCATTACAATTCTTATTACACATATGCAGCACAATTTTTCATATCTCTGGTTGTATATACAGTATGTTGACACCAATTCATGTCTTCATACATGTACTTTGGATAATGATGTCTATCACATTTCACCATCATGGCTAACCCCCTGCCCTCTCCCTTCCCCTCTCACCCCTCTGCCCTATCTAGAGTTCGTCTATTCCTCCCATGCTCCCCCTCCCTACCCCACTATGAATCAGCCTCCTTATATCAGAGAAAACATTTGGCATTTGTTTTTTGGGATAGGCTAACTTCACTTAGCATTATCTTCTCCAACGCCATCCATTTACCTGCAAATGCCATGATTTTATTCTCTTTTATTGCTGAGTAATATTCCATTGTGTATATATGCCACATTTTTTTTTTTTTCCATTCATCCACTGAAGGGCATCTGGGTTGGCTCCACAATTTAGCTATTATGAATTGTGCTGCTATAAACATTGATGTGGCTGTGTCCCTGTAGTATGTTGTTTTTAAGTCCTTTGGGCATAGACTGAGGAGAGGGATAGCTGGGTCAAATGGTGGTTCCATTCCCAGATTTCCAAGGAATCTCCATACTGCTTTCCATATTGGCTGCACCAATTTGCAGTCCTACCAGCAGTGTATGAGTGTGTCTTTTTCCCCACATCCCCACCAACACTTATTGTTATTTGGCTTCATAATAGCTGCCATTCTGACTGGAGTGACATGATATCTTAGAGTAGACAAGGACCTGAACAGACACTTCTCAGAAGAGGATATACAATCAATCAACAAATCTATGAAAACATGTTCATCATCTCTAGCAATTAGAGAAATGCAAATCAAAACTAGGTGCAGTTTTCTAATGGCTTCTGTGTTGTAGGAGTCATGACTATGCATTAGTATTTCAGGATTCGTCACATAAAATGAAAAAGGGACCTACTCCCTCCCACTCTCACCAAAGCCCCCAGTGATGCTGACTGGTACTCATCCTTTTCTTCTATCTAGAAAAGGAAAAAACCCAGGCACTAGTCTCTGTTGTTCTCACTGGGTTGAGCCATGTTTTCCTGACTGCTAAATTCTGCTTGGCTTTCTCAGCCTCCTCCAGAAACCTCTAGCTTACTGCCTCATCACCAGCTGACCAAGAGGTTCATTGTTTTCATTTAGTGTGAGGTCGAAGTGACTAAGGGTGGAGAGCAAAGGGGAGAGGCCTTGTGGATTGGGAAGTCACAACTCCGTATTCACTTCCTGCCTTCTTGGACAAATCGTGTTTTCTGGGAAACGGGCTTATTTGAATCCTTGGCTCTATGTGACAAAGAACTTGATGACATCCACATCTTAGAAATGTGTTCCCCTCTCTGGCTCTTCACATTGGGTCTTTCACATGGTCCCAGTGTCAGTGACAACATAAGTTAGGCTCCCAGAAGGTCCTTGTCCCTTGTACTCAAGCACAGCTCCCCTTGGATACTGTCTTAGTCTGTATTCTGTTGCTATAACAAAATACTTAAGACCAGGTAATGTAGAAGGTATAGACTTTTATCTAGCTCGAGATTCTGGGAAGAGAAGAGTGCAGCATCTGCTCAGCATCTGGTGAGGGCCTTCTGGCTGCATCACAGCATGGCAGAGGGCATCACACGGGGCAAGAGAGAGAGAGAGCATGCCAGCTCAGGTCTCTCTTCCTGTTCTTATAAAGCTACTAGTGTCATCCTGGGGGCCCCAACCTTATGACCCCATCTAACTCTGTTTACTTTCCAAAGCCTCCCTCTCTGAGCATCATTAATATATTAATTGAGGATTAAGTTTCCAACACAGGAACTTTTAGGGACACATTCAAACCATACCAGCCACATAACTTTCAACCTCAGATCCATAGATGTGCTTTAGGGATACCCACAAAGTCACTTTAATTTTACATAGAACTATGCATGTGTACACGTGGGCAGACATGCAAATGCATACATGTGTGAGACATGCAGTTTTCCAAGGGAAAGACCCTTAGCTTTTATTGAATTCTGGAAGGGGTCTCTGACCCAAAAAGAGTCACAAGTATTGCTTTTAAAAGTACTTTCATTTCTGTCAAATCAGTCAAATTTCAACAAAAAGTGGGTCAGTGATTAAAAACTGAAAAAAGTCAAGGATGGGCAATTTAATCTGTAGGATTTTAGGGAAATGAGAAAAAATCCTCCAACATGATAAGTTATGCAAAAGAATTACAATAGAATGGGACCCACTCCCCATTCTGTGGAAGGGGAGGGATAAGAATTACACAAATCGGGGAAGAGAATAGGATTGGAAGTAATACCAGGAGAGGAAGGTCTGCACAGGCCTAGGAAGCAGTGTTCTATTTTCAAGATGTATGTTGTTCAAAAGGTGGGTTCTAGGTGCAGCTTGTATAGCTGTACACCAGCTCCTATTTTCACTTAATCCTACAGAAATAAATGTGTCCATGGCCCAGAAGTCCTGGTATCCCCTCTGAGCCAAACCTGCTGATACGCCAGAATTACTCAAAGTGATGAGCTAATTAAAATTCTATGGTCTTTCCCAGAAATGCCTCTATTTTTAACCTAATTCTGACTGACTGTCACTAGAGTGTGAGGTTTATATATTTTTTAAGAAAATACTTTTTTCCCTTCTTAATATTCTCATGAATAATTCAGTTTCGCTGATAATTTCTTCAGAATCCTTCAAGCATTTCTTCTAAAGAGAGATGGGGACATTCCCAGGCAGAAGGGCAGAGGTACAAGCTATGTGAATCCTTGTACCTCACCTTCCAGAGTCCCTAATTACATATAAAGAATACAAAAAGAAAAAAAAAAAAAAAAGGTGACACACAAAGGACTATAGCCCTAGAATTCTAAAAAAATCACCCTCAACTCCTTATGATTTTCCTCTAATTCTATGTTCAGGGCCTTATGCATCTTGAAAATGTTTTCCTAAAGTTCATGTGCAATTGCTTATTAGAAATAATAGTATAGCTGGGGATGTAGCTCAGTGGTTTGATCCCCAGCACTACCAAAATAAATAGATAGGAATAATAATGTAAATGTACATTTAGGTTTTTAAAAGCTATGTAAGTATTTTAGACCACTTGCCATTGAAATGCTTCATATTTAAGATTGTGTGTGTGTGTGTGTAAATGATCTTGCTTCCATATTAGAGATGGTTTTCAATAAATTTCAAGCATAACTACTTGTTTTCTTGTGAAAATTCCTCTTACATTTAGACATGTCTCCATTTTCAAAAGAAAAAAACTCAGTACACAGTAAGCCCAATTAATTTTTGTTGAGCATCATACTTTCCTTTTAAGAGAAAGAGGCAAATTAAAAGGAGATAAATGGGATCTTTATCAGGATGACTGCTGGAGCACAGCTGTGCAGAACTCGGCTGAACTTTTTCGAATATACACTTGCATTTAAAAAAAATGCTTTGGCTGGGAATTTGTTTTCCCCTACACTTATTTTCTATTCTATTGCTTTTTTTTTTTTTGGCCACATCTTAGAAGGCAAAACAAACAAACAAGCAAAAAGTTCTCTAAGAATTATGCTTTCTTGGGAGATGACATAAAGGGAAATTACTTAACAATGCAATAAAATGCTTAAGGCAGGAGGATTGCAAGTTCAAAGGCAGCCTCAGCAACTTAGCGACACCTTAAGAAACTTAGCAAGACCTTGTCTCAAAATAAAATATAAAAAAAGGTATGGGTATGTGGCTCAGTGGTTAAGCATCCCTGGGTTCAATCCCCAGTACCCAAAAATAAATAAAATAAAATAAACGAGGTTTAGAGAACCTGGATCTTGGTTCTCAAGGAAACTTGAGTCTCACTGGGCAGAGGGGATGCAGGTGGTCTTCCAAGCACAAGTGACTCTGCTATTGATTCTAAATTTGTCTGAACCTTTTTCCACATAGCTGTGAAGAGCAGGGCTCTCTTCTGTCACAGCTGTAAGCTCTGGACAAAACCCTAGGTGGGTTGGGAGGTCATCCCATGGCCATGACCAGTTGGGCTGGCTGGTCTAATAGACACTTCCTATGCTCACACACTGGACCTCTAGATGTTACCCCACCACGGGCAGCTCCTTTGAATGCTCAGCGTTTGGAGCTCATCTCTCTTGCCTCTTGCTTGTTTGTGGCCCCTGTACCCACACCTGGTATAAACTCCACCTTGTGCAAACCTTTACCACAACCTTGAGCATGCCTACACTTGCTGACCTTGTAAACATTTAATGCAGAGAAAATGTCGATTGTGGTTTAATTTCCATAAATTGATCTCTTGAAACCAATGGGGCTTTCAAAGCCCATTAGGGGCTCACTTCTCTGTAGACCTGCTGAAAGGACTCCTGACAGCTGGACCCTACTGCCACCTGTGTGTGGTCCTACTGCAGCCCAGCAGCCGTCCAAGGGCTGATACTCAGGGAACCATTAAGCGTTCCTATTTCTGAAATATCTCCCACCTGAGATTTTATTTGCCTATTCAGCTACTCTGGGCAACGTGCCCTTGTTCTTCAGAGTCACATGATTTTATTTATTTACTCTTCAAAAAATCCTGCAATACAAATATGAACTTATTTGCAAAAGCATCTTGGAGAGTCGCTGTAACTGGCTTCTTCTCCTTGAGCTGATGAACATTTCATTTTGATGTTTATCTGGTGTCATGGTAACTGGCAAAACTTGAGATTTACTTTTCAGGCTTAGAAATGATCATAGAAATTCAATTTAGCGAATGCTTACTGAGTACCTACCATGTGTGGAAGAAAGATCAATCTCTTTCCTCAAAAGGGCATGGATCACAGTGCCAAGGACTAGACCAGAAATCGGCAAACTTTCCACAACAAAGCCATATGGCAACTATTTTAGGTGTGTCAGGCCACATGGTTTTTGCTGTGTCTATCTGACTCTATCACTATAGAGCAAAACCCACTTTAGATTATAAGGAAACACATGAGCAAGGCTATGTTCTGATAAAAAAAACTTTGTGGACACTGAGATTCAAACTTAATTAATTTTTTACCAGTCACAAAACATTAATCTTTTGATTTTTTTCCAGCTATTTTAAAATATAAAAACTATTTGTGTCTCTCAGGTTATGCAGAAAAGGCAGCTGGCTGACTTTGGTAGGTGGGCTGGAGCTTAGACTCCTGGATAGCCTCTCTGAAGGCTCTGTGAGTGGAGGCGAGATGCCTGAACCTCCTGAGCCTCAGTTTCCTCATCTGTAAAGTGGGATGAGAATCTTTGTCTCATGGGATGCAAGGATTAAAAACTGAAACACAGAAAGCACTAAATGAACACTAGCTGACCCCCTTCCTGGATCATGATAATAACAGTGAGGATGGCAACTACCCTTTCTCAACATTTTTTAGGTGCTATGTACATTGTACAGTATTTTGTTTAGTCTAAGATGCCATTGACTTTAAGATGTTCTATTATAAATGTAGCCCCAAAAAGGAAAAGGCTGTCCTGATTCACAAATGCTAAATTGTGTGTGTGTGTAAGGGGGAAGCAGGTGCATTTTAGAATCCAAGCCACACAGCCCCTTTCATCCCAAACCAGGAGGTAGGTGCTACTATCATCCCTATCATACAGATGAGGAACCAGAGGGGCACTCTCCAGTCTGTGCTCAAGAGCTAGGAAGTATCAGTGGTGAGATGTGGAAGCTGGTAAGCTGGTGCAGAGGCTGAGCGCCACTTCAAGGGCACAGACACCAGGGACAGGGCCGGAACAACTTGGAACTCTAAATACAGCACAGATGAGCCATCTCCTTGGTCGAAGGGGACCTGCACCAGGTCAGTCAGAAGGTCCCTCTGGTGCTTCAAGGTAGGCTGTGAATGCAGTAATAGATAACAGGAATTTAAACATGCAGACTAAAAGTAGCAAGACACACTGACACCTAGGCCTGCAAGTTTGTCTTAACAGCCATCAGGAAAGGAGAGGAGTAGATAGGAAGAGCAGGCATCATGGACAGAGGAGAGAAGGCTCCGAGACCTTTCTTGTCCTCGAGCTTTACTTTCTCACATGAGAGGAAGGCATGCAGTTGTGGAGTCCGGGAACCAGAGACCAGCCTGCAGCTGCACGAACTGGTAGCATGACTGGAGGAAACCATGGTTCTCCTTGACTCTCCTCTCCTCAGGCACAGGGGGCTCAGGCATGCTCCAACCTCTGGGCTCAGGTGTCACCATGAAACACAATGAAGCCAGAAACACAATGTGGCTGTCAGGCCTGAGTCTTGGCGTGCACAGGGTGTAGGAAGATCTAGACCCCAAGTCTCCCAAATTCTGCCTTGTTTTGCTCTCAAATCTTTTTCTCCCCATTATTATCTCACCCCCCCCACACTTATGACCTTTTCAAAATATGCTGAGAGAGAATGGGCATTTCTCGTCTTTCTACAAAACTCCAGTTACTTAAAAGAGCACACTGTGTAGCCTCAGCTTTTGTTATTGTGCTGAAAGAAATTAACCTGGAAGTCCCGAGCCTGCTGTCTTTAGGAAGGCCTGCAGACCACTGGCTGGCATCTGGGAACTTGGATTCTGGAAGGGTGCCTATCATTCCCTGATAATGATGACAGGTTGGCGTGCTTAACTGTTCATACAAACAACGTGGAACATGCTTAGTATCTGATTTTCCTTCTGGGAGTCTGGAATTTTGGTATGTACAAAGTGAAGGTGCTGACATGGCCAGCCCCCAGTCCAATGTTGAGTGTTGAGTCTCTAGCAAGTTTCCCTGCTAGGCAGCATTACCCACGGTCACCTCAATTCCATGCTGGAGGAGTTAAGTGCACCCTGTGTGGCCCACTGGGAGAGGAATTGGGAGCTGGCCCCTGACCTCCTCTGGACTTGCTCCATCTGTTCTCTCCCTTTGCTGATTTTGCTCTGGATCCTTTCACTGTAATAAATCATCAGCATGAGGATGACTATCTGCTGCTGAGCACTGAGTTCTCCTAGTGGATCATCCAATCTGAGGGTGGTCTAGGGGACCCTTGACACAGCCATCTTTTATCAACTCATTTTAGAATTCTGTCCTTCTGAAATAAGCTGTGTGAGGCATAAAAAGGCCCAGCGGGAGAGGAGGCCTGTCTTATTCTACTGTGATATTTTGGGTATTAAATGTCTTCCAAAGGTTCATGTGTTAAAGGCTTAGTCTCCAGGATAGCACTGTTGGGAGATTCTGTGGTCCTTTATCATGTGAGGCCTCCTGGGAGGACCCTAAGTCATTGGAGGGTATGTCCTTGAGGGGATTGTGGGATCCTGGCCCCTTTTTCTTTGCTCCCTAGCAAGGCAGTTTTGATCTACCATGCACTCCAGCCGTGCTCCAGCCATGATATGCTACCTCAGTACAGGCCCAAAGATATGGGGTCAATTGATTATGAACTGAAACCTCCAAATCTTTAAGCCAAAAAACCCTTTTCTCTTTATAAGTTAATCATACCAGCTATTTTGTTATAGTGACAGAAAGCTGACTACCCATACACAGATTCTGAATGAAAAGGGCAGCAGAAGCCAGGACTTGGTTATTGATCCTTCCATTCAAATGTTGACTGAAGGCTCATTAAATGTTCAGGGAGAGATGAACATCATTATCTCTCGAAGGCGAATTCAGAGTGTCGGATGGGAAAACAGATATTCCATGTGCCAGAAACAATAGAAGCAAAGTGCTGGAATTGACTTCCCACATCTGAATGGTTTTTCTTATTTGTTCATCTGGCATTTGAGTTTCAATGGCTATGCTACACTCTAAGCTTGAGGTCGGGTTCAAATCTGGTGCATCTTTAGGTCTTTATGTGGCACCATGCTTTGCACTTGGTAAGTAGTCAGATGACATATGGATAGATGAGAATAACCATTCAGGACTGGGAGGTCAACACAGTCTAGCACTATGATGGCAGGTTTTAGGGAACACAGCAACACTAATAGGGACCCCAAAGATAAGTTCCAGATATTCAAAAGGGAAAACTGGCATTCCAAGAGACAATAACAACACACGCAAAATGTTGGAGCCAGCAATGACCATGATAAATTGAGGGATCAAGAGAAAGTTACATGGAACCAAGGGAGGGCTGTGGTGGAGTTGGGTGGAATCAAACAATGACGATGCGCAAGTGAGTATGAATGCAATGAGGAAGAAAGTAACTATGCTAAAGGTGACAATTTGGGAAGATGGATTTGGGGACAGCCTAGAGGAAAGGCTTAGATGGACTGAAGCCCTGGACGTAGCTGAGAAGTTCCTGCTAGGGTCTGAATATAACGTCAACCAACATGACAACCACATACACAATCAAGGTGTGTGTGCCAAAGTCAATACTGGAGTCTGCCCTAGTACTAGATCTGCTGCTAAGACATATGAGGTCTTGGAAGACATTCTTTCCCCCTTTATCTTTTTAGAATTCTAATAGATTCAGGTTCAAATTAGGGGTATTAGCTGTGTCTTTAAAGAACATTTCTGAAGAGAAAGTGGATGGGCTTTGATACCTAATTAACATTGGTGGGTTTTTAAAAAAAAAAAAAAAGTGCAGAAAACTGAACAAACACTGGTAATAATGATGGCAGTAAGGAAGCCTGGAGAGAAAACTGAAAGACGTTCTTTAATCACACAGAAATTATGCATAAAGGAGAACAATCATCTCATAGCTAGAAGCATTGAGACTTTCAATGACAATAAGCTAAGAGAAAAAAAGAAAAACCAGGGGAAGATTTTTTTGTTTAAATAAAACAAGAGGAAAATGAATCAGTTGATAGTTGGTTTACCCATCCCATTCATCATTTAATACTTTCAGTACTCCCAAGTTCAAAACAAACTACCCCCTGTCAAAATATTACTTATAAAACTGCCATGGAGTCTGACAAATTCTCATGATTATATCTGAGCTCATTCTGTGTTTTGAAATGGAATATGAGCTACTGACCCTCAGGAAGCTAATTGCTTTTTAATATATTCAACCCAGCGAGGCATCCAACTAAGCCATTTGCTTACTACGCAGGCGGTGCACTATGGTGAGCTTTATTGCCAGAATCAATATAGGCCAGTGGGCTAGGGCTGAGGCTATCACTGTGGGTGGAGACAGGAGTTCTGGGGAGAAACGGCTCAAACCTATTTTTAGCAGAGGCAATTTATTGCTTTGTGTACAGTATCTCTCTCTCTCCAGGGAGGGAATGTAAAACCTATAATGTGTAGACCTGTATGGAATATACAAGGCTGGTATTAAATATGACAGGATAGGCAATTCTGCAATTGGCCCCCTTCCAATTAATTATCTTGCCTTGGTTACCATTGGCAAAGACCAATTCCTGGTTTAATGGGGCAGAGAGAAGGGATATAGACATAAATGCCTATCAACCAACTCTATTCTTATTAAGATATTCCCCATAGAGGAAATCACGTGCCTATTTTGTTTACTTAAATTTGCCTTTCAAGTAGTTGGCAAATTAGGAATTTTAATAGCAAAAAATAAATTCATTTGGCGCTATGTGTATTTCAATTTCATTTCTAGCAGGCATTGGGAAGCCACTTATATATTTCATCTTTGAATATTTTATCACCATATACATTGCCTTGGAAAAAACATGTTGCCTTTGGGACAATGAAGACCCTGCAGGCTTTATTAGACCATCCTGCCAGGAAGAGCACATCAGTTCATACTGGTGCTGGCTTCAGCACGCACACGGCCATTGTGCAATCATTTCCAAGCGGCATCCCCCAATGGGAAATGGGAGCAGAGGCTGGCAACCCAGCTCCTCTACCTCCCTCTTCATTCTGATCTGAGCAATTCGTCTGACCACTGCCGTGCCTCAGCCAAACGAGGCCAGCACTCAACCATGGCGCAAAGTGGCTCTTCCCAGAGTCCTCCCCTTTGGCCTATTTGGCCCATCACCTAGTGCTTCCCCTTCCCCTCCCATCACTCCCACCACGTGGCTGCCACTTCAGTCACTCTGCGTCTCTTACTGTACCCCAATGGCCTTCTTGTCCCTCAGCCCAACCACCGACCTTCGTCTTGAGGCCTCCTTTCATATGGTTCTCCCTCTTGAAGTTCATGTCATTCTTCTCCTTCTCCTGAATTCCCAAGGACTCTCAGCTATCTGGTATACATCCCTAATTTATTCACTTTTCTGACAAATATTTTGGTGCCTACTAAATAAATACAGTTTGTTGAGGTTCCGTTCCCTGTGTTAGGTCATTTGGACAAAAAAAATCCAATGAGATCCCCATTTACCTTGTAGATTAGCCAGAGGGAGAAGGCAAAAGTGAGGTCATACAAGGCGTTAGGCTGGACCCCTCGTTTGCAGGTGGGAGAGATGGGAAGAAGATCTATGAAGGCAAAGGGCCCTCTGAGTGGGCAGGTTAAAAACAAGTAAAATCTGGACATGTGCTGTTGGGTGGAGGAAGAAGGGCACTACGGATGGCGGGAGGGTACAAAGGAAAGCATGGGGGACGGGGCTGGGTGGAAAGGGTGAACGGGAGGAAATGCAGGATAGGGGACAGTGGGGAATCCTGCAGAGTGCAGGAGGGGCTCATGAGAAGCCCTCCAATCTCCCCACCCCCTTCAGCAATCTCCAATCACTGGGCTGGGTGGCTCCTCTGTTGTGCCTTAGTGCAGGGATTAAGTGCCTATGTGCCTTCTCATATTGGTAAGCAGCAGCAATATGGGGACAGGCACTGCCTACCATGGCTTTAATGCTAGTCACCTCTGGTGCAGCTGCATAGTACCTGGTGAGCAAAACTGCGCTTTTCAAAGTCTTTCAGTGAAGGGGGTGAGGCTACGGAATCAGAATCAGAGATCCTTGAGCTGTGTTATACGTAGACAAGGGCAGTATTGGCAAAGGAGAGATGGGGGTCAGGGAAACTAGAGACTGTTGATGGCATTCTAGCAAGATCCAGTGAAACCAGGGCAGCCCTGGGGAGAAAGTATTGACACCTCACATGGAGCACCTCACAGGCTCATGAGCAGACCAAGACCAGCAGGACATGGGTGGTCTCTCCTGACGGAGGATACTGGCAGTGTGTGGATCTTGTGAGCAAGTCCTTATGGAACAGGACGCACACACCTTGAGTCCCAGGGCGTCTGACAGGCTGAGCGACATCGTTATGGAATCTGTTTCCTTGGAAACTCGCAATGACAGCACATACCTAAGACACTTGTGACTAATCCCTCTGTGCCCTTGACTCCTCCTTTAGCATTTAACGAGACACAGCCCCAGAGACTCTGTACTTCATGCTCAGCTGACCTACCATCCTCTCTCCCCTGGCTGGGCATGTTTGTCAGGTGATACACTGTGAGGCCTGAAATCAACAGAGCCAAACGTTCATCAGGCAGGGGCGGCATGGATCTGGACGGTTCTCCTAGAAATAAAGGGTCGCAAGGACAGGAAAACCATGATCCCACATCAACACGTACTCTGGCAAGACTTGAAAGGCATTTAAAACCACCTTTACCTAGACGACTATTGCAGTTATTGGTATTACTTACAAAGGAAACAGGTGCCAGTTTCCCTTCCTGTTTTCTATGTCCCTACCTGAAGGGCATGAGATTGCTATTCAGAATGTTTGAATTCTGACCCTAGTTCAGACACCATCTGTTGGGCCTTAGGAATGTCTCTTAACCTCTTCAAATGTCAGATTTTAATACCAAGTATGAACTGGACTGTGGTCTGGACTCTCAGTTGCAGCTTAAGGGCCCATCTTTGTAGGACAGCTCGGTCTAGGCCTCCCCGCCAGCCTGCCCCTTTGTGCCCTGTTTTCTGCACGGTGAAAGTCTGCTGCCCTTAATGAGCTCCCTGGGGATCCACGCTTATACCTGGCCTGCCTCTGAGACAAGTTCTATTCTCTGATGTTGAGTCTAGTCCAAAGCGGCAGTTCTGAAATATACTTTCTTACCATAGGACCTTAGGTTCCCAGCAAGTCTGACCAAATATGACCAGGCAAAAGTAGTTTTAAATAACCTGACAGGTTGGAAGTTCTTTGAGGGAAAGAGCCACCTTTCTAATGATAATCTATAAGCTCTAAAAAATCACCAACTGCACCTTAAGAAAGCTCAGGTGTGTGCACTTCCTCATCAAGGATGAAAAGTTATATCTCATGTTATGGAGCACTGTCATATAACATAAAGGACACCATGCAGCAAATTCAAGGTATTGCATTTGTGGGGCCCGGGGGTTGAGGAATTGGGAGGTGGAAGACAGTGAGGAGAGGGGAGGATTTTCCACTTGGTTTTGGAAACTTAAAAGCTCAGGTGAAACAGAAAGTTGACTATGCATTTTGGGGGTTGGAATGTTGCCATTTTTCCTTTTCCCCCAATACTAAAATGTTCCCACTAATTCTACCCCTAGCTTCACGTCAGCAACTTGAACCCAAGTTGAAAACCTAAACCTCCGTAGTGCGTGCCTGAGTGGAAACTTATGCAATTCAAACTAGAGCCTCGCAGCTGGGGTGGGCTCAGATGACTGATGCATGCTCCCCCAGCCTCCCTGTTCCCAGCGGGTACTTCAAAGGGTTCCTGTGGTTTTATTTATTAGGATGATGAATAATGTGCAGATATTTCTCCAGGATCGGGGCTTTTAGAACTGGACTCATTTAAATCTTTGCAGAGACAGCCTGTGTGTATGTGTGCATGCCAGAGAGAACGACGGGAGAAAGAGAATATAAAAACCTGGTGAGGGCTGGCGGGCCAAGAGGGCTTGGGTACAGAAATGCTAATCGATATCTGTGCGGGACATGAGTAACGGAACAAGACAGACTCTACAGGGGTGAAGGGTTTATCCAAACTCATCATTTGAGCACCTTCTGGAAATGTTTAGATGAAGATTTTAAGCTGAAAGGAATCTGTGTGGGCAAATAGGAGACATGTCACAGCCCCACTAACCCACCCTGTAATATCTGATGTAGCTGGTTAAGATATTAACATAAGGTCTTCCTATAAAGAACTTTTTCAAACCAGAAAGGGAAGACGTTTTCTAGCAAATAACTAATTTGGATAGTTCCACTAATAGTATTTATATACATTTGAGTCCCTAACAATTGTCTGACCAATGAATCAAAAAAATCTTGACACCATCATGAAACAAGTCACTTTGGTAGATGTTATGGTTTGGATTTTAAATGTCCCCCCAAAGTCCATGTGTTGAAGGCTTGGTCCCCAGCCTGTGGCACCACTGAAGGCTTGGTCCCCAGCCTGTGGCACCACTGAAAGGCGGGGCCTAGTGAAGGAAGCTAGGCCATTAGGCTGTGCCCTTACAGGGGATACTGGGACCCCAGCCCCCTCTTTCCCTTTTTCACCACCAGGAGGTGAACAGCTTCCTTTGCCACATGTTCCCATTCTTTTGTGCTGTCACAGACCCAAAGGCAACAGGGCCAAGCAACCATGGACTGAAATCTTTGCAACCATGAGCCAAAATAAATCTTCCCTCTTTGTAAGTTGATTTTCTCAGGAATTTTGTAATAGCAATGGAAAGTGAATACAGTAGACTTACACCAACATATACAAAGTCCTTATGAAAGTGGGCTGTGTTTGAACCTATTTATTCTGTACAAAACTATACATACCCAAAGTCAATACTAACATTCTTCTTCTTCTTCTTCTTCTTTTTTTTTTTTTAAACCTGGGTGCTGAGTTTCAGGGCCTCACACACGCAAGGTGCACACTCTACCACCGAGCGACACCTCCAGTCAACACTAGCATTCTTACATGCTAGTCCAAACTCATGTCAAATCATTTTAAAAATGGTTCAGACAAGCTGTCTGCAATGACAGGAGGAAACTACAGGGGGGTTATAATACATCCGTCACAGGCTAGGTCAGTAACAAAAACTCTCACCAATCTCAGAGGCCTACAATATCAAAAGTTATTTCTTGCTCATGCTATGTGCCCACTAGGATTGGTAGGGGGTCCTGCTTATCGCCACTTGAGGATGCACGTTTCAGGAGGAGCCATCATCTTGCACACTGTAGGCTGAAATGCTAGAAGCCCAGAGGTCTCTCATAGGTGATCAAATGCTCCCGATCAGAAGGGACAGATCCCTTCCACCCCCAGTTCAGACATCAGAACTAGTCACATGGTCCAACCTCAAGGGAAATATTGGCAAAGGCATCAATGACTTCCATACTTTCTTACCTGGAAATTCTCTGAACACACTGGGAGTGGTGGTGCACACCTGTAATCCCAGCAGCTCAGGAGGCTGAGGAAGGAGGATCTCACGTTCAAAGCCAGCCTTAGCAACTTAGCAAGACCCTGTCTCAAAATAAAAAGTTTTAAAAAGCTCAGGAGATGAATAGCCCTGGTTTCAATCCTTGGTGCCAAAATAAATAAATAGATAATAAAAATTTTAAAACCCAATAAAATTCTGAACCCTGAACAGCACCTCACATGTGGCTACAGGATGTCATTTCCTGGAAGACTTATGTCCTGGGGAAAATGGCTCAGATCTCCAGTCCACTTTCTATGTCTCCTTCACCAGAGCCCTGGAACCACCCCAGGCCTAGCCACAGCTGACCCTACCAGGCTCTGAGATACAGCACCCACCCAGCCTACCAGGGCCTCCCTGCAGGAGACGAGAGAGTGTCAGAGCACAGACGGAGCATGGTCCACCTGCCTCAGGTCCACCTGCCACAGGACCTGGATCCTAGTGGAGCCTCAGTTAACTTCAATATTATGCTCTGATTTTTTTTTTTTTTCCAGGGATTTTTCACTGGGACAGCTTTTATCTGTTCGGCTGTAGGTCAGGCATGAGTAACTCCAGGACGGCGGAATGGGGCTGTCGCCTCGGGGTGGGATTCCAGGACTGATGCTCAGTAAAAATATAACAATACCCCAACTCATGCCAGTGCTGGCGCTGTGACAAACTGTGTTGCTGCCGAGATACTCTTGTCAACCGGCCACACACGGTGGGTGATAAACCCTGGTTCTACCATGGCCTATCTAGGCCAGCCTGGCCCAGTGCCTGTCTCTGTGCCTCCTTGTCCTCTGTGGGGCAGGAATGGTCACAGCACTTTCTTCATCTGGTGGAGGTGCGGATGGGAGGAGGAGGAAGAGCTAGGACAATGCCTGGCCATACTCAATTAGCACTGGTGTACCTTATTCATGTCCTTTTTCTTCTTGACGTCCTACATCCACACTTCACTCAAACTCATTTGCTATCACAGAGAGAAAATCACACCCCTTGTAATAATTTGGTGAGACAGGCCAATATATCACCACTTAATAATGAGATGACTAAGACTGACCCCAAGTTCAATCCTGTCTGCCCCAAGCCTCCATTCCTTCCCTGGAATGTTTGACCTCACTCACCACCCCATATCCTGAACACGTCGGGGGTTTAACACAAGGAAACGATTCAGCAGAGGTCGTTCCTCTACCTGAACTTCAAACTCTTCAAAGATGCAGCTCCAGTCAATCCAACACCTACATCAGTATTTTCTCCAAGGGAATCTGTCCTGTATGCTGGATAGAGTTGAGTGTCACACTCTCAATTCTTGGTCGGCATAACTCACTGGGTTTAAGTCTCAGATGCTGGGGATAAATCAGGGCAGAAAGGGTTGGGATGGGACTTCCTAACTCCATGCCAGGTTGAAACTCAAACCCTACGGGTCACACTTTATTCATGGCTTTGGAACATGGTCCACATGAACCTTTAAGATGGACTTTGGTCCTTGCCTGGAAATTGCTACCTTCCTACCTTGACTTTCATGCTGCCTTAGGTCCTTGTAAAGGGACTCTGTCTGCTCCTGTCTGTCTTAGGCTGGAGAGTCCCCCTGGACTCTGTGATGGAGGTTCCCTCTCACATGGTACCAACATTGTCTTCCCTTCCAATAAGGGGAGTCGTCTAGAGCAAATGTTGGCAAAATGCAGCCTGTGGGACAATTCTGGCCTGTGGCTTATTTTCCTTTTTGTAAATAAGATTTTACCGGAACACCCATTTGTTTACATATCATCTGTGGCTGATTTCAAGCTACAATGGTAGTTGGGACAAAAGTCACATGGCCCACAACATCTAAAATATTTACCATCTGGCTTTTTACAGAAAGAGTTTGTTGAGCCCTGATCTAGAGTTCTGTGGCAAGAAAAGGTCTGTAGAGAGGAAAGAAGTCCTGCCAAACAAGGGCGACATGCTGTCACTGCTGACGGAATGCAGGAATGGCAGGCCCGCCCGCTAGTCCCAGCAGACCCCCAGACCAGAGAGCACACATTTCACTTAAGTGACAAATGTTTTCTTACAGGCCGTATTCAGGGACAGGACCATGAGCAAGATAAACTCAATACCTACCATTTTAGAGTTTAAAATTATGTGTTGGGGTCAAAGTGTGAGCATAGGGAAAGAGAAGGAATGAAGATGAGGATAGAGATATGTAAAAAAAATCTACTGCAGCCCAAAGAACAGTGATCTATTCAGAGAGCAGTGAAATGAACGAATTAGAGCTATAAAGATCAATGGAGGGCATCTCAGGAATAATGCCACATGGAAGAAAATGTACATAGTAGAACACACACAGCTTGCTTCAACTTATTAAAAGTTTAAAAACATGCAAAACTAAATGACATGGTGTTCATAAATCTGCTGTAATTTGGGTCTGGAGTATCCCCGAGAGGTCCATGCATGTAAGCCTTGGTTCCAGACTGTCATGTTACTGGGAGGTGGTGGAACTTTTGGGAGGTTGGGCTTGGTGGCAGGAAGGAAGTTGGGTCATTGGGGATGTACCCCCTTGAAGGGTATCCTGGGACCCCAGTCCCTGCCTCTCTCTTTGCTTTCCAGCTGCCATGAGGTGACAGGGTTCCACTTCCCTGGTCTCCCACCCTGACCATGGACTGAAACCTCTGAAACCATCAGCCAAAATAAAACTTTTGTTTTTCTAAGTTGTTTATCTGCGGTACTTTGCAACAGCTACATAGGGCTGACTAACAGAGTATTAGTACATAAGGTCCAAGGGTAAAGAAATGCAAGGGAACACACAAGGCCAAATCTAGCCAGGCTCACTGTTCCTGTGGGGATGGGCCCACAGGGAACTTCAAAGGTCTCAAAGCTGGGGAGTGTGACTACCCACATGTGCATGGTGTCACAATCTTTTACCTGACATATATCTTATTGGTATTTTATAGCTGGTCAATATTTAGTAAAACCAAACAATTGGAATGTAGAACCCACATGCTGAATTCTATGATTCTGTTCACCAGGACAGTAGCCAGTGTTGTGAACACCCAGAGGAGGGGCTGCAAACCCAGAAGGGAGCGATCAGAAGAAAGTTCTGGAAAAAGTGGCACATGTCACATGAGGACTTCACCAGCAAATTTCACATGAGAGGTCACCCCAGGACAATGTTCCAGCAAAAGACCAGTGATGAGATAGATAATAAGGTTTTCAAGGAACTGAAACCAGCTCAGCAAAACGAGTAGAGCAAGTGGGGGTGGAGAGGGCCTGCTGAAGCCAAAAGCGATAGAGCCCTCGGAAAGGCTTCAGCTATGGGGCAAAATGACAAGATTCTTCTGGTGGTGGCCACATCAACTCATAATGCGATCCTGAAATGCCCACAGGTTTCTCCAGGGTTGAAAACAACCCAGTTCCCCGGTGTAGGTAGCAATGATGTGCACCACCAGTACCATTTGAAAAAACACAAACCAGGTGCCGGGCTGAAATTACACGAAGCACGTCATTATCACAGCAGATGTTTACAGCCCCTAGACTGCTACGAGCAGAACCAAAGTTTGTGTGAATCAATATTTTTTGTACACTGAATTAAACCTTCATTCGCGAGCAGAGCTTGCGATCGTAAAGATATTCCATGGTGAATCTTTGCAAAGCTGTCACTCATTCTCTAAAATAAAGAATTCCCCATTGCATGTCAACTTTATCATACTAGATTTTGATCTATCGGATTCGTTTGAAGTAAATACTTTTGTGTCTAAAATTGTTTTATAAGCCATGAGTAGTGACATGTGCGTGTGTGTACTACCCAGCTATATTCAGGAGGCTAAGGCACAAGGATTGCTTTAGCTCAGGAGATTGAGGCCAGCCTGGGCGAGATAGTAAGACCATCTCAAAAAAAAAAAAAAAAAAAAATCAAATGAATAAATATAAAAAAGAATAATTCTCAATTCTTTAAAAGTATGGATGAGTGAAAACTCTGAATGCTACTAACACTTTATAAATACTTCGAATTCCTATCAAAAGCAAGATCACTGAAATACACATTTTCCTGGTGGCAGCAACAGACCTGGAGCTTTAGAATGCTACAAAGAAAACAGGACAAAACAGGGTGCTGTCTCCTGGTTTTGTCATCATAGCAGACAGCTCAAACTTGGACTCTGATTACCAAAGAATGACCACATTTTTTTTTTCCTCCCCTTGCTTCTATTTTTCAAATCCCAATAAAAACTGATTCATTAATGCTTATGGTGAGTCAAATCAGAACCTCAAAGATAGTCTCCCAAGAAAATAGTGACTTTAAAGTTCCCACAAACCACCGGAGCCAGCATTTCCAGCTCCGTGTACCCTCACCCTCCAGCAGCCTTGTTCACAATTAGCTAAAACGTGGAAGCCACCCAAGCGTGAAAGGGTAAACAAAATGTGATATTTCCATTCAACGAAATATGACCCATGACAAAAAAATGAATGAACCTGAAGTCATTATGCCAAGTGACAAGAGCAGTTACAAAAGGACAAATATTGTAGGAGTCCACTTACACGAGACACACAGAGCAGTGAAATTCATGGAATTGAAAAGCAGAACGGGGGTTAGGAATAGGCATAAAGTGTTTCAAGGGTACAGAATTCTGCAATATGGAGAGTCCTGGAGATGGGTGGTGGCAATGGCCACCCAGCCACGGGAATGTCCTTACTTGTCACTGAAATGGACACTTGAATATGGTTGAGATGCTCTATTTGATGGTACGTTTTATATTTTCCACAATGAAAACGAAAACTTTCAGAACACAGATGTCTTGATTGAACCTCACAACTGACAAGATTATTATAGACTAGCCTTCTCCCCTGCTGTGGTACCTAATTGTGTTAGTCCCCTTAAAAATCTGTGGGTTTCTTGGAGAAGTCCTCTGAGGACACAGCTGTGCTCCGTGACAGCCCTGGTTGAACCAGGAGCCAGGGCATCTCTGCCCACCTTGTTATAGGGCCAACATATGGGCCTGCAGCTGGCCCATATGCAAAACAAAAGCTCCCTGTCCTGGACACAAATGGCTTTCCTGGGGGAGCTTCTGTTGCCAGGACAGAGGCATGTATTAGAGCTAGAATGCCAGGGGGGGAAATTCGGTCATCTCATTTTTTTTTTTCAGCTCATCTTCTCACAAAGAACATCCACAGAGTAATTGGCGAGGCTGCCAAGATGGTGCGACAAGCACCCCAGCTCTGAATTCAGGCAAGATGCAGCCCAGTGACACACAGCTCGCTCTGAATTACACAGCTTTCAAGTTCTCCTTTAAATACTCGTCCCTGCTGATCCCTGAAGAAGAGGTTTTTATGGGACCTTCATAACTAACACCTTTCCACGCTCTTTCCAGGTTTTAATGACCTGGCAAGACAGATTTATTAAATGACCCAGCTCGACATTAGCTGAAAACATCCTGTGGCAGCCCCTTCAGCTCTGCTAGCAATCCATCAGGAATTTAGAAACCTGAAGGAGGAGAGGGGAGAGAGGGAGAGAGAGAGGGAGGAAGGGAGGGAGGGAGAGAGACACACACAGAGAGAGAGAGAGAGAGAGAGAGAAGAAAGTATTAGGTACAGGTGGTTCAAGCAGGCATTGAAGAAAGGCAGACAAACCTCAGCACTGAAAGAGACAGGAAAAAGAAAAACTCACTATTCCACTTACACAGTGCACAAAGCTAACATCCAGGAATTCCACATCAGAAACTTGCTTCTCCTCTGTCATTCTAATACGTTCCCTTGTTTGGAGATGGTGGGGAGGGGTTCCAAATAAAGCAGCCCTAGAAGGCTCCT
This sequence comes from Marmota flaviventris, assembly GCF_047511675.1. Classification (NCBI taxonomy): domain Eukaryota; kingdom Metazoa; phylum Chordata; class Mammalia; order Rodentia; family Sciuridae; genus Marmota; species Marmota flaviventris. The sequence goes on from NC_092503.1 coordinate 137,883,731, forward strand.
GGTTCTTCTAAGGCAAGCCTGTCCATTCTACAGAGGAGGCTGGCACCGCCTGGTCACAGCCATCTGCAGGCTGGGGGCTCTGAGGACACTTGTTCCTCGGTAGCAAAGCCAGGCATTGTTGGGGAGAACCTGTGAGCTCAAATCGGCCTTTGAGGATCAACTCTCTTGTTTTACAGATGAAGAAAGGGAGTCCAAGACTGCTGGTGACCTGCCCAAGGGTAACCCAGCCTGCTGGTGGGGGAGGCAGCAATGGGACCAGGTTACGTGCCACCCAGGCCACCTTCTCCCCTCTAGCACATTGTCAGAAGACAGTGGAGGTCTGCGTGCTCTGCCTGCCTTGACCCAGGCCCTTGATGCTCTTGTTCATCGTATACAGACCTGGAAGCCACACAAAGAAAAAGAAAATGCTGGATACCCCAAGGACAGGGATCAGGGTCCAGAACTTTCTCTGAGTCATCATTTAAACCACCATTAGGCTTCAAAAACAATGGCCCATGCATGACTCTTTTCTCACCTTACCCAGTGTTTTACCTTAGTATCTTAAAAAGTCATCTTTTGGACAATGTTAAGAGAGACACAGCTAGGCCAAGGGTGAACAGCAGTGTACCTGACAACTCTGATTCTCTGCCCTTCATTTCTGGGAGTCCATTTGATGGGGAAAAAATAAAAGAAGTGACTTACTCCTAATCTGCAGATACTGTGTCAATTGATGAAGGTGAACTCTACCCAGGAGAGTATCATGCTGATATCAGGGTCCCCTCTACGACACGATGAACATGTGGTGTTCCTCCCCCAAAATTTGACACAATCCACACCGAGGGACATTTTTCAAAATATGGACCCTTCACAATCCTGCCCTGGTTACAAGTGTCAGAATCACAAAAGCCAAGGAAAAACTGAGGAACTGTCACAGATCGGAGAAGACGTGACAACTAAGTACAAGAAGAGAAAAAGGACTTGAGACGAAAAGCTAGTGAAATCCTAATAAAGCTTGTAGCTGCGTTCGTAGGACCGTAGCAGTGTGACTTCACTTGGGTAAATGTACTTGACGACTAAGTAAGATGGTTCCTGTAGGGGACGTGGGTGAATGAACGGTACACAGAAATCCTCTGCATTACTTTTGCCATGATCTAGCAGTCCTACTCCTGGCTGTGTATTCAGAAGCACTGAAGGCAGGCTTGAAAAGATATTTGTACACTCACATTATTATTATTAACCACAATAGCTAAACCGTGGGCACAACCCAAGTGTCCATCATGGAATTAATGGGAAAAAAAATGTGATATGTACAAACAATGGAATAGTATTTGGCTTTAAAATGAAGGAAATCCTGTCACAGACTACAATGTGGATGAACTTTGAAGACACTTTGCTCACTGAAATAAACTGGTCCCCAAACGACAAAATACTATAGGACGTCACTTAGTTGAGATACCTAGAGTAGTCAAATTCATAGAGACAGAAAGGCAAGTGGTGGTTGCTAGGGGCTGGGGTCAGACTTGTTTAATAGGTACAGAGTTTCAGTTCTGCAGGAGGGAATGTTTCCAGGGATGGATGGTGAGGATGGTCACCCAGCAATGAAAATGTACTTATCACTGTTGAATGGTACACTTAAAAGATAATTAAGATGGTAAATTTTATGCTATGTGTTTTCTACCACAATTAAAACTTAAGAGTATGCAGAGAACTAGAGTAGGAGGCTGTGATTAAAAAACCAAAAAGTACAAGCTGGTGAATTCTGAGTGAGCAGTCAGGGAAGGCCTCTCTGAGCAAGGAGTGGGGAAGAGGAGGGCTCCGTTCCCCCCCTCAGGGTCTCCTGTATCTGCTGCTCTCTAACTTCCCCATGTCACCACCTGCTCAGGCTGTTTTCCTGCAAATGCCTCTTCTTCTAGCCCCACGAAGGCCTATGCTCACCAGGTGATGGGTTTAATGTATGTATCTGACTGAGGGCCTGTGCAGGAAACCGTACAGGGATGAGGAGGTCCCCGTTCCCGACTTTCCAGAGGATCAGAATCTACAAAGCAAAGCAGGCATAGGTATAAAGGGTGCTGGTATTTGCATTTCAAATTACAGCCAGCACTTGAAATCTATCAGCCAACACCATACCTGCTGGTGGAGAATAACTTCACTAGAACCAGTTTCAAAGATCTGTTTCTCCTTGTTACCTTTTTTTGCTAACGTTGCAAAATGATATACCCATCCTCAAAATAAATAAATTAATTAAATAACACTCTGTCAGTGAAAGGATAGGTTAGAATACAAAAGTGACATAATTAGTTTGTTTTTCAAAAAAGGCTCTGGTTGGGCTGGGGTTGTGACTTAGCGGTAGAGCACTTGCCAGTGTGTGAGGCCCTGGGTTCGATCCTCAGCACCACATAAAAATAAATAAACAAAATAAAGTTATTGAAAAATAAATTAGTAAAGATATTGTGTCCAACTACAACTAAAAAATAATAATTTTTTTTTTTTTTAAAGGCTCTGGTTTTGGATGAAATGAGCAGACTTTTCCTGGCTGGGCATTGCTGGGCCAGATGCCACCATCTGTCCATTGGCTCCTTGGGAATAGCAACCAGCTGAGAGCTAGAGTCAAGGCGAGGAATGGATCTGTCTCTACCACCTCTGGGCCTCCTCATATCCATGACACCAAGGAGGAAAAGACACCAAAAGAAAAATGGCAGGACTGCCTGGAGATAAACTCAGCCATCTCAACTAAGTAGGCTCAGGTAACAGAAGACATTAAATCAGATTTTAAACAATGCCCCCTCCATAAGAAAGCAGAGGTATGTATTGCATCCCTCTTCCTGACTCATGTCCCTCGTCTCTCCCTCTCCAAAGTCTAGTGAAGCCCTAGTGCAAACCAAATGTATGTGGGTCAAGAATTCTGTTCTCATCTCCTGTGGTCTTAACCCATAGGATCTCCCATGAAAAGTCCCCAAAGCTGGAGTAAACTTTGGGGCCCAGAGTTCTGGGGTGTACTCAGCACTCTCTTGCAGGTTTAAATGTTATCTAAGGAACAGCCTAAGGCAGGAATGAGCCATACTGGCTCCGTTTCTCTCAGTGTCTTTTATTTACCAAAAGTTAGATGACCCTCAGCATTCCTGAGCCTGGTGTGTATAAGCAGACCAGGAGCAAGGAGAGCAAATGTATTTTATTCCACTTTCTTCATTTTCTAAATATTAGTTTCAGGTTCTGCCGGCTTAAATAACATGCTGCCCATCTGCCAAACCACTGGCTTGCAGAAAAGCCAAGGACTGCTGCGGGAGCTGAGCCCCACCTGCAAGCCCACTCTGTGGCATGCGTGAGCTGGGACACGAACCTTGTTGCTGGCCCCACTCTTTCAGGGAATCTGGTGAACTGCATGGAAGGAATGTAGAGAAACCATACCCTGACTCTTTGCAATGATGAAAAGTTTCTCAGACTTACCAAAACAACTCGGATGAGACTTCTCCCCCAGCTTTTAGTGCTGGATTACTCATGTATCAAAAATTCCTGGGCTGGGGATATAACTCATTGGTAGACTGCTTGCCTTGCATGCACAAGGCCCTGGCTTCCATCTCTAGCACCATGGGGGGAAAATGCTGAATTAATAGAAAAATTCTTGTTGAACATTTACTATGAGCAGGAATGTGCTATGTACAAAGGATCCAAGCTCAGCTGTATCTTCTCAGGGAGCTACAATGAGAGCAATGACTCATGGGAGATCCACTGGTAGTGGTAAGGAAAAGGAAGACAGAGACCTCAGGTTACACTCACCATTGACCCTTGCATCCTGCTGTGCTCATTAAAACACAATTTGCACACAAATGTTCTTACCAAGTCACTGAAACTTATTCTGACTGACATCAACTCATAATCAATAGTTGTAGGATATGATTGTGCAGTCAGTTTGGAATCCAACCAACTGTTTTGGAATCCAACCCAAATCTATCTGGGTCATGAGGTTTTTATGAGACATCTCAACATGTTCCTCTATGATTCAAAACTGTCTATGTGACAATAGCAGCAGTCCGGTTTCCGCATTGCTGATGTGATGTGATAATAGGATAATAATATGGAAGTCTAGCTCCTTTTCAGCTTTAACACTTTCTAATCACATTGGTACATCTATTCTGTATTACTGGGGCATTGATTGCCACCATGTTTCATGAAGTCATTTATTTACCTATCTAGCATTTAGGTACCTGTCCCGTGCCAGGCACAATCTAGGCTAGAGATATAGTGGAGAACAAGAATGATTAGTTACCTGCTTTCATGGAGTATTCTCTTGAATGGGTGAGTAGCATGTACAGAGACACGAATATACACACCAATGAAAGTAAGGTAGAAAGAAATTAGACTAGATAGTCTGAGAAAGCTTCCCGAGTGTCATTTAAACAGAGATTGCAGTGATCAGATGTGGCTGGGTCTACCAAAGGTCTGGGGTGGAGAATTTAAGTACAAGAAAAGAAATGTGCAAGAAATCCAGAGAATAAGAGCCAAAAGGCCCAGTGGGCTAGAACATGCTATGAATCTCAGGGCCTGGTCCCGTAAGGTTATCACAGGCCAAAGCAAGGCATTTGGAATGAGCAGTGAAAACCACTAGAGAATGTGGCAAAGACCACCTGTCACTCCCCAGGACCTATTCTCCCCTTCTTGCTATAGGCTTGCAGCTGTACAAAATAAGCCCACCTCCCCAGTACCCCTAGTCTTTGGGGGTACACACACAGGCTACTGTTTTCTGGCCAAAGGGATGTAAGAAGTGTTTCCTCAGACTTCTGAACAGGGGGTAGGAGTGTTCCCTCTCCCTCCTCCACTCCTCTCTCCTGGCTGCAATACAGAACCACAGAAGAGGCCTGAGCCTCAGTGTCAGGAGACAGTCTTAGCAGCCTAGGCTGATAGTGCTGAGGGTTGCGATAAATTCCACTTTGTTTAAATTCCTATTGTTCTGGTTTCCAGTGTTTTGCAAGTAAAGCGATTGCTGAACAAGACAGGCAGTTTGAAGTAGGAGAGCAGAAGGTCTGATTTGTGTCATATGACTGTCATCCTGGTTGTCAGTGGAGAAGGAGCTGCTGAGGTGTGAGGGGGAAGCAGGAAGATTAGTTAGGAAGGTTTCACCGTTAGTTATCCAGGCACGAAAGAGAAAGCTTTGCCTCAGGGAGTTAAGGCAGAGGTGGAGCAAAACCCAGGGGCTTGAATATAACTTGCAAGAATTGCCAGGGGACTTGCTGATGGAGGGAGAGACAGGAGAGGGTGACTTACATATTCCCCGGTTGAGCCACCACATTGTCATGGGGAAGAACAGCTCTGAGGATATGGGAAGAGGGCTCTTCTTTGGCCACACTGAATTTGACATGCATACTGGATGTCCCAGTGGGATATCCGCTAGGCGTTTGGATATATGAGTTTGGAACTCAGCAGGGAGGGCCAAGTTGGTGATATAAATTTGGGACGCTGGCATCTAGAGATATTTAATGCCATGTGTTTAGTGGAGCTGACAGGAAGAAAGTGTGGATGCATAAATGGGAGCCACAGATGCAGCCTTCTTACAGAAAAGGGACGAATAAAACCAAGTGGGTGTGGTGTCATGAAAGCAAAGAAAGGGAACTAGTCAAATTAGGTCAGAAGCTGCTGAGAAGTCAGTTAAGATAAGAATAAACTGCTGGAGCCTTTGGCAGCTTGGAGGGTGTGGGTACTCTTATCAAGATCACTTCCACGGAGCAGTGGGACAAGATGCCTGAGTGGACTGGGGGAAGGATGGAGTGAGGCACTGGAGGTGATGCAGAGAGCTCAGGTTTGGGGGCAGTTTTGCTGTTAGAGGGGAGAAATTAAGCTACTGTCTGCAATCCCATTTGCTGCCTATAGTGGTCCTATCCAGCACGGGAGTCATTAGATGCATGTGATTGCTTCCATTTAAATGAACTAAAATGAGTTTGAATAACAAATGCAGTCCCTCCATCACTCTAGCCACATCTCAGGTGCTCCACAGCCACCAGTGCCCATGGTTAGAGGACTAGACACCACAGGGAGAATGAATTTCCCCACTACAGCAAGTGTTCTTGGATAGCTCTGGCCTCAAAGCTCCCCTAAGAAATCATGTATTAGCCAGGTGCTACGGCTCACACCTGCAATCCCAGTGGCTCGGGAGGCTGAGGCAGGAGAATCATGAGTTCAAAGCCATCCTCAGCAACTTAGAGAGGCTCTAAGCAACTTAGTGAGACCCTGTTTCTAAAAAAAAAAAGAGTGGGGATGTGGCTTAGTGGTTAAGTGCCCCTGGGTTCAATCCCTGGTACCAAAAAAAAAAAAAAAATCATGTATTATTTTGGTTTGCTTTGCCTCCTTAGACTTACGAGAGAGAATGGGAGAAAAAGTAAAAGGCTGTGTTTTCCTGTTTGGTTCATGCTATGGTTTGGATATGGTTTGTGGCCACCAACACTCATGTTGAGGTTTGATTCCCAATGTAGCAGTATTGGGAGGTGAGGCCTTTAGGGGATGAGTAGGTCATGGGCTTAACACTCATGAATGGACGGATGCAGTCTTGCAGAAGCTGTCCCTCTCATAGAACTAAAGTAGTTACCAGGAAAACAGGCAGGTGTAAAGCAAGGCTGCCACCCCTCCCCATCACCCTCTGGCGAATGACACTCTCTATTTGGCTTCTCTGTCATAATGCCCCTACCAGAGACTGAGCAGATGTTGACACCATTCTCCTGGAATTCTAGAATCATGAGCCCGGACAAACCTCAGTTTTTTATAAATTATCCATTCTCCAAGTTTTCTATTTGCTTCAATAACTTAGAGGTATAACTATTGTCGGTCTCATGGCTTTGTCCAAATTCTTCAGGCTCGTGTTTATGAACTAGGATGATAACTTCCAACACTTGAAGAGATCAGAAATCTGTATCTTTTCAGAAGGTAACCAGGTGAAGGTATTTATTTATTTGGGGTCCTAGGAATTGAACCCAGGACCTCACGCCTGCTAGGGAAGTGCTCTACCCACAAGCTACATCCCTAGCCCCAAGATTTGCAGGTTTGTGATTGTTCTTACCTTCATTCAACCCATTATAAAAGGGGATAGAAATAAGCCTCTCAGCCACTGGGAGGTAGCTCTACCTCTCCCTCTACACTCTTCTCTCCTGGGGCTCCAGATCACACCAAAGCAGCTGCGACGGAATGGAAAAGCCAACTGTGCAAACATTCACTTCCCCAGTCACAAGGTGGAAAGGAAAATTGCCAAAGAAGAGAGCTTGGGAAAACAGCCAAAGAGCAATGGCTCCCTGAAGAGAACATGAAATAAGACTCTACTGTGACTGCATGAAGGAAATGGGAAATAAGATCCAACCATGCTTGGGTCAGAGAAGACCACTGGGCTTTGGGGTAATGACTACAAAGGAAAAGAGGGGTGTGAAAGCTGCAGCATGGATGGCCTGGGAGGGGCACTCTGTCATTCAGTAAACCCTTTGAAGAACAGGATACGGGCGTCGGAGAGCAGCCTAAATACCCTCCCCTAACTCCACGTTCGCATGAAAGTTCTCACAATCATTCCCACCTGTGTCTGGTGGGTGCCATTTGTGTAGCCTACAGGATACGTGGGAAAACTGAACAAGGATTCCCAAGAAGAGCTTCTTTTCAGAAACAAAACTGCCAAGAGGATAATGTTGGTGGTAAATGTCACGCTGGGAAACACAGACTGGATGAAGAGTTCTCTATTTAGCTTTTTCTAGAAATGCCTTGTGCATCAGGGGGACTATCAGGCTAAACTCCTTAAGGTGCACGAACCGGTTCCCTTTCATGGCAGCCCACGGGACAAAAGGGGACGAACTCAGAATTATCTCCCCCAACACAGGACAGAACACAGTCTTAGCACGTTATCTTCTCCCTCGTGAAGCTGGTGATAGTTCTCTACGATCTGTAAAGACCAAACACGTTACGGCATCCATGTCCCTCTAGGCCTGGGTTCCTTCTCTGTCCCATCTGTGCACAGCCCCCCATGGTCACTCCTATGTTCCCTGTGGGTGATGAGGCTGGACAGCCACAGGGGAAGCCACACCATGAAGGGGCCAAGGGAGCAGTCAAAAAGAGTGGGTCACTGGGGTGAGTCTGGGCTCGGGGACACTGGTCCCTGAAGAGGGATGGGAGGCTGCGGCCACTCACAGGTGAGTTTTTGACAGTCTCTATGGTCCTTAAATTTCATGCTGTCATGTGGGTGAAAATCTTGGTCTATGTTAACATAGGCATGGTGGAGACTCTGGATGAGCTGTGGACATAATGACGATGAATGTGGACATAAGATTTCAGAGACCACTCACATTTATATCTGTATTTACGCTCACCAAAGGCCAATGTCAGCATGGCTGACAGCAAAAAAATGCAGGTTTAACAGGGGTGTGGATGAAGTCACAGGCGCCCTTGCGTGCGCACAACAGCATAGGCACCATCAACGCCACCGAGCCCAGATGTCAGGACCCAAGACCATCTGTCTCTGTAAAGGCCACTTCATTAGCGAGGAGAGAAACAGGAAACAGGCCATAACGAATGTTTCTAGTCTCTGTTACAGCCATAAGTGGACTAAATGCCTATTTAATTAATACTTTAATAATGTCACAAATCTAACTTTATCTCAAGAGATGGAGACAGGTTAGCAGAGCCATTAAATGACATCCCATTACAGTAAGTAACTGAGGCTTACTCAGGAGTGGGGAAATACATGACATTTGAGAATTCTGTGCTGCCAAAACCTTAAAATCATTAATGTCATTTTAGATTTAAAAAAAAAATTATGTGAAAAGGCATCAGGTAAACTCCAATTACTCAAGTCAAAATGCCAAAATAGATTAAATAAAAAATTGACTCTAAAGGCTCTTCTGCTACTAAACCCAACAAAGGTGAATGGGTAATTCTGTTTGAGGAAAAGACCATCATCCATCATATGAAAGCCCTATATTTGAATTGTATTGGTTTTGAAATTGTGTGTTGTTAATATTTTGGTTTTATAGCTATTTGGAAATTGCAAGAACTAATATAAATTCCTTAGGAGATGTTTGCACACATTTCAATAATATTGTAACAATGTATTTTAACTCAGAGAGAGAGCTGTTAGAAGTGACACAGCAGTGACACATACAGGCACTGGAGCCACGGAGACTTGGGTTTGAACCCTGGCTCCTCTACCTCTCTGTGTGTGGCCATGGGTAAACTTCGTTTTCCATTTGCAAACTGGGGATAATAATTGTGCTCATATCATAGGCTTATTGAGTGGGTTAAATACCTATAGCACTCAGTGGTGCCAAGGTACAGGGGACTGATTCAGTAAACGTTAGCTTTTGCTTAATGGCTTCACTAGCAAATTAAACAAGGTCCAGGGATTAGAGGTATCCGTTTCCTTATCTGTACAACAAGGCAATTAATAGGATGCATTTTCCTTGGTTAATAAGAAATTTGAGTGTATCTATATATGTCAGTATATACGTGCATATAACTTAGCAGAGCACCTAAACTTAGAAAATGCTTAATAAGTAGCTATTGTTATCAAATCCCAATCATCATGATAGTCTCAGTTCCTCCTTAAGAGCAAAACAGTGTTCATCTGTTCAGCACCCTGCCATGGCCTGCTATCCACAGGTTGGAGGGCACAGAAAGGGAGGTCTCAACCCAGATTCTTCTCAGCTCCTATACACCTAACCCCAACATGTCAGGACTTGTAGATGATTCTTTCTAAAAAGAGGTAGAGGAGTGATATGATCCTGCTTCATGCACTGATACCAATTAAACTGTGAGAAAAGGACCAAGGATGGAGGGCCATGGCTCTCTGGCAAGCACTTCCGGTTCAATAAGGATAGTTACGCGTCCCCACTCGAATACAAAGAAGCCAATACCATTTACCAAAGAGAACAAGGTAACATTTATCCCGTATTTTACTCCATTTCAGGAGGCCTTGTTTGCCCTGGAAGCCCCAGAGCTTGAGGGTTAGGGCCTCTCAAATGAAGATAGCAATGCCAGTTTTACAAATCAAATTGATGTCAGGGAAAAACCAGAAATCCCAAGTCACACTGGAACTGTAGCAAAAATTCTCTCAATATTATGTAAATTATGAATGGGGAACTGAGCTAGAGTGAGACAGCACTTAATTCCTCCCCTCCCCCCATGCTGACAACCTAACTTTGGTTTGGAGGAAGATCTGAGTCCTTTCCCAGAATTGACACAGAGCAAATATCAAGCAAGAAATGCTTTCAAAAGGCATAGGTTAGAAGGGACACAAGCATCAACTTGGCTTTTGAACAGGAGCAGGTTGGACACAAAGCATCCTATTCTACAAGAACCACCAAAGACCCTGCAGTAGCAACACCTCTCAATGAGAGAATCATATTTTCAGTTTTCCATATTCCATGCTGGAAGTTCAAAGGGCCTGTGAGCTACTCTTCTCAACTGGGCCAATGATCCGTCTTGCACACCTGACCTTCTGCGCTGTCATGTGAGGATGTGACCCAGGGAGCATCAGCCTTAGCTGCAACCCTTTCTTCCTCTCTCAGACTCCTGAGGGTTGGTTTCTATGGAGGTAGAGGTCACAGCTTTAAAACTGCCTGAAGACCCCAACTCTGACTTCTCCATTAAATCACAGAAAGGCCTAGATGCTGGGCCCGGGGCTCATTTGGCCCCAAATATTTGCTAGGTCTGGTATGTTCTTAGACCAGCAAGTGGAGGGTGGTTTCCAAATAGCTTTTCCCCAGAAGAGTCACTTGAAAACATGAAGAAAATGAAACTTCTCCCATTCAGAGAAAGGCCCCTCATCTAGCAGCTCTTCAACACATTTTTGGGAGCAGACATTCTGAAATCAACTACATTGCAAATAGGACCCACCATCGTCCTCTCAAGAAGGCAATCAAAGGACACAGAGTACAGCAAACATATAGGACCAGGCCAACAACTGCCTTCCAGATAAGGAGCAAGTTCCATGAGTTCACACTGAAAAACAGAGAAGGACTGGGGATGAAGCTCAATGGTTTGCCTCCCATGTGTAAAGCCCTAGGTTTAATCCTCAGCATTGCAAAAAGTCTAAAATAAAAACACAGAGAAAATGTACATAAGCATTTTTCCTAATACCCAGGGAAAGAGAAAGGAGAACTTTATGAATATATCTAAGTCTTGAAAATGGCTACCAGTATTCTATTTCCTTAATATTTGTCTTAGCAATTAACAGAGCATTTGTGAGAGACAGATACTTAGGTGATCTGATAGAAGAGTCAGGGTCTCCTGGAATGATTTGTCCAGGAGAAATTTTTTTCTAGAGTTTATTATCCTTTCCAATCTCTGAAGTGGTTAGGACTTTTAAAGTGCAGTATGTGGAGCTCTGAATGGATGCTCTAAGGGAGGTCATTTATTGAGCAGGCCACTGGAAAACAATTATGAAGTAGAGCCTCACTCCCCTGCCCCGCCACCTAGCCAGCACCCTTATTTTCCTCTGACTCTGAGCTAGCAACTCAGTCCAAAGTTTCCTTTTCACTGACATTCCCAAGCTTTCTGTGAGCCCCCAAATCCCTCGAAGGCCCGAGCAAAGAAGGTTAATTATCTCAGTGCAGGATTCTTGCTCTCTGCAGAGTGGCATCCATCCAGCCCATCACATCCCTATATGTGCACAAACATGGAAACATTCACCAATGTTTCTCTGGAACTTCATAGCTTATGGATGTCAACTGACTCATCCTCTCAACCCTCAGCAAAGTCTTTCAGAGATTTAAAAAAAAAAAACTGACTAAAAGCAGTGAAGAGAAACTCATTCATGATCACAACTGGTGAGTATTGTGGCTTGGATCACAATCCTACGTTGATTCTACCCCAGCTCTTCCTCAACTGGTAACGTGATCATGCACACCCATGTGCACTTGGGTTTGCAATGAAGAGAAAGAAGGCATCACGGGGAGAGGATAACCTTCTCTGACTGGACTCAGGGAAATGTCTGAATTCCTCACCATTAAGGCATGGGGATATGATGCTTCAGACAACTCATTATTGAGTTGCCTTTCAATCCATGTTTTCAACCCAGTACAAATGAACATCTGCCCATCTCAAAAAAAATCATTTTCTTGCACCACGATGTAGATGCATCATTGAATTGTGTACACTTAAAAATGGTGGAAATGGCAAATTTTATGTTATATATATATATATATATATATATATATATATATATATATATACATATATATATATATTGTAACAGAAAAACAACTTCCTTTTTAAAATACTTGATATAAGGACAAGACAATACTCCTCTGGGACGTATGTGAATTAAAACCTATGCTCAAAATAATTTATATTGTATATATCATGGCACTGAATCAATGTGACCTTTGCCACAGTTGCCTCTGACCTATTAGATAATCATTGCTACATCCAAAGGACATTTGTCAGAGTCTTGCATCATTTGACAACACATTGACCCCTTCCTTGGCCCCCAGTTACCAACCTATTCTGACATGCCACTGACCACTCAAGCCATTCCTTCCTGTCTTGCTCAACTGGTTTTTCTACCTCCACCTTTTTTTAATCTCATGCTATAAGGCCCTGGGTGATCTTAGTTACTCTGGTAGCCTTAAGTGGCTACCTTTACTCTGAAGATCCACAGACTTTGCTCCTGAACTTCTGAATAGCAAATCACCTGCTAAAGCAATACCCACAGATCCCCTGAAGATACCACCAACTTGCCATGCCTGAAACAGAAGTCATCATTCTCTCCCCTCTGCAACCCCCACAGAGGAAAAGGGAGCGGCCAGTAGCTTCAACCGGTAGAAGCTGGAATCAGAATACCTGGGCTGAATCCCGTGCTTCACATCCATTCAGGGACCTAAGTGGGCCACCTGGTCATTCTGCCCTTTCTCTGCTCTTAGTCCCCTAGGCATTGGACTCTATCTCCTTAGAGTCTCTCCTTGCCCACAGTCCTGCCCTTCCTTCAGGCTCTTCACCTTCCTCACCTAGATACAGCAATAGCTGCCCAGCTCCTGGCCTGGCTTCTTCCTCGGCCTCCTGACCACCATGGCCTGAGTGAACCCACTAAAGCATGCCTCTAAAGGTTTTCCTTTCTTGCTTGGGGTCCTTCAGTGGCCTGACACTGTTGTCACGAAGCACACTGTTGTGTGTCTTTCCATTGTCCAGGCTTTGCTATGCTAGACTCAGGCTCCGCACAAGCCCTAATCACCCACAGTACCCAGAATGCACTAGGCTCAGCCAAATTCTAATGACTCTCAGTACCCAGAATTCACTGGGCTTCAGCTAAAAATCTAGTGATCCACAGTACCCAGAGCACACCAGGTTCTAACCAAACTCTAATGACCTGCAGCGCCCAGAATACACTAGGCTCCTCCAGCCTCTAAGAACCTACTGGGAATAACAAACACAAAACTCATGGCTCAGGGGTCTCTTCTGATGCCCTCAGTCCAATCAGAGCCTGTCTGTGGATCTCTAATCGCTGAACTCAGTCCCAGAAGGCAGGAAGACATGTCTGCCTCTGCATCTTTAGCATATGACAGTGCCCAGCATTTATTATGCAATCAAGTGACAAGCTGTGGTTCTCTTGGTACCTGGTAGGATCTCAAATGTTTGCCAAGTAAGCCAGGAGAGGTAGAGCTCATCTGTAATCCCAGCAACTTGGGAGACTAAGGGAGAAAGGTCTAGAGTTTAAGGCCAGTCTCAACAACTTAGTGAGACCCTATCTCAAACAACAAAACCAAACAGGGCTGGGGATGTAGCTCAGTAGTACAGTACCCCTGGGTTCAATACCTAGTGCTGGAAAAAAAAAAAAAAAAGTTTGCCAAGTGTTGTGGTTTGGATATGAAGTGTCCCCCAAAAGCTCCTGTGTTAAGGCAGGAATGTTCAGAGGTGAAATGATTGAATTGTGAGAAGTGTAAACTCATCAGCCCACCCTAGTTTGAATGGCCTGACTGCGTGGTAAAGGTAGGCTCGTGGGGTATGGCTGGAGGGGCTAGGTCACTGGGGGCATGCCCTGGGAGGGTGCATCTTCTCTGTGGCCCCTTCTCCTCTCCCTCTGTTTCCAGACTGAAGGAGCAGCTTCCCTCCACTATGCCCTTCTGCCGTGATGTTCTGCCTCACCTTGGACCCAGAGCAAAAGATTCTGCCGCCCATGGACTAAAGCTCTGAACCCATGAGCCAAAATAAACTTTCCCTCCTCTAAGTTGTTTTGGTCAGATATTTTGGTCACAGCCATGTTAAGCTGACTAACACACCGAGAAAATGAGGGCAAGAGAAAGTGCTCTTGTGTTTCCATGTGGGTCACCAAAAAACAAAACGTATACAGTTTGAAGCAGAGCTCATCTGGCATGATGCACTTATTGCTTGCTGCTCAACACCAGGTAAGTCACATTTCTCTTTGTGCTCTCAGGCAAGATCATGTCTCTTCACAAACAGTGGGTCTTGGCAAACCCAGTAACGACTTTACTTCCCACCCAGGACCTTTGGATATTTGTAAGGAGTCTCATGCTCTTCACTTGCTTGCAAGGTGATTGATTCATTTCATCTTTCTCATTCTTCTTTCAAGAATGAGAAAACAAAACACCAGTCAGTCCAATATTGAATGAGTACCTGAAATTCCTAGATTCCCTCTTCTAGTCATCCCAGGTTTTAGTTTTGCATCCCATCCTGTCTTTCCAGATGGGAAAAAGAAAATCCCAGGGGGTATAATAGGATTCCTGGAATATATCTGCAAACTCAACAGGCAAATATTTGGTAAGAGAGAAGAAAGGAGTTGGGGTCAGTGAGGGCAAGGCTGATGACTTGAGGGCAGGATCTAGAACCCTGGGGAAAGGGAAGCTGTTAACCATTAATCCTACCCTATCTCTGCATCTCTTCCCAGGTGGCCTTTGTATCTACCTGATGCAGTATCAGACAGAGAGCAAGAAAAAAAGTCCACCAAAGCTAGTTTTTAGTGTTGAGTTGAGGAAGGCACAACTGTGGGACCACGCACCCTTAGTTTCATCTCTACGTGAAATTTCAACATGGAAGGGGGCTGATGGTTGAACTTAGGATGCTAAAGCTATGGTATTCTGAACTGGGATACAGTGGGGCCCAATAATTTTCCATTTGCTTCTGTTTCCCACCTTTCTTCTCCCATGAGTTATTCTAGGAAGGGACCCCATGTTTCCCATGGAATGTGGTTTGAAAAACCATCCGCTGATTCCAGAGAGGGAGTTGAGAGCTCAGAGAGATCAAGCCATCTGTCATGGTCACAGCCAGTCAATGGTGGGAAATCAGATCTCCTGATTTCCAAATCTTCCCACTTCCTGGTTTAGTATAGTGGACAGTTTTGTTTCAAACCAAGCACATGAACCATTAAGATTTCAGTCTGGGAAAAAACCCAGACCATAAGGTACGTGCAATTTAATAACATCCTTCTCTACGTGGGAATGACATCCAAATATTCTTAATTTAAAAATATCCAGCTACCTCTATTTGTTGTTTTTTTTTTCCCCTCTGATTTTGAGACAGACCTATCTTTACCCAATTCAAAACACCCAAATAAATAAGCACTTTGATGTCTTTCTATCCATTTAGGCAACACATGCATGTTTTCTTGCCCTAACTTCTGGGAAGAAGACTAAGTAGGCATGTGGGTCTCAGTGATGCCACTGGCCACTCTTCTTTCTCAGCCCTCATCTTTCCATTTTGAACATGCAGGTGAGACAATACATCCTTACATTCCCTATAGGCATACAGATACTTGCATTCTTTTTCAGAGAAAATCTATAAAAAGTCAGATTTTAGATAACATGTAAGTAGGGACAGAAAGACAGGTCTGAATAACTTTTATTTGCAGGATTAGTAAACTTTGAGAAAATTGAGTCCTCTGTGGCATGTGTGGCCCCTGCTCCACTGTCACTCACTAGCCATCACGGCATCCCAACTCCCAAGGGACCGGAACTCCATCACCAGGTGCTTCTTCTCTCACTCACCAGCCCCTGCAGACGCCAGCAGCTATGTGCTCAGAGATGGGATTAGAAGGGAGACAGGGTGGTAGAGGGAAACCACGCCATTCCTTTTTTTTTTTTTTTTTTGCTTATAAATTGGCTCCTTTGCTTTTCTCAACTTGCCTTCAGAGTGTGTAATGGGTTTCCAGTGACAGAAACAAGAAATGGAGAGACTGATCTGCTCTGATTTCCCAGTCACACCCTCTTTGAACCCGGGTCAAACCAAAATTCTTTTGAGGAAGGAAGGAAGGAAGGAAGGAAGGAAGGAAGGAAGGGGAAAGAAAGAAACAGAGAAAGAGAGAGAAAGAAGGAAAATGGCTTCTCTGAGGCCATTCTTTAGTAGAGCTCGTCCCACCAGGTGAACAGGGTCTCACCCACAGGGTTTCTGTGATGGGGAAGGGCAGGCGGGGGAGAGAGAGAGAGACAGACCCCCAAGCACCTTCCTGAATGTCATGCAAACATTTGCTCCCAGGAAGGAAGGAGTGAGCCACATGGTGGCCAGAGCCAAGCCTGCCCGACGGCACAGTCTCCATTCTTTTCATCCCCCACAGGGACAATTCGCTCTATGGAGCCCTTTGGCTCAGTCCACTAAAAAAATATATCTTACAGCACAGCGGTGATGCTTAACCATCCTGTTGATGAAAATAGGTCCCCAAATTTTAGGCAGTTTAACACAAATCCATATAATAAGACAACACAAATTTGGGGACTTCAGAAAAACAGAAGTATAAAAATATATAGGTGAGTAAGCAGAAAAAAGCCACCTCACATCAGCACATCAGAAATTATTCAACCACTTCAATTGAGAGTCTAAAACCCATCATGTCATGTGAGAAGGAGAACACTACCTGACCCAGAGCAAACTCAAGATTTTTCTGAGTCTATTTACCAGCCAAGTCAAGACTTGGCTTCTAATTTGCAAAGTAATCAGTAACTTAGTCATCTGAGAAATTTCGAGTCACTTCCTGATTATGGGTAAAATTTACCCAATTATTTAGACTGTGTAAGTTGGAAGGAGAGTTATTACAATGAGAACATCTTTGAGAGAAATTTTCAAGGAAATTTTTCATTTTTAGACCAAAAAAAAAAAGACAAAAAAAGTTTCATTTATTTGCCCACACTAAGTAAGTTCTCTCTGCTAGCAAAAGACATTGTTCATTATTTCAAATTGGGAAAATAATATGGGCTGGGGATAGAGCTCAGTGGTAAAGTGCTTGCCTAGAATTCCTGAGGCCTGGGTTCCATCCCTGCTATCAAATAAATAAACAAAATGATATATTTCTCTCTTACAAACCGTCATATCATTGACTTCTTTTGTTGGTGGTGGTGGTTTTTTGTTGTTGTTGTTGTTGTTTTTTGGGAGACAGGATCTTCCTGTGTTGCCCAAACTCACCGCAAACTCCTGGGCTCAACTCATCTTCTTGCCTCAGTCTCCTCGGTAGCTGGAGCTACAAGTTCACACTACCATGACCAGATGCTTCTTCTGAAGAAAGATACATCTTGGATAATGCTGTGTCCCTTTGCCTGTGATATTATAGAATCCTGGATGGGAAAGGAATTCATAGCCCAGTCCACCATGACTGCTTAAATTCAGAAGTGACCATCTCTTTAGTTTTTGACAAGACTTTATTTTCATAAACAAGTGGAAATGTGATCTACTTACTGATTTTTCTTGGTCTGTGTTCCTTGTTGGCTAAATCAAGTGTGTGTGTGTGTGTGTGTGTGTGTGTGTGTGTCCAGAGGTAAAGATAAAATTATAAAATTAAATCATTAAGCCACTGATGTAGCCCCAGTGTATTTAATTATTTTAGCGTCTCACGATGGTCTCAGAGATATGCAGGCAGGAACCTTTACTGTGGCCCTGCATAAACTCACTTGGCATGGCCCAGTCTCTGTTGCTACTGCCAATGTACACTTTGCTTCTGTGTAAAGACTTCCGGAGAAGATGCCAACAGTCTCTATTTTATGTCCCAATTACACAACTACTTCTCACTTTGGCAACTTGAAGAAAACAAAAGTTTAAAGGGTAGAATATTTAACCACAATGTACCTTAATAAATAAATCCAAAGCTGGGGTGGTGGGGGGAACAACAACAACAAAAAAAACCCTTGGGCAGACTTGCAAATAAAGCAGAAAACATTTACAAAGTCAGCAGCATTTCTCAAAATGACACGTCCACTTTCCTCGTAAGCTGCACGAGAAATCACAACAGCAAGAATTGTTACTTCCCTATTTACATGGCCAAGCATGTGCAAGATTGAAAAAAGAAGGATATGCAGATCTGTGATGAGAAAGGTCAGGCAAAGGCACTGAGATAAAAACCTGGTTAAAAGGGGAGAAAACTTAGAATCATTAAAAATGTAAGTTCCAAATAATCAACGCCCCAAAGTTTTAAGTTTTAAACTTTTCTTTAGAGTTAAGAACTCCTTTACCCCTGTGACCCAACTTATTAATAAATTTCCCTAAAGCAAAACAAATTCTCAAGTTTCACCTAAGCATGCCTAAAAACACCAACAAGCATATGAATTGGAAATTTGTAGTCACCCTGCCCTGTTGACTAGGAGCATCATAGAATAGATATTCTATTCTTTCAAAGTACAGAACTAAAAAAAAAAATCTTTCTGAACTTCCCGTCTCCAGCCTCTCGGTTCTCCAAACTGCCATGATTCAAAAAGATGGGCTACCCCCCCCAGCCCCCGTTTCCTACCCTTGCCAAGTATGGGTCTTCTGCCATCTCCCAAACAAATCCCCCTAATTTTCATTGTTTACTATCCTCTCCTTGAGCTCAAAGTCACAGCCTTTTGCTTTATTTCAATTGTGCTATTCCAGATGCTTTCTTAACTCCGACAGTGGGCCACTGGTTGATACTTGGACACTTTTATGACAATGGCATTTATCATCATGTTTGAATGTTAGTCCCACATCTAAAAAAACACAACCATTATTTTCTATACCATATTTTACTGGCAAACAACTGTAAAACTGCTTACACAAATACTTGCAATAAAATAACACAAATGATGGAGATAGGAAAATGGAACAACAGAAACATTAAAGTAGGAAGTCCAGATGAAACTAGGAAGGGAGATCGGAACTTCGAGCTGGTATCATCAGGCCCACACATGAATTCATTACATCAGTGGTTGAAAAGTTCTGGCCCACTGGACAAATCTGGCTGACCATCTTCTTCAAAAACAAAGTTTTATTGGAACACAGCCACGCCTATTCATTTACATATTCTTTATAGCTGCTTTTATGCTACAGTGGCAGAATTGAGTAGCTGCAACTGAGACCAAATGGCCCATGAAACCTGAAATATTTATTTGCTGGCCCTTTACAAAAAAAAAAAAAAAAAATGTGCCAATGTCCAGGTTATATGATTCTTTGCCTAGGAAATAAAAGCTAAGCAATTTCCTAGGATGAGCACACTCTTTGTATAGTTTTGAAGTAGAAGAGAACTTTCTACTATAGAGCTCGCTATTTAATCTAATAAAAAGTCTTTAGCATCATTTTTTTACAGCAAGATAAACATAGCAACAGGTTTCACGGGGCCCTCGGCACAATGATGTCATAGTCAGTAAAGAGGTTCTATGTAAATCTGAAACACACGAGATTCAGGTACAAATCATGCCTGGTCTGGTGTAATTCAGGGATAGTCTCTTGAGATGGCAAAGGCCAGTCACATGTGCAGCCCTTCCCTGGCCCTGGCAGACATGGCTAATGGATCCAGGGGTTCTCTTCTGCTGAGCCCTTCCTCAGAAGCCTCCCTGTTCTCTGGCAGCCTTAAGCCATCCTTAGCACTTGGCATGCAAGATAAAACCAATATGCCATCTTTGCTGTAAAGCAATTTTTCCTGAACACTGTTGGCTTGGGGGTGGTGAGGCTGGGGTTATACTGTCTGCTAAGTCCCCAAAGCATAAATATTCTATTTTTTCAAAGTACAGAACTATACCTTTCAGTGAGAGTCCACAGAGAAGGACTGGACCACCATCCTCCCTCAACAATCAGTCTGAAAAGGATGGCTGCCCAGAGAGAAGATCCCATCAGACAGTCAGAGAGCAGGGCCAGGAGACTCCTCAGGAAAAGAGCTGTGAGCTGTTCTGCTGCACAGACCGACAGGGATCAGGGTCACAGAGAACATCACAGGCACTTTGTCTGGAGGCCTTCAAGCCCAACACCCACAGAATGGCCAAACACCTAGATCCACTGACCTTGTCACACATACATTTTGAAAGAGTTCTCCAAGCAATGAGAGCTCCAAAATAAACATAAACAAACTGGAAAAGATGATCCCCAAGAAATTACAATTCAGTAAAATGTTGGAAGAGGATGCCACAAACACCAATAATGGATTCAGAAAAATATACCTGTAACTTTTTTTCTACACCCCTTTTTTCCTTGTAGATAAAAAGGTAGGTCATGAATTGATTATATTTCTGGGGGAACAAAAATTTAGTTATATAAAGAAGTCTTTTATTGGGAATGTTTAAGAGAATTAAAATATTCTTATTTTATCATGATGGAAACTGCTACCAAATCTATACCTGACTCCTACCCATATTGTCAAGGGGAGAGAGGAAGACAAAACATATCATAAACTATCCTACAGTCTTTCCCAAAGATCCTTCCACTCGGTGACTAAAAAGCATGAAATATCCACCATGCTTGAAATGTTCCTTCTCTTTATTGGCATGTGGTTGTCTTCTAGAAAGTCGACAACGAATAAGTGAAACATAATCACGTTTGACAGCAGAGGTAATACAGCCAACAAACATGACGGAATAATAAAGTAAAACTTTCTTAATTCCCTTTTTAAAAAAGCAAATGCTACCAAATCTTGCCATTTATTCTTCTAGAACTAACACTTAGAGATCAATTCCAGACCACTTAAGGTCACCTCTGGGCATGTGAGAATATAGAAAATTTGCACTCCATATGGCCTTAGAGGGGAAAAAGAAGAAGAAAAACAAAAACTCTAAGAGTCAATGCAAATGCTAAGTCCAAACCCTACAGTAAAAGAAATCTAGTATGCTCTTTCAGAACCGAGTACAGGGATACCCAAGTATGCACTGGATTTAGAAGTGCACAGAAAATATCAATGCAGAAAATTCCAGAGGAAAGCAAAAGCCACTCCATAACAGCTATGGGCTGATCCCCGCTTCTCCAAGCCATTGTGCAACCTTCTGTGTCCTATGATGGGCACTGAGCCCAAGCTGGAGGTAAGGATTAAGTAAATGCTGGACAGTATCATCTAAAAAAAAAACCAACCTCTTTCACAATCATCAAGGCCTCTAAAGTTTGTACTTCTAAAGGGTTGCCAACCCAAACAACCTGCATGCACGATATCTTTCCCAGAGACTCATAGGCAATGATACTTCTGTTAATTCTTGTAACAGTCGCCGTGAGGGTTTCTACTTACGTAGTGCATACAAGGTGAGAATTATTCCAGCCAGGCAAAATCCTTCGAAGAACCTGAGTGTGCTGAACATTGTCACATTCACTGACAGTGCTACAGTCAATCCAAAGATCAGAATGAAGATGATGGAGAATAGCAGCACAGGCCGCCGGCCGACCCTGTGTGGGGAGAGGGGGAAAGGAGTCACTTTTAAACGGGATGGCAACCTTCCTGAAACCCAGTGCCCAGCAGGTGCTCAGTATATGTTGAATGAGTACTGGAGTAAAAGTCTTCATACTGTCTAGACCCATTTTACTAGATCGTGGACTACTAGGGACAGAAAGGCCTTCTGGGGACATTTAGCCCAACCCCCTTATCCTGGGCTAAGGGAGCACAGATCAAATAGCTACTGGGAAAGAGGATTGAGACATGAACCCAATTCCTGTTGCTGAGTCTATTTCTGAGTATAAACAAGGATGATTCAAAGCAGGAGGAACAAAATCAATAATAACTCCCCAAACATAAACCTTGACACACCCAGCATGAAATGTCTTGAGAAATCTCTGACCTTTGGAACTGGACAGAAAGTCAACATGGGTATGGAGTAAAGGCTTTAGTTATCTTCTCCAGGTTGTTAATCTAAGCCAGGTGCCCGATCCTACACACAGCCTGCAGAGCCAGGGCCAGAGCAACTGCCAATTTGTTTCAGCTACATGACAAGAAGGTAAGTTTCAAGAGACCACACACTAAGTCAAGACGGTTGAACTTAAATAACCAGTGTGGTCCTGACAGTGAGCTCCCCCAATAGTCCCCTGGAAGGGCAGCAGTTACAGTAAACTTGTGGATCACAGGGACAGGCCAGTGCAGGATTGGTGATATGGGGGCGATGTGCTTTGGGGTGGGGATGAGAGGGAGGATGGAGGTGCCCCTTGGGATGCAGAACTCACTAGTTCTCCATGTCCCCAAGATAACCTTCCATCTTCATTAATTCAATCAGAAATAAACCGCAGCACTAACTTCACCAAATGAGTTAATATGTAACACGACCGGCGTGGATCAGAAGGAGAGCTCACTGATGAAGAAGGGGGCAAACAAATGTTCAGGTCCAGTACCCTAAACACCACGTAGCTTAGCTGAACAACTATCCTGGGCATATTTATGTCAAGGCATCTATGTACAAATAAAATGCCTGAAAAAGGTAAATACAGAGGAACAGAGGTGGAGAGGTGGCTGCCCAGCGGTGGGGACGAGAATGGAAAGTGGATGGTTATGAGCACGTTTCCACCATCCTTGGAAGGGAAGTGGAACTGTGTTAAACTCAGAGCATAACTCTGTAAATATGCAAAAACTAATTTATTTGTACTCTTTCCATGGGTAATTAAATTATCTCTCAATAAAGCTCTTGAAAAAAATAAAAAGAAGACACTCAATAAGGAATGCCCTAAGGAGATAGATATAATCTTAAGAAAATATGGGGGGGCAGAAACAACAGGGAAGCGCGTCCTTCAGAACTTTCTAAGGTTCTAACCATCTCCATCCATCACTTGGGGTTTTGTTAAATGAGGCCAAGGCTATCAGCTCAATGTTGTTGTACATCAGTGGTCTTGTCTAGAGATATTAGACCTTACTTCCCTTGACCAGTGGGGTCGTCATGACTGGGAAAGACCTTACCAGATGATTTTATTCATTTTCCATTCATGAACAAAAATAAATTTAAAATATGGCTTGTTTTCCTAAAACGAAGAAAAACAAACAAAAATCTAAAACCCGGTTTTATTTCCCTTTACCTATCTCATCTGTAACATGGGGCTAAGCATCCTTTTGCAGTTATTGAGATGGTCGGTGAAGGGAGCTGATGGACATGAACAGAATGGCTGGCACGAAGGACCTACTTCAATGTTTCTGCTCTCATTCTTCCTGCAGGCTACATCCCTGACACTCACCAAACACGGCTTGACTGGTTCTGACACTCACCAAACACGGCTTGACTGGTTCTGACATGTTTTAGAAAAGATGACTGATTTTTTTTTTAATCTTCAGAAACCATTCTAAGTACCTCCTAAAGGTCGCTAAAATCAGTAAGTAAAACTTATCATTAGGGACCGTGGAGCATATAACATCTTTGAAATTAGAGCGCCCTGGTTGTGAATCAAGGCTCACACCACTTTTGAACTATCTGACCTTAGAAAAGGCCAAGCGTGCTTGCTGAGCTTCCGTTCCCTTTTGCAAGAGGCAGTAAAATACCTACCTAACAGGGTTGCTGAGGGGTATGGAAACACTCAAGAGACATAGCAAGTGTTCAATATATGCCAGTTACAAGCCTTGGAGTTCTAATGTGAGCTGGCTCCCTAGGGCAGAATCCCTTGGAGATGACTGATAAAATCATTTTCCTCAGTCTTTAACGCAGAGGACTTTTTCACTTAGGATCTGTGGTTGGCAGAAAAATGGTCTTGAACAATGTCTATGTCCTGCTGGGCACAGTGTGTAATCCCAGAGGCTTGGTAGGCCGAGACAGGAGGATCGTGAGTTCAAAGCCAGCCTCAGCAAAAGCGAGTTGCTAAGCAACTCAGTGAGACCCTATCGAGTGCCCCTGAGTTCAATCCCTGGTACCTGCCCCCTCGCCCCCCAAAAAGATGTCTGCATCATAATCCTCAGAACTACTATTCAGGGCAAAAGGGATTCTGGATGTGATTAAGGTTAAGGAGGACCTTGAGCTGTGGTGGGTTTGACCTATTTATTACAAGACCACCTTCCCTGGCTACAGGGAACCTGAGAGAAGGCAGCATGAGGTCTTGACTTGCCATCTCTGGCTCTGAGGATGGAGAAATGGGCAGAAGCTAGAGAATGCGACTGGTTCCTAGAGAGCAGGAAACAGCAGGAACGTGTCCGTCTCTGAGCTTCCAGGGAAGAGCACTGCTTTGCACACCCTTGTTGGACTTGTGACCTACAGAACTGTAAGATGATTGCTTTGTGCTGTCGAAGCCACCAAGAATGTAGTAATTTGTAACAGTAGTCGTGGGAAACCATATGGGGTCTCCATAGGAAACAGACATGGAAGTAATGGGAGGAGATTGTAGAGGGATTATTTATAAAAGAGCGAGCAAACTGGGAGAGAAACTGGGAGGGATAGTATTCAACCTTGTAGCTCTTATCAGGAGGGAGCTTGGGGACAGACAGCCATGGGTAGCAGAGAGGCACGGTACGGAGGGCCCCTGACAGGAGACAGCAGTCCTTCCAGCCCTGAGGAGATCAATGCCTGACCTCAAGATCTTCTCCACTGTTTTCTGCGGCTTGTATTCCCCACTGGCCAACAGGAGCCCAAGGGCAAAGGGTACAGCCCATGAACTATAATTACACATGCAGGACAGCCCCTAACAGAGCAATCAAGGGCAGGGAGGTGGCCCAACCCCTGGCCTGCATCTCTCCTGCATCTGTACTAACACACCACCTAACCATTCCTATCACACACCCCAGACAAAACCCGGTCTAAAGCATGACTTTTTAAAGAAAGCAGTGTACATGTTCCTGTATGTTGACTGCATCTTAGAAAGCTTGCCTCTGACTTGATCCACTTCCCCCTGCAGCCATGAAACTGGGCCCCCAGCTGTGAGGTCTGGAGTTCCCTTAACAGGGTTTATTTCCCTTTAAGCAAGGCTCAAGCAGGAGTAAAATGCCAAAAAAAAAAAGTGTGTGTGGGTGCTGTTGGAAAACACCAAACTTCCAAAGTGAAAGAGAGGCTCATTCAGAATGTTCAAAACACCCCCCAAAGCAGTTGCCTCTGAATCCCTAGAACACGCCTTCTTGTCTACCCAACCTCGACCTGGGAAAATGACTGTAGAGAAGTGACTACAATATCTGACTTCTAGCTACTCACAGAGGAAGACCCAAGCACCTTGGTCTTTTGTCCCTACATCTGGTGTGTGACCAGGGAAGCCATTTGGCAAGATGTGCAAGAATACAATGTCACAAAAACAGCCTTGAAGCATCTTAGACCTTTAGAGACTAATTCATTTAATAAAAGCCCATATTTACTTTCCTATTAAATCTTTCATTGAATAAGGACACTAAAACCTGCATCAAGTCTGCATTTTTTCAGAAAGAAGGTGACATGGATTCTACTGGTATATATTCCTAATTTATTTAGATGCAGATTTTTGAAAATCAGGATCTTTTAGACTAGTTCATACTGAAAACCTATGCATTTGGTTAAAAACAAAACAAAACAAAAACCCTATTGCCTATCCTCAAAAACAAAACAAAACAAACAACAACAAAAACCCCAAAGGGGCCCCCAGTGTACATCCCCAGAGGTCTGATGACTTTTCTATTACTGTCTACAGGGTAGGTGTCCATATGAAGCATTTACAAGTGATGATTTAGCAGATTCTGGGCACACAGGAAATCACATTATATGTTTGCACAAGGAACTCACAAATAGACACTAGCTTTAGGAAGGAAATTTCCACAGCTTTAAAGTGGCCTCTGAATCCTCTGCTGCTGTCTGCTCTGGGCTCCTTGTTTTTGCCTGAGCCAGCTTTCTCAGTTAACCAGGGTAGAAAGGGCATCACAAAGACATACACAGTTTGTTCCATATTATTCTTGGCCCTTATTATGTCATCAGGCCCAAGATGTGCTGACTCATCAAAAAACAACAACAAAAAAAAACCTAAAATTCCTTTAAAAAGAGTGGAAAGGGAGAGACCGCTCTGCAGCACCTGTCCTTGAGCCTTACATTGCACAATTGTCTCTCTGTACCACAGAATATCCTAAATAAAAAGTGCTGTGGCACACGGTGGAGAGACACGGGCTCTGGGGTCAGGTGGCCTGGTGTCAAGTCCTGGCTCTCCAGATTAAAGGGGAGTGAACTTGGGGATTTACCTAAACTTCTATGCTTCGACTTTTCAATGATGAAAACAGGTAGTAATACTCTTACCCAACAGGGATGCTGGAGGATGGGATTGTTACATGTCTGGGAATGTTTGGCGCTGTGCCTGGTACACAGTAATCAGTGTGAGGTGCTAATGACATCACTGTCATTATCATCATTAATAACTCAGCTACCATCTTCCCCTCCTGATCTCTACCGGACAACTTCACCACCTCATCCTGAAACACACACTCTGCTCAAGGCAACTTCACCTCCTCACCCACCCAGATAAAGTGCTTTCACCCCGGCCTCTCTTCACGATTTCTCCCCTGTCTGCAGCGCCCACCCATCATCCAAATGCTACCATCTTCTAAGGCCTTCCTTCCGCATGAAGCCCACGGGGCATCCTGGCCAAGTAAAGAACTGTCTCTAAAGTATGTATGATATTTTGAGGTGCTAACCAGAGCTGCCTTACCCGTTCAGTCCATGTGGATGAAGGTCTCTAGTTCCTCCCCTATTTGTTTATTCGGTTCTATTTTTCTAAGACAGGGTTTCACCATGTTTACTCAGAGAATCCTGGGCTCAAGTGGTCCTCTGCCTAGCTTCCTAAGTAGCTGGGACTACAGATGCACACCACAGTGCCCAGATCCCCTCTATTTTTTAAAGCATTGTGTGCATCTACCCCTCAGTGCAGCCCATAGAGTCCTACACCTGAGGCCTCAAGTTCCTCCTTACTGAACATCGAATGTCAGTAGTAGATGAGGCTGCAGGCTGGTTTTGCTAGATTCCAGCAGTTAGAGAAATTGCATGAATTTAAATTCTCACTTCCAAACGGTTCATTATGTGCACTGACCAATCCTTTTAGTTTAGCATTCCCCAGGGGGCAGCTTTGGCTCTGGCTCTGGCATCAACACCAGGACAGAAAAAAGACACAGTAACAGTATGCTAACAATGACCATTTCTCTTTAGCCAGCAAAGGCGTGCTGTGGCTCCCAAAGGTTCGTGCGGAAGGCATGTTGGTACTCACCAGTCAGCAATGCATCCAGTTATTAGGTAGCCAAAGATTAATCCAACCAGTAAGGAGAACTTAGCGATATGGACCTTCCAGGCATTATCACACACAAGATCCCACTAGAGAGGGGCAAATAAAAAATAATCAGAGAGACACATATACAGACCTAGTTGTACTCAATCATAAGGGCAATACAATAACCCTGCAAGGACCATGGCACTGGTGTCAGAGCCATGTCGCGTGAATCATTAAAAGTCTCATTAATGTTTTTGAAAATTCAATGAAAAGTGCAATTTAACCATAAAACAAAATGTAGTGTTTTTATCTGGAATGGGTTATCAAAGTCTGAAAGGAGTTATTCATGCATTGGGGGGGGGGGGGGAGACTATATATATTGGGGGAAGAAAGGGAATAAAGGAATGTGGGAATGCAGGGCCAGACTGCAGGAGGGTCTGGCTGGCAACACACAGTTGGGACAGTTGTTGTCAACGTTTGTTCACGTGTATGGGGAGGACAGTGAGGCTGGTGGTGCAGAATCCCATTCAGAATTCAGATACAGCAGTGCTTTCTTTAGAGGGCCGACTTCCTTCTAGGAGGACTCCTGTGGTTCTCTAGATGTGCTCCAGAACCATAAAAACCAAAAGCACATGCATCACCTGGCAACTAGCAAGAAATGCAGATTCTTGGGCTTCGTCTTAGATCCACTGAAGGACAACCTCTGGAGGTAGGCACAGCATTGTGGTCTAAAAGCCATCTGGTGATCCCAAGACACCCAGGCTGACCTTGTCCTGACCTTGAGAACCTCCAGGGGTTCTGTTCTGCCTTTTCCCTGCTATGATAAGACAACCCATGAACTTTGCCATCCCAGGCTTGGTTCTAAACAATCAACTCCCAAGAGCAGGGAGTGTCTTACACTGCATAAAACACACACATGATAGTTGGCTTTTCCTCTAGACTGCAAGAGCAGGAGTATAAAGCTCCAAGATGTCTAAAGTGGGCTTTTGGAGACAAGCCTGGAAAAGCAACATTCATGGATATGCTGTTTCTAGGAGAAAATGCATTTTTAATAATAAAGACTTTTTTTGGCATGCAACCTACTTCTAACTTCAGGAAGGAAGGATTTGCCTTAAAATGGGAGTTACAGCATTACCATGAACAGCGCGTATGCATTCTGTTCCCTAGCTTAGTTTACACGTTCTGTGAGGAGAGATGCTTACACACCTGTAACGGTTCATCTCTCAGTCGCATCCTGCCTTGTGTGAACCTCAGCCTGGCACATTCTTGGCAGGAGAGGAGCAAGCCCTGACCCCAAGCTGCTGCCGGTGAGGAATGCACCAGCTGCCGCCTCTATCATTCCCTCTGCTTTTAAACACTTCCCTGTCTCCACCAACACTTCCCATTGATGAGTTCATTTGAGGTTAAACGTTGCAAAGAAGTACATTCTGCTTATACTAAATGGTTGGGAGGCGAGAGATTTCAATAAAAGCATTCAGGGGAATGGAGAAAATGGCCAATGCTGTTGCCCGTTGAGCCACCTGAACCATTACTACTCTGGGCCTTGGGCAGCCATAACCCAATTTAGTTGCTACCTAATAAGTTGTTCGGTGATCACCTCAACACGACCCCTATAAATTAACAATGCTGGAGTAGAAAAGTAAAATGCCACCAGAGGACTGGCTCATAAGGAAAGGAAGATTGGGTAGAAGTACTGAGTGGCATCACCAATCTCAGCCTATGGGTACCCACCCCCCTTGGAGGGGGCCTGGGAGTCTAGTACAAGGCAGCCACCAGCCACCTGGGTGGTGCCTTAAACCATCCTCAATTAGATGCAGGAATGGGAAGCATTATCTGAATCAACAAGCAGAAGGAATGGGAGGTCCCAGCAGGTTTACCAAGATAAGGGTTACTCAGGCCTGGGGACCCGCCTGAAAACAACACCCTGGTAATCCTGGAGGCCCACCCTAGAGGCACATTCCATTGGGCTGGGTAGGGCCAGGCTGAAGGACTCCACTGAGCTGCCTCCCTTGTTTAACTTCTACTTCTGGTAATGACAAACATGTACCAGGAAAGTAAAATATGTGCCAACAGAGTGCTATCTCTTAAAGAATTCTAAAGAATTTCAGAAGTATGAGGAAACTTTGAGATCACCTGGGTCTCAAATTTGTTCACATTGCCATAGATAAGATGTGACAATTGGTCGTTCAGGAAGCCAAGGCTATGTGAATTTTTAACATTAAAAAAAAAAAAAAATCTGATGAGAATAATGCTTTAAAAAGTTCAAGACCAGAGCTTATTTTTTTTTTAATCTCCAACATTACTCAGCTAACCTCTTTCTTTCTCCACATTAAATCAACCAGCAATTTTAGCAGACTCTACCTTTCAAATACATCCTGAACATATCAACAACAGGCATTCACGCCTCACCTGAGAGTCCACCCTCCTTCAGGTGTGTGTTCCTGTATCTATCGAGAGCTGCAGGTCTGAAAATAACACTACCAGACCTCCTTACAGTGAAGGTTTCAGGTAAGATTTAGGGTCTGCTGGTCAGATGCACACCCCAGAACAACTCTCAGGGTTTAGCCTACTTCTAATTTCTGGACTGCCTTGAGTTAGGAAGAATGTCAAGAGGGGTAAGTGGTACAGACCGGGCAGGGTTTGGGTGGTCTTGGAGCCAACAGTTCTAGCAGTGGCTAAGGAAGTGTGATTCTGGAGCCAGTGGTTGGCGGAATGACTCCCAGATTTCCATGTTCCTAACTGAGACTCCCCGGCAGACTAGTTCTAGGGCACCGTGCTGGGAATCTTTCCAGAGCCCCAGCTTGCAGCTGCTCTAGCAACACAGTGAGCACTGTTTCCCTGTATTCAATCCCTGAATTCCATCCCGAGCATCAAAAATAAAATAATAAAAAACATAAATAAATAAATAAATAGTTCCTGAAATACTCAAGAGTGGTCTCTGTCATTTGCAAACTGAACCCCGTTCCCTGATTAAATTTCCTTGGGATGGTGTTAGCGGGGCAAGATGTGAGCCAGGTTTCCAGCCTTGCGCTCCTGAACAATGCAAGAGTCTCCCTGCATTAACTTCAGCCATTTCCTCGAGAACAATGAAAGCAACCCTTTAATGAAGCATGTTAACACTTCATCTGCAGATTTAGCAAGATCATAAAAGCAGTCACATCATAGCCCCATTTCATCATCTCAGCTTCAACTTCTGAGCCACTATTCTCCCATCGGGACACTCCATGGTGATGCCCAAGAGAGCTTTGAGCCAGGACTGAATGGGGAGACAATGACTAAAATGAGTGTCTGTGTTTCACACACTGCACATCGGTTGCTACATACTCTGTTTAAAAAAAAAAAGAGGTAAAAAAATTCTAGTAGACTATTTTTGTACCTATGTATTTTAAGGATAGAACACAAGAAATAAAACCTTAAAATAATTGGAGGAAAATAGATTACTTATCTGATTTTGGAGATGGAAATTCTATGGATTAAAAACTAAGGGGGAAAAAAATAACCTAAAAAAGTGACTGGTAGATTTTATGATACTTTAACCGAAACTACTTTATTATTAATTTTAACTTTTATTTAAAACTTCTAGCCATCAAAAAAATGCCATAAAACCAAGTTTTAAATACTTAAATTTGCAAAATATATCCATAGAACATTAACACCCTAAACATTTAATGAGTATTAATTTATTTTTTTAGGTTTTCTTTCTCAAATATATTTTCTTCTCAATAGAAATATATTTTCTTTCCAACTAGAAACGGGTTAAACACCCAGACAATGGACAAAATATAAAGCAGAAAGGCTTCTAAGAACACCAGGAAATGTTAGATTCTGCTAATGAAAATCAAAGCATAATGTTTTGGCTATCAAAATTTTTTTCAAAAAAAAAATGTCCTCAAGATGCAGGAGACATAAGGAGGTGCCAACCGTAGAAGGAGGGTGAACAGTCACGGCTTTTCTGGAAGGCAATTTGGCAACAGGCAGCACATGTCTTAAAAACATGTATCCCAGCAATTCCTTTTCTTGGAAATTTTCCCCAAAGAACTGATTAGAGAGGCCCACGGAGGTCCTTGTGCAACAATGTTCACTGATTTTAACTCACAAGAGCAAAACCTCAGACCTGAGTGAATGCCTGGTGACATTACACAGCCATTTCAAAATTTGGCTTGTGAAAACCAGTGACTGAGAAAAATCCTGTGATACGGTACTATGAAAATGCCTCGGAATGAAAAGTGATGAATGTGAGAGACGTTTGCAGGGGAAAGTTAAGAGGACATCCCAAATATCAAAACTGAGAACGGTATTAAGGCTGAGTTTTATTTTCCATTTGATACTTTTCTAAATATTCTACAAGTAACCTGTGAACCCTAAAACAAGAGGAATACTCCCCAGAGTGGTGGTGAGGGTAAGATGAATTATCATTAAGAACATAACCAACAAAGGCAAAATCTTTTCAAGAATATGTACTTTTTACACACTCTAAAGTAGCAGGCCAAGAGGAAGCTTGTTTTGAAATGGCTTGGGTGTCAAAACTTTTATTTTTTATTTTTTTGGCACTGGGGATTGAATTCAGAGGCATTTGACGACTAAGCCACATCCCCAGCCCTATTTGTATTTTTTTTATTTAGAGACAGGGTCTTGCTGAGTTGCTTAGCACCTCACTTTTGCTGAGGCTAGCTTTGAACTCGTGATCCTCCTGCCTCAGCCTCCTAAGCCACTGGTCAAAACATTTTTAAAATAGGACTACGTATATATCTCAGTGGTAAAGCACTTGCCTAGCATGTGCAAGGACCTGAGTTCTATCCCGAGCATCAAAAATAAAATAAAATAAAATAAAAACATAAATAAATAAATAGAGTCAGGCCGGTGGTGTATATCTGTAGTCCCAGCTACTCAGGAAGCTGAGGCAGGATTGCTTGAGCCTAGGAGTTTAAGAGAAGACTAGGCAACACAGCCTGACACTGTCCCAAAATAAATAAATTTCAAATTTTTTATTAAATTTTTTTTTCTTTTAGTTGTCAATGGACCTTCATTTATTTATATGTGGTGCTGAGGATGGAACCCAGTGCCTCACACATGCTAGGCAAGCATTTTACCACTGAGCCTCAACACCAGCACCTCAAATTTTTTAAAAAGAAAAAAAGAAAGTGATTTGGATTAAACCACATATGAAGTTTATGTTAATGCTCATTAACTAAAGCAAAAAGTGTTTTTTTAGGGAACTGAATGAAAATTTTCCCCAAAGTTTCATCTTTTGAAGTGGAGATCCCCGCTTGAGCCTGTTCCATTAGCAAACCACCAGGGTTTTCCCAATCACTGAGCAAGCGCTCTGTTCTCACTCTGAGCACAGTCAGTCGAGATAAAAGGAAATATTTCAGTTCAATACTACAAAGAGGATAATACTGCTTAAAATTTCAAAGGCTGAAACGAAACAAAATTCTTGACTGGGTCACTAGAATTTATAGAAATGTGAAGTTAGCGCTTTTCTTTTTCCCCCTAAAATAGCATTTCGGCAGCCTCTCGTGAACCAGTGTTTCATACACCATGGGTTTGCTGTGCTCTGCAGTCTTTTCAACTAGAGACAAAAGAAATGGCAAGAACATACACACATGCGCGCACAAACACACATGCACGCACGCACAGAGTCCCACCCTGGAGGATTAGTCACAGACAGACAAAGAAACAGCCTCCATCCAGAAGCTAAACTGATGAAGTCCGTTAGCTACTATTTAGGCAGCCTAAGCGAGCCTGTGTTTTTTTAGTATTTTCCATCTAGCAGTATACAGATTATTTTTTCTTAAAAGACTCCATCAAAATTCAAGATACACTGCATGATTTGAAAACCTCAAATTACTCTCTGCTTTTTGCCTCTCAGCTCATCCTCCAATTTTAGGAGGCTTGCTGTCAACGGTAGCCAACACAAGTGCCAATTAGGGTTGGCATACTTGCAAGCTTCCTTAAATGACATAATAAACATCTTTGCCAGGTACTCGGGGGGAATTTTTAAGTTTGGTTTCTCTGTTTTCCGTTAACTGTCACTCAAATTGCTCCTCAACTTTCATTCTTTTCTAACTTAGTGCCAAAGTCATAACCAGGGCCTGGGGGAGGAAAACTGTAGCAAAACTCAATGGCCAGCTTGTCCAGGTTAGATGGGGCATATGCCTCGCCTATTAAACCGACATGTGGCTTTGGAATGGGTCTCTTACAAGAGACCCATTCCAAAGCCACAGCAGCGGAACTGGGCAGAATTCTTAAACTTCATGTAGTGCCTTTTTGGGGACTTACGTGGTAATTCTAAACCCTACGCCACGGGTCTATCTTTTCACATCTTTGTCGCCTATTGCCTGCCTCCTTTTTCAAGGTGCAGCTTCCTGGTGATGGAGAAGTGGGAACCTTGATGCTTCATGTACTGACACAGGCTTTCCCAATTCTCATTGAATCTGACCCCTTTTAAAAGGCTAGAGATGTAGAACTGCTTTCCAGGACTTTAAAAGGGGAAACAAAAATATCCACCCGAACACACCCTCGGTTGAGTTGATGTGGGATTCTCTCTGGGAAAGCAATACAGGGAATCACTAAGTCTTAAAGGAAACAAGGGTGTCTATGGTGGTAAGCTTTACTGGATGTTCTTGTTCAGTTGGTATCAAGCCCTCTGTGGCATTTGAGGAAGCTGAACAGATCCCCATAAGGCTGCAGAGATTGTTAATAAGCCTAACAATCAAAACCTTGAAGAATCCTGGTTCCAGAATCTGCAATGGATGTTTTACTAATGGCCCTCACCAACTACCTGTGAGAAAGGAAATTAAGAGGAAGCTCTGTAGGGAGGCCTAGGAGGGTGGGGGGTGGGGGGAGAAAGAGAGAACCCAAGGAGAAACCCATCCCACAGCCCGAGGCATCAAGACAGAGCAACTATTGAGGCCATCGGTGAAATCAGCACACAGGCTTCTAGCACGCTAGGACATAGGAAGTAACTTGAACACGGTTCTCCTGAGCAATTCAAACGCTATTTTCCTACGTTACCAGGGGATATCTAGTGTAACCCAGGGCAGGACAGAACCGGACTATCACATTAATATTGAAGACATACCAACCCACTCTGGAAAGGAGACAAGTGTGGGGACCTTCTGATAGTCCCATCAGGGGATTCTTGGAATGGGAAAATTTTAATGACCCAGATGATGGATCACGGAGAGAACTTGGAGGTCAAAGGAAAATCATCTTTGGCTCCCTGGCTTCCTCCTGCCACAGGCGATGATTCTGACATAACATGGCCCTGTCAAGCGCCCCCACGACCTGCGTCATCTCACCTCCTACTTGCCCGCTGTGCCCCACAAACCTCTTTCATCTTCTCTCACTGCCATCTCTCCCACCAACCTTTGTCATGATCCAGTCATGCCAAAGTCCTCACCAGCTCCCAAAGGGCCTCTGGACCCCTTCTCCCAAATTGCTCTTCCACCCCCAAACCCTACAATACCCACACTCCTTCCCACCCTGACTTTTCTGGCTCAACACTTACTTCAAAAGATGAGTCTCACTTCAACCAAAATTGCTGAGCATTGTTCATCACCTGTCAGTCTAAGCATGGGAACCTTGCTGAACTGCTTGCATTTTTTTTTCTTTCAGTGAGTTTTTGTTATCTTTATAAGCACATGATGAAATGAAAAGAGTAAGGGGGTGAAATTACAAATCTACAAATGACTATAGTTCCATATTCCTATCAAGCTCAATTAACTTAATTGAGTGCTCTCCCTGGGCTATTTAATTATTTAATTGTATTTCTTCAAATACAATTAAATAATTAATATGTAATTATTACACACTATTTAATGATAAACACCTAGACAAAATATATTTTAATTGCCTGTTGACAGGTCCTTCTTCCACAAGTTCAGGGTTGGCAAACTGTACCCCACAGGTCAAATATGGCCCTGAGCCTGTTTCTGTAAATAAAGTTTTATTGACACACAGTTATTCTTCATTGACTATTATCTACAGCAGCTTTGGTGCTACAATGGTAGACTTGAGCAGTTGCAGAAAAGACCCCATGGCCCACAAAGCCAAAAGTTAGTTACTATTTGGCCTTTTACAGGAAGTTTCCAACCTCTTGCACTATCTGTGAGTTTCCTGAAGAAAGAAAGCCTCCCTGTGTTGTTCCTCTGTATCTTGGACCCATGCTAACACCTGGCAAATGGGAGGTAGAAACAAGGGTGTATGCTCACGCAGTAACTACTGTTCCTGGAAGTTGGAATACTCTTTGTTTGCTTGTGTTCACTGTGCCATGCTATTTATCTTCTTAATCCCCTTCATGATTATCTCTTCAAATACAATTTAAATAATTAATATATAATTATACACAAAATTTATACCGGCAATATGGCTTTTAAATGTTTCCGCCCAACTTTTCACTTTGGATAATTTTCCCCTAGGGAAAGATATTTCTGGTTTTATCATTAAAGCCCATAGAAATTGGGTATATGAGAAATTTATTTAAAACAACGAGAAATTCTCTTTTAATAGAACAGATCTATTATGTAGATTAAGCATTGTTCTATGAGAAGAAAGGAAACTGAGATTAGTTAGGAATTGATCAGGTGCTAGGCACACTGTGAGCCTCTAAGATTTCAGTCATCATGACAGGCTTCATGCAGGGGCATTATCACCACTGTGTCCATTTTATAGGGGAAGAAACTGAGGTAGAGAGAGGTGAAACAACTACTCCAAGATCAAATGGCTCTTAAAATGATTATAAATCCAGATCTGATTAAAACATACATACTTTTGTAGGGTGTGGTGGTGCATACCTGTAATCCCAAGGACTCAGGAGTATCAAAAATTCAAAATCAGCCTCAGCAACTTGTTGAGGCCATAAGCAACTTAGTGAGACCCTGTCTCAAATTTAAAAATAAAAAGGGCTGGGGATGAGCTCAGTGGCAAATGCCCTGGGTTAAATCCCCGGTTCCAAAAAAAAAAAAAAAGTACTTTGCCACTCAATAAATTCAAAGAAATGCAAACAAACAAACAAAAAATATATTTTCTTTGACCTATATTAAGTGGCTATAGGCTTTAGCATTTTTCTCGCCAAGTACACTTCATATACAAGGAAGTAAAGTACTATGGTGTTAACAGGACAGGCTCTGGCATCATTTCATTGTTATGGTGACTAAACAAAAATAATTTGTGAAGTGTCTGTGAATAGCAGGCATTCAGTAAATGGCAGCTATTAAAAATCATAATATTGGACTGGGGACGTAGCTCAATAGGAGAGACTTGTCTAGCTTGTGCAAAGCCCTGTGTTCCATGCCCAGGG
Organism: Marmota flaviventris; assembly: GCF_047511675.1. Classification (NCBI taxonomy): domain Eukaryota; kingdom Metazoa; phylum Chordata; class Mammalia; order Rodentia; family Sciuridae; genus Marmota; species Marmota flaviventris. The sequence continues at coordinate 137,920,269 of NC_092503.1, forward strand.
CCACAATATGACAACAACAACAATAATATCACAGTACAGATTTGAGCATCCCGATTCCAATTATACAAAATGCCCCTAAATCCAAAACTTTGAGCATTGAAGCCACAGGTGGAAAATTCCACACCTGTCTTCACATGATGGAAAAGTCAAAATGCAGACCCACCAAAACACTGTAAAATAACCTTCAGGCCATGATATAAGGTATAGATGAGACATAAATGAATTTTGTGTATAGAAATTGGTACCCATGCTAAGATATCTCATTTTGTATATGCAACTATTCAAAAATCCAAAGACCCCAAATCTGAAATATGCTGTTCCCAAGCATTTCAGGTAAAGATTATCCAACCTGTATCTTATTTTTCATAGAATTTTTAGTGTCTGAGGGCTAGAAAAAGTCATGGTTAACCTGCTACTTTTAAAAATGAGAAGTCTAGAGGGGTGAAGTGACTTGCTTGAGATATAAAAGCCTATGGTCAAGCCCGGCACAAGCGGAGACCAGGTTTTCTCAGCTGTAGTTGCTCTACACCAGGCTGCCCTGGAAAAACAGAGTGTCTGGGATACAGGACTCTCCCAGGAAACTTCATAAGTCAACTGCTGCCGAGCCCAGATAATGCCTGATCCAAGAGTCAGTTGATCAGTACCACCTCCTTGAGTTCAAAACCCTACAACATGAAGACCTAAAATAATAATAACCCAGCATTTTAATTGAGAGCAACTCTTAGGCTTCCTGCCAAGAACTCACCTTTTTTTTATAATATATGAGTCAGAGTACTTGAGAAGCTAAACCAGTTTTTCTCTTGTTTCGAACTGGTCTGACCATCTGAAAAGGACATGAATGATACTAAGTCAAAGGGTCTATTCAAATAGTGTTGATTTTTTTTCCTTGTCTGGCTCAGAAAACTGTGACTATAGAAGATAGTCCACAGGAACCTTCAGAAACGAGGTGCACAGACACCACCCTCCACAGCCCTGCCACATCCCAAAGTTACTCAATCCAGTGAATACTCTAGGTATAGTAGAGCATGGGTTCTCTTTCTTTTTAGCTGATTTTTTATTAGTGCACTATAATTATACATAACAGCAAGAGTCACCTTGTGACATGTATACAGCATATAAGATAATTTGGTTTTTCAAATGTGTACCCATTCAGCCTCTGTCTTCATTGTATTGGGCTATATAGCTCATCATGATCTGAGAAAGAGCATCGCATGGTCAACAAAAAACAGGAGACATAAAAATCAGAGACTAAAATGGGGTCTGAGCTCATTATTTGATCATGACAGTCAACAGCAGTGGGGATGCACAGTGGCAATGCAGATTGGGGCCTGATGAAATGAGTCTCCATTCCATTTCTGCCTTGTTGAGAGTCATGTGACCCTGGGCAAGTTCTTTCACTGGTGGGGACTCTGTTTCAACATGTATGATATAAGAAGCACAAAACCTATGATATATAGTTGTTATGAAAGTCAAGAATGCTATCTAGAATCCAGGTATGGTGACACACGCCTGTAATCTCAGCAGCTTGGGAGGCTGAGGCAGGAGGGTCATGAGTTCAAAGCCAGCCTCAGCAAAAAAAGTGAGGCACTAAGCAACTCAGTAAGACCTTGTCTTCAGGCCATGCATATAAGGTATAGATGAAGCATAAATGAATTTTGTGTACAAAATAGGGCTGGGGATGTGGCTCGGTGGTCCAGTGCCCCTGAGTTTAATCCCTGGTACCCTCCCCCCCACCACCAAAAAAAGAATAATATCCAGAATATGTCCAGGGCAGTAACTGGCACAAGTTGATTATGACTCATTAATTTTGTCAGTGAGTGAAGGAGGTCCTTGGGGGGTTACGTCTGTTGGTAAGTAACATTTGAATCTGAGAGCAAAAAAAAAAAAAAAGACTTCAAAAAGGCCTTTGATTTAGAGGCTCGGTTATTCATTTGAGCCTCACCCCTAACCGATCTAAATTAAGGGGTGTTTTACTATCCTACATCCTGTCTGCACAGCCGGGCACCAGAATAGAAAGTGGGAGAGGCGAGTATAGAAAATGCCCTCCAGGGAACAGCTGTACTCACAGCTGGGGAGGAGCTGGAAGGAGAATCCACTCCGTGCCACATGGGGCTCCTCTCTGACATCTCTCAAAGATCTCAGGATGCATTGTCCTTCACTATGACCTCCTCAGCAGCATCCTGGGAATAGCAACACAACCTCATTCCCAATGCTTGCCGTGGTCGTTCATTAAGCGCACCGTTTCTCTGACCAAAATGAAAAAATAAAAATAAAAAAAAAAGGATGGCTCTCAAAAGCTAACAACACTATTATTCCCCAAAGGGTGTAAATACTTTCTCTCCTTGAACTATTAATCTCCCGAAAACACCATGCTGAGTTGGCAGTGTGACAGCAGAAGGTGACTGTGCAATCCGGCTCCCAGCTGGCCTGGTGCTCAGCTGGAGCACGAATCTGCAGACACAGCCCTTAGGTGAGGAGAGGAACAGGGGTAGCTGTACCCCAGGTGGGAGTCAACAAGAAAGGACCCCTCGCCTCCCACGTGGTGCCTTTGGCAACCTGGGGTCAAGTTAACCAGCAGGCAGCTGTCTGAGATTATTCCTCAAATAAAACTGCAAAGCATCCTTAAGCCAAGGCTGGGATCATCTCCCCAAGGAGTGCTGCTGCTGGCCACTGTGAATCAGTCCTCCAGGAAGCTCACTGGGGCCAGGCTGACTATTCCTAGGACAGGGAAAGGAACTGAGTCTACAGGAGACAACGTCAACCTCAGCAAGAGAAGAGTAGGGGGAACAGCGACTCTCTCAAGCCAAAGTAGCTGCAGAGTTGCCCAAGCACAGCCCTCACCATGATCTCCCACCATGCCTTGCAACTTTGCTTCTTGGAGGTCCTCAGCCCCTCCCACCCAGCGAAGGGCAGAGTGGTATAGGTTTTAAAGTTTACAACAGGCCTGGGTGGATAGTTCTGGAGAAGACATCCTGATGCTGTTTCTGGATCTGGGATTATGGGGCTTGGAGGATGTGAACTTGTGGGGTGAGGCTCCATGATAAGGTCTCCCTACTGTAATACATACAATGTACCTGCAGTATGCCTTTGGGGGTCCAGGGGGTTGGCTCGACTTAGCAAACCAGCCTGAATTCCATCTCAGCCCTTCCAGAATAATATTTTCCATTAACTATGGATTCAACAGAGCAGCCTAGAAACAGCGTGGCACCACACACTCATGTTGACCACACCACCTTCCCCACTTCTCTCTCTCTCTCTCCGTCTCTCAAAGGCAAACAGGAAGCCAAAGCCAAGATGAAAAGATAAAATTAATGATCCATAAAGGAAACCCTTCACAACCACACTCCCCTCCCCTGTTTCAGACATATTTGCTTCTAAGTCAGCAGTTGAAGCAGTGGCTGAAACACGCAGGTCCAGCAAGGCACAGGCAGGCAGGTGTTCATCTACAATGAGGATTAAGGGGCTGGTTGGAGCTCAGTGCTAGAGCACATGCTGAGCATGGGAAAGGCCCTGAATTTGATTCCAAGCACTGGGGAAAAAGGACGGTGGGGTGGAATGGGGAGGGAATCAATGGCTAAGTGATTTGCAGGAATATTATTAAAGTTAAGCTGGTATCTCCTTTGCAGGACTTTTCAGAGCCTTTATTGTGTGATTATGAATCATGAATATGAAAAAGGGGCTCCGCATTTTCCAAACTTAATGTGGCCTTGGAAACTCTCTTCCTACACACACTTTTAAGGGCATGTCTTTGGACTACAGAATATCAGAGGTATTGCCACGTATATTTGGCTTGCCCTTCATGCTCTAACACCGTGTATAAACACAATGCAAATTACAACACATGGAAATTCTGGGATTTCAAGGTTGGGGTTAAACAGCCCTATCAACCCTGCCAATCCAGATAAGAGACAGAAGGCATATTCATGAGTATTGAATAATATACTGTTCAAAACAACCAGAGGAATGTTTTTCTATCTTCCATCAGAGAAGATAAAAATGATAACTATTTTCCTCTTTCCTCTCGAGAGATTATAATAGCTAATTGGTAAGAGATAGACAAACATTAAATACTCTTAGGAAATGATCTGCAAAAGGTCAACCACAACAAAAAGCAATCAACCGTGCAAAATTCCACTTCCTTGAAAAGAAACCTAACTACACTGCACATCCCCATCTCTGTTGCAGAAGGATGATCGCTCCGTGAGCCCAAGTCCAGGGATGGTGATGTGCTGTGCAGAAAATCATCAGCTTATCCTACCTTACCCTTTAAAAGTGGTCCTTATTTCCAAAAGAAGAAAAAGCAGGGTATGAGAAGATATGCAGAGCTGCATCTTTCACAACAGTCTAAATATGGAAGCTGCCCACATGTCCATCAACAAGTGAATGGATAAACAAAATGTGATCCATATGCATAATTGAATATTATTCAGCCTGAGGAAGGAAGGATATTCTGACATAGGCTACAACATGAATGAACCCTGAGGATCTCATGCTAAGCGAGACAGGCCAGTTGCAAAAGGACAAGGTCCTGTAAGATTGCAGGTATCTCAAACACAGAGTAATCAAGTTCATAGACAGAGAAAGGGGCTGGAGGTTGCCAGGGGATGGAGGATGGGGAGTGGGGAGTCAGTGTTTAATGGGTACGGAGTGTCAGTGTGGAAAGAGGGAAAAGTCCTAGCTGTGGATGGTGGAGCTGGGTGCACAGGAATGGGATGGACTTAATGCCACCGAACCGAACACTTAAAAGTACCTACAATTGTAAATTTTACATGCATTTTATCACACACAAAAAAAAGTGTTTTTAAAAAGTGAATCTTCAGGGCTGGGGATGTGGCTCAAGCGGTAGCGCGCTCGCCTGGCATGCGCAGGACGCTGGGTTCGATCCTCAGCACCACATACAAATAAAATAAAGATGCTGTGTCCACCGAAAACTAAAATATAAATTAAAAAAAAAAAAGTGAATCTTCAGGAAATGGGTTAGTCAGTGAGCTGATTCACTTCAACCAGATGCACAGAACTTGGAGGAGAACCCCAACTTGAGACCTGAACAGAGAGTGCTGGAGTGCCCTCCTCCTTTCACTCTTCTCACCCTTTGCATCACACTCCTGAGAAAATCTGTGAGACCCCAACCTCTCTGCACGGCATCTTCCCTCCACGGCAGGCCACCATGGCTCTCACAGAGTCGATTCCTGGCTGCCAGGAGCCCCTGGTCCTCTAGCTTGCCCATGCGTGGAAGGCTGGGGGTGCTGCTCACAACAGCAAGCGTGGGCAGACTGCACGGCCTCGCATGGTGGCCCCCTCCCTTGGCCTCGCAGGGCACTCAAGGCAGGCCAGCCTAAGCTCAGTTCTGTCCTCAGGCCAACAGCTTTTCTTGCTTTGGGTCATGGCTCAGCACCCATCACCGTGGACCAGGCTCACTGAGAGCTCGTCCCCAGGCTGCAGACCAACAGCACAACTGCAGTGTTTGGTGGTTACGTATTGGTCACCTACTGAGCACAGGCCCCAAGGCCATCACAGTGCAGAAAGTGCTGTCCTTGCTCTTCAGAGCTCATAGTCTAAGGATGGAAAAATGGGGCAAAATTAAAAATCACAACACTGAGAAATAAGAAGATAAAAAGCTGTGATTGTGATTGTGTGTGTGTGTGTGTGTGTGTGTGTGTATAAAAATAAAATAGGATGTGAGCATATACCAGAGGGGCCCTATCTAGACTTTGGAAGATCTAAAGGGAAACTTATGGTGGGGGTGGGGAGAAGAGGAGTTATTTGTGTTGGAAAAGCAGAGTATATATGAGGGTTTAGAAGTGGGGGGGCTGGCTGAGACAAGGCTTTCAGGAAGATGACCTTCACCAGGGAGACACTAAGGAGGATGGGGGTGAGGGCAACCAGGGGCAGATCCTGGGGTGGTGGGGACAACTTTATTAGGGTAGCCTTAAAATCCTATCTCGGCCTGCGGTGGATCTCAGTGCTAGAACATGTGCTCAGCAGGTGCCCTGGGGTCAATCCCCAGCACATGAAAATAAGATTAAATAGAAAAATTTATAATATGGGCTGGGATTGTGGCCCAGTGGTAGAGCACTTGTCTGGCATGTGTGAGGAACTGGGTTTGATACTCAGCACCACATATAAATAAATAAATATCCATCAACAACTAGTAAATATTTAAAAAAATAAGATCAACTTATAATACAACCTTATTTTGGGCTTTTGGTGGCTCTTAGAAATATCTTGATCAGGGATCCCAGCCTTTCAGAAGACTGAATTCCCAATCCCTGCTCTATTCCTGGACAGAATAGGAGAGAAAGGAAGACAGTGATGAGGAACAGAGCAGGCTGGTAAAGATCCATCCTTGTACAACTTAGGTGTGGGCAAGAAGTTTGCAGGCTATTGATCAGTCATTGATTAATAGGTTCAAGAGATGGATGAGTCCAGAAAGGGATGGGGTCAACCCTATCTGCCATTTATACCGCTGTGCTTTACTCTCTTAGCTAAGTTGGCTGAATGTTTTGGTTTTGGAAAGTAGACACTGAGAGGAAATTCTGCTAAAAAGGGCATTTGAGAAGACTAAACCCAGGACATGTGGAATAGCCTGGGGGCAACATAGAACCAAAGAGGGTTCTGGAAGTGAGGAAGCAGAGTGTCCATAGTGCCCAAGTGTCCATAGCTCAGAGGGCAGTCATGGTCGCAAAGACCATCATTTGTTAAGACCAATCTCAGTTATGTCCAGTGATCTCCAATTCTTCTTGTTTCAGAGGTCTAAAGTTTAAGTTGGAAAATTGTGGGTAATTATATAATGCAGGTTAATTATCCCTTATCTAAAAATGCTATTTTGAGTTTGGGATTTTTCCAGAGTTTGAATTATTTGCATATATATATTCAACTACCTTGGTGATATTCATTCATGTTTCATATCTATATGTTAATGTTATACACTATTTTTAAATAATTTTGTGCATGAAACCAAGTTTTACTTTATAGAATTTTCCACTCCTAGAATCATGTCAGTACTCAAAAAGTTTCAGATTTTGAAGCATTATGGATTTGAGAACTTTCAGATTTTGAATTCTGGGGTTAGGAATGCTCAATCTGAAGCAGTTGATCACATGACTGTTCTGAGAGATCCAACAGGAAGTTCTTGCAGCCAGGAGTCAGATTAAATGCATGGATCAAGCACACACTGGGAGGTCTGTTCATTATTTTCTGGAATAAAACCACAGGTAACAGTGTCTTCTTTACCTTGGAAGTTAGGTTCCTAGAAGTGGAGTTACTGGCTGAGGTGGCTCAGTGGTAAGGTGATGGCCCTGGGACCCACAGCGGGTTTTTCTCTGTCCTAGCCCAGCACTTCTCACCTTCTCTGCTCTCTGGATGTCAATCAGCAAGACCCAAAGTAGGGAAGCTTCCTTCTCTCTGCAGACCTGAGGTTTTGAGGTCAGGCTGGCCATAAGACTGAGAAAAAGCCTAAATTTTGAATAATTTTTTCATTTACCTTCTTTCCAAATCACACACCCTCTTTTGCAAACCGAGAGGAAGCTGCCCTCCTTGCTGCAGTGTCCCAGTGCTCTTGGGCTCACAGGACCTCCAGTAATGCATCTCTCCTCTGTTTTTCTTCTTTGTCTGGGATGTTGCGACACCCACCAGGAGGGATGCGTCATTTCTGATGAATGTTTGGGGGCCTCCAATCTAAACTGGATCTCACTGAACGTGCATTATGGGTTGCTTAACCTGCTTTGAAAGGAACACGGTTCACCTGGGATGAGACGCTCACAAGCACAAACACGCTCCCTGAGGATGCGCATAAGAGTTCCACCTGTGGAGCAACACGCAAACACCCTCAAAACCCACCCAGCTTCTGGTATTTTAAGCCCAGTCACATGGGGAACAACTGCCTATATTTCTTTGCTTGCTTTTCTTTCTCTCTCTCTCCCTCCCTCCCTCTCTCTCTCTCTCTCTCTCACTAAGTTGTTGAGGCTGACCTTTAACTCACTATTCCTCCTGCCTCAGCCTCCTCAAGGGCTGGGATTACAGGTGTGCGTCGCAGGCTCACCTGCCTAAGTATATCATTGCTCCCTTTCAAGTCTTCAGGCAGACAGTGAGAAATCAGGAGGGTTGATGCCACTCCTCCCACTAACTCATCCCTGTAGGGAACCCAGTGAAGGGAGCTATAGGATCCTTCAGGGTGGGATCCACCAGAAAAGAATTCCCCTTGCGCAGGTCTCTACCCATGGGGCTTCCTGACCACGAGGACTCGCAGTTCATGCATTCTGTGCTGGGCTACATGACAGCAGACCCGGCCTCTGCTCCCTTTCCTGTTCTTGGGTCCTCCAGCTGTCCACCCTCCGAGGCTTGCCTGGCCCTTCTCACAGAAAGGGAGGATGATGAGGCTACAGAGAGCAGGAAGTCCCAGCTGCCCCAGGCCTCTGTCATGTGCCACAGGAGAGGATGGAACTCCATCAAAGCAGCTGCTAAGTCATCCCTAGGTCACACACGGCAGCTGACTGGCAGCGTCACCTCCAGGTGTGGCTTCTCCCTGCCTACACAACAGCACCATCGTTGACAGCGCCTCCCCATCAACCCTGGAAAGGACTCCTGGGAACTGTGGGGCTGTGACTTTCCACAGCCAGACATCCCTGCCCCTTAGATGGCAGCACCTTCCCCACTGCCCCCCATCCCTCCTGCTTCCCACCCCAACACGAAGAGGCAAAGGAAAAAAATCTGCCTAGCTCCCAAACAAGTCAAGGCATCTCATGGCGGCCCTGATTCTGTCAATCAACTTCTAACCATTAGCACTGAGAGGCAGGAGGGAGTGGAAAGAAGGAAGACACAACTTCAAACATTTTTTCAGGCTACACATCCCAGCTGCAACCTCAGGCAACCCAAGCGTCACCAACAGGTGGTCAGATAAACACAACGTGGGAGACACATGCCAGGAGTATCTGGAGGGTCCACGTACTAGGGTCAAAAATATTAAAACAAAAAAAATTTGTACCTGTATAGAATTTTTTGGGTCGTTATTCCCTAAACAACACAGTATAACAGCTGTTTACCTAGCATTTACATTGTACTAGCTATCACAAGTCACCTAGAGATGATTTAAAGTGTAAGAAGCATGTATGCACGATAAATACAAATACTACACCATGTATAGAAGGGACTTGAGCATCCTCCAGATTTTGGTAGCTGTGGACGTCCTGGAACCCATTTCCTCAGATACCAAAGGACAACGATGCTTCTTGTCAGTAATAGGAACAATGACTTACACACACAGTGACGTGTACACTAAGGAAAGATGATGCTAATGAACAAGGCTGCTGAGCTCACTGACAGGACCTTCGGGAACAGGCAAACTAAGCTCTGGGGAGAGACAGGAAAGCAGCAGTTGCCTAAGGGGAGGGTTGACTGGTGATGGGCAGGAGGGAATTACAATGGGTGAGAAATACCTCGGTTTAGGTAGTGGTTAATGGGCCTGTGTGTGAGGCTAAACCCTAAATCATGCATTTAAAATCTGCCCATTTTCTATATGCAAATTATACCTCCAGCTTAGAAAATCTGGTAAAAGGTTTTCTACAGGCCCAGAGACAGGCAGGCCTATCTGACTGCCTGGGGTTTCACAGGGCCTTCCTCCCTCCACCAGCACTGGGGTGACAGGCAGCGCAGTGGGGAGACACCGGGGCTGAGGCCAGCACAGACCAAATAGCTCAGTCTCTGATCTACGCTGGGAGTGGAGGCATTGTCTGCAGCGTCCCTTCTGCCTAAGGAGCAGACCCGCAGGTCAGGAGCTCAGAAGAGGGCCAGGAACAGTTCATACCACTACTACCCCAAGGCCTGAGGTTCCAGACAAATGTGGTTATGGGATGTCGTTAATACAGAGCCTCACTGCACTATCAGAAGCACCGAGACTGCCCGACCTCCATCTCAGCTCCTCCACAGGAGCTCCTTGGAGAACCCAGGACAACTCTGGCTGCAGAGGGCTCCAGAGCACAGCCTCTCTGCAGTGCCGGCTCATAGGTGGTGAGTAAGGACTGGAAAACAGGCCGCTGGTCGGGGCTCAACCCTCAGCTCTGCCATTGCACTTGGCTATGTCCTTTCAGAACTGACTGTCACCTCTGTGCACCCAAGCTCCTCATGAAAAATTCAAGGACAAGTTCATTTCTCAGGGGGGCTGCTGTCAGGATCCACAATGATACCCCTAAAATCCCAGCCCAGCAAACCTGCCTGCTTTCTCCCCTCTGCTCCTTCTCCCTCCTCTCTCACTCAGGGGACGGTGTGCATGGGTCCATGCCATTCACAACCATTTTTTCTCAGTCTCAAGATCTGTCCTTCACAGCCAGGTGTGGTGGCACACGCCTGTAATCCCAGTGGCTTGGGAGGCTGAGGCAGGAGGATTACAAGTTCAGGGCCAGCCTCATAACTAAGTGAGGCTCTCAGCAGCTTAGTGAGATCCTGTCTCAAAATGTATGACCCCCCCAAAAAAACAAAGAAAGAAAAGAAAAAGTAGCTGAACTTCCTGCTATTACCTGTCCCCTCTGCCACCACCTGGATTCCACCTATGGCAGCCACCTCCATAGAAGCTCCAGGGATTCCCTTCATGTGCACAATGATAATTTTACAACTGACAAAATGGGATGGAGACCTCATTCTTGCAACACCGATATCCCAACACTGATATGAAGGTAGGAATCCCCCCATGTTCCAAGGATAGTCTCTGAAAGGGTGCACCTGCATCCACCTCTACCCCAACAAGACAAGCTGGAGTCCAACTCCCAGTACCTCAGAAGTGACCGTATTTGGAGCCTGGATCTTCAAAGAGGTAATTAAGGTTAAACAAAGTCTTTACAGAGGTTCTAGCCCAATATGACTGGGGTTCTGATGTTCTTTTTTTTTGGGGGGGAGGGGCGGCACCAGGGATTGAACTCAGGGGCACTTGACCACTGAGCCCCATCCTATTTTGTGTTTATTTAGAGACAGGGTCTCACTGAGTTGCTTAGCACCTTACTTTTGGTGAAGCTGGCTTTGAACCCACAGTCCTCCTGCCTCAGCCTCCTGAGCTCCTGGGATTACAGGCGTGAGCCACCATGCCCAACATGACTGGTGTCCTTGTAAGAAGAGGAGATCAGGGGCTGGGGGTGTGGCTCAGAGGTAGAGTTAACATGTACAAGGTCTTGGGTTCCACCCCAGCACCACCAAAGAGGGAGAGGGAAAGAGAGACAAGGACACAGACCAAAGGAGGACCACGTGATGGCCATCTACAAGCCAAGGAGAGGCCGCAGGAGAAACCAGCCCTGCCAACATCATCCTCTTGACTTAAGCCTTCAATTTAGGCGACCCAGAAGGTGCTGTTTGTTACGCAGCCAACAGCAAGCTAGTACAGCAGCAGAATGAAGCCAAAGCTGAGGAAGGCCTGGAAGAGACACGGAATGAGGTTGGAGCTCACCCTATCTTCAGACTTCCAGAAACATCCTATGATATTTCTGTATTTTTTTTTTAACCCAGTTGGACTTTTTCCTGCTATGGGCAGCTGACAGCATCCTAACTGACCCCCGAACTTCCAAACCCATCACAATATTGTGCCATTTTTCTCCTCCTACCCCTTCCATCACAGGACTTATATTCCAGTTATCCCCATCTCACACCCTATCCTTCCCCATCTCTATTCTTTTGCCCCAAGCTTCCAAGGACTGACCCTGTACACCTCCTCTCTGCCCAATGGGACACACACACCCCCGACCTCTAAGGCACTTAGTCCTCCCCCAGTTTCTGGCAGCTCCCAGAACAGGGCTTTACACATAGTAGCTGCTCAGTAAACATCTGAATATGATGAAGTATTCTGGATTCCTCTGCGTCACCTTTCAAGCCCTGTTAGATTTGGCTGCTATGTTTTCTAAATAAATTCGAACAGATCACAAAGAGAAGATGGCTATGTAACATTCCCTCCTAGGACTCAAGTAGAAAATTCATTTGGGGAACTTACATCCTCTTTTCAATATGATAAACTGTGAGTCTTTAAATTCCCTGATGCCCTCTGCTGTAGTCTAGATAGTGTTTTTCAAAGACCCACGGGTTAAAGGTTTGGTCCCCAGCCTCTGTGCCATTGGGAGGTGGTGGAACCTTTAAGAAGTGGGGCCCAGGGGGAGGAAGTTAGGTCATTGGGGGGTGTGCCCTTGAAGGGGATACTGGGACCCCAGCCACTTCCTGTCTCTCCCTTTGCTTCCTGGCTACCATGAGGTGGGCAGCCTCCTCTGCCATGCACTCTGTTGTGGTTTGGAAATAAAATGTCCCCCAAAGGCTCGTGTGTGGAAGGCTTGTTCTCCAATATGGTGGTGTTCAGAGGTAGAGAGTCTGAAGTGATGAGATCCTGATGGCTCCAACCTCATCAGTGGATTCGTCCACTGAGGAATACAAACCTGAGTGGATTACGGAGGGGGGAACTGTAGGAGGTGGAACCTAGTTGAAGGGAGTGGGCATTTGGGGTACACCCTTGGGAACTGTAACTTGTCTCTCTCCTTTCCTCTTCCTCCCTCTCTCCCCTTTTCCTGCTTCCTGGCTGCCATGAGGAGAACAGCTCTTCTAGCACACCCTTCTGCCATAATTTTTCTACCTCGTCATAGGCCCAAAGCAATGGAGCAGACAACCACAGACCGAAACCTCTGAAACCATCAGCCAAAATAAATCTTTAATTCATGTTTATCTAGTATTTGTCATAGTGACAAAAATCTAACACATGCTCCCACCATAATAACATTGATAACTTGTCATAGACCCAAAAGCAATGGGTTAACCACTCATGAACGGAAATCTCCAAAAACTGTGAGCCAAAATAAACCTTTCTTCTTCTTATGTTGATTATCTCAGGTGTTTTGTTACAGTAATGGGAAGCTGACTATCACAATTTCTGCCTGTTAAAGGTGATTCATTTCAGTTTCCCAAAAAGACTGGAGTCTTGCTTCCCCTCACTACTCCTCTCTCTCTCAGTCACTTATCTAAGACTCTACCTAAAAAGAACTAGAGTTAAAAATGGAAACAACATGATTGCCAATGAGAAATAAATTAAATAGAGAAGTTACTACTTATACTTAAATCACAATCCAATTCAATTCAAATGCATTATCAACAGACACATAAGACCAAGTTTTTTTTTTTCAACTTGCTCATAGCTTTGACAATATTCATTTTTGACAAGTTTGCTTCTCATTGGACTTCCCAGAAAATGATTAAAAATAAATCTATTAAAATGAAATAATTTCTAAAAACCTACCCTGGAACATGGACTTGATGACTCACCAGGCAACACAGCTCCAGAACTACCAAGCCATAGACAGGACCCTGTGAAGAACACGTCACCCTTTTGCCTTAGTTTGCTCAAGTTGGAAGGTCTCTGAGCCACCTCCATTGACTGCTTGCAAGTAGCTCCTGAGAGCCAGCCAGCCACTCTACCCCATGCCTGCACACAGCCGTCTCACCTTCTGCAGACATCGACAGCTCTTCACTAAAGATACCAAAAAGGTCAAGCACACTGCAAAAGGAATACAATGCTACCAAGTCCAGGAACAAGAGTGGAACTAACAGTGCTGTATTTAAGGAGGGACAGATCCCATAGGGGACAGCAGTCCCAGGGCCACCTGGAGCAAGGGGAGGGTCAGCTCTGGTTAACGTAGGTGCCCCTGGGGAACAGTCTCAGCTAACACCTGGCACTCTTACTTACTTTTAGATTTGAGTCTTTTTTTTTTTTTTTTTTTTGGTACCAGGGATTGAAGGCACTTAACCACTGAGCCATAACCCTAGTCCTTTTTATTCTTTCTTTTGAAACAGGGTCTCATTAGGTTGCTTACAGTCTCACCAAGTGGCTGAGGCTGGTTTTGAACCTGCGATCCTCCTGCCTTAGCCTCCCAAGCAGCTGGGATTACAAGCATGTGCCACTGTGCCCAGCTTAGACTTCTGAGTCTTTAAATTCCATGGCAACATATGGTGCAGTTTTGGGAAATGTTCTCCAAAGGCCCACATGTTAAAGGCTTGGTTGCCATCCTGAGGTGCTACTGGGAGGTGGTGGAACCTTTAAGAGGCGGGGCCTAGTGGGAGGAAGTTAGGTCACTGGGGGCATGCACTTGAAGGGGTTTAGGAGGTGGGGCCTAGTGGGAGGAAGTTAGGTCATTGGGGGTGTTCACTTGAAGGGGATTGGGGGCCCCCAGCCTCTTCCTGACTCTCTGAAGTCGATGGGTACTTTCCCTCAGCACTGGGATGAGATGTTATAGGACCAATACTCACTGCCTAGTGCCCCAGGAGGAAGCTGGCCCCTATCTGTTACTCAACAAACATTGCCAGGGCTTACATGGGGTTCTGGCCTCTAGCACTCGGTGTCTTTGTCCCATGGGAGAGCTCTAGTTTCCTGCTGCTGTAAAATCAGAAAACCACCTCACTGGGAATTAATTATGGAAAAGGCATGTCTGAATTAGAGACATTGTGAAAACAAATCCTTTTTACTTCCAAATAAATGCTTCCTTTCCCAGTCATTGTTACTTTAAGCAGAGGTTCAAAGGATATACTTTCAGGAGGGACTTTGTGGGGCTGAGGACGTGGCTCAGCAGTAGAGCGTGTGCTTAGCATTCACCAGGCTCTGGGTTTCCTCCTCAGCACCACACACACCAAGAGGGACTTGATCACCAGCAGCAGCATTCACTCACACAGAAATAGGCAAAGGCCACTTTTCCAAATGTGCCGCTGCAGGCAGGCTGGTCACACTGTCACACTGTGTTTACAGCATCAAGAAGCTCAGCAAACCCTTCACAGAGGGCAAGGACTGCTGGCTGCTCCTCCCAGGCAGGATGCTACGCCCTTCCGCAGCGCCTCACCTGGACACTAGGGCCACCTGCTGTGGGTTGAATAGGAGCCCAGGTCTCCAGGGCTGATTCACCACCCAGCAGCCCTGGCCATCTGTGGGGTGTGGCCAGGAAACAAGGCAGCTGCACATCCACCTAGACCAGGCCTTCTCATACTTGGGGCACTTGGGGCTGGATTGTGTGCACTGTCCTGCAGATTCTCAGATGTTCAGCAGCACTCACGGCCTCTGCCCACTAGATGTCAACACCCGCCACAACCCCACCACCACCTAGTGTGTCAACCCAAATAACATCTCCAGACACTGTCAAATGTCCCCCTGGAAACAAAATCCATGGAAATCATCCAGAGAACTATATGATGCCAGGACGCCACAGGTATTTCCAAAAGTTCCCCAGCGATTAAATGCTCTGGACCCAGCCAGGCATGGTGGTGCATGCCTGTAATCCCAGCAACTCAGGAGGCTGAGATAGGAGGGTTTCAAGTTTCAAGGCCAGCCTCAGCAATTTAGCAAGGCCCTGAGCAACTTAAGTGTCTCAAAATAAAAAGTAAAAAGGGCTGGGGATGTAGTTCACGGGTTAAGCACCGCTGGGTTCAATTCCCAGTACCAAAAATAAATAAATAAACAAATAGAAAGTAAATGCTCTGGATCCCACAACGACCAACCCTAGACTCAGACAGACCAATTCATTCTAGAGAAAGTCACCATGACATCAAGTGGTTTACAGTCAAGTCATTATCCACTCTACAACCCAGCTTGAACTCAAGTTTGATTAGTGTTCTTTGCAGATAAACAATATCCTTTGTCTTCAACAGCTCAGTCAATTTTGACTTTAGGTCTGAGTTGACCTATGTATCTATCTTCTTTCCATTCTGATCATCCTAGAATAAAATGATGTGACTTCAGTCAGATGCAAGCCATGGCCCCTTAACAACCTCCTTACGGGCACCATTCAAGACATGTTTACTGAGCACCTACTAGTTCAGCTGCTGAGGACCCATATTTGAGCAGCAGGATTGAGGTATGAGAGTGGGGAAATAGGGAGCCAAGAGGTGGCAAGGGGGAGGGGAGGGCTCTGGATTGACGGATGGTATATGCAAAGACGACATAGCTGTGGGAGACAGATTAGCGGCTGGAATATAGGATTTCAGGGGGGACAGAGACAGGAGAGAGGACAGGGACCCTGAAAGCCCACTAACCAGGTCCAACTTTATCTTAAAAACTGTGGAGCATTGAAACCAAAGAGTCACAATGAACTTCTCAACCACAATATAGAACACACACACTGGGCTTGGGTCAGGGGGTGTGGACAGGATCAGAGCCCAGTCCAGCAGGTCTAGGGCTTCCAGGAAACATGAGGCTGCCAATGCCCCTCAGGACTGCCCACACAGGGAGTGCTGGATCTGGGGTTAGGGCTGAACTGTGGTTCTAAAACTCATATGTTGAAGTCCTACTCCTTGTAGCTCAAAATTGACTGTGTTTGGAGACGGGGCCTTCAATAAGGGAATAAAAGTAAAATGAAGTCACATGGGTGGGCCCTGACCCAATATGACTGGTGACCTTATAAGAGGAGGAGGGTCTAGGCATGTAGCTCAGTGGTAAAGAATGCGTTCAGCATGTGTGAGACCCCGGGTCGAATCCCCACCTCCACCCCCCAAAAAAGCAGGGAGAGGAGGACGGACGGACAGACGGACACACACACACACACACACACACACACACGGAAGATGCTGTAAGGACCCAGGAAGAAACAGGCATCTAAGAGCCAAGAAGCAAGGCCTTGGGAGGAACCAGCCCTGCCAACACCTTGATCTTAGACGGATTTCAGCCTCAGATCTGGAGGAAATGCACATCTGCTGGTTAAGCCCACCGAGTCTGTGGTATTTGTTACGGCAGCCCCAGAGCTAATACAGAGAGGCCAGCTGAAATCCCTTGCGGTCCCATGGGGTCTGGCATCAGGCCAGCCCGACAGCCACCTGCAGTAGCAGGGAGACTATGTGGTGGCCAGTGGGGACCATGGGAAGAGCTGCCACTTCCCAGCGCTGTAGACACCAAGGGGGAGGCAGTGGTCTAGGGGTGGGGTCACGGTCACATTTTGTTATGTGGGCTTGCTGGGGGGTGTTAAGAGGCCCAGAGGGCTCAGGGTGGAGCTCAGTGGTTGAGCACTCATCTAGCCTGTGCAAAGCCCTGGGTTCCATCCCAACACCAGAACAGCAAACAAACGAAAGTCATGTGAATGTGTCCAGGGGGACAACACTGGGGGGCTGTGGACAGGCTACTCAGGTGGACAGAAGTCTGGAGCCAGGACGAGGGTAGCTTCTCCCCTGGGTCTCTCCCCCTCGGGTGCTAAAAGCTTGCTCTTCTATCATCTCCCTGTTGACACACTTCAGGAGACTCAGGGGAAAACCAACCAACGCATGCCCAAGGGTGGGGCCCCATGCTGCCTCTAGGACCAACCCCTCCGCACCCTGCACACAGCCTTTCCCAGCCTCCATCAGCTCTGCAGAGAAGGCTTCCTTCCCACTGGTCACCACCCAAGCCCTCCTTCAGGGAGGCTCAAATAGCATGTCCCCACCACTGAGCTTCCCTGCCCGACAGATGGCTGAACCTCCTCTGGGTTCCTATGGCTCAGGCGACTCCCTGGCCAGGCTGCTCACCTGCCTCCCAGGGCATGCTTACCTCTATATCCACTCCTTGAGATCATTTGCAGTGGCATGAGCCTGTCGCAAAGGGGCAAATACCACATGTGCCACTTATTTGAGGTACCCAGAGCCATCAAAATACAGAAAGCAGGATGCTGGTTATTAGGGACTGGAGGGGGAGGGAAGGAGAGCTCTTGTTTAGACAGGGTCAGAGCTTCAGTTTGAGAAGATGAAGACAGTTCTGGAGGTGGACAGCACCAATGTCTGCACAACAGTGTGAAGGTGCTTCACGCCACTGAACTGCGCACTGAGAAATGGTTAAAATGGTCAATTTTATGTAGGTGTAGTGCAATGTTGTTGTTTTTTTTCAAGATTTTAAATAACATAAGACAAAAACTTTGTGCTTACTCTAAGTGCTCACATATATGCGCTTGACACCAGTGAAGTGCCTCAATATGCAGCAATCAAAGCTGCCCAATTTGTAAAGCATCTTTTAAACACAGAGAGAAAGGGACCCGTAATCGAATCTGGGAGGAAACACTCTGTAGTGCAAATGATGAGGCTGGCTGCCTAACCATCCGTAATTCAATATGACCCCTGGGAAGCTCGCTGTTGGTAGATGCCACTGGCATCCTCTTCTTTGCGCTTATTTTTTTAAATGGCACTAAGAAATAAAGTGGCACTATTCACAGTAGAAGTAAATTGTATAAAATACCAACTTTCCATTTTCTACTTAAAAAAAAAAAAAAAAAGCCTGGGCTGGGGTGTAGCTCCGTGGTAGAGCAGTGGCCTAGCATGTGTGAGGCACTGGGTTTGATCCCCAGCACAGAGAGGGGGGGAAAAAAGAGCCTGATAAACACTTAACTCGCATTCCTATGACTTAACATTCTCTACCACACATCCCTGTGACTCAGCTGTTTGGTTTTCTCTCCAGATAAGTCTGTCTTGCTTCTACAATAGTGTTTTCCAGTGTGAGCCGGCTCCCTGGCTCTTTAATTTTTCACAAAATTAACCAATTTTGGGTCTTTGTGACAGTACTTCCTGGCAAAAGCAGGCCCTCAAAAAGTGTTCTCTTTTCACCAGAAGAAATCTAGAAAAAGATGCGGAACACAACAAAGGAGTAGAGAGAGGCAGAGACAATAGTGTAGACTTGTAAAATAAGGAAGACAGACACTTTAGCTTTGAAGCAGTGACAGCTGGCCTTGTGACAGATATCAGGCACAAAGGGCCCTGCTTTCAGAAGGGCCACACTGGGCTAAATGCTTTACTGTCACTATCTTGCTTTTTTTTTTTTTTTTTTTGTATTGAGGTTTGAACCCAAGGGTGTTCTACCACCAAGCTATATCCCTAGTCCTTTTTATTTTGAGACAGGGTCTTGCTAAGTTGCTGAGGGTGGCCTCAAACTTTTGATCCTTCTGCCTCAGCCTCCCTAGTAGTTAGGATTATAGGTGTAGGTCACCCAATTGGCCCAGCTCTTCTTAACACTTCGCATTTTCATTTTTTTGCACTGAGCCCTGCAAATTATGTAGCTGGTCTTGACTTTGCGGGTAGCGGTAGTAACAATTCGCAAAACTCTTTTAGTGCCTGCACATGGGCTCTTTTTAAGTTCTCAGGGGTGAACCGGAGCTAACACCTAAGACCTTCTTTAATTATTCCAAGAAGCCTTGGGAAGTGTGTTCCCCCCAATTCCGTGCTAAGCTTAAGTAGCCAGTAAGTTCCATCCTGAGACTCTGGGAAGGAAAAGGGTTTGGGTTTGGAGCATTTAATGGCTGCATCACTGGTACTCAATGATTCTCAATTACCCAAAGTATCTGTGCCTAACTCCTTCTAGCCCATTTAAGGAAAAGTAAAACCCAGACCCTGTCACATGGTTTGAAGGAGTCCCCCAGTCCAGGTAACTGCACCCCTGCTCTGGAAGCTGTCTTTCCCCACCCTGCCACCAGCTGGGCAGCAGACTTTCACCCAGAACTCAGGAGTGGTACAAAAAGAGGCCAAAGAACAGCCGGGTAAGGAAAAGCCCAGACCAAGCCAGTCTGGAGAAGGCACAGAGCTGGCTTACAGGAAAGGCCAGGGCAGATGCAGCTTACAAGAGGGCGATGACAAGGACAGAGATAATGGTGGCAGGGTTCCTGGAAGACCCCCACTTTGTGATATCAGAAGCACCCACCCACAAGCTCACACCCTACCTCTTTGCAATAGATATCTATTTTATTAATGAAACTTGAAGTTTGGTTCTTGTTATTTGTAAGTGAAAGGATGACGAGAGAGTTCCGAAAGAGTGTACCGCTAGACAAATGGAATAGTCTGGAGGGTTCTGTCACAGTGGTGGTTCCACTTCACACAATCAATTACCTCTGCCTCCTTTCCTAGAAGCACAGGCCCTTGTCAATCGCCAGGTCACCTGTTTGGAGGGAAATCTGTCCACTGGTTATAATAAACAGCACTGAGTCAAGGTTGAACAAAGAAAAAACAAACAAACAAACAAAAACCAAACCAAGATGACTAACCTCCAGCAGATCAAAGAATATTGAGGTCAAAGTCAAAGGCTTCTGGGAAACACCCCGCCAGGTAATGCTCCAGGTGAGAAGGGGCAGCTCTCCAAAGACTCCCACTCTTTTCTCCAGTTCTCACCTCTCCCTAAAATTTGTTCTCTGCTGTTACCATCAACTCCTCTTTAAAATTCCAGTCTCCCTGATGTGAGCTATCGCCTAGCACAGCTAACCCAGACTCTGAAGCATTTTACTTCATTCTCTACCGTCCATCATGAACTCAGGTTCCTCATCCAAGAACTCCCTGAAGTTAGTGAAGTGCTGGGCCGGTTCCTACTCCCACATCCCTTCTTCTCCAGTCCTGGCTGCTCTCTGTGAGTCCTGAGTTCTGTAGCCATTGACCTGTTTTGATTTTAGTTTGGAGTTCCCCAAACCAACCATCCCCGGGGGACTTTTTTGTCTGGGGCCCCTCCAATCCCCCTCAACACGTCTTCCCCCTATGAAGAAGGCACACTGGTGGCCCAGGGCCAGACATCTTGGCATTCCCAAGGAATAAACCGCCTTTTCGGGTGTGGCCTATTTGCTCCTCCATCCAAGAACTTCTCAAATGACTCATGGGGGCAGCCCTTACCCCAGCAGTGGGGGAGGGGAAGGCACCTGAGCTTTCCCAGGTGCCTCCTGTTTGCCCGGTGCCTGGGAGGGTGGCACAGATGCTTCTCAGGTGTTCTCCTCCTACCCTCACCACTTCCCTGGAGCTGAGGCAGCACAATCCCGCCCTGCCTATAAGGAAACAGGTGAAGGAATGTTCCCAAAGCCAAGCCTGTAATAAGAAGCACTGGCATTGCAATCTACCCCCTGCCAAATGAGAAAGCGCTTGTGTCTTTCATGACATCGAGTTCAGGTGGGCTCAGACACATAGGGTGTTCTCCAGACATCCTTCCAACCAGGATACAGCCAGTGTTAAGGTGAGGGAACAGGTGGGTGCTCCCTCAGGTGACGGCTGGTTTGAAGGATGAATTGTAACCAGTGGGTTGAAAGATGGAGGGAAGGGTGTTCCAGACAGGTGGAACAGCATGAGCAAAGCACCGAGGCTAGGCTGGGAGCTAAGAGACATTTCCTACCACAAAGCAGGTGGCAGGGAAGAGGGGAAAAGGCATGTAGGGTTCAGGTCTGATGGTGACAGTTCATGTGGCCATGAAAGGGAGCCATAGGAGGCCCCAAGGAGGGAAGCAAAGAGGATAGGACTCCATTTAACTTAGAGTCTCTGGGTCCTGAGGTTTTAAGGGAGGCAAGATGAGTCAGGGAGTCAGATAAGGGGACTAAGAAGGCTGAGAAGGCAGAGAAATCTGCCCAGAGAGGTGGTCTGCAGAAGCCCACCCACCCAAAGCCACAGGATCACCATATCTCAACTGTACTGAAACCCCCCCCACACCCACACACACACTTAGGGCCACTCTCAGGCTGCAAAAGAATCATCTGATAGGCCAGTGAAAGAGAGAGCCAAAGAAAGGCAGAGCCCCTGTCTGCACTTCCTGGTCTTTCTCTGTCTGAGGGTCACTCTGGAGCAGAGGGTGATGATAAATGGATTCAAACCCTAATAGTCTGGTGACTTTGGGCAAGTCAGTGACCTCTTATTCAGTCTTCTCATCTGTAAACTGAACCCTTGGGACAAGGAGACCTTCACCATTGCTCTACACAGGACAATCTGGTACCTACCCTAGGCACGTAAGCACAGGGACAGCTGGTTGAAGGGAAGTCAATTCTAGCCCTCCTGTTCCCCAGAGCTGGATCGCTCAGCCTTGTGCAAGTTTAATTAGCACCCTTTCTCTTGGAGCATGAGGATGTGAGAAAATGCTAGAATATCCTTAAGGGCCAGTGTTTCCTAACAAAGCCCAGGTAACAGCTTTTAGTCCCCTTTATCTGGCCTCAGGTTGCACAAAGCCTGGTCCAGTCCCGAAGCTCCCAGCAGCCTGGCTCCACCGGCAGCACACACAGGCCTGGTTTCCGCACAACACTGGTCAGGAGGCCTCTGCCACCAAATGCTGTCCTCTCTCCCCTTTGCCTGTGGTGGCTGCAGAGCCTCTAGACTTCAGGAGCACTCTCTGTCCTCAGTCTCTCTTCTCACTCCACCTGCAGCCTCCATTCCCAAGTCATCGCCTCCCAGGTGGCCCTCCCGACCAGCCCTGGTATATGGAAGCCAGCAGCCAGCTTCTGTGGGCCTCCCGGCCTGCCCTTGTCTGCTCAGCACATCCCACCCCAGGAAGTCTTCACACTGCAGCCAGACAGGTTTCTTCAAAAAGAGTTCTCACCAAGTCATATCCCCCCACTCTGCTTAATACTCTTTGATGGTTTTCCTTTGCTCCAGAATTAAAGGAAAAGATTTTCACATGGTTTATAAGGAATCCCCATCCTCCATTCCCATACTGACTGCTATCAACTCCAGGCTCTGCATGCCACAGGACCCTTGAAAATGCTGTTTGCTCTTTGTGGAAAACACACAGCACTCCACCCCCCAACCCTCAGATCCCATCTCGGATTTCAGTTTCTCACAGCAGTCAATCAAAGTCAGTTTTTTCCCCCCTCTTTTCTTGTCTCTCATTTCCCTCTCTTTCCACATACTTAACTTTGTTTGTAATTAAAAGATTATTTGATCAGTTGGGGCATGCCCTCTTTATTAGTCTGCAGAGTCTGTGGAAGCTGAGCTGTCTATTTTCACCTATCATTATATCCCCAACACAATGCTTTGCTCAGAATAGGCACCTGTGAAAGGGAAGCAGGAGGGAGGGAAAAATTGGGGAATAAAAGACAAAGAGAGAAAGCCCAGGGTCATAGATTAGTGTGATAAATGCTGAACAACTGGCTCTCTGAAGAAAAATACAAACCCTGGACTGTAGTTTGCCAATTTTCATGGTGTAAATACTCCCACTGTGGCCCATTCTAAGCTGCCAACTGGACAGAACTGGATGTGAAGTTGGACAGTGATGGGCAAGGTGGCTCAGAGTCAATGGCAGCCAAACTGGCTCCAGGACACCATTGGTCTGTGACAAGGCCAGAACTAACATTCAGAAAGTCCAACATGTTTTGAGATGACACCAACTTTTGAGTCCATCCTACCTTTCATTAAAAAATAAATAAATAAATTGCAATGTACAAAAAATGCTAACGACATGCACATACACAAAAGAGACTTACAGAGAATTCTAACAATAACAAAAACAACATAACAGTTCAGAACAAGAAGAAGAAGAAGGAAGGGAGACACACCACCCAGGAAGAGTGCTGTCCCCCAAGAGGAGGAGGAAAGGACAGTTTTTCAGCTGGTTAGCTTCTAGTCTTTGCATTGATAAGAGCCACTGATTAATTAAGTGAAGGTCTGCATGAAATGCTGGTTATCCTCTGACCTAGTATTTCCCTTTCAAGCCTAATCCTATTCTAATAGCTCTATAAAAGCAAAACAGATACTTGTAACACTAAAATAAACAGGAAATGAGATCATAAAAACACTAAAAGAAAACATGTTTTTTTCCCCTCCCTAATATTTCAGGCATATCAAAGCACTAAATCTAACACAAAACCCAGAAACCATAAAAGAAAAACCCGTCGTTTGCCCCTATCCAAACCAAACATTTATGCGAAGCTAGAGAAAAAGTGTTTTTAAGAAATCAAAACTGATTCATTTACTCTAAGCATAAAGGGCTTCTATAAGTCAATAGGAAAATAATAATCCCCCAACACACATACATTCAAAGGCAAAGACATGAAGAGACAATTCAAAGAATACACAAAGAGCTCAAAAGCTTGCAAAAAGATGGATTAGCTATCATACTAAGTGCAAATGACAACAATAACCAGGTTTAATTTCCACATATCAGACTAGGGATGAGCTAATGGTAGTTAGTGCAGTACTAGCAAAAGAGTTCAAGAAATTTTAGTGGGGCTGGGGATGTGGCTCAAGCGGTATCGCGCTCGCCTGGCATGCGTGCGGCCCGGGTTTGATCCTCAGCACCACATACAAACAAAGATGTTGTGTCTGCCGAGAACTAAAATATAAATATTAAAAAATTCTTTCTCTCTCTCTCTCTCTCTCACTCTCTCTTTAAAAAAAAAAAAAAAGAAATTTTAGTAAGTTGACAACAATATCAAGCATTTAAAATCCTTTCAACATGGTACAGATTAATAGCAAACTACATGAAATGAACACATTGACTGAAAATGTAAAAAAAAAAAGATATGTTTGTGTGTGTATAAAGCATTTAAAAAGTAAAAACCAGTTATTAGGCTAGGATAATAGAATTGTGAGCTATTTTTAAAAATATTACAATTGCAATGATATTGTAATTATTTTTAGTCTTAATTAAATTTTACTGATGTCACTTTTACAAATTACTTCCCAGGATATTTAACAATTTTCAGGATAAAGGTCAGAAATCTTTTAAGAAAAAAAAAAAAAATCAGAAGATTGGAGATGAACAACCAAACTAAGCTTCAAAATTAGCAAAAAAAAAAAAAAAAAGGACTTGGGAAGGTTAATTATCACTGATTATCAGCAAAATTCTAAACATTATTCAAGAAAGTAGTGAGCATTAGAGGCCAATCAGAATTCACTCAGAACTATGCAAATTATTTAAAATAATATTTTTAAATCTATGGAGTTTTTCTTTACTTTTAACTTTTTAAAATTAAAATCTCAGAAGTATGAGAGTTTGAGTTGCTTGTTGGGGTAGAAGAAGGAAGCCAAGTGAGACGGGCCAGACTCTCCTGTGCTCAGATCCCCACCACCTGCTTTCTGTGTAACCCTGAAGGATTTCATTCACTCCTTTTTTTTTTCTTTTTTTCCAGAAGGACAGCGATAGTACCCAGGGAGGGTACCTGGGATTGAACTCAGGAACACTGGACCACTGAGCCACATCCCCAACCCTATTTTGTATTTTACTTAGAGACAGGGTCTCACTTAGTTGCTTAACATCTCCCTTGCTGAGGCTGGCTTTGAACTCAAGATCCTCCTGCCTCAGCTTCTTGAGTCGCTGGGATTATAGGTATGTGCCACCACACTTGGCCTGATAATACCTTTCAATGGAACTGGGAGATGAAATATGGAGAACTATGAAAGTCATAAGGAAGTTGAGTACATGGTTCCTGTGCAGAATACCTGGCCCATTCACACATGAGTCCACTGAGGTATGAATCAGCAATACCCGTTGCATGTTAAGACTGGCCTTGGGTTATTTTTATTTTTATTGTTACTTTGTTTTGGTACCAGAGATTGAATCTAGGGGCACTTAACCACTGAGTCACATCCCCAGCCCTTTTTTAATTGTATTTTATTTAGAGACAGTCTCGCTGAGTTGTTATGACCATGCTAAGTTGCTGAGGCTGGCTTTGAACTCAAAATCCTCTTGCCTCAGTTTCCCAACCTGCTGGGATTACAGGTATGAGCCACCCTGGGTTATTGTTATTCTTAATCAAAGGAAATAATGCATGTTTAAAATGTTTTAAATGGGCTGGGGATGTGGCTCAAGCGGTAGCGCGCAAGCCTGGCATGCGTGTGGCCCGGGTTCAATCCTCAGCACCACATACAAACAAAGATGTTGTGTCTGCCGAGAACTAAAAAATAAATATTAAAAAAATTCTCTCTCTCTCTCTCCCCCCCCACTCTATCTTTAAAAAAAATTTAAAAAAAGAAAAAAGAAAATGTTTTAAATGTATAAAGGGCTGCACCAAAGAAAAGTGATGGCGTTGTTGTTATTATTTTGAAGGCATTGCAGGTTCTATAATGGAAATTCTGGTATAGATAACAAATGCCAAGAACCAAGTCAAAAAATAAAAACAAAAAATATCCTAGCAGGGAAGAATCATTTACCCAAAACTATTAAGATGAAAACTAAGTCCTACACTCTGCTACACCAGCCTTGGCAAAGAAAGCCCTCACCTAATGCAACTCCTGAAGACGACGAGGTGGCTTGATGACTGGGTTCTTGAGATAATCAGAGTATGTTATGTCACTAAAAGCTTTCAAAGCATTCATGCATCAACTGTAAGTTCTGTTTGTAGAGGCCCAGCATACATTTGTCACCTCTTTTGTGTAGGACACACAGGGCCTGCTGCGTCACGTTCTGGTGCCATGCTTAAGAGACCCATGCCACGAGGAACAATCAGCACAGATGAATCTGTCGTGTATGGAACTGCTAAAATAGGTGGACATTTTCAGCCAGAAAGAGACTATTGAAAATGCATTCTATACAGAGGTTGGGAGGGGGGACAATCATTCCAAAGAGAGTTGTTATACAAAAAGAGAGAACCTAAGTCTTATTCACACTCTCTCTCTCTCTCTCTCTCACACACACACACACACATACACTGTTTCACAAAGAAGAGCGTCTACAGATGGGCTTGCCTAAGAACAGAGCACTCCCTACCCATGAGTAGAAGTGTTCAAATCAAGGATGAACAAGTGCCTGTCAGAAGCAACTCAGAAGGGTAGAGAAGCTAATCAGGCCCAAGATCCCTTTCACCTGTAACAACCTGGGACTCTATCTGGCTTGGTGGTTTCGAGTGTGTAGGCACTATGGCAGCTAATGAGAATGAAGGTGGGAACTGTACCTAGCACCTAGAGACAGAATAGGGGGAACTGTAGAAAAGTACCTGCTGAAGGATCCATGCTGAGCGACAGAGGCATTGCCTGCAGCTTATTTGCAAGCGGAAGATCATGATATGGGGCAGGAAAAGAGGACAAATGGCAACTTTTGACCCTGACCTTTCATCTACTGACAGAAGATGAAACCTTCTTCTACTTCTGCTTCTACTTGGGCATTCAGGCACAAGACAACAGTTACCTGACCTCTAGAGTTCCCCCACTGGTCACAGTATGCATTCCACATTTGCACATCTGATACAGTATCTAAGTATACACAGCCAGCAGAGAAAAAAGTCTATCTTAGTGCCAAAATGCACTTGAAAAGCTCTTTAAAGCGTTTGTTATACAACACTGTAGAAGGACAGTCCTTTATTTAGATCGTATTGGCCTGTGAAAATCAATATGTCCTTTCTGGTCTTTACTGTATGAAAAAACATGCCTCTAATTATTGTTCCCAGGCCTTTACCCCTTAGCGTTGCTCTGGTGGTGCCATGGAATTGCAACATGTCTTCAAGCACTCCCCCAGAAGCATGCCACATACTTAGTGCTACCTGTGACTCTCTTGAGTGCTAACTAAAACAAACAAACAACAACAACAACAACAAAAAAAACCCCAAAAAACACACAGCTTTAAATACCTTCCAAAGTCTATTTTCAAGAAAGATTTGTTCTCTTTTCCCATCATGCCTGATAGAGTTTTGAATAGCTATCTCCTGGGGTCCCATAGCTAGGGGAAAGATACTCTTTCCCACCTTCTAACTTTGAAGTTCAACCTCTTTTTTGACCCCAACACAAAGCACTCTTCACATACACCCCTTTCATCCATTCTTCTTTCTCTGCTCTGGAAAAGCCTTCAAACATTTGAAAACGTTTCCAAATCCTCATTCTGTCAGGCATACATGATGACTTAAATAGTCACTGTTCTGAAATTTTCTGTGCTGTTAAGCAAAAAAGAAAAGAAATATTGCCTCCATGAAAGAGAATAAGTCACAAAAACACCTTTGGAAAGGAGAGAGTTGGTAAGGGGGACGGGGAATGGGGGGTGGGGGGTGGGGATGGGGAATGAGGAGATAGAGGTGAACCAACCTGGAAGGATCTTCCTAATTACCTTGCAGAGCAGTTGGGACAACTAAACCAGACAGTTCCCACAGGACAGAGCATTTCTGGCTAGGTAAGTACAAGATTAAAACAATAGTTATGATGATGTAAGAGTTTCATCTTACACATCCATGAGGCTACAACTGCTTACTAACATAAATTTACCAGGAGGCAAGTTGCACATTTGACTATCATAAACTGTCAAATTCCATTCTTGCATTTAGACTAAGCATCTAAAACTGCTCAGAACTGCCCAGAGGGCGGGAGCAAAAGGAATCTACATTTACTACTGCATTTATGGGGTAAAAAACACAAACTGTTTCACAAATTGCTTGACAGAGGATGGCGTATGATGTCTCTTATACATTAAGAAAATAAAAAATTATAGATGTCTAGGGTAACGATTGTCTAACACTGCCCACTCTTCATTTTGAGGCCCACACACCTCTCTCACAAAACACTCTTGCTGCATGCAATACCTCTGCAAGGGGAACCACTCAGACTCAGAGGACAAAGTGAGCTCACCACGTCTCAATGCCTCAAAACAATGTAACTGCTGTGCAAGAATAGTGGTGGCCCCAGAATATTCCCAGCATCCTTCCTATACTGATGTTTACTAAGGTCCTGAGAACATTTGAGAAAACATTTGAGAGAACACTGGTGTGGCAAAGTCTAAAATCCAACATCTTTGGAGAGGGCTGGACCACGGTGGGGATGATGGAGTGGGAGGGGGAGGAATTTTCAAAAGCTCTTTGCTTCTTTAGCTATAACTTCAGCTCTTCAGTTGCCTTTAGACTCTGTCCAAACCAAGCGTGGGATGGCTGAGGTCTTAGAGAAAGAGAAATCTCTGAGAATAGGACACTATTTTCATGGATAGATGTTTCTTTGTGGGAGACACAAGGACAACTAGCCTGTGAAAAGAACAGAGCCCTGATCCTGGCTCCAACCAGCGACCTTGAAGGAGGCAAGTCCTCCAGGGCGGCCTGGTGACAGGTCAGCAGCCTCACCCTGGGGGTGGGCCATCTTTGCCTGAATGAGGGTGACATCTAGCAAAGGGCAGCCGGGTAATGGAGGGGTTTTGGAGCGAGGGGATCTTTTTCCATAGGAGCATTGGACAGGGGTTGGGGTGCAGATTAGTAAAGGCTGAGGTGCCCTCTTGGAGGCGGGACTCAGCGCAACCGCAGAAGGGGTAAAAAGCCCTAGCTTTGCACCTAATAAATGTCGTCTTTGGTGGATCTCAAAGAATTAAATCAATAAGAATCCAGGTACACAGAGACCAGCACCACTTGGAGAACTTCTAGTCTCCCTCTGGCTTTGGTTTGAACCTTGGTCTGCAGGGAGAGGGACAGATGGGTAGGCTGGAGGCTACCCAGGGGGGAAAGAGCTCCTGAGAAGGACATGGGGACAGGGTGGTCGCGGCCCTTACCTTGCTGACCACATTCCGAACGAGGCCCGTGCGGATCCCATAGTCCCATTCGTGGCAATCGCAGTTGGAGGCGTTATCCCCCTTGTCCGGAGGGGACGGGAGAGGTGGCGTGTCGCCCCCATATGTGCTGTTGTTGTTGCTTCGGTTGCCCGCAGCTCCCCAGGAGTCCGTGGAGAAGGGGGTGGTCGGGAGACTGGTCCAATTGCCCATATCGCCCCACCGGCCGCTGACTGTGTTCCCCGCCAGCTCGGCGCCTTTGCCGGCCCCGCGGCACCAGAAGTTGGGCTGGTCCAGGAGGAAGGAGTCCGAGAACTGGCTGAAGCCGATGAATAGTGCTGGAATCCAGGTGAGCAGCACGAGGGTCTTCTGGTAGCCTCCGCCCAGACCCCCGAGGAAGGGCAGCACCGACCCGTCGTAGTCCAGCAACAGGAGGCTCGGGGCAGCAGTCGCCGAGCAGCAGCTCGAGTGCGGGCCGCTGCCGCCGGGATGCAGCGGAGGCAGCGGCTGGATCTCCGCGCCGCCGCCGGGGCCCGCGCGTCCCCCGAGGGGCGCCGAGGCCGCCGCGTCCCCGGGCGGCAGGGAGCCGTTCTCCTCCGCTGGAGGCGGCTGCCGCCCGGACCCGCCACCCGCCGCCTCACGCCGCCGGTCTATAGCCATGGCCCGGGCCCGCGGCGCCCGCAGAGGCGCATAGAGCGCGGCGGAGCTCCGCGGGCGCCCCGGGCAGAGCGCGCCGGGCCGGGCGCCCGCAGCCGCCGCCGCCGAGCAGGGCCCGCGGCTCTCGAGAGGGCGCTCCGCGGCCCCGAGTGCGTCAGGTCGCCCCCATGTCACCCGCCGGACCCCGCGCCCCGGGCGCTGCGGCCCCGCTTGGGCGCCTGGCAGAGGCGGGCAGAGGCCGGCCGGGCCCTCAGCCGCCGCCGCTCATGGGTTCAGTGCCGCGGCCGAGCCCGCCGCTCTCTGCTGCTACACGCCGGCCGCGGGAGGAGGAGGAGCCGGTGCCGCGCCCGACCCGCGCCCTTGTCGGCGGCTCCGGGCCTTGCGGGAGGCGGTGCGGGAGGCAGCCGCTGTTCCCGGGCACCGGGATGTATTTATCAGACTTCGGGCGCCTCCCGGAAGCCGCGAGCTCAGGACCCAGCCTGCGGAGCCGGCCGCGCTCTCCGGCTCCCGAAGCCGGCCTCCCTCCTCCTCCTCCTCCTCCTCCTCCCGGCGCCGCGGCCCGCCCCCTCTCCCCCCGCCGAGGTGGAGGTAACCGCGGCACCTGCTGCGCCCGGCTCCTGCGCTCGAGCGCCCCCTCCAGTCGGGACGCGCAGCAGTAGCGGCTCGGGATCCACGGGAGGGGGGTGGGGGAAACCGGACACCCCGGCCCGACTGGCCGTAGGATCCCCTGTCAGTCTCCCTTCCGCGCGGGGTGGGGGAAGGGGAGGGGGAGGGGGTGCAGATCAGGGGACGCAGGCCGGCCAGGGGTCGCCGCCGAATCGGTGTGCGCCGACAGCGTCAAGACAGAGGGCTCTTAGAGGCTTGGCTCCCGCAGCCGCGCGGGTCCCCCACCCACCCCGCACGCGTGGAATATCGGTGACCTCTGTTTGCTCCAGAGGTGCCCGACTGCCCAGCCGCCGGTACCCCATTCCGGGCCTGAGGGTCACCGGCCTTCAAAACCACCCTGTGTGTGTTTTCCAGGCTCAAATAAGGTTCATTTTTATGTCCCCGGAGCAGGGGCAAGGAGGAGCCTTTGCCAATTCCAGGTTGCCAGCACCCCGCAACGTCCGGTCACCCGCTACGGACCGCAGTACCTAGTCCCAAATCTCCATTTCTCCCCCTACCCCAAAATGAATGCTATATAAGCACAAGGCTGTAGAAGGACATATCGCTAACACAAGTTATATATATATACACACATTTTAAACGTGAATGGCAAAGGCATTCCCCGCCCCCTCCCCAGGATCTTGAATTCACATTTGGAATGCCCTGTGCACAGGCGCACACATCTATACTCTCGCACAAGACTAACCTCTCCCTCCTCTTCCCTGCTCCAGCGCCAACCTTGCCCAGCCAGCGCTATATAAATAACACCAGCCCTGCGGCAAACGTCTGTATTAGCATATTTCCTCCTGTACCCAGGGCCCCGACACCAATGAGAATTACAGGGCACCTTTCACACTAGTTTCCCCACATGTTGGAGACATTTCATATTCTGAGGAGTTCATTAATGAAAATCTTAAATAGAGCAATCCATTTCTAGTCTTATTTGGGACAAATAAATAAAAGTAAAAGAAATGTTTTTGCTTTCCAAAAGGACACCCTGTAAGCTACATATATTGTTTACTTTTGTATTTCCACTACTCGCTCAACCTCGTGCTGTATAATTTAGGTACATGCTGTATAATTTTTAACCCGCAATTCAATGTTACAGACAACATGTGTTTACTGCATGAAATTCTTGCACATGGAAGAACTGCTTCTGAAGACAGCCAGGAGGCCAGGCTTGGGGAGACCAGACCGGGCTTTGTGAATTTTCCTGAGTGGCTGGAAAGGAGAGATTAGACAACAACAGGCGGAAGGGACTTAATGGGTTGCAGAAGACTCCAAATCTTGTAAAAATGGGTCTCGAAACCTGCACATATTTGAAGAACTTTAGTGAGTGATAGATAGTGCACAATGTATATGTGGTGATGATTTTTTCCAACTCTCATTATTTATTACCTTACCCCTTCATTTAAAGAGCTAATTCATGCAAAGTGCTGATCCCCATGCCTGCAACAGAGTAAGTGCTCAATGAATGTCAGCAGTTTATCATGACTATCTACAACTGTTACATACAATCTGCATTTCTGTTTCTGAATTTGTATATAACATGATTTGTATTTTCATTTATTTCTGCTTCAGTGCTGTCTTTTCCAAAAGAGGTCTGCTCTGTTTGACTCCATCTCTTTTCCCCTTGGTCATTAGGACTCATTTATTTTCTTATAGTTCATCAAAAAATAAGCCATCAAGGGTCTTTAAAAATTTGTTTTGTTGACTATGAATTATACAGAGTGGTGAGTTTTATTGTGGCATATTCTTCATAAATACATAAACATACTTGATCAGTTTAATAGCCACTGACTTAAAAATGGTCATTCTAATTAGAATGATAAGAATCATAGGCAACTTTTCAATATTGGCTTTTGAATTCTCACATTCCAGGGTCTTCAAGAGGAATTGGTGAGGGTTAGATGCCTGACTCTGAGATCATAGAGCTGGCTCACCACAGAACCAAACAACTGGTTTCTCCCTCCCTCCCTCCTTCCTTCCTTCCTTTCTTTCTTTCTCTACAGGATTGAACCAAGGAGTGCTCAACCACTGAGCCACATCTCCAGCCCTTTTTTATTTTGAGACAGGGTCTTGCTAAGTTGCTTAGGGCCTTGTTAAATTGCTGAGGCTGGCTTTGAAGTTGCTATCCTCCTGCCTCAGTGACCAGAGTTGCTGGGATTACAGGTATGTTCCACCATGCCCCCAGCAAACAACTGGTTTTGAATTCAGATCTTCTGACTTAACATTCAAGGGTCTCTCTATTTTAGTATGCAGAGGCAGATTACAAAACCACAGGAGAGTATTGTAAAAGAGGGGTGGGTGGAAGGAATGGCAATAGTTTCTCTGTACATATGTATATTTTGAGACAGGGTCTTTCTAAGTTGTACACTTTAAGAATACACAATTAAAATAAATTAAACAACTTTACAAAAAGCAAAAAATAAGATATGTTTTGCTTGCCCTTGAAATAAAAAAATAATAATAATAAAAGGAAAATATATTTGTTAATGGCATTTTTAGGTGGGAGAAGCCCTGACCCCAAAGAAGGAACTTCGTTTTGAAGTTTAGTCCTTGTTCCTGAAAGCTGATAAAAATCCTCGAATGGTATTCCCAGAATTTGGAAACATACTTGAAAATGGTAACATCTAAAATTGAAGTTGAAAGGAATCAACATACAAGGTTTGGAATCCTCCTGCAGCCCTGACCCAGGCATTGTAATTAAGTTGCTTATTAGATTAGAGGTTTTCCAAAGTTCCTCTTGGATTCACATTTTTCCCAAATCTAGTCAAGAAGATTAAAATGTAACTCTTTTAAAATAAACTGTTCTTCTATTTATTAAAACATAAGTGACCTCATAATGAAACCTAGAACAAAAGGAGTAAACAGGAAGAATTTGACACTCCAGCTGCCTCCAGTTCCACTGGCTAGTTTAGGAAAGACTATCAGATACATACTATCAAATTACTTTTGTAATTTTCTGCCTGTTGGTTGCTGTTTTTCTTGTTTACTAATTGACTTACTACCTCCCACCTCTGGAATGTAAGCACCTTTCAGGATAGGTACCTTGTTCAGAGCTGTATTCCTGATTGCTAAAACAGTACTTGGCACCTGCAACACCCTCAACACATATTTGTTGAATAAGTAAGTATGCCCAGTTATTACCTCTTGATGATGCCATCTATGAAGATCATACAACTCTGTTTACTTTGATTCTTAAGTCACTAAGCAAGCTTTTCATATTTGTTCAAATTCTCTAGCATAATATTCAAATCGGCCAACATGAGAATTCAAATGAACTTGAAAATCCCATTTCTTATTGTAACCTGTTGTGATTAGTGATTAATGGATTAACTCCCAATATGAAGGTCTGGGGGACAGTTATTGGCTTGCGGATGGTGGTTTATAGGCCAAATGCAGCTCGCAGATCATAAGCAATGTTTCCAGAATAACAATTGCCTACCGTTCAAGATTGAGAAATTGAACACTTTTTAAAAATGTATTTGGAGTTTCTTTTGTTATCAGGGGATTTGAGGCGGTCTCTCCATGTGCAGATGTTACTACTCCAACTCAGAACTTCACGGCTCTTGACCACATGGGAAAAAAAAAAAGAAGAGAAAAGAAAGAAGAAGAAGATGATGATGAATTGAAGAAAAGTCAGGTTTTAATAAAGAGGGGAGCTTTCTTAGAAAGCAAAAGGTAAAGATACACACTTCCCAGAGCAGAATGAGAGTGATCTTGAGGGCTTAATTTGGGTTTTTATTCAGGCTCACAATTAGGTGGAATATGTACAATCCAAACAGTCAGGACTTCCCTAGGGTTTGGAAAATAGGGAACGAGGTCATGTTTTCCAATTAGGGGGTCTGGTGTATTTCCAGGTTTCAGCTTACTTCACCATCTCTGTCAGTCAGGAAAACAGACCAGAAAGTTGGTCCAATCAAAGGTTAGCCCATAGCTTCATGTGATTAAATGGTCTCCTTCTATTGAGGTCTTCTTTTGCTTTGTTACATACCAGAAAACTTATAGGGGACTGGAATTTATGGGTTGTTTAGTAAGCTCATACATTTTGATTTCTTTCTGTCCCTTATGTTCCTTTGTATATCTTATCAGTTGCTCATAAGCCACCTGTTCCAAATTTCAACAGGGACATTTCTCCTTTAGAGACTCTTTTCTCTTTTTCCCTTGGAAGCCCTGGTCCTTCTAATGCCCTGTGTTTGTAGGCCATGCTTCTGTGGAACATCCACAGGCATGCCATTTAGCTCCCCAGAGCATCTGAGTGTGTGGCTCTGAATTTAAGTTAGCATTCTGAATGTCCTGATCTCTCTAAGAGGCTGTCATTCTCTCTTCCTTTGAAAGCTTGTTAAGTGATCTACCAATTTATAATTTCCTAAAAATTGAGAAAATAATGAAAAGAGCTGAAAGATACAAGTAATCTCAAAAATGCTTGAATAAGTTTATTCCCTTAAAGATTACAGGAGAATAAAAAGAGTTTTTGGCTTACCTCTGAAATTGATGGAAACTTAATTTTAATCCCTCCACAATTCTGAAAAAGTCAATTCTAAGGTTTTGGTGTTAGAATTAATTAACTTTAAATGTACAGTACCAGTCATACTAAATAAATATCACATTGGTTTTACTTGTATATTCATATTATTTACATTTGAATTATAGATGGATAGATCACATAATGAATATCATGTGTCTTTCTTCTTATAGCAGCTTGCTTTCTTCAAGTAGTTATTTGAAAAGTGGGTGACCTTGATTTTTGGAGGGTGGGAAAAAGCGATATGAAATGATTCCCAACAGTACTTGTGTATATCGTATTTGAACATTATTTATATCACCCTTTGACTTTTGGAATGTGAACTCTGACTCTTTAACAAGGAGTTTGACATTTACAAAACCTATCATAAATGAAAATGAAAAGGCTACTTTTGATCAGTGGCAGAAGTAATAAAAATGTCACATAAAGTATCCTACGGAAAGCTACAGGTAATATTTCAACAAAAAACTACCTACTCATCTAGTACCAGCCAGATCCATTCTTCCTGATGAGAAGGCCATGTGAAAATAAATAAGACCTTCCTGTGAAAAGATGCTCCATTGCAAAGTAATCGATAGAGCCCAGTTACTTTCAAAAGCTTGGTCAACATTTAATTTCGAACTCTTTTATTGAGAAAAAAGATAGTTGGTCTAACAAAGTGATCTAGAATTTGATGTTGGCTTTTCTTTGCTAGAAATCAGACATAGCCATTTCAGTGACCAAGAGACCTGCCAAAAACAATTAAAGGAGGAAAAGTTTAATTTGGCTTATGGTTTCAGAGGTTCAGTCCATGGTTGGGTGACACCATAGCTCTGGGCTTGAGGTGAGGTAGAACATCATGGCAGAAGACTTGGCAGAGGAAACCAGCTTGAGACATCATACCAGGAAGCAGAGAATCTCAAAGGCAAGTCCCCAGTGACCTACTTTCTCCATCCACACCCTATCTGCCTACAGTTACACCCAGTTAATCTGTATCAGTGGATCAATCCACCTCTCATAATCTAATTATGTATCTTCTGAAAATTCTTGCATTCTCTCACATATGGGCTTTTGGAGGATACCTCCCAGCTAAACCATAACAGTAGCCTTTGCTTTTCTTCACTTAAGATCATCCTGAGACATACAACATACAAATACCAGGACTTATAGATAAACATCGTATATTTTCTCCTGGCACTGACACAGTGCTGACCTTTTGATACTTATTAAAGGCCTCATGTTTTAAAAGTTGACTATTTATGCATATTATTTTCAGTCTACAGGGTGGGTCATCTCAGAGGGCTTTGCATTAATCAAGCCTTTAGCAAAAACTATATAAATATATGGATAAAGTCATTAAGACATTTCTTCCTAGTTCACAGAATTTTTAAAAAAACTTTTAAATTTTATTTTTATTTATTTATTTAATTTTTAAAATTTTTAAAAATTATTTCTTACATGCATGAAAAGTTCACAGAATTTTTAAAAAGTGAAACTAAACTTTTGATTTTTGAACTTTGAGGAAAACACTTTTTCTCTTTACAAGGTGACTTAACACAGTAGTGGTAATAAGCACCCCCAGTATCCAAATCTTGGTGTTTAATACCAGTCTCCAATTCAAAAGAGACCCTTGGAAGAATGGCTGATTCTAGGACTGGAGTAGGAAATACCTATGATGATGATGGGGCATCCTGTAGTGCCAGAAAGTAAGGAGGTGCTGAATGCCTGCCCTCACCACCAGTAAGGTGAAGGGACACAGGGGCCAGCTGAAAGAGTGCCTGAAGTCCAAAGCTGGGACAACTTGAGAAATAAAGTACTTTGGATAATAACCCAAAATATAAAATAACTATTCATATTCACTAAAATTAAATGACTGAAAAATAAAATAAATGATTGAGTAAATAGTTGATGAGTCAAATCTTCCATGCATCAACATTCCAAATAACTTAGGCAGATACTCTGCTTCCCAAGGAGGTGGAGCATAACTCCTACTGCTTTACAGCAGGCAGCGCACAGTGACTTCCTTCTGAAGAATACAATATGGGAAGGAAGGGGGAGGGGGAAGGGAAGGGGAAGGGGGAGGGGAGGAGAAGGGGAAGGGAGAGGGGGAGGGGAGGGGGAGGGGGAGAAGAAGAAGAAGAGGAGGAGGAGGAGGAGAGAAAGAGGAGAGGGAGAAGGAGGGGGAGAGGGAGGGGGATGGGAGGGGGATGGGAAAGAGGAGGAGGAGAGGGAGAGGGAGATGGAATGGGAGAGTGGGAGAGGGAGGAGAAGGTGGAGAAAAAGAAGAAGAAGGAGAGGTAGGATAAAGATAAGGAAGAGGAGGAGGGAGGAGGAGGAGGAGGAAGAGGATGGGGAGGAAAAGAAATAAACCATGCCTAACAAACACGACCTTGGGCAGGTGATCAAGGTCAACATCAATATTGATAAGTTGAGGTGACAGGATGAACATAGCACTCTGGGATCTTTTTCCCCCAAAACCTGTATCCCCAGTCTGACCATGAGGAAAACACCTGGCAAATCTAAACTGAAGGACATTCTATGAAATTCCTGAATGTCCCTCAAAACTATCCAGGCCATTAAAACTGAGATGGTGTCCCAGCCATGAGGAGCCTAATGAGAGCAGATGGCTGAATGTAATACAGTATCCGGAGCAGAAAAAGGGCATTAGGTAAAAACTAAGGAAATCTCAGTAAAGGAGGAACCTCAATTAAAAATGTATCAAAATTGGTTCATTAATTGTAACAAATGTGCCAGACTAATGTGTGAAGCTAATAATAAGAAAACTGGGTGTGAGGTATGTGGGAACTCTGCAATATTTTCTGTAAGTCCAAAATTAAACTGATTTAAAACTCTTCCAAGCACTAATATTTCATTTTTAGCTCTAAGCCAATAATTTCACTTTGTATACATTCCATCTCATTTTGGGGGTGGGGTGGGGACTGGGGATTGAACTCAGGGGCACTTGACCACTGGGCCACATCCCCAGCCCTATTTTGTATTTTATTTAGAGATAGGATCTCACTGAGTTGCTTAGCACCTCGCTGTTGCTGAGGCTGGCTTTGAACTCATGATCATCTGAAAAACCAGCCTCTATCTCAGAGCAAAGCCTGTCCAAGGAAGGGAAATGACCTTAGTCCTTGGAAAGACCCACAGAGCACTCCTAAGAACATTCCCACCCTGCTGAGTTGTTTATCTACAAATAACAGGAGAGATCTGCTGCGCCAGGTGTCCCTGACTCAGTCAGGCTAGGTGAGGACCCATAGCAGCCCCCTAGCAGCCACCAATCAGCATTAGACAGGGAAATACCTGGGATGCCAGTGGTTTATGGTGGTTGATAACGTGTTGGGAAACCATGTAGTTCAGCATGTACACCCCTCTTGGCTCAAACCAATCAGTTCAAACGAATACCCCTTTTGTACTGACCAATCACCCCTACCCAACTTGTTCCCACCAGTGAATGTGCTAATCATGTTTTAGAGTTGTTATTTGATTTTCCCGCGGTGTGTGATGATTTGCTAAGGGATGCTATGATGTATGTGAAGTCCCTGCCCTCTCTAAAGAATGTATAAAACTGCTGCAAACCCTGGGCTCGGGGCCTCTCAGTGTCACCAGTTGCTGTGTGTGCGTGCGGAGGACCGAGCTAGCTCACAATAAACACCTCTTTGCTGCTTACATCGATCTTGGGTCTCTGGTGGTCTTTGGGGGACCCGAATTCGAGCATAAAACATCCTGCCTCAGCCTTCTGAGCCACTGGATTACAGGCATGCGCCACTGCACCTGGCAGTGACATTTTTTAATCAAGTAAAAATTTAATGGTTGGGAAAACAAAGTTGATGGGGGAGCTCATAATTATAAATAATTGGAAAATAAATTTTATTAAAAACAATATAGTAACAGATGAAAAAAATACTTCAAAATATTAAATGTATCAACAACAGCATAACTATTAGCTAAGGCCAGGCTTGTCTAAGAGGCCATCAGGAGAGGGAGCTTCAAGCCCCACCCAACAGACATGATAATTGTGACTTTCCATCCTCTCCTGTTTGGGTTTACATTTTTATTTTTTATCATAGTTTCATCATCAATTTAGAAATGCATTTAAATCATTTTTTTTCCTTTAGCTTCTCAGAGCTTTTTCTCCTCTCTTGTTAACCTCCTCAGTGACTCCCTTTCTTTAAGTTAACGTAGCGTCTTTGGGGAGGTTTTAAAATACACATGTATGGAATAACCGGCTGCTTTTACATAGCGAAACAGAGCAGGCTGTAGCCTCCAGGTCAGTGGTCTTCAACAGAGTCTTTTATCAGTCAGAAAATGCTGGAAACATAAATCTAAGGACATTCAAGTGAAACTCCATTTTCTAGTATATGTCCCTTAAGAACAGACCACCTGATTCATATTTCTCTGTAGCTCCACTGCCTATCCCAGGGCCTGACACTCAATGAATATTTGCTAAATGAATAAAAGAAGAAATAACAGAATGATAGATGGGATTTTTCGAGGTGGAAAAGAGAGAAATATAAACCACATCAGAGGAACAGCAGGGATGAAGCTGCAAAGGTGGTATTGAGAGGCTCGTGTTTGGGAAAGTGCAGTGATCCTTGGGCTAGCTGATATATGGCATTTCCACAGTATGATTTACTTACAGTATTGTTATAATTTAGCTCTGAAATGTCTCTCAAAGGCCTTTGTTAAAGGCTTGGTTCCCATCCTTGTAGTACCATCGGGAGTTGGTGGAACCTTTAAGATGTGGAGCCTCGTGGGAGGAAATTAGGTCTTTGGGGGCATGTCCTTGAAGAGGATCCTGGGATCCCAGCTCCTTCCTCTCTTTCTCTTTGCTTCCTGGCCACCATGATGTGAGCAGCCTTCTTCCCTGCATGTTCTCTGCCATGATGTGCTGCTGCATCATCACAGGTCTGTAGATAACAGGGTCAAAAGACTATGATCTAAAAACCTCTGAAACTATGAGCCAAAATAAATCTTTTCTCCTTTTAAGTTGATTATCCCTATGAGCATCATGAGTTTTAAAAAGACATTCAGAAAACTCTAGAGAAACACCACACTTAGAAAAAAAAAAAAAAGAGCAGCCAACTTTATTGTGATATAATACATACACACATTAAATATACATTTAAATATATACCCAAATCACAGGGATTCACTAATCTTATTGCCCCTCAGGACCATGCTTCTGTCAGTAAGTCGCCAATAAATTGCACACCATACAACAATGGCTCTGTATGTCTTTTCCTTTGATCTAATAGCAATTTGGAGCCAGTTCTCATACTCTGGTACTGGATATTTGCAGAACAAGTAGGTTTGGTGGAAGGTGCAGTAAGTATATCTTACTTTTTGAAAATGACACCTTGTGAATCGCCAGCCTAAAATATTGTTCTTGGGCTGCTGATAGAAAATATTGTTCTTGGGGCTTATAATGTTATAAGCTTACATTCTTATAAAGTTAGAAGAATGCCCACATTCTATGAGGGCACAAATGACAAGGGCAAGATGGCACATATGCTGGTTACTGAGTCTGAAGCAAAAGTGAATACTTCATGTATCACGTCTAAATATGAACTTACTTTACATAGCTTATTAGGTTCTCATACTTGCCTAACTATCAAGAAATCTATAGGAAATTATCCATGCTGTGAGTGCATCCGTATTATTTTTTCACATGCACACAATAGGAAACCCAAATTAAACTGGATTATGTGTAAAAGAGACTAAGTAATGAAAAAGATCAAGATTTTCATGTTTCAGACATAGCTGAATCCTGACCTTCACTGTCAGGCTCTGTGTGGTTTTTCCTTGCTCACTGCTAGCAGCTCCTGCAGAAAGAGAATGCTCCTTCTCGAAAAGCTCCAGCCAGTCAGTGGTCACTTGCAGTGACTGGTAGGTCAGTGCTAGTTTGAAACCCATTGTCACTAAGGCTCCCAGGCTCTGATGCTCTGATTGGCCAGGCCTGGGTCACATGGCACAAAGGTGGCCTTAGCTTAATCTGAATCATGATGGTTGAAAGTGGAGTAGCAGAATTTCTCTTGGAGAAATCACAGTGCAGCTACCAGGAGAAAGAATGATGTTCATTTTAGTTGTTCTTATTAGAAACGAGGTGTGAATTCTAGATTGTTAAATAGATGTCGTTCATCTGGGGCCCCCAATCTAAAACAGAAAACAGATGAGACATTAGCTAGAAACCGTCAGAAACAAATCCTCTACTTTTCAGTTTAACTCACCAAAAAAATTAGAAGGAATTACTATGACCAATGATTCCAAGTTGCTTCGACTCCATCTCTCACTTAACCCAAGCGTGAGAGAGCTATTAATGCAGCTCAACATTATGTAATTGGGACGCAGAAGCTTTAAAACCCTCCTGGCTAAAGTAGGGGATGAAATCAGGGCTTTGCCCAGATTCCCTTGAGGAACTTGTAAATATTTTTGTTTGGTGGTTTGGGGAAGGAGGCCAGCTTCAAGGGGCTTTTTCTTCTCTCAGCTCCCAATTTAAGACTTCTGTTCAAAGCATTGTTCTTGGATTATTGGTGATAATTTTCCAAGAGTTGGAAGTGCCTGAGAGTTTACTTCTCCCTTACCTTAGGACAGGTGAATGTGGGATAACCCTCGACTCCATTGCCTGATTTCTTGTACACAAAATCCCATTTTAGGGTCTGCTTCTAAGGATCAAAGTTTAAGTCCACAGGGATGAAAGCTGCAAGTCCAAAGGAACTCTGAGCAGATATAAGGGAGAAGGACAGCATCTACAGTCAGACTCTCTGGATTTTTGCCCAGACTATAAAACCTTCTGACTTTGCGACCTTGAACAAGGCACATTACTTCTGCAAACCTTACTTTCCTCATCTTTAAAATGGAAAAAATCATCACCCTCTCCTTACCACCCATCACATGGGTTTGGGTGAGGGACAAATGAGATAATGCAAACAAAGATGACTTGCAACTATAATATGTTACAGGTTACTGTTCCTTATTCAGACTGCTTGGGACTGGAAGCATTTGGTATCTTTTTTTTATTTGGAATATTTGCATCTATGTAATGAGATTTTGGGGGGGGGGGTGCTACCCAAAGCAAAACATGACATTCATATGTGTCATATACACCTGTATATACATAGTCTAAAGGCAATTGTATGCAATGTATTTTTTTTTATTTAGTGCAAAAACCAGAGTTTAATGGTATAGATTTTTCTACTTGTGATGTCATGTTGGTGCCTAAAATATTTTGGATGTTGACACATTTGGATTTTGGATTTTCAGATTAGAGATGCTCAACCCATATACAAATAGTGTCATTGAGACACTATCAGAAGTGGTCATTTTGACCCCAACCATTCCTCATATCTATGTTGTGCTTATCTGATTCTTCATCACCACAAACTTGGGGTCAGATTCTAATATCAATCAAACAGAGAGAAGAGGTTGGAATCCCCAAAGGACCTTTCTTTCCATTAGCTCTGCTAAATAATTCTACAGTACAGTCAGAGAGACACAGAGCTTGAGTTTGTTGCCTGTGGTCAGACTTCCTGGTAGCCAATGTTTGCTGGCTCTGAGCTTTGAATCCCTTGGAGCCAGAGATCTGACCTTCCATGTTGTCCACTAGGCTAAATGGCATCGAGTGTGGAGGATTGCCACACCCTGGGCAGTTGCCCCAGTTTTTGTCCACTAGGAAGACAGAGATGTGTAGTTCTACCCCATCCTACTTGTTCCACTGTATTGCAAACCCATCATGTCACTCTGCGTCCGTGACACAACCAGAAACATGACCCATTCTCAATGATCTTTATTTAAACTTGAGCACTCCTCCCATATTTTAAGTTAATTAAATTCATTTTAACAGATACATAAAAACATAAAAATTTTACATATTCATGAGGTGCCATGTGATATTTCAATATATGTATATATTGTGTAATGTTTAAATCAGGTTAAACATCAGTACCTCCTCAAATATATTTCAGTTCTTTGTGCTGAAAACATTTAAAATCCTTTCTTCTGGCTTTTTGAAATATCAGAAGTATATAGTACATGCTCCCATCAATCTGTAACTTAGGAACCATTGACGAAACTTTCCCAATCAAAATTATTATTATTATTATTTTTTGAATTGAACCCAAGGATGCTTTACCCCTGAGCTACATTCCTAGCCCTTTTTTAATTTTCAGACATAGTCTTACTAACTTGCAGAGGCTGAGCTCGAACTTGTGATCCTCCTATGTCAGCCTTCCAAGTAGCTGGGATTATAGGTGTATGTGGCCACTACCGTGCCTGGCAGTAATAATCTTAATAATCCACTCAGTTACCATTTCTTGAATACTTGATCCCTTTTCCAGGGAGACTGCCTCATTTAAAGTACCATTACTCCATTTGGGGGATGAGGAAAAGAAGCTTTGAAGATGTCAAGGAACTTGCCCCAAGATCACACAGCCTCAACATCAAAACAGAAACTCAGATCTGTCTCATGCCAACACTTAGAATTCTCAACCACCACAGTTAGCTGACTCCCTTGGCAGCAAAGAGCTGGGCCAAGCAGGGAATTCCCATGTCTTTCTGATTCAACTGGGTCAATGTCCAGGTTGGACAGGGTTCATTTCCAGTGGACTGATTGGCTCCTGCCCCTCCTTCTCCCTGTCAT
Source organism: Marmota flaviventris (assembly GCF_047511675.1). NCBI lineage: Eukaryota > Metazoa > Chordata > Mammalia > Rodentia > Sciuridae > Marmota > Marmota flaviventris. The sequence continues at coordinate 137,963,832 of NC_092503.1, forward strand.
CTCAGTGGACAGTTGGGCCCAGCAGGATTCCTTGACTCATGTCTTTGCTTTTGGAACTGGCCTCCTTCTTTCTGCCCCAACACCAGTAACTTGGGAAATCCCAAATTGCTTCCTCTAGGAAGACTTTCCCCCAGCCCTCAGGCCAGTCACTATCATGCCCTCCCTAGAGGCATCACCAAGCCCTTGTGCTCTCCAGAAATCTCAGCATTCATTTTTATTCAGGGAATGAGAAACTTAGACTGTGAGAACCTCTTATAACCTTTCCCGCCTCCCTTTTCGGTTAGGTTCAGACACATTCTCTTGCTGCAGAGGCTGTGGAGTCTAAAATTCCATGACTTCCTCTCTGCCTCCATTGGGAGAATGTTCTGAAAACTCCCATTGTTGAGTATAGAATTTACTGGACGCTTAGATGAATCACTTCCATCCCTCACCTTTCATGCATCCCTTGCCTTATTCAAGGCGTCTTCATCATCTGGGTCTGGGATAGCCCCAAACGTTCTAGGGGGCTATCCCAGAACCGGCCATTCCACAGAAAGAATCCCATAAAGCAGGATCCAGAATGCTGTGCATGTAAATCTATGTTATGTTTTTGTCTTGTTCCTGACCTGATTCATTTTAAGATGATCTTTGTGCCTTTGACATACAGCAATGGATATTTTTGAACAAGTAGGCCTGGATTTGCACATACAGATTTTTTTCTTTCCTCTTCAACAGAGGACAACAGACTTAAAAAAAAAAAAAAAAAAAAAAAAAAAAAAGTTGCCATTGATGTGAGACATTCCTGGCCCTTTTTTTCCTGGAGCGTCATTTGGAAGGCAGCAGCAAGTCCTCTGACATATTCTCAATTTTGAAAATGTTTTGATAGTCTTGGTTTTAAGGAAAGTGACTGAAATTCAATGGAAACCCAGTTTTAGTGATTAAACTGAGAAATGCCATTTGGGGTTTGCAATGACCTGTGATTATAAGATAAGAGTTTCTTTTGTTGTTCTTAAAGTGGCTCTGATGGGAATTATTTTCTTACGAGGTGCCTCAGAGTGTCTCCAGAGGGGGAACCTCTTGCTGGTGACTAGGCTTAGGCCTGTGACCAAGAGCTTGCTTTTGACTGTATTCCACCTTTGAAAAACTGCTTCCTTTCTGATCTTGGCTGAGCACTGTCCCTCACATTTTTCATTTAATGAGAGTGACAACTTGTCCAAACCCCAAGAGGAACCACCGGGGAATTTAAATCATTCCTTGTCCCGGGTCTTCTCTGTCAAGGTCCATTTTCTGTTTGCTTTTACTCTGATAGTAATTTTACTCTGATAGTAATTGGAAAGGAATAGAATACAAAGTCAAAACAGCCTCCTGTTCCTCTGGGTTCTGTCTTTACATTTTATTCCGCCTCCCACTTCAAAGAGGCAAGGGTTGTTTGTCCCTGGTTTAGGCTCTAATGAGTTGTCAGGGGGTGAAGCCCTGCTGGTCCTGATTTGGAAAGTTTCTCCACAAATACACCTTCCTTCTTGCTTTGACTTCTTGGCAGTGCTATGGATGGAACCCAGAGCCTCACACAGGCCAGGCAAGTGCTCCACCACTAAGCTACCGCCCAGCCCAATCCTTGGAAAGAGAGCTCTTCAGTGCCTCAGAAGAACTTGCCAATCAATCACGTAGTCCCCTTAAGGAAAATCATTCAGGCAGCCCCTCTCCTTGCTCTAGTTACCCAGCTTGGTCCCACAGTTTCCAAGCCATCCCCAAAGTCTCTCCCTTTTCCCTTCAGCATTGATTGCTCCCTTACGACTGTGGACACTGGAATTCAGCCTCACTGTTTGAAGTTCTTGGTTGTTAAGAGAGGCGCTTCCTTTGAAACCCAAGTGTGAATTCCCTCTAATTACGGCCTTTGTGTAGCTTTGCAAATAAGCCACTTGTTCTTGTGCCTGGAGCAAGGAAGAATGTTCTTTTTCTTGGTTTCAATAGCTACCTTAAGGTCCAGTTGTGGTTAATCAAAACATAAGAAAGCAGAATCTTCAGGGTTGTGCTTGCTCGTGTAACAGTGCTAGATAAGACCACAAGAAATTAATAGGGCTTCCTATCTCAGGCAGGAAAGTGGGACTACTGAGTGACAGCCAATAACGAAGCTAAATGGGGCCTCTAGCTTTCTACTGTAAGCACTCATTTTCCGGGAGAGGAAACAGGCCAAGAGGATAGACTCCTTTGACCTGTCCAAGTGCCCAGTAGAAGCCAACCTGGGACGAGAGTTCAGTTCCTCTGGTTCCCAGTGGACCTTCCTCCAGGCTGCCCCTAGAAACCAGATGTGTGCAGAGCATGTTGTGATCAATAAGGAAACTATGGATACACAATCAGCGGGGGTATTTCCTTCTCCCTCTTTCATCCATGGCATTTTTATACAATCACCCTCTAACTCCCCTTCTCCAGAAACAGATAGCTTAGATGTGTTAAAATGGGTTTTCTCTGAGTTCCTCCATGAGGTGGTAAGCTCTCTCTGGGCAGCTGTATGTCCTTGATACTTAGCTCTTAGTAAGGCTCTGCTAGATGGTGAATAAAGGAAACCAGGAAATGATGCAAATCCACCTGCCTCATCAAGGGCAAAATGGACTCTCCTGCCAGTTAACCTGTTAATTTGGTTAACCAGTCATAGATGAAAGCAAGTTCCACTACTGGAAGCTCATTTTTCACTTCTATTGTTTTAATGAGATTGGTTAATTTAATTTAACTTTTTTTGAGATTAGTTAATCCCCAACACCCCCCCCCCCTCACTAGACCACTGAGCCACGTCCCCTGCCCTATTTTGCATTTCATTTAGAGACTTGGTCTCACTGAATTGCTTAGCACCTTGCTTTTGCTGAATCTGGCTTTGAATTCACGATTCTCTTGCCTCAGCCTCCCGAGAAGCTGGGATTACAGGCATGCACCATGGCACCCAGCGAGGTTAGTTAATTTTAAAAGCACCACTACTATATATATAGAATGGTATAGAATATATATAGAATCCAGGGCCTCTCCAATGCTAGGCAAGCATTCTACCACTAAGCTACATCCCCAGCCCAAAGTACTATTATTTAAATTAAAATCCCCAATAAAAATATAAGTCCTCCAAAGTTTCTCTTTATCTCCAGATTCTTAAGGACAGGAGTTACAAAAAGAGAGAGGATTCTTCCAGAAAAGCTTGGTGGCCTCTCCTATAACTCTGCCCTGCTTGGAATTTCTAAGCCTTTTTAAAAAATTCTGTCTTTTTTTCAATCAACCTCTGACCACAACACTGAGTGTCTAGAAAGAGCTTACTTATGTCTCCAGGGGCCATTTCACCAATAAGGCAATAATCGGCCCAGCTGCTGTGATTCTGTGTAGACAAGTTGGTGGTTTCTGTGGGTACTTGCCAGGGACTGTGTTGAGTGGACCCAAGGTGCTAAGTGGAGGAAGACATTTCAGTTGGCTCTCTTTCTTTCTGGCAATGTAACTAAAAGACTAGACTAATATAAAGTGGAAGAGCTTTGCCAACAATGGTACAACTTCTCATCACCATGATCATCATCAGCATTATACAAGGGACTTACGGACACAGTGTCTGAATACTGAGGGGAGGGGAAGATGGCCGCTGCAGGGAGGCTGTTCTTCTGAGGGCATTGGGTCACTCACTGAGTGGATTTTATTTTGGACTTTATTTTCTTTTAAAGGCAAATGAATTACTTGGATTTTATTTTCTTTTAAAGGCAAATGAATTTGGGGAAGTGTAACCTTAAGACAAGTTCCTTACATCAGCAAGCCTAATTCTCATCTCTCGGTGCCTGTGGCTCTTACTTGTTTTAAATAAAAATTAGAGGAGGTTATTGTTTTTGACCAAACTCCTGCAATGGGACCCAAGAGACCAAGCTAAAGATCAAAATGAAGTCCCTCATGCTAAAGTCCACAACACCAAGGTGAAATTAAGCTATGTGAATTTCTGAGAAATCAGGATTAGACAGATAATAGCCAAAGTTCCCAAACAGGTCAGTTTCAATTGGCATAAGGAACTTTCCTCTTTACACAGAAAAAAGGGTAATCTGAAAAAAATAATCAGTTATTTTTCTATTGTTCTGTTTCTCTGCCCCAGCCCTACAAGAAAAGCAGCTTTTAAATGACCACTCTACTTTCTGTTTTTGTTTTGTTTTGTTTTTATTTTCTTCATTTTTTTATCTGTCTATAAAATCAACCTCTTCTGCTTGGCTCACTGGAACACTTATTCTGTACAATGGAATAAAATGTTGCCAAATCCTAAAATTGCAAATAAAGCTGATTAAGATCTTCAAATTGTTGTTATTTTGTCCTGTGACACTTGTTGATGGACAATTGTTTATCATACTTAAATGAAGTGAAGTAGTTGAACGGTCTTGTAAATAGAATATTTCCATAGCTTTGCTACCAAGGCTCTTTTTATGTAGTTAAAGAAAGGGAAAACAAAATCTGCTAGATAAACTACCGTTTGGTTTAGGTAAGCTAGGATGGGGCTGGTGCATCACTCAGGTCCTTGCCACCTGGCTCCAACATGGCCTCTGACCAGTTTTTGTGGACTCTAGAGCAACTTCCTGTCTTTTAAACTTTTGTGCAGAAACCATGGCACTGATTCCAAATGGAAGGCTCCAGAACATCACTTTGTGAGCCAAGGACAATAAGTATATTTAAGGTGGTCATGATTATTGGAATTGCTTTCATAGCAAGAGGGGTGAAGTTGCCACTGGAGATGTCACATGTTGTGTGTGTGTGTGGGGGGGGGCACTTGCTGACACATGCTTGTCAATAGGACAGTGGAAAACTCTAGAACTATGCAAGGTCAGGGTATCGTAGATGGTATCATAACCTAAGGGCAGAAGCTCTTTGCTTGTAGAATTCTCTGAACAAGTTGCCTCTATATTAAAGATCCTGCAGACTTCTTGCTCTTGGCTGACGGACATTGTGATTGTGGAGAGATAGTGTTCTGGTTTAAAGGTGAGGTGTCCCCCAAAAGCTCATACGGTGAGAAATGCAAGAAGGTTTAGAAGTAGAATGATTGGGTTGTGAAAGCCTTTACCCAATCACTGAATTAATCCCCCCAATGGGGATTAACCGAAGGCAAGTAGGGTGTGGCTGGAGAAGGTAGGTTTCTGGGGATATGCCTTTGGTGTATATATTTTGTCCCTGGTGAGCGGAATCTTTCTTTCTCTCTCTCTCTCTTTCTCTCTCTCATACTGTGAGCCCCCAAATGAATATTTCCTCTTTAAGATTTTTCTTGTCTTGTCCTTTGGTCACAGACACAAAAAAGCTGACTAAAACAGATGGGATGCTGCAGATTGAGAGCCAAAATTATCTTGGGCTGTCTTGGGTCCTTTAATAGCCAATGACCTTGACTTTTGTATCTGACCTAATATTCTCATTAGGAATAGATACATTTCTCAGAATGAATCAGTAAGCTTAGTAGACACTCCCAGCCTCCACCAGCCCTAAAGCTAAAGATGCTAAAAGATAAAATCTAAAACCCATAGACTTCCCAGCCTCACTACATCCACCTATCTGATATTCCTTCCCACCCATGTAATTGGTAATGTGTTGATTTATGACTTTCCTTTATTCAGTGACTATAAAAGTTCCTGTGACCTCTTGCACAGTAGAATATGTCATTCAGTGTCACTTGAATCCATTTTCCTAGGTTATGGTTACTCATATTTGGCTCTGAATAAACTGTTTTCTCATTCCCTTTGAAGCAGAGTTGTTATTTTACATAAATTTTGAAATCACATACCAATTATGCTCATTTGTCTTGGGAAAAGATTCACAACTTCCATTAGACTTTCAAGTGGGGCCAAGATGACTCAAAAGATTAGTAGGAGTTCCTGAAATGGAGATTATTTTATATCAATTTGCTAAGATGTGACAAAAAACATAGATTACCCTCTGCCACAAAATTTGAAGCCTGTTCATTTAAAAAAAAAATGCCCATAGTGTTAAAATTAATTTATTTTAGATTTTGAACTTCAAAAGATGGTAAAATATTAATTCCATGAATGAAAGTACTCCGGAACCAGAAACTTCATTCCCTGGATGAACATTTGTGTGTGTGTGTGTGTGTGTGTGTGTGTGTATGATGGTTTTACCACTGTCTTAAAAATATGAATTTGCATTCTTTCTTAAAACATTCATTGAACTTATGCCATGTGTAATAGACTGGGACAGGTTAACCCCCCCCACCACCAAAGGTTAATAGTACTAATAAAGAATTTAAAGTCCAGTTAGTAGCTGCTGATCATGTTGCACACTTTGATAAAAGTTGGTGTATGGCATAAACAGACAGCTCCTAATTTGGACAGGGGTTCAAAGCACTCTTAGAACAGGTAATACTGGAACTACACCTGGGATAGAGATTTAATAATGATCTAGGTAACAGGGCAGTGACAGGAGAGAAAGAGGCCTCAGAAACAGTTTTATGTAGCATGTTTAGATTTTCATGCACACAGGGGCTCGTTAAAATGAAGTTTGTGATTCTGCAGGTCAAGCAGGTCTTGAGAATCTACATTTACAAGCAGTTGCCAGGTGATGAGGTTGCCAGCAGGCACTACTTTGAGTACCAAGGAGAGGAGAGGTATAACAGGACATTTAGGGACCTGCTCAGAAAGTGGCTCAAGGTCACTTTGTGTATTAGTCAGTTTTTCTTTACTATAACAAATACATGAGGTAGTCAACTTAAAAAGAGAAAAGGTTTACTTTGACTCACAGTTTGGGACGTTTTAGTCCATGGTTGATTGGCCCCATTGCTTTGGGATGTGGGTGAGGCAGCACATCATGGCGGGGAGTATGTGAAGTAAAATTTCTCACCTTATGTGCAGGAAGTGAGAGAAAGAGGGAGGGACTGGAGTCTCACAGTCCCTTTCAGGGGCAGGCTAGCAATGACCTAAAGACCTTCCACTGGGCCCCACCTCTTAAAGGTTCTACAACTTGAAATAGCACCAAGCTGGGAACAAGCCTTTAAAACAATGAGCCTTGGGGAGACGCTTTAGCACCTCGTTCCCCATGTCTGCAAGAATTTCTCTCTCTCTCTCTCTCTCTCTCTCTTTCCACCCCCCAACTCTGAAAAATTTCAAACATAGAAAAGTTCAGAGGGTAGTCTAATCACATGCCATCCAGATTTTACATACACTGTTTTCCAGCTACATCTGCTCTGCATGTCTAACAATACAGAAGGACTGGACTGCACTCCCTCTTCCTATCCCCTACCCTCTCTGCAGAGGAACCAGTATCATGTATCTTTTCACCTTGTTTTTATATTTTTATTATGTGTACATAATCAATATTTCGTGGGCTTCTGTAGTCTATATAAATAACACTCCATACAGTTATCCACGATTTAACTCAGTTCTATGTTTTCCATATTTGTCCTGGTAAATATTTAGAGATCTAGTATCTTTATTTTGAACCACAATTTTCATATTATTCCTTTTAATTTATTACAGTATATGCAACCACTTGTCTACTGCCTAACATTTAGATCGTTTCCAATTGTTCATTCTCCAAAGCAATCATTTGGGCTGGGGTAGAGCTCAGAGGTAGAGAACTTGTCTAGCATGCTTAAGTCCCTGGCTTCAAATCTAGCATCCCCCAAACAAAACAAAACAAAAGGAAACATTTTTAAAAAATGATTTGCAGGGATTTTTGTGTATCTAGTATACTCATCCTCTATCGGTTATATGCATTTCAAATGCATTCTCCAAGTCTGTAGCTGTTTTGTTATTGTAGATTCTGGTTTAAGTTTGTTTCCAGTGTCTTTTGTTATATAGAGATACTAAATTTTAATGTAGTTCAGTTTGTCCTCTTTCTGTTGTGATTTATGCTTTTTTTAAAATTTTTTTTAGCTGTCTATGGACCTTTTATTTATTTATATGTGGTGCTGATAATTGAACCCAGTGCTTCATGCATGCTAGGCAAGTGCTCCACCACTGAGCCATAACTCTAGACTTTTTCTTTTTTTTCCTTTTTAATGTTTTGCTTAAGAAATCATAAAGATGTGCTCTGTAACTCAGGATTTTGCAAATTATAGGGACCACTTGAGAAGAATGAGGTGTATCAACTGGACTGCAGTTTTTTAACCCTTAGTACAACCATATCTCTTCACATAGATGCGGTTTTGTTTCATCTCTATTCCTTAAAGAAGTAGAAAATTCCAGTTAGAAATTGGTGCTATTATTTTCTCTCTTTCTTTCTGGGTGTATGTGTGCACTGAGGATCGAACCCCGGACCTCAAGCTTGCTAAGCACCTACTCTACCACTAGGCCACATCCCCAGGCCTGTCTATTTAGTCTTCTTCTGGTTCTTCAGTGCATTCTCTGCTTCCAGGGTCTTTATCATTGACTGGTAGGTTGGAAGGCTCCTGGGTAACTCCTTTGAAATAGACTCAGGGATACAAAATGACAGTAAGCAGAGTCACTCCCTGGAGTACAAACACTTCCTAGTCACATCCCAGTTCCTGGGCAGTCTTCTCCCGGGTCTCTGTTATTATTCGGTGTCAAGTTTCTTTTGCACACCCCTTACCCCATTTCATGAACTTTTCACCTGCATATTGCAGAGCAGATTCTAAAAAATCATCACCAAAATATTTACCTGGAGCCCTCTGTAAATCCCCAAGTTCAAAAACACCAATATTTCCTTGCTCATCCTCTCACTAGTTTCCATCACTGTCTAGTACCTGCCTTTCCTTGCACAGCTCCCCTTGTGTTAATAAAGAAAAGACACTTATTTAGTTTGACTTTGGAGACTGGAAGTCCACACAGCATTGTGGGTGCTCTAGTGAGGGTCCCCTTGGCTGTATCACATCACGGTGATAGTGCATGTGTGTATCTCTGACTCACCGTCTCTTTTCACAGATAAACTTTAGAAAAAACATTTTGAGCTTTTGATGGGACACAGTTGTATACTGAACAGAATATTTGGGTGGTAGAGTCAATAGAGCATAAGTTCTTTTAAGTCACCTGTTTGTTATCTGAGGTAGGTCTTTCACCTCCTTTTTCTCTCATGTGTCCCACTCTTGGGGTCCTGGAGCTTGGGGTCTTCACCAGTGAAACTCATTGCAGGCTGCTCACCTGAGTCAGTCTCCTGACTCCTGTGGGGCTCATGTGTTCACATCTACGGGGGCCAACATTTTGAGAATTCCTGCTACATGCCTGCCTCACCACGTCTCACGTGCCTCTTACTATTTCTTGTGACCAAATGTGGAAGCCCCTTTTATCATCTAGCATCTCTTATCTTCTTACTCTGAGGGTTAGCAAGATTAAAATGTGGGACATGAATATGTGGTTGACAATACTCAAACATGGTAGGTTATCAGTTTAATTGGTAAAATGTTCATGATTCGTGTTTGCAAGATATGCATTTGTAACCTCGTGTCCTTCTGTTGATTCAACCACATTCCCAAACTGTTGACTGGCACAAAAATCTTTTCACTTTGGGAGAGCTGGAGGCTTCCTCCCCAACCCAGCTTTCCAATCCTTCTTCTATTGCAATTTCCAAGACATCAATACAGGTACCCCGAACTGGCAGTTTCCACTGAGACTTTCTTATGCTACCAGCATAACAGAAGCATGCCTCTCCTAAGGATATCAGTTATGGTTCAGATATGAGGTATCCCCCCAAAACTCATGTGTAAGACAATGCAAGAATTTTCAGAGGTGACATGATTAGATTATCAGAGCTTGAACCTAATCAGTGGATTAGTTCACTGACATGGATTAACTGGATGGTGACGGTGGGCAGGCAGAATGTTACTGGAGGAAGTAGGTCACTGGGGGTGTGCCTTTGGGGTTTATATTTTGTGCCTGGTGAGCAAAGTACTCTCGCTTCCTGGTTGCTGTGTTCTGAGTTGCTTTCTTCTACCATGATTTTCAGCTTCAACCTGGGCCCAGAGTCATGAAGTCAGCTGACCAGGGGCAGAAACTCTGAAACCATGAGCTAAAATAAACCTTTCCTCCTCTATGTCGTTCTGGTTAGGTCTTTAGGTCACAGCAATGCAAGCTGATAAAAACAATATCCAGTCATCCTTTTCTAGCAGACCTCACCATTGACGGCTGCTTACTTCCTGCCATAATAAAATAACAGAGAATAGGTGGTTCAAAAAATGGAAATTTATTTTCTCCCAGTTCTGGAGACTGGAATTCCAAGATCAGTTTGCCAACATGGTTGGGTTCAGGTGAGGGCTCTATTTCTGACTTGAAGATGGCCATCTTCTCACCATATCCTCACAAGACAGGGAGAGAGGAAGAAGAAGATGGCAAAGGAACGGGAGGTGGGGGAGAAGAGATCTTCCTCTTCTTATAAGGGTCAGTCCTGTCCTATTAGGATTGCACATTTATGATCTCATTTAATTGTAATCACCTCCAAAACATCCTATCTCCACACAAAATTATACTATGAATTGGAGCTTTGGCATATGAATGGGGGGCCAGTACCCTACCCTATTCATTCCACAGCATTGCTCTAACCTCACTGTTACCCCAAATGGCATCAATTCTGAGACTCATCAACTCTGAATGCAGCCTTGTCCCTTCCCACCAAGCCCTTCCTGGGGTTTGCAGCTCCTCTCTGCATACCCCTTCCCTTAGCTACTCCTACTGCCATGCCTCGGCCTTGTTTCTGCTGGCTTTGGGTGTCCCCTGTCTGACCTGGACGCTGTGGCCCACCACTTTCATCGAGTCTGGCTAGCATCCCCACCGCCGTGGTCGTGTGGTCCTAATCCAACCTGCCCCTCTCTTGCAGAACTCCAGGTCGGTTTCCTCTCCCCATTGTTCTCCTAAATTTAGGCTACCTTGCTCTGCTGGAGAAAAATATTACATACCTAGTCCAGACGGATGCTGCTTCAAGTCCACGATCAGCTGAGCCATCCCTCTGACCTGGGAGCCATGGATATTTCCAAAGTCAAGGCCAATTTCCATTCTGCGCAGCCTCTAGAGCGAGTCATTTTCTACTCTCCACCATCCCCTCTCCTTTTCAGCACTCTGAGCAAAGCTCCAGCTCCTGCTGGGTTGGCCCTTCCCCACACCCCAGCTCTCCTGGTTGTGGGATCCCTTCCTTTGGTAACAGCTTCCCACTGTGGACAGATTCGGGGAACCTTAGTACCCCTATGTCCTTCCAAACCATTCTCTGCTTCTGTGAAACCAGATGGGTGTCTCCAGACACTTCCCTAAGTTCTCACAGACTCCACAGGTTAAGGGACTCTGTCCCATAAGACTTCCGCTATGTCACATGCCAGCCACAAGGCCCAGGTCCCAAGGTGACCCACACTGCTCTCCAACGTGGCTACAAATTCAGGGGTTTCCATGACTCCTGTTCAGGTTCATAGTTCAAAAGAACGAGCCAAAGTACTTAAGAAACTTTGGGTCTTCAAGTTCAGCTGCATTAGAAATCACTCCAGCTTCCAATAGAAACCAGCCCAATGAAGAGCTGTACGAGGCAAGATCCAGAGAAGGCCAAGGCCAGTGCCCCTGTCCCCAGAGAGCTGGTGGGCGCCACCTGCTAGGTACATTGATGTGTTGACCAATCAGGAAGCTCCCCCGAGTCTCAGTTCTCAGAGGGATTTTTCTTTGTTTTGTTTTCAGTCCAGCAAACAAATTCAGTACTGGTTTCAGGTTGAAACCAGAGCCTCTCACAAGCTAGGCAAGAGCCCTACCACTGGACTGTGTCCCCTGCCCTTTTAAGTTGCCCAGGCTGGCCTCCCATTTGTGATCCTCCTGCCTCAGCCTTCTGGGGCTGGGATTGCAGGTGTGTACTGGCTCTCTGGGTTTTAGTTCTTGTGGAGGTTTTATTGCTTAGGTGGGATTAATGGACCCAATGGCTGTGGGTGGTTAAAGCCACCTCCAGCCCCCTCCCTCATCCCCGATACTCAGGGAGGGGCTGAAAACTCTAGCCCCAATTGTGTGGTAGGTTGCTCTGGTTGCCATCCCTCGTCCTGAAAGTTACCTAGGGACTCGCCTACAGGCACCTCATTACCATGAACTCAGGCGTTGTGCAAAGGGGGCTGCTATGGGTGATGTGACTCTCCTATCACTGAGGAAATCCCAAGGGTTTGGGGAGCTCTGTGTCAAAACATGGGGACTCCCTATTTCATTTCTTTCTTTTTTTTTTTGGTACTGAGGATGGAACCTGGGGCACTCAACCACTTGCTAAGTTGCTGAGGCTGGCTTTGAACTCATGATCCTCCTGCCTCAGCCTCCTGAGCCACTGGGATTACAGGCGTGCACCACCGCCCTGGCTCCCCAACCTCATTCTCAGAAGAATCCTCTGTGTGGCTTTGTTTCTGAAGGGATGCTGGCAGACACGGTGGCCACTCTCCCTCCGCCCCATTCTTGGGCCATTGTCTTAGCACTGACATGGCCATATCACAGCTTGTGTTCCACAGCGTCAGAGACTATTTGAGACAGAAACACGTCTGGTTCAGTCCCTTCTTTCCCCAAGTTCCAACCTAGTGTCTGGACATAGTAATTATTTGTTTGTCTGTTTCTTTGTGGCGCCGGGGATCAAACCTAGGGTCCACAGCAGGCCAGGGCCTAGAGCCGGCCGCTAAGCTACTTTCCAAACCTAATTGTCAATAAATTTTCAAATGGATGCTATGGTTTGTCCCCATCAGAACTGATTTGAGGTTTAATTCCTCAATGTGACAGTGTTGGGAAGTGAGGCTTCTAGGAGGTATTTGGGTACTGGGCATTGAATCCAGAGTTGCTCTACCACTGAGCCACATCCCCAGCCTTTTTTATTTTTGTGACAAGTCTCACTAAATCTCACTAAGTTGCTCAGGCTGGCCTCATACTTGTGATCCTCCTGCCTCAGCCTCCTGAGTCAATAGGATTATGGGCATGCACCACATATAGCTATTTGAAAAATACTTTTCTTGCATTTGACTGTTTTTGATATCTTCTCTATGGATATGTACACTAATCTGAAACTCACATACTCTTTCCCTGTCTCTCTCTCTCTTTCTCTCCCTTACTTCTATACCTCTGTCCCTCCTCACCACACATGGGTGACAATAAACATGTCTAGGGTCTTGTCTAGCTACTTCCTTGCTCATCTGAGTTGGGCTGGATGAGCATTTGAATTAATGGGCAACGCCTGAGTCAGGGTAGAACGTATCCCATCGACGACGTCCTATTTATGTGAACTTGTATTGCCATCAACGATGGCAATGAAAAACAAATATCAAAGCAGAGCCTGCATTTAAGTGCTTTGAATACATTACAGCCCATTAATTCCATGGAGGCTTTCAAACCAGACGGATCAGGCATTTGAAAATCATTTATCTTAAATGGGTCTCTGTACCATACAAGAGCATTAAAGATGACAGTCAATTATGTCAGCTTCATGTTCTACATTAAAAAAATAGGAAGCATCACAATTCCAGTTGGGCGTGAGGGCATTTTTCTAATCCCATAATTAGCTCTGGAAGCATCCAAAGGAAACATCTCATCCCGGTCCTTCAAATAGCCACCTCTTTTTAAAATCCAGATAATGTATGCATTCACAGACACAAAGACCAAAATAGATCAAGTGGTGCCTGCTCCTTAGGTGATGGAGTATGGGAGAAAGGAATGCAAACAAGAAAGACATCATCGTTTGTATTTCCGGCTCTGGAAACTTGCCCGTGTCCCTCCTCAATGATACGTAGAGTCATCCCAGGTACAGCCCTAACTATGCAGGAGGGTCTGTGCTGGATTCAGCAACACAAAAGAGTAATAAAAGGTTCTCCCCATTCTCGAGGAGTTCATTGTCGAGTGAGAGGGCAAGTTCAGCCATATGGTTGTAATATAGCATGGAGACACAGGAGCAAGACACATGGAAACACAAGTGTGACACTTGTAACTGTTCCGTGGTTGGTTAACTACCTTCAGTATTTCTCTTATCTGGGAGGAGGTGCAGAGGCTTCTTCCATTTTCTTTAGAAGAAAGACTCTCGGTACGATGCTGGAGGCGTGATGGCTGGTGACAGTTCCTTAGCGACAATTCCTGGGTGAGTCTGCAGGCATTCATTCATCAAACATTCATTATTGTAAGGCACTGTGCTAGTTTCCACAAATACGGGAGAATGACAGGATGGTACATTTTGGTTGAATTATTAAACCATTCTTATGGCTTCTAATTTATGATTCTAAATTCCTGGACAACAAACCTCCATCTTGGGAAGCTGGTAGGGTGACTGAAAGTCTAGAAAATTGAAAAACCAGAGCATAATGAGTGACTGCCAGGCACCCAGATGATCTGGGCTAAGGATGACACATTCCTGTGATCCTACCCTGCCTTCCCAAGTCCATGGCAGATGCTGGACTCAACTGAGTGTTTGTCTATGAGAGACTGAACATGGTCGAGAATTCTTTGCAACCCAAGTATTTGCTATTCCTGATTTGTAAAATAATGCCTAACGACTGGAAGTGTAGCTCAATGGTAGAGCACTTGCTAACATGCATGAGTCCCAATTAACTAACTAAATAAATAAATGCAATGACCCAAAGGAGAATCCTATCTACTCCTTCCCTTGAATTAATTGCAGGCAAGAGATCAGTATGAGGTGTGTATAATGGGGACAAGAAAGGTTGATTTTTGATTAATTGATCTTTGATTATTTGACCACTAGAGCACTTAGGGACCTTGGACATTGTGACTAAAGATCATACCTCACCTCCACATTCACGATTGGATTTAGCCCTTCGTATAATTCTGAGAGCAGGTCGTGTTTTTCCCCAAGAGAAGGATGAGACTCCATCATGGCTAAAAGGCTTCCCAAGGAGACAGGGTCAGAATGGCAGCAGAAATTGATACATCTGAGGTCCAGTACCCACTTCACAATGTCACAGCTGTCCAAATAGAGGAAGATAGGATGCATGCTCTGTACTTGCCACATTAGAGTCGGTAAGGAATGCCACACACACTTTTCTTGGACTTTGTTAACACAAATTGAACTTGGGGCAATACTGGGGCCAATCTAAACTAACCCCAGCTAGCTGGCACGGGGAGACTGAGTAAACCCTGGATACACTGAGTGGAGTCTCCTTTGAACGCTTTGCCAGGGATTGAATCTCAACAGACCCTAACCAAAGTATGTTCAGAGGGGAACCAGTGTCAGAGTCAACTGGGGAGCTTGTAAACAATGATGGTTATGGACCCCCACACTGGACCTACTGATCCAAAATCCACAGGGTCTGGAAATTTGCATGTTAAAGCTCTGCATGGTGAGAAAGTAGAAAAATTGGAACCCGTGTGCACTGCCGATGGAAACATACAATGGTGCAGC
The DNA here is from genome assembly GCF_047511675.1 of Marmota flaviventris. Lineage (NCBI taxonomy): Eukaryota > Metazoa > Chordata > Mammalia > Rodentia > Sciuridae > Marmota > Marmota flaviventris. The sequence goes on from NC_092503.1 coordinate 137,979,096, forward strand.
CAATATAGTGATTCCTCAAAAAATCAAACATGGAATCACCATGTGATCCAACCGTTCCACTTCTAGGTACATACACAAAATGACTGAAAGCAGGGACTCAAACAGATATCTGTACACCTGTGTTCATAGCAACTTTATTCACAATAGCCCAAAGGCAGAAACAGCCTAGTGTCCACTGGGTTGGATGGATAAGAAAAACATGGTCTACACACAAGATGGAACCTCATTCTTAGTCTTAGAAAGGAAGGAAATTTTGACCCATGTTCCAACAGGGAAGGCATCATGCCAGTCACAGAAGGCCAAGTACTGTATCATTCTATTTACAGGAGGTTCCGAGAATCATCAGATTTATAGGGTCAGAGAGTAGAAGGGCAGTTGCTGAGAAGGGGGTGGGCGTCTATGTTCAGTGGGTACAGTTTCTGCTTTACCAGCCGAGGAATCCCAGCCGTAGATGTTGGTGACAGTGGCATGACCCTGTGAATTCACTTAATGCTCCTGGACAGTTTGCTTTTTGGGGGACAGGAGGGAGCACTGGAATTGAACTCAGGGGCACTTGACCACTGAGCCACATCCATTAACCCTATTGTGTATTTTATTTAGAGACAGGGTCTCACTGAGTTGCTTATTGCCTCACCTTTTGCTGAGGCTGACTTTGAACTCAGGATCCTCCTGTCCCAGCCTCCTGAGCCGCTGGGATTATAGGTGCGGTGCCACCACGCCTGGCTGATGGCGTGTAAATGGTTAAACAGTGAAGTTTAAATCACGTATGTTTTACTCAAAGTTTTTAGAAAGTAATAATATTTTTAAAAGGAAGAATGAAAGGAAAGGTTCTCCAGTTAATTCTTATGCCATTGAAGTGTGCTTTAAACTTTTAACTCTCTTTCCTCCTGGGTCCATAAAGCCTCTTTTTCTTTACCCTTTGCATCCTGTCTGTTACCAATTCCTGTCGTTCTTCCCTAGGAAGGGACCTTTCTTCCAATCCCCTGCTACAGCATTCCAGGCCAGCACAGCCTCACACCCACCAGGCTCCTCTCTGTTTGCTGTCCCTCAAGCCTCTGACCTGTTTCTTATTTTGCTTGCTAAGCAAGTAGATCTCTCTACAGTACCAACCCAGTGCTCAATATGTCAAGGCTCGCTACATACCCTATAACCTGGACTCACTGGTAAGTTAGTTAACCCAGTTGACTAGTAGTCCCAACGCAACCCTTTGTCCAAACAGGACAACCTCCTTGTGGCCCACTAAGACATCATGCTCCTCTTCATCTCTGTGCCCTTGAGGCCACAATCACCTTCACAATGATGCTTCCCCCCTGTACTCTGTCTGCTCAAGTCCCAACCCCACCTTCTCCATTTACTCCTGTCCATGGTCGTATTCCATCCCTCGATGGCTGTTACCTTCAGCATCCAGGTTATCATACAATGCAGCATCTACCCGCTATCCTCAGTATTACTCTATGTTTCACTCTGGAAAAACATTTGTTTCTTTACTATTTCCTGCCGGATGATCTAGCAGAGTTCTAGACACCCTGCAAATGATTCCACAACAACTAGTTGGTTACTACGAATACATTTCAACTTAGGCAGCTGGGCTGAGCAAACATCAGATTGCTAATCGGTTTCCAAAATATCATCTGTGCTCTTTCAAGTCTATATGGGGTGTACATTCCTAGCCCAAGGGGGCCTGCCAGTGGGAAAAACCTGCTGGGTCTCCTCATTTGCAAAAAAAAAAAAAAAAGCAGCTTTCAGGGTCACTTGAGGGCACATGGGGAGCATGGGGGCAGCTGCGTGGGAAGCAGTTGAAATGTGCGAGACAAGAGGAGGTGTCAACAACAGAGACACTTTAGTCGTCTTATGAAAAAATCAGTGCTCTGGGGAGAGGCAGCTTGGAATTCTGACGCCAAGCTCAGTGGTGGGCAAGGAAGTAGGTGGCCGGACTGCTGGAGCCCAGGCTGTCTCCAGGGAAGAGTGTGAAGGTCAAGGTCAAAGATGCCTCGCCCCTGCCCCTCCCAGCCACCACCTCTTGCCCTTTCTGCCCACCCTCCTGTAAAGCTGCACCAACTTCTGCAATTGGAATAATCTGAGAAATCCAAGGGCCCACCCTGAACAGTGAGATCTTAACGTTTGTGTCCTTGATGACTTGAAGCTCATTCATCACTCACTCAGCTCCTCAGAGGGAATACCAGGCCCTGAGCTGGCACAGAGCAGTGAGCAAATCCTACCAGCACCCCTGGCCTCCTGGTAATTGTCTCAAGTCCACATGCCTAGGATGCTCTGATGCGCAGGCATTATGCCAGGCCCTGGAGATTCTTGGATGAAGGCAACACAGGCTTATTAAGAAGAGACTTATGGCCCCCGGGAAAGAGCCCTGTATATATATTTATAATGCAGTGTATGGCACATGCAAAATAGTTTAATATTTTGAACATGAAGCTCAGGTTATCTTGGTCAATTTCAGAATACCTGAGATGGCACAGTTTTAAAATAGTAACAATTTTTCATTTCATGGTTCTGGAAGCTGGAAGTCCTGGTATCTGGCGATGGCCGTCTTCCAACTTCATCCCATGGTAGTCCATCCCAGTCTCTCCACACCGAGAGACTGTCAGAGCAAGAGGGGCCGCTTTTACAACAAGCTTCTCTTGAGAGAGCTAACTCACTCCCGTAATGGTGACATCAGTTCCTCCCTTATGACTCAGTCACCTCTTCTAGGCCCCTCTTCCTAAAGTTGCACTGAAGATTTTGCTTCAGCACATGGACTTTGCAAGACCCCCACCCAACTGTAGCAAATGGCATACACTTGGACAAAGAAAAGTCAAACTCTTTTTCTTTCTTTCTTTCTTTTTTTTTTTTTTAGTAGTAGAGATTAAACCCAGGGGCGCTTAATCACTGAACCACATTTCCAGCCTTTTACATTTTTTATTTTGAGACAGGGTCTGGCTATACTCAGGGCCTCACTAAGTTGCTGAGACTGGCCTCAATCTTGAAATCCCCCTGCCTCAGCTTCCTGAGTTGTTGGGATTTCAGTTATGTGCCAGCGCACCCCACAAAAGTCAAACTCTTTAATAGAAGAACACTTTGGTTTTGCTCGTTCAAGTTTTATGTGGTTTTCTAAAAGCCCTCTTTTTACAGTATCATTGAAGTGATCTTCTACTTTACCTGATCTCAGCTTCAACAGACCTGCATGAAGGCTTATGCTTTCATGGAGATGTTTGATGGTTTCCAAGGACCAGTCTTGGGAATGGCTTACTGGGTGGGTCACCGTTCTTAGAGGACTGGTGGCAGGCAGAAGGCCTGTTTGCATCCAGATGTCCTCATTCTGCTAAAGCACCGTCAACGACTGAGAAAGTATTTCCTGCACCTTGAGGATCCCAGGTGCTGCACAGATGGGACACTGGTTCTCATCGCTGTTCAGTGCATTCTTAAACACTGAAAGCATTTCTCTGGTCTCAGGAGAAGTGGGGCTGTAGCCTATGTCTTAACTCCCCATGCTTTCTGGCAAGGATGACCTTATGAAGCACTAAAATGACCTCATCCTGATGTTATTTGAAGAACCAAAGGGTTATCTGTCCACAGATATTTCCTACCATTAAAATTCCCAGTTAGGGGTCACTTGTTATCAGTGGTGTCTGTTGACATATAGATAAATCGATGACTTCTGAGGTTTAAAGCATGGATGGATTCAACTAGGAAGCTTTTAAAAAAAAACCCTGCATGCTACCCTTGGCTGGCTAAATCCAGATACTTGGGAGGTGAGACCCTGGTGAGTTTTTTTTTTTTAAGAACCTAGGTGGTTCTAATGTGCAGCGTAGGTCTTAAGTCATGGGCCCTGCAAAAACACTGAGTCCTTCAGGTGGGCAGGTCCTCCTCCAGGGTTGGGTAGGGCCCTGGGAGATGTCCTTCTCCTGCAGCTCAAAGCGTGGCTCACAGGCCAGCAGCAACAGCATCCTCTGGCTATTTGTTTTATAAACAGACTCTAAACCCCACCTCAGGCCAACTGAGTCAGGGGCTGCAGTTGATAAGATCTCACTGATATGTCCCCACCCTGCCAATTCCTATGTTGAAGTCCTACCCTGGTACTTGATAGTGTGACTGTATTTGGAAATAGGGTCTCTTCAGAGGGGGTCAAGTTAAAGTGAGGTCATTAGGGTGGGCCCTGATCCAATATGACTGGTGCCCTTGTGTGTGTGTGTGTGTGTGTGTGGTGTGTTGCAGGGTTTGGACCCAAGGCCTTGCTCATGCTAGACCCAGAAGTCTACACAGAGCTACATCCCCAACTCAGGTGCCCTTGTTAAAAGGGGAAACGTGGATGTAGATGTAGGCAGATGGGAAAACATCAAAGCATCATGAAGACAGCCATCTACAAGCCAAGGAGGCAGGGTTGGAACAGGTCCATCCCTCAGAACCCTCCGAAAGAACCAACTGTATCCATACTACTCAGTTTTCTCCTTCTGAGTCCAAACAGGAGTTTAATCCCAAAGTCATACATTAATGATATAAGAAAAAACTTTATCTGATTTTGGTGTTTACAGTGGAGGCTTTTGAGAAGTGATTAGATTGGATTAGGTCATTAGGGTGAGTTCTTTTTTTTTTTTTAATACCTTTATTTTATTTAGTTATTTTTATGCCGTGCTGAGGATCGAACCCAGGGCCTCACATGTGCTAGGCGAGCACTCTACCACTGAGCCACAACCCCAGCCCCTAGGGTGAGTTCTTCATGATTGACTCCTGATGCTTTATAAAGGAAAGAAAGATAAACCAAACAGAGATATAGCACACGCTCCAACCCTGATGTGATACAAGCCAAGGGGGACCCTGACCAAAGCTGCACATGCTGTATGAAACTTTGAGATGAATAAACCTGTTTTTTTCAAAAAATAGCCTACATCAGGTATGTCATTATAGCACAAGACAAGTTGACTAATACTAATACCTTCATCTCAGAATTCTATCTTCTAGAACTGTGAGACAATAAAATTTTTGGAGTTTAAGCAACCCCGTTTGTTGTAGTTTGTTACAGCAAGACACATAGGAAACTAACAGGCTCCTGCTGTCTTCTATTTCACTGTCAACCTCCCCAAGAAAGAACCAGAATAGATCCATTAGTCACTGTCATCCCTGATCTGCAGAGATGCTGGCAGCAGAGCCTAGAGATGGGCTATCCTGGGATCAGAAACACAGAGCCAATTGTGCCTGCTCTGCAGAGTAGTGATCAGCTTTCTTTGGGAGGCAATGGTTTCTCAGATGGGTTCGCAGTCCCTCAACCACTCTTGAGCACCTACCACAGCCAATACACAATATAGGGCACTGTGGGATCTAAATTGTTCATATCAGGATTAAATTGTCCATCTTGTAGATGTTTGCAGACTGGTTGGTAGAGAGGAAATCTTTTTTTTTTTATTGATTTAAAAAAAATGACAGCAGAATGCATTATAATTCTTATCACAGCACAATTTTTCATATCTCTGGTTGTATATACAGTATGTTGACACCAATTCATGTCTTCATACATGAACTTTGGATAATGATATCTATCACATTCCACCATCCTTGCTAATCTCCTGCCCCCTCCCTTCCCCTCCCACCCCTCTGCCCTATCTAGAGTTCATCTGATCCTCCCATGCTCCCCCTCCCTATCCCACTATGAGTCAGCCTCCTTATATCAGAGAAAACATTTGGCATTTGTTCTTTGGGGATTGGCTAACTTCACTTAGCATTATCTTCTCCAACGCTATCCATTTACCTGCAAATGCCATGATTTTATTCTCTTTTATTGATGAGTAACATTCCATATATCTGTGTATATATGCCATATTTTTTTTTTATCCATTCATCCACTGAAGGGCATCTAGGTTGGCTCCATAGTTTAGCTATTGTGAATTGTGCTGCAATAAAGGTGCCAAAAACATGCATTGGAGAAAAGATAGCATCTTCAGCAAATGGTGCTGGGAAAACTGGAAATCCATATGCAACAAAATGAGATTGAACTCCTATCTCTCACCATGCACAAAACTCAAAGTGGATCAAGGGACCTAGGAATTAAATCAGAGACTCTGTGTCTAATAAAGAAAAAGTAGGCCCTAATCTTCATCATGTGGGATTAGGCCCCAATTTCCTTAATAAGATTCCTATAGCACAAGAATTAAAACCAAGAATCAATAAATGGGATGAAATCAAACTAAAAAGTTTCTTCTCAGCAAAAGAAATAATCTGTGAGGTGAACAGAGAGCCTATATCCTGGGAGCAAAATTTTACTCCTCACACATCAGATAGAGCACTAATCTCTAGGATATATAAAGAACTCAAAAAGCTAAACACCAAAAAAAAACAAAACAAAAAAACAAAAAAACAACACCCCCCCAAAAAAAAACCCCAAAACCCCCAAAAAAACAAAAACCAAATAACCCAATCAACAAATGGGTTAAGGACCTGAGCAGACACTTCTCAGAAGAAGATATTCAATCAATCACAAATATATGAAAAAATGCTGGGGCTGGGGATGTGGCTCAAGTGGTAGCACGCTCGCCTGGCATGCGTGTGGCCCGGATTCGATCCTCAGCACCACATACAAACAAAGATGTTGTGTTTGCCGAGAACTAAAATTAATAAATAAATAAATATTAAAATTCTCTCTCTCTCTCTCTTTTAAAAAAAATGCTTATCATCTCTAGCAATCAGAGAACTGCAAATCAAACGACTCTAAGATATCATTTCACTCCAGTCAGAATGGCAGCTATTCTGAAGACAAACAACAATAAGTGTTGGCGAGGATGTGGGGGAAAAGGTACACTCATACATTGCTGGCGGGACTGCAAATTGGTGCAGCCAATATGGAAAGCAGTTTGGAGATTCCTTGGAAATCTGGGAATGGAACCACCTTTTGACCCAGCTATCCCTCTCCTTGGTTTATACCCCAAAGACTTAAAAACAGCATACTAGAGGGAGAGGAAATCTTGATAGCTCAATACAAGAAGGGTTTGGGGCCGTCCATTTTTCTTGGGGTATGTGCTTATAGTCTAGTTTCTTCAACTAATTATTGTATGATCCAACCCCTCTCTGCCCCAAGCCCAAATCCAGTTTAAGGATATTAATGAATATTAGTCTTTGCTGAAGGTTTTGTTGGAAGATAAAGAGTTGTATTGCTCTCTTAACATTGTACAGAGACAGCCTATCCTAATACACCCTACAAACTTTTCTCTCTCTTGGAAATTGCCTAATCCTTTTCAATCTGCAACACCTCCACTTGATCCTCCTCTTCTTCTTCTTTTTAAATATTTTTTTAGATGTTGATGGACTTTATTTTATTCATATGAGGTGCTGAGAATTGAACCCAGGGCCTCACACATGCTAGGCAAGGGCTCTACCACTGAGCCACAACCCCAGCCCCTTGATCCTCTTCTTGACACTTTTTCTTCAAAAGGCAATGAGTATGTCCTACTCCCATGTCCTATGTTTAAATTAAATCGTAAGGTGCTTTTCCTTGCCTCATTTCACTGTGGTTTCAGAGTCACATGTGAGTTTGGTATTCTTGCTGTGGCATACACCCAGCTGGGGGTGCCAGGCTGCCAGACTGGCCTCTGGAGGTCAAGGGGTGCTCTTGTTCGTTTTCTCTGCACAGCACTAAAGAAAAATCTATGAGGTTTTTTTTTTTTTAAAGCAAATCCCATTTCAAGCACAGCTCTGGGCAGTGGGAAGGGAGCCTAAGTTGATTCCAAGTATCAGGTAAATGTGCGAGATAGAGGCTTTATTAATTAAACTCTCAGGTCTGGTAGCCCATCCATCCCATCCATTGATTTAATCAACACCCACTGACACAAAGGCCTCCAAGTCAGGACTGCCAGAGGTGTGAGGCATCCCAAGGCCAACAATACCCAGCCTCTAGGATGCCAAGGTGCGAGTCACATGTATTGTGTGAGTGTGTGTGTGTGTGTGTGTGTTACTTTGCTTGGGCTGCCATGACAAAATTGCACAGATCAGGTGGCTTAAGCAACAGAAATCGACTTTCTCACAGCTCTGGAGATTGCAGTCCTAGCTCAAGGCATGGCCAGAGTTGGTTTCTCCTGAGGCCTCTCTCCCTGGCTTGTAGATGGCTGTCTTCTCTCTGTGGCCTTTGTGGTCTATCCCTCCCACCCTATTATGTCTATGTCCTGAGTTCCTCTTCTTATAAGGACAACAGTCATACTGGATGAAGACCCGTCTTAACAACCTCATGGAATCTTATTTTTATGTATTTAAATTTTGTGGTGCTGGGATGGAACCTGCTAGGCAAGTGCTCTACCACTGAGCGGCACCCCCAGTCTGATCTCATTTAATCTTAATGGCCTCTTGAGGTTAGGACTTTGTTTTTGTCAGCTTTTTTTTGCTGCTGTGACTAAAAGATCCAACCAGAACAACTTTAGAGGAGGAAACGTTTATTTGAGGGCTCATAATTTCAGAGGTCTCAGTCCATTGGCAGCCAGATCCATTCCTCAGGACTCCAGGTGAGGCAGAACAACATGGTGGAAGAATATGGCAGAGGGAAGCAGCTGACATGATGATCAAAAAGCAGAGAGAGAGAGAGACTCCACTCACCAGATACAAATATGTACCCCAAAGCCACGTCCCCAATGCCCCATCTCCTCCATTCACATTCCACCTACCTTTGGTTACCACTCAGTTAACCCCTTCAGATGATTAATTCATTGATTGGGTTAAGTCTCTTGTAACCCAATCATTTCTTCTCTGAACCTTCTTACATTGTTTCACATGCAAGCTTTTGGGGGATACCTGACATCTAAACCATAACAGGCTTCAACATATCAATTCAGCTCACGAAAAGGGGTGGTGCAGAGGATGTGCTTAAAGAGTGCTTTAAACGTGTGGGGTGCTCAGGAGGGTACAAGGAGGGAGGATGGTCATAGTCATTGCTGGGTCTAGGTGCAGGTCTCAGAAACCCCTCAGAGGGTTTCCTAATATCCTCCAATGGTGATGGACCACACCCCCAGAGATGAGCAACTGTGGGCATGGTGAGGGGTGGAGGGTAGTGGAGAAGCTTCTTGCAAGAAGGGGAAATGGCTGCATGGAGAGAAGTCCAAGGAAGGGCAGCTGGTGCCTCTTGCTCCCCTGCAGTTTGGGGACAGAAATGAGGGGTGGCCATCAGAGACCCTCTTCATTTAAAAAGGATGTGAATTAGGAGCCCCCACTTCATCCTCTGTGCAGATGGACCCAAGAGCTGAGGTTCGTAGACCTCAGGACTCTCCATTCCTGGGTACTGCTTCCTCTGCAGAAAGTGCCTGTCAGGCCAGGCTTTCTAGGAAGAACGTGCTCTCCCAAGACCATGGGGGAAAAATAACTCATTGATTGGTTGATCCTGGGAGGATCGTGCCAAACAAGCACTGAGAACTGGTTTGGCAGCCACCCTGGGAGTGTGCCTGTTCTGTTTTGTTGGACCCTTTGGGAGTATCCTGGTTTTGCTTGTTGTGCCTCTCTGTGTGCCCCCCCCCCCTCACCTCTCACAGGGCTCATATTTCAGCTGTATCACAGGCTGGCTGGTTAACTTTGGGCAGGTGACTTAGGCTTCTCAAATTCAGTTTCCTCCTATGGAAAATGGGGCCATTGTGTAAGGAAGACGTGAGGTGCTTGGACAGATCTCAGCTCTGCTCCCTTCCCTTTCCTTCCTCCACGATCATGAGGGAGGTGGAAACTACCCCTGAAAGGGAGAAGGGCCCCTGAGGACCAAGTTCAAGTACAATCAGCTCTGCCCCATTCTTAAAGTTGTGCAGGACTCAGAAGCGCATGACCTCTGACAGTCAAAACGGGAATGACTAGGCAGGGTTTATAGTCCAGGAACATTCAAAGGCATTCCGGCAAGCTGTAGAAATCACTTTGTGTGTACTATAAAAAAGAACCTTGAAAGTCAACTAGTCAACCCTTCCATTTTATGAGTGTGGAAACTGAGGCCCATGCAGGAGTTGATTTGTCTCAGTCACTCAGCAAATAATCATGAGAATGCAGGTCAACATAAAAGGACATTCAGCAGAACAGGTTTGTTTACCCAAAGACAGAAAGGAGACACAGAATAAAATAACAAAACATTAAAAACTCTGCAAATGTTGCCTAATACTCTTTACCGTATGCCAGGCATTATTTGAGTGCTTTATCTATTTTGCCTTCATGTTCCTAGGAAGTAGATTGAACTATAAAGTAATGGACATGAAGAAACTGAGGCACTGATAATTGATTTTCCAGGGTCACAGTTAGTGACCATATGGATGGAGGTGCTGTGACTTTCAGAATCTGTGTTCTGAAGAAGTATTCTTTGAATGTTGGGGTCACCTCCAAAATTCATATTGAAACTTCATCCTTAATGGAACAGTAGTAAGAGGTATGGCCTTTTGAAAATGCTTAAACGCTGAGGGCTCCCCCCTCATGAATGAGACTGACACCTTTGCAAAAGGTCTTGAATAAAACAAACTCTTTCTTGCCCTTCCACCTTCTGCCATGTGAAAACAGTCTTCCTCCCTCAGAGGACCCAGCTACAAGGCGCCATTTTGGAAGCAGAGAACAACTGTCACCAGACACCAGTCATGCTGACGTCTTGATCTTGGGCTTCTCAGCCTCTAGAACTGGGAGAAATAAAATTTTATTGTTTATAGATTACCCAGCCTGTGGTATTTTGTTAGAGTGGCACAGATGGGTTAAGATACCTGGGAACTTGTTAGAAATGCCAGTTATTGGTCTCACCTAGAACTACTGGAGTGGGACCAGTGAGCTGTGTTAACAGGCCCTTTAAGTGATTCTGATGTTTGCTGAAGGTTGAGAACCACTGCCTTCAGTGTAGGCCTGTCTTTTCCTTCTTCTCTCAGAGCACCTTTATTGCAAGTAGAAAAGGAGACTAGAAAGATCCATTAGTGAGACTCTGAGAAGTTCCATCCAGGACACATTTGGATGGCTGCTTTTGAATTTTAATGAGTGCGAGAAATGATCGGGGCTGGGAGGCTGCCATATTGGTATTTGGTCCATCACTTTCTGTAGAAGTAAATTTGGGGCTTATTTATATTTTTCCTTTCCCCCCTTAATCTAAATACCTAGCACAGAATGGACCATTGATAATCAATAAGCTTTTATGGTGCTCCTAAATGACTTGTTTTCCACAGAAAGCGAGCCCGAAAGCAATAGATCACCGATGGAGACAGGCTTCCTGGATGGAGGCTGTGCCCGCGGGAGAGAGAGTCTCTGGCCTGACAACTAGAGAAGCCCGGCCTGCTGAATGCTGGCTTTCTTTCCCCTCCTCCTTTCTCCATCCTTTTCTCTCTTCCTCTCTCTTAGGTGATAACTCCCTATGTGACCTCCAGCCAGTCCCTTCAGTTCCCTTCACTTTGATTTTTCTTAATGAAAAAATAGGAGTTATATTAACATGAGTTTGCTTTACTCCCACGAAATATCAGGAAAAAAAATGCACATGAGTATATTTTGAGGGAGGAGGGAAAGACTATAAGGTAAAGCATGTTGAAAGGCCACTCTTCATATTTTCTCCTTTTATGGCCCCAGACCAGAAAAACAAAGAAAAATACAATGAAAACCAAAGCCAAGCCAACAACACACACACACACACACACACACACACACCCCAAGAGCCAGTTCATAAAGGGAAGATGGCTTTTTCTGCTCTTCCATCTTTTGTCAGCTCTACTTCCTGCCCTACACTGGAGGTGATGAGAAGAGCTGAGAGCAGACTTCCAAGGACAGAGTTGGGGGGGGGGGCGGCGCTGAGCATTTGACCTCCTGCCTGATGGAAGGGAATGTGCTTCTGCTCCAAGTTGGGTCAGGTGAGTGGTGCTAGAAGTGAGTTCCCAGCACTGGCAGAACACAAACACCACTGCCTGAGAAAGTGGGAGGAAGAGAGCATGAAGTCTGCCATTCTATCAGTGACCAGGGCCAGGCTGTAGAGTGGGTGATAGGGCCAGGCATGAACTACTCTGATGTGACCAGAGACAGGGTATCTACTGCTGGGAGACACAGTCCTAGTGGGATCTGCCACTGCCCCTAGCAATGGGGCAATGGGAGATTCCCAGGAGGAGAGTTCCCCAAAGGATCCACATGGCCCCCAATGGAGAAGGCAGCCCGAGGTCACCACGAGATGTTATAAACTTTCTGTACCTTGTGACTCCTTTATCCACACCTCTTTACTCGAAGATCAAAGGGGGAATGAAGAGTAGAGAAAGTGGGTGATCGAGGCAGGGGAGGGGCCAAGAATCCATTGGCATCTCCTATTTTCCACTGCAGGGTTCTGAGCCCACCATGGGCAAATTTGGAAAGCAGCAAAAACAGCAAAGCAAAGAATTAAATGACAGTAAAGACTCAGTTTAGGGCTGGGGATATAGCTCAGTTGGTAGAGTGCTTGCCTCACATGCACAAGGTCCTGGGTTCAATCCTCAACACCGCCAAAAACAAACAAAAAACAAAACAAAACTCAATTTAGAGTCATCTGGCCAAAGACAACAGAAAAGATATTTTCAATGAACCTACAGTTCCAGGAGGAGGGGTACATGAGGAAGGACCAGGGTCAGAAGGCAGAGGAGAGGGGTGTGGTGGTCAACCTGGATTGTTAACTTGGTTGGATTGAGAGATGCCTAGGAGTAATTGACTCTGGGTGTGTCTAAGAGTGTGTTTCCAGAGATGACTGGCAAGTGGGACAGCAAATGAGTGGGGAGACCCTCCCTGAATATGGACGGCACTGTCCAATAGGTTGGGGGCCCAGATGGGGGAAAAGGCAGAAGGAAGCAGAAACAATGGAGAATGCAACTTGATTTTTCTTGAGCAGATGTGTCTGTTGCTACTGCCATTGCCTGTGGACACTGGATTCTTTTAGTCTTCCCATGTGGACTCTCACCAATGATTCTCCAGGGAATTTCCAGGCCTTTAGCCTTGGACTGAGGCTGCATCAGTGGTGTCTCTTGCTCTAAGCTCCAGCTTCTTGGACTGAGCAGTTACTAGTTCTGCTGTCTTTTTAGTGTTCAAATGGCCATTGTGGGGCTATCCAGCTTCTGATCATGTAAACCAATCCTTTTGTATAGTCATATATATCTGTGACTGGATATATGTATGTATGTATGTAGGCATCTATCTATCTATCTATGCATACACATATGTGTCAATTATAAATTTTATATATACAAATTTTATTACATATACAAATTTTATTTTATATATCTCTCTCCAGTTGATTCTGTTTTTCTAGAGAATCCTAATAGAGTGGGGAACTCTGAATAAGAGCATTTGCTGTGGTTTCAGTGGGAAGGAACAGGGGAATTGTGTAAACAGGTTGAGGAAGGGCCACTCTGAATTGTTTCAACCTCCTCTGGGGCACAGGGGCTGTTCCTAGGTGTCTGATACCTGGCTCTGGGGTGACTAGGGCAAGTGACTTGGGTGGGAGAGCCCAATAAGGGTGATGGTTGAGGGTGTGGACCCTGGATTGGTAGGTTTCTATTTGAAAAGCTGCCCCTGGGGAGGAGCTGCCCCCTCAGGATGGGAGTGGGGTGACTAGGAAAGCAAGAGACCAGATGTCCAAGCATGTAACTGGGTTGTCCAGAATGAGGCATGTCTGGCAGGATGGATGTTAAAGCATCAAATTGACGAAGTTAGACACATGGTTTATATAAAACCAAATCACCTCTGCAACCCTTGGGCTTAAGGAGGCTGGGCAGCGTGACTCTGAGCTTTCCAGCCTCTGCAGGCTTATAAACCAAACCAGGAGGAAACTGGAGCCTGTGCTCAGCAAACCAATCTACTATCAAACACACAAATCTTGCACACACACACACACACACACACACAGTCCTCAAATACATGCCACATGAGAATCCAAGGCGGAGAGTAAATGTTTTAGGCATTCTAATGTTTTCTTCCTGCACGGCAATGGGTTCTTCTGCAGGCCTCTCCGTGGAGACCAGTCTGTAAGAGCAGTAACGAAAAGCCACACATCAACACTCTGTGCGATGACAGCCTCATGTGCTGCTTAAGGGCTTTGGCAGATATAAAATCAGAGGGACCTGAACAGAATTGCATGAGGGAGACCTGTCAGGTGTCATCCCCCAACATGAGGGAACTGAGGCCCAGGCTATCACATGGTAAGTTAGTAACAAACCTGCAACTTGAACTCTATTTAGACTTCTTGGCCACAGAAATATTCTAGAAGAATATCTGGAAGAAAATTGTGGTCTGTATCTGAGTTCTACTAATGGTGCAGTCATGTGTGAGTTACGGGTGGGAATATACTCTGAGAGGGATGCTATTAGGCAATTTTGATTTGTGAACATCAGAGTGTATTCACACAGACCTAGATGATGTAGCCAACAGCACAACTGGACTCCATGATAGCATCTGTTTTTCAATTTTATTTACTTTTTTAACTTTCTTTTTGTTAAAAAATAAGATACAAACACATGCATGAACCTAGGCTCACACAGGGTCAGGATCACTGATGTCACTCTCCCACCTCCACATCCTGGCCCACTGAGAGGTCTTCGGGGGCAGTAGTGCACAGGGAAATATCATCTTCTATCCTAACGACACCTTCTTCTGCAATCCTTCCTGAAGGACCTGCCTGAGGCTGATTTACAGTTACCTCCCCCTGCCCCCCAATAAGTACAAGGACTACACTCTGAAACACTGATAAAAAATATAGTATAGTAAATACATAAACCAGTAGCCTCGCTGTTTATTATTACTATCAAGTACTGTGTACTCTATGTAACTGTAGGTCTAATAGGCTTATATAATCGGTAGCACTATTGGTTTGAAAGTTTCCATGGGCTTTAACAGAAATACATGAATTACTGTGTTGCCCTAGGACATCACTAGCAATAGAATTTTTCAGGTCTATTATAATCTTAAAAGACCACATGTAATCTACCACTGGCCAAAATGTTATGTGGCTCATGGTTCTACATATCTTTGAGTCTCTTTCATCTTAAGACCAAACACTAAATAAATGTTTAGAAGGAAAACATCTTTGTTTTTTTTTTTTTTTTACACCTAAACAGTTGTTAAAGAATTTCATGAAGTTTTCTAACCTTTGATAAAATAAACATAATATCAGCAACCACAAAAGAGATACATTAAGAACCATAGCAGACACTTTATAGTTTAATATGAATCTTTCAAAGCAGAATATAAGTAGTGTAAGAAAGCATCTTTCTTTTAAAAATTAACTTTACAGTCTCATTTTCTAAAAAGTTTAGGTCTAAACATTAGGTCTAAGTTTAGTTCTAATCTTGTTTCTAATCATGGATGTTTCTGAAAAAAAATATTACTTACCTGAAATTTTTCTGATGTTCAAGGGTGGAAACACAATAGGAAATGGTAACAGAGGACATAAGGCACTCGGTGTGAAAATAAGTATATTTAAGAAGAAATCAGGGCTGGGGATGTGGCTCAAGCGGTAGCGCGCTCGCCTGGCATGCGTGCGGCCCGGGTTCGATCCTCAGTACCACATACAAACAAAGATATTGTGTCTGCCGATAACTAAAAAATAAATATTAAAATTCTCTCTCTCTCTCTCTTAAAAAAAAAAAAAGAAGAAATCAAATCAGCAGAGTTTGGTAATTGGTTGAGAAGAAATGGAAAAATGTAAAGGTAGAGTTAAAAAATAACACCTCGGAAGGCTGTTGCAGCATAAACCAGGATATGACTCTCAAAATGCAAGGAATAAAACCAGGAAATCAATAAGTGGGACTGCATCAAACTAAAAAGCTTCTGCCCAGCAAAGTAAACAAGGAAGAGCAAAGATCTTTATCATCTGCTCCTCAGATAGGGCGTTAATAGCCATCAATATACAGAACACCAAACATTTAACACCAATAAAACAAATAACCAACTAATAAAGGGGTAAAAGAACTAAACAGACACTTTGCAAAAGAAGAAATACAAATGGCCTATAAATAAATGAAAACAATGTTCAACATCTCTAGCAATTAGGGAAATGCAAATCAAAACTACACTGAGATTTTATCTTACTCCAATAAGAAAGCTTCTTTTGAACTTAAGGTCAAATCTGATCTCATGCTGTAGGGCCATAGAATTGAACAGATGGGAAGGGTATGTGAAGGCAGTCTTCCTCTTCTGTTCCAGTATTGCCAGGCACATCCGGGGAAGGTGTTCATTTCTCATATCTGTTATTCAGCAGGCACAGGAATAATTTTGACTGCTCTCAACCATTTCAGAGCTGTGAAAACACACAAAGTACAGAGTTTTTAAAGTGTCTTCAGTCATGTGAGCAAATTCTGAAATAGAAAACATAGGTTGAGTTCTCTTTGGGGGAGCCTGTTTCTAAATAAATCACGTTTTGCAGAAAAAGAAATACTCCATAGAAATTAAAAGCGAACAAATCCAAAGATATCCCGAGGGAACTCAGTGACTCAGACTGCAGACAAATAAATTACACCTTTGGTTTAGACTAATTTTGTGTATGTGACTCAAAAAAAAAAAAAAAAAAAAGCAAACACATGGGAAGAGTTACTTGGAGTTTAATTGGTTTAATGTACTAATCACCATGTTGCAAAACCAGGAGACTAAGCTAGCAAATCTAATTGTGGAAAGAGAATCCAACTGAAGATTTCATTTATCGGGGAAATATTTATCTCTGTTTTCTCCAGATTTCTATTCTTGCAATGAATAGTCCTGCTTTGCTGAGACCTTTGCAAAATCAAAATGCTTAGTTATTTTTGTACCATCAAATCAGGGGTGGGGGGGGGACAGATTAATTGGAAATCATCTGGAAGGACTACAACTAGCTTACTGGGGAAAACTGGCCGGGTCCCAGCTGGCTGTCTTTTCTAATTCATGTTTATCTGAAGGAGTCCCAAGTCACCCACTGAAGAAATCTGTTTTGTAAAAGAAAAGGGAGCCAATGGGAGATATTCTTCACCTTCTTCAGAGGTTATAGAGATGCACTCAGTGCGGATACAACACAATCTTTGAATCACAGGGGGCAGGAGATGGCCATCCTTCTTTGTTAACTAATCTTCGCAGAATTCTATAGAGGAAACACAGAATCTTTAAGGTGCGTTTCTGTGGCTTCAGGGAGCTTAGATTTTTTTTTTTTATTTGAGTCTACCTGGAAGATTCACTATTTTTTCCTAAGGGAATAGAAAGATGGAAAATGAACAGCAAGCATCTTTCTTCTTTCCTTCCTGTTTCCTTTGGCACTTCCCAGGAAACCTTCTGGAGGTGTGATTAAGAGCCTTTGCCTTGGAGCTGGGAGTGGACCAAGAGGTGGAGTGCGGGCTTAGCATATATGGGGCTCTTGGTTCAATCCCCAGCATCACAAATATATAAAATAAAATTTTAAAAGTACATAAGCTGAAATAAACACTGTTATTCCATGTCCTCTGGCTCACTTCATTCCTGATAAGAACTCCGATGACTTTTGCCTTTCTGTCTCTGTTTGGTCTGTCTCTTCTTCCTCTGGGTCTTTTAATTCTATTTTGAATTTTTAAAGTGACACATAAAAGTTGAATGTATGTGTGGGATACTAGATGATGTTTCAATAACAAGTATGCATTGTGTAACGTCCAACTCCAGGTATGCTTAGCTATCGCTTCAGACATTTATCATTTATTCTGATTCTTAAAGATATTCTTGTCAGTGGTTTTCAGAAATTTGATGATGAGGTGCTGTGTTCGTCAAAACACAAATAGGAAAAAGGGACCAACCTATCTCCTGAACTACAAACAGGCTTTCCTCTTTCCTGTTCTTAATTTTTTAAAATTGAGATATAATGTGAATAAAGTACACAGTCTTTTTATTATTTCCTCATTTTTATTGGTACAATATAGTTGTACATATTGATAGGATTTATTGTTACATATTTATCTATGCACACAATATAATATGGTCAATATAATGAAGGCAAACTGCTGAGATATTAAAACAGAGTAGCAATAAACGATTCTAAAGACTTCTGGGAAGTGGGAGTGGGGGAGGCCACATATAAAGGCAGGAGAATCCAAATTTTATAGGGACTTCTCAAGGACCAGAATGGAAGCCAGAGACCCATGAGGAAATGATTCTCAGCCTATGAAATAATTAATCCGGGGGGAGGGCAGAACAAAGACATTTTTTTTTCTACATGCATAGTTTAAAAAAAATGCTATCATTTACCCCTCACGCATCCTTTCTTGGGAGTTATGGAAATGTGCTGCCACACTACAGGAATGCACCAAGAATAAGGAAGTTGGGAACTCTACGGAACAGAACATGCAAAATCAGACAAGCAAGGGGCATCCCAGGCCTAGCTGTGTGGGAGACTAGCATGCTCCCGGTAGGAGGACAGAGGGTTTGGGAGAGATATATCTTAGGAAAAAATGGAATTGATAAGTTAGCTACCTCATGTGTTTGGTCAGTTAGGAAAACAATAATATTCGAAGGTTTTCTTTTTTTTATGATACCGTTGAAGACTTTAGGAAGAGTTAACAAACGAACCAAGCAAGCAAAAGCAATCAGCTCCCCAAACAATAACTATTATTATATCCACAGAGAAAAATTAAAAAGATGAGTAAGAAATTAATTGAATCATCATTCCTGAACATAGTAATATAGGTGACCACTAGTGATATTAGGACGATTGGGGAGGAAGAACTGGGGACTGAGAATCCAAGGTGATGAGGAATACTTTGAGCCTGTTTTCTATTACAGGAAGTCAATAGATAATATAAAAAATAATGATCAGGCACGGTGGCACATGCCCATAATCCCAATAACTCTGGAGGCTGAGACAGGAGGATTACAAGTTTAAGGTCAGCCTCAATAACTCAGTGAGACCCTCAGCAACTAACTAGTGAGATGTTGCCTCAAAATATAAATAAAAAGGAATGGGGATGTGGCTCAGTCATAAAACACCCCTGGGATAAATCCCCAGAATAATAATAATAATAATAATAATAATAATAATAATAATAATACTGGTTTCATGATATTATTTAGGATGAATAGCTGTAAATACTGGAATAGTGAAAATAGTTAAAAGGTGCCATTTTTAAATTACCAGGCTTGTCATTCTATTTGATTTTAATTGTGTACATGTATTTCTTTGAAAATTTAGAAAACGATATTTGAAAGAGAAAGGAAACTGAGAGATGAGAGTCTTGAGAGGAAAAACTTTTGATTTGTAAGAGCGCGAGCTTGAGAATTTAAAAAGAGTACGCTCTGAGGATGTAGCCATAAAATTAATACCACCAACAATGCATCAGAATCGATGGGCCCACAGGCTGTCACGCCCTTTGGAAGTGGATCAATGTCTGAGACAAAGACGTTTGGAGAGAGGGATGAGAGAAGCAGGTGCTTCCATCCTTCCACTTTGTAAACTAAGGCTCTGATGGGAAATGGTAACTGGAGTCTAGGGACATGTGCTCCATTTCCCAGAAGACAGAAATCACAGCCCACCTTGTAGAGAAGATCCCATCATGAGTGGGAGCAACAGGTCAATGACAGCCGAGCATCCTAGGTACCGAGGACTCTGAGAACCCTTCTACCCCTCATGACCCCAAGGAGCACAGGAGCACATTCTAAAACTTGGCTTCTCTCCACATGAGGTGGTGACACACCACTCCCAAATCTCAATGGCTTTCAACAATGGCATTTCATCTCTTGCTCCTGACACATGTCCATTTTATTGTCTTCTTCATTTGGCCTCATCCTAAGACCCAGGAAGGTGGAAATGCTACCCCATGAAACACCGTTGATGACCAAGGAGGGACAGGGAAAGGGGAGGTGGTGGCCTGCTCCCTCCCTGGCTTTCACAAGTTGCCTCTGGTCCTTGTCTGTTGCCGTCTAGGGAGTGGCCTTGGGTAAATCCTACTGCCTACAAGTGGCCCACATCCCTTCTGCTCAGGTTTCATCTGCCAAAACATGTCGTAAGGTCACCCATCTTCAAAGGCATGGGAAATGCATTCTGTCCCCGAACCCAGAGAGGGAAACTCTGAGAAAGACGGAGAAACCACAAGGGCCTCAAGATTGGGAATAAGGAGATGAACAGTGTATAGACCCACCAGGTGAGATGATGTAATGTCCTCAGGTGTCTCTTGGGAGATGCCAATGGGGATTGATCCTAATTCCCAAAGGCCAGTCAGGAGAAGCTACACCCCAGTGTTCTTGGGGTACACGGGAACAGGGCGGGAGGTATCCGTTAACGACCCACTTGCCAAAAACCCAGTGTTATTTGTGTCACCCAAACTTAGCTGCATTCTTGGGCAGAAGGAGCCAACATTGAATTGACAGCATTTCATGTCAGACTAAGGAGTCCCGAGAGTGACTGTAAGTCTCTTACCTTTAAGCAGAAAGAGGGTTCAAGGTAAGACAAAACTGCGTTATAGAAAAGTTAAACATGCTGCAGGATGTTTCATTTCTATACTCTGATAAACATTTTTACTGCTGAAGTTCCAAAAGTATTTATATATTTGATCTCACTTAACTCTCATTTGAAAAAATGATATTCACTTGTCTGTTTTCCAAAGTCAGGATTAGAGATTGGGAATTGATGTTTCCCTTTAACATAGAGTTTGGGAAATACCAGTAGAAGATGTCGTTTGAAAGATGAAGGAAATGGCCGCTAGGGAGAAGTTGGTTCTGGTCCTTGTCTGTTGCCGTCTAGGGAGTGGCCTTGGGTAAATCCTGCTCCTCTCTGGACCTTGCTCATTTGCAACTGAGTGGATTGGACTCATGGTCTCCCAAGGTCACTTCTGAACCATTGGAATGTGGTGCAGGTTGAGCATCCCTAATCTGAAATTCTAAAATCTTTTATGACCTCAGAGGCCAAAGGAAAGGGAGGCTAAGGTAGGAAAGAAAAAGAGGAAAAGGAGAATTGAAATGAAAACTTAAGAAGAACACAAAGGAGAAAAAATGGGAACAGAGGAAAATCCAGTATCATATTTATTGAGAATAAAGTATGTACCTCGACATTTGTATCCTTAATAAAGATTTATCAGATGACGGGGACCACAGTGGAGTGGAAAGTCCTCAGTAAGTGATCTCAAAATAGAAGCCTCAGTATTCCTTTGGCAGACTCATTTCATTTTCCAGGGAGAATTTTGAGTCCAAAGAGTTTACACAGGCAATTAAATTCTTACCTTTCAACATATCTGCCTAAAAGCTATAAAATAATGATGTCTTGTGTTCCCTATGAGCAAGCCCTTTCTAAGGGCATGTGTTACCGAAGTCAGTCTTCACAACAGCATTATGAAGAGGTTACGACTGAAATCTCCACTTACTGATTATGCACAGTGTAGCTCAGAGAGGTTAAACCCTTTGCCCAGCAAGAACGCAGAAATGCCAAGATTCAAACCAACATCTGTTTTATGGCAAAGCCCACATGATTTTCCCCTGGACTCGCAGTTGGTGACAGTGATAATAGGAGACACAATTAAAGCAGAGGGTTCATCAAATCCTCCAGCACAAGCAATAAGTGAAGGCTTCTCCTTCATCTTCATCTTTGACTTCATCATGATCGTCTCTTCGTCTTCTCCATCTCCTCTCTCTTTGATCTTCATCTTTTGGAATAGGTACAGCTTGAGTGTATACCTTATCTGATACTTTGTATTTTGGATTATTTTTTTTCCAGATTTTGGAATATTTGCACATACAGAATAAGATATCTTGGGATGGGGACTCAAATCTAAACACAAAATTCATTTATGTTTCATAGAAACCTTATGCACATCACCTGGTGGTAATTTTTTTATAATCTTCTGTTTACCCTTCCCAGCCACGTGACTGTACCGCCACTGGAACCATCTACTACTATATTACTTTCTTTTGCATCCCTTCAACAATCCTTTATGCAAACAGAAGCACATGTAAATAAATATGATTTCCTACCTTCTCACCCCCAAGTTGACATGCCAAATCATCTCATACTTTGCACTTTTTTTTTTTTAACCTAGTCCAGGGGATATTTTAATTTTAGTTCACAGAGAGATTCCTCATTCTTATGGACAGTTCCAGGTAATTCTACTCTGTGAATGAATTATAGGCTTATTTAATATCCTTAGATGTGGATACTTGGATGATTTCTAAGTTTTTGGTATCATCAACAATGCTGCAGTGAACGACGTTGCCATAGGTCCATTTGCTCTTGTCCGCCATAATCTCAGGAGTGGAGTTGCTGGGTCAAAGGAAGTACATTTGAAATTTTTAGTGATCATTGCCCTTGGTAGGGATTGTACCATTTTTCATTCCTGGTAAGGTAGAACAGCAGGGCCAGCATCCCTGGTGCCTAGCCAATAGAGGGTCTTGTGACACTTCTAGAATTTCACCAATCTTATCAAGGGAAAATTGCATCCTAGTATAAAGTCCTGGGTCTCTAATTATGAATGCTGACAAGTATTTTTTGGGCCATTTATATTTCTTATTCTGTGAATTTTCCATAACCTTTTGTCCATTTTTCTATTGATCTTGTGGTCTTTCTATTTTGGATCTCTGAGAGCTCTTTATATACTTTGGAAAAAAAAAAAAAAAGCTTTTTTTCTGTGTCACGAGCTACAAATATTTCCCTTAGCTTTTGTCTTTTTTTTTTTTCTTTGTGTTTTGCTTTGGTTTTATTTCCTATGCAGACTCTTTAAAAAAAATCTTTTTTGGCTTCTAGATCATAAAACAAAATTGGACATGCCAGTCTCTTCCAAGGTTATTCTATCAATCAGAGTCCCAACAGGAAGCAAATGGCACATCTGACTAGGGTGATTCAAGGGGAGTTCATGTCCAAGGGCCTAATTACATAAACCCTACAAGGGTTTATTGCAAGGACATGGGCAAGCTTTAAGAGTCTCCCAAGGGGTGGCACAAGAATTGGCACAGAGGTGACAGGCAAGTTATTACAGCATGAAAGGTCAGGGAGTCATGTGGACCAGGCTGCCAGAGAAGAGCTGTGTGTGACCTGCAGGAGGAAACCCAGGAAATGAAATCCTGCCCTCTTTCCCTTTGTCCCTCAACTCGCCTCTTGATGCTCCCACTGGCTCCATACCAAGTGGCCTTCCAGGATGAGAAGGAGGGGCATGGGCTGAGCTCTGCAGAGGGGGAGGGAGAGTGGGCTGCATGTTTTCTTGTAGTACTTGCATGCTTTTTTGCATTGGGAGTCTGGATTCATTTGAGTGTATCTTGACACACTTGTGGTTCCAGCTAACTTTTTTCCATAATGGCCATGCTCCTGTCCCAGTATCATTGCAAAGCCTGCCTTCACTGGCTAGAGTATTCACATTCGCTACACATTAGTTTCCACACATACATTTGTGTATATTTTCGGACTATTTCCTTCTATGTCTTCAGTATATTCATGTGCCATTCTATATCAATTAGTAAGGCCTTAAGATGCATCTTAACAATCGGGGAGACCAGTTCTGTTCATTTTTCTTTTTATTTTAGGGTTTTCTCAGGTTATGCTTTATTTTGAATGCATCTCCCTATCTATTTCTGAAGATAGGTAGCTTATTAGGAAAATTTGGAAGACGACTATGTTAAGTTTATGAATTTATTTTTAGAAGACTTAAATCTTTAGAACATTATTTATTTATTTTTGAAAAACCAAGATTCGTGAAGAAACTGAGCCAAGATCACCTTACTACATAAGAAAAGTTATCATTTGAAATAATGGGATTATCTGGCGTTCGGTACCTCCTGATGAGATGCAGAGAGAAGAACTGAACATTGCTCTAGGAGGACTCCTACCAGAAATAAACAACTTAAATCTCTTTGTGGAAGCATGTTATCCAAAATTGAATTGGGGGACAGTCTTCAAATGGTCTGTACACTTCAAAAACATCAGTATCTTTAAACACAATGAAAAGTTGAGAATCTATTGTAGATTAAAGGACAAAAAGGTGACGTGATAGCTACAAGTCCTGGGTGGTCTTGTTTGGATCCTGGGTCAGGCACAAAGTATCCATCAAGAATGTTAAAGGGGCCTGTCTAGATAGGGCAGAGGGGTGGGAGGGAAAGGGAAGGGGTACTGGGCAGAATGTGATGGTCATCATTATCCAAAGTACATGTATGAAGATATGAATTGATGTGAATATACTTTGTATTCAACCAGAGATATGAAAAATTGTGCTCTATGTGTGTAATATGAATTATAATGCATTCTGCAGTCATATATAAATTTTAAAAAATGAATTAAAAAGAATGTTAAAGGGACAATTGATGAAAATTGAATGGGCACTGTAGACTAAACCATAACCATTTTATCATTCTCAGATTATCTGAATTTGATCATTATACCATGGTTATATAAAAGAATATCCTTGCTCTCACAAAATTCATGTTGAAATATTTAGGAGTAAGGGGTAGGATGCCTGCCTTTAGCTTTCAAATTGTTCAGAAAAAGCAATAATACGCACATTGTTGAGAGAGAAGTAATAAAACAAAGTGGTAAGATATTAATAATTGATAACCTCGATGAAAAACCTAGAGAAATTCTTGGCAATATCCTTGCAACTCTTGTAAATTTAAAATTATGAATGTAAAGAAGTTCAGAAAAAGGTTGGGTGAGTGGCTAAAGAGAATGTTAAAGGAATGAACTCTTTGCTTTTAGTAATTTGAGCTTGATTCTGACTTTTAACTCATTGTTCAAAAACCTAGAATATTAATCAATTACTCGGTATCAGTCAATCTTATTTTCAATCCACTTAATTAATCTTCACCAATTTTGATTGATTGAGAGAGAGAGAGAGAGAGAGAGAGAGAGAGAGAGAGAGAACGTTCTTTCAACTGCAGTAGGATTAATTAGTCTTTATTGGGCATTTGCCATATGCTGAGCAAAGACCCAGAAAATATGTAACAGAACAGAGCTTACCCCAGTGAGTTGAGTTTTCCTAGGGTCAATGCCAGAAAATGGTATTTGATTTTGGTTTCCAAAGCCAAGAGGGATCTCCCTAATCCTCGTCTTTGGATCCGTCTGCACAAGAATAATAGTGACAGCCTCAGCCTCCGCACTCACCACCACCACCATTGTGGATGCTCACAGGGCACCAGGCAGGTGTTGTGTTAGTCTCTTATGGACATGACCTTGTCTTCCCAGAACAATCTCGTACATAGGTACTGTTGCTGTCTTCACTTAACCCATGTGGAAAGTGGACTAACCCTTCCTTGGCAAGAGGTAGGGAATGTGCCTCCTTATCTTCTCTGTGGTATTAGGTCATATGCTTGGGTGCACCTTGATGGCTGGGCAGAAAGGTGGCCTCCCGCAGGACGTCAGCCTTCTAGGCACAAGAAACTGAGCCACAACCAATGATCCTAGGAGCGGATTGCTCTCTGCCTTGCAGAGTGTGGACGGATGCTCCAGAGAGCTGGTCTCCTGGAAGGTGAGGAACTCTTGTCTCCAGGAGGCTGGGAGGAAGGTTTGCTCACAAACTGTGCGTGCTTCAGGAAAGATTCACAAATAAATCCTGTGGGTGCAGAGGAAGGGACAGGATCCGTGGCAAAAGGAAACAGGCGTTGGTTTTCAAACAAACATAGGACTACTAAGAGATGGGAACAGGAAGGAGGTGCAGGAAGCCTGTGGTGCTGCAGGATTATCTGGGACCTCAGGGGGGGGGGAGGAAAGGGACTCCCACCTGGATGAGCTGTCCCCAAGTTGTTGATAAATGGGTCCCGGGGTTTCCTGACTGCTCTTCTGCTATGCTCTGTGTGCAGGCATGTGTATGTGTTTGGTGGAGAAAGAGAGAGAGTGATTAAGTGCCCCTGGATTCAATTCCCAGTTTAAAAAAAAATGTGGAGTTAGGTTAGTTTTAAAGTGAGCCGGGCACCTCCCTGGCACACCTATGCTTCTCTTCCATATACCTGATCTCTCTTCTTCTTTTCCACTGTAAGTTGAAACAGTACACGGCTCTCACCAGATGTGGCTGCCCTGTCTTGAATTTTCCAGCCTCTAAAACCCTGAAACAAAATAAGCCTTTTTTTCTTTATAAGTTATTCAGTCTCAGGTATTTTGTTATAGAAACAGGAATGAAACTAAGGCAGAGTCTAAGGTCCAGCATTTATGCCCCAGTCATCTTCCAGTGGCCAGCACCTGTACTTCAATCATCCTTGTTTGACTACAGCCAGTTTACCTCCAAAAGCCAAGCTCCACAAGTAAAAGTCAAAGTTGGGTCCTTTGCTTTGACACAGAAAGAATTTCAAGGAGGTATAATTTCACTCTAAATTCTTCAGCAGGATGGAGCTGAAGCTGCTCTTTACAGCTTGGCTTGGGTGCCTCCCACTTCATGCTGGGCTATCCCCAACCCTAATTAGTTTCTCTGAGACAACTGTCTAAAAAAATCACCTGTTCACAAATCTCAGTCTCAGGACCTGTTTCTGGGGGAGCCCACCCTAAGCTGATCCCTCACACAGTCCTAGAACTATATGTTGGAGGAGAAAAAATAACATTTATCTACCAAATCTTGGCTCTGGGAGATTACCCCATGCGGTTAGAAAGAATTCTCAGTATTTATTTCAGCATGAGGGTGAGTCTCTCCCACCCCATTAGATTGAAGTGCTTCCTAAGGAATGCAGGGCCACTTACCTGAGGGCTTTTTTGTTTTCTGGACAAGATTTATACATGGAGGGCCTGAGTGGGATTGCTTGGGACAATGGTCTCGAGTTTGAGCCTTGGCTGCAGGAGGAAAAGATGGGGAGAGCTGGAGGTGGCGCTCAGCTCCCCCTTTAAATAGATATTAGGTAGAATTAAATTTCATAAAAACACTCGCTTTCTCAGGGTCATGCCTCTTTCAGACCCTGCTTCCCAGCAAGAAAGAGTAGGGTTTTTAGCTGGGTCCTTTGGAGAGGAATTCTGAGAGGCATGGGCAGCCAGGTTGGGGTGACATGCTTTAAAGCCTCCCTGGGGCTCTGAGGTGTCCTTGAAGGAGGAGATGCTGCAGTGGCAGGGCGTTCCTGATCCCTCCTCTAACAGCCTGAGTGACAGTCAGCAGAACTTCCCGGGCTTGCGTTTGCCAAGTCACAGTGGGTCAGCTCTCACAGGCAACGGCCTTTCTTCCGTGAGTCTGAAAACTTCAGGGACTTTCAATTCAGGAGCCAGTCCCTTCCACACCAGCAACCCTGTCTTTTCAGTCTGCGTTTTGTGTGTCAGGAGCAAATTAGGATGAATTACATTCAACTACTGGGTGTAGGGATGTGGCCCAGCTAATTCTGCAGCAGAGAACAATTACCAGGTTCATGAATCACCCATTTGTGGAGGTGTCAATTCTCAAGACTAAGCATGAGCTGGCTTGCAGGAGTGTGTGGGGTCCAATTTCACCAGCTCTGATGAGCTTCAGAGCCACAGGTAAATGGACACCCCACAGCCTGCCCCACCTTTGACAAGCCTTTGACAATTCCTTTCCCACGGAACAGGGATGAGGAATTGTGTCCTCATAGCTTTGCTAGAAGGCAGACTCAGACTACCCAGTGTCAAAGAGACATGAAATACTGGTGGGGGGAGAGAGGGGTTGAGATCCACTCCTGCTGAGCAGTAAGGGTCAGTGGGGTGACATTTAATAGGAACTCAAAGGGTGGGGATACTGACTGGTAGAGAGGTTTTGAGTATTAGGTAGTCAAAGTACTTACATCGCAGGACTATTCTGAAAATTAAATGAGATAATGCAAAGTGTTTAGAAGATAATGAAATAATGAATTGAACTATGATTCACGCAAAGTGTTTGGAAGAGTCATTGTTCCAGAAAAATAAATTATCGAGAATTGACATTATATATCTAAACACACACATGTAGCTACATATTACTTTATCTAGTTATTATATATTATTAATTTAGTAATGAAAAATAATATGTGATACATTATTATATCAATGCATTATATATAATTATAGCTATATTTAATATATTAATGTGTTGGTCTAATTTCTTATTTATTTTTAAATGCATATTAAATGTTATCAAACTTTATGTTTGATAACATATCTTACTATAAAAATCTATAAAATTTCATAGGACACATAAAATTACTCAATTGAAGTTTTTATAGGTGATCTATATATAGGGACATAATAGGTCAATATAATATACATATGTTATTGTCTCAATATATTATTTGTAATTTTATGTGTATTAACATATTGTCAAATAATTTCTTAGTTATTATTAAGTACACATTAAATGTTATCAAACTCCATATATTAGTATGAAGTAAATATATATAATATATTATATGTAATTATACTTAAGTATCAATGTACATGAATACTAACTTATTATCTAACAATTTCTTATTTATTATTAAACACGTTAAGTATTTTTGAATTTTATATATTAAGTTAACATATATTGGTATAACATAAAATCACATTATTTTGTCAATGTTATATGGAATTGTAATATTTTTGTATAGTATACTACCATATTACCTAATAATTTTTTATTTTGAAATACATATTGTTATTTTTTTATTTATATATGACAGCAGAATGCATTACAATTCTTATTACATATATAGAGCACATTTTTTCATATCTCTGGTTGTATACAAAGTATATTCACACCAATTCATGTCTTCATACATGTACTTTGGATAATAATGATCATCACATTCCACCATCATTTCTAACCCCCTGCCCCCTCCCTTCCCCTCCCACCCCTCTGTCCTATCTAGAGTTTGTTTATTCCTCCCATGCTCCCTCTCCCTATCCCACTATGAATCAGCCTCCTTATATCAAAGAAAACACTTGACATTTGTTTTTTTGGGATTGGCTAACTTCACTTAGCATTATGTTCTCTAACTCCATCCATTTACCTGCAAATGCCATGATTTTATTCTCTTTTATTGCTGAGTAATATTCCATTATGTATGCCACATTTTCTTTATCCATTCATCTATGAAGGGCATCTAGGTTGCTTCCACAGTTTAGCTATTGTGAATTGTGCTGCTATAAACATTGATGTGGCTGTGTCCCTATAGAATGCTCTTTTTAAGTCCTTAGGGTATAGATCGAAGAGAGGGACAGATGAGTCAAATGGTGGTTCCATTCCCAATTTTCCAAGAAATCTCCATACTGCTTTCCATATTGGCTGTACCAATTTGCAGTCCCACCAGCAATGTATGAGTGTACATTTTCCCCCACATCCTCACCAACACTTATTGTTGTTTGTCTTCATAATAGCTGTCATTCTGACTGGAGTAAGATGAAATCTTGGAGTGGTTTTGATTTGCATTTCTCTAATTGCTAGTGATGATGAACATTTTTTTCATATACGTATTGTTATTAAACTTTAGATATGAACATATGAGTATACTGAATACGTCCAGTTGAATATTGCCAAGTATTACCATGTTGGACACCATGCTCCATACATACTCCATGTTCTTATGAGTGAAGGGCTTGGTGGTATTGGTTCAGGTCTGTTTTGGAGGAGAGCTGTCAGTTTGCTCTGTGTACTGTGCCCGAGGATGTAGAGTGGGGGAGAAGGATGAAAAGGAGTTTCTAGGTTACGGTGATTGCACTTGTAGGGCCTTGGGGAGGGCGAGCTGCATTTCTCTGTCACTCAGAGGTACCCACTGAGCACTTCCCACCTGCCAGTGCTGTACCCGAAGAGGAGATGCTGTCCTGGATGACACACTTGGGCCTGCTCTGTTCTGCTAGAGGCCATCTGTCCACGTGGAGGCTGACCTTGGGAGGTTTGGAAGGGAGTGAGGACTCCAGTGCAGGGAAGCAGAGGCTGTGGCCTGACTGCTAAGGAGGGTCTTGCTGAAGCCCACCACTCAAGCTGAGGCTGGAAGGATGGGAAGGTGTTAGGTAGGTGAGTGGTACCAGGGTGGCTTGGTGTTTCAGGTATAACGATGGCTGTGTGATGGTGCAGGGGAAAGGGGATTGCACAGGGTGAGCTGGAAAATGTCGAGCTGGCTGTGAGCCTGGGGAGCAGGGAGCCCAGGGGAATTGGGGTGGTGGTGAGGCTGGGAGGTAAGGATGCAGGAAGACACAGGCCAGGAGTCCCAGTACCAAGTTCAAATGCACCAAGTGAGACTAGAACATGCCAACGCAGAGGTAAGGTTCTGAGGCACAGTGCTGGTGACTCAAATCAGCAGAGTCTGTGATGGACCCTGAGTGGTGGGGAGCTTGGAACCCACCATGTGGGTCCAGATAGCCTGGAACAGGGACATGGGGAGTGTGGCTGTGAATGGAAGAAGGACAGAAGGATAACAAACATAATGGGAGGGATGCCCAAGAGCCGGGCCTCCGTCAATGTAGCGTTCTAGGCCCAGGAATGGAAGAAAACGTCGTCATCATCATCATCATCATCATCGATGGGCGTATATTCTTAGTGTTAGCATTTGAAGGTTGCCTGATCTTGTTTTCCTGGAGTGAGATTTGGGATTTACGAATTTAAACAGATTTACGAAAAGAAAATATAATTTTTAGAATTTGCATTGACACCCTCTAACTAAAATAAGTCATTGGCTTGCTTACTTGTTAATTTCCAGTAATTGGCAAGATTATACCTCAAAATGATGCAGGAGTTCCCCACCCCTCCCCTCAAAAATGCATGCACATGAATACACAGAGCCTCTAAAATGTGTCTTCTGAGGGTCCCTAGGAAGGATTAAGATGATGACTAGAGGGCAAAGGGAGGTTTCTTAAAACAATGTAAGCTTCCCAAATGGAAAGGCTGACCATAGAGGAGATGGCTCTCTTCCTTGGAATTCTTCAAAGCAGCCCAAGACATTAGAGATTCTTATTCAGGATATATATGCTGACAGATAGCCTCTGGGGTGACTTTCAACTCTGAGGTCCACACTCCTCTGATTCTACGGCTTTAAAGAAGGTTCCTGGGGCATCTCTTCTGTCTTACTTGAACGTTTTGCTTCCTGCCTAAGGTCCCATCCAAAGAGCTGATCCACATTCCCTATTAAGAGAATCCTGGGGCTCACCCACCCCAGTGGGCTCACCAGTTTGGCTTGGTGAACCCTGGATGTCCCAGTTTTCTCCCCATAGTTTGCAGGACAGCATTCTCAACACCGCCAACTTCAGATTGCTTAAGTGAATTGTTGCATCTTCACAGCATTCAGCAGACCTGCCCAAGAGAGATGCTCACCTTAATGTGGTTCCCTAACATCTCATCATCTCCTTCACTCCCAATCATCTCCACCCACTCTCTGTTAAACCCCATCCTTCATTATCATCCAGGACAGCAAAATTAACAGGCACTGAGCAAGTGTACAGTGTTTCCGCAGGGATTCTCACAAAGCTGGGAATGAGAGCTTTCATGTTTCTTCCACGATCCTACAATGCAGAATACAGTCTCACTTATTAACTCTTCAAAGTCTCCCAGTGTGCAGCATGTTTCTCTGGCCTCTGACACTGAGCTGTCATAGCTGTGTAATTAGGACAGCCTCATTCCTGTAATCCCCAGTCATCACCGGTAGGAAGCTCTGTCCTGGTATCCCATGGCTATCCCTGGTCTTCCCCAGGGTGCCTGACTGTGGTGTGATCTCCAGCACTGCCATATGGAAGTGGGCTTTCCATTCCTGAACAGGTTATCAGCCAGCTGACCCAAACCGTGAGCCTTGCAGAGCAGAACAATGGTGGCGTTAAAAAGTCAGATAGAAGCACACAAACAGGTCACACTTTAAGGAGGCCAGAAAATATCTCTGGGCTGGGACCCTGGAACCCTGTGACCTTGGAGGAAGCAAAGCCCATCTTGAGAATTTGTCTGTTTTCTCCTTTTTGGAGAGATGAAGTTGAACACCATGATGTGAGATCCAGTGTGTTATTCAGCTTTCCATTAGTAACAAATACTTGAGGCAATCAACTTATAAAAAGGAATGCTTTATTTTGGCTCACAGTTTTAGAGGTTCCAGTTCATGATTATTTGCTTTGAGCCTGTGGCAGGGTAGCACATCATGGCAGGATTGTGTAGTGAAGCAAAAATATACTTCACGGCTGGAAAGTGAGAGAGGAAGAGACTTACAACCCCTTTGAGGGCACATCCCCAATGACCTAAGTACTCTCACTAGGCTCCACCTCTTAAAGGTCCCTTCACCATCCAATAGCACCAAAGCCAAGGACCAAGCACTTAATAGATAGGTCTTTGGGGGGCATTTCCGTTCCAAACTGTAGTATCCAGTCAGCTCTAAACCTATATTACTTGTCAGACTGGAAAGAATTTAAGTGAGTATTTATTTTTCTCTACTTTCTTCTTAGGTAATGAAATTAAACCTGGATATGGAAGATACCATCCTGAGGTGGCAGCTGATTTGGGTTGTGTCTGTTGGCCCTAGACCTGGCTTTTTAGTGGCGGCGGCGGCTTCTTCTTCTTCTTCTTCTTCTTCTTCTTCTTCTTCTTCTTCTTCGACCTTTATTTTTTTATTTATTTCTATTCAGTACTGAGAATGGAACCTAGTGCCTCATACAAGCTAGGCAAGTGCTCTACCAATGAGCCACGACCCCAACCCTCATGGCTGCTTCTTGATACTTACAAGGGACAATGACATTCTGTGCCCTTATCCTAGTGGACCTGCAGGCACCCAAACCTTTCTGTGACTCTCAGGATGACAGGGGTCAGGAGAGGACCCAAATGACATCTGAGGAAGTAGAAAAAGGAAACAGACGGACCCGGAGTTGGAGAGTTCACTATGTTCCATTTCTGGCCAGTGGGAGCGTTTGGCCCGTGATGGGCTCCGAGGATGAGTCAGCAGAAGATGGTAAACAGGACCTGGCAGACCCTGAATCTGTGACGGAGCTGAATATTGATTGCACTGGGGTGCAACTGAGAGAGAGGAATGGGGGGGGGAGCAGGGAAAGAGAGACATGCACACCAGAGAGAGGCCAAGAGACACAAGGCATTTGGCTCTGATTTTCCTTCCAAGAGCCTGCTGCTGAGAGCTGAGCCGGTCTCCTTGATGTTTGTTGTTCTTTACCAAGTCCTGAGTCACTGTGTTGCCTTCCAAATAGGTTGGAGGTGAGCTGGCATGGGAGGGGCAGGGAAGACAGGAGAGGTGTCAAGCTGATGATGAGCTGTGGACATCCGGGCACGTCTGTGAGCATCTGTCAGCAGCAGCATTTGTTTATTTCTGAACCGGACAGGATTCATCAACAACCATAATGTCCTCTGCAGGAGAAGGGGCTGAGCCCAGAGAGCTGACAGATAACACCCTTGGCTTTTTACCAGCAGATCCCATTGTCCAAGAATGAAATTACTATTTTGCCAGAGGGAATATGTCTTTAGAGCAGCAGGCACTAAACCTTCCAGACGGAAGGGATTCGTTTTTCTCTTCTGCACGGGGTCAGCTCATCTGAGGACAACCGTGCCCTCTCCCCTCAGCTATGTCTGGAATTAATCTCTCAGAGTTAAATGGTTGGGTGCAAAAAGAGAAATAGAAATATAGTCCTTGAATATTGAAATGCAAGCGCTCCGGATTCCAGAGAGTGGGATCTGGGCAAGTCTGCATAGGTTTTATTGTACATCATTTGGTACAACATTCTGCCTCATTAGCAACCAAATAATCCAGTTTAGCAAACATTCATGAAGTAGCAACCATGCATCAGGCTTGCTGCTAGCTGCTGGAGCTTTGCATATGATTAAGACTCTGGCATTTTCATGAATTTGCTCTCTCTCTCTCTCTTTTTGCTTTCTGATGATTTTGATGGTTATCACAGAGGAAGTCTGCATTACAATCTGCTTAATTGAACAACCTTATAAGTAGTCTCTAAAAGAATAAAACATCCTTTACATCTAAATTGTATCTATTTTATAAAGGAACAAAAATAAACTGAAGTTGTTAAACCTTAAATAAATGTTTCTTTGCCACGAAGGAGATTATTTCTCTAAGGATAAGAAAAGAGATTGTGACTAACATTAACAGGTTGGGATTTTATATATGCGTGCACACACATGCACATCTGCTGTATATCTCAATTTCAGAATAGATTCATCTTCTCCTTCCAAATTAAGAGGTGGCTATTGGCATTCTGCTACTGCCTCCATTTTCCTTCCTCTTCCTCTTGATGTTAGTAACTGAGGCAATTATGGATTGCATTGAGTCCCTCCAAAAGATATGTTCAAGTTCAAACTCCTGGTACCTGTGAATGTGATCTTATTTGGAAATAGTCTTTGCAAAGTAATCAAATTAAGAGCAAATCCTACTGGAGTAGTAGGTTGGACTCTAAACTATAACTGCTGTCCTTGTAAGAGGAGGGACATTTAGACACAGACACACAGACGAAAGAAAACTATGCAAAGACAGAAGCAGAGACTGGAGTGATCCATCTACAAGCCAAAGAATGCAACGCATTGCTGACAGCCACCAGAAACTGGGAGAGAGGCCTGGAACTGATTCTCCTTCCGAGGCTCCAGAAGGAATCCACCCTGCCAACGCCTTGATTTCAGACTTCCAGCCTCCAGAACAGTGAGGAAAAGAATTCCTGTCATTTAAGCCACCCAGTCTGTGGTACTTTGTTATGGCAACCCCAAGAAACAAATGCAATTATTTTTGCAGGCGTCTAGGTTTGCATCGATCACATGCTGCTGGCCATCCCCATTCTTACTGGTGTCCGACATATGTTGTATATTACAATAATTTCATTGTCCACTCCCTATTTCTTTAGGTTTGCGGTCTCCTTTTCTCTCATCTTTTTTCTCAATCTTCTTTGAAGTCTTAGTGAGTTCCTCCCGTCCCCTTCCTTCCTGTCTCCCATTCTTTGGGCTGTAATGGTGCAGAGTTGTTCAGCCATTCCTTTCATCTGACAGATGCTTGAGCAACTCTGTGCAGAACTCCGTTTGCTCTGAAGGAGGGTAACTTGACATTCCTCCTTCGTTATCTGAGGCTGTGTTGCTTTTTTTTTTTTTTTAATTTTCCTTTCTGTTGCCTCTGGGATTTGCAGAGGTAGAGGGAAGGAATTCAGTTGACACGGATCTGGGGTGATGGCTGGCCCATCTGGACTTGCTTTCACGAAAGGCACTTTTACTTAATATCCAGTACCAGGACCCACTCTTCCTCATTGAAGGGCACGGCCCCTTCCCAGGGGAGCACTCTGGGGTTTGGAATCCCTCACACAGTGTGCAGTCCTGCAGGCCTCTCCCCAGGCGCCATCTCCCCCACATATTTTACCATTTTCTCCTCACAACTGATTCCATAGCTCCTCCCTCAGAAGAGACAAGAGGGAGAGCGCTCCGCTCAGCGTGCCTCTCAGGCCCAGGGAGCCCGCTGCAGGCCCAGTTGTGCCTCACTCCAGAATCTTATATTTCTTTTCTTTGCCAGTTCACATGACTTCTTCTTGTTTTTATTGAAAATCAGGGAAATTCTGTAAAGTCATCTTACCTCAGAGGTCCACTATTATACAGAACGAACGTATGTGGAACTCATATTAAATGTGATTGACGACCGACGTTGCTGGGACAGATGGACGAATAGATTATCACTCAGACTTCTAATTCCATCAAGCCTATCCTAGGAAATTGGCAAGGAGGAAAGGACCATCAAGGATGATTTTTTTGCTTGAGAGATAGTGTATTAGTCAGAATTCTGAGGAATTGACCTCCTGTGTGACTTTGGAGGCTGAGGAGTACTACTGTCTGCTGATTGTCCAGGGAAGTTAGCAGGAGCTCACCTAACTTGAAGGCCTAACCAGTCAAAGTCCCAAGGCAGGAGAAGACCCATGTCTCAACTCAACTGACCAGACAGAAAAAGAATTGCTATCTTCTTCCCTTCTGCTTCCTTCTGGCCCTCCACTGATGGGTTGAGGCCCAGCCACAATCGGGGAGGATCATCTTCTCTACCCTAGTCTGTCTACCAATTCAAAATTCAAAGAGAGTGAGAGATCCCTCTCTCAGAAATGTTCTCACAGAGACAGACACCCAGAACAATATTTAACAAGATTTGGTCCAGTCCAAATGACACACAAAATTAACCCCTGTAGTCAGTATCTAACATAGTAAGGAAGAATTTAGATCCCGGAGTCAGACAGACAAATGTGAACTCTGGCTCTGCTATTTACATGCTTTGTGGCCTTCATAACCTCTCTGTGCCATAGTTCATCATGTGTAAGTGCCAGCTGGGGGGATGGAAGGTGATGGGGAGTGAGAGCTTTAGGACTGTGAGCTTCATGACTAGAATTTTAGAATACTTGAACTGGAAGCTCTCTTCACATCAATCTGGTCCTCTGAACAGTTCTGCATGGCTTGGCGATCGGGATATACACT
This sequence comes from Marmota flaviventris, assembly GCF_047511675.1. Lineage (NCBI taxonomy): Eukaryota > Metazoa > Chordata > Mammalia > Rodentia > Sciuridae > Marmota > Marmota flaviventris. The sequence continues at coordinate 138,015,239 of NC_092503.1, forward strand.
GAGAAATGAAGCTGGTTGGTGTGTGAACCTCCCAGAGTGCACTCACACAAAGCCGATGGCCCAGGTGGTCACTCATGTGGCCCCGTGATGCAATCCAGAGACACAAGATGTATGAGGCTGCTGCCAGCACAACACTGCCTTCTGTTTACAGTAAACTTTTTCTATATAAGTAGAAGGAAGAGACTCTAGAATAATGATAAATAGTACAGTAAATACATAAGACAGTTACGTAGTGGTTGACTGTTATGTTCAAGTCTCACACTGTCCGTGACTATCTGTGCCGAACTTTTTGTGACTGGCAGGAAGTACAGGAGGCGTGTTGACATCAGCGACCCCACAAACACATGAGCAATGCATGGTGCTAGGACCTCCCAAGGACTGTGATGTCACTAGGTGATAGGAATTTTTTAGCTCCATATACTCTTAAGGGAACACCTTCATAGATGTGGCCCATCACTGGCCAACATGTCCTTACGTAGTTATGTGACTGATTATATAGGAAAAATGAAACTGGGGCCCAGAAAATCTCAGCCTACCTCTCCAAGGAGAGGGTACGGTCATAGAATTTGTGAGTGGCGCCCAGAGTGGAAATGTGGGACATGAAGCAAGATGATAGATCGTGTTACACCACGCAGTGGACTTGTGAGATGAAGTCAGGCAAGTCCACTAAACCTCACCCTCTGGATGCAGTTGTCCGGGTGGCTGGTGATGCCCTGGGCAGCGTCTGGCGTAGGATCTGAGAACAGCCGGGGTTTTGGTCTTTATCCTCAGGTTGTTTGATTTATGAGAAGCATCCTATTGATCCCAGTGGGACAGTCTTCGTATTGCCCCATTACTCCATTAGTTTGGTCCTCTCATTTTACCCTTCAGGGAAGGAATTTTTAAAAAGTCCAGTTAGGTGAGTGCAGTGGGAGCCCTGCCACCGTCAATACTCCCCATGATTTATTCATCACCGCCAGCCTCTGAGTGCGCAGCCCTCTGTCAGCCATCCCTGAGTTATCCTTACACAGCCTGATGATGCAGCAGAAAGGCGTTTATTCTCCTCTTTGAGTCAACACTAGGGAAATAGAGGCACCAAGGCCGTTCACTGCTTACCAAGACGCCCAGGGACTCAACCCAGGAATTAGCTTGATCCACAGAGAGTCCCAGCTCCATCACTTTCCATTGAAGACTGCATGGACTCTCAGGTCGGGTCATCACAGCTCATCCAAAGTTAGGAGCAGGACTTCCGGGACAGAGAATAGAGCTTTAATATTTAACATTGTTGCTTTAATAATTATAGATTTGACGTATGGTTCTAGTGATCAAAACAGAAGTTATTTTTGTACATTGGGTTTTCCCAAGGAAATAGCTTTGACCTAAAACTCAAATCCTCCTTGGTCACCTCTTCCACCTAGGTTATATCTTCTACTTGGACTTTGAGGTATTGTCAATGCAGAAGTGCTTTTATATGCACTATGTTGTGAGGTCATGGAGAACAGACTCAGCTTGGTATCTTTCCCAGCCCCTGTGTTATTCCATTTTAAATGGACTAGGAGCTTAATATATATTTGTCAAACTGACCTGGATCAATTCATTCTTATTCAAAGGATAATGGTTTGATTGCACTGAGCATATTTCAAATAGATTTCAAAGGCAATTCTGAAAGGAGATTGTTTTAGCCAGGGAAATTAACAACACTGGATGCTATCAAGGCTTAACTCAATAGTAGTTATCTTGCAATTACCTCATAATCCAATGGGGTCTTGGCTGGCTCTTTCCCGGTGGTGACTTAGGTCTGGCCTGCTTCTGTCATTATGTCACTCCTAGTAATCCCTGACAGAATTCAACTTCCAAATCAAGTGTGCACTATCAAAGTTCCAACTTTAATTAAAACTGAACTTGTCCCCCTCATATCTGAGATTTCATTTTCTGAGTTTCCAGTTATTTTCAATCAACCTCAGTCCAAAAATAATAAATGCAAAATTCCAGAAATAAATAATTCATAAGATTTAAATTTGCACTGTTCTGAGCATGATGAAATCTCATACATTTTGCTCCATCCTTTCTGGGAGGTAAACCATACCTTTAGTCCAGTGTATCTACATTGTATATCTTACCCACCCGCCAGACACTTAGTAGTCATCTCAGTTATCAGATCAACTGTTGGGGTATAGAAGCACTCGTGTTCAAGAAGCCTTGACAGAATAGCCTAATGCTACATCACAATGCCTACATCATTTACTACCTTCATCTCCCATGCAGATATCACATCCACCTCACATCATAAGTACCATTCAATAGAATATTTTGGGAGCAAGATCATATCCATATAAATGTTTTTACAGTTTATCGATACGATTGTTCTATTTTATTATTAGTCATTGTTGTTAAACTCTGTAAGAGGTTAATAATAATAGTAAGAGGTTAACCTCTGTTAACCTCTTACAGTGTCTAATTTATAAATTAAACTTTATCATGGAACTCATGTATAGAAAAAACAGAATACATAGGGTTCAACTGTGAAGGTCTTGGAACATATCCCCCATGGCTAAGGAAGGAAGACTATATCTTATGTATTACACAAAAAAATTTAGGTTTCAATGCAAATGTAGATTGAGAAATGTCTATATTTATACTAGCCATCAGGGAAGCTGTTGGAATGTGTGGAATGCAGAAGAAGTAGAAGGCATTGCCCACAAAAGTTAAAGATCTAAAGTTAAGGATCTAGCTGGGGAGATAAACATACAGATGAAAGTGAGGCTCAGGGGAGAACTGAGGTCCCTTAGGAGCCCAGGGGAGGGAATATATGTGGGATGAGGTGGGATTTGCACAATTCACAATAGCTAAACTGTGGAGCCAACCTAGATGCCCTTCAGTGGATGAATGGACTAAAAAAAAAAATGTGGCATATATACACAATGGAATTTTACTCAGCAATAAAAGAGAATAAAATCATGGCATCTGCAGGTAAATGGATGGCATTGGAGAAGATAATGCTAAGTGAAGTTAGACAATCCTAAAAAAACAAATGCCGAATGTTTTCTCTGATATAAGGAGGCTGATTCATAGTGGGATAGGGAGGGGGAGCATGGGAGGATAGATGAATTCTAGATAGGGCAGAGGGGTGGGAGGGAAAGGGAGGGGGCAGGGGATTAGCAAGGATATGGAATGTGATGGACATCATTATCCAAAGTGCATGTATGAAGAATGAATTGGTGTCAACATAATTTATATACAACCAGAGATATGAACAATTGTGGTGTACATGTGTAATAAGAATTATAATGCAAAAAAAAAAAAAAAAAAAACAACCAAAGTACATGTATAAAGACATGAATTGGTGTGAACATACTTTATATACAAAGATATGAAAAATTGTGGTATATATGTGTAATAAGAATTGTAATGCATTCCGCTGTTGTGTATTGTAAAAAATAAAATCAATTAAATTAATCAAATAAATAAATAAATAAAAATAAAGGACCAGAAGAATTTTCCAGATAAAGCAGGCTGAGTGAGGGAGGAGTTGGGAATGGAGCTTTGAGAAACCAGCCCCTACCTCAGAGCAAATCCTGTCCAAAGTAGAGGGTGTGACCCTTGTCCTTGGAAAGACCCACAGAGCACTCCTAGGCACATTCCCACTCTGATGAGTTGTTTATCTACAAATAACAGGAGAGATCTGCTGTGCCAGGTGTCCCTGACTCAGTCAGGCTAAATGGGGACCCATAGCAACCCCCTAGCAACCACCAATCAGCATGAGACAGGGAAAATACCTGGGATGCCAGATGACCCTCCCAGTAGTTTATGGTGGTTGATAACATGTTGGGAAACCATGTAGTTCAGCAGTACTCCCCTCGTGGCTTAAACCAATCAGTTCAAAGGAATCCCCTTCTTGTACTAACCAATCACCCCTATCCAATTTGTTCCCACCAGTGAATGTGCTAATCATGTTTTAGAGTTGTTTTATGATTTTCCTGCGGTGTGTGATGATTTGCTAAGAGATGCTATGATGTATGTGAAGTCCCTGCCTTCCCCAAAGAGTGTATAAAACTGCTGCAAACCCTGGGCTTGGGGCCTCTCAGCGTCACCAGTTGCTGTGTGCGCGCGGAGGACCGAGCTAGCTCGCAATAAACACCTCTTTGCTGTTTACATTGATCTTGGTCTCTGGTGCTCTTTTGGGGGTCCCGAATTCGAGCATAACAGCTTCTATAGAGGAAACAGCATGGGAAGAGGTCCTGAGAGGGCCCGGCAAACAGAGATCTGAAAGGCACACTCATTCCTCTGTATCTGTGGGTTCTGTAGCTGTGATTCAATCAACCGCAGATTGGAAATATTGGAGGGAAATTGCATCAGCATTGGACATGTATAGATTGGACACATACAGGCATTTTTTTTTCTTGTCATTATTCGCTAAACAGTGCAGTATAACAACTGTACCTAGCATGCATTGCTATTAGCTATTACAAGTTACCTAGAAATGATCTGAGGTCTACCAGAGGATGTGCCTAGATTCTAAGCAAGTACTGTGTCATTTTATATGAGGGACGTGATGATTCTTGGGTTCTGGTATTCTTCGGGAGTTCTGAAACCAATGTCCCCATAGATGCTGAGGGCTGACTATAGTTTATTATGGTTCAAGTGTGTGAATGGAGGGGAGGGGGCAGCTGGCAAGCGCGGTGTGCAGGTGCCTAGCCCCAAGGCCTTGTCAGCAACTGGACTGATCCTCTCTCTAAGATACCCTCCCCATTTTACCCATCCCTCAGGCCAGGACTCCATCAGGGGTCTTAACCTAGCTTTTAACAATCTGTCAGGCACAAAATGGTCAATTATCCCAGGCAAGGTGTTAGAAGAGAGATATGCATTGAGTTTCCCTTGTGTTCATAAAAAAACGACAAGCCATCAAACCAGGGGGAAAGATATTTGCCACGCATATAACTGATAAGGGATTAACAACGAAAGGACATAGAGAATTGCTGCAAATCAATATGAAATAGCGCAACAGAAAAATTAGGAAAAGCACTAGACAGGGACTTCACAGATGCGGAACCATGAATGGCCATTAACCCAGGAAAAAAAGACTGGCCTCATTAATAATCAGGAAAATGCAAAATAAACCACAGGGATCCAGGGTGTTTCCTCCTGGGCTATTTGCATTTTTATTAAGGGCTGCTGGAGACCAAAGGGCCTTTGTAATCCAAAGGGATGGCACTCAGATGGTGACATTTCCTATCTTGGGTCAAGTTAGTAGAGAAAGTATTTTAGGCAAAGAGTCCCTTGCTTTTCAAATCTCATCCAAGGAGACCCACTGCTTCCTTTTATTGTTAAGGAGGCAGAGGCTGCATGGTTGGTTAAACTAAGCACTTCATTTAGTTTAATCCTGGTCTCCATATAACAATAAACGCAACTAGCAGGGCCTCTGAAAACAGCATCCTGAAGCTATCACTGTAGTGAGCTTACAAAGCAATTCCAGCCTTGGTCCATGTACCTCCCTCTGATGTCTTATCTCTTTTACCCCATACTCTAGCCACAGAAAACTATTTAAGCCCTCTGAATATATATGATGCTTTAAACATTTAACCTTTAGCATATACTTTCTGCTCTGCCTGGAATACCCCCTTCCACCTCATTCCCCTAGAAAACTCCTACTCATCCTTTAAGACTCCAGCAAAATGTTCTGTGACTCATTCTTTTCCTGATGCACCCAGGTGCTGCAACCCCTCCACTGTGCTCTTATTGTACAAGAAACCAAGCCCCTGCCTCCCATGGGTGAACTCCAAGGTTGAGGATTGGGTCTCTTCACCTTTGCCTCAAGACAGTGTCTGACTCTTGAGGAATGAATGAATGAATGTCCTCTTACATAAAAAATGAGCACCCACAATTCCTCCAGTTTTCTAGAATGATCATGAGACCGTGGGTGTCCAGGAAGAGGTCTGGATAGATTGCAGAGTTGAGTCTGCAATCTCTGGCTTTCCTTAGAAGTGCATTTGTTCCCTACCAGTGAGGTCACATAGATGCCTCAACAGAAAATTTGTAGGAGGGAAAAAAAAAACCCCAACAAACACAGAATTGTGTTTTTAGCATCCCCTTTTAATTTTCATCATAAAGAAATGACAAATATTTGCAGAGATAGACATGGTTAACCTGGTTTAAACATTGCACAATGTATACATGTATTAAAACACATGATATCTCATAAATCTGTACAAATTTTATATTTTTATATATCAGTTAAAAATGAAGAAAGAGTAAAAATGAAGTTTTGGCAAATATGAAAGAGTCAACCAGCGAAACGAGGACTCAAAGAGCAACCTGAACAGCAGAACTAGTTGGCTTTTTGAAATTAACATCTGTGTACTGGTGCAGCAATGACAGGATTGAGGGGGGGGATGTTGTCATGGCAACTTGTACATCATTCTAGGTGAGAAATACTGGCAATAGGCTGGTACCACCAGAGGTGCAGACAGGTGTGCATTCAAGAGTACTTGGTGGTTAAAATAGATGGACACCATCAAGTGTATGTTAATGGCCTGTTCTACTTTCCAGATGAAAAATACATGCATCTGAGAGTTGGGTAAGAAGGCAGGAGTGTGTAGCAGGAAGTTAAACTTGAATTTGAGACCAGATGGGCCTGGAGAGGAAGGTGGTGACCATGGTGGATGAATGTAGTCCGACATCTTGCTGGGAGTAAGTTACCAGCTGAGAGCAGGCACCACAGAAAACAGGCAGAAACCCAACTCTGCCATGGTCAAGAAGGGCAAGGGCATCCCAGAGGAAGTCACAAGAGTGTCCAGTGGCCAAGTTCTTCCAGAGAGTCTAGTTGCTTGACAAATGTGCCTTCATTTTAGTTTATGGAAATAATTTCTGTTTGGGACAATTTCTGTTTTTTTTTGGGGGGGTGGGGTGGGGGAGGAGGGTAGGTACCGGGGATTGAACTCAGGGAGCACTCAACCACTGAGCCACATCCCCGGTTCTACTTTGTATTTTATTTAGAGACAGGGTCTCACTGTGTTGCTTAGCGCCTTGCTTTTGCTGAGGCTGGCTTTGAACTTGCGATCCTCCTGTCTCAGCCTTCCGGCTGCTGGAATTACAGGACTGTGCCACCGTGCCTGGTTGTTTTCTTAAATTTTATAATGGAAGCCAAAGGGAGAATCAGATTCAGTTGACTACATATAATGTTGCCATCCATTTGGTTGGCATATCTCTGAAAGGAAAGAATTGTAGCATCTTATCTGTCTGCATCTCTCATGAATCTTTAAGACCCCAGGCAGGGAGGAAAGGACCAATAATTATTGCAAGGACAGTAACTTAACCCAGGGCTTAAATCCTTGCGTTAGTCCTGGCAACTGGAGCAAAACCAAGTTCTTTGATTGGCTGGAGAGCTGGCAGGCACCGGGGGCTTAGCATTTGTCTTGGCCGGTGGTACCAGTGGGTGTATGTCCTTTCCTCACCTCCTTTGCCATTCTAGTAAATTGTGCATTTGGCAGTTCCTGAAACACTGGGTGCCACTGTGCTAACCTCTAGAGAAGGCTGGCGAATGTGCCCTGCATGCACATCATTCCTCCCTCGCTCCTGTGACCAGAATTCGTGATGAGGCATTTCTCCCAGGGCACACTGCCCCCTTCCTGGAGTTTCCTGCTCACCGAGTGACAACAGAACTTCATTTTTTTTCATTAATGATAAAATTGTGTGTGTGTGTGTGTGTGTGTATATATATATATATATATATATATATGGTTACAACATGCTGCTTTGATACATATAAACATTGTAGAATTGGCTAAAGCAAGCTAATTAACAAAAGCACTATCTCACATACTTAATTTTGGGGATGGGAAGACTTAAAATCTACTTTCTTGGAAGTTTTCAAGTATGTTGTGTACTGTTAATGACTATAGATTGGCTGTATGGTTGTATACAGGCCTCTTGACTTTATTCCTCTTACCTAAGTGAAACTTTGTTCTCCTTTATTGGCTTCTGGTGACCACCCTTCTCCCTCTGCTTCTGTGAATTCCACTATTTTAGATTCTACATATAAGTGAGATCATCTGGCATTTGTCTTTACAATGTGGCTCTTTTTTTTTTCTTTTTTTGATATCAGGGATTGAACCCAAGAGCACTTGACCACTGAACCATACCCCCAGCCCTTTATAATATTTTATTTAGAGACAGGGTCTTGCCGAGTTGCTTGGGACCTCGCTGAATTGCTGAGGCTGGCTTTGAACTCATGATCCTCCTGCCTCAGCCTCCTGAGCTGCTGGGATTTTGGGTGTATGCCACCACACTTGGCACAATGTGGCTTCTTTATGTGGTGGTCACTTTGCCTATTGGGGGGTAACTGGTGCTCTTTAAGGAAACATGGAGCTGAGGGGAAGGCAGTTTTATTTTTCCATATCTGTTCCCCTTTCTCCACAAATTTCTCCTCCTTGCGCCGAAGTTAGGTTCCATCATGCCTACCATGATGCCTTGGGAGCCAGGTAGGCATCATGGCCAGAAGTCATGGAATCTGTCCATGAAGAAGCGTTGGTGAGTCAAGCAGGAGCCACTGCGGTACTCCTGGGACTCAGATACCAGACAGAGAAAGCCCAGGTATGCTGTGGGGCCTAACTGCCCTTTGCTCTTCTTCCCCATCCACCAGGCCTCAAGCTATCACTGACAGGAGCAAAGGCATGCTCAAGGCCAGCCAGGTTGCTTTCCTGCTGTATGGGTTTGCTAGGACTGTCCTAACAACTACCTTCACCTGGGCGGCTCAGCCTGCAGAAACCAGACACCCCTTCAACACTTGGCTTAGAAATCGCATCTAAATTATCCAAGTTCATCACTTATAAATCCTACCTTCCACAAAACAGCAGACAATAGAGAAGTGTATGACATCCCTTAAATATGTACAATTTTTATGTGTTTTATCTATCAGTTAAAAATTAAGAAAGGATACAAATAGAATCTTGGTAAATAGAAAGTAGGCAAATGGTAAAATACAGAATCAAAAAGCAACTTGAACAGTGGCACTAGTTGGCTCTTTGAAAGTAACACCTAACTGCCCCTGGGGCAGAAGACCGGATTGGGGGGAATATTGTCATGCACCTTATGCATCGTTCTAGGTGACACGTGCTGGTGACCTGGAGGACACATTCAGCCAAGCCCCTCTGTCACTGCATAACAAGAGTCACCTCCCCTCCAGTTTCCAATAACACCTTCCTGGTTTTCAACTGAGATTAGAAGCATTTTTATTTCCATATTTCTATCAGCATCCTGTTCATAACATTTATATTCTCTAGGACTCTTTTTTTCTGAGCCCTCACCAAAACTGCCTTTAAGGTTTCCATTTGTACCAACAATTTCCTCAAGGCAATCTGGGCTTTTCTAACTTGTACCTCAAAACTCTTTCAGCTTCTACCCATCACCTGGTTCTAAAGTGGTCTCCGTATTTTTAGGTGTTCATGAAAGCAACGTGCCGCTTCCTGGTAGTTCCATATATATTAGTTCACTAGGACTGCTCTTAAAAAAGCCACACAACTGATGACTTAAACAATAGCAATTTCTTTCCTCATAGTCCTGGGTGCGGGGGTGAAGTCAGAGATCAAGGTTTGAGCAGGGCTGGTTTCTCCTGAGGCCTCTCTTCTTGGCCATCTTCCCTGGCCTCCTTACATGGTCTTCTCTGTGTGTGTGTCCGTGATCCCAGCTCCTCTTCTTTTTCCTCAAGAATTTCTTTTTTTTTCCTCTTTAAAAATCTGTTCTAATTAGTTATACATGATAGTAGAATACATTTTGCCACATCGTACATAAATGGAGTATAACTTCTCATTCTTCTGGTTGTACATGATGTAGAGTTACACAGGTCAGGTAGTCATACATGCACGAAGGATAATAATGTCCAGTTCATTCTACTATCCTTTCTACCCTTATACCCCTCCCTTCCTTTCATTCCCCTCTGTCTAATCCAAAGTACCTCTATTCTTCCCTAGCCGCCCACCTCATTGTGAATTAGCATCCACATATGAGAGAAAACATTCAGCCTTTGGTTCTTGGGATTGGCTTATTTCTCTTATCATGATATTCTCCAGCTCCATCCATTTACCTGCAAATGCCATAATTTCATTCTTCCATTGTGTATACATACCACAGTTTCTTTATCCATTCATCTGCTGAAGGTCACCTGGGTTGGTTCCACAGCTTAGCTATTGTGAATTGTGCTGCTATGAACATTGATGTGGCTGTGTCCCTGTAGTATGCTGTTTTTAAGTCCTTTGGGTTTAAAGCAAGGCTCAGCTCCTCTTCTTATAAGGACACATGTTATTTTGGGTTAGAATTTACCCTAATGAGCCCTGTTTACCTTAATTACATTTTAAGGATGCCATCTCTAATTAGAGTCACATTCAAAGGTACTGGGTATCAGGGCTTCAATTTTTTAATTTTGGGGACACAGTTTGGCCTGTAACATCCTGTGCGTTGTGTCTGTCACAGTGTGGGTGCTGTAGGGACTCCCATCTTGTTCACAGTTGTGTGCACCACTGCTAATTTGTCTCCAAAAATCTCTTTTGTGACAGAGACAGGTTAAACGGGACAGAGACCACCTTTCCAAATGCACAGGTTTTTACAGTTGGGCAGGTCTGTGGTCATGGTTGCCTGTCCCAGCCCCCACCCCAGCAAGAGCCATATCTGAGCATTACAGACTTATGATTGTTGAACCTTAAAACAAAGCAAAACAACAACAACAACAACAACAACAACATAAAGCTAGCTCTGAGGACTCCCCAGTTAACTACAGTGTCATCAGATGGGAGGGGAAGGGGTTTAAAATCCACCGGATTTGGTTTTCAGCTCTGCCTCTTTGAAGGCCTGCAATGTAAGGCCAACCATGCTGTGTCTCTAAACTTCAGTTTTAGCATCTGTGATGGTGAATTTTCTGTGTTAACTTGACTGGGCCCTGATGTGCCCAGATACTTGGTGAAACATGATTCTGGATGTATCTGTTAGGTGGTTTCTGGTTGAAGTTTCTGGTTGAAGTATGTGGATTGGTGGTCTGAGTGAGTAGATGGCCAGTGGGGTGGACCTCATCTGTTAAACACAAAGATTGACCCTTTCCTCTTGCCTGCTTTTCTTAGAACTGAGAGATCAGCACTTTCCTGCTTTTAGGCTTGAATTGAACATTAACTCTTTCTGAGTCTCCATCCTGCCATTCTTTGGACTGGAATTTACACATCATTTCTACTGGGTCTTGGGTCTTCTTGTTCTCCTCCTCCTCCTTCTCCTCCTCTTCCTCCTCCTCCTCCTCCTCTTCTTCTTCCTCCTCCTCCTTCTCCTCTTCTTCCTCCTCCTCCTCCTCTTCTTCCTCCTCCTCCTCCTTCTCTTCCTCCTCCTCCTCCTCCTCCTCCTCCTCCTTTTATACTAGGGATTGAACTCAACCACCGTGTCACATCCCCAGCCCTATTTTGTATTTTATTTAAAGTCAGGGTCTCACTGAGTTGCTTAGTGCCTTGCTTTTGCTGAGGATGGCTTTGAATTTGAGATCTTCCTGCCTCGGCCTCCGGAGCCACTGGGATTATAGCACCATGGTGCCCAGCTGGGTCTTGGGTCTTCTGACTGAGACTGGAGCCACACCTCAGCTTTCCTTGTCTCCAGTTTGTCAACTCACCCTGGGTCTTGGGTCTTGTCAGCCTCCATAACTACATAAGCTAATCTCCTAAAATAAATCTCTCACACACGCACGCACATGCACACACACCCTCTTGGTTCTGTTTCTCACTAATACACCATCCTTTTAAGTGGAATAAACTACCCATTCCATCCATCCCCTATGGGTCTTCTTGTTATGATTAGGTGTGGGTGTTCTGAAAACCGTGACACACTATTCCAATGACGCTCATCATCATCACCTGAGTTGCTCGATCCCAAAGCCAATTTTCAGTCTTGGTCTTTGTGGCACATCCTCCTTTGCAAACCCTCACCTGCCTCCCCAGCTGCCATGCTCTCCTCCTTCCACTCCCCCATCTCTTCCTTCCTTGTTTGCTGAACCTTTAAATATTAAGTTCTGTCTTTGGAGTCCTTTGTTCTGTCTGTACTCACTTGCCTGTGATCTCAGGGAGTCTCCTTCATCTGAACATTGTGACTCCCCGCAGACCAGCCTCTGAGGGGCTTTGTGTGCAGGAAGTTTACTGGGGACTGCTCTGGGGACTGCTGCCTGCTAAACAGGTAGGTTCAGGGCTGGATTCTCTCCAGACAGAACACGAACTGGGATGTTATTGGAACAAAGTGATTAGTATTCACTGGGAATTCCAGCCAGAATGATCTTTTGGAGTCACTGAACTTGGAGGGACGTCCCTGGGCTCCTGTGTGACCGTCACTAGCTGTGGCCTCCAGGGAAGGGCTGTGATCTCAGGCTGGGCCACTGAAAACTGGCAGAGGGCAAGTCTGGGAGAGGGCTTAACCGAGAACCACTCCTGCAGCTGGGAAAATGAGTCGTCCGTCCTCAAGGGGGATTAGGTTGAGAAAAAGGTTACGAATCCGAAGCCCAGGAAATCAATTCCTGCAGTCAGATGGCAAGATCCGAACGTGTCCCAGCTCCAGAGCTGTCGCAGCTTGAGAGTCTCCAGGAGCTGACTCAATTTATCGTAAATATTCGGAGAGATGGAAGTTCAATGAGAGCACAGAGGACAACTCTAGTAGCACTGTGTTTGTGCTGCTCCCATAAACAGTGTGGGTTTATGCCTCTCTGTTCTGTTGGGTCCCCATTCTGTCCACAGATGCTACACGTATTTACTTAAAATTTATGGTCTTCATTTTGTTGTATTTAAGCAGAATCGGGCCCTCATAACGTCAGCCCTGACTCTTTCTCCTCGCAGTGAGGACTTGTAGTGGCAATTAGATTTGGGAGGTGTTAAGGAATACCGTGCTGTAGCCTTCCTCTCTGAAGTGCAGACCTTCATTAAGCCCACTGGGATTTTTTTTTGTTGTCCCATGATTCAGTCTCTCTGCCTGAAGCTGCAGGAAGCACACTCTTCCTTTGCTAATCTCTAATCATCTTATTGACTCTTATCAGCCATCCAGAAATGGGGACAGCAAGCATCCATTCTGAGCGAGCGCCCTGTGCAGAGAAGACTTTCTTTCAGCTTGGATTTCACTAGAGTGAATGTGGAGCTCAGTTCAAACAATCTCTTTTCTGATTATTCTAATCCTGGGGTTCGGGGGGGGGGGAGGGGATCCCAGCCATTTCTAGTGTAAAGAATGGAACTTTGAAGACCCATTCCCCGACTTTGTTAACTAGCTATTCCCCCAGCGTGCTGGGGAGCTGCCTTTGTTGAGCATGGGGCAATGAGGTCAATTATTGGGTCCCCTTTGCAGCAGGGGGCCAGCTCTGTTGAGAGAGGGTTTCAGATCTGGGAGACTCATGCTGTGTATTGATCGTCTCCACCACCACATTTTCTCAGATGAAGCCAATTGAAAAAGAGACATTAAGGAGCCTGCAAGGGGGGTTGTTTGAGGATTCTAAACAGTTTTTCCTCTTGGCTCTACCCTAGGATATTTCAGAACATATGCTCACCATCATTGTCCCCAGAGGCTGCCCAGCTTCCCAGGGACCCACAAAGGACCCAGAAAAGCCTGTGTAATCAGTAACCGCACCATATTCTGCAGGCTGGGGAGGACGAAACCGTATTTCAGGCTGTATGATAGTAAAGACTTGTAGCTTACGAATCAGAATACAAGATCCAGGTTGTGGTCTGAAGAGAAAGTTGGCCCCGTTTAGCTTTGGCGGTGAATTTAGGGAAAAGTGGCCCCTGCTTGCATTTGTGGGTTGGATCGACAGGTTGATCTTGCCAAATTTTCCTCCTTATTTTTAACTTGATTGGATAACTGAGTGTGAACTGGAAGATCTTTTTTTTACCCCAAGGGTGGGTCTTCACTCCTTTTTAGGCCCTATTTCAAAGGTGGAAAGGTGGGAGCAGGAAAAGTGTTCATTAATTTTACTTCTGACTTGTGTAAAGTCATCAATACAGAAGTCATATCTAGCCTTTCTGGGTAAATAGGTGGCTTCATATTTTTCTATATTGCATCTTTCTAATGGCCAACCATTGGCTTTGGAAAAATATCTAGAGAAATGCATCGAATAATACCTAGAAGAGATCCCTGGCATATAATAGGAGCTCACTAAATTAGTGTACAACAAATAAAGAGAATCAAAGAATCAATGATGCATGCAGAGGTGGAATTGCCCCAGGTTTTTATCTGAAATGGGTAACTGGTGACACGATTCTTCAGAGATGTCTTTGGAGTTCTGACTGATCATCTGCTGTTCCAGATAATCTCCAGGATCTTACCTGTGGGCGCACTAAAGATCCTGAGCTCAGGGATAGCTCTGAGGACTTAGCATGGGTCAGGGGGGAGTGGAAGCCTGAGGTCCAGGAGTACACTTGTGGGTGCTCTTCACTCGCATCTACTTGAAAGAAAGAAGAAGGTACAGTCCCCAGCAGAGCCTGTGTTTCAATGTATCTGGGACAGAGGCAGCAAAGGGTCCTTAGTGAGGAGGGAGGACTGGTTAAGCCTTGGACTGTGCTGGCCAGAGTGATAGCCACCTTCTCTCCTCTCCTCTCCTCCCCTCCCCTCTCCTCCCCTCTCCTCTCAGCTGCCTTTAGTGCACACTTGCTTGTATGACCTAAGGAACTATCAGACCTTCTGCTGCTAGAGATGGATGCTTTTCTTTGGATCTATTTCTGTTTCCTAGGTTCAATGACTACTCTCTGGAAGCCATGCTATCTGAGGGCGACCAGAGACACACACAACATTTCAAAGCACAGCACAAACCCCAGACTGGAATGCTGGGCAGGGGTCACTGGAATGGGGTGAAGTTATTCAGGAGATACGTGTTCCTGGGACATTCCAAGATTAGATGGGGTGTTGTTTGAACTCTGCTATTGCAAGCCAGTATTTTCAGGACGCAGAACTATGGACAGAGGCAGCAGGTGTGCAGCATAGGGCAGGGGAGGGATCTTCTCTCTGGCATAGAAGGGAACATCACATGGTTTATAAGATTGCAGACCAGACAAACACAAAAACATGCCCAAGCCCCGCGACATTCCTATGTTTATCCCATGGAAGCAATTCGAATCCAAACTTCCCTCTTTGGTGTGACAGAAGCAGTGAGTTGTGAGGTCTGTAGGGTTTGGAGAATTTCAAGCTGTGCCTCAAAGCTCTGCTCTGTTGTCTAAAAGCTATGTGATGGTGGGGAAGTTGATCAACTTCTCTGAACCTCACTGTTTTATCTGAAAAAAAAAATTAGCAATAGGCACTGCGTGGGTGGTATGCAAAAACTGATACCTCAGTGAAGTTGTTGAAATAAATAAGATAAAGTAAAATCCACACAATCCTGGGGCTCCCTAAAGCTCAGTGGTAGCCCGTAGAGGGACCCAAATTGAAACGAAGGCTTGCAAACATTAAGCCCAACCACGAGGTCTGCTGAGCGAAGGGTGAGGTGAGAGGGGCAGGAAACTTGGGGTGGCCTGCTCTTTTATATCTGTCCCTTATCCTGAACTCCTTTTAAATGTGGTGGATCTTTTAAAGAGTGGATGACTGCCAAGAGCAAAATGTTGGGTGGATCAAATGCACAATAATAACACGGTCCCTCTGTTTTCCCATAGTCATTTGTAGCCATAGGATGATTGATAGATCTTAAGGAAAACAAAGGTTTCTCGTGACCAGCTGGACAGCCATTAAGAGGAAAAACCCGAAACTGAATAGTGTTTGGTAATTAAAGGTCATTGTTGTAGTAGGGTCCTAAGTGTGTCCCTCAAAGACCCATGTGTTAAAGGCTTTGTCCCCAGGGCAGTGCCACTGGGGGATGGTGTATTATGTAAGAGGTGCAATTTAAATGGAGGAAGTCGAATCATTAAGGGGATTGTGGGACCCTGGTCTCTTTCTCTCTCTCTCTTTTTTGCTTTCTGGCCTTGAGGTGAGTGGTTTTGTTTCGCCACGTCATCTCTGCCATGGTGTGCTGCCTTACTAGAGGCCCAAAACCCAAGGGGTTAAATGACCATGGACTGGGGCCTCTGAAATCTCAAGTCAAAATGAAACTTTTCTCTTTATAAGATGACCATCTCAGATATTTTGGTATAGTAACAGAAAGCTGACCAACACAGGTATAGAAAAGGAGAAAAATCAAAGGACTTCAGGAAGTACGGGGTGAAGATATCTTATGAAAGAGAGGATTTGCATCTCCAAATATTTTCCAGGTGTTTATTTTTGCATCTCTCTCTCTGACCTGATTTGAAAATAGTTTCTTAAAAACATAGGATGTACAGAGTAGAAAGGAAAATATCCCTTAAATCCATATGCCTTTCTGCCTCATTACCTGGGACCAGTCCTGCTTCCCAGAAATAAAGCTTTGGGATCTTATTAGACTTAGAACTCATATGACAGCTCAGAAGTGCAGAGAAAATGTAGATTCTTTGATTCATCGGTAACTGATTCCCTGATGATTAGCAGGGGAAATATTTATAATCATGTTATGTATTTTTTATTTTAAATAATTTAAAAATTAATGTCCAATGTGGCTTAAATTTTTGTCTGAAAAATTTGAACAAGTTCTTCAGGCAATTTCCACTTCTTTAGGCAAACTATGACCAGACTTTCAGATTGCCTTTCTCCCCCACTTCCTGAAGAATGAGTGGTAAAGTGAGGACAGTTAATGACTTCATAGGAGAAAGGAGATGTGGCACGCCTGGGCTGTCACCTTACCCGCCTGGCATCTATAGAGGATGCCATGGTCACCACTTCAAGTCTGCTTTCCACTTGGCTTGTGCAGAGACAGGCTGCTGCTGGCAGAGGGGAGTTTATTTGGGCTCCACTGTCTGCAGCTCTCTCAGCCTCTCTGTGCCTTGTTTCCTATTTATATCCCTCACTTGTCACCTGGGCCTCTGCTGTGGGATGGCTGCCCCCTGTCACAACAGTCCTGTGGCTGACCTGTGGATGCCCACTCAGTGTCCACGCAGCACTGATCCTGAGATCAGCCCAGGACCCACCCTGCCTGGCTTGTGTGTTGCTGGGTAGACCCCACCATGGCTGAGGCCGGCTGCACTGTTCAGAGGGCTAGACTGGCAGCAGATGCAGAGGCCACCCTGTGCCAGTGTTACTTTTGTGTAGCTGATGCACTTTTTTCTCTCTGGGTTAAAAAGAAGGTAGGACAAAGAAAAGACCTGCCTTCTGGCCCGTCACCCTCAGCTCTTCCTTTCCTGTCCTCCCTTCCCTCTCCTACCTCAAACCTCTTTACCGTGGACCTGCAAATTTCATAGAGACCAAGTGGAAGATGGTTCTTTTCCCCAGCGTGAGAGAACTCACAGGAACTATACAAATCTGGAAATTTCTCTTTCAAGACAATAGGCTGGCTTATGAATTCTCCTATGGCATAAGCTTCTGGTGCATGTCAGAGGCTGACTCCTGTGATATTTTCTCTTTTTCTTCTTGCTGGGACAAACCTAGATTTTGTCCAGGAAGACGCTAATGGATGTAAACGAAATTATATACTTAGGCAAATGTGAAAGACTCATTAATAGTGTGTTAGTCACCATTCTGTTATGGTAACAAAATACCTGAGACAATAAACTTATGAAGAGGAAAGGCTCATTTGGCTCCTGGTTTTGGAGGTTCCAGTCCACGCCCTGTTGGTTTGGGGCATGTGGCAAGGCTATACATTATGGTGGAGGCTTGTGGCAGAAGACACCTGGTCACCTTCATGGCTGTCATAAAAAGGAGGAAGAGGAGAGGCTGGAGTCCCAATATTGCCTTCAAAGACATGTCCCTTTGACCAGAAGACATCCAACTAGGCTCCACCTCTTAAAGGTACCATCACCTCCCATGGACCTTTGGAGGACACTTATCTAAACCAGAACCAATAGACTTATTCTGGGAAACCATCTTAGAGAATGGCGGTGGGAAAGGGTGGAGGCTGAGGGTGGAGGAGGGAGAGCCAGTCCAGTCCAGGGAGCACCACTGGATGGATCACCACTGACCATTGAGAGCTCCTTCCCTCTTAGGTCCCCCTGAGGTCTGTGTAGGTTGTACCTCAGAACAAATAGTCCTGGTGTGTGTGTGTGTGTGTGTGTGTGTGTGTAAGAGAGAAGAGAGAGAGAAAAAATAATTTTTTAAAAATAGAATCATTCTAGACATGTAGTTCTTGCTTTATTCACTAAATAAATCTTTCACGTCTGTCTCTCCATGTCTGTATTTAAGGACTGCTTACTTTTCGTGGCTTCATGCCAATCCTTTGTATGGATGTATTATAATTTATTTAATTCCTTCCCTTTAATTTTGTATGTTTCTAGTTTTTCTTTTTTCACTACCAAGCATGATAAATCGTGATGACACTCTGACATAGTAATGTGTGTGTGTGTGTGTGTGTGTGTGTGTGTTTATCTGTTGCTGCCCATCTTAACTCCCCCAGGGAGAAAGAGAGCTGCAGTGTTATCTGCCTTTGTCACCATGTGCCCAGGACAGAATATAATGAAGAGAGAGACAGAAAAAACCGGTTTCGCCACCAGGGGATGGATGCATGCATTTCTATACATTTATGCATATTTTCTGCAGAATCACTTTCTAGAAGCAGAGCTGAGGATCAGGGGTTGTGCATCTTACATCTCGCTGCGTAGCACCAATGCACTCTAAGCCCTGGTATGGATCATCTATCCTTGGGTGGCAGAGCTTGACAGGCTGAGATGGAGCTTGTGAGCAGGAGGCTTCCTTTGGGAATCCACCCTAGGGAATGGCAGTGGAAAAGGGTGGAGGCTGAGGGGGGAGGAGGGAGAGCCCGTCCAGTCCAGGGAGCACCACTGGATGGATCGTCACTGACCACTGAGAGCTCCCTCCTTCTTAGGACCCCCCTGAGGTCTGTGTAGTTGTTCTTCAGAACTTCCTCCTGAGACACGAGGTGGAGAGTGTGTCCACCTCCAGAGCCTTGATCATCTAGAATTGCCCAGTTCATGTGACCTTCTGGGTCTTTCCAGAATGTTTCCTATGCTCAGTATGGCTGAGCAAACTATGGGAACAGTAGGAAAAACAAGAGACTGGAGTATCTGAAGACAGGATGCCTGAGCACATTCATGCCCCGCTTGTGCAGTGGCTGGAATGAAAAGACGGACTGGGAGGACTCGAGGCGAGGCCATCATCAAAGATGTCTGACATGCTCCAATGATTGCATCCTTGCCAATGATGAATGTTAAATTCCACGGTTCACCTTTTGTCAGAATGACCAGGGACAAAATAAATCCTTGCCATCATTTTAATTTGCATTTATTTGGCTTTACAAATAAAATATCTTTATGATTAAAAGTTAAACATCTTTTCATATTTATTGACCAGTTGAATTCATTGTGTGAATTTCATAAATATGACTTTAATTAATTTTAATGGCTCTCTTCTGGTAAAAATCCAAGACATTAATTTGACTGTGCTTTTTCTTAGAAGTAGCTATTGTTCTTATTTATCAACATGTTCTTTCAAACATTTAAGCTATGCACTTGCAGTATGTATGTTCCCATAAAATTATGTAGTTTATGTGTGTATATATATATATATATATATATATATATATATATATATATGATATCTAAGTGTGTGCACATGTGTAGGTGTGTACACGTGTGGGTGGGTATATGTAATCATGTGCCACATGACAATATTTTGGTCAACATCACATTGCATATCTGATGGAGGTCTCCAAAGATTATAATGGAGCCGGAAAATGCCCAAGTCACCTGGTAACAGTGTAGTCGTCATAACTTCTTTGCACAAAGCATCATTCCATACTTGTGGTGATGCTGGTATAAATCCTCTGTGCAGCTACTTGCATAAATGTATAGCGCATATAATTATGTACAATGCATTGCCGCAGTCTGGCTGGGCACAATCAGGAGCCACTTGTCAAAAGAAACTAACTTTATTTTTAGAACCACACACGCCAAACAAAACAGCCTCTCAGGAAAAACCCTCAGAGCCTCAACTGCCACCACCGGCTTTCCACAAGCCTCTCTCTCCCCCCAAACTTCTCTCCACCTCCCACAATCCTCCTGCTCTTGAGGCCGATTGGCTGGGTCACGTGGGCGGAGCCAAAAAAGTCCCCCAATGAGCAGCTCCGTGGTCTGAAAGGGCAGGGAAACAGTCCAATGAGCATCACCGCAGAGGAGCCAATCAGCTAGATGTTGCTGGGGCCGAGGAGCCAATCAGCTAGATGTTGCTGGGGCCGCTGTGAGCCAATCATCAGCCGGCAGCTGGAAGTTTGCTGGCAGCTGGAAGTATGCTGGGGCCCCTTCCGCTGTGGCTCTCAACAATGCATGAAACTTGATAATGATGATAAGTGATGCTGTTACTGGCTTATGTATTACTATACTATTACTTTTAGTAGACTCCTTATAAAAAGAAGTTTTTGGTAAGATGGTGCTGTGTTACACCAGAGGAGGTCTTCTATATCTACTGTATACTGAATCTCTCAATTGTATCATTTTCTTCTGTTTGACTAACCTTGTGCCATTGGCCCATAATGACCCTAGGAACAATAGACTATACCATATACACCCTACATAGCCTTGTTCTGTGCAAGAATCTCTGCGATGTTCACACAATGACAGAATCACCCAATGACACAATATGTCAGATCATGACCTGCTGTTAAGAGATGTTTGACCTAGATACTTGTGTGCACGTGCACACACACACATAATTGTATGTACATATTATTATGAAGTTTTTTTTCCTCTCAAAAATGTGTCTTGGTTATCCTTCCATGTCAGTGTACATATATTTGCTTTGCTTTTTAAAAATACTAATAAGTATTAATACTTCACCAATCCACAACTCGCCTGCTGACAAGGGTTTGCTTCTTCTGGTTGATTACTGTTATGAGCAATGCCTCAGTGAGCATGCTTCTTTTACATTTATATTGAGTTTCCATTGAGGGTGAAACCCCAAAGTGAATTCAGGAGCTTCTATATACGTATATTTCAATGCCGTTTTTTAAAATTTTTATTTTTATTTTAGTTTGTTATATATGACAGCAGAATGCGTTACAATTCATATTATTCATATGGAGCACAATTTTTCATATCTCTGATTGTACACAAAGTGGAGTCACACCATTCGTGTCTTCATACATGCACTTAGGGTAATAATGTCCATCTCATTCCACCATCTTTCTTTCCCCCATGCCCCTCCCTTCCTCTCCCTTCCCTTTTCCCTGTTGTCCTATCTAGAGTTCATATAATCCTCCCATGCTACCCCCCAGCCACATTATGTATCAGCATCTTTAAATCAGAGAAAACATTTGGCATTTTTTTTTGGGGGGGGGATTGGCTAACTTCACTTAGCATTATATTTTCCAACCCCATCCATTTGCTTGCAAATGCCATGATTTTATTCTCTTTTAATACTGAATAATATTTCATTGTGTATATATATACCACATTTTCTTTATCCATTCATCCACTGAAGGGCATCTAATTTGGTTCCACAGTTTAGTTCCACAGTTTAGCTACTGCGAATTGTGCTGCTATGAACATTGACATGGCTGTGTCCCTGTAGTATGATGTTTTTAAGTTCTTAAACATAGACCAAGGAGTGGGATAGCTGGGTCAAATGGTGGTTCCATTCCCAGTTTCCCAAGGAATCTTCATACTGCTCTCCATATTGGCTGTACCAATTTGCAGTCTCACCAGCAATGAATGAGTGTGCTTTTTCCCCACATCCTCACCAACACTTATTGTTGTTTGTATTCTTAATAACTGCCATTCTGACTGAAGTAAGATGAAATCTTAAGAGTAGTTTTGATTTACATTTCTTTAATTGCTAGAGATGTTGAGCATTTTTAAATATATTTGTTGATTAATTGTATATCTTCTTCTGAGAAGTGTCGGTTCAGTTCCTTAGCCCATTTTTTGATTGGGTTATTTGTTTTTTTGGTATTAAGATTTTTGAGTTCTTTATTTTTTTTATCAATTTTTTAAAAAATAAATGACAGTGAAATGCATTACAATTCTTATCATACATATACAGCACAATTTTTCATACCTCTGGTTGTATATAAATTATGTTGATACCAATTCATTTCTTCATACATGTACTTTGGATAATGATGTCTATCACATTTCATCATCCTTGCTAATCCCCTGTCCCCTCCCTTTCCCTCCCACCCCTCTGCCCTATCTAGAATTCATTTATTCCTCCCAGGCTCCCACTCCCTACCCCACTAAGAGTTAGCTTCCTTATATCAGAGAAAACATTTGGCATTTGTTTTTTGTGGGGGATTGGCTAACTTCACTTAGCATTATCTTCTACAATGCCATCCATTGCTGGTGGGACTGCAAATTGGTGCAGCCAACATGGAAAGCAGTATGGAGATTCCTTGGAAATCTGGGAATACAACCACCATTTGACCCAGCTATCCCTCTCCTCAGTCTATGCCCAAAGGACTTAAAAACAGCATACTATAGGGACACAGCCCCATCAATGTTTATAGCAGCACAATTCACAATAGCTAACCTGTGGAGCCAACCCAGATGTCCTTCAGTGGATGAATGGATAAAAAAATGTGGCATTTATACACAATGGAATATTACTCAGCATTAAAAAAGAACAAAATCATGGCATTTGCAGGTATGGATGGCGTTGGAGAAGATAATGCTGAGTGAAGTCAGCCAATCCCAAAAAAACAAATGCCAAATGTTTTCTCTGATATATGGGAGGTGACTCATAATGGGGTAGGGAGGGAGAACATGGGAGGATTAGATTAATTCTAGATATGGAAGAGAGGTGGAAGGGAAAGGGAGGGGGAAGGGGATTAGCAAGTTTGGTGGAATATGATGGTCATCATTATACCAAGTACATGTATGAAGACTTGAATTGGGTGTCAACATACCTTATGTACAAACAGAGATATAAAAAATTGTGGTATATATATGTATTAAGAATTGTAATGCAAAAAAGAGTACATGTATAATGGCATAAATTGATGAGAACATACTTTATATACAGAGAGATGAAAAATTGTGCTCTATATGTGTAATAAGGATGGTAATGCATTCCACTGTTGTCGTATATTAATAATAATAATAAAATCAATAAAAAAGAAATATAGGTAGATAGATAAATATCCTATTGTTTCTGATTCTCTGAAGAACCCTTCAGATTATTCAAATATATTATCCTTCAAATATTTTATCCTTCAAATATATTTTCCTTCAAATATATTATCCTTGGATACTAAAGCTACTTTTAACCCCTAATCCTTAGCATTTTATGTAATGTTAAAAGTTAATGAGTTTTAAACTATTTTTACTAATTAATGGGGGAGATATAAATATCCTTCTAAATAATTTAATAAAACCCAAGTGATAGAAAAAGGAAGCGAGTGCATATTAAAACTCTTGGATAATGTGAGTACTAGTGGTGATGAATAAATATTCAATTTTCAACCCCTGACAGGAGAATGTAGGATAAAATATGTTTGCAATAATTTAAGGGTGATCACTATTATAATAACATTTCAATATAACATTTCATATTGCTAGAGGAGAGAAAAATGACAAAAATATGATCAGAAAGGAAGAGGCAGGAAAGGTGAGGGAAAGGGAGCAATAAGAAATCGTAACAAACAAAACATAAAATATGATGTCAGGAGGAAGATTAAATATATCATTAATCATGATCAATGATAATGTGCAGGGATCACATTATTCCCCTTGTCAGTCTTACGTCAACTAAATGCCATTTTTAATGGATGTACCTGAAACAAAATGATAAAGAAAACACACAGAAAATCAAATAAAGCCCACAACAATATATCAGGAAAATACTAACAATGGCAAAAATACTCATATCTCCAAAAGTGCATTTTAAGGCCAAAAACATCAAATAAAGCTGAGGAATTTTACTGATACAAAACAATATTTCTAAAGAAACTATAACAGTCATAAACATTTTCACACCAAACCACATTGTAGGGTCATACTTGAAGCAAACACACACACACACACACACACACACACACACACACACTAGAAATTCAAAGTTTATTTGAAAAAAATTATAATAAGCTTCTCTAGGGGAGAAGAGAGAGAGAGAAAGAGAAGACGGTAGATATATAGAAGATACAGCAATGATAGATACAGAGAAGCAGAGAGATGATAAATAGATAAATGATGGATAGAAAGATAGACGATAGATACGCACACACATAGGTAGGCAGAGAGAGAGAACTGAGATTGGAAATTGAGAAATTTCAACAATATCCCCTCAAATCAATATCCCCTCCAAAGTCATGTTAGTCCCTAACAGTTTTTAAGGAGGTAATTAAGGCAAAATGAGGTCACAAGGCTGGGCCCTGATCCAATATGACTGGTGTCCTCATAGGAAGAAAAGATCAGGACACAGACACGCACAGAGGGAAGCCATGTGAGGACACGGGGAGAGGACGGCCACCTACAAGCCAAGGACAGAGGCCTCAAGAGAGACTGAATCTGCTGACACCTTGATCTTGGACTTCAGCCCCTAGAATTGTGAGGAAATAAATGTCTGTTGCTTAAGCCGCTCAGACTGTGGTACCTTATTAGGGCAGCTCTAGCAGACTAGCGGTGCCAGTGAACCCACCCGCCATCCAGGTGTGGACATGGGCAAGAGAGGCAGTGCCGCTCTCCCAGAGTCTCAGTTGGCAGGTTTCTTGTGGTGTGAGCCTCACTGAGCCAAGCGTGTGCCTCCCACACTGCCCCTAAGGGAAACCCTCCTCTTCCCCCAGTACTGAAATGGAAAATAGAGATCAGCTCCAATGGTGGAGGGGAAAATGGCTGTGCTGAGCTTGCTGAGCCCGGCACTCTGTATACGGCATTTTATGGTCAATTTAAGGGATTTTCAACAGCAATTTTGTCTACGTTAAATTGTATTCCCACGGGCTACTTTAGAGCGTAACCTTTTCCTAAACTGTCACTCCACAGGACAGCATGGCATCCAGTCTGGTGGTGACAGAGAAATAGACAAATAGAATACCAGAGATGGAAATAGACGTGTGTGTGTGTGTGTTCAGCCTGTACAGTAAGCATTCCCCACCCCACAGTTCAACTCCTCTTCCTTGGAGATTCCTCAAAAAAAAAAAAAAAATTGCTATCAATAAATGAGCAGGAAGAGAGCTGGCCACCTGGCCAGGGCTGGGCTTTCAATGGAGTCTCCTGAATGAAGTCCACGTAGTAAGGTCCACTTGGGTGGTTTGTACCTGGACCCCACAGGATCCCCTCTGAGTCATTCCCAGAGATCCTGACCTAATTGATCAGAGTAGAGACAGGGAGAGAAAAGGGGAGAAGGAGGGGGCTCAGCCCTGACTGCTGCTCAGAGGCAGGCAGGAGGCCACCAGGAGAAGCAGCACTGCCGTGTGGGCCCATCCCGGCATCATAAAGTGGAGGAGAGTCATGCCTCTTCACCTAAGGTAAAGTGCCACCCTGACTCTGTCCCATCAGATAAGCATGGTCTTTTCTCTCCAGAGGAAGAGCTCCCTAAAGGGGAGGAAGGGAGGAGGAAGACAGAAAAAGTAGAAATGAAGATTTATCCAGAACAGCTCCCATGGGATTGCAGCCATATTGTAGAGGTGGCATTCCAGATAGGAAAGGAAAATGCAGCTGCTTCAAAAATGATGCTGGATAACTGGCTATAACTGTTGGCTGCACCGGAGAGGTAAGAGAAATGTTAGACCTCCCCTACCTCCACAACCTGCTACCATGATGGAAAATGAGTCCCAGACCGTTACAGATTTAAATATTACAAAGAACACCTAAAATTGCTTAAATATAAGAAACTCTCTGAAGGTGGGATAGAAAATCTAAGCATAACACAAAACCCACAAGCCATAAAAGAAGAAAAAATGATTAAATTGGCTAATAAAATTTATAGCTAGCTAGATGCGAAAGACATCTTAAACAGAATTAAATATTAGTTGACAAGATGTCAAAAAAATTTTGCAACCTACAGGACAGACAAGGATAAAACAATGCTGTCAATATGTAAAGAACTCTTACAAATATGAAAGGAAGATAAATGATTGTTCTAATGGACAGATGATAGGAATAGAAATAGAAAATCCACAAAAGAAGAAATAGATATAGCCCACATTATCATTTGACTGTTCAGTGTTCCCCCAAAGGCTCTCACACTAAAGCACCCTGGATGGTGCTGTGTTGGAAAGTATTGGTATCTCTAAGAAGTAGGGCCTAGTGGGAGGTCTTTAGATCATTGGACTCGTCCTTGAAGGGGATCATGGGTCTTGGTTCTTTCCCCTTCTTTTGTTCCTTGGCTCTTGAGTAAGCAATTTTGCTCTGCACGGTGCTTCCACCATGATGTACTGCCTTCCCACATGCTCAAAGCCACAAGACCAAGTGATAATGAACTGGAACCTCTAAGACTGTGAGCCCAAATAAATCTTTTGTCTTTATAAGGTGATTCTCTCAGGTATTTTGCTGTAGTGGCAGAAAGCTGACTAACACAGCCCATAAGCATATGAAGAAAGACTTCACTAGTAAGCAGGAAAAGACTAACTCTCCTAGTAAGGCAAGGATATTTTTTACTGTATGATTGATGAATGATATCAAGCGCCTGTGCAGGTATTTGGGGAAGCAGGCCTTTCACTCCTGGTAGAAGGTAAATTCATTCAGTAATTTGTCAGTGATTATTATAATTTAAAAGAAACGGTGAAGGTTCAGCTGCTCTAGTTACGGGGCTCAGGTTGCCAACTGGTCCCAGACACTCCTTCCCTGAGACACTCCCCCAGTCACACCTTCAGCTAAGCCTATTGCCCAGAATCTCCTGGATCCTTTCACCCCTGCCTCATAGCAGCCCATGTGCCAAGGAAGCCTTTGAGGTGGTGCTAGCTTCCTCAGCTGTTCAGGTCTCACCTCCCACCATCACCACCTGTTCTGTCTGGTCAGAAAGATAAGTGTTTTTTTTTTTTTTTTTTTTTTTTGCTGTCAAAGCTGAATTACTAGAATTCTGTGTATCCTGGCTACTGATGGGGGAAAGTCTCCTTTATCTCATTTTCTTGGGCTCAGTTGGACTCAACACCATCACTGAAACTCATCTGAGCGTCTCTTTTTGGGCACCATGAAGAACACACAGAGGACTGAACTTTGTGGCCATTAGGAGAAACAGGATCCAGAGAGCAGGTCACCTTGTGTATGACCAGGTGATAAACCTGGAGGAGGAGAAGCCACACTCCTCTCTCCTCTGGCTCCTCCCTGACTGCAGGAATATCAGCAACTCAATAAAACCAAACTTCCATCCCTATACTGTCCACTGACAGCCCCCCCCAATAGACCTTCCAGTCTTAATTTGACCATCAAATGGGGAGTCAACTTTTTCTGGGGTCAGGTTTTCAGCTGGTCACACCACCCACCAAGCCAAGTCCATACCAACTGTACCAAATGATCCAACATTTCAGGAAGTAGAGGGGGGGATCCCTACCTGACCTGCTTTTTTTTGCCCCACTCCAGTAAGTACTCTCACTTTAGCAGCCTTGTTGGACCCCCTTGTTGATCCAGCCTAGACCTGGACTCCATCAGTGGCCTATCCACCCCTCAGTTCCAACCTGTAGACTCAGATAGCTTTGCCCCGCCATGTTCTGAAACCAGCACCAGCCTGCCCATCTCAGAAGCCATCCCTCCTGTGCAAAGTGAGCAGTAAATATTTTGCAGGTCATCATTAAAAATCTCATTGAGAGGTGGGAGCCCAGGCCCAGGGTAGGCCTGGGTCCATCCACCACTGGCAGACTCCCGCCAGAGCTCAGGCCTGGCCCAGATCTGCCTCTGCCAACCAGTGCAGGAGCTCAGGCCCAGATTAGGCCTGTGTCTATCCTACCATCAGCAGACTCCCCAGAGCTCAGGCCCCTCCAGAGACCTGTGTGGGAGCCCAGGCCCAATGTAGGCCTGGGTCCATCCCCACCACCACCACCTGGGACCCCAGGTCTAACCCACTTCCATCTTGAAACACTGCAGCCATCCCCATAGCCTTCCCAATGTAGTAGCCTCCACCTTGGGACAACAGACAGGACCTAGAAGCAGCTGAATCTTGGAGCAGACATCCCCATGCCAGTGTAAGGTCCACCCTTTCAGCCCCATCTTTGAAAGACATTGCATCCATCTTGGGACACCTCCACTGTTATCTGGAGTTACCTCCTGCTATTGCTGCCACACCCATATTTTCAGTAGCAACCATCCTGGGACACCAGTAGGGTCTGGAAGCCCAACACCAAGGTGAGGTACAGATAATCTGCACAGATACTACAAGATTATAGGGTAGAAACTGTACTACCTCAGATCCACACTGCAAGAAAGGAAATCACATAGACAACATGAAAAAACAAGGGAGAAAAGTGCCCCAAACAAACCAGGATACTATAATAACAGAACCCATGGACAGTGTCATTGATGAAATATCAGAGAAGGAGTTCAGAATGTTTATAATTAAAATGATCTGTGAATTAAAAAAAATTACCTAAATGAGCAAATACAGGCAAATATTGATCACTCCAACAAAGAGACAAGAGAGCAAATACAGGTAATCATTGATGACATCAATAAACAGATAAGGGAGCAAATATAGGCATCCATTGATCACACCAATGAAGAGATAAGGGAACAAATGCAGGTAGCAAAAGATTCCTTCAAGAAAGAGAGATTCTGGAAAAAAAATCAGAAATCCTTGAAATTAAGGAAATAATAAATGAAATTAAAAAAAAAACTCAATAGAAAGCATCACCAACACACTAGATGACTTGAAAGACAGAATATCAGATAATGATGACAAAGTATACAATCTGGAAAATAAAATTGACCACACAGTGAAGATGGTAAGAAACCATAATCAGAACATCCAAGAATTATGAGATAGCTTCAAAAGACCAAATATAAGAATTATTGGGATAGAGGAAGACACAGAGTTTCAAACCAAAGGCATGCACAATCTCTTCAATGAGATAATATCAGAAAATTTCCCAAACATGAAGAATGAATTGGAAAATCAAACACAAGAGGCTTACAGGACACCAAATGTACAAAATTACAACATATCTACACCAGGGCATATTATAAGAAAAATGCCTAGCATTCAGAATAAGGATAATATCTTAAAGGCCGTGCGAGAGAGGAATCAAATCACATATGGGAGAGACCAATTCTTATCTCAGCAGATTTTTCAACCCAGACCCTCAAAGCCAGGAGATCATGGAACAACATATACCAAGCTTTGAAAGAAAATGGATGCCAAGTAAGAATCTTATATCCAGCAAAAGTAAGCTTCAGATTTCCATGATAAATAAAAGTTAAAAGAATTTACAACTAGAAAGCCTACACTATAGAACATCCTCAGCAAAATATTCCATGAAGAGGAAATGAAAAACTACAATGAAAATCAGCAGAGGAAGTATTACACTAAAGGAAAAACTAATCAAAGGAGAAACCAAGTCAAGTTAAATACCAAAAATAAGCAAAAATGGCTGGGAATACAAATCATGTCTCAATAATAATTCTGAATATTAATGGCCTAAACTCACCAATCAAAAGACATAGGCTGGCAAATTGGATTTAAAAAAAAAAAAAGACCCAACAATATGCTGCCTCCAAGAAACTCATCTCATAGGAAAAGATATTCACAGACTGAAGGTGAAAGGTTGGGAAAAATCATACCACTCACATGGACTGCAGAAGCAAGCAGGGATTTCCATCCTTATATTTGATAATGCAGACTTCAAGCCAAAGTTAATCAAAAGGGATAAAGAAGGATATTTCATACATCTTAATGGAACCATTCATCAATAAGACATAACAATTATAAATATATATGCCCCAAACAATGGAGCACCTATGTTCATCAAACAAACTCTTTTCAAGTTCAAGAGTCAAATAGACCACAACACAATAATTCTGGGTGACTTTAACACACCTCTTTCTGGATAGATCTTCCAAACAAAAGCTGAACAAAGAAACTATAGAACTCAATAATATAATCAATAACTTAGACTTACTTGTCATATATAGAATATTTCATCCTTCAACAAGCAAATATACTTCCTTCTCAGCAGCACAAGGATCCTTCTCTAAAATAGACCATCTATTATAACACAAAGCAACTCTTAGCAAATATAAAAAAGTAGAGATACTACCCTTCATTCTATCAGATCATAATGAAATGAAATTAGAAATCAATGATAAAATAAAAAATAAAAGCTATTCCAATACCTGGAGACTCAATAATATGCTACTGAATGAACAATGGGTTGCAAAAGACATCAAGGAGGAGATTAACAAATTCTTAGAGGTGAATGAGAACACTGATAACACTATATCAAAATCCCTGAGACACTATGAAGACAGTGCTAAGAGGAAAGTTTGCTGTATGAAGTTCATTCCTTAAAAGAAGAAAAATTCAACAAATAAATGACCTAAGATTACAACTCAAAGCCCTAGAAAAAAAAATCAACACCAAAAGCAGTAGAAGACAGAAAATAATTAAAATCAGAGCTAAAAAATCAATGAAACTAAAACAACTTGAAACAGTTGAAAAAATTGACAAAAAAAAGTTGGTTCTTTGAAAAAATAAATAAAATTGACAGACCTTTAGCCATGCTAACAAAGAGAAGGAGAGAGAAAAGACAAATTACTAACATACATGATGAAAAAGGAAATATCACAACAGACACTAAGGAAATACAGAAGATAATTAGAAATTATTTTGAAAACTTGTACTCCAATAAAATAGAAAATATTGAAGGCATCGACAAATTTCTAGAGCCATATGACTTGCCCAAATTGAATCAGGATGATATACACAATTTAAACAGATCCATTTCAAGCAATGAAATAGAAGACACCATCAGAAGCCTACCAACCAAGAAAAGCCCAGGACTGAATGGATACACAGCCAAGTTCTACAAGACCTTTAAAGAAAAACTAATACCAATACTTTTCAAATTATTTCAGGAAGTAGAAAAAGAGGCAGCACTTCCAAACTCATTCTATGAGGCCATTAGCACCCTGGTTTCAAAACCAGGCAAAGACACATCAAAGCAAGAAAACTTCAGATCAATATCTCTAATGAACATAGATGCAAAAATTCTCAATAAAATTCTGGCAAATCAAATACAAAAACATATCAAAAAGAGGGGCTGGGTTTGTGGCTCAGAGGTAGAGCACTCACCTAACATGTGCAAGGCCCTGGGCTCAATCCTCAGCACCACATAAAAATAAATAAAATAAAGGTATTGTGTCCAACTACAACTAAAAAATAAATATTTAAAAAAATCAAAAAGATAGTGCATCATGATCAAGTGGGATTCATCCCAGGGATGCAAGGTTGGTTCGACATACGGAAATCAATGAATGTAATTCATCACATTGATAGACTTAAAGATAAGAACTATATGATCATCTCAATAGATGCAGAAAAAGCATTTGACAAAATACAGCAACCCTTCATGTTCATTAGAAAAACTAGGGATAACAGGAACATATCTCAACAATGTAAAAGCTATGTATGCTAAGCCCCAGGCCAACATCATTCTAAATAGAGAAAAATTGAAAGCATTCCCCCTAAGAACTGGAATAAGACAGGGATGCCTTCCTTCACCACTTCTATTTAATGCAGGTCTTGAAACACCGGCCAGAGCAATTAGAAGGATGAAAGAAATTAAAGGGATACATATAGGAAAAGAAGAACTTTTTGCCAATGATGTGATTCTATATCTAGAAGACCCCAAAAATTCCACCATAAAACTTCTAGAACTAGTAAATGAATTCAGCAAAGTAGCAGGATAGAATATCAACACCCATAAACCAAAGGCATTTCTACATGTCAGTGACAAATCCTTTGAAAGGGAAACAAGGAAAACTACTCCATTTACAATTGCCTCAAAAAATAAAAATAAAATACTTGGGAATCAACTTAATGAAAGAGGTGAAAGACTTCCACAATGAACACTACAGAACACTAAAGAAAGAAATTAAAAAAGACCTTAGAAGATGGAAAGATCTACCTTGTTCTTTGATAGGCAGAATTAATATTGTCAAAATGATCATACTATCAAAAGCACTATATAGATTTAATGTAATTCCAATCAAAATCCCATTTCTCATAGAAATAGAAAAAGCAGTCATAAAATTCATCTGGAAAAATAAGAGACCCAGAATAGCTAAAACAATCCTTAGCAAGAAGAGTGAAGCAGGTGGCATCACTATACCAGAATTTAAACTATACTACAGAGCAATAGTAACAAAACCAGCAGGTATTGGCACCAAAATAGACTTCTACAAGACAGAATAGAGAACATAGAGATTAAACCACATAATTACAGTTATCTTATATTAGACAAAGGTGCAAAAAACATACATTGGAGAAAAGATAGCCTCTTCAACAAATGGTGCTAGGAAAACTGGAAATCCATAAGCAACAACATGAAATTAAACTCCTTTCTCTCACCATGCACAAAACTCAACTCAAAGTGGATCAAGGACCTAGGAATTAAACTAAAGACATTGAGCCTATTAGAAGAAAAAGTAGGCTCAAAACTCCATCATGTCAGATTAGGCCCCGATTTCCTTAAAGAGATTCCTATAGCACAAGAATTCAAATCAAGAATCAATAAATAGGGTGGATTCAAATTAAAAAGCTTATTCTCAGCACAAGAAACAATCAATGAGGTGAATAAGGAGCCTAAATTTTGGGAACAATTTTTACCACACTCACATTAGGTAGAGCACTAATCTCTAGGATACATAAAGAACTCAAATGCCATGATTTTATTCTCTTTAATTGCTGAGTAAAATTCCATTGTGTATAAGTGCCACATTTTTTTTTATCCATTCATCCACTGAAGGACATCTAGGTTGGCTCCACAGTTTAGGTATTATGAATTGTGCTGCTATAAACATTGGTGGGGCTGTATCCCTGTAGTATGCTGTTTTTAAGTCCTTTGGGCATAGACTGAGGAGAGGGATAGCTGGGTCAAATGGTGGTTCCATTCCCAGATTTCCAAGGAATCTCCATACTGCTTTCCATATTGGCTGCACCAATTTGCAGTCCCGCCAGCAATTGTATGAGTGTACCTTTTCCCCCACATCCTCGCCAACACTTGTTGCTGTTTGTATTCATAATAGCTGCCATTTTGACTGGAGTGAGATGAAATCTTAGAGTATTTTTTATTTGCATTTCTCTGATAGCTAGAGATGATGATCATTTTTTTCATATATTTGTTGATTTGATTTTATATCCTCTTTGGAGAAGTGTCTGTTTAGGTCCTTGGCCCATTTATTGATTGAGTTATTTGTTTTTTATTTTTTTTTTGGTGTTTAGCTTCTTGAGTTCTTTATATACCCTAGAGATTAGTGCTCTGATACCTATATTTCTTTAAAGATAAAAATGTTATACTTTAAATTCTATACTACAACATTTTATTTCTTTCTTTTTCTTTTTGGTACCTGGGATTTAATACAAGGGTGCATAACCACTGAGCCACATCCCCAGTCCTTTTTTTATTTTGAGATAGTGTCTCACTAAGTTGCTTAGGGCCTTGATGAATTGTTGAGGCTGACCTTGAACTTGCAATCCTCCTGACTCAGCCTCAGAGTTGCTGACATTACAGAGATACACCACCATACCCAGCTACAACATTTTATTCATCTTGAATTTTTCACTTGATTGCACGAGTGTAATCATGGTTTTTTTATACTCATTTTTTTGTTGAGTTTCTTGAATCTGTAACTTTATATCTGTCACAAATGTTGAAAATTTGTAGCCATTGTTTCTTCAGAAATATTTTCTTCTATACCAATACGATTCTTTCTCTTTGATTCTTAAAGTTGCAAGTTTTCTTCCAGCCTGTAGAATGTCACTTGGCATTTCTTTTAGTTGATGTTGGCTAATGATGAATTATTTTAATTTTTAGTCATTGAGAACATCTTTCTTTCATTTTAATTCCTGAATATATTTTCATTAGATACAGAATTCTGGTTTAAGAATTTTCCCCTCCTCCCATAAGCATTTTAAAGATGTGTTTCTTTGTCTTTTAGTCTCCATGAATGGATGAGAAATTCACAGTAATTAGAATTGTTTTTTCTGGATAAATTTCAAATTTTCTTCCCTTAACATTAGAAAAAATATGTATGATTAGTGAAAACAAATCAAACCATATACTGGTATTTTTTGGTGGGGTACTGGGGACTGAACTCAGAGGTACTCAACCACTGAGCCACATGCCCAGCCCTATTTTGTATTTGACAAGGTCTCACTGAGTTGCTTAGCACCATGCTGTTGTGGAGGCTGGCCTTGAACTTGCGAACCTCCTGCCTCAGCCTCCTGAGCCACTGGGATTATAGGTGTGTGCCACTGTGCCTGGCTCATACACTGGTTTTGGTGTGTACAGATGCAATCCATATAGCTTATAAATGGCAGAGGAAAACATGAACTATATTGCTGGGGGGCTTCTACGAAGGCCCTCATGTTTGAGGTCAAGTGAGAGACTGTGTTAACTAATTGAAAACCTTTCAACATGCACATTGTTTAATGAGAATAGTGACTGGATGCCAGAGAATGACGGAATTCTTTTACAGGGGGGGACTCCATGCTGGGGCTGACTTGCTGACCAGGAGCTTGTCACAGGGATGAGTGAGCGTTCGCGGGGGGCGGGGGGGGGCGCCTGTGCTGAAAGATGGAGGCTATGAAAGGAGCCGCTGGAGGAAGTGCTGGTTTGGGGCAGGTGGAAAGGTCCTGGGAAGCTTCTGAAGAGGAGCAGCACGGGGACCTTCCCGGGGGACCTTCCAGGGGGACCTTCCAGGGGGACCTTCCAGGGGGACCTTCCAGGGGGCCACGTGAAGCAGAGCTGGAAGATGGTTTAGCAAAGTTGATAACAGGAACCTCAAAGGGGAAGAGTAATGGTTTGCAGAAGAGAATTGGGAGAATGCTGACCCACCTGAGCACGCATGGAGATCTGGAGTGAAAAGAAGTTACCGCTCAGCAGGACCAAGAAGTCAGTGCCCTCTGGGAAGAGCCAGGCTTTTTAGTGATGGCTTAAACATTCTCATTTCTGATAGACAAGAATCCAGACACTAAATAGAGGGTGGAGAGGAAGCAAATAGTGGCATTCCAAGTAGAAAGAAGTTAGGGGGGCTGCTTCGAAGTGGCAGTCCCAGGGAGGACAGGAGGCCCACAGAGGTAGAGGAAGAGGAGGCTGAAACACCTGGTAGGGCCACCCGGCCTCCGGTCTCACTTTCAGAAACAAGCTGGGAGACGGGAAACCTCACCATGACAGAAGAAAGCAAGCCGTTGGCAGGAATCCCTGTTGAATCATTTTTGAAAATTAAATGCACAATACCAATGTAGTTAAGTTAGTAGCTGGTCTGAGAAGGGCCATTTTAACCTCACGGTGGCCTGTTACTTGCTGCCCTTGGTTAGTGATGGCACCATGCCTTTCCCCAGCCAGGTCACAGGCACTGCTGCAGAATGCATGGAGCATTTGACCTCTGGCACCTCCTCTGCAAAGTTCCTCCTATCCCTGGCCCTCGAGTTAGAAATCGCCCGTGGAGGAGAAAAAGGCACATTTATTCCCTGTTGATGGGGTGGTAAATAAGGACAACCACTGTGGACATCAGTATGGAGGGTCCTCAAAAGACAAGGAACAGAACCGCCATATGACCCAGGTAGGTCACTCAGCAGTTATTCTGAAGAATCAAAGTCAGCATACTGTATCGATGCTTGCATATCCATGTTTATAGCAGCACACTTCACAGTTGCTCAGTTATGGAGCCAGCCTTTGTCAGTGGATAATGTGGTACATATATATACACAGTGGAGTTTTATTCTGCCATAAAAAAGAATAAAATTATCTTATTTGCAGGAAAATGGATAGAACTGAGAGCATTATGTTAAGTAAAACAAGCCAGACTAGGAAAGCCAAGGGTCATGTGTTTTCTCTCATATGTGGAAGCTAGAGAGGGAAAAGGAGAAAAGGGGTGGGGAATCTCATGAAATTAATAGAGAGACCATTAGAATAGAAGAAGGGGGTTAGGGGAGGGAGGAGGGGAAGGAAAAGGTAGAAACTGGGGAAGGGAATTGACCAAATTATGTTACGCACAAATATATCACAATGTATCCCACTATTATGTATAAATATAGTGAACCAATTTTTAAAAATTAATTAAAAAAAAAGAAGTTCAACAACAAGCAGAGAGGTGGCGGAATCTTTAAGAGGAGAGGCCTTTTAGAAGATGATCAGGGAATCAGGGTCATCATCCTTGGAAGGAATTAATGTAGCACTCATGGGTTGCCAGTTAGTTCACTGCTTGTAATCCCAGCAACTCAAGAGGCGGAGGCAGGAGGATATCACAAGTTGGAGGCCAGCCGCAGCAACCTAGCGAGGCCCTCTCTCAAAATGTACAAAATTAAAAGGACTGGGGCTGTAGCTCAGTGGTAGAGTGCCCCTGGGTTCAATCTCTGGTATCAAAAAAAAAAAAAAAAAAAAATCTGAAAATAATGGTCCCGGCTCCTATGGACAGCACCATGGCCTTCAGAAGCCAATTTTCATTTAAATGCATTTTTAGTTAGTGACAGCTGGAGCGACATTTCCAGGCAGTTCCAATTCAGCAGTTCCATTGTGTCTCACAGGAAGGTTTGCAAATCCAAGGTGGAGTCATGCACAGACAGTGAGAACAATAAACTCAAGGCATGGACTTGTTCCGGGAACACTCGCAGCACGAGGGAGGACAATGTGGCTATGGTCAAGCAGGGTGGTTTCTTCTCTCAACATGCGCAGCCATTTATTGGGATATGTTGTGAATAGTGCTAGAAAAGTAAGCTATGCTATTAAACACACTGTCCTGAACCAATTGTCCAATGCTACTTACAGGGCATCAACTTCTTATTTTTTCCTGTTCTGGTTTCTCCACTCTATATATTTTGCTTCTATGTCTACTTACATTGGCTTCTCCAAATCCCATAAAGGCACTGAAAACAAATGGCTATCCCTAGGGACAGCTGCCAAATCAGTACAAAGCCTGCCCCTCTTGACTACTCCTAGGACACCTGTTCCTCTTCCGTCTCTGGGTTTCATGGGTGGGGGGAGTCCCAAATTTACTATTGAAACCTCTTTGGGATAAGCATCTTCTTCACATCCCAAATTGAAATGATGATAACTTTTAAAAATAAGGTTAAGGGAGAGTGATTTAGTTTTCTAAAATATATATTGATATAGTTCAGCTCTAGTTCAGTAGGCTAAATAGATTCCTGCTCCCTGCAATGGGTTATCCTGTTTACATAATGACTAGGGCTGTAGCTCAGTGTTATAGTTTTCATTACATACAGCAAATTTTGACAAATGCTTACAGTCACATAACCACCACTGTAATCAAAGTAAGAACGCCTCCATTACGTCACAAGAGTTTATTTGGCCCTTTTGTAGTCAAACCAATTTTTACTCATAGTCTCCAGCAATCTCTGATCTGCTCTCCACCCCTGTAACAATGTATTCTTCTCCAGAATTTCGAATGAACGGAATCATGCAGAATCTAGCTTTATTAGTCCAGCTTTTGACACTCGGCATGATGCATTTGAGATCCATACGTGCTTTTGGGTGTGTTAATAGTTAATCCCCTTTTGATTACAGAAAATTCATCACAGGCAAAACATCAGTTTGTTCATTTCACTAAACGAAGGAAATTTGAGTTGTTTCCAGGTTTTGGCAATGAAAATAAAGCTGCTGTAAATATTTGTGTGAGGATTTTAGTGCAGACAGAAGTTTGTTTCTCTAGGATAAATATAGAGAAGCCATATTGCTGGGTAATATATATTGTAGGTTTAATGACCAAACTGTTTTCCAAGATGCGAAACCATTCTTCTTTCACAGCAGCGATGTGTTAGAGTTGCAGTTAGACCACATCTTTGTCCCCATTTGGGACTGTCATATTTTTTTTTGTAGCCATTCTAATAGGTGTGTAGTGATGTCTCATTGTGGTTTTAGTTTGCATTTCCCTAATCACTAACTACTTTGAGTATCTTTTTAAGCACTTAGTCTCCATCCTCATCAACTTGCTGTGAGATATCTATACAAACTCTTTTTTTTTTATTTACAGTGCTGGGGATTGAACCCAGGGTTCATGCAAGTGTTCTACCACTGAGCTACATCCCCATCCCTTTAAAGAATTTATTTTAAGGCAGGGTCTCACTAAGTTGCCCTGGCTGCTCTGGAATTTGCAATCCTTCTGCCTCAGCTTTGTGAGTAGCTGGTATTATTTCACCTGGCCAAACTTATGTCTATTTTTGTTTAAATTAGGTTTTGTTTTTCTTTGTTGAGTCTTGAGAGATTTTTTTAAAAAATGTATCCTGGATTCAAGTTTTGTCAGAAAAGTGATTTTTAAATATTTTCCCAAATATATGGTTTGTAATTTTAATCTTGGAGTGGTGACTGTTACACAGTAAATGTTCTTAATTTTTATAGAGTCAAATTAATCAAAAAATTTTTTCTTTCATAGACTATGCTTTCAGTGTTGAGGTGAAAAGACTTTTGCCTAAACTAAAGTCATGAAGATTTTTCTCCTATGTTTTCTGTTAAAATAAATAATTTACATTTAGGTTTACTGTTACTTTTGAGCTGGTATTTATATAATAGGTGAAGTGTAACTTAGGGATTTTCTTTAAAAAAAAGATTTCAAATAGTTCCAATACTTCTGTTGATCAGACCATCCTTACTGTATTGAATTTTTACATTTTTCAAACATCAGTTGCTCTGTGTATGTGTATAAGTGTGAGCATGTGTGTGTGTGTGTGTGTGTGTGTGTGTTGTGGGGGAATTGAATCCAGGACCTTGTGCATGCTAGGCAAGTGCTTTACCGCTGAGCTACACTCCCAGCCCCAGTTGACCATATTTATGTGGGTCTATTTCTAGATTCTCTTTTCCATTTTTCTATGTGTCTATACAGTATTGATGAGTATAGTTTTATAATGAGTCTCAAAATGAAGAAGGGCAGTCTTTCAACTTTGTTCTTCTCTTGGCTTAGTATGTTTACTTTGACATTCCAAGACTTTTAAAGTTAGCTTGCTCATACCTATAAACAATTCTGGTTAGAGCTTTAATTGGGATCCACTGAATCTATAAATCAACTTTGGGAATTAATGGCTTAGAAATATTGTGTTACTTCTCTTCCGTTTTCTGGGGAAATGTTGTCTAAAAGTGATATATCCTTTATTCTGAAATCGATTCTGTTTAAGGTTAACATAGTCTACTATCCAAAGGGAGCTACAGATCTAATGCAATCCTTATGAAAACCCCAGTGACTATTCTTGTATAAATGCAAAAGTTGGTCCTTATATTCATATGGAATTTGCCTCTGAATAGCCAAAAGCAGTATTGAAGAAGACAAATAAATTTGGAGCACCAGTACTTCCTAATTTCAAAACTCAGCACAAACAGCAGTGATCAAAACTGTGTGGCATAAAGATAAGCATGTAGCTCCATGAAATGGAATGAAACGGGCAAAGTTAAACCCACACACCTTGGCCAATAGTGCCAGGACCATTCAACGGGAGGAAAATGGTTTCCTCGACAAGTGATGCTGAAACAACTGGATATCCAAATGTAAAAGGATGAACTTGGACCTCTGCCTCACACCATATACAAAAATCAACTCAAAGTGGATCAAATGTAAGTGATAAACTGAAACTTTTTAAAGGAAAACATGGGGACACATCTTCATGACTCTGATTAAGTAAAAGAAGAAAAAAAATGACAGATTAGGCTTCAGCCAAATTAAAATAAAAAACTTTTGTGTTTCAAAGGACACTTTATCAAGAGTGTGAACAGACAAACCAAAGAATGGGAGGAAATATTTGCAAAGCGTATATCTGATAAAAGCTTAATATCCAGTGTAAAAAAAGAACTGAACCTAACGTATATCATGCTAAGTGAAATAAGCCCAGAAACAGAAAGAAAAATACTACATAGTCTCACTTTTATGTGGACTCTTAAAAAAACAAAAAAACATTAAGACCCCCACACCTGGCACTCCCCCAAAATTCATATACATGGGAACAGAGAGTAAAATAGTGGTTACTGTGAGTGTGTGTGTGTGTGTGTGTGTGTGTGTGTGTAGGAAATGGAGAGATGCAGATCAAAGGACACAAAGTTGCAGTTATGTAGGATGAATAAGTTTGGAGATATAATGTACAGCATGAGGACTAGTTAATAACATAATATTGCATACTGGAAATGTCTAAGTATTTTTGGTATTTTCACCACAATAAAAAGATTAACTGTGAGATGATGGATATATCAATTTTCTTGGCTCATAATCATTTCACTATGTACTATGCATCAAAACATAATGTTGCACACCTTACATATATAGCATACAATAAAAATAAACAAAAAAGAAAAAAAAGCAACCCAATTAGAAAACGAGCAAAGGATTTGAATGGATATTTTTCCAGAAAGATATACAAATGGCCAATTAGCACATGAAAAATATTTGACATCATTAATTATTAAGGGAGATCAAAACCACATCGAGATACCACTTCATACCCATTAAGATGGCTAGAACAAAATAGACAGGCAATACAAATACATGTCCTTGAAAATGCAAAGAAACTAGAGCCCTCACATATTGTGGGTGAGAAGGTCAATTCCAGTGCAGCTGCTTTGGAAGGCAGTTTGGTAGTTCCTCTAAGTGTTAAACAGAATTATCACGTGACCCAGCATTTCTGATAGCACATGCCCAAGAAAATGGAAAACAGGTGTCCAAATATATTAAAGCTTTTACAACACAATTCACAATAGTCAAAACAGGAAGATAATCCAAATGTCCATCAACAAATGACCGGCCATACAATATATGGTACGTTCATTTGATAGAGTAAAACCATAAAAAAGGAATGAAATACATGGTAGAACATGGATACACTGCAAAAGAAAATATGCTAAGTGAAAGAAGTCAGAAATAAAAAGTCCATATTGTATGATCCATTTATATGAAATATCTAGAATAGGCAAATCTATATATAGTGAAACTAGATTGACTGTTTCCAGGGGCTGGGGCAGGGGGAAATGGGAGTGCTTAATGGATGTAAGGTTTCCTTTTGTACTTATGCAAAAAGAAAAAAAAAATATACATATATATACACAACACACACATTTATATAATGCTAGTGAATTGTACACTTTAAAATGCTTTTCTTTATGTTATACAAATTTTGCCTCAAAAAAAAAAAATCCAAGAAATTCACAACCCCAGTCTACTCACAAGACAAATATCAGAGAAATTCCAATTAAAGGATGTTCTAGAAATATTTTCCCAAATTCCCAGCCAGTGGTCCTCAAAACCAAAGGTCATAAGAAACAAGGAAAAAAGAGAAACGGTCACAGACAAGATTAAAGGCGATGTGGGATCCTGGGGCAGAAAAGAAGTATTAGAAACTAAGGAACTCTGGCTGGGCATGGTGGTGCACACCTGTAATCCCAGCAACTCGGGAGGCTGAGGCAGGAGGATCATGGGTTCAAGGCTAGCCTCAACAACTTAGGGAGGCGACTTAGCGAGACCTTGTCTCAAAATAAAAAATAAAAAGAACTGGGGATGTGGCTCAGTGGTTAAGCATTCCTGGGTTTAATTCTAGTATCCTCCCCGCCGCTCTCCCCACCCTGCATGAAAAAGAAAAAACCAAGGAAATCTAAATAAACAGGTAAACTAACATAAGATGTTAATAATAGTGGAAATTAAATGTGGGGTACACGGGAACTCTGTTCTGAAAAAATATCTATTATTTTAAATCCTTTGTCTAGTGTTGATCTATGGTTTTGGTAGGTCAACTGGTTAGCTTTGGACTCAATGTTTGTGGTTGGTGGTTTTGGTGTCAATTCAGATTTCTAAGACCTCGCTATGCTTTGTGACTGCCATATGCACTTATGGCTCAAGGGACAGGCTAGAAATCTCAGGGCTGTGTGTTCAAAACCTTTGCTACGTGCTTTCTGAGTCTGTTGCATGTGCTACCCAGGGCTGAACCTAGGACTCATAATGATCCATTCACAGAATTAGGGGGTACCTGTCTCTAGTCCTCTTCTTACTGGGATTTCCACCACACTCAATTAACCAGGGTCCTCTTCTTGTGATTCCTCTGTCCAGAAGCATAGTTTCCCCGCCCCTATGGGTTTTGGGTAGTTACGCCGTGGAGGCAGAATGAGTACTACTTTGTAATTGAGGCTGATCTTGGGGCAGAGGTCAAAAAGAAAAATGAGAGAAAAAGAAAGAAAGAAAGAAAGAAAGATAAAAAGGGCATTCTTCCCATGTCCTCAAGATCCCTTTTCCTGGTCTGGCTAAAAACTGTGGGTCACTGTGGAATTTTTGCTCTCTGTACCGTCTGTGTAATTCTGTTTTTGACCTTTCCTTGGGTCAAAGCCAGGAGATGAAAACACACACAAAAGAGTAACAACACTGTATTGGTATTTGTTAAAATTTTAAAACTTCTTCCCCAAATCACCTGTTCTTGTTTACTTTTTGGAGTGACTCACGTGGTTGATTTTTGTAGTTTGTTGTGATCAGTGGGCAAGATTGGCTGTGATGTGTTGATTCCACTTTAACTGGCCCTTGAAGCTCAAGATTTGTTCTTGAATCAGTCTTTAACCTGTCCATGATTTCCAGTGCACACTGGTTTCCCTAGCTCCTTCCCCTCCTGTTTTAGCTTCCAATGCCTTCCATCAATACATTAACTGCATGGTTTCCTGGATTTTGCTAGCTTTGCTGTGGTGGTTCTTTGAACTGATTCCCCAGGTAGCAAACCTCTCATGTCCCTAAGACACCCACATCTGTGAATGGGTACAAGATGGCCTATAATGGGGTACTGCTTTGTGCTGTGGATGCCACTATCTTCTGGTTGTGGACAGGTCTAGGTGTGCTTTGACTTCTCTGGATCTTTGTTATGTCCCAAGTGTGCCCAGCTTGCCATTCTTAGAGGTCATTGAAAATAAGACAAGTTTAGAGCTGAGATATTAAAGTGAAAAGGGGCAGGAGAC
Organism: Marmota flaviventris; assembly: GCF_047511675.1. Lineage (NCBI taxonomy): Eukaryota > Metazoa > Chordata > Mammalia > Rodentia > Sciuridae > Marmota > Marmota flaviventris. The sequence goes on from NC_092503.1 coordinate 138,058,266, forward strand.
CAACAGCCCACTGAGGTAGTGTAGGGTTCCATGTGAGTAGGCACAGCTGTTGAAGAGTTGTGCCCTGGCAATGTCCCTAATGTGTACAGCCTTCTTGGAAAAGGAATGATGGGTCACCTAGGATCGGCCTCCAGAAAATTTCATTTTAAATCCCTCAGTGGTGGCAAAATTTATCCTTGGAAGGAAAAGTCCTCTGGAATGGAGCCATTTCTGGTCCCTGCGATGAGTTACCAGGTTGGTGTTGCAATCATTGATTCCAAAAGGGATGGAAATGCAAAAAGTGGACTCGTGTGGCCTCTAAACCATCTCAAAAGCAGTTATAAAAGAAGATCCAAATGAATTTTGAGGGATGGCAGTACTGCTTCCTGAGGCCACTTCATCCCAATTAAAATCCTTGCCTGTTTTAATTTCAATGTGATAAACCAGCCCATTAACTTCTAAGCACTTGATTCAAGTGCTTAGCGTCCTAGATTTTGCTAGAATTCTCCCTTCTGTTGAGGCATCTCTTCAAACTGATTGCCTGGTCTATCAAGTGTGTTAACTTTTCGTCACAGTGACAAAATGCTCGACATAGACAACTTAAAAGGAGGAAAGATTTATTTTAGCTCGTGTTTCCAGAGATTTCAGTCCATGGTAATGTCCCTTAGTTCCATTGTTTCTGGTTCTGTGGTGAGGCAGAATGTCACCTAAGCATGCTGTGCAGAAAGACGTGGCAAAGCAAAGTTGCCGAGCTCACGGCTGTCAGAAAGCAGAGAGAGAAAGAGAGAGAGAAAGTGTGGGGTGTTGGGGACAAGACTCTTGCAGGGAGGGCATGCCTCCAGAAACCTACTTCCTCAACTAGGCCCCATCTTGGACAATTTCCAACCAATTCCCATCAAATTATAACTCCATCAAGGCCTTAATCCATTGATGCAGGTAGGACCCTCATGATCCAATCACTTCCCCAAAGTCCCACCTCTGATCATCACTGAATTGAAGACCAAGCTTCTATAGCACATGAGCCTGGTCATGGGGGAAACACCCTAACATCCAAACCATAATATCAAGGTTGTCAGTTAGGAAATGGGTTCAGCTGCAAATAACAAAATTATGAAAAACAGTGGCTTCAACCAACTAAAGGTTTACTTTTCTTCACTTACCTGAACATATTTCTAGCTTCAAGCGTTATTGGGAAATGTGTTTTCCAGCTTTTTTCTCCAGTGTTCCCCATCTTTAAACAAATTAAGGATTTTTTTGTTTTGTTTTGTTTTTGTAAGAAAGAAGGGGAGAATGATTCTTGCATTGACAGACCATCGGTCTCTCTGTTATATGCAGTAAACAAAAATCGGATCTAAGTCCCTGGATCTGCTGGGATCACAAGGGAAAAGATTAATTAAGGTTTTAAGCTCAGGGCTGTCAATGGGAAATAATGAGAAGCTGAACATTATTGCTTGTTTACTAATGACTCTTCTTTGGCTCCTGGTTATCATTAGATATGATGCCAGTCTAAGCTGGACTCCAGAATTCGTTGGCCTTGGACATCAATGAAAATGAGAAATTCAGCTATATTAGTCTAGATCATTAAAATTCATTTGAGTTCATTTTTTTTCTTTTCTTTTTCTTTCCTTTTTTTCTTTTTGAGATCTTGTACCACTCCTTGATTTTGAAACATCTTGGTGAGGATGATTGAAGGATCGCTTGGCAAGCTGTTGGTTACTTAAAATGCAGTATTTATACCTACTTCTTCTTTATGTTCCAGGTAATTCTTATTGCTAAAACATCCATCCATCCACCCATCCATCCATCCATCCATCCATCCATCCATCCATCCATCCATCACTTGTCATTTTCTGAGTACCTATTGTGAATTGGATCTGATGCTGGATACTAGGAACTTACAGGTGAGACAGGAGGGAATGATGGTTATTTCTGAGGACCTCGTGGTCCATCACATCAGATAAGACATTTCCTGGTTCACAGGGACCAGTGGGCAAGGGCATCTGGGCGTAGGTGCCTCTGGTTCTTCCCATAACTCAGGATAAATGATGTGAGCATCTTCCTCTCCACTCACTCTCTTCTATTTATTTATTCAGATGAGAAAGAGAGAGAACCAGGCCTTTATCATATAAAACCCCTAAAACCTAAATCTGAAAATCCAAGCCAAGGCTGGGACTTTCTCACTGCATGAGAATGACTAGATTTGGCCTTCATTTCTGCTTCACATTTTCCTTTGTTCTTTCTCCAGTGTATGAAATTGCCTTCCCATTTCAGCCCAGCACAGTGAAATCTGCGCTCAAAGCATCCTCACTGGATTGACAACATGTCCCCTGGAGACATGATGGAGCTTGTTTAATGCCTATAAGAGGTGGGAAAGCTCAAGCCAGAGGCACAGAGAGCTCCTCCAAGGCCCCTCAGTCCACAGTTGTTAGAGTCTGTAAACAAGCCTGGATGGCGCCTGGCAAAATGCCAGGGGGAGTGGTTTGTGAAATAACGCCAGCGAGCCATTAAGTGTGGAGATTCCTTATTGGTTGACTGCTGTATCTAGTTTATGCTCATTAAGATAAGCTGTGTGGAATGTATAAATACCGCTCCTGTCCTACAATAAACGGCTCCCACTCCTGCTGTATCAATCTACACAAGTTCCTCGTCACCCCCCCCACCCCCCCCACCCCCGCCCGGTTATTTTGCTGCAGCCGGACTGCGGCATATATCTGTTGATATATGGCTGCCATTTTTTTTTTGTTTTCTTTAAAGAAAAACACTTTAAATTAAAAAAAAAATTTCCCCTTTATGAATTTAAAAATTAACTCTTAGACCCACACGGGAAGAAATTTTAAGAGCAAAATCTAAGAGCAACATGATGACAAATGGCACCAAAACTGTGCCTACCTTCTGTCTGAAAAGAAAATCCTGGTGTATTGTTATTATTTTTCTTTCTATATTCTGCTTAACCCTAATAATGGCACTGATTGTGTTGAAAAATGTTCTGGAGCTCAAGAGGAACGGGGACAGTCAGTCTAAAGGTGGAAGTCACTTTTACTTGCAAGATATCAGCAGAAGAGAGAGAGGCGTTGGTGGGTAAAGCTGACGTTTCTATTGATTAGGAGAAATTTCCATTGAAAAGACAGTGTGCTACTCATAGTTCAAGAGGAGGGGGCACACCATGCACAGAGTGGAAAGCACCCAGTGAAGGACCAGGGTCGGTCAGGAGGCAGAGGGTAGGGGGAGCTACAGGCACGGGCTTCCCTGCGAGTTTATGCAAGAAAGAACAGGCAAGGCAGGTTTAGGATGGACCAGACTGAAAAATTCCAGTTGGGCTCTGGGATATAGGGGCTATTCCCACTGCTGACCCTGGGCGAATTAGGGAAAGTAGGTGTTGGCCCAAGTGTGAAGCCCCCCGTAAAGGAGGTGATTGGAGTATAGACTCTGGTTTGGTTGGTTGGTATTTGAAAATCAACTTCCTGGGCAAGTTGTTTGCTTTCTTTAGGAATTAACTAAGGCAGGAGGAGCAGCCAGTCCCTCCAGAGTCAACCAAGGCCTGAATGTCAAAACATCAGAACACAGACAATGCAAGACCTGGCTGATACACTGCACTAGACAGGGAAATACAATAGTGAGGAAGCGAGTAGCAACAACAAAAAAGTGTGTGTTTAGGAGACAGACATTAAAGAAACACAACCATCAATTACAATAATAGAAAAGTGAATGATGAAGGATTTAATCCTGATCTGAAGGACTGAATCCTCATAACAACTGTGTGGGAAGGCAAAGCGCAAAGCCGGGGGTTGTTATCCACATTTTATTAGTTTACTAAGTAAGCATTCACTGAATGCTCATTATATACCGAGGCAACAGAAATATTGAGAAAATGAAGAATTGGGGTCTCTCCCAAGAGAAACAGGAAGCTCACAGACAATCTCAGGATGATGTGTTTAGTGCTGCTGTGCAGGGGAGAGGTGGGGGGGTGGAACACCATCCTGCAGACAGCTGGGACAGGAAGGCTGCAGGAGGTGGAGGGGGACCTGGGGCAGGTTCGGGGAATGGGGGAGGGGCCTGTATTGCAAAAGTGCAAAGGTGTGAGAGGACACTGTGGTCCCGGGGGGAGCATTTCAAAAGGAGAAGGTGCTACCTCTAAAATCTCAATCTTGGAAGTGGTACGGTATCATGTCCATGATTATCTGCTGGTTCAAACAGGCCACTAGGTCAGTCCACATTCAACAGGAAGGGGCATACACTTACCTCCTGTAAGTGGTAAGGCCCCTGCCAAAAAAAAAAAAAAAAAATGCATTTGGAAGGGGAAACATGTGGCCACCTGGAATCACATGCTGATGAGGGTCACCCAGAGTAGGGGAAGGATCTACAAGAATGGGGAGAAATTGGTGCTCCTGCAGCCATAGAGGAAGCTTACTACTCTGCTTGCCAAGGAATTAATGTATTTATTCCTCATCACACTATTAGTACACCCACTTACAGATGAGGAATGGCAGTCATGGAGAAGTTATATAAATTTTGGGTCCCCCTGCTATTCAGAAGTGGGGTCAGTCTGGTTCTAGGCTCTGAATAGCCACTGCAATTGGTATTATTGTGAGAAACAGAAAGTCTGGTGGTTCATTTTCAAAATCTAGTATTCAGCCTTAATAGGATCCAATTGTAGCCCTTCCCTTTTTCTCGCCTTAATTCTAAAATTGGTCAATTGCATAGATGGTAACCTGAATTCTTCCAGAATGAAAGGCAGTGCCGCCTTAGGTTAGAGATAGAAGCAGGCAGACAGCGTGCCCAGGCTAGCCGGTTCTGGTAGCATGCTCTTTGGCCAGGAGTAAAGGTTTGCCCTGCCCACCCACTTTGCAGCATGTGTTTGATTTCTTGTAGCCCGAGTTATTTCTAACACCATCTAGGTCCCTGAGTCTTCCTCATGTTGTCCCCCATAGCTCTTAATCAGAGTAGACATGGTAGCATATACAAACTTCAAAGCCATCTTCTCTTGCATTGGAGAAGGTTTCCATGGTGCTGAAATTTGCAGGAGTCCCCTGCTCCCTTTCAGTTGGACCGCTTTATCCTCATCATTTAAAGACAGGTTGATGCTGGATTCCTCAAGCCCTCCATCTGTGACCTTTACCTGCTTGTCAGAGCACAGGTATTGGTATTCAGAGCAATCTTCCAGCCTTGATGGAGCTGCTTCTGGCAATACCCAGGGCCTTTCAAGTTTGCAGAGCTTAGCTTTACACGCTTCTGGAAAACTTAAACCCCTCCCTTTGTGGGAACAAGTACAGGTGATGCATTGATTTTTGCCGTCGTGGTGAAAGCAACAGCTTCAGCCCTGCTCTGTCATCTTTAAGCTCCAGTGAACCTGTTACTGCAGGGAAGCCAAGAGAACCTGTCTGGATCCTGGCTGGCTGGGTTTGGTTGCCCGCCTACATAAGAAATAAGCAGATGATGTCAACAGGAAAAGTGAGTTTAATGCAGTTTGCCCAAACCGGAGGAGCAGTTAGTTTGTTTTTCCTTTGGTCATACAGAATTGGTTAACATTTATAGAAACAAAAGCCAGGAAATATGTAGATTCAGTTAGGTTATACTAACCCTAGAGTATGTTAGAATTTCCTTGCTGCTCACCCAGGCCATTCTCATTCATTCTCAGTAGGAGGAAACTCCAGATGCAGAAAAGCAGTAATCAGGAAGTTGCTTTTGATTTTAAAAGGGTTCTATTTCAAACCTAGTCTCCCCATCCCCCAGTGGAACAGGTTATAGGGCTTAGCTACTGCTCTGGGAGGTGGTGAGTGAGTGTATGCACCAGCTCATATGTTTTGCGAAACAAAACCCAAAGTCTAAAGGATGACAGTGGAAGCTTGTGTTTCTCTCTCTTCATCCCCACAGTGGTATTTGGAGGGGCTGAAGCCACATGGCACAATAGAGCATCTGTCAGTGTTGGTGGCTCAAGAACAGGGACAGGCCAGGGTGTGGTTGTGGAGGGCAGAGTCTCTTTGTTCGTTCTTTTCTGTTGTTTATTCTCATAGCCATAATATCAAAGTTCACATAATTCCCGTCACTTTTCTGTTACAGGCTTCAAATTCATTTGATCTCTTTCTGTCCAAAGATGTGCACACAGTAGGTGTTCATCAGATATTTGTGGAATGAATTAATGCTCATGGAAGAACTGTACCAGATCAATGCCAAGAAAGGCTTATGCCAGCAAGTCATGGAGGCTTCTGTGGCTGGAGACCTGGTGTTGTCTTTCAGTGGACAGTGGTGTTGTCAAGTGGACAGGCAAGTGGAGGGAAGATCCCTTAGTGATCTCTGTGCATGGAACAGAGAAGCCTGTTGCAGGTCACAGGCACCCATTGTTTCATGCACACAATGACCTGTCTATGTGAAGGTCATTTCCAAAGCTGCTTCAACATGTTGGTATGTGAGAATCCAATCCAGATAGCTGAGGAGGCAAAATGAAAGCCCAGAATACATAGGCAAAAGCAGTGCTGAACCCACCCACGGGACGGCCGCTTACCCTACTCACCCCTTTACTATTCAGTTGTAAAGATGCAGATTCTATTTCCTGCTCATGACATGTTAGAAACAACAGGTGAAGTGGGAGTGGGGTGGGGGCCATGCTGCTGCCTGAGCAGGTATATGCAAGGTGGTCATATGGACCCTGCTCATTGGTTACAGCCAGGTGTCACCAAGCCTGCCATAGTCTGGGCATCCTTTCCAACTCCATCCTGCAGGTGGCACATGAGAAATCTATTGTTCTCTCTCCTGTAAGAGTTAAAATCAAGACCTTGGATGGACTTGAGGACATAGTTCAACTTGTTCTTCCTTAGGCAAGTTTGTTTGCTTGTTTGTTTTAAACTAAAAGTTGAAAAAAAAAAGATTCAGTTCAGAGTGAGTAGTTTTAATGACTTGGGATGAAGTTTGTTCTTTTTGTTTTCCCCTCAAGATCAAACTCTTTTAAGGAAAAAGTTAAGTTTCCACCAGTGTTTGTCAGCTTTCTGTTGTTATAACAACATGCCAGAGATAATGCACTTATAAAGAAAAAAGATTTAATTTATCTCACAGTTTTGGAGATTTCCATCTGTGATCTATTGGTCCTGTTGCTTTGGGTCTGTGGTGAGGCAGTACATCATGGCAGGAGCATGTGGCAGATCAAAACTTGCAAAAGAGAACAAGGAGAGAGTTGGGCTCCTACAGTTTCCTTGAAGTACATGCCCCTATGACCTAAGACCTTCCACTGGTCCCACTCTTAAAAGATTTTTGGACCCTGGGGTCCAAACCTTTAACACATGGGCCTTTGAGGAACATTTAAGATCCAGACTATAGCACCACCCAAGTACTCTCTTGATCCTGTATTTTTTTTTCACCCTTTCCATTGAGGATAGACAGACAGATGAACAGACATAGGTGCATTTTGTTTTTAAGTCTACATGCTTGAAAGGGATTTTGTTTCTTGGGATTATTACATAAGCATAATGGGTTGAATCATTGGTCATAAGATTGAGTTTGATCCCTGGCCACTTTTTCTCCCCTCCAGGTAGGCTGAACTGATATCACATGACTCAAAGCTCTACCTTCTGTCACACAGTTGGTCTTTCTGGCATCCCTAGCCCCATCCTGAGCCATCTCCTTAACTTAGACTATCCAGAGGCCGTGATTAGCATAAACTCCCAGAGCCTTCCATCATTCAGAATTTCCAAGGATGTAGAATTTCCCCTCCCAGTAATTGGGATCAAAGGCCAAATTCTTTACTATGCAAGAGGGACTATGCTCTAGTTCCACGAGTCTGAAATACATGCATTATTTTCACATTTTAATACCATGGAAAATGGGATTTACAATTGCTTTAACTTGCTGCTGCCCATATAAGTAGTAGCAGCATAGCTATACGGTCTTTCAGCTACACATCAAATTTTGAAAAATGGGTACAAGATGTGCTGTACAGGAGATCATGTTGTATAGATAAGTGTGGACAACATTGCTGAACCCAGACATTATTCAGAGGGCTGGAATCTGAAGAAAGGTGAAGTTTTAGGGGTACCTCATAGCTTCCTTTCTAAGTACAAACCTTTTTTGTTTTCTTAGTGGTACATAATATAATGGTGCAAGTTATAATTTATAGCATGTTACATTCAATGAAATATGAAGTTTCATAACTGATTTTTTTTACTATATCATGGACATCATTTCTCATCCAACACGTCATATATGTCATGACATATAATACACAATATGTCAGCACATCTTACTATCATGATTTATTTAATCCTATTACTATATAGACACTTATGATCTTTTCATTTCCACTATTGCAACAAAGGCTGAGACGTGGTTCTGTGTGTATTCTTCACACTGTTTTGTTGTTTCTGTAAGATAAATTCCTAGAGGTATAATTTGTGGGTAATACTGTGTATGCATTTTTAAAACATGTTGCCAATTTCCTTCCAGAAAAATTGCATCCATCCTGGGAGTTATATTTTTAAGGATAATTTTTGTTAAATTATGTCTCGCTATTTAATGTTTCAGAAACACATCCAAACACTCTCTGCAGCTGCAATTGGGTACTGGATGCGCACCCTGGTTTTTGGGTTTTTTTTCCATAATCTGTCATTCTCCCCAATGCTATTCCTCCCCCCGCCCCCCACTGATCCTGCCCACTCTCACCCCAGGTACCTTGTTGCAATTTTAATTTCTTGATTCTTAGTGAGGTTGATGATTTTAAAAACATGCCATTGGACATTTGTATTTCTTCTTTTTTACATTACTTATTTGCTTCCATTGAACTTTTTTATTGGGTTGTCTTAAATCATGCATATCATAGTATTTTCCCAAGTTGTTGGATTGCCTTTTAATTTTGGCTTAACTACCTTTTAATTAATATGTTGTCATGTCACTTCCAGACCAAAGACAAAACAGCCCCCCAAGGTCATCTCAGAGGGAGCTGCCAGATGGCCAGCAGGGCCGCCCTCGGGCGAGGCAGCCGGCCACCAGGGCAGGCAGGGCTGGGGCCCTATTTGGATCTGTTTTTCCAATGGATCAGCATCCCATGGTGTTCTCAGCAGCCCCATCTTGCTGAATTATCAAGGGTGAGGCTCCCGGCTGCCCAACTAGCCTGCACCATGGTCAGGTGTGATCCGGGCTCAGGGGCATGGAAGTGCTTTGGACTTTTGAGGGCCAGTAACACTGACGGTCAGCAAGAAAGCAGAAAGAACGCCACCACGCCTTCCCAGGAGGCCCCTGAGGCGTGTCCTTCTCCAGGAGCTGGCCTTCCTTGGCCTCCCTCTCTTTATCATCAGAGTCCCTTTCACTGAAAGGGAAGTCCCTTGCCCAGTATGGCAGGCCGCTAAGCCTCCACACAGGTTGTTTTGTGAGGAAACAGTGAAAAAGCAACTGAGCCCTTTGACAACACCATGCTTTGCTGGTGAGAAATTGCTCCTGGCTGCCTGTCAAGTCACGGAAGTAAACATCATAAACCTTTTAAAGGGGCCAAGAGGGGCCCAGGCACATTGAACCCCAGCACCTGCCCCCTTATTAACAACATCAGACACTTCTTCCGATTCATAGCAGGGCTGCCTTCCCTTGAAACTCTGCTCCATTTCTGAAAATTGATGACATTCCTGCATTCCGAGACCTCTGCTTCCAAGAGAACAAAGTAATAATATTTGTCAGGGGAAAACCAAGGAAAAGGAGGCTGACATTTATTAGGAGCTACTGTGTCAACACCGCGCTCAGCATTTTCCAGGAGGTACTCTCAATCGAGAGCTGCCTTTAACTAATAAGAGATTATTGTAAACATCATATAGGGTGTCAAAAACCCCAAGGAAGATTTCTTCCTTAAGGCTTTACATTTAAAAGGAGAAAGGAAAAACTAAGGACACTGAAAACCAAGCAACTTCCCAATCATTCAAATCAAATCACACTTGGAAAAAAAAGAGACAGGCGGAAAGGGGGTCAGAGAGAGGGAGGGAATAGAGAAGGGTTGGTTAGAAGATCCAATGCACGGTTAGATAGGAGGATTCATTTACACCCTTCTATAGCACAGGAGAGTCGTTACTGTCACCTGTAATTTAAACCACATTTCAAAAACAATTGAAAGAGAGGATTTTGAATGTTTGCAACACAAAGAAATATTTGAGGTGATGAATATGCTAATTGCCCTGACTGGATCATTACTCATTGTGTACATGGGTCAAATATCACTGTATTCCATGAATACGTACAATTATATGTCAGTTAAAAGTCTGAAGAAGTCAAATTACATTTTTGTCTTATTGTGAAGTCAAGTCAAATTAATTCTGCATTTGTATTTACAATATAATATTTTGTATATTTATAATATAAATTTAATTTATGTTAAACATTATATATACACACATATATACACACATATATGTGTATATATTTGACAAGATTCCAAAAGATCTTAAGCTTCCCTTAATTTTGCCAGATTTCATCCTAACTTCAGAAGGGAAAGAAATTTCTAGCTTAAGCTAAAAATTAAGATTTAAGCTCCCTTATTTATTATTATTATTATTTTTTAACAACAGTAAAGAATGTCACTGGAACAGAAATATGTCTTCACTCTCAGAGGTGGCACAGTGCTGTATAACTGCCACATTCCCAGGTGGACACTGGCAGGAAATGTGGTGTGGTCACCAAATGCTGACTCTGGGGTAGGCCTGTGGGCTGGGAGTGGCATTAGGGTCCTGGACACTTACGGGACCACTCATGAGCCTTTAGTTACCATGGGGGTTGGTAAGTGGAGGCAAGGTGGGGGACAGCTAAAAGCCTTGGTGCACCGGCTAGTTCCTAACAGTACACAAGTATTTTCACCTCTTTGCAACCTGTCCTAAAGGATCCCAGGCAAACATGAGCCCTGTTGACAAAGCTCCTGGCCAGAAAGACTTCCAGGATTTAGAGAAGGCCCAAAGAAGGTTTGTTTGAATAGATGCCATAAGAAGCAAGCTCCTGGATGGAGTTTTGGGTGGATTTCCTAGCCTGCAGGTCTTGTGTCCCTCTCCCCCTCCTTCTCCTTGAACATTTATTACCTCTGTTCTCTATTGCTTGTTTGACTTTGCTTATGTTTCATGTGTTTTTTCTGAAGTATGGGCCCTACTATGGTTTGAATGTGTCCTACCAAGGGCATGTGTTAGAAACTTGAATCCCAATACAACAGAGATGGGAAGTGAGGCCTAATGATAGGTGATTTGACCATGAAGGCTCCATCTTTGTGAATGGATAAATGATAATTATTAAAGGGCTTGAGACTGGGAGCCTGATCTCTCGCTGTCTCACCATGGGATGCCTTCTGCCATGTTATGACACAGGACAAAGGCCCTCACCAGATGCAGCCCTTGGACCTTGGACTTCCTGACCTTGGAAACTAAGAAACAAACCTCTGCTTTCTATAAGTTGCCCATTCTGTGGTGCTCTGCAATAGCAGCAGAAAGTGGACTGAGGTTCTAACTGATCATTTCCTTTGAATAATTCTACCAGAAAGCTACCAGAAAGATTGGCCCTCGTGAGGGAAAGATGAACCTCATGCAAATCTTTCTTAAAGCATTGCTTAGTAACCCACATCATTCTAAATAGATCAAAAGTAGGCCCTTCCTTTTTTATTCTCAGGAAACTAAAACTGGACATCTTAAGGAAAATGTTAAGTCTAAATTCAACAGCAATTAACCGAGGATTGATTTATTTATGTAGACTTGAAAGAAGATCATCTTAAGTTCTTTTAAAGTGTTTTCAATCTGCTCTCCTAACTTCTTGGTGAATCCTTAATCTTCAAGACCAGGAAAAAAAAAAAGTTATTTTTAGAATAAGGTTTGTATAAAAAAAATTCTCCATCATTTTTCTACTGTTTTCTAATTTACAGAAAAATAAAATTGAAGCAAAAATAATGAAAGCTACCGTTTCTTGTGTGTTTATAATTTCCCCTGCACTGTGCTTTTTTCTTCTTCCATATTTCAGTTAAGGGGACCCATGACTAAAAGGTAAAATAATTTGCCTAAGGTCCTAAAAGTATGAGCGATATCTAAGTATTTTAACCATTTTGCTATTCATCATAGTCTACGAAAATCCACATCTTCCTTCAAGAGCTAATGGAACTGAATTCTAGAGCTTACTAAAACTTTATGTGAGAAATGACTGAGAGTTATATTTTAAAGGTCTTCTGGTAAATTATGTCTCACTATTTAATGTTTCAGAAAAGGTAACTGTACACTGGGGTTTCTCCTACCAGTACTTTTTCTCCATAGAACATAAAGTTCTAGGCATCATAAATTATTTTAAAGTGTTTTTGATTGGCACATAATATCGGTACATATGTATGAGCTACATTGTGATGTTTTGATTCATGTATGTATTGAGTATTGAATTAATTATTACATCTATCACCTTAAAGTGTTATCATTTCCTTATGGTGAGTACATTCCAACTTCTGTCTTCTAACTACTTTGACCTATGTGTGCATCATTGTTAATTATATTCACCCTCCTGTGTCACCAAACACCGCAACTTATTTCTCCTGTCAAAAGATAACATTGTACCTGTGGACTGACTTCACCCCCCTCCTCCCACTGCCCTTCCCATTATTGCCCCTGACCTCTGGTAACCACTACTCTTACTCTGAAGTAGAACAACTTTTTAAGATTCCACTTATGATCATGTGGTGTTTGTCTTTCATGCCTGACTTATTTCACTGAACTGAATGTCTCCGAGGTCCATCCATGCTGCTGCAAATGATGGGAATATCATGATTTTTTACCAGCTGGATGGTATTCCGTTGTATGTTGTCCATTGTCTTTAATGAACATTTAGTTCAATTTCTCATCCTTGGTGTTGTGCATAGTGCAATAAACATGGGAGTGCAGGGAGTTTTTCAACATGTTGATTTCATTTCCTTTGAGTATATACCCAGGAGTGGGATCACTGGATTGTATGGTTGTAGGGTTTTTTGTTTGTTGTTTTTTTTGTTTTTAGGAATCTTCATATTGCTTTCTGTAGTGGCTGTATCAATTTACATCCTTTCCTACAGCATATGAAAGTTTGTCTTTCTCCATATCATGGCCAGAATTTTTAAAATACTAGTCATTATCACTGGGTTATGGTTTTCATTGCATTTCTCTGATGATGAATGATATTGTACATTTTTTCATATACCTGTTGGCCATTTGTATATCTTCTATATTTTATTTTATTTTTATTTTTTGGTACCAGGAATTGAACTCAGGGTCACTCGACCACTGAGCCACATCCCCAGCCTATTTTTTGTATTTTATTTAGAGACAAGGTCTCACTGAGTGGCTTAGTGCCTCACTTTTGCTGAGGCTGGCTTTGAACTTGCAATCCTCCTGCCTCAGCCTCCCGAACCGCTGGGATCAGAGGCCTGCACCACCGCCTCTGGTTGTCGTTTGTACCGTCTTCTTTTGAGAAGTGTCTATTCAGATCTTTAGCCCGTTTTTAATTGGGCTAAAGATTATCTTTTGCTTTCGAGTTGTCATTTAATAAAAGCCTGCTCCCTTCTTGGTAAGCTTGATATTATTAGGTTGAAATATCACAGTGAAGCTATAAAGCCAATAAAAGCTACTGTCACCAGAGTTTGGCTTTCAAGTGAAATTTTGGGCCAATTTAGGTATATCAAAAGTGAACCCTGTGAAGAAACAAAGACAAGCAACAACAAAAAAGGTGCATGTAGTCCTTAGCCCTGCCTAATCACAGCACTTCAATTCAACACCTCATTTTCGCCATGTTAACAGCAGTCACCAAATCAACCTTTGACTGCTTGGCTATTCATTCTTTTTTTAAAAAAAAAATTTTTTAGCTGTAGATGGACTCAACACCTTTATTTTACTTATTTATTTTTTTAATGCTGAGGATTGAACCCAGTGCCTCACACATGCTAGGCAAGTGCTCTACCACTGAGCTATGGCCACAACCCCATTCTTTCATTCTTTAACAACTATTTATTGTCCATGGTATGTTCAAATTACTTTATTTCCATAGAGCCTCTCACCTCCCAGCCACCTCCACCAACACTCAAGAAGCAGTAGCTATAATCATCCCTCAGTATCCATGGGGGATCGGTTCCAGGATCCCCCACAGATACCAAAATATGCAGATGCTCAAAGTCTCTTATATAAAATGGTGTCGTGTCCTCCCGAATACTTTAAATTATCTCTAGATGTGACTTATAACACAAATGATAGGGGACAGATAGATCTAAGTGGTGGGAAAATGAGGCTAAGGGAACAATTTTATAAGCTGGGCCCATAGTGCTGACACCACACACTTTCTTTTCTAAAAAGCAAATTACCTGCAGCTCCACCTGGCTTAAGTCAACAGGATATGTTACATTCCTCAGCAAACAACCTGTTATCTGCAGGAAAAATGCAGGCCTGGAATACTGATAAAAAGAACACAAGTTACCCTGAAGAGGGACTTTTCTTACACAGACCAGATCCCAGAATTTGGGAAGATAAGGATAAGACCCCCTAGCCATAAAATCTGTTAAGAACAGGTTCCAATTGGAACGGGTTAGCCTGGGCCAAAGTGACCTACAGTTGTCAAGTGCAATGGGAACTTGAAAGTCTGATGTCATCCTGTTATCAGTTAAAAGTCAAGAGGCAGATCCAGGTGGGACTTTTTGGAAACTTCCCTGGGGCCCTTGATAAAACTGCTGTTCCTCTCCTGAGAGGACCCACTCTCACTTCCTTGAGAGTGTCCCCTTTCCCATTTCCACTCCCTTCCAATAAACTTATGCCTGTAACTCTGAACAACATGTCTGAAATTTTCTGACCTGATTGCAAGAACCTGGGGTAAGGGAGGGGTCTTCATACTGCCTCAGTTTCCTGGAAGCCCCTAGCCCTGTAACACCTAATACAGTATAAAGGCTGTGTAAAATAGTTATTGTACTAAATTTTTAGGAAAAAAAAAAAGAGGAAAATCTGTACATCTTCAGCAGATAAAACAGATATTTTTGACTGGCAGTGGGTGGACTCTTTGGATTCGGGATCTTGGTATAGTGGCCATGCATATGGAGGCCCACTGTATATAGAAGGAATTGAGGTGGGAGTACTCTTGTTGGGCAACGGCACCCCTAGTCTTAGGGAAACAGTGGAACTGTCTAGAAGATGCTTCCCTGAAAGGCATTCCTGCTCAAATTGCTGAGTCCCTTCTGTGGTTGTTTTTGAAGAGTAAAACAATTCCTTGTGTCTGAAGGGTGAGTGGAGAAGTCACTGCTGTCTCCTCTCCAGGACCCTGGAGTCACATCTGTAGCAGTGACAGTATGTAGAAAGGAAATGGCCAAAGATAGATAGCTAACAAGGGCCTGCCACCTCCTGGGGAGATTGTCTCTGCAGAGGGAGAACATGTTCTTGAAGTCCCTGAAGCCACTTCTGGGGTCATTCTGGCCGCTGGACTGGTAGCTCAATGAGGCAAGAGAAATGGAGAGTGACACTCTGGGAATTACTGACCCTTCTGTGGCTATTTTAAGACCTTCTTTGATTCTTCAAAATAGACAGCAACTTCCCTGGAGTGAGCAGTCTCCAGAGAGAGGCAGGGCAGGGCGACCCACCAGAGTGTGGGCTTAGGGAGCGGACAGAAGGAGCCTCCACTTAGTGGCTGTCCACTCAGGCCATGCTGACTCTATGCCTCAGTTTCCTCATCTGCAAGGTAGAAAAGATCTAACTCACCACCTGCTAAGGCTGTTGCAGAACTCAAAGGGGGATGATACATTCAAAAAACCTTGAACAAAGCTCAGAAAATAGAATTGCTCAATAAGTGTTAGTTGGTGCTATTTATCCACATGGCCGAGCGCATTTTATTTACTCCTTATAACTCGGTGAGCCAGGTATTGTGTGATTCCTTTCACAAATAACAACATAAATTTTGGAAGGGATTCTCAAGGTCATATGGCAGGTAGGTGGAAGATAAGAAACTTGGAATCCAGGAACTTGGACTCCAGAAGTAAGATTATACTGGAGACAACACCATGCCATGGGCTCAAACCACAGAATTCCTAGGAGGGTAGATAGATAAGTGGAAGAAAGAATGCAAAACCTGTTACTTGGCCAGATGGGCTTCTTTGATTTCTTCTTTCCTTTCTTACTTTACTTCTTCATTATTTATTGGTTCATGTAATACACACGTTATGATTTAGATATGAGGCATCTTTTAAAAGCTCCTGTGCTTAATGTGGAAGGTGGAATGATCAGGTTATGGGACCCATAAACTCATCAGTCCACCCTGGTTTGAATGGACTAACTGGGTGGTAACTGTGGGCAGCTGGGGCATGGCTGGAGGAGGTACTGGGGATGTACTCTGGAAAGATTGATCTTCCCTGAAGTCCCTTTCCATGAACTCCATTCTTGAGCCACTTTTTCTCCTCCATGTCCTTCCACCATGATGTCCTGCCTCACTCAGGACCCAGAGCAATGGAATCGGGTGTCCAGGGATTGAACCTCTGAAACCATGAGCCAAAATAAATATTTCCTCCTCTACGTTGTTTTTGTCAGGTATTTTGGTCTCAGTGACAAAAATCTGACTAATGCAATATATCAGGCACCTACTATGTACCAGATTATAGATGAGACACTGGGGAGATACAATGAGCTACATGAACACATTCCTGCCATCAGAGAGCTTGTGGTTGGTGGACAGAGAGATGTCAGCCGCACACAAAAGTAGTGAGATTCTATGACCCGTGAAGGAAAGCAAAGAGGGCAAGCGCAGTGTGGGATCTGACCACCAATGGAGTTTCCTGAGAAGTGACTTTTGAGCTGAAATATCAAAGAGGAATAAAGAGGAGGCAGGGATTCCAGGAGAGAAGAGAGGTTTCAGGACCAGAAACCCAGGGGGCCAGGAGGTATGTGGATTGTGCAAGGCACTGAGGGAAGGCGCAGGAGGCTGCGGGGCAGTTGTGGGGATAAGATAAAGTAGGTGGAGGTGAGTCTGGAGAGAGGGGCTGGGGCCCGGTCACTTAAGGCCCTTGAAGGCTTGTTAAGGATTTTGGTCTTGATTTTTTTTTTTTAAGGAGAAGGATATAGGGATGATGTTTGGACTTTTATAGGATCATTGTGGCTGAAGTGTGAAGAACAGTTTGGAAGATGCTACAGAAGTTTCAAGACCAGTTCAGGTCTTTGTTTGCCAAAGCTTTCAGTCTGAGGAAAAAATTCTAGACATCTTGCATTCACCTTCGGGGACAGCAAGAATGGTCAAGGGGCTTGAAGGCCAAAGTTCCCACATCAATTCTGGTCCCCACCCATCCCTCTGCCTGTTCTGGTTTCTGTCTCTTTTTCTGCCCTTCAGTTTTCCTCCACTGACTATCTTCCCCTCCACCCCCCATCTATACCCACAATTGCTCCTTTCTGTGATAAAAAAAAAAATCATACAACATGATCTTGCTGAAAATCATTCTCCATCAACAATGAATTAATTATCTACATTTTATGGGCTAGGGGGCTAATGTTTTATCATCAATGCAATGTGTGTGTGTGTTTGTGTGTGTGTGCATGCGTGCATGTGTGTGTGTGTATGTGTATAATTTTATTTCATTTTTTTTGGCTCTGGGGATGGAACCCAAGGCTTTGCACATACCAGGCAAGTACTGCACTACTCAGCTACATCCCCAGCTCTAAAATTTAATTTTTCAACATAAGTCTTTTATTTTTATTCATAAAATGGCATAGGAAAGTGTGACCTGTTAGATGCTCCTTGCCTGGACCACATCAGCACTGTCCTCTCACTTCCATTGTTCTTATGGATTACATTGTCACGTGTTTGGTCATGGAGAGACGACAAAGGAAAACATGCTCAGAACGGCTTTCCAGCATCATCCTTGTCCTCCATGCCATGAGAGAGTAATTGGTTGGGTCAGCAGTCTGCTTATTTGTCCCTCTTTCCTCTGCTCAGGGTCTGTGGACTGCAAGTTAGACACATGTTTTTTGAAAAGAATGGAAAGTGGTTTTCCTCTAGCTTATGCTCATGTTTTATTATTTGGTGTAAACATTACAGCTCATGGCCACTCTTATGCATTCCATTAGCCTGGATACTGATGTTGGCTTAAGTGACATTTCTGATGATCTGTCATCCCAGTTTAAGGAATTCTGGCAAAGGGGCTTTGGCACAATGTTCCAAACCCTTCCTAGCTACTCCCCAAACATGGATGCCCATTCCCAACTGTGCAGTGACTCTGGCACAAGGAAGGACCTGATTCTTTCTGCAAAAAGAAAATCGCTGAGAGAAAGATGTGACCACAGTTTTTTTTTTGCCTTAAAATGCTTTCTCAGTTCTCCTGTTTGTCCTGGCTGGGGTCCACTGAGATGACAGTCACACTATGTACGGTGCAGTCACTGCCTAAGCAGCAGATGGCCCAGGTCTGTCTGCAACTGTGCTTTGCAACCCTCAAGGGGTCACTGTTCTTTCCCCCCTTGATCCATGGCTCTCACTTTGACCCATCTTGCATCTGCAGGGTTTGGTGTTTGTTCAAAGCTGCCTGGGTTAACCCTCCCTTGGGGAATTTGGCTTACTTTGGCTGGGCTTTGCCTGTCTCATGCTAATTCTGATTGTGAAAACATCTTGCTGTGGCCAGGAACAGAACCTTCTCTTCATCTCCCTCTCCACCTTCCCCCTACATGCACAATGACACCCACAGGTCAGCGTTCACCAAATGGAGATGTAAGGCTCTCTCTGAGCTCATTATCCTAGTTCCAGTCACCTATATCATAAGGCTATCAAGCTAATGGTACTATATGTCTGTGATTTTCAGTCTTTTGCTTGCATCTCTTGCAGGGTGAGAGATTCTGATTCAGCGGATCTGGGGTCAGACTATGAATTTGCATTTCTAACAAATTCTCAAGTGGTGATGATGCTGAGGTTTTGAGATACAAGCAGCTAGTCTGTGGAGGACAAGGTTGACCACCACCCTTAAAGGCCAGCTGGTCATCCCCAGCCACTGACCATGAACTGTCCTGAGCCACAAAGTACCTTTGGAGTTGTCGGCAAAAGACCTAGCCAAGACACAAGTCAGAGTGCTAAGAGTGGTGGTCGATGACCCTTGGGAGAGGTGACTCTTGCTGGGCATAAAGACAGGGTCAATTTTACTGTGCTACTCAATGGGCCAAGGAAAGAACTTGACTTTAGAGGCCAGTTAGCCTTGGTCAGAATCATGCCTCCCTGATGTAGTGTTTAGCCTCTCTGGGCTGTGCATGTGTGTATTTCAAAATATTCAGTTAATTATTGTCAACCATAGTCATCCTACTGTGCTCAAGAACATTAGAAGTGACCCTCCTTTCAGCTGCACCCTTATGCCATTAATGATCCCATCTCCCTCCCTCTCTGACGCCCTTCTCAGGCACTACTGACCATGATTCTACTCTTCACTTCTTCGAGATCTACTTTTTAGTTCCGCATGTATCTGAGAAGACATATTTGTCTTTCTGTGCCTGCTTATTTCACTCAATGTGAATTTTTTTTTTAAAATTTGAACAATTGAAGCTACCATTGGTGTTTTCTTTTGGAAAGACTGTGAGCATCTCTTTTGGTGAAAGCTTTTGAGTTGTATCACCATGGCTGCACCTAAGTTATTACCGACCAGGGACCCTGCCCAAGGAAGCTGCTGCCATCCATGAATTTGAACGCCAGAAGCCTTGTGAAATGTCCTGCTCCCCGATATGTCATTTCTACAGCCCAAATAATGTACCGTGCGTGGCAACTGCAGTTCTGGGGCACATTCAGAACTCAGTGGAAGAATTTCAAGTCATCAATGTGAAGGGAAGATATCTCAGCTCTGAAAAACTAGAACTGATCTCCACAGACCAGTCCAAGACTGCCAATTAATTTAGGAATATCCTGCTTCTTATTTCTTCTCCAGGGGAAGCTCCTCCTCTCCTCCGTTTCCTCATTTAAATTTTTTTTTTTTGCATCCTAAATAGAGTCCCCATGATAAGGTTCTGAGCGATTCTTTATTCATTAAAATAAGAATTGAAGTCTGAACCTGCATAAACATTTGAGAATTTTATTTTCAAAAATCTAGTAGTGAGGTGCCTTAATTAATTAAAAGTCATACCACAACAATCTAATTTCATTGTTTATGTATGGAATTCATGGCACAAATATTGACTAAGTAACTTCTTCATGGCAGGTATATTTCTAGGTGCTTGATGCATTGATGAATAGGCCACTGACTGCTATCTACCCTAGTTGAGCAGTGGTGAATTAGGCAATCAACAACAGACAATAAATAAGTACATAAGGATGATAAGTGCTAAACAAAAAGGAGAAAGTTAGAGCACGGTAAGAGGAATCGGGAAGGTGCTGGTATGTGTATGTATGTGTATATGTGTGGGTGGATGTGAAATGGTGTGTGTATGAGTATGTTAAAGCTGAGGGCACATGTATACAGATGTGGACCTAGGGGTGCACATGTACGTGGCTATGTGTATGAATGTGTATGCTGGTATAAGTGTGTGTGGGGGTATACATGAGTGTATATATGTATGGATATGTGTGTACATGTGTATATGTGTATGAGTGGTGGGTGTGTGTGCAAGTGTGTGTGGGCACATGGGCATTTTAAAATAGCACACTAGGAGAACATATTTGAGAAATTTGAATTATTGAGAAACTCTAGAAATTATATTAGAACGAGGCATCTTGCTTAGGGAAACATCTAGAAATTCTCCCATTTTCTTGGCAGGCTTTGCCTGGTCAGATCAGCTGTCTGTGATGAATGGGATTTATAAAGTGTTGTTTTAGAGGCCACCTGAGCTATGCTCACCATCTGGGATGACTTGGGGCAACCCTGGTCTCTGTGAGGGCAGGATAGGGCTCCCTCATTGTGGGAGAGGGAGAGGCTGTTGTTGGGTTTACTTTGGTCTGACTGGAGCAGACTCCCTGGTGACTCTTTGTAGTTACCAAGGACAGGGACAAAGAACAGCAAAGACAAATGTTCTTATGGCTGATGGGGCATGAGATGAATGTGAAGGAGGAATTTTCGAGAAAAGTGCGGGAAAAAGATTTTTTTTTTTTTTTTTGGCACCTGAACCCAGGGGCTCTTTACCACTGAACTACATACCCCACCACCCTATTTACTTATTTGTTTACATTTTGAGACAAGTTCTTCTTAAGTTGCTGAGACTGGTGTGGAACTTGTGATCCTCTTGTCTCAGCCTATGAATTAAAAACCAACTTGCAGCTGATGCACATGAATCTTCTCTTTCCCACTCCTTTTGGCTTTAGACTGGCAGTGTTTGGGTTCCTGTCATCTTATCCTGTCCCAGAGAGGGATGACACAACAGGGATTTTTTTTTTTTTTTTTTTAATGGGAGGAATAGCTTTCTGCATTTGACACTGAAATGCATGCAGATCCCCTACCCCGCTTCCTGCTGAGGTCAGCCAGCTGCCAGGATGGGATCTACCCATGGGAAATGAAGAGGTGGGTGTCCTGCCTTGGGTGTGAAAATTGCAGATTTAGCCACCAGAGCCTTCTTTGCTGGAGCCCTCTTTGCCGGTTGGTCAGAGAGTGCAGCTAATTCCTCCTCTTGCATTATTCACAACTCACAGATACCAGTGTGGGTGACACAAATGAGAAAGGTGACTTTACATACGGGTGTCAGCTATCACATCCTCCCTCAGGGACCACGGAAAGCAGGAGCTGTTCTGTCAAATTCCAATTACCATGATCTTTAATGTCATCACAGGTGAAAAAAACGGATCCTTAGAGCTTGTCTCCCTGCTGTGCCTCACTTGAAAGATACGCTTTAAGAAATTCCCGCAGTGACTGGAATTTCCACAGAGCCAGTTGGTGCCTTACATGCCATTAGAATAATCATCTTCAGCGGAATTGCACAGGGAATTCTTTAGAATTCAGTGATGCATGGATCGGAAATGCAAGCAGTTCACATCAAAGATATTAAAAATGCAGGTTTGACAGTAATGGAAATCCGTTCTCTTTTGATTTTCAATTCAAAGTTTAATTACTGCCGAGAGAGAGAGAGAGAGAGAGAGAGAGAGAGAGAGAGAGAGAGAGAGAGAGAGTCCTAAAGAACTGTGAGAATATAGAATCTTTCTTCATCCATTTCTTCTGCTGCCGTGATTCATAACAAGAGTCAGTAGCACACTTTGATCCAGGGAGCAGAATCCTTCCTCCATCTGGTGACTGGGAATGTCAGTGTTGTCAGGGTGTGGCATCCTGAGTCTGGTCTCAGACCATGTGGGTGTCTCAGTCCTTATTTTTTTTCCCCATCTGGGACAGCCTACAACCTGTAAACACCTACTCACTTGATGTCAAGTTGACCAGATGTCCCAGAGCTCTGGTCCAACATAACAGGGCCTTTTTAGAGGGATGGGCAGATTGCTCACTGGGTGCTATGCTAAAGATAGCATTTGAAAGAAGTTTTCATGGAATCATATGAAATTGGGCAGCAAGAACAATGCTGATGCACTAATGTTGGTTAACTCAAATTTCTTATACACACACAAAGAGTGAAAAAAAAAAAAAGCTTCTTTCCTTCTTCCGTGGTAAGTGTGCATGGAGAAAAATTTTTACACATTATGAATTTCTGACAATTTGGTCAGGAATTAATTGGATATTTGCCTTTGTACTATCAAAGGTCAAACGGTCTATTAAACAAACTAAGTATATAAACACAATGGATGGGGGGAATGGCTGAAGTACTTAAGAGAAAAATGCTAACTTTGAAGTTCCTGTTTAGAAAGGCTTGATCTGAATTTTAACACATTTCCATCAATTAATTTAAACATGTATCATTTGGACCCCTGTATTTAATTGTATATATTTAAAAGTATTAAATGTACCCTTTGAAAATAATCCCTTTGGAACTTTTTCAGATTTTTGTGCCATTCCCAAATTGATGTTGGTGAAATGCTGTTGCATTTTTTAGTGATTCTCTCTCTTTGATTCTGATGGATCTCCAGATAGTTACTGAGGTTTTTAAAAATATGCATTTGCTTAATTTTTTTTTCTTTCCTTCACATTCTCCCCAGCCTTCAGGGAAAGGCGACTTTGGACTGTTGGTAGACATGGAACTGGGACTGGGATGTGTGAATTCTCTTTGGAACTCCCAAACAGGGCTATTTCTGTTCTTTGGATCCTCGGCTTTGGAGGAAATGATGTTAGATTGCACTAGAAAGTGGATCTGGAATGTCTGCAAAGGCCCAAGTGTTAGAGGCTTGTTTGCCAGCCTGTGGCGCTCACAGGAGGTGGTGAACCTTTAGACGGTGGAGGCTGGGGAAGGAAGCTAGGTTACTGGGGGTGTGCCCTTAAAGGGAAGATCCAGACCCTGACTCCTTCCTCTCCCTCTTTCTGCTTCCCAACCACCATTAGGTAAGCAGTTTTGTTCCACCATACACTCCCTGCCATGGTGTTCTGCCTCATCATAGCCCTCAGACATCATAGGAACTAAACCAGCACAGATGAGACCTCTGGGACCTTGAGCCAATATAAATCTTTCCTCTTTTGAAGTTGTTGATCTCACGTTTTGTCATACTGATGGAAAACTGACTGACGCACACTGGGTCCATAGTTTTTGAAAACTACTTTCATCATAGAATCCTTTTATTAATCCAAATCTTACCACATGAAGCCAAGTTTCCAGGCCTGGGGATTGAACCCAGATATTTGTCAGCCTTTTCATTGCTGTGACCATAAGACTGACAAGAACAATGTAGAAGAGGGAAAGTTTATTTGGGGTTAACAGTTTCAGAGGTCTCAATCCGTAAACCGCTGACTCCATTGGTCTGGGCCCCAGGTGAGGCAGTACATCATGGAGGAAGGGTGTTAAGGGGGAAAGCAGCTTAGGACATGGCAATCAGGAAGGGGTGGGGGTGTGGGGGGGTGGAGAGAGAGAGTACTCTGATTACCAGGGACAAAATATACATCCCAAAGGCACACCCCCAGTGCCCTACCTCCTCCAGCCACATGCCTGTCTACAGTTGGCATCCATTAGAGGATTAGCTATTGATTAGGTTACACCTCTCAGAACCTAATCATTTAGCCCCTGAACATTCTTCCATTGTTTCATGCATGAGCTTTTGAGGGACACCTCATATCTAAACCATAACACCAGGGTTGCTCTACCGCTGAACCATGTCCTCAGCCCTTTTCATTTTATTTGATTTTGAAACAGGGTCTTGCTAAGTTGCCCAGGCTGGCCTCAACCTTGCAATCTTCCTGCCTGCCTCAGCCCCTTGAATCCCTGGGATTACACGCAGGTGCACTGCGCCCAGCAGGTATTAGGCTTTTTAAAGCCAAGAGCTATCTTATTCAGGAATAAGACCTCAACTGCCAGCCCTTTGAATCCACGGATCCACATTGTTAAGTTCAAGCAATTGTGGGTAGAAAATATTCTTTAAAAACTGAGTCTGTACTGAATATGTGCAGACAACTTTTTGGCCTTTATTCCCTAAACAATATAGTCTGACAACAATTTACGTAGCATTTATATTGTGTTGTAAGTCACCTAGCTATGATTTAAAGTGCATGGGAGGATGTGTGAGGTTCTATGCAAATACTAAATTGTTAATAAATTATTATTCATATGGGACTTGACCATCAGAGTATTTTGAATAATCCTATCCCCAGTGGATATTTTAGAGGAGAAAAAGTTTAGTTGGGGCTTACCCTATTGGCATCAGATCATCAATACTGGCATCAGGTCCGCCATTTTACTTCGGGAGCCATTTTATCTTGGGACTTCTAGGTTTCGAATTATTCGAATTATCATTCTTTCTAGAGATCCTGAGGCAATGCTGCTTAGCCTCCCATAAGACCCTGTGCCTGCTAAAGGGTCCACCCCACCCCAGCCCATGACGTAACCCCTAAGCATGCTTGTGAGATTCCTCTTGCAGGCTATGAAGCTGTTCTGTGAGTGCAGACAGGCTGCTGCACTCCTCGGAGAGACAGCCTTGTCACTTTGCTCCATGCTGCTGACAATAAATCTCTGGCATGGGATTCTGGTGTGTGGTGTGGTCTTTGGACTTGGCGTGGACTTTGTGAGTGTCCTTTTACACCCTAAGTTTATTTGGGGCTTATCAGACCACAGATGGCCAGCTCCATTGTTCTGGGCCCAAGGTGAGGCAGGACATCATGGCCGAAGGACTTCGCCGAGGTAAACAGCTCAGGACATGACACCAGGAAGCAGAGAGAGCTCCGCTCACCAAGGACCAAATGTAAAACCCAAAGGCATGTCCCCCAGGACCTATCTCCTCCAGCCATACTGTGTCTGCCCTTAGTTACCACCCAGTTAATTCACATCAGTGGGTTAATCCACAGGTTAGGTTACATTTCTCCTCATCTAATCACTTCACCTCTGAGCTTTCTTACATTGTCTCCCACATGAGCTTTTGGAGAATACCTCATATCTAAACCATGGCCCTGAGGGACAACCTCACAAGCAAGAAGAATGGAATGGAACTGCCTCAAAAGATTACAAGGCACAGGGATATGACACTGTTCTTCCCCAAGTGGACACAACGCCACTTTCTATTGCAGGGCGGGCAGCATCCCACGAGGGTAATTTTTCCTGCTCAGAAGGAGATAAGCCACCTGAGAAAAATAAAAGTCTACAATGTTAGTGAAGAAATAAAAGGCAGAGTCTGAAAATAGGTTTTAAAAGCAGAACGCCTGATAGGTTCTTTAGCTCTGGTAGGAGCTGGAACCAAACAACTAGAAAATGGCTTCGGTGGTTTATTTAAGGGAATACATCAAAGGCAAGGATAAGGTTTCCTGGGGAGGAGTCTTGCTTCTCCATGTGGCAGGGGACTTGTAGCCAACAAGTTGATTGGCATCTTGGCAAGCCACACCCATATCTGAGAGGTGATGTGTCTATGTGGCTGCAGCAGGTCACCCCATCTCTAGCGCTGTGTGGGACCTCGGCAGAGCTGGGTGGGAGTGCACATGTATTTGGGCCATCTCACCAGCAGGAGTGCCACAGTGAGTTCCCAGATACCAGACTTTCCCACTCAGTGACTTCCATGCTGACGTCTGCAGATGGCTCTTGACAACTTTCTCTTGGTTACTCAACCACAGCAGAAGAACCATGGCCAGTGTGTGGAGAGGAGGAGCCTGTATGTCTGCATTCGTGTGACAGAGGCTCTGTCCAGCTCAGCCACTACCCAAGGTTGATGACCCTCAGCAGGGTCACCAGGTAGATGGTGGATGTCCCATGGTAGCCCATGACCTCAAATCTGGATTTGCCCTTGCAGACTCCTATCCATCCATTGCTCATGATGCTGGAACTGATGTCCCTGCTACAGGCCATGGATTCTCACTTTGGGACCTTTGCTTATACCACCCCTCCTTGTCCTCACTTTACCCTCACTCTGGGCCACTTTGGACTTCTGTGACTGGCATCATGGTCCTCATCTGGCCCCACACTGTGGGTCCTTCACAGCACCCAAGTCATCACAATATGGGGAAGAGGTTCATGGCTCAGATCAAGTCAGATGAGCTCTGGAACTTCTGCACCTTCCTCAGGAGAGCCACAGTTGACCCCCTTGGCAGCACTAGGCAATTTACAAAGAGCCTCATAGCCACCTACAAGAATCCTTGTAGCCCCAAAGTAAGGCTTAGTGACGGGTCCCTTCCTGATACGATCCTCACATTTTGCCCTTTAATAACATATTATCTTCAGTACATATTATCTTCAGTAAGTGTGGTGAACAATAATTAATTGTATATTTAAAAATAGCTAGTGGGAGTTTTGAAGAAATGATTGATGTTGGAGGCGATGAGCATGTCAATCACTCGATGTGGTCATTACACATTATATACAAGTACCGGAATGTCACACTGTACCCCATATTGTGTATGCAATTTTATGTGTTGATTGAAATTTAAAAGACATTTAAAAACAATGTGCTGATCTTATGCTATGGACTGAGTTTTTTAGGTTTATATGTTATCGTCTCAACTGGACTCTTAAGATGTCCGAGGGCAGAAGCCTTGAATATTTTTTTCTAACTACATACATTATGAATCCCTCGGCCTTTGTGACTTGTCTCCATTCAACCAAAATGGTCATTCTCAAGTGAAAAGAAAAAAAACCAAAACTTTCCCAGTTGAATGCCTGGCTTTAGATATTCTAAATGAATTCTATCTCTAAATGGTATATTTGCATGAAATATTGTACTCAGAACATATTTAATCAGGAGGGCAGAAAAAGAAACCAGAAAGAGGGATTTGATGCAAAATAATAGGTTTTCAAATCTTCAAAAATAAAATATCTCACTTTAAAAGTTCCCCATTCTACAATAATAGTTATGTTTCCTGTCAATTAACCGAACCTTAAGTCTATTATAATTATCGTATGGCAGTGGTGAGTTCTCCAAGGAGGATTTTCTTATATTCAAATTTTTAATTTAAATTTTATTTAAATTACAAAAATAACATGTGCCAATGGTTGCCTTTGGGGAAAGGATTGATTGGACAGAGGCACAAAGTCACTTGATTTCTTGGCTTCCCCAGGTGGATGTATTTATCAAAACTCACTGAATTGTACAATTAGATCTGTGCATTCAACTGTACATAATTTCATGTCAATAAAAAGAAATAATAAATGTTTAAAAAATAAAACTTGGAAAATACAAGAACATACAGAGGAAATACTCATCCTGGTGCTTACCCAAATTAAGATCTTGAAGGCTGAAGTTTTAATGCTTATTTTACTTTAAAAAGCATTTTCATGTTATGCAAATACCGCATGTTCATTACCTTATAAAACTAAATAGTGTTTCCCACTCAGTGATGTCTCAGGTTGTCTCTCTATAGCCAAAGCTAAAGAACTACAGTATTATTTTTAGGAGACAGCATAATTTATTTAATCACCTCCCCCAAATTGTTGCTGTTTTAACGACTTGCTAAATATCCACATATGTATGTCTTTACGTACTTCCTAATTATCTTTAGGTTGATTCTCAGAACTGGAATAGCTATGTCAAGTAGAGTGTGCTTTGTAAAAGTTTGCTGATATGTGTGAACAAGTGTCTTTAATTTATGTTACTATCAGCAGATGGGGGGAGGGGATATGGATACCCACAAACAGAAAAAACTGAACTATGGTGCTATTGAATATTTCCAAGCTGATATTTCTAGATTACTGATGAGGTAGATAAAAATTTCATCTGTTTAATGGCTATTTGGTTTGTTTTTTTTCCGCCCCCAGTAAATTGCCTTTGTAAGATTTAGACTTTTCATAATTTCATAGGATTTGTAAAAACTCGACAGTAGTCATAAAAAACACACAGAAGGATATATGTCTTTGCTGCATATGTACTCATGGACTATGATTTCCCTTCTCTTTGTCATGTGTTGCTTTTGTGAATCCTGAATGGACGAGTTGCTGTGCTTAGTTAACCCAGAATCTATTGCTAATCTCCTTCTCCATTGCATCTAGGCGAGGTCTTGCGACAAAGATCTAGCCAGACATAAGCATAAAGTCATAAAGGCTAGAATGTTTCTGTTCCTTATTAAAAATAGTTAATGTTGTTTTTTCCAGCTTATTCCTGCCTTGAATATGGATTTAATGGCTGGAGCTGTGACAGTCATTCTCCAACAGGAGGTAATAAGCAAGAATACAGAAGGCTCATGCAGAAAGAAGGTGGAGAAGAAAATGCAAGTAGTATGAGTCCCTGATGGTGTTAGCGAGTTTCAAACCTGCAGTAACGTACCCCCAGCTTTTTAGGAAGTGAGATAATGAAATATCCATGCAACTTGTACCACCAGTAACTGTTACTTGTTGCCCAAAGTGTTTGCCTGCCAAATTACTGATTTAACTCTGAGGAGTGTTGCTTATGCTTCCTCCTGCCTGGGGAATAGATTTGACTCCTACCATCACGTGCTGAGCCTGGTGATCCTTCCTCTGACCTTCATCTGGAGTCTTCTGCCCTCATCTCAGCCTGCACCTGCATTGCATAGTCCTGCTGCTTTGGCTCAGGTGCTATCTTCTTGCTCTTAACTTGGAGCTTGTGTGCATTTGTCTTAAAGGAACGGCAGGCCATTTCCAGCTGGAGATAAATCAGGGCACCAATGTGAGAGGCATCCGATTCATCAGCCAGGGTTTAGTCCTCCATGGTGGAGTTTTGGATATTGTTTTTCCTTAACATTTCAGAATTTCACAAAAATGGACTTCATCAGGGATAAAATATGTAGAACCAGAAAGAGATGATGAAGGAACAAAATAAGAAACTTGGAGGTTGTAACTGAATCACATACATTTTCCTTAGTGATCTGTATGAGCAAATTACTATCTGACTTATTGAAAAATGTGTCTCTCTTACTCCAAAGACTCTCATTTTTGTTTTGAAAACATGGAGTGCATTTAACATTTATGAAAAAACTACAGGCCACACTTTTAAGAAAAAAGTAAATATAAAGTAATTTAGCTCTTGAAATTAAATATTATTATTTATATCATATGAAGCTAATTTCTTGGTTTCTTGAGATGACATAATACTTTTTTTTTTTTTTTTTTGGTACCAGGGATTGAACTCAGAGGCATTTAACCACTGAGCCACATTCCAAGCCCTTTTTATATTTTAATTAGAGAGACAGGGTCTCACTAAGTTTCTTAGGGCTCACTAAGTTGCTGAGGCTGGCTCTGAAATTGCAATCCTCCTGCCTCAGTCTCCCAAGTCACTAGTATTAAAGGAGTGTGCTATGGCACCTGGCAACATAATATATTTTTATCTTGATGTGTCATTAAATTAAAATTTACCTTGGTCTTTTAAGAAACATGATTATATAGGGATAACTACTAAATAATTAGCAAACAAAACAAAACAAAACAAAACCCAGACTTGCTGTTTCTGGCATTAATAGCTGTGCAAATTTAGCTGTATTTCTTCCCCCACCCCCATCTATAAAAATGGCACCCATAGTGTCTATTCAAATTATCCTGTGGTTTGGTGAGAGTTAAAGGAAATTTCTGTGACTTTCTAAAAAAAAATTAATCTGGCATGTTCCTTGCTCATTTAAAGGATTATGATCGCCTTGTATTGCTTTTGATACACTTTGAGCCGATTTAGGTACACATCATTATTAGTAAAGTGGCAGTTGGTAGAAATAGTATAGAATGTTGAATTAAATATAAAAGAAATTCAACTGAAAGTACAGCTCCTTTTAAGATTTGTAATTCTTGTTTTAGAGGGGAGCAATGGGTATTAGACAGATCCTCAAGGTCATGAGCCTATGGGTGAAGGAAGAAGTGTATGTAGTGATCGATTTATTACTTGAATAAATGTGGGCATTCTTGCTTTGCTCCTACTATTCACAGCTATTATTTAAAACTTCTCATCATGTTTACCCAAATAACACCTGCATGAGACACATGGGGACCCTTATGTGGAATTTCACTTTGCATGGTTTTAGTTACCCATAGTCAACTACAGTCTGAACATATTATATGGAAAATTTCAGAAATGAATATTTTATAAGTTTTAAATGACTTTAATTATAGTATATTGGTATAATTGTTCTATTTTGTGATTAGTTACTGTTGATAATTTCTCACTGTGCTTATCTTATAAGTTAATCTTTACAGTAGGCACGTATATAAAAGAAAAAGCATAGAAATATATAGGTTTCCACATTATCCTCATTGCAGGTACCCACTGGGGGCCTTGGAATATATCCTTTGAGAATAAGAATGGATTACTATAACTTCCCATAAACTTTAATAATGATTAACTTATGAGCAATTTCGTTTCATTTTTACCACCCTCTTGGATTCCCTGTCTGTATTAATTTGAAGGAAATCCCAGATAACTCATCAAGTAATCTGTAAATATTTCAGTGTGTGCTGCTCAAAGAATGATTCCTTCCATCAAAGTACCATTATAACAATGTTATACCATCAAAAACAATCCGTCAACATTTCATCAAATATCTACTCATATTTGAATTTCCATTTCACTTATGAATGTCATGATATTTTTCCTTTTATACTTTATTTGTTGAAGTCAAGATCTTAATAAAGCCGCCACCCATGCCTCAGTGTCAGGTCTCTTTCTATCTGACAGCACCTCTTGAGTTTCATGTGTGGTGAAAACCACCTGGTTGTCCTGCAAGGTGTCCCCACCAGAGGAGACAGACAGCATCCCCATGGCTCAGCATGTTTCTCGCTCCTATATTCTTCTCACTTGATGTCTATATCTAGAGACTTAATCAAGTTCAGGTTCTTTATTTTTTATTTTTTCTAGAGAAAGTGGAGATTGAGAAATATTGTATAGGTGGTGGTGAGTTCTTCCATGAGGATACATAATACTTGCCCTCCCCACCCCCAGAAGAGGTTGTTGAGGGCCAATGCATATACAGTTTCAGCATCCCTCAATCTGAAACTTTTTGAGTGCTGATGCGATCCACAGTGGAAAATTCCACACCTGACCTCACGGGACAGATTGCAGTAAAAAATACAGAAGCTTTAGAAATATTGTGTAAAATCACCTTTAGGTGGTGTGTATAAGGTTTCTATGAAACATAAATGCATTTCACCTTTATACTTGGATCAAATCCCCAGTTATCTCATTATGTGTATGCAAATAGTCCAAAATCTGAAAATAGATCTAAAATCAGAAACACTTCTGGGTGCCAAACATGTTGGATAAGGGATTCTCAAATAGTTTCCTTTAGATATTAGGAGTTGTGAAATAGAGATTTTCTATCGTTATCATTATCATTATCTATCATTCTTCATTTATTACCTAGAACACTTCCATAAAGAGAAGCTTCCCTCGTCTGCTATTTGTCTACCAATAGCATGAGTTTGAGCAGGTAAGATAGATAAATGTTTGGTTTTAGCCTCTTAATTGTTCAAAATAACGATGTGGCTCACCAGTATCCCTCCACGGTGACTACTTGGTTTGTTTTTTTTTTCCCTAATAATCATGAACTCATGGGTGTTCTGATCCATTGAAGCTGTTGATGGTTTCAGTGCAGGAATCATCTCATCTTTGACCATCGGAGCCCCTTCAGGTTGATGTGGGAGTCCTCCTGGTCTTGGAAAGAGTCTTAGTTATCAGGGGAAACAAGGTGGTCCAGCCTCACCTTTTACATTCTCCGTCTCCAAACCTGGGGTCAATCATTTTTTTTTTCCCAAGGATTCTTGTAGGTTTCTTTTCTTTCTTTCTTCCTTCCTTCCTTCCTTCCTTCCTTCCTTCCTTCCTTCCTTCCTTCCTTCCTTTCTTTCTTTCCTTTTCTTTCCTGCCTTGCCTATGATCTTTTCTTTCTTTCTTTCTGAATTGTGCTTAAAAGCCATAATCTGAAGCCGGGGAGTACTCTTTGCCGCTGGGCCACACACTGTTTCTTAGACATTTCGGTGGGTAGTACTAGGAGGTACACATGGTCCCTGGTTTATCATGGTTCTACTTAAGATTTTTTGACTTTATGGTGGTGTGAAAGCAATATTCATACAGTAGAAACCATACTTTAAATTTTGAATATGGATCTTTTCCCAGGCTGCTGATATGATCCCATCCTCTCTCTGTGGCAGCAAGTGGCAGTGAGTGGCAGACCCCAGTCAGCCACATGATCATGAAGAGAACCAACACTCTAAGTGTACTGTGCTGCTAAAGCCATGATGTTAGTTGTGGTAAATGCTTTCTTAACCAATGATGGGATTCATCAGGACATGAACTCATTGTATGTCAAGAAATAGATATATGCACATATATGTATACGTGTACACATTCATACACCTGCACAAATTTTTAATTAATTGTGCCATTTTCATATAATTAACAAACCAAGTTAAGGCAAAAATAACCATCTTCAGTTATGCAGTTTTGTACTTTTATTTTTTTAAAAATAAAATCTCGTTGGCACAAATAAAAGCAATTGCAACTCTGCCATTCTGAAGCAGCAAACTTGTGGCTCCGTCTTTTGAAATGTTTGCAGATATCATACAAGCCTTGCTCCTGTCTCTATGGAAACATGTATAGTTTTGTTTTAGAAGTTCCTGTCCTGATTGTCTTCCAGAAAAGGAGGAAATGTAGATTTACACCCTCTCTACTCATGTGTTTAAATTAAGTTACTTTATTTGTTCAATGTGTGAGCACAGAAAAGGACATAAAAGAAACAGCTTTGGCTACAAAAAGGTTTTCTCATGCTAATGAACAAGGTGATGAAATAAAAAAAAGAAACGATTTCTGGCTTTATTGAAAATAGCTCAGCCGGGCACTTGAATGTCATGCAGACTTTTGTGAAAATCCTTTTACTAGATGGTTTTTGTCCATTAAATAGTCTTTTTTGCGTTCCTGTTAATGAGACAGAAGATTGGTGATGACGATTCATAATTCTTTGAGGATGTTTCCACAAAAAAGTAGTATGGCAGAAGTCAAGAGCGAAAAGTTCAGGTGGTCCCTCTGTCATTGACAAGCTATACCTGGTGTCAGATACGGTACTTAACGAGTTTCCAGAATCATGGGTTCTGATTTGAATGGGCACTGGGAAGCCAGTCTCAATGCAAACCAAGTTAAGGTTTTCATTGCATGTTTTTAACATCCCTCTCTCCAGGAGGGACTCTGGATGCACCATTCACACCACTGTACCACTTAATGGGTCTGAGTTTTGATTCTTCTCTGACCTCAGAGGACTTTCTTCTGTACCCAAACAAGGATAACTGAGATGCTGAAAGGGTTAATGCATTGCTTCCACTTAGGGTATTAAAAACCCATGTGTCAGTGCATGTGTTTTGGTCAAAATATTATATACCTTGCTTTAAAAAACATAGGGTAACAACTGACTTTGTTTAGGCTGCCATAATAAAATACCGTGAACTGGGTGGCTTAGAAAGAATAGAAATTTATTTCTCAGTGTTCTGCAAGTAGGAAGTTGGAGATCAGGTGCCTGCATGGTTAGTTCTGCTGAGCATCCTCTCCAATTGTAGATTGCTGCCTCTTCAAGGTGTTCTCACATGACATAGACATAGTACCGGTGAGAGAGCTCTTTGGAGTCCCTTTTATAAGGGCACTAATCCCCTTTAAGAGGCCTCCGCCCTCCTGATCTAACCACATCCCAAAGGCTCCACCTGCTATAATGATTACCTTGGAGGTTAGGATTTAAATAAATGAATTTGGGGGGATGGGACACAACATTCAGTCCCCTTAAATAATCAAAGTTACAAGCAATATGGTTATTAACAAAGTAAAGATTGTAATCATATTTTTGATGAAATTTTATCACTGTGAAGATTTACAATATAAAGCTGTGTCTACTATTGGGCTTTGTTTCCTTCATTTTATTTCACTTCATAAAATATACAACCATCCCATTTGATAGTAGAAGAGATACAGATTTTTTTTTTTCCTTTCCTTTATTTAGTCACTGGGATTCAGGAAAATAGTGAACACATACTTAGCTGTTATAAAACAGCAATTTCCTGAAAGACTCTTTTCTCGGTTGATAAATGATTTTTTCCCCTCAAAATCTGTGTCTTTATGAATATCACTGGTTTGGGATGACCTAATGGTCAACTAAATCCTTGCAACAATAATTTGCCTTTTGTTGCAGTTGAGAGATGGGAGATACGGCTCCTAGCTTCAGCCATGGGACCCTGGGGCAGTTGCCGCATCCCTCTCTCTGGGTCCAGGGTCCACATCTGTGAAGTAATGGGCTGGGCCAGGAAATTCCATGAGTCTGTGTCCTGCCTTGCCTATGGTCTTTTACAAAAGGGGGCTTGCTTGTAAAGTAGTAGAGCATTTGCCTAGCATACGTGAGGCTCAAGGCCCTGACTTAACATACAGGAGATGCATTCAGGAGGTGTCTCATATCACAGCCTTCATTTTGAACATTTCCAAAGTACTGCCCAAAAGAAGCACAATTAATTTTTTTTAATCCCATGGGTTTTTATTTTTTTGTTGTTGTTATTTGTTTCTTTTTGGTACCAGAAATTGAACCTAGGAGTGCTTTACCACTTAGCCACATTCCCAGCCCTTCTTATTTTTTTTTTTCCATTTTGAGACAGGGTCTTGTTAAGTTACTTAGGGCCTCTCTAAGTTGCTGTGGCTGGCCTTGAACTTGCAATAATCCTCCTGCCTCAGCCTCCCCAGCCACTGGAATTACAGGCGTGCACCACTATGCTTGGCTTACCCCCATGTTTGCCAAACTTGTCAGATCATGGAATCTTCTTGATGTAACGTTCTTGAACTAAAACTAGCATTTCTGCAGCAGTACACTTTGGAGACACTACCCTACAGTACAGGGTACATAATAGGTATCCAATAAAAACATATTACTTGGTTTTAGTTTCATGTACAAGGAGAACATTACAACTCCAGGGCCTCCCTGTCTACTAAATCTACACACTTACATGTTTTCCATTTGGACCCCAAAGTCTAAGGAGGCTAAGAAGATAGTATTCACCAACCAAGGTTATGCTGTGTATGGTATGGAGGGGAAGGCATAGTGGGTCAGACCACTATGCCCAGCCAAACTGGAGGGTGTTCACTGGGAAGGGTACCATGGGCCATAGCAAGTAGGGGCTGCTCAGCTGAGACGCAGGGAGGCTGGGACTTAGGCCATCGGTGGAATCATTTACCTCCCCTAGACGCTCCCGCAATGGTAAGTTGTGAGGTTCACATATGGAAACCTAGCAGAGGTCAAGGAGGAATCAGAATCAAAGATGAGAAAAGAGAAAGAACTGAGGCCCTGTGGGGTTTGTCTTCCTAGAAATGAGTGTAGAGCTCTGGGAATTGCCCCGTGGGGTGGATGTAGAGAACAGGGACCAAGAGAGGACCTAAGGCATCCTGTGGTTCATGTCCCCACTCCACAGGTGGAGCCCTTGGGGTGACGTGGTTGAATGGCTTAGCTGGCCAGGGAGAGCCAGGGCGCTGACACTCCATCAGGGTCTTTCTTCCCCTGGCTCCTGGGTGATGGCTGCTGGGCTCAGGAGGGGGACATGTCTGGGTAAAAGGGGAGACAGACATAGACGGGGGTTCCGTTTTGTTACTTCAGCTTCTTTTTCTTCTTCACATTTTAATGTCTTAGGCAGCTCTTCATTTGCTGCTCATGTTTTATTCCTCAAATATGTTCTTCTCCAGTGAACCAATATTTTTTTAATGCCCAGAAGTGAAAAATACATTTTATATTGTTCTCCACCCAGATTTATATCCAGAACTATTAATTTATAGGCATGTGTGTGTGTGTGTGTGTGTGTGTGAGCATGCCGGGGCCTCACACAGGCTAAACACATACTCTGTCAACTGACCTACATCCCTAAGGCCAGAGACTATTAATTTAAATCACTGGCTCCTACAGATACTGTAGGAAAAAATTCTACAGGTATCTACAGGAAAATATTCACTTATTCTAGCCTCTGGGATTCATCATGAATAACAAATTCTCTAACC
This sequence comes from Marmota flaviventris, assembly GCF_047511675.1. Taxonomy (NCBI): domain Eukaryota; kingdom Metazoa; phylum Chordata; class Mammalia; order Rodentia; family Sciuridae; genus Marmota; species Marmota flaviventris. The sequence goes on from NC_092503.1 coordinate 138,094,587, forward strand.
TTGTGGAATTAGCATTCTAGTACAGAGAGTTAGGCCTGCAAATGATAAGAATAAGAAAGAGGTAGATTGTGCTGTATATTAGAACAGTGCCTCTCAAACTTTAATGTGCCTGTTGACTTACCCGGGGAACTTGGTAAAATGCAGATACCAATTGATTCAATGAGTCTGGGTGGGTTAAGTTTTTGTATCTCTAACAAGTGCAGGGTGATACTATCCTGCCAATCTTTGCACCACATCACACTATTAAGAACAAAAGGTTGGAAGATATCTGTAATAAGTAAGGGGACCAGCAAGGGACATGAAGAGTAGCATCACTCTAAATACAGTATTTAGTACTTTAAAGATATTTCTTCATTAACTTCTAGTATCTTGTATTAATCTATTTTCTGTTTGTATAACAAAATACCTGAGACTGGGTGTATTACAAAGAAAAAAAGTTTTATTTAATTCACAGTTCTGGAGGCTGAGAATACAAGATTTAGAGTTCCATCAGTTTGATCTATAGAGAGAGCCTCATGGTAGATGGCATCTTGATGAGAGTGTATGCAAGAAGGAGAGATCACAAGCCACAGTAGGAAAACAGAGAGCAGGGAGGTGCCAGTCTTTGTCTTTTACAATAATCCATCTCACAGTATTAATTCCCTCTTAGAGACCTGCATTCCTTACCTCCAAGGACAATACCCTAATCATTTTGCCCGAAGTCACAACTCTTAAAGGTACTACCCCCTTAATATAACCATACTTGGAACAAAGCTTCCAGTCTATGAACCCTTGAGGAGCACAAACCATATCCACACAGCACATCATAATTTAAATAATGTATAAGCTATATACATATATGTATATATATATATGTATAAATAGCTAAATTTGTTTTTTATGGGTTCATTCTTTCTTTAAAATTTATTTATTTATTCTGATTTGTTATACACGAGAGCAGAATGCATTTTAATTCATAGCACACATATAGAGCACAACTTTTTATTTCTCTGGTTGTACACAGAGTAGAGTCACACCATATGTGCAGTCATACATGTACCTAGGGTAATGATGTCCATCTCATTCCACCATCTTACCTCCCCACTGCCCCCTCCCTTCCCCTCCCTCCCCTTTGACCTTTCTAAAGTCCCTCCATTCCTCCCATGCTCCCTCCACCCCCATTATGGATCTGTATCCACTTATCAGAGAAACATTCGGCCTTTGGTTTTGGGGGATTGGCTTACTTCACTTAGCATGAGATTCCCCAGCTCCATCCATTTACCTGCAAATGCCATGATTTCTATTGTCAGTCTAATTGTCTTTGTTGTTGTTGTTGTTGTTAATAATCTCTATTTTCCCTTTATTAACAAAACGTCTTTTTAAATTTGTGGCAAAAATAAACAGTGAGCAATGTCAGAAGACCAGAAACTGGGGAAATATTTCTAAGCTATTAAATTGTTAAAGGGACAATCTCTTCAACATAAAAAATACTAAGAAATAAAAATCAAAAGAACAACAACTAGAAAAATAGGCAAATGACAGTCGTTTCAGAGAAAACAACTTTCAAATTTCCCTTAGAAATATAAAAATGTGCTTGCTCTTACTTATAAAAGAAAAATACATATTGAAACTATAGATTTTAAAAATTTGAAAGCTTACTTTTTTGGGCAGGAAGCAGGCAATTTTAATCAATGCTGATGAGATATCAAATGTGGCAATTCCTGTGGGAGAGAATTTGACAATACATATCAAATATACAGTTTTAGTTACTCTTTGATCAGTCTTAACAGCAGGAATCTGACCTAAAGATATAATTGAATATCTTATTCATATGATCCTACTGTCCTGGGGCAAAGTACTCACCTCCTTTTTAATGGTGCTAATCTTTTTAGCAACTGCACCCTCCTTGGAAGCACCTTTAAAGATATTCCTTTTCTGACCAAACCTCAAGTTTTCTAAGTTTTTTGCTCTGTTTCTCTTTGCTTCTGTTTCTCATTGTAAATCTAGCTAAAGAAAGATGATGTTCTGCCTTAACATTACCTCCATCAGGTAAACTAGTCTATCACTTCTAAATTCAGCCTCCCATAAAGTCTCAAGGCATAAATATAATAAATTTAAGTTCTTCATTGGAGTGTAATATAGGTGTCATCCAGTTCAGTTCCCAATGTAGTCCTTATTTCCAATAGAACTCTCATTGGCATTGCCTTTACTACACCACATTGCTCTCAGCATTCTTACCCATTAAGTTTTGTTTACAGAATTCTAGACTTCCTCTGGCCTGCTTTTCTAAAGTTTCCCAAATACTTCCCACAAACCAATTACAAAGGCTTCTGGACCACAGTGTCAGATATCATAGCAATGACACCAGTCTTGGTGCACTTTTTTCTTTTTTTTCATTTGTTTTCTGTCACTGTAACAAAATGCCTGAGAAATTTAACTCGATATAGAAAAATGTTTATTTTGGCTCATAGTTTTAGTGGGTTCAGTTTATGGTTGTTCAGTCCTATTGCTGTGGGCCTGTAGTGGGGTGTGTATGATGGAGGAAGGTTTTTTCACCCATGGCAGCTTAGAAATGAAAGAAAGAGACAGAAAGGGGCCAGAATCCAAAATCCCCTTCAAGGACCCACCTCCAGTCATCTAACTTCCTCCCACTTGGCACCAATTCTTAAAGGTTCCCCTACCTCCCAATAGTGCCACAGGCTGGTAGTACCTAAGCATTCAACATATGAACCCTTGGGGACATTCTAGATCCCAACTATTGCATATGTTTATTTTCATAGCATTATTTTTAACAGCATAATATTGGAAATGATTCAAAAGTCATCAGTAGGGAACTGGCTAAATTAACTGTGGTATACACACACACCCGAGTATCCTTCAGCTGTAAGAACTGAGAAACAATGAAGAACAGCTCCTGAGGAGTTTTAAGGATATATTAGGTGAACCAAGCAAGATGTAAAATATTATATATAATATGATAAATTTTGCAATTTAAAAAAGGGTCTATAGGAGTGTGTGTGTGTGTGTGTGTGTGTGTGTGTGTGTGTGTTTGCTTATGGTTGCAAAATAAAATATTAGAAGGATAAACCAAAAACAAATCTTTTTCTGAAAGGTTGGAGGTAAAAGATCAGGGTATTGAGAATAAGGATGAAAGGAAGACTTCTTTGGGCTTATCTTCTATAGTTTTTTTTTTTTTTTTTTTTGAACTGTAAATATTACATGTATTCAAAGAAGAAGGAAAACCTATTCTTGAACCAATACAAATGGAAACAGATTAAACCTAATGGATTATCAAAATGATAACTGGAAAAGAATTGTTTTAAGTAACTTCCATACAGTACATCCCTGATTAGATGCACATAGAACATTCAAAGGAATACTGAACTTTATTCCATAGTCACGTTGTTGAAACACATTTTAATATCAAGTAAATATATTAAAATATATATTTGAGTGTTAAGAAAATATGTAATTACAATAACATTTTTGGGATCAGGATTTTTTTTTAGGTGCAAAAAAGAGAAAGTATAGGACCAGGGAGTTAAAAAAAAAAAACTTTGTAAAGTTGAATTTGAATTAAGTACACCCATATAAACTCATGATTTTAATTTTTTGACATAATGTCAAATTTGCAGAAAAATTTCAAGTACAGTAAAAATATTTTTTCCTAAACTCATTAAGAGTAGGTTGCTAACATGATGTGTTATCATTCTATTTTAGCATTATTTCTTTCAAACAAGTACGTTCTTCTATAAAACCACAGTACATAATAAAACCAAGTGACTAATACTGAAAGATTATTCCTATGCACTCTTCAGAACCCTATCCAGTTTGCCAAATGTCTCAATAGCATTCTTCTTGTTATTTAAATTTTTTTTTTTGTACTAGGAATGGAACTTCAGGGCACTCTACCACTGAGTTACATACCAGTCTTTTGTTGTTGTTGTTTTTGAGATAGGATCTTGTTAACTTTGTCTGACTGGTCTTGAACTTGTGTTTCTCCTGCCTCAGACTCCTGAAATACAGGTGTGTGCCACCATTCCTGGCTCCCAATAGCATCCTTTATACCAAAGGATCTGGATCATGATCATGATTAGTTGTCTCTTTAGTCACTTTCAATCAAGAACACTTTCTTAGTCTCCTTGACTTCATGGCTTTGTCATTTTGAAAATTAAAGTCCAGTTACTTTGTAGAATACCCCTAAATTTGCGTTTGTCTGATGTTTCTTCAAAATGAGCATCAGGTCATGTATTTTTGACATTTTTTTAAAAAAATGGATCTTTAGATGTATTTGTTCTAGCTGTTTCCAAGGATCAAGAAGTGACACCCCAATAATAATGAAAAACTTTTACCCAGTTTTTGTTATCAAATTTCTCACTAAGAGGAATCAAGGTTACTTGGAGAATGGTTAATTTCCAGCCCATAAAAATGAGACTGTTGTTTGTTGTACCACTAACAGGGTAGCTCCCAGAGACTGTGATAAAAACTACTATCAGAAGGGCACAAGAACCAGTCTGAAGGGGTCAAAATTGTGACAATATGAGCATTAGAAACAATAGTGAATATAAATAAAGCATACTTTTGCATGTTTTATATCCATATAAAAATCCACAAATCCAAAAATTATAATTTTTTAAAAAGTGAAAAAAAAGTTACTTTATTTGTACTGTTGGAGGTAGTAATTTCACAAATTCATTACTCTGAAAATTGGAAAGGCTTCACCCTGATATTTCAATAGAAACTGAATTTCAAGCCAAAATGAGTTGGTGTAGAAAAACACTCCTTTGTAGGAGAAAGTGAGCAAATATTTGTGGTTAGAAAGATAGAATTGGAAAAATATTTAAGTAGGAAAAATGGCTAAAAAATAACCATTTTGCAATATAAATAAAATAATCAATTGATGTAAGGATCATGAACAGGTGGCCTGGGAAATGGAGAGTCATATGATAAAAGATGTTACCCATTTTGCTGTTTAAAAGGAGGAAAGCATAAATTTACATCGAAGGTGTAAAACTACTAAGTTCTTAACACTTTGATCAAATGTAGCAAGTTTCTATGAAACAATCTGAATTTATGAACCTTCTTACATGAAACATAATGAAGTATACAGCATAATCTATGAAGTGTTCTTGCCCCGCCCCCGCCAAAAAATTAGCCTGAATCAATCAACCATTTAGATAACAAAGAGATTGGTCTTAATTATTCAAGGTGTGAAAATAGAGGATGGAAATGTGACAAAAATATTTATAATGTTTTAATCTAGTTCTAGCAAAGAACTATGTTGATTTATTAGATTTGTCTCTCAATTTTAAAATTTTTCATAATAAAAAGGATCTTTAATATATTCTTTCAGTTTTTGTCTGAAAAATGCCTTTGTATTACTCTTCTTCATGGGAGATAATATTGCTGGGTAAAAATAAGTTTAGGATGACAAGGCATTGTCTCTTAGCATATTATTCCATTGACTTTTGATTCCATTGTTTCTGTTTAAATGTCAGCTGTCAGTCAGGCTATTCTAAGATACCCTGATTAATTCTGACTCTTTAAATTAGGCTATTTCAAGTTCTTCTTTTGACTTTATATTCTAAGATCTTGCTATGGTGTGCTCTAGTGTATTTCTTCCTAAATTATTTTGCTCAGGGTTCACTGGAGTTTCTCAACATGATCATAATTGTTTTAAATCAATTTTTTATATTTCAGTTCATATCTATTTTATGGTTGCCTAATTATCATTCCTTAAGGAACTTTGAGTATTCATTGTAAAACTTTTTCATTCTTTGTTCCATATGGCCAGTTTTTTTTTTTTCAACTTTCTGTGTGTCCATTAGACAATATTCTCTCAATATCTTATCTATCATATTAATGGAAATAGTTTTAAGAAATTCCATTAATCCTTAGTAACCTATGACATAATACCCAATATATGGAATTATTTTCGTATATTCTGAGTGATATAGTGAGAAGGACAACTTTATGGACAAAGAGCTCAGGTTTCCATTTTCCATAGTGTGCCTGATTCTGGGCCCACTCCTTGAATGGAGCATTTCAGTCTGTGTTATTCCTCGTGAACAGAAATTCCAAATGCCTTTATCTATTTCAGAATCCAAAGCTGAGCAGGCTTCCACTCTAGTCCACCTTACTGGTTCTATGTTTCTTCTGCCTCTGGTACAGCAAAATGTTTTCTTGATTTTGAGACTCGCTATGTGATTTTGACTTTGTAGGTTTTGTTAGATCTGCCATTGCTGTGTATGTGGAGCCTAATGAGTCACAGTTCACCTCAGAGGGGGAACTTGCAATACCCAAGACCCGATGTCTCCCTACCTCAGTCTACTTAAAACACATTTAATTTTTCAAACACTTTAATGTTTATTCTACTAAAATCTACAATTCTTCACTTGCTACCCACTGGAACCAATTTTGCATCCTGGAACCATGTAAACATTTTGTATTTCTAAGAAAAGGTGCTAACATGAAACATTAACATATTTTTTTTGCCAAATCATAGACTCACAGATTGCTGAGGCCAGAAAGATCTGTTTCAAACTCCTCTCTTCATCAGTAAGGCATCAGAGACACTTTCTAAGGTCATACAAGTAGTTAGTAGAAGGACCAGGACCAAAACTGAAATCCACTGCATTGTACACCACTCACAGCCACAGCAGCATACTAAGGGGAGAGATGCTGTGATGAGTCCCCAGTGCCTCAAATTGAAACCATGTGTCAACATAATGTGCCACACCATGGTGTCCCTGAGTGCTAATATTTTAAGGCTCCATACACTTTACCACAGGCTTCAATTGTTTGGTAAACGGGTCTTCACTCTGTTGGTGTTACAAGTGGAAAGAAATACTCCTCCTTCATAGAAAGTCTGCATTGCTTAGAAATCAACTAACAAAATAATTGTTGGGGAATTTCAAGTTAGGGAGCCTATGTTAAGACATTTAATTATTTACATGCTTTGATAAAATAGCTTGAAATGTATTTGCCAGAAGGAGACTATTAATATTGATCCACATGGTATTTCCAATTAATAGGTAGATACTAATGTGACACAGCAAATTGCTCTGTGGAAAGAGGTGTTCTTTATTATTTAACATAAATATTTCTACCATATATGTCTTGCATTTATTTGGCATTATCAATATTTCAGATAAGTTTTTAATGACAGGTTGAATATTCTTTATCCAAAATACTTGGGACCAGAAGTGTTTCTGATTTCAGATTTTTTTCATCTTGAAATATTTATATAAATGTAATGAGATATCTTGGGGATTGGACCCAAATCTAAATGCAAAATTCACTTATGTCTCATATACACCTTATACATAGAGACTGAAGGTAATTTTATACAATAGATTTTAGTTCACCTGTGTTTTGGCTTCAACGTGTCATGAGCCAGTACAAACTATCAGGCTCTCCTTGTGATCTTTCTCAAAGACTCTGCTTACACAGGATCATCCTAACTATTTCAAAATCCTGCCTTTGATGATGATACACACTAACACACATGAAAGAAAGAAAGGAAGAAAGAAAATTGAAGAGAAAGTGAAAGTGTTGTGTAAAACCATGAGCACCCTATTGACCTGCTATTGTGATATTTAACCTATTGTGACATTTAACAAAATATTTTGACTCTAGTCATCATTTTAAACTGCTCATTTAGTCCCTTAAATATACGAGAAATAGGCCTCAAGCCACTTATCAAGACCCCGTCTCAAAATAAAAAATAAAAAGGGCTGGGGATATGGCTCAGTGGCTAAGTGCCTCTGGGTTCAATCCCTGGTATCAAAAAAAAAAAAAAATTTTCCAGTTCTTCCATATCCACCCATTCTTTTGACTTAATCTGTGCTTTAAATGTTGACCATTCTAATAGCTGTGTTATATATTTATACAATGACTATTTTGCCTATGGGATGGTATTTCTAAATATAATTTAGAACACAGATTGTAAGATTATCACTTATAATAAAGAACCCTTATATCTCCAATGAATTAATTCATCATTTGCTATCCATTTTGTCACCCAAGACATAAAGATATGAATACCACACTTTTTCTATGAAAAAACCAGGTGAAAAATTGGTAGTCACCTGACCAACAAGTATAGACTCTTGATTCACCTTCCCTCCAACCCAAGCAGTTGTCATTTTCAAGGGTGTGCCTCATACATGTTCATGCAGCTTTTGCTGAGTGCTGCTGTTCCTCCAGATGCTCTGCCGTGTGTCTCTCCCAGTGCTTTGTTGGACACCTCTCCCAAGGCCCACCCATGCCTGGGGGTGGGAACCTGGGGTTCTACCAACTGGATTACTGGACTCTTAATCCTATTTGAGCCATTCTGGTTTCTCACTGATGACTGCTACTGATATTCCAGTCCTGCCATTGGTGCCCTGCACCCTCAAAACCATAGGGAAGCCTTGTGGGGACAGCAGCTAGTCCTTCCCACGTCAGTCCTACCTAGTTATAAAGGTCCTCCAAGGAGTATGTAGAGAAATCCGTATTTCCACCTTTAGCCATTCTCCCTAAAAAATTGCCCTAGATTATCATTTGAGAAGAAAGCAGAGAGGAAATAGAACCACATGCTCCTTAATGACAGAAACATGTTCAGAGAAATGCTACTTTGTTGTGTGAACATCACAGTGTGCACTTACATACATCTAGATGGTGTGGATCCACTACACAGCGAGGCCTCTTGATGCAATCACCTGATGTAATCAAGAGACACAGTAAGTGAGAGATGGGTGAGCCTGTTGACATGTCAGATGGAAGACTTTCACACTATGCATTTTTTATATTAGTAGAAGGAGTACATTCGCATACAAAGTAAAATATAGTAAATGCATAAACCAGTAATGGCTCTTTATTTTTATCAAGTATTATATCAAATATTTGTGCTGTTCATATTTGTATGTGCTGCTGCACTTTTTTAATGCCCGGTAGTGCAGTAGGTCAGTTTCCACAAGCATCACCACAAACATGCAATTAATTCATTCCTGTGTCAGTAGGAAAGAGGAAGTTTTCAGCTCATGTCTGGGACTGTTATGGTTTAGAGATGAGATATCCATCCCCAAAGCTCATGTGAAAAACAATGCAAGAAAGCTTAGAGATGAAATGATTGGGTTATGAGAGCCTTAACCTAATGGATTAACTGGGTGATAACTCTAAGCAGGTAGGATGTAACTGAAGGAGGTGGGTTGCTTGGGTCATGTCACTGGGGTATATATTTTTTTCCCTGGGGAGTCTTAGTCTCTTGCCTCCTGATTGTTATGTCCACAACTGTTTTCCTCCACCATACCCTTCTACCAGTATGTTCTGCCTCACAGAGCAATGGAGTTGGCGGTCTTTGGACAGAGACCTCTGAAACCATGAACTCCAACTAAACTTTTTATTCTCTAAAATTATTCTTTTTTGGGTCTTTGGTTGCAGCAGTGAGAAATTTGACTAAAACAGAGACCACCAACATATATGCACTTCATCATGGACCCAATCATTGTGATTTGGTACATGACTATAAATCCAGCATGGAACATTTCCCACTAACCAGCATTGTTCTATCAGATGGTTGTGTACGTATGTAGATATGCTCACAGGTTTAATTAACACTTGTTTAAAAGTTAAGGTGTACTACCTCTACTAGATAGTATTTTTGCAACATGTCATAATACAAGGCAGGGAACATAATTTTAGTGCCATTTGGTTCAAAACAAAAGTGTCTAACTAATGATTCAGTTTCATCATGCTGATTAGCAATAATTTGTAAAAATCTGCTGAAGACAAATACAATTAAAACTTAATTAGCAACAGTGTCAAAGGTTGAAAAAGAAATTAATATTAAACACATATGCTGAGGAAAATTCTTCTGTTTTTATTATTCAATATCACGCTGAAGTGATCTTGAGTTTTTTCTTCTTCTTGAGAAAATAAAAGGGGCCTTTTTATCATACTTACTACTTGCTGTACTTACCATAGATAATAAAAATAAAAAAACGTATTTTTACTGTTGGGAAATCTAAGAGTTCAATAATATTACAGAGAATTCATGTAGCAATTTTAAATTTTCAAAATATTTTGGCAACAGAAATTACCTGACCCCTTAAATAAAATAATTGTACATCTCACAGAGCTCTGAGACTTCTGAGTTTAACTAAGGGGCAATTGAAGCAAACAATTTTCCAGTTTTATTGGAACACAGGCTTCTCAAGTTTAGATATATCATCACATGATACCATTAGAACTTAAAGAGAAAATGCAGGAGAGGACAGAATCAGGAAGCAAGAGGCGTCCTTTCTCTCGGGTAGAACCTCAGTACACCCACTGAAGAGACTTTCTAAAGATGTGCCCCACAGGCCATTTAATTCAGAACTTCAAGGGCCACAGGGGCAGCTCAATTGTAGAGCACCTGAGAAGTAGACAGAAGACCCTGAGTTCTATCCCCAGCACAGCAAAAGTTGTATGTGTAACACACATACAAACGCTTAAATAAAAATTAAAAATAAAATAAATCAAAGCCTCCTAGGAAGCCCAGGAATTCAGATTCTCAGCCCATAGAATCACTGAATGCCTCTGGTAGGGCCAGGAAATGTGCATTTTATAAATAACTTATGGTGCTTCCTGTCCATTCTGGAGCATCATAACTCCCACTGCAGAAGACATTCTTATTCAAAATGCCTTGCAACCCCAGAGTGAGGTGTAGCAACAACTGGAAGATACAGGGCAACCGTGTTAGGCAGACGCTTCAGAACACCTCCTGTGTGTTTTAGGAAACTGGATGCTGATTCTGAGCAGGGCTACAGTCTGGCAGCCTGAAATTCTGAGTCATCCATTTAAGCAGTTCTTTGCAGTGTAATTCTCCAAAAGTAACCAAAGCTATGTACACATAAGCAACACAATTCAAGCCTTGAGCCCCTCAGACAATTTACCTAGTCACCAAGGACTGTGCTGATCTCACACCCACTGAGGCTTCAGAAAGCCCCAACAGACTTGCTCACATGATATCCAGCCCACAAATCTGGGTGGAAAGGTCCTGAAAATGTTTAGAAAGCTGTAGCAGTGAGGAATGTCCATACTTCTTCTCTCCCACTTGTCTGCATCTCTTGTATATAAACTTTAATTAGGTTTAACTTAGTTTTCATTAAGAGTTTTACCACTTAAAGATCTCACTTATTTTATTTAGGAAGCAATAATTGATAATAACAATGACAGGTAACGTTAATTGCATTCCAGACACTGGGCTTTTTTTGCTGTTTTATCTTTTATAATCTTCATGATCCCATGCAGAAAGTATCACAATTAACCTCTATGTTAGTCAGCTTTCCATTATTGTAACAAATATCTGAGATAGTCAACTTAGGAAGAAGAAGAAGAGTTTATTATGGTCCACAGTTTTGGAGGTTTCAGTTCGTGGTGGGTTGGTCCTGTTGCTTTTGGACCTATGGTCAGGCAGCACATCATGGAAGGAAGTGTGCAGTGGACCAAAGCCACTCCCTTGATGGCTGGCAAATAAATAAGAAGAGGAAGAAGAAGAGTCTGGGGTCCCATAATCCCCTTTGAGGTCACAATGCCAATGATTGAGACTTCTCACTAGCCGCCACCTCTTAAAGATTCTACCACTTAACAACAGCATCAAGCTAGGGACCAAGTGTTCAAAATATGGGCCTTTGGATGACTTTTCAGACCCAAACAATAACAACCTCATTTTGCAGGTGGTAAAATAGTGGCTGGAGAAAGGGTATACCAAAGTCTTAGTTCTTGTAAGTCACAGAATCAAGCTTGAATCCACACCTTGCTGACTTCAAGGCTTACAGGCATTGAGCAAGCTCTGAAACAAACTGAGATCACCTGTCAGTTTCTTTTGTGGAATTCCATTATTAAAAGCATTTTTCCATTCCACACACATTTGAGACTCTACTATGTGACTATAGGACCAAGCTTGATATGTGCTTGTTGAGCTTAGTGGAACTGAATTGCAGTCCAAAAACCCAGAAGTCAGTTGAGCACAGAGCCCTGCTCTCCAGGGCACCTCCTGCCCTTGATCACTGAGAAAAAGATGAAATATGAGTGCACACAAGTGTGCATACTGTGGTTGTGGAAAATCACAGTATTATTTGAAAATCAATTTGAAAAGTGAAAAAAGAAAAAATACCAGGATGTGAAAAGCACCCTGAAAGTGAAAAACACACCAGGATGAAAAAATCAGGTATGGCAGACTAGGTTGTACACCCCTTAAGAAAAACAGATATACCCATATACTGGCACATGTGGCATGCACATATGCTTATATGTACATAAAGACACACTGAAGTACACATGTGTTTGTGTGCATTTGAAAGACACATATTATGTGTATATGGGTTTGTGACACTATGGAATGCACAGTGGTGTACATGTTTGTGTGCCTAGGAGAAACACATATGATGTCCCTATATATTTGTGTGCAAGTGGAAAACATGAGGTGCAATATGTTTGTGTGTGCAGGAAAGACATATGAATCATGTGCACATTTGTTTGATGTGAAAAAGCATCTGGTATACATACATGTTTTTGTCTGGTGTGCATGCATGCTTGAATGCATATGGAAATGACATGGTGTGTGCATGTATATAGTCATATAAGAAAAATGATGTGCAGATATGTTTACATGCACATGGGAGAGGCATATTTTGTGCTCATGCTTGGGTATGTCTAAAAGGCATATATGATGCACATGTGTGTTTGTGTGCATATGGAAGATATACATGATGTGTGCATTTATGTGTATCTAGAAGCACTTAGAATACAGCAAGACATTATCTGCTGTCATTTCCAGGTGATTGAACTTACACTATTTGAAACTATTTATTGCTCATCAGTATTTTCTGATGTTACTATAAATTTCATGTAATTGTTTTTGTAACAAGAGGAAACAATATCCAAAACTTCAATTTCAAAAACACCAGTATTTCATGGGTTCAGTATTTCCACAGCTAGGGACATGGATTTAATTTTAAAAGAGGATTAGGCATAGTGTTACAGTCCAATAGCCAAAAACCCTGAAAAACTTGGCTGCAAGATTTCTTTTTAATTAAAGCCCTTTCTAAAAAATAACTTGCTTCATTGCAAATAAATAAAAACGTTTGTTTAGGGGATATTGGATTTTAAAGTTAAGAAGAAGTTGAAGTAAGACATGAGAGAGGTGTTGGTTACCTGGACACTCCACCAATTTCCACAGAGGCCTTTTATGAGGGTCAACAAAGTTGACAGCAGCAAAGTCTCACTCATTGAGGGAGGGGTCCACCTGTAGAGAGACTTTTGTCTGCTCCATCTCAGTTTTCTATTTTAACTCATCTATCCAGCATTTCACATGTCTGTTTAATTTTAGTTTTTGGTTTCATCAGTCTTTTATGTCCTTCTTTCAAATAAAGTTGCCTAATCTTAATAAAACTTGATTTATGACCAAATGGTACCCATGTGCATCTTAATATCAATTGAGATGAACCTTAAAACAATACTCTGGCTGATACCAATGTGCAAAGTCATCTCCCTTCTATCATTTTTACCAGAGTACAGTGCCACTTGGTACATGCACGAGCTATTAAAATGAGTTATTTCACCAAGATTTACAGTATCCAGGAAAGATGAGTACACATAATTAGAAAGAAAAGAGAAGGAGGAGAAAGCCTGCCAGAGAGTCATGGTAGGGCTCTCTGGTCTCACCCTGTTTTCTTTGCTCCTTTGACACATTCCTCCTATGGGGACTCAATGCCAGCATCCTATGGCATATATTTGCTGAGGATCAATGACACTGTGATGGCTTTGGGGCTCAGAAATGTAATCTTGCCAAGAATAACATCTGTGATGTAGAATCCACATGTCTTAGAGATGTGTGCAGCCACACAGTGTCATTGAGTTTAAGATCAGGATTGTACTGTATTCTCTCATATTGAATTGCTGTTTTCTTGGGGCCAGAAAAATGGGAACATCCCAAGAATAAAGCACCCAACATGTGTAGCTTCACACACATGTTGAAACTGAAGCATCTGAAAGATTTGCTTTCTTGATAAAAAGAATGTGTCTGCTAGCCTAATAATGAGCTCTTAGAGCAACCTCTTTTCCAGAGATTGCCCCAACATGCTAAAACCATTTTGTTCCATTGTCCTAGATGTGGGACACCTATAAAAACTTAAGTTGAGCAACAAATATGTCACTTATGGTAACATTAAAATAATAATTATTGTTCAGGGTATATTCTTTTGAGAAAAGTAATAGCTGAATGATTAGAGTATTTGAAAAAAAACATTTCATATGAATATATGACAACATATACAAAGAATATACAAGCTTTAGATTATAATTTCTTACCTATTTTAATGCACCTGGGTCAATCTTATTGAAATATTTGCAGAATTGAAAACATGGGATATAATGAGTTAAAAGACACACCCCACCTCCCAGCAGCCCCCATTCACTGCTGTTGGCATTCTACGTGGTGCAGGATGGTTTTTGCACATTATATGTGCTGTTGGCTGTATTTCCCCCTCTATTCCTCTTCCAAGCTGGAAGCCAGGTACCTTGCCCAAAAGCAGAAACTCTTCTTAGTCATCCGGGTTTTTGACAAAGCTTTTAGTCTCTGAAATGGTGAGTCTGGGAGTTGGAGGTCTTTGGGAGTTCAAGGGACAGGAAGGTGGGCCCTGGCATCAGAGGGACACAGGTGTGCTGGTCCTGGAAGCATTGGGGTTGGCATCTGTCTTCTTCCCCTTCTGGCTCTATCCTTACCAGGAGGCTGGACTCTGGCACCTAATGTCTGCACCTTGGCAAGGAGTACAGCTCACATAGGAGGTAGAAAGCGGTGGGCCCTGGACTGGGAACAAAGCCGAGAAAGGCCATGGGCACATGCAGGTGACCAGAAAGAAAAGGATGGAAGGAGGAGTCTCCTGATTGTTGTTATCACCAAAGACCCCAAGGACCTAACATAATCCTAAAAGTAACTGAACATGAATATCCAGGCAGATGGGGCAGGTTGGGTTCAGAGTTGGATTGGAGTCAATATAAGGAAAATACATACAGTTGTCCCTAGGTATCCCAGAGAGCTAGGTTTCGGAGACTCAACTGATGTTCAGATTCTCAAGTCCATTATATAACGTGGTGTATTGTTTGCCTAGAACCTACACATACCATCCTGTACATTTTAAAAATAATCTCTAGGTTACTTATAATATGTAAAATGATGTATATCATTATTATGCTGTATTGTTTAGGAAACAATGACAAGGAAAAGGGTGTGTATATGTTTGATACAGACAGCATTTTTCCAATTATTTACAATCCATAGTTAGTTGAATTTGCAGATATGGAACCAACAGATGCGGAGGGGCTAACTGTGTTTGTGAGTATGTGTCTCTGTGTGTGGACACATACACACATATATTGGGTATACTAATATTTCTGGCCCTGACACGCTCATTCCTACCATACTGGCAGGAGTGGAGAAAAGATGAGGAAAGACTGGAGAGTTTTAACTTAAATTCACTTCAATTTGTCTATACTTAAATTTTTTTTTCAATTTCCCCCAAATAGATACACATTACTTTATGATAGAACTAACATTTAATATTTTCTTTAAAGTATGATGTTATAACACAAAATGATCTTATAATTTAGGGAGCGAAATGGAATTTTAAGTGGTATACTCAGCATAAGAACTACTTAAGATAAACAACAAAATATGAATACCTTCATTCAAATCAGGAAAAAAGCCTATTTATCAATTTATAGAGAAAGGAGTGGAAAGAAACAAAAAATTATGTTGTTAGTGGTCCTCTTTAGAACTTTTTTTTTTTACTTTATTTTTCAAAATTAAAAAAAAAAATTCAGTGAACATGCATTGCTTTTTAAAAGACAAAACTTTTTTGTGTGTTGTTTTCTGAGAAAAAGGAAAAAGTTTTATTGCTTTGCTAGCAAAGAAGAAACACAGGAGACTCCTGTCCTAAAGGCTGTGATTCTCCCCATCAGAAGGAACAGGGGACTTTTGAGGTGATTCAAAGGCTACATTCCATGTGTTCTCAGTTGAAGTTGTAATTCACTTGTTAATTTGGGAGATGGTGATTTCTGGGATCTTCTGGTACCATGCCCAAAGTCTGGATTTCTTTGTTCCTATGGTGAGTGTGTACTCAAGGATAGATAAATCTACCTAAAATGAGGAAGAAAGGCACCCCTGTTTCCCCTGAGATTAGGGAGGGGGAGAGATCATACAGGAGCAGGGAGAGAGGAAGAGAAAGAAACATGTCCATTTAAAAAAGAAAAATCAGTTGCAGAGACAGAGCAGCCAGGGCTATATTCAAAGCATAAAGTAGACCACTGTTACCTTTCTACATTCCTTTTCTATGAAAAAAATAGGCAATGACAGCTCCAAACTTCTTCCTGTTGAAAGGGGGTAAAATTGGGGGAAGTAACTTAAAGTCCTTGTTCTCTATTAAGTGGGACATGGATGGTTAAGGGCATTCAGCATCAGAGGAGTCCAGAGGTCCACAGTGGCAGATGGCAGGTGACTGGACAAGGCATACGTAGGGCAGGGATCAAGCTAAGCCAATAGTAAACAAGATAGCAAGTATTACTATTTTGTAAACTATCAGCACAAAAGCAATTAGTATTTCAGCCAGTCTCTGAAAAAACCATGAGGACAGTAACTCAAAACCTTATCAGTGAAAAATAGATCAAGTTTATCAATGTAGGAGATTAGGAAGATTTGTAGATCTATGAGATCAGACTCAAATTAACTCAGAAGAAAATTTGTGACTCTAGAGTCCTTTGTAAACATTATATTAGGCACTCTCACACAAGAACCCATAACCTCCAGCTTTACTTACTTTTGATAGGGCGGCCACAAGTGTACATCTTAAGTAATATTTTAAAACATTTTTTTTCTTTTAAATGGTCATGCAGGGCTAGAATCAGGCTATATTCCCCTGCCAGGTGTTTAAGAATGGGTTGGTCAAAACCGATCTTGTTCTTTTATCTACTGTTAACAGTCAGCTGAGATTCCTCAGAGATCGCTCTTGGAGACTTGTGTGAAGCCTCCTGGCTCCTTTACCTTTCCTCTACCAGTGGTGCCATCTGCCAGGATGGGTAAAGACTTGCTGACCATATGTGGCTTCTCTTGGAAGCATCAGGGACATTTCCATCTCCAATGGCCCTCCTCTTTGCAAAATGTGCACTGGTTGGCTTCCTGTTGTCTAGGGTCCTCTCGATCGCCCTGATAAGTAGATCAGGTGACTCACCAGAGTTGCAGGGCCCAGAGAGGGGTCCTGTCATTCTCTGTGTCCTGGATGAACTTAGAGGGCAAGGGCCAACATGTTGCTGCTTTTTCCTTGGCTCTTTTTCTTCCTTGACTTTAGTCTCACAAGTTTTTGGTTTTAAATACCCAGCAATCCAGTGTCACCAATCTTAAAGAGGGAGTAACACATTATAACTTCACTACCTATAATTTTACAGATACCCCTTTCATTTAATTGGGGTTAGTATTAGAACTTGAAGTCAGCATTATATACTATCTGTCCTGTAGGTGATGGCTTATTATCTCAGATTAACCCAGGTTGGTGGTGGTTCTTGTCCTCCTCCTCCTCCTCCTCCTCCTCCTCCTTCTTCTGAAGCAGTAGCTCTTCGAAACACTAACAGGCAACAATTATAAAGTTTACAAGGAAAATACAAAATGAAATTAACAGAGCAAAAACATATTCAGTTTGTGTAATAGCCATGAACCAAGAAAAATGACTTGAACTATTATATTCCGTGTCTGAGATCATGGTAATCTTACAACAAAAATAAATTTTTTGAACACAACTTTAAATGAGCTGAAGTCTAGCCTATTTTGGAACCATTCTACCATGGAGTAAGGTGGGAGGCAGAGCTTATGTCAGGTAAGGCGGGTCTCTTCACAAATAACACAATATAACATTACATCTGAAACATGAATCAAAGAAAGACTAAGAGAGCTTTTAACTTTCTTTTTGTGGAAAAAGTGGCAGAATGCCTCCATGTTTTACAATGCCACCTTTAAATAGATCAGGCTCTCATTATCTTCCAAAAATGCATTTAAATTCCAATTCCAGTGTAAAGAGTAACACAAAATTGTATATATAACTTATTGACAACGGATTTCTTTATCCAGCTATAAAACATCAAATGACATGAATAAATACCAACCAAATTTGCTATTTTTATGCAAATCTGAGACTTTTGCTACACATAATTTTAGTTTAGAGAACACCAACTTGTAAAGTGCTTTACAGTTAACTACGTTTGAATTTCAAAGTACAATTTAGAATCCAAGAGTGTGTGGTAACAATAATCACAAGTCTGCGTTGAGTTAACAAGAATCAAAGGATAGTCTTAAATCTCTTAAAACTAAAAGGCAGAACTTTAAAGGGACAGTAACTCTTCATCATTTCCTGGATATAAATACTGCTTAACATAAATGCATCTTAAAGTTTTGCTTCATGGCCAGCTGTTTTCTGGTTGGATTGCAAATGCTTGATTTTTCCGAAATAAAAATTTTTAAGTAGAAATCATTTTTATGGTGTTCTCTCTCTCTCTCTCTCTCTCTCTCTCACACACACACACACACATAAATAAACTATCACCCCCACCACACACACACTCCATATTCACAGCCTCACCCAAATCAGCTTGGTTGGGAGTGCTGAGGGTGGGGGATTCCTTG
Source organism: Marmota flaviventris (assembly GCF_047511675.1). Taxonomy (NCBI): domain Eukaryota; kingdom Metazoa; phylum Chordata; class Mammalia; order Rodentia; family Sciuridae; genus Marmota; species Marmota flaviventris. The sequence continues at coordinate 138,113,257 of NC_092503.1, forward strand.
GCTTTTACATGCCAGGCTCTGCCTCTAAGGTTACCCATGTAAGTGTTCACAGCGGGTTCTGTAATGCAGAACTCTCCAGGGCCAGTTCTCCCCAAAGAGGTCTCCAGTGGAATGAGGCATGGATAAAAGAAGGCCCAGAGGCTGCCAAGTGGTCAGTCAAATGTATGGTCTCACCCACATACCCCATGTGCAGTACAAACACCACCAGCTTCTAGGCACGCTGTGATTGACAAGGTGGTGGGGGGCTGCTTTGTCTAGTCCTCCTCTTGGTTTCTCCTCTGTGGGTCTGTCTCTTTAGTTCCTGGGGAAGCTTTGCAGTTCACACTGGTCCAATGTGGTCAGGAGGGCTCTGGCTACCTGAGGCTTTTCTGTCAGAAGCACTAGTACTGTGGACACCTCACCTTAGGTGTGTCCTGGAAGAGCTAGGTGAGGCTGACGTGGTCTGGGTGACTGTTTTTGGCTTTGTTAGAATTGAAAGCTGACCTCCTTTCCCACGCTCTGGTGTTCTCCTGCGGCTCTGGGCTTCCCCTGAACTCACTTCCTTGGGCCTGATGAACTTGCTTTACCATTCCTTGCTGTGCAACTCTTCTGGAGAAAGAGTCTCAACTTTTCTGTGAAAATGTCTTTGTTTTGCTTTCAATTTTTTAAAAAATATGTTCTCTAAAAGAATTCTAGGTATTATTTTATTTTCTGGCCTCTATTATTTTTATGAAGAATCAACTGACATCCTTATTATTGTTCCCCTGTACACAATAATTTATATTTTTACCTTTCTGGCTACTTCTAAGATTTTTTTTTAATCTTTCTCTTTGGTATTCAACAGTTTCACTCTTCTATACCTAGGTTTTTATTTGTTCGTTTATCATGACTTAAAATTCACTAAGGTTGGACTCATTGGTTGATGTTCCATACATTTTGAAAAATTCTCATGTATCAGGTTTTCAGATATTTATTTGCACCATTTCTATGTCCCCTTTCCTTTAAGGACTTCAGTTAACTTTTGTCTTAGGTCTTTTGAATATTATCTCACAGATCTTGTACATTCTGTTTCTTTTTTTCTTCTTTCCTGTTCCATTTGGATAACTTCTATTAATCAATCTGCTATATCCAGTCTGTCTAAATCCCATAGATTGAATTCTCCATTTGGGTTACTGTACTTTTTAAAATATCTAGCATTTCCACTGGGCTCTTTTTTATAGTTTTCATTTCTATGCTGATATTCTCCATCTGTTCACACATATTGGACTTAAAATAATAAGTCCAACATTATTTTAAAGTTCAACATCTTGAATAAGTCTAATTATGTTTACTGTTTTCCCTTTCTCTGGAGGTCAAATTTTCATTTATTGCATGTTTTTGAATTTTTTATTGTGTGCTAAACATTGTGTGCAGAATTGTTATGAAGATTGAAGCAAATTAAACTTACCCCCAGAAAAGGACAGACCTCTTCTTCTTCTGTCAATTTATTTTATGGGGTGTTAAACCAGTCTGATCTGGAGTTGAGCTGGGTCTGGCTTTATTGAAGCTTTAGTTAGTGTATTTCACTACATAATTATCACAGATTTTTATGCCATTTTTTTTTTGCAAAAAAAAGTGGATTGGAAGTTTTTGTTTTCATAATTGTGCCAGTAATACCAAAAAAATTGTTCTTTACTAAACTGTCTTTGGTGCAAGATTAGGAAGCATGGAATACTCAAGAATATATGTTAATGTAATAGTGACAATTATGTAGTAAAATGTGGTACATTAATTTCATCCTAATTTAAAATGTTTTTCAGGAGAAAGTCATGACCCCCTCCCTGCCCTCCAGCATGACTTATCTAGGTAGCAGCAGGATGCTGAGATCTCTTTATGCCACACAGCTCCTCCACCAGCTGGCTCTTTGCATCACTGGGAATTTCTCTTTGGCCTCCACCATTTGCCTCAGCTTGCTATTCTTCAGGATACCTCTCTGCCCTGCTGCCTTGCTGATGCCTTTGGAAGTTCACTGCTGGGTACAGTCTTCAGAGTCTTGGAGGGTTTGCTCTCAGCTCTCCTGCCCTGTCTCTAGTATTCAGTAGGCTGCTGTCCTGCCCTTGGGGCCAGCTTCATGGGTGTGTGACCTGAGTAGTCAGGAAAGTTCCACTCTCAGAAAAAGCCAGTTCTTGGTTTAATGCTCTGCTGTCACTGTCCTGAAATTCTTCATAATTTTGTCTTTGAACTTGTAGTTTTAAATGAAGTCTGATGGAACCATGGAGCTTGCCCAGGCTGCAGAGGTATGCTGGGAAGTTGCACGCTCAGGTCTGAGGGCATGGGAGGCAGCGTTGAGCAACTGGCCTGGTATCCCAGCCAGGGATGAGGTGTATGTCCTGGGGCTCGCTGGGGCATGGTGGAGTCCCACAGTGGCTGGAAGTCAGAACCTAGGGCCAGATCAGCAATGTCCAAAGGGTCAACAATTGCACCAGCTGCAATGGCAGAGGCAGTGGCCATGGCCATGGGAAAAAAAGAGGGGTCCTGCATGGCAGCAACACTGGAACCTGGGGTGAGAGGCTCCTGGTGGCATCAGCAGAGATTTTATTTCTCTGGCCTGAATGCCAGCACAGGAAGTGCCAGCACTCGTTAAATCTTGTCGGTAAATCATTACACAATGAAAGCAGACTCATGGACATTGCAATCCAGCATTTCAGGGAGTTACACCCAAGAGTATGTCCAACTGGACAACCTGGTGGTAACCAAGTATTAACACAGAGCATCGGCACATTGCTGGTGTGACCCATGAGCCTCCCCACCAAGGCCTGCCCTTACTTGCTTCTGCTACCTTGCCCTTCATCCCTGAATCTTCTAGTTATATTCCATGCCACGGTTTTTGAAAGAACTGTGACCTTGGCGTTTTTTGATTCTCAGTCACTCCCAGAGCCTAGGAAACTGGGGAACATTGTCCTTGGTCCTCTACGATCAAGATCTCTCATGTCAGGCTGTGCTATGGGTGTGGGAAGGGGCATGGGCATAACACAGAGTTAAAGAAGGAGGTCCCTTGATCAAGGAAACTTAAAGAGATCGGAAGTTCAAGTAGCCACGCTGGGGACACTAAAGCAGGGAATGGACACCTCCCCAGCAGCCTCCTCTCCACCACCCACTCCCACTTGGCTTTTGCTTTAAATGCATCCTTTGTGACTATTTTGGCCTATGAAGAGTGTTGGTGACTAGGAGAGGTGGGAAAGACACAGATGTCTGGCAAAATTCTTTTCACCCTACAAGACCAAGCTAGAACCCCATCACTACTGATTTGGGGACCAAATAGGCATTCCTGTACTGTGATTCCACAGCACCTATGATACCTGTGGCAAGATAGTGATCTAGAGCTTCCAAAGGGAAGCCTGATTGCTTACGGGCATCCCTCCACCCCAACTCTTTCCTCACTGAGAAAGGTTTGAACTGGAGACTTCCAGTCTTTAGGGAGCCAGTTTTTAGTTCCTTGGGTTGATGTTTTCTTGTTCCTATGAAATTGGAGGGGAGAAGGAACATTTTGCTGGAAGTTAAAAGGAAATTGTAAAAGGAGAAGGATAGATTTACGTGGACAGGGTAAAACATTTTTGGGAAAAAGAAAGCATGAGTGAAATATTTTTAGAAAGTAGATATTTTTAAGCAATTAGTTTCACATGAGATTAAGACAATAGTGAAAAGATGTTAGCGGAAGGCATATGGAAGCAAGAGAGTGGAAAAAGTTGTGAAAAGATGACAAATTTTTGAATGAGCATCAACCCCACCCCCCAAGCCAACTGCATGGCCTGATCCTCCCAGCCTGGCCCCTAAGCCCTGGGCTATGCCTCTGGGATGCTCCTTTGCTGGGATGACAGACAAGTTCTGAGATTCTCCTGCCTCAAGTTTGGCATCAGTGCAGCAGAGTACTTGTGGGAGGCAGAACATGGAGGGTGAGTCATTCTTCAGCTTCCTGCCGAGCTCTTTCCCCAGGTGGGCATCTCGAATGGCCTGTGTCCAGACACCAAGCCGGGTAGCACTTCTCTCTTCGAATGGGGGAGGACAGTTAATCCATCAGCAGCCAGCTAATTTTCCAACGTGAACCAACAAGATCTATTCCTGCTCATGTCCAGAAGTATATTGCTTGCTTCCTGCTGAATAGTCACATGTAGACAAGTCCTTTTCCATGCTGTGTAACAAAGCCCATCCGGAGGACAAGTGGGTCCTGGAAACTCGAGGGTTAGGAGATATATAACCACTGAACCACTTCAGGCTCCCCTGATCTGGTAAGATGGCCAATGGCGTGCCCATTGCAGACAGAGAGTCCTTGGAGGGTAGCCATGGTGTGTTTTGTCTACATATCAGCAGCACCCAGTATGGTACCTGAAACATCAGGTGCTCCATAATGAAGATGGAAGAAAGGAAGCAGAGGATTGGAAGGGAATTTAGAACCTCCCTAGGAGTTGGGAGAGGAAAGAATTGATTTGGGCAGGACTCCCTCCGGGATAGAGGTGTTCTTGCTTCTAATGAGCAGCTCTTCCTTCAGAGCCCAGACTGAGCAGGGCAAACAGTGAGCCTGTGTTCCCTGCTTCTCTGCCCTATGTGTGTCCTCCAGAGCAATAACCAGGGCAGACATGCTCCTCTCCCCATGGTGTGCGGGGAGACGAAGCTGAAGAGCCCCACATGGGCATTGAGTTCAGGTTCTAATATAATTTTGTTCCACTTCTCTTTGACTGAAACAAGTATCCAGCACATTCTCACCCCTGCACCTGGAGGCAGGAAGGCGAGACATAAATGATCACAGTAATAACGCCTTGTGAACGCTTCAGCTGGGCAAGATGGAGGCACCTGCTTCGGATCTCCAGGATGCTGAAGATTATAGACAAGTGATGATTCACGCTGTGCCTCAGTCCCAACAGGAGAAACTGCTTTGCTGGCTCCCCCACTGAGGAGGCCTTGTGAAGTGGGAGAGCTGGTTTTCCAAATGCTTTCTTAAAGAGAGAATGCCCCTTTATTTCCTGAAGTCGAAGCATCTTTCTTGGAGACTGAGTCCATCTTGATTTTTTTTCCTCTTGATCATGAGATGTCTTTAAAACGCTTCTGACTATTAGATAACTCATTCTGCAAGGGCAAAGATCCCATCAGTCTTGAATACCAGCCCTGTAGTGGAAGCTCAGGATAGAATATATCTTGAATGTTGTTTTTTTAAAAAAAGTTCCAACTCTGATTAAAACACATTTAGAAAGGGGCACAGATGAATCAGCTCACTGAGAGACTTGGTGAAAGGGGTTTTCTCAAACTCACAGGACTGACAACAGAACCTTCATCACCTCTCTTGAATTCCAACCATCTGTACCGGAACCCCAAATCCTTGCCTCGTCCCATCCCGCATCTTGCATTTGCAACACTTGTTTGGCTCATGCCTGGAATACTCTCGCTCAGGCATCAGAGGCAATTAAAATCAAGACGAGGAGTGTGTTCTCTCCATCATGAAAGACCGCCTGATGAGGCGGGGAGGCGGGGTACGAAAGGCACTAAAATGAGTCTCCTCTGTGTTTACGTGGCACCTTTCATCGGAGGTTTTCAAAGTGCTTCTTTCATTTTAATCACACTTTCATGATGAGATTTCTCATTACACACGGAGCCAGACCTCTGCACCTGGCTACTCCACAGGCACCTCACACACCCAACACACTCCTGATGAAAGTCACTATCCTCACATCCCTACGTGGCTTCACCTCCCGAGTGTCTCGCAAGTCCCTCTTTTACTCTGGCCCTTGGGTATCTTCTGCTGAAAATCCTTCAAAAGTTTTCCATTCTCTTTCGAATAAGTTCAGGCTCCTTATTGTGACATACATGGCTATGTCCTGGACAAAGGCTTTGGTCTAGTGAGAAATGTCACTGTGGCCATCTCTCTGCACTATTGCCCTTACAGACTAGAGTGGCATGGGCCTCTGAAGTTCCCATGATGTAAGAGCCTAGGGTATTGGTAGAGGAGTTACTGGCACAATGTGGGTGACCCTTTGCACGAGATTGGTGGCAGACCTGAAGGCGCCAGTATAATGTCCCCTGAGCATTACTTTTCTCGGATTTCACAATCCTACAATAAGGCACCATGATAATTAGTTTTTTTGACAGAGTTCTTCTCACACTCGTATTAAATTTGATGATGATGCAGAAGGAGGAGGAGGAGGAGGAGGAAGAGGAGGAGGAGGAGCATGAGGAGGAGGAGGAGGAGCATGAGGAGAAGGAGAAGGAGGAGAGAAAGAGGAGGAGAAATGCACCTCATTGAAGGGCTTCTCTCCCACATGAACAGTTATCTTATTTGGTAAGTTCATTTTAATAGCAAGCTCCCTGTTAGTTTCTACTTGCTAAAGGAAAAGAGGAGCAAAAAAGAATTGCTTGTTACTCCTTGTCATTTTAACAAGAAGACAGAGTTCCAGGATTCTTGCCCTTAAACAGCCAAAAATTACATGAGCCTCTTCCTTCAAATGTCAGAATGGCATTTAGCCTGACAGCTTTCTCATTATTATTCACTGAGAGCTTCTCTAACCAAACCTGTCAAAAATCTCTCACAGGGAGGCACCTCATAAACTTGGAATCGATGCTTCAGCTTTTTATCGTGTGTTCAGTGGGTGAAAGGGGGAAGGAGCCTGCTTGGGTGTTCTCTGACACCAGGACAACCCTGGGGATTCCTCCCCTTCCTCTTCCTTTCTAGAAGAGGAAGAAACAAGGTGGTTTTAGTCAGCTTTCTCTCACTGTGACAAAATACCTGACATCAGCAACTCAGAAGGAGGAAAGATTTGTTTTGGATCACGGTTTCCAAGGTTTCAGTCCATCGTTGCTTGGCCCCATTGCTTTGGGCCTGTGGTGGCACTGTATGTTAGAGCATGTGGCAGAGGAGACTGCTCACCTCATGGTGGCTGGGAAATGAAAGAGGGAGGAGAGGGTCCAATATCGTCTTCCATGGACACACCCCCACTGACCTAACTCCCGCCCACTAGGCTCCACCTCCTACAGGTTCTACCACCTCACAACAGTGCCAGAGGCTGACAACCAAGCCTTCACTATATGGGCCTTTGGGGGATATTCCACACTTAAACTATAACAAAATCTAACATGGGAGGGGACTCAGGGGGAATGTCTTAAATTGATTGCTTTGAGGATGACTCCAGATCCTTCCACTACAATTGATTCAGAGATAGAAAAAAAGAGTAGTTCAGTGTGACAGCCTCCAAGAACATCACTCTATACACAAGACTGAGACCTCACTACTTCAAATTGGAGTCCTGGGACCAGGTAACCTGGATTTCTATCTTGAATCCATTCATAACCTGGGATGTGCATGTTGAGTCCACTTCTGTGTCCTACAATTGACGGTGATATGCCTACAGACACAAGCAAAGGATATGGGACGTCATTTCTAACACATAGCACAAGAGGTCCCTTGTTGTTTTAGTCAGCTTTTTTGCTACTGTGACTAAAAGATCTGACCAGAACAATTTCAGAGGAGGAAAGTTTATTGGGGGCTCACGGTTTCAGAGGTCTCAGTCCATGGACAGCAGGCTCGATTCCTTGGGGCTCGAGTTGAGGCTGGACATCATGGTGGAGTGTGTGGCAGAGGGAAGCAACTTATATGATGAACAGAAGCAGAGTGAGAGAGACTCAACTCTCCAGATACAAAATATGTACCCCAGAGTCGTGCCTCCATGAACCACCTCCTCCAGCCACACCCCACCTGCCTCCAGTTACCACTCAGTTAATCCCAATAGGGATTAAGTAGCTGATTAGGTTAAGACTATAACCCAATTATTTCTCCTCTAAATCTTCTTGCATTGTCTCACACACGAGATTTTGGGGGACATCTAAACCATAACACTTGATTAGAGACCAGGTCTTTCTGGGCTTTTGATAGTGTTGGTTCCCTGGAGCAGGGAAGAGTCTATCTATTCAGACAAGAAGTTCTGTTTTGCTACTTTCTCAAGAGGCTTAGATCCTTCCACACCCCTCCTTCCAACTCTTGAATTCCAAGCTGTGTACCAGCTGCCTGCCAGGTGCAGGGGACCCTGGGACAACCTCAGTACTCCTGCACTTTTGCCAGTCTCCCTCCCCCGGAGGCACAGTCTCCCCAGTGTTGAGTAATTTAGGTAAAACTGCAAGCCAGCCTCCAACGCTGAGATCAGGCATCTGAGAGACTCCTCAAACCAAGAGTCAGAATCAGCTGAATTTTTCACAACAAGAACAATGGAGGCACAGCACAGTGCTGTTTATTGAAAAAGGTGTGATTTATTCCATTGTCCACACGTTAAATACTTTGAACTTGTTTATGGTTGCCTATAAATTGTGTGGTTTGGAACATGATACTAACGAGTGCTTATCATAAATCCCTAATTTTAGACATAAATAAAAGATATATACATGATATTTACTTTTTAAAAGGCCACCTCTGCTAAATAAATGTTGGATTACTATTTAAAGAATATCAGTTTGAAAGGGGTTCAAGTTATTCTCAGGGTACCCATATGTCTTGGTCCCTATCTAGGGGCAGGGATAGATGGAAATCCCTCGTTATCTGGGAAAAGGGTATTTAAACCTCATCAGTCCTTCAGAAGTGATATTCATTTCCCTGTAGGGTGGGAGTGAGAACTTGGGATGGGAAAGGAGAGAAGGGAGGACAGCAGAAGCCCCTGAGGCAAGGACAGACTTTGAAAAAGTGGGAATCCCTTCCTATTCCCAGGGGAATACAGGTCCACAAGGGGACCCAGGGGATCAAGATGGAATGTGCCACTCCTGGAGACTAAGAAACTGTGGCTTGGTGCGTGTGCAGCACCCGGGCCTGGTGCCCTGCCTCCCGGAAGAAGCTGGCAACAATTTCAGCCAAAGTCGGCTTATGATATTCACCTCTGATGTCTGCTTCCCTAAAAGCTGATGGAGTTGGGGACAGACTTCCCATTACAGAACATCCATGCTCATTTCTAGGATAGACCTCCAATTCCAAAGGCAGCATGCTGAGTCTCAGGATTCACCCCCCTCTAGCAGGTGGGTGGAAAAAGTGAAGACCCCTCTCCCTACTCCTCCTTGGCTTTCTAGGGAGAAGGAGGACATGCTTAAGACATACCTCATAATGGGCAGTGTGGGCCAGCACCATCTCTATTATGTTTTAAGGAAACCAAGGCTGGCCTTAGTAACTCAAACTTGATCTTCCCATGGTAGAAAATGGAGAGGAATTCTTGCAGGACACAGCTGACGTTCTTGAGGGTCATATCTTGCCCACAGTGGCCACCACACCAGCATCTCCTCAAAACTCCATCACAGTAGTGATATCACATGGGCTCTGTCTAGTGTGCTGGCTCCCACCACCTGCTGATCACTCCCTGCAGGGCTGTGCTGAGAAGGATTATAACAAGGGCCTACGCCCACCGAGAAAGAGGCCACAGTTGATTACCGATGTCCACCATGAGTGGTAGTACTTCACCTACCAGCCCCAACATGAAGATGGGATTTTTTAAAAACTCCTTCTTCCCTCTAATTCAAGCCTAGGGAATGTGAGGACATTTAAATTTTATTAAAATCTTAGGATTAACAAAAAAGGAAGCAAACTTAATCATATGCATTGGTAGAGCCTGGCCCCCAGTCGAGGGCTATGGTTTGCATCCCTGGCTGAGCAGAACCTCTGCCGTCACCTGTCTAGCCTGCTTCCAAGCAGTCAGAGTCAAGGCAGCAATCTGGTCTGGGGAGGTACAGGGCTCCTCCTGGCTTCAGTGTTCCTCCCAAGTTCTGTTTTCTGGAACCAGGTGAAGAGGCAGCTTCTTCTATAGACCGTTCACTTTGGAAATGCCTAACACCTTTGAAGGGCCAGATTTATAGACAGGAGAGTGGAGGATAATGCCAATGTACCACCAAGAGGGGCAAGAGTGCAGGTGAAGGTAGGGCAGCTGGGTTTGTTTGATTTGCTGCTATAGTCTGCACCTGAAATGTCTCCCAAAGGCCCACGTTTGAAAGCTTGTCCCTCAAAGTAGCACCATTGGAAGGGGTGAAACCTTTAAGAGGTGAGAAGGTCCTCAGTTATTGAGGACATGCCCTTGAGGGGAATTGGGAAACCCCTGTCCCTTTCTTTTCTTTTCTTTTCTTTGCTCCTTGGCTGTGAGATGAGCAGCTTTACTCTGATACATGTTCTCACCATGATGGGCTGTCACAGGGGGCCAACCAGTCATGGACTGGAAACCCCCCAAAATGAACCCAAATAAACCTTTCATCTTTATAAGTTGATTATGTTAGGTATTTTTTTTAATAGTGATGGATAAGCTGCTAGGATTCCAGGCCTCTCACATAGAATTTCTAGCTAAAGTCAGAGCCAAACCTATAGGACTAATAAGGAACCAGGTGAAAAGATACTGGGGTGATAAAAGGGAAGAAAAGGGAGTCAGTTCCTGAGTCCTTCCTGCCGGACACTGTGCTATATTACTTCACAGGCATTATTTTATTTAATTCTCACCATAATTGTATAATGTGTATATGAGTCTGCTAAGACGGCATAACAAATGTCACAAAATGGGTGGAGGCTGAATGATTGACATTAAGGTGTGGACAAGGTTGGTTTCCCCTGAGGCCTGTGTCCTTGGCTTGCAGATGGCCATCTTGTCCCTGTATCCTCACATGGTCTTCCCTCTGTGTGTGTCTGTGTCCTCATCTCTTTTTGTTATAAAAACATCAGTCATGTTGTCATATTGGATTAGGGCTCATCTTAAAGACTCCATTATTACCTTTTTATAAACCCCTATCTCCAAATACATTCACATTTTTGGTGGCTGAGGTTTAGGAATTAAATATATGAGTTTGGGAGGTGGGTGCACCATCCAGCCCATTAAAAAAAAAAACAAAAAAACAACAACAGTGAGAGTATTCCCATTTAACAGATATGGAAACTGACCACTGGGTCAGTACAGAGCAACACTCCATTTAAATATGAAGTTCATGGTCTCCACTACAGTGCACTGCCTCTTGGCTAATGGCTCCCAGCAATGTTCCCTGTTTTATAATATGAAAATCTTAATTCATATCTGCACAGCTGCATCCCCATCCCATCTGTTTTGGTGAGGTCAGTAAGAGAATGTTCTGGAAAGGCAGAAGTACCCATAGTGTTAAAGCACAGCACTGATTAGAAGAGGGAAAGGCAGAACTTGCCATAGGAAAGAACTGGTCTTCCCCAAGAGGAAGAAATTGACTCTCGGAGAAAGCCATTGGGACTCAAGGGATGGCAAGTGATCCTTGGTTGGTGACCAAAGCTCCATCCTGGCTGTCTCTGAGCCCCCCAGGGGCTATGGCTGAAGGGCAATGTTAAGAGACCCCTCAGCTTCAAGCACTTTTGGACAGACCCCCCACACACACCCACACCCACCACCCCTTCAGCCAGCCCCAGTGTTTCTGACACTGTTGTCTTAACCACAGGACAACCACTACTTAGGGAAACACGGGGTCCATGTTTCTCTGAGCAAGGGGCCAAAGTCACATACACCTGTCACCAGTGGGTACAGACATTATCTTTTTAAAAAGAATATCTTTTTAAATTAGAGAATTATACACAGTATAATTGGATTATAGTTGGATTCATTTTGACAAAACCATACAAGCACGAAATTTGATTTCAAACTCCATACCCCCTCCTTTCTCCTCCCTCCCCTCCTTCCTCCTCCTCCTCTTCTTCTACTCTACTGACCTTCCTTTCATCTGTTATTTATTTATCTTTGATTGGCATTTTCTACATATACATAAAGGTGAAATTACCTGTGGTGCACTTATGTATGCATAAGTGATTTTGTTAAATTTAGTCCATATTTCCTCCCCTTTCTCATCCTTCCCCCTTCTCTCTCAATTTCCTGCCTCTACTCCACTAATCTTCCCTATGTATTTATGATATCTGATCCCTACTCCTGCCTTATTTCTCTTATTTTTCTCTTGCTTCCCCAAAAGAGAGGAAACATTCAAGCCTTGATTTTCTGAGCCTGGCTTATTTCACTTAGCTTGATGCTCTCCATTTCCATCCATTTACCAGCAAATGCCATAATTTCATTGTTCTTTATGGCTGAGTAAAACTCCATTGTGTATATACACCACATTTTTGATCCATTTATCCACTGATGGGTATCTGGACTGATTTCATAATTTGGCTATTATGAATTTTGCTGCTATAAATATTGGAGTGTTTATACCACTATAATATGCTAATTTTAGTTCATTTGAGTAAATGCAAAGGAGTGGGTTAGCTGGGTCAGATGGTGGATCCATTTCTCCATTTTTAAGGAATCTCCATACTGCTTTCCAGAGTGGTTGCACTAATTTGTAGTCCCACCAACAATATATCACTGTGCCTTCCCCCTGCCCCCATTCTTTCCAGCATTTATTATTAATTCTATCTTTGATAACTGCCATTCGGACAGGAGTGGAAATAAGTCTTAGTGTAGTTTTCATATATTTGTTGGTCATCTGCATTTCTTCTTTTGAAAAACTGCAGGACTTGAATGTTCTACAGTGTCTTGGTTGTCAACTTCTTGAAGCCTGGATAATTTGAGCTGTCTGTGGTCTTGGCGAAGACAAAGGCTACCTTGGAAAGGTGGGGAGACAGGCTTAGTGTAGGAGCATATGAAGTTGGCATTCACCAAAAATGGATTGTGCTTCCACATAAATTGTCCTAACTGCTTCTGCCTGTCACAATAGCTTCCGGCTATTTGAGTAGACTGCATTGTTTAAAGCAAGTTTCTTCATCCTTGATGGGAATTTCCCAGAGTACAACATCCTCAGCTATCTCTAACATCCTTGAAGAAGAGAGGAGTCATAAAGCATTAAAGTCTGTGGATTCAAATGGGGTTTGAGAACCAAAAGGAGTGAGACTTTTCCTGTCTGAAAAATGCGTAAAACTCTGCATCTTCTGACTCTTAGATGTAGCTATTTTCCTAGCCCCACAGACCAAAGGTGAGACTTCCTCTGTTTAGAGGTTACAAAGTCTAGACAGCTAGTATACTCCCAACGCAAAGAAAACTCAACCAGAGGATGAAAAAGAAGCATTGAGTCTAAAAAATCAAAGGCCCTTTTCCTACTGCAGCCATTACTAACTCAAGTCTTTCTCCTGTCCCCTGATTGACGGGAGCAGTGGGGTCTCTGGGTCTCTAAGTGGGTTTCACAGTGTCTCATTAAGGTGACCTGAGGAGGAATGAAGCACCTCCAGTCTGAGCACATTCCCAGCTTGGGGTTTTACTGTCTGTTTTCAAAGCTGTTAAAGTGCATAAACAAATCCAAACAATATAGTCATTCTGGAGGGAACTTTTCCAATGGGAGGCCAAGGTCCAGACCCTGTCTGCCAGATGCCTGATCAGAAGGTGAGCAGTTATGGTAGATCATTCCGTTTGCTCCTGACCCAGACTGAACAGAACTTTCCTCCAGCTCTGGCTATCCTAAGAGAACATGGTGCTTCAGCCTCAAGGCCAATGAACCACAATAATTGTCAAAAAGCTGTTCAGTAATACAGTAAACATGCAAACCCCATACATATCACATGTACATCACACACAAACATATACACTCACACATATACACATGCACATACCCACATATACAGACATAGACACATGTGTGCATACATACATATACACACACCACACACAGGCACACACACATACAAATATATACATGCAATAAACACACATCAGTACACATACATCCACAGACACATAGACATATACTACACTCACATATACATACATCCATACTTACACACATGCATACATGCACCTCATACACTCCATGTACAACATAACAATTGAAAGTGCAATGCTTTGTGCTATTTCCTGTTCTGTTTGGCCCACCTCCCAGCCTGGCATAATTTAAGTGCTGGGCATAATTCTCCAAGCTAATTTCATGAACTGTTAAGGGTCACAGCTCACAGGTTGAAAAACATGACTCTAGGCCCTGCTGGGATCATCAGATAAAATTGAGCCTGAGTCATTCCCTATAATCCTGAGTTTCTCTCTCTGTATATCTCTCCCATAGAGCAGGCCTCACTTCCTCTAGGTCCTTCCGAATTTTTCCTCCCTGGGGCTCCTTGACCGTCATGCAGCCCCCCCCCCCCCTTAGCTACATGTTCTCTGACAGCTTCCTTGCTTTCTTTAATCATCGTCTCTCACTTGGGACACTTCTCCACACAGTTCTGACACACATGAAAAATGGCTTCATGTCACCCTGACCTTGGTGAAAACTTGGATTGCTAAAAATCCATATCTGGGTTGAGAATTCTGGTCTGCCACAGTGCAGTTCTATGTTCATATCCAATTGACCCTCCATACTGCCACTTCTGCATCTGAGGATTCAACCGACCAGGATGAAAAAAAGTATTTAGGGAAAAATACATCTGTACTGAATGAGTACGGAGTTTTCTCTTGTCATTATTCCCCCCCAAAATCCAGCATAACAACTACTAAATGGCATTAGCATTGTATTAGCTATCATAAGTCATCTAGAGATGATTTAAACTATACAGGAGCATGTGCATAGGTTATATGCAGATATTATGCCATTTTGTGATAAGGGACTTGAGCATGTGTGTGGGGATCTGCCACCAATCCCTTGTGAGTACTATGGGATGACTGCATATCTTTTTCTCCACACCATTGTAGAACGTATTCAAATAATATAGAGAAATTTAAACTAATAATACATAGAAGCAGTGCTTTGCTCTTGAATAGCTGGCAAAGGTGTGAGGAAATCTCCAAACCCATGTTCTCTGTGCTTCAAAACTCATTTTCATATAAGAACTCCAAGAGTCCTCCCTTGAGTGACAAATTGCTTTGAAGTCTTCTATCCAGAGATTCACGGACACTTTGCTTTCTTTTCCATAAAGCATCTGTTGGTGACAGTAAAATGTTTTAGTCATTTGTTTTGCCAACTCTTTATGGAGACATAACGCCTGGCTAGATGTGCATAACCAAAATAACACCTTGTACAACAGGCATTTTATTGTTTCACACATGAGAGCTCCTGTAGTAAATTTGCAGGTTTGGCTGTTTCAGCAGTTCCAAGCCATCATTACTAACCTGGGACACTTCTAACTTACTACTCAGCCCTCCCCAGCTGTACCCTCTGGATTGCAAGATGACCACTACAGTTTCAGGTATTATGAAAGCACCCTACAAATGACCATCAGTGGTACATGACCTTGCTTGTTACTTAGGTCTTAAGAGCTCAGAAAGATTTCCAGAAGCCACATACCGTCCTTCCCTCTAGCCTTATCATGAAGAATGGAGCCACAGGCCTAAAGGGAATGGCCTAGAGGGACTGGCTTCTTCCATTTAGCAATCCCCACTTTCCCACTAATGATAGGCTTATTTGAATAAGGCTCAGCTCCCAACCACAATTGGCTTATTCTAAATGGACGCCACCTTCTCCCACTACTATGATTGGCTTATTCAGGACCCACTCACTAGTATCATGATTGGTTTATTCTTCTCAGGACCCACCCACCACTGTCATGATTGGCTCATTCAAATAGAACCAGCCCAACATTATAACTGTCTTTATTTTAAACTGGGCTCACCCAATGTATGTTACTTAGTCAAGATCCTTCCTCCTCAAGCCCTCTGTGCAGGAGGAAGCCGGATATCTGAATTTGGTGGAGTTGTTTTACAAAAGAGAAAGTTTGTGGGGATTTTGAAGAGAGAACAAAAAAACTTCAGCTTCAAAGAATCAGATTGCTAGATGCTTTGAAGCTTAACTTAATCCTCTCCCTCAATTCCTTCAACTACAAAAGGAGGGCAATACTACCTCCAGGAAGTGCCTTCTAGGTTGTGCTTTGGTGGGATCAGTCAACATGTAGAATGCAGCAACATATAACACCAGGTGTTGGTTAGGATTCTTCTCACAGGAATCAAATCAGATGTTCTTGTCTATATGGCGGCTCCTCAACTTCAGATTCATCTGGGATAATTGTTTAAAATCCACATTTGGCATCTCACTCCCAGAGAAGCTGACAAAATAGTTCTTACTTCAACTGTTTAACTCTTGAGGATTCTTGCAGTTAATATGGCCAAAGCTGTGGTGTAGGTTAGCTCCACATGGGAGGGATGGGGGAGCTATTGGTTTCTAGTCAACTTTCAAGAAAAATACAGTGAAGAATGAAATTGTTTTCACAGCAGAACAAGTGTCAGAATAAATACATATCTTATAGGGCACTTTATATATCCAATATTTGAGGAAAAGATTGAAGTTGGCGATTGGTGACATCGAAGAAATTGTGGTGGTATTTCACAACATCCATGCAGAGAGGCTGTGCTTTGCTGGCAGGATTCCAGTTCCAATTTTGTCTCTTCTGGCTCCGACTTTAAAAACAGACAGAAAATAAATACATTGAGTTTCCTTGCCGGCAACTTTGATTTAAAAACCCCAGGATTTGGAGAATTTCCTTCATGGTTAGACCAATATCTTCATGCCCTTTGAGAATTTTATGAAGCCTGAATGCTGGGCTTGATTTTCAAAGTTGAGCACCTGTGTATGAATTTTAAATGCTGAACAGTATACAGTTACCCTTCATATCCTCAGGTTGCACGTTCTCAGATTCCACCAACTGCGGATGCAAAATAACTTCAAAAATTGCATCTGTACTGAATATATATACAGACTTTTCTTTTTTGTCAACATCCCTTAACATTTACATCATATTAAATACTTAGAGATATATAGAGATGACTTAAAGTATACAAGAGGATGTGCTTAGGTTCTGTGCAAATACTATGCTATTTTAAATAAGAACTTGGTATCTGCAGGGGTCCTGGAACCAGTCCCCACAGATACAGAGGGGCCGTCATAACTGGCTCTATCACAGATAGGGAGCCCCTTTCCCTAATGACTGATCTCTTCCTCACTCCCCAGCCCTTGCCTTCCTACTACTACATCTCAATGAAGGCTTTTAATAGAAAATTGGTTTTGAAAATCCCCGGGAGAGTTTATTAAAAAAAAAAGCTCTTTGGCTTCATTGGGAAGATGCAGGAGACCTGGAATTGAACAGGAGTGAGTATTTTTTTATATAATTAAGATTCTCTGGGGCGGAGGTTGTGGTTCAGTGGTAGAGTGCTCGCCTAGCATGCATGAGGCACTGGGTTCGATCCACAGAACCACATAAATGTAAAATAAAGATATTGTGTCCACCTAAAACTAAAGGGTGAATATTGGGGAAAAAAAAGATTCTCTCATTATTTTTTAATTTCTGAAATCATGGTAAAATGTATATAACATAGAATTTATCCTCTTAATCATTTTTAGGCACACAGTTTGGTGGCATTGAGCACATTCACATTATTGGGCCTCCATCACCCCCATCCATCTTCAAACAGTCTTCATCTTCCCACAATGAAACTCTGTCCCCATTAAACAATCATTTCCCATCCTGACCCCCAGCACCAGGCCACCACCATTCTGCTTTCTGTCTATGAATTTGACTACTCTAGGTAGCTCATATGAGTGGACTCCTATAAATATAAAAGTATTTATCCTTTTGTGACTGGCTTATTTCACTGAGCCTTATTTTTTTTTTCACTGAGCCTTATTTCACTTGAACCTCCAAGGTTCAAGCATGGTGTAGCATGTGTCAGAGTTACCTTGCTTTTGCGGGGAATGTACTGGGGATCGAACCCAGGGGTGTTTAACCACTGAGCCACAACCCCCAGCCCTTATTATTTATTTATTTATTTATTTATTTTTTTTGAGACAGGGTCTCTCTGAGTTGTTAGGGTCTCACTGAATGGCTTTGAAGTTGTGATCCTCCTGCTTCAGCCTCCTGGGCTGCTGGGATTACAGGCGTGAGCCACACATTCAGCAATTCCCTTGCTTTCTAATTTATTCTATAGGTACATTTTCTTTACCCATTCACCCATTGATGGATACTCGGGTTACTCCCTCTTGGCTCCTGTGAGCAGGAGTCTGTTTTTGAACAGGCATCCTGGGGACTCTAGGGCAGACTGTTCAGGGATAAGACCTGATGTCACAGGGCGGGGGGAAAAACATTTTTTTTAAGTCTTTGATGTTTGCAAAGGCATTTAATGTGTAATAAAATGATTCTTAGCAGTTTAAAAAAATCATCTTTACCCTGCCTCTTTCCTCCCCAATTCAAGCAGTGCTAATGTTCTATACCCATTGCTCATGAGTAAAGCAAGAGGTCAAGGAGTCTTGATTCAGTGTTTGAATTTCAAGAGGGCATTTAAAACCCTATAACAATAGTTTCAGGAGGAAAAGGGTTCTTTGAGTTGCAAGAACCTGGGTTGCTTTCTTCTCAAATGCCCATCTTTAGAAGGACCAAAGGCATTATAATAAAATAAGTAACAGGTGCTGCTGATAGGGGACAGACATGAGTGGTAGGAACATGGGGTTGTGGGAATGGTCCTATAGACTGGGACCACCAGGCTGACCCCCACATGCTTTCACTTTGAGGGAGCAATTTACCGGCAGCTCTTCCTGGCTTAAATCAACAGGATGTGTTACATTCCTCAGCAAACCACTTTTATCTGCAGGAGAAATGCAGGCACTAAAATGCCAATAGGAAGAACACAAGTTACCCTGAAGGGGGAACTTTTGTGACCCTTTTGCAGACCATATCCCAGAACTCAAGGAGATAAGGATAATTCTCCCTTACCATAAAATCTGTAAAAACAGGTTCTAACTAAAACTGGTCAGCATGGGCCAAAATGACCTAGAGTTGTCATGGCAGTGGGGACATAAAAAATCTGATTTCATTCTACTGTCAATCAAAAGTCAAGAGGTGGACTTGGGAAGGGCTCTCTAGAAACTTCCCCAGAACCTTCCAATAAAACCGGAGTGCAGGAGAGGCACACCATCCCTCTCCTCTCTGAGATGATCAGCTCTCTTCCTGGAGAGTGTCCTCATTCCCCCTTTCCAATCCCTTCTAATAAATTCATGCCTATTATTGTGAGCAACAGATCCGAAATATTTCTAGTCTGTTCGCAAGAATCAGGATTTGAAGGGGGGACCCTTAGCACTGCCTCAGTTTCCTGGAAGTCCCCGGCTCTGTAAGACTGCTAAGCCATGCCCACCCCAGCCTGGGCACAGAGGGCCTTGGGTGGACAAGTGAGCATCTGGGAGACTCTGGATGGGGAGGACACTAGAATTAGTTAGCAGTGTCGGGCTGTGGGAAGGGATTCGCTCCCTGTTCCCCAACCCCAGCCCCAGGGTGGGGAAATTAAAGATCTCCCATACCCTGGAAATTCAGGAACAGAGAAAATCATGGTCCACTTTCTGGGTGTAACCTGGGGAGGCTGCTGGCTAGCAGAGTTTACCCATAGGGAGTCACCCTTAAAATGGTGGCCTGGTGGCGTAAGTGGAAAGGCTCGAGACAGCCCAGAGAAAATAAAAAGGACATATAAAATGTCCCTTAATGAATAACTAGGGACCTGGAGGAGCCCCAAGGTCAGATGAAGGGCAGAACAGTGTGCTCCAACATGAAGGCCTCAGAGATGCCAACCGGAGTATCTGTGCATCGTGGTTTCACAGAACATGGGTCGGGTGGGCTTTTTCTCACGAATTCAAAGAAAGAGATTCATAGTCAGCTGAAGGTGAAAGCAAAATATAAGACGTTATTAAACCAGAGTGAAGTAAAGCTCTCCTACCTGGGAGAGGGTTGCCCATGTATGGCTATTGTCAAGGGTTTACATGGATCTCTAGGTTTAAGGAACGCAGCTCCGGCCCAATCCTGAGGAAGGTAGTAAGGTGCTCAGTGTTCTTGAGGCATTCATGCAGCCTTTGGGCCAAAGTACAGATAAGGTGTTTTCCTTCCTTAGAGAGGTCATGGACTCCATGTCACATATGTCCTAATTTCCTATGGACTTCAGGTCCCAATTTTATAATAACTTTTGTTAAGTTTCTCAGCAAAAACCCCACGGGGGCTGTTTGTGCTCTGCTGCCCAGGAAGTTCCCAGGGGCTCATTTCCCTATCTGCCTAGACTCTTCCTCCTGACCTCAGTGGTGGGGCCATGGATGCCAGGGTGGAGAGGTAGCAATACCTTTCTCCATCATTTCCCAATGTTCTCGAAAACCCCTGAAAGGTCACCCAGTCCCAGGGCAAAAAGAGAGAGGGAAGAAAATGCTATGAATGCTAAAAAAGATAAATTTGCTTGAATTTTCCCTGAATTGATGAAGATTTACTTTTTGAAAGGTAGAAATTGCATTCTTAAAAAAAAAAAAAAAAATTCTTTCTTTCCTCTTTTCATAACCCGTGGTCCATGGAGCCACAAGATACCTACACGTGATTCGGTTTATTCATCTGAGTTGTGGGAATTGTTTCTCCATCCTGGGGATTGTGAAGGCTCATGAGCTGTGTAAAAGAGCTAAAAGAAAGTCAAGATTCACATTTCCATCCAGTATTTAAATTCTAGGCTCCTAGCAGAGCCTTTTACTGCTGGGGATTGAGCTCAGCTAGGCAAGTGCTCTACCACTGAGCTAAATCCCCAGCCCCAAGCTAAGCCGTTTTGAAGATGGCCTGGTTATCAATACCATGCTTCTAAATTCCTAAAGGGTTACTTCTTTATTTTCAAAGCCGCCTCAGGAGACACTGCTACAGGACTCCACTAAGGACCCTGCCTTAGTCTGCCTAACAAAGGATCACAGACTGGGGGGGGGCTTAACAGAAGTTTACCATCTCAGTTCTGGCTGCAGGAGGTCCAAGGTCAAGGCTGCAGCACTGCTCTTTTCCTCTGCGACCTCTGCTTTTGGCTCTCGGATGACTGTCTTCTCCTTGGGGATGATCTTCCCTCTGTGTGTGTCAATGAAGCATCTCAGGATTTCAGCATATGAACTTGGGGGTGTAGGGATGGGAGAGGACTCAATTCAGACCCTGACAGGAGCCACATGTGAATTGAGGTCTGTGGAAGGAGGGGAGCCAAGCTGGGGACTCTCTGCTAATCAGCTGGTGGGACATTGCCAAGGGGTAGAGATGCAGGATCACAGAATCTCAGGCCCCACCCAGATTCACTGAATTAGAATATGCATTGTAGCAAGTTTTCCAGGTGACTCACATGTGATTAAAATACAAGGAGCACCTTGAATTTTAAACAAACCCCGCCCCCCCACACACATAAGCCTAAAGGAATTTCACAAATCTATTCTAGCAAAGCAGTGTTAAAAGGGAGGCTCACTGAAAACCAGCCAGCGTGCAGGGAAGCCTCTAATGTGCTCAAGATGCAGAGGAAGTGAATCAATTTGCCAAATTATTGCAGGCCCCCTAAACACTTGGATGTGATGATGGTAAGGGGGGGTGGCCTTCACTGTGAGGAACAGAGTGGTCATTTTGCAACAGGTAGAAGCTTCGTGATGACCCGATAAGGTTGCCAGATTTAGTCTGTAAGAAGAGAGGCAGTATTGGGGATATCTGCATTCTAAAGGCTTATTTGCATTTCTCTGAAATTCAGATTTAACTAGACAACCTGCGTTTGATCTGGCAGCCCCAAAGCAGAAGCCCTGTCCGCTGTGTGCTCTGCCCACTTTCCCTCTCCTTCCTGTTCCTACCCTCCCCCACACTGCTTCTACCCTCCAGTCCTTCATAAAAATCAGTGGAAACAGAAGCCTACCGGGCACGGGAAGGGAACGCTGTCCCTCCGAGTTCTGGAATGGCTATTCTTTTGATCTTGCTGGTCTGATACAAACTCCACCAGCATCAGGCAGCTATAGAGGACCTGGTTACCCTGTTCCTTTCCAGTCTGGGGCCATTTCCTGACCCCTCCCCACACACAGCCTGTGGCTCTCCCCAGCCTTTCCATTGAGCCTCCAGGGAACCTGGACCAAAGAAGGGCAGGGACTCCAACCTGAGTCCTAAACACAGGTCCCCCTGGGCTTGCATTCAGCAGAGGCTTTAGACAATGAGAGCTGGCAGTTCCACCGGGGGAAATGTTAGTGGGAGCCAGGTGGTGGGAGAAACCCAGCAAAGTGCCTGGAGGAATGAGAAAGGAGGAGATCTGAGATACTTTACAAGAGAGACAAACAGGTTATTAAACAAGTCATTTTAAGTGAAAGGATCAGATTATGAAAGCTGTAACCTAATCAGTGGATTAATCCACTTGAATGGATTAATGAGTGGTAATTGTAGGCAGGTAAGGTATGGCTGGAGGAAGTAGGTGGCTGGGGACATGCTCTTGGGGATTATATTATCCCTGGTTCCTTGCCTTCAAGTCTCTCTCAGCTTCCTGGCTGTCCTGAACTGAGCTGCTGTCCTCGGCAGTGCCATTTCACCATGATGTTCTGTCTCACCTCAGGCCAGAGGTAGGGAGTCAGTCAACTATGAACAAAATAAATTTCTTTCTTTTTTTTTTTTTTTTTTTGATACTAGGAATTGAACCCAGGGGTGCTTAACCACTAAGCCATAACCCCAGTCCTTTTTATTTTTTTTATTTTGAGACAGGGCCTCACTAAGTTGCTTGGGGCCTCGCTAAATTGCTGAGACTGACTTTGAACTTGTGATCCTCCTGCCTCAGCCTCCCGAGCTGCTGGGATTACAGATGTGTGTCACCACATCCAGCCTGAACAAAATAAACTTTTCCTCCTCTAAATTGTTCTTGTCAGGTCTTTTGGTCCCAGTGATGAGAAGCTGACTAATACAAATACAGGGGTAATCATTTTTCTATATATTTTTGATACACAGTTGAATCTATGTGTATAGAACCCATGGCTATGAAGGGTTAATTGTGTATTCTGTAAATTAAAAAAAAAAATGACAGAAGAATGAACCCGTCTTTCCATGTGTGTCTATACCTCTTGCAGATGTAGGTATTGTATTCGTTCACCCTGGAAGAATGGGTGGAAGAGACAAGGGCCATCAACAAGGGCCATCTGAGAACATCAACCAACCACTCAGGGCTGGGTGAAGGAAGAGAATCAAGTGAGGTAAACTCCAGGAGAAGACAGCATCGCCCTTGCCTAACCAAAAACAGATTTGGAGTTTTGTCATTGTTATTGTTTGTTTTTACTAGAAGAGACACTGCCACAAGACAGCCTGGTAGACTGGTAGTTGTCACTTGGAACCCATTAACCTTCTTTTCCTCAGGAGGGAATGAGGAGGTGACAGTACTCATCACCCCTAAAGCTTATGGAGGGGACTCAGGGAGGACCTGGTCAGTACCTGGCACCTAGCAAATGCTCCCCTGGGACTTGCTGCTCCTGAGAAGGGTGTGCGCCACAATCTCCATAATGACAACACAAGTTTTTGGAGAACTCGGGCAAGAGCCACAAGAGGGCAAAGGCAACGCCTTATTCATAGATAATTGGCACTTAATGTTGATTGAACATGTCGCTGAATAGATGGATGAATAATTAATAACAAACATGCCGGCTGCTGAGGGTTGAGTTCTGTTCACAAATTGGGTGTGCATGGAGATGAAAGAAGTTCCTCGTTCACTTGTCTCCCACCGCAGGGTTCCAGGAACAGGCTGAAAAGGACGATAGAGACAATGCCACACCTGTGTCTCATGAAATAGTGTGGTCAGGGGTTAGACAAGAAAGGAAGGAAGCCATCAGGCACAGGAAGGAAGGAAGGGAGGGAGAAGGGAGGGAGGGAGGGAGGGAGGAAGGAAGGAAGGAAGGGAGGGAGGAAGGAAGGAAGGGAGGGGCTTGCTTTGTGATGTTAACAATATTTTTATATCAGAAATGTCTACAGAAGATTTTCATTTTGTTCTTCAAAAGTCATTTTTTATTAGTGAATTCAGAAGTAAAATACCCATTGGAATAGTATCCTAATTCCCAAAGATAGAGCTAAGAAGAAACATAAGTGGGTGTGACTATGGTTCATGCTGTATTATCACACTCATGGCCAACCATTCCCCCTCCCGCAACTCCTGACCTGCAATGCCTTTCAGCTTAATAACTCAAGGAAATAGTCCAAGTTCTCTTTTTAAATTGTACTGATAGCTGGGCAAGTGCCTGTCTTTCATCTGGAGTTTGGTTTCCTTTGTGAAAAGATAAGTAACAGGACAAGGGTGTCTATAATGTCTACACATTATTCCATTTTCTGTTACTGTAATGAAATATCTGAGGCTGGATCACTTAAAAAGAAAAGAAGTCTATTCAGCTCACCATTCTCTTGGTTCAAGGTCATAGCACCTGCATCAACTTGGCTTCACAATGGTGAGAGATGTGCAAAAGATCAATCACCAGATTGGAAGTCAAAGAGGCTGTGGTGTAGCTAGACTTATTCTTTTGTAACAACTTTTGTGAGACACAAACCATGGATTGCATGAAAATCATCTTAATCCCTTCCGAGGACATAAGAGTTCCATTCCATCTCTCAACACTGCCACCTGGGGACCAAGCTTCCAATATATGAAACCTTGGGGGACAAACCACATCAAAATCATACCAATTTTTTTTTTCTTTTAAAAATCCAGCCGAGCATGGTGCTGCACTCCTGTAATCTCAGTGGCTTAGGAGGCTGAGGCAGGAGAACTGTGAGTTCAAAGCCAGCCTCAGCAAAAGCCAGGTGCTAAGCAATTCAGTGAGACCCTGTCTCTAAGTAAAATACAAAATAGGGCTAAGGATGTGGCTCAGTGGTCAAGTGCCCCTGAGTTCAATCCCTAGTACCAAAAAAAAAAAAAAAAAAAAAAAAAATCTTGAACATTAAAAAGAAAGTTGCATGTGAAACAAGATTAGAAACAAGGTAAACAAAAGCAAGACAGAACCACTGAGTCACTGGCGAGAGTCTCGCCAGCATGGGATGAGCCAATGGTATTAGACCACTAAGTGGCAATTTCTGATCATGTCTTTGATAGTGGAGCCAGACTGTCTTCTTATCGAGTGAGCACATTGAGATTCCTGGTATTCCACTTAGGGTTCCCAAACAGGTCTCATTTCCAGGCATCAGAAGCACACAGTACAGATGATCTCCTGTTAGTATTTCTTTCTTGGGTGGGTAGGTAGGGCATGGTATTTCTTGGAGAATGATTTGCCTAATTGCCTACAGTGTCACATTCTCGGGACCTAGTTTGGATTCCAAGGACCTTAGCAGACTGTGGAGTCTACCAGCGCTCTCTCCACACTAGAGTCTTGTCAAATATGAATACTTGCTTTTGCACTATTATAAGTATGTTCAAATGCAACTTCTTAAAACAGGGATGATTAGGGCTGGGGGCAGAGCTTGGTGGTAGAGCACTTGCCTAGCATGCATGAGGCCCTGGGTTCCATTCCCAGCTTGGACATAAATAAATAAACAAACCCAACTGAAAATCTGCCCATTTTTTATTTTGCCTTCAAAATGGGCACCTTAGAGGAAATTGTACGTATCAGTTCTTAAATCACTGAAGTTCCATCTGATAGGGACGAGATGCTTAGGTGTGGAGCACCCCTTAAAAAGCCAGCATGGAACTTTCCAAGAATAAGTTCAGATGCACATGTATCTTTCTCATCCATAAAGATAAAATGCAAATGGAGAATTCAAATTAATTTAGGAGAAAAAAAAAAAAGCAAATGAATGTGTGTCATTATCAAGACAGAGATAACTGGATCCAGGATTCAAAGGTCCCAGGTTCACCCCTCAATGCACCCCCCTCCCCCACACACTCACCCCACTTCTACAATGGCAACCCTATTCTTTCCTAATCATGGTTCACCTTTAAAAATCTCATAATGGTCTTTGGGTGCTTAGGGTCAGATGCAGCCTCTCAGCTCATCGCTAAAGGCAGGCAGGCAATTACAGGAGTAAATCTGTGACCCCTGTCGTAGCATAGAGAAGTGGGAGACGTTGCCAGAAGTAAGAAAAGTACAGGGGCAACAGGGCAAGAATTATCATGTCCCAATCATGCCTTTTTTGTGTGTTTTTGATGTTGTGACATCTTGGGGACTGCTGGCTCGGGGGCCTGCCCCCCAGGACCTGCTCATTCCTGGAGTTAACAAACCACTCTCCTGCCGGCTTGTCTTTCCTACACAAACCAACCCACCCAGAGCCCACACCTCAATCCCCTCCTCTCAAACTCAGGGTCATATTCCCCTGCCGCAATCACCCCAGGGCCAGGTTCCAGACAACCAGAGGCAGTCCTCTGACCCAGAGCCGCAGGAAGCATTCAAACTGGCCCATCCTAAAAGTGCTCACCCTGCTCAGCTGTCCCCTCCTGCAAAATCCCCAGTAAAGCCTCTTGCCTCTATTTACCCGCTCTCCTCTACCTCCTGATGACCCTGGTGCTTTCCTGCCTGGAGGGTCCTGCCTCCTTTTCCTAGGATTTGTGGCTTCTTCCTTCATCACAGTCATTTCCAGGTCTGTGGGTCCTGCTCTATCTGATTAAAATAAATCCCACATGTGGGTGTGGTGGCGCCTGTAATCCCAGAATAGGGTACATTCAGACGGAAACCCCCAGGGGAAAAGAGAAGAGAGTGTGGGGTCTCTGAATCCTGGAGGCAGAAGGATCACAAGTCCAAGGCCAGCCTGGGAAACTTAGCAATCTATCTCAAAAAATTAATTAATTAAAAGGACAGAGCACTTGCCACTATAGGAGGTGCTGGGTTCAATCTCCAGTACTGAAAATTCAAAACAAAACAGAACAAGACTATCTCTGCTACAAAAATAGCTCCAATCTGAAGCACCTGGGGGAGCCAGCACTAACCAACGTCGACGGATCACTCTAGGTCCCAAGTCCTAGAAAAAGTTTGGTGATTAAAACAAAGAGGAAGTAGGAATCAAATGTAGAATTGGTGGAATCAAACTAATCTCATGAACCATTTTCTAAAGCCAGAAACACCATATGGTGCTTATAATTGAGGAAAAGAACAGACATATAATTGAGAAATAAGTGAGAGCTGTCATAATCTTATAGATGTGTGGTGGTTGAGTATGAATTCTGTACTCAGATCGTGTAAGCTCAAACCGTGGCTACTTCCACAGTAGCTGTGGGACCTTTGGTAAGGTCCTGAGTCCCTGTAAACTTCAGCTCCTTACCTCTGAAAGGAAGATAATCATGTTGTCTATACTCTCCTGCTGGGTGCAGTTGAAGCACACCTGCAGACCCAGCTACTCAGGAAGTTGAAGCAGGAGGATTGCTTGAGCCCAGAAGTTTTGAGACCCAACTGAAAAACCCAGAAAAAAACACTATCTAAAACAAACAAGTACCAAGAAAAACAACAACAATTATGTGGTTTCTAATATGAAAATTAAATGAGACGATACTTTGTGCCTGATGTTTAATGCTACCTGTTACTATTTTTAACTTTGTTCTTATACCCAAACAAGTTTTAATATTACAAAATATAATTTTATTCTGTGCCAAAGCAAATATAAATATAACAAATGATAACAGTTTAAGCACAACAAAGAAAACAGAAAAAGTTTAACAAAGCAAGTAATGAACATAAAATAATCTTTAAATCCCACGGATTAACATTCTCAAACTTCTGAAATAGGCATTTCTAAAAATGACATGTAACTCAAAATCCACAAAAGAAGGTGTAGACAAATATGACTATGTTAAAATGGAAAAACCATGTATAGAATAAATTTACTGAAAAGAAAGTTAAAATGACCATATACTAAAGAAATAGTCATGCACACATATTTCAGACAGAGGGATGACTTCTCTAATATGTAAATTTCTCCTATGAGACAATAAGAAAAAAGAGAATAATGTAATATAAAAACAGGCTAAAGAAATAAGCAGATAATTTTCAGCGATTAAAAATAAGGAACCAACAGACCATAAACACATGACAGAATGCTACATCAGGATAGCTCTTGGCTGCAAGTAAAGAGCACCTAACTAACAATAGCTCCAACCAATTTGGGCTTACATGTTCACATAACGAGAAATCTGGAGCAGGCAGGCAGGAGCCCTTACTGGCATAGGTTCAACATTTTAAAAAAAATACCATAAGGGAAAAAACTCTTTCTATAGATCTGCTCCTTCACTTTAGTCATCACCAGATGTAATACACCTCCATATACAGTCATCCCTCAGTATCCATGGAGGATTGATTGATTCCACCTTGGGTACCAAAAATCTGTGGATGCTCAAGTTCCTTATATAAAATGGCATAGCATTTGCATATAAGCTATGTGCATGTACTTAGACGGCTTGTAGCATCTAATACAATGTAAATGCCACATGAATCGCTGTTAAACCATAGTGTTTAGGGAAAACTGATGAGATAAAAAGAAGTCTAGCCGGTATGATGGCACATGCTTGTAATCCTGGTGGCTTGGGAGACTGAGGCAGGAGGATCATGGGTTCAAAGCCAGCCTCAGCAATGGTGAGATCACTAAGCAACCCTGTCTCTAAGTAAAAAACAAAATAGGGATGGGGATGTGGCTCAGTGGTTGAGTGCCTCTGAGTTCAATCCTCGGTACAAAAAAAAAAAAAAAAAAGTCTGAATGTTTTCAGTAGAGGTGCAGTTCTCTTCCCCAATATTTTTTTGTCTGCAATTGGTTGAATTCATGGATGTAGAAGCCATGAATATGGAGGGCTGCCTATTTGACAATCGAGCTCCAGATAACAGCAGTTTATCTTGGATAAAGAGCAGTTGGGTTACGGGTGGAGTAGAACCAAGAGTAAGAGCTTTCCCATAAACCTCAGCAACCTTCAATATAGTGCTCACCATGTTCACCTCTAGCTACGAGGGAGGCTGAACAATTGAGGGTTAGTGGGTCCTGAATAATTTGGCTGCTCCTGGTCCACAGGTCCTTGGAAGACAACCTCTAAACCTTTGGAATTTCCTAAGGGATAAGAATGTCTGTGTCATTCATGATGGGCCCTCTGGACAGAACCTGATAGTTTGTGCTAACAAGGTGACTCAGGACGGGGCTGACCACGCTGAGAAGACCAACCATGTGACAGAGAGTTTGGACTTGAGCCAGGGGACATCTACCTGACAACTAGGAGGGAGGGAGATGAGTTTGGGTTCAGTCCTGTGGACAATAATTCAATAAGCCATGTCAACATAGTGAAACCTAATAAAACTCTGGACTCCAAAGCGCTGATGTGCCAGGAGGTGATGCATCCCTGAGGATGATGGAGGCTTCATGTTTGGAACCCTCCCAGACTTTTCCCTATGTGTCTCTTTTTTTACTTGGTTCTGATTCATATCCTTTGCAATAACAAAATAGTAATTGTTCATTACGTTGCTTTCAGTGAGTTCTTGGACCTGAGGGTGGGCATGGGGGCCTGCCCAGACTTGAGGGTTGGTGTCTAATAGGATGATAGTCTTGTGGATGACTGTGTTCTTAACTTTGAGTTTGGTTAATTCCCAGATGATTGGATTACTATTTTCTCAAGAGTACATGACATGCATTTAAGGGATGGAAAATTATTTGTTGAAAGAATTTTTCTACGAATCATGGGGCACATATTATTCCTGACTCATGGACACTAACTGCTAGTGTATTAGTCAGTTTTCCATTACTGAAACAAAATACCTGAGATAATCAAATTTTTTAAAAGGAAATTTTTATTTTGACTCACACTTTTGGAGGTTTCATTATCAACTGGCTTTTGCATGTGGCAGAGAAAACTGCTTACCTCACTGTTTGGCCATAAAGCAAAACAGGAAGAGAAAGAGAGCAGATTCCCACTACTCCATTTAAGGTAACACCCCCAGTGACCTAACTTTCTTCCACTAGGCCTCACCACTTACAGGTTATACCACACCTCACTAGCACCATGGAGTAGGGACCAAGCCTTTAACACAGAGGCTTTGGAGAGCACTTATCCAAACCATGGCAGCCAGTACCTATGTCCTCAAACTCTCTCACGTGTTTTCCAAAGCCCCATGAGGGGCAGTACCACACGCCCGCTGAGAACCTGCAGCTTAGACTAACTATGATCAATTACCTGAGACCAGGCACACTGTTTTTCCAAAGTCAGTGTTCTGTTTACAATATCAGAAAAAAGGAGTATTTGGTGAGCGACTAATAGTGTTGCTGAGATACCCACCATCACTCTACTTATGGAATGAAATTTTGCACTGCAATAATGTGTCATTTTTCACCATCTGACAACATTAAACACTTTGATGACACCCACTGTTGGCGATCTGGCAAAAACACTTGCATTCTACTTTGCTTTTGAAAAGAGTACAAAAGAATTGAAAAGTGACATACTTGCCCACGAATGTTTACAGGAGCCCAAAAGGTGGAAACAACCCAAACATTTGTCAATAGACAGATCGATAAGTGATAGTATGTACAAACGATGGAATATTACTCAGTCATTAAAAGAAATGAAATACTGACACATGCTACAATATAAACGAACCTAGGAAACATTTGTTTTAGTCAACTTTTTTTGTTGCTGTGATCAAAAGACCTGACAAGGACAATTTTAGAGGAGGAAGAGATTATTTGTCACTCAAGGTTTTAGAGGTCTCAGTCCATAGACAGCTGACTCTATTGCTCTGTGCTCAAGATGAGGCAGAACATCATGGTGGAGGGGGATGGCAAGGATAGACGGAACCAGGAAGCAGAGAAAGAGTTCTCCTCACCGTGACAAAATTAAAACTCCAAAGGCATGCCCCCTATTACCCACCTCCTCCAGCCACACCCTACCTTCCTGCAGTTGCCACACAGTCAATTTCTACCAGAGGATTAATTCACTGATTAGGCTGAGTCTCTCATAACCCAATCATTTCACCTCTGAACTTTCTTTCAATGTCTCACACAAGAGCGTTTGGGGGACAGCTCACATCAAAACCATAACAACGTTATACTAAATGAAAGAAGTCATTTACAGAAAGGCCACACACTTTATGGTCCCATTTATATGAAATATCCAAAATAGACAAAATTTCAAGGCAGAAAATATTGTAGTTGTTGAAAACTCAGAAGAGAAAGAGTAGCGATCGCTTAAGTGAGATGCAGTTTTATTTTGTGATGATTAAAAGAAAGTTTTAAAAATAGATTGATGTGATGGTTGCACATCATTTGTGAAGGTGCTAAGTGTCACTCACTTGCATACTTTAAGATGTTTTACTTTATGTTATGTGAAGTTCAGTGTGATTTTCAAAAATGACCACAGATCACCTTCAAACAACACAAATTCTTTGCATTTTGTACACATGTATGAAAATATCCATCATAGCAGTATTTGTGATTGAAATTCTCTAAATAAGATGATATGTCCATATAACAGAATACATACAAACACTGAAAAAAATGGTGTGGATTTTTATATACAAATATGGGGAAAAAAGTCAATATTACCTTTAAAAAGCAAGGAAAGTATCAGAGAGATTGGAGTTTGACTTTGATTATGTCACTGTTCAGTAACTTGGGCAAGTTGCTTAATGTTGGTAAACTTGATGCAGGGATCATAACAGCCCCATTTTTCCATCTGTTGTAAATGATGTGGTGCCTGAGAAGGCGTAGCCCACTCGCTGTCCAGCACATTGGGGGAACTTAATGTTGGTGGCTGTGATTGTTGGTATTTCTCACTAAGGTCCACTTGTGCTGTGTTTTCTTTAGAGGAGACTCCAATTCTGAGCAACATCTACATTCCTGGCAAGCACCTGCTCTGGCAAAGCCCCTGGCACTACTTGTAGCCCATGAAGACTGTCTTGGCTGAAGCCTATGTCGGCCTGGGGTCTCCTATTCCAGTTGCAGAGAAACCTGGGAGAACCTGACCTTAAAGGATTCCCCTCATGCTCAGGGAATTCCTGCAGCTTGGTCAGTTGGGGAGGGAGATGCCTAGATGCAAAGGAGTCCCCATCTTGATGCCCCAGCTGCCTTGATTATCTGCTTCTGGGACTCTGCTGTGAATTTCTTGTCCTCTCCTCTCCCTCTCTGTACTTTAGGACTCCTGGGTGCTCTAGGGCCAGCCTCAGCTTGCTGTGTACTAGGTGGTTTGGTTAATCTCTACTGGGCTCTCAACAAACAACCATCAGGACTAGAATCCTGGAAAATGAATCCTCACCTGCTGTGTCAATGGTGGTACCCAGAGCCGTGGGCAGGGGGTCATGAGCACGATGGTTACTCTGATGTTCATGTTCTGCAACACAGCCAGGCAGCGTGCTAGATGCTGGAGATGGTCCCCAAATAAAGCATCTTCTTTTCCACTGTCTTAGAATGTTTGATATCTGAGAAGAACCCTTGGCAGCTACATGTTCCATGATGTGGTGCAGGGAATTCAAAGAGGCAGGCCAGGTATTCAATTATTCACTGTCTCTGGGGAGAAAGGAGATCCAGTGGCTCTTTTTCAATGCATGGAATTTTCCATTTCCATTGCGGCTTTGTGTAATGTATTAATTATTGGTTAGTATTTTAGCAGAGATCAGAAGATCTGAGGTGGAAAGAAGGCACGTGCCTGAAGAGACTTAGGAGATCAAAACACACTTCAGCAGGGCTCCAGAAAACCCTGGGCTCACCTTCAGGAAACCAGGCCTGCGGCTCTTCTCAACCTTCTCCACAAGTTTCATCTTCTCACTAATAAAACTGGAATGACACCTACCCACCTCCCAGGGCTGGAGAGGGGACCAAAGGGGACCCCTGGCTGTGAAGATATTTTTGGCAAATAGTGGTTGAGTATCCCTTACCTGAGATGCTTAAAACCAGGAGTGTTTCAGATTTTGTATTTTTTTCATATTTTGAAAGATTTTCACATACATAATGAGATATCTTGGGGATGAGACCCAAGTCTAAACACAGAATTCATTTACGTTTAGCATAACCACAACCAATCAACACACTGCTATGATTATTCAGTGGTATGCCCATAAAGCACTTTAGAGATTTAGAACATTTTACTAATATTGGCCATTATGAATAGTAATAAAGGCTGGGGGAGGAGGAAATAGGGAATCTACATTTTGGAGTGATGAAAATGTTCAGAAAGTAGTTAGTGAATAACTGTCCAACAACATGATTACACTTAATGCCATGTTACACATTTTAAAATGAGTCATGCATTTTAAAATGGCTAAAATGGTAAATTTTATGTTGTGTGTATTTTACCACAATAAATTTTTTCTTTTAAAAAATAAATCATTGAATTTCCACTTTCACCTATGAACAAGCAGCTCCGATCAGACCAACTCATATTCCAGGATTAACTGTAAAAGCCAGATACCATTTTTTGGCCATACATATTTGAAGACATTGAAAGAGAAACCAATGTAGTTAGGGCTCAAAGGTCAAGGTCCCAGGGGACAGAAAATGCACTGAGGTGACCCTGGCATTCTCTACTACTTTCCCCTGATGATAAAGATGGAAGACTTAGACCAGCAGATTTCAAGATGGACTAAAAGCTATGATGATCATGGTACATGACAAAGAAGGCACAGATAGACCAACAGAAGAGAAGACAGTGTCCAGAGGTAGCACACTCTCTCTGCTTCCCCCTCTAGATAGGTAAGATAGATGCTGGATAAATAGGTAGATGATAGATAGATTGATAGACACTGGATTTAGATAACAGTAGCCCTCCAGAACTATGGATTGGGGGAGAATAACTGGATTAATTACATAAATATGTGGAGGAAAAATACCCACAAATCAGTTCCCAAAGGAATGATGGAAAGGAAAACAATAGAATCTTTGGCTGAAAGCATAGGAGGATAGCTTCGTGGTCTTGGAAAAAAGAAACATTTCTTACACAAGACACATAAAAGGAAAAGAGAATTTGGATTGTATTACGTTAACTTGTGTTCCTCAAAAGATACCACTTAAGAAAGTGAAAAGGCGATGTAGACTGGGAGAATATATTTAAAACAGATAAAGCAAATGACTCATAATCAGACTACATTGGGTTTTTATTTTGTTAAAAAAAAAACACACACCTATGAATAGATAAGAAAAAGACCTTTTCAAAAAAATAATGTGAGATTCTCATAGAATAAAACAGGATATCTAAATGGGTAATAAAAATACAAAAATGTAAAAATTCACATTAAAACCATAAGGAAGTGTACTAATATCTGCCACAATAAGAATTGATAATGTTTTGGCAGGAGAACAGAGCAACTGAATGCTCCAACATGTTGCTGGGAATAAAGTTCTATCAACTATATAGAAAATTCTATGGCAACTACCAAAACTGAATTATTCTCAATATATATTTAACCAAAATTCTGGCATATGTGCACCAAATGGAATGTGCGTATTTGAATATACCACAGTTCATTTCACCTTATGTGTATCTATGCAGCACTAATTTATAAAACAATAAACAGAAGGAAGAACAGGGCTGGGAGGGAAGAAGGGAGGGAAAGAGGAAGTCCTGGCGATTGAAATGGAGCAAATTATGTTTTATGCATGTATAATTATGTCAAAATTAACCCCATTATTATGTATAAGTATAATGTACTAACAAAAACAATTTTAAAGAAAGGAATGATTCTGGTCCTGCTGTCTGCGGTAGCCACACACTGGAAACAATGCAAATGTCCATCAAGAATAGAATGTCAATAGCTAAAGACACCAGCTGTCATTAGCTACATTTGATGAATACAGCAAAAGAAAGGAATGAACTTCTACAAGCCCAAAATGGATGAATCTCACAAACATAAGGTTGAATTTTAAAAGCCAGGCACGAAAGAGCACAGACAGTATGATTCTATGTATATAAAATTCAAAATCAGATAAAAAATTGTGATGATGGAAGTCAGAATACTTGTTATCTCTGTTGGGAGTAGTAAGTAGCAGGGCCAAGAGAGGCACTTTTGTGGTGTGGGTCATGGGTTATTATTTTTCATCTGTGTGGGATTATATTGCTGTGTTCACTTTGTAAAAATTCATGGAGCTGTATGTGTGTACTTTATATATGCGTGCTGTGCTTCAATAAAAATAGTTTAACTTAAAAACAAATAAGAGCTAATAGTCTTTGACATAACACAAACTCTCTCCATAGATAAAACTTACAGCCAATTGGTTTTTATGTACTACTTTCCATAGTGATGTCTTCTGGATTTTCTACCATTGGAATGCTCTAGTTGTGTAATTAAAACTTATTGAATACACCCTTTAAGAGTACATTTTAGGCTGCGTGCAGTGGTGCGTGCCTACAGTTCTAGCAAGGTTCAGGCCAGCCTCAGCAATTGAGCAAGACCCTCGGCAACTTAACCAAATGCTGTTTCAAAATGAAAAATAAAAAGGACTGGGGATTTAGCTCAGTGGTAAATCGCCCCTAGGTTCAGTTCCCAGTGCCAAAAAAGAAATTGCATTTTAGAGTCAATCATAACATGGAGATATATGGATGACACATTAATTGGAAAAGTGGATTTAAAAATTGTAGGCTCAACTACCTCAATATAATACAGGCCATATGTGAAAAATCCACAGGTAACATAATACTTAGTGGTAAAAGACTGAAGGCTTTCCTTCTAAGACTAGTTTCAAGACAAGAATGCCTATTTTTTCCACTTACATTTAATATAGTCCTAGAAGTCCTAGCCAAAGCAATTATGTAAGAAAAAGAAATAAATTGCATGCAAATTAGAAAAGAAAATTATAAAATTATCTGTTTGTAAAAACATGATTTTATATGTGGGAATCCCTAAAAATTCCATTTAAAAAACTGTTATAAATTACAAATGAATGCAATGAAATTGCAGGATAAAAAAGCTACACACAAAAATCAGTTGCACTTCTAATAATAAACACTGTACAAAGGAAATTAGGCCTATTGGGAAAAGGACCTGAATAGACAACCTGGCAAAGAAGACATTTGAATGGCCAACGTGTATATGAAAAAGTTCTCAACATCAGGAAAATGAAAGTCAAAACTGCAGCAAGATATTCCTTATACCTGTTAGGATAGCTGTTATCAAAGGCAAGAGACAAATAGTATTAGCAAAGTGTGGAGAAAAGAAAACCCTTATATATCATTGAACTATTAATGACACTCTAAATTGGTACATGTTGTGATTTAGATTTTTCATATGTGAAAAAATGCAAGAATGTTCAGATGTGAAATGATCACATTATAAAAGATGCAACCTAATCTGTGGATTAATCCACTTTAATGGATTACCAGGTGGTAACTGTAGGCTAGTAGGATATGGATGGAAGAAGCAGGTGACTGAGAGAATACCCTTGAGATTTATATTTTGTCCCTAGTGAGTGGAGCTCTCTCTGCTTCCTGGTTGTCATGTTCTGAGATGCTTTCCTCTGCCATGCTCTTCCATCACGATGTTCTGCCTCACCCCAAGCCCAGAGCTATGGAGTGGGCTGGCCATGGAGTGAACTGAACCATGAGCCAAAATAAACTTTTCCTCCTCTAAATTGTTCTTGTTGGATCTTTCGATCACAGTGACACAAAACTGACCAATACAGTACATTGCAGAAAATAATTTAGGGGCTCCTCAAAAAAGTAAAAAAGTAAATACTACTATTTTTAAAAGTAAAAAAGAATACTACTATGACCCAATAATCCCTTTGCTGGGTATGTGCCCAAAGGAAATAAACTCAACACTTTGTAGAAACATTTGTACCCCTATGTACATTGTAGCATTATTCATAATAGTCAAGTTCGGAAAACAACATAAGTAGGTGTTGATAAAGGAATTGATAAAAAAATTGTGATATATATACATACCTATATGTATACACATATATTTATACATACACAAAGTTAAATATTATTCAGTCTTAAAAAATTGATAATACCATTTCCAACAACACAGATGACATCATCGTCACTGAGATAAGTCAGACACAAAAATAATATTTTGCAGGATTTCATTTATATGTTGAACCTTAAAAAAAACACCTGTAATACACAGAAACAGAGTAGTAGAATGGCCCCCAGAGAAAGGGAGGGGGAGGAGATAGGGGTAGAGAGGAAGGGATAAGGAGATGTAGGTTAAAGGGTACCAACATGCAGTCATGCAGGTTGAACAATGTAGAAATTAGAAATCTAATGTAGAGCATAAGGGCTAGAACTAATAGTATTATATATTTAAAATTATATATTTAAAATTAAAACTAATTGTATTGTATATTTAAAATTTGCTGAGAGAGTGGATTTTAGGTATACTTACTACCAGAGGAAGAAGACGAGGTGGGAAGATAGACTATGTAAGGTGATGTATGTATTCATTTGCTTGATTATGATAATTATTTCATTTTTATGTGTGTCTCAAAATACCATATTGAATACCTTAAATATATAACATAAATAAGTTTTAAACATGTGTATTAAAAAGGAAATTAAGATTTTCTGTTTATAATGGTGTCAAAATGAATAGAATTCTTAGAAATAAACATAACCAAGGAAGCAAAAGATTTGAGCACTGAAACTACAAAATATCACCAGGAAATAAAGAAGACACATTAAAAAAGGATGTATCTGTGTTCATGGATTGGAAAACAAACATATCAATACCATCAAAAATTATCCATAGGTTTAATACAATTCTCATAAAAATCCCAGTGACTTTTGCAGAAATAGAAAAATCCATCTTAAAATCCATATGAAATTTCAAGGAACTCTGAATAGCCATATGATCTTTTTTGAGGGGTTACTGGGGATTGAACTCAGGGGCACTCAACCACTGTGCCACATCCCCAGCCCTATTTTGTATTTTATTTAGAGGTAGGGTCTTACTGAATTGCTTAGCACCTCACTGTTGCTGAGGCTGACTTTGAACTTGTGATCCTCCTGCCTCGGCCTCCTGAGTTGCTGGGATTGCAGGTGTGTACCAGCCGCCATGCCTGGCCTGAATAGTATATAATCTTGAAAAAAATAAAAACAAAGTTGGACATCTCTC
Organism: Marmota flaviventris; assembly: GCF_047511675.1. NCBI lineage: Eukaryota > Metazoa > Chordata > Mammalia > Rodentia > Sciuridae > Marmota > Marmota flaviventris. The sequence goes on from NC_092503.1 coordinate 138,150,922, forward strand.
ACTTCTTGTTTTCAAAAAATATTTTTAAACTATAGCAATCCAAATAATATGGTACTAGCATAAAGATGGACATATGATGGAATTTTTTGGGTCTTCTAGGTTATAGAATCAAACTGTCAGCAAATAGTGATAATTTGAGTTCTTCTTTTCCTATCCATATCCCTTTAATTTCTTTTGTCTGTTTAATTGCTCTGGCCAGTGTTTCAAGAACTATGTTAAATAGAAATGGTGAAAGAGGGCAACCAGAGACACTGCATTTATTAAAAGAAAAAGGTAGACCCAAATCTCCATCATGTTGGATTACGCCCCAATTTCCTTAATAAGACTCTTATAGCACAAGAAGTAATATCAAGAATCAATAAATGGGATGGATTTAAACTAAAAAGCTTCTTCTCAGCAAAAGAAACAATCAGTGAGGTGAATAGAGAGCCTACAGAATGGGAACAAATTTTTACCACATGCACATCAGATAGAGCACTAATCTCTAGGGTACATAAAGAACTCAAAATTATTAACACCAATAAAACAAATAACCCAATCAATAAATGAGCCAAGGAACCGAACAGACACTTCTCAGAAGATGATATACGACAAATATATGAAAAAATGTTCATCATCTCTAGCAATTAGAGAAATGCAACTCAAAACTACTCTTTTCATCTCACTGCACTCAGAATGGCAGTGATTAAGAATATTAAGGATGTGGGGAGAAAGACACACTCATACATTGCTGGTGGGACTGCAAATTGGTGCAGCCAATATGGAAAGCAGTATGGAGATTCCTTGGAAAACTTGGAATGGAGCTGTAGGGGTTCCTTGTTTGGGATTGGGGTCCCTGATGACTTCATGGCTGTGGCATGCTTGGTGCCTGGGAAAGTTTCTGTGCAAAGGCATAGGATGCCCAGTTGCTATGGTAATGCCCTCCACGCTAGAGTCTTATCAGCTTCAACCTTAATCTTGGGCACATAACTCCTGGGAATAAAGAAACTTGCTTGCTTGATAACTACAATGTTTTACCAAGCTCCGGTGTTCCTGGAGCTGCCCACCTAACAGTAACTTCAAACAATGGGCCTTCTTGAGAACTGCACAAAGCTCCTAACATTGCACATTGTAACTATGAACTGCAACTGCAGGGTAAGCAGCCTTACTGATACCCCAAACAATAATGTGGTTATTGGTACTAATGACCTAATGTGACCTATTGATATAAATAAACGTGGCCGCTTGAACAAAGAGCCACTCTGCCACCTTCCCCTGCCTCTGTACCTTGTCTGTCTCCTCTTTATTATTATTCTTTACATGTACCACCATTTGACCCAGCTATCTCACTCCTTGGTCTATACCCAAAGGACTTAAAAACAGAATACTACAGGGACACAGCCACATCAAAGTTTATAGCAGCACAATTCACAATAGTTAAATTGTGGAAGCAAAGTAGATGCCCTTCAGTAGATGAATGGATAAAGAAAACATGGTATATACCCACAATGGAATATTATTCAGCATTAAAAGAGAATAAAATCATGGTATTTGCAGATAAATGGATGGAGTTGGATAATATATTGTTAAGTGAAATTAGCCAATCCCCAAAAACCAAATGCTGAATGTTTTCTCTGATTTAAGGAGGCTTATTCATAATGGGGTTGGTGGGGGGATCATGGGAAGATTAAATGAATTCTAGGTAGGGCAAAGATAAGGGAGGGTAAGGGAGGGGGGAATGGGGGTAGGAAAGACAGTGGAATGAGATGAACATTGTTACCCTAAGTACATGTATGAAGACAGGAATGGTGTGACTCTACTTTGTATACAACCAGAGATATAAAAAATTGTGCTCTATATGTGTAATATGAATTGTAATTCATTCTGCTATCATATATAACCAATTAAAATTTTAAAAAGTTTTTAAAAAACGATGGGCATATGGACCAATGAAATAAAATTTAGAAGCGAACTATTCTGTGCATGTTCAAATGATTTTTTTTGACAAGGATGCCAAGACCATTCCACAGTGAAAAAGGGCACTCTTTTCAACAAAAAGAGTTGGGAAAATCAAATGTGCACACACAAAATAATGAAGTTGCACCCTTATGTCATATGCAAAAATCAATGCAACGTGGACCAAACACCTAAACACAAGAGCTAAAACTATAGAATTCCTAAATTTAAAAAAATAATAAAAATGGACAAAAGACTTAAATAGAGATTTTTCTCTAAAAAAAATATACAAATGGATAAGTACCTGAAAAGATGCTCAACATCATTAATCAAAAGGAATTGCAAATCAAAAGCATCCCTTTGAATCTCTCAAAATATAGAAAAGAATAAGCATCGGTGAGGATGTGGAGAAATTAGAACCACTGTGCCCTGTTGGCAGCAATGTAACAGGATGTCACCTCTACGGAAAACTCCATGATGTGTCCTCAAAAAAACTGAAACATGGAAGCCAGGCACAATGGCGCATGCCTCTAATCCCAGCAGCTCGGGAGGCTGAGGCAGGAGGATCTCGAGTTCAAAGCCAGCCTCAACAACAGTGAGGCACTAAGCAACTCAGTAAGACCCTGTCTCTAAATAAATTACAAAATAGGGCTGGGGGTGAAGCTCAGTGGTTGAGTACCCCAAAGTTTAATCCCCCATAACCCGCACCCCCAAAACAAGAAACATGAAACATGGAATTATTATATCATCCATCAATTCCACTTTTATCTATGGACTCAAAAGAATTGGAGGCAGGTTTCAAAGACATATCTGTACACCTATATTCATAGAAGCATTACTCACAATAGCCAAAAGGTGAATGCAAATCTAATGTCCATTGGCAGATTAATGGATAAACAAAACGTGGCATATGCGCACACTTGGATATCATTCAGCCTTCAATAGGAGGAAATTCTGACACATGCTACAACATGGATGAGCCTCGAGAAGATGCTGCTAAATGAAATAAAGCAGGCACGAGAGGAAAAATGCTCTATGATTTCCCTTGTATGAGGTACCTGGAGAACTCAGGCTCATAGAGGAAGTGGAGTGGTGGCTTCCCAGGCCTAGAGAGGGGGGTGATAGGAAGGTAGCATTTAGTAGGTAAAAAGCTTCAGTTTGCCAAACAAAAAGAGTTCTGGAGACTGGGTGTACAACAGTGTGACTGTACTTAATAGTGCTGACCTGTACATTTTTAAAACGTTGGGATAGTGAATTTTATGTTATGTGTATTTTATTATGATTAGAAAGAAAAAGATAGTAGGCTCTATGATCTCCATTTGGGGGCAGGGTACAGGGAGTGGAATTCATGTGCTAAAAAGAAAAAAAAAGAAAAGAAAGAAGGGCTAAGAAAGCAACAACGAAAATGAAGGTTTTCAAGCAAGATGAAAAAATATGACAAAATGTCAGCGACACCTGAATCTCTGTGGTCAACACACAAGCGTTCATTGCACTATTTCTCAACCAATGGAACCACCATTTGACCCAGCTATTCCTCTCCTCCATCTATACCCAAAGGACTTAAAAATAGCATACTACAGGGACACAGCCACATCAATGTTTATAGCAGTACAATTCACAACAGCTAAACTGTGAAACCAACCTAGATGCCCTTCAGTGGATGAATGGATAAAAAAATGTGGCATATACACACAATGGAATATTATTCAGCAATAAAAGAGAATAAAATCATGGCATTTGCAGGTAAATGGATGGCATTAGAGAAGATAATGCTAAGTGAAGTTAGCCAATCCCCCCAAAACAAATGCCAAATGTTTTCTTTGATATAAGGAGGCTGATTTATAGTGTGATTGGGAGGGGGAGCATAGGAGGAATAGATGAACTCTAGGTAGGGCAGAGGGGTGGGAGGGGAAGGGAGGGGGCATGGGGTAATTAATGATGGTGGAATGTGATAGACAGCATTATCCAAAGTACGTGTATGAAGACATGACTTGGTGTGAATACACTATGTTTACAAACAGAGATATGAAAAATTGTGCTCTCTATATGTAATAAGAATTGTAATACATTCTTCTGTCATGTATAAATAAAAATTTTAAAAAAAATTGTTAAAAAACAAAAACATAATGAAGGTCAAGGTAAACTAATAACAGTAGGTATTTCTAGGTGGTGAGATTATGGGTACTTTGGGATTTTGTTTGTGTATGTGTGTAATTGACAAACTTTTTCTTGAGTGTTTCCTACTGTTATTAATTGGAAGGAGAACTTTTAGAAGAATGAGGGCCTGTACCCTGGGCCTATTAACTTTCTACTATAGGCAAAAATCTCATTTCTGCGGGTCCCAGTGGAGACTGAGGGCTCCTAAGCATAATTGCATCCATGGTTATTACCCCAGGGTGATCCCATTGTGCTCCACTGGGTTGAAAAGACTAGTTTGTTAATGATAACTAGTAATTAATAATAGTAATCATTATATCCAAAATGTTGCTTAAAAATATTAAATTAGTCTGGGTGCCGTGGTACACAACTGTGTTCCCTGCTACTTTGGAAGATTACAAGTCTGAGCCCAGCATAGAACACTTAGTGAGATCCTGTCTCAAAAAAATAGGTTGGCGATGTTGCTCAGTGGTAAAGCAACTCTGGCTTCAGTCTCCAGTGTTGCAATAATAGCATTAATTCATTAGAGCAGTTTCCAGGGTCCTCCCTACAATTACGTCACTTTAACTCCTAGATGTTTGATATGCTTTTTTGAAAAAGAAAGGATTGACAATATAGGTAGGGTATAGAGATTTGCATGCAACATCAGCTCCCATGCCCTCCCTGGGGTTGGCAATAATATATCTCTGATAAATGTTTGAGATCACCCCCAATGGTATAACAGGACTAAAATAATAGAAGCAGCAAGAGTCCCCTGTCCACAAAATGGCATGATGGGTTTTCCTAGTTTTTGTTAACATGCCTTGACTGTGTCCCTGAAGTCTACTACATTTGAGAAAAGTTTTTTTGTTGTTGTTATTGTTTTTGTCCATGTGTCTCTTGGGCTCAGCTTCCTCATATAGGCATGTGGTGGCTTTCTGGACCTATGATAAAATGCCTGAGAAAAATCAACTTAAAAAGAGGAAAGGTTTATTTTGGTTCATGGTTTCAGAGGTTTCAATCTATGGTCAGTTGGCTCCATTGCTTTGGGGGCTATGGTGAGGCAGAACATCATGGCAGGAGCATGTGACAGAGCAAAGGTGCTCACCTCATGATGACCAGAAGGAGAGGTGGGGGGAGAGACTGTTGTCCCAATATGCCCCATTAAGGACACACTCCCAATGACCTAATTTTCTTCTATTAGGCTAGGTTTCCACGGGCTGGTGACCAAACCCCAAATCTTTGGTATATGCACCTTTGGGGGACATTAAAATTCAATCCATATAATATACATTTATCGATTGAGGGAGTGAATTTCCTTCTTTTCTACACTAACCTTTTTTCCCCATCTGAGGACTGTAACCTGAGCATTTTAATGGCTAAGCAGACAAAACAGAGGTTTTAATTAGTTGCTGTTAGAAAGCCCAGGGCTAATGGGATCCAAGGATATTTAGTGAAAATTCTGCACATTCAGAAAGATCTTTTCTTGCCAAATAGTTGTCCTTCTCCCACCTAGACAAAGGGATCATCTGCTCGGCTCATGTGGATGGCTAATTGCTGCAGTGACTGGGGCGTTAGACAGACCTGTGACTTCTGAGAAGTGAGGCTCAGCCTTCTGGACTTTAGAGAGTACAAGCAGGTGTTTGAAATGGAAAATACCACCAGCTCTGAATCTAAAATGTGCAGCAGAGAAAGGAAGGGCCTCTAGAAAAGAAAGCTTTGTATTCAGTAAATAATGATGCATTTAAATGCCCTGACTCTTTGCTGAGGAACACATCACCCTCTGTGCCTGTATGTGGGGTTCAGAAAGTAGGGGGCACAGAGCATTAGGGCACACATTCCTGCCGCCCCTCCCTTAAGGCCTTTCTTGGCATATTTGTTCCATGGTGTTTGTTTTTAATCATGCAATACTTTTCAGTAATTCTCTCTCCCCCCCTCTATTCTATAACTGATGGGCATCCTCGGATGATTTGCCATGCATTTTACGAGACCTTGGATTTGTCTGCTTTTGTGTACGAATCCAGCTTCTGCCGTTGTATCATAAATTCCTCAAAGACAAAGATTCTGGTCCAGACCTTCCTTCTAATTCATTGCCTGAGCAACTCAACTACACCAATTCCTGTTGATTGAATTGAAGATAAGTTTTGGAAAAACTACAGAAATTCTGGAGCCTAGTACAAATTAACAATATGGGGGCCCCAGTTCAAAAAGAAGGTTTTAAAAAAGACCATGAAAAGAATAATAAAATATAAACTTTATTTTTGTGTGTCTCTCTTTTGACCTGACATGGGTTTTTATTTTATTTTTTTGTTATTCCTTTGCTCTTTAAGGTTGCAATGTGTAAAGAAAAATTGAAAACTTTATAATATTAGTGATTTATTTTCCTGTTCATATTGCACAATGCCAGTTTTAAATGTCGATGCAAAGGCATTTGCCCAAGACAAGGAATCAACTGAAATGACAGGCCCCTAATTTTGTAGCTAATACATGCATCTGTATTTAACTCTTTTCAGAACAGTGAAAATTCAAAGTGTCTGCTTTGCTTTTAATAGGCACACACTCTACCAATACCCTCTGCCTTCTGCTTACTCACAGGAAAGGAAATACTGAAAGGAATAGGAACTGTGGCTGCCCTGTTGACCCTCTCCTTCTAGCTCATTCTTTTCAGCCTAAGTGGTTGACTGATACATGGAAGCAACATAAGCATGGCTCATGGTGTTGCTGCTACATTTGAGTCAAGTTCAGGTTTCAATGGAATGCTGGTGTTTGGGGGCCTCCAGTGCCTCCACTTACCCAGTCATAAATATAACACACTTTTGCCTTGTGCTCACTTTCAATCTCCCTGGATTTCCATGTTCTGTGGGTCCTGGGGCATCCTGAGTGTAACGTGCAAAGGAGGTGGTGAGAAAAGGAACATGCATCTTGTTCAGGTGCCTGCTACATTGTCCCACGTAACTTCAAAGATTAGAAAGACTTCAAGACAGCCACCATGGAGCTTTTAACCAAGCATAGGGCCTTTCTGGGAACTGGGTCATCTGTGACTGTAAAGGTCATTAGCCCCAAAAGCCAACTTCAGATTATCTAGAACCACTGAAAGTTCAAAAGGAAACCAGTTACTTTCTTCAAATGTACAGAGCAGACAAGACATCCCCCAGAAACTACTAGCAGTGCATGAGATGCCCACGAGGAGAGCCCACAAAGTTATCCACTTACCCTCCCTGGAAGCCTGGTCTGTCCACCTGCCCAAGGCCATCCCAAGCTTCAGTGAATGTGGTAGTGAGTGGCTGTGTCCAGTCTGCAGGACTGGTGGACTGCAGGTGTGCATGCTTCAAAAGAATTACTAGAGGCAAGATGTGAAAAAAGAGAAAGAAATTCTAGCAGTATAACTGTCATAACAATCAATAACCAAACAAGTAAAAGAATAAGCAATCTGATACAGTAGAGCATTTGTACAAAAATTAGTGATAGATATTTTTTAATTTGATGGAGATATTGAAAAAATTTGAGAATAGTCTCATAGAAAACAGGGAACATGACAGACACTTGAGGAAAATCAGAGTTGTACAAAAAAAGGGAATTTAACCTTTGTAAGAAACTTGTCACCACAGTGATCAGTGTCAAAAGACCATAAATTGTGGTTGTTGATGATTCTACAAAGTGTCTATTCCCAGGAATGTAACTGGTTCCTCCTTCCTATTTCATAATTCTGCACTGTTTCTCTGCAGCTCACCCACCCTGTGTAAGGGCAGGGTGTGTTTAGGAAACAGTCAGCGTTCTAGTCAAAACAAGATTTGGAAAGTGAATCTCTTTGCAAATGCAAGTCATGGTGTTCTCCATGACCTCTGAATCATCTTCAGATGGCACCACGCTCAGATCATTCACAGGTCAGAGGACCCAGCTTCTGACAGTTCTCTGGAGCCCACACAGCACCTACTCTGTGCTTAGCAAAGAGTTACTTTGGGGAGAGTACACAAATTGCATAAATATTAGATTTTGCTCTTCTTAAAGATTTGTAATTTCCATAAAAATAGCTATTCAGCATATTTAGCACAAGATGAGTCCAATCTAATATAATGTCCTCAGGCCTCAGAAGCCCATGGCAGAAATAAGTTTCTTTGGCACCCAGATTTTTCCAGCACCCATTTCTCCTACCTGGTTAAAGGGCCTGATGTCTCCCCCACCTATTGTTTTCCATATGGGCTCAGGAACAAAGCCAGTACCTGGACACACCTCTGCTCCCAGACTGGGTCCACTGCCCACAGACCACGTGGCACATGACAGTCTACGGAGAACTTCGGAGGATGCTCCACCATGGACAGCTGGTGTCTCTCCACTGGACCCACTGGCAAAAAGTGGGGGATGGATGGGGAAAGAACAGGCAGTCAGGGCCGAGGGCTCAGGGCCTCTCTCATGGCCACGGCATGTTCCAAATTGTCAGCTAGGCCTAGATGTGGCACTGCTCATTCCTGAGGCTCATGTGGTGCATCACCAAACGTGGCCTTCCCCATCTGTCTATACCTCTTTCCCCTGTGGAGAGCAAACCTGGCACCAGGATCGGTTTGGAGCCATAGGGTCAAACCCAAACCTCCATTTCCCTACCTATCACGCTGCTCCCATCTCTTCTGGACTCTCAAAGTCCCTCCTTTTCTCCTTCTTCCACCAGCAGAGCAAGCCCTCATTAGCAGCACCTACATTGCTACTGGAGGAAGTTAGAGGGTCACAAATGCCATCTTGCTGGGCCCGTACCCCCACGTGGCAGAAGTGGGCTTTCTCTTTGTCTCATAGTGCACAGCGAACCACTCCACATCGGGGTGATGGCCACATCTTAATCCTTTAGGTGCTCCTCGTGTCTAACATGAGGCCTGACCCTCAACAGACTACAGAAGGCAGAGGAAGCCAGAGGGACAGGGGAGAGACCAAAAGGGAAGGAGGGAGGGAGGAAGAGAGAGAGGAGGAAGGGAAGGAAGAATGAGAGAGAAGAGATGGGGGTGGGGATCTGCATTGTCACTGCAGCCTAAAGGGACAAGAGCCAACCTCTGGTTTCTGTAGAAAAGGAAAATAAACCCCAGAGAAATTAAGCAATTTGCTCAAGATTTCCCCACGTAAGCTCGGTGAATGGAAAATCAATAGTTAAACATGCACTTATCTGATCCTGAACCCACACATTAGCTAGCAACTACAGGTTTCTTCCCAGGGAACTGAATTCTGTCCAGACAAATCAAATGCATGCATCGACATTGCAGAGAGGGGTAGGAGTGGGACTCAGAAAGGGCACAGGAATTCAGGGAGCTCCTGCTTCAGGCAGAAAGGTCAGAGTGCAGAATTCTGGTCCATGAAAATATGTGGAAGGTCTGAATTAGAGCAAGATATGTTCCATGCTTTTATAATTATGTCAGAGCTGGATCCTAGTGTCATATACAACTAAAAAAATGGTAAAGAGTAAATTTGCAGGAGAAAAGAAAATATGTGGAGAAACTGAAGAGGGGAAAATATGATCCCACCTTCCTTATGGAAATGCATTTCATTAGAAGTAACGAAAGGAGACGGGAACACTGGGAACGGCTGTAGACTGATTAGTTTCAGACCCATTTTCTGTTGTCCTAACAGAATAACAGTGGAGTCATTTTTAAACAACAGACGTTTATTTAGCTCACAGTTCTGAAAGTTGGGAAATCCAAGATTGAGAGGCTATTGCCAGTGAAGGTCTTCTCGATGCTTCCTAAGATACAGGCAGGCCTGATGCAGCTGGAGAGCTCACAAGACAGACAGACAAAAGGGGCTGAACTGCCTTCTCTTATGATCACCCACTCCCGTGATAATGGTACCCATCTACTCAGGAGACAGCCCTCATGACCACATCACCTCCTCAAGTCCCACCTCTCAACGCTGTCACCAAGCAATTAAATTTCAACAGGTTTTTTTGTCGGGGGCGGGGGGGGGGGGTGTCAGTGTGGAGGGGAGGCACTCAATCACAGCAGTGACAATGGGAATATTCATTTGAATACTTTATCCTAAGCATTAAAAATCATAAAAACACAATTCTCATTCTAATACAGAATGAACAAGTGTCAAAGATCTTATTCAGCTCATCCATGGGGAAATCAGTAAGATGATAAAATGGGTTCACGGGCATTGGAGCAACAAAGGTTAATGTTCATCCAGAAAAGCATTTTAAAAAAGAACGTAGGGGGCTGGGGATGTGGCTTAAGCGGTAACGCGCTCGCCTGGTATGCGCGGGGCACTGGGTTTGATCCCCAGCGCCACATAAAAATAAAAAATAAAGATGTTGTGTCCACCGAAAACTGAAAAATAAATATTAAAAAATTCTCTCTCTCTCTCTCTCTCAAAAAAAAAAAAAAAGAATGTAGGGCTGGGGATGTGACTCAGTGGTAGAGCACTTGCCTGGCATGTGGGTGGGGCCCTGGGTTTGATCTAAAATGCATGTTAGAAGAGGACTGCCTATTACATTCAGAATCATCCTATGGGGGGTTCAGACCCTGGTCTTTACAGGTGAAGTTTGAATGCCTTTATCTTCTCTACAGGGCAGAAATCTACAAGTTCACATGCAACTTCCCAAGCGAGGAAACACAGTTGTCCCTCTCAGTCTATAGACAATCTATTATCGCTGGGTGAGCCAATGAATGCTCCAGGGCGAAAGGTCACACTGGCACCTTTTTGCTCTGTTGTCAAATTCTAAATAACTTCCTTAACACTTTAATAGACTGAATTCTCCTTCTTTCCTTCACGCCACTCTTGGAAGATTCTGGCTCTCAGTTGCTCTAAACGCTGTAGCTCATCTCGGCAGGGTGCAAGCAGAGGGCAGCTTCATTCTTCTTGACCACTCCCCATTAGATTTGTTCCATGGTATAGTTCTATCTTGCCTTTGGTTAAAAAGTAGAACCCTACAGTTTTTTCCAGGTACACTTGCGGACAATAAAAAGTCCAGTCCATTCTATTATCAAAATTCCAAACTATCAGGATTAAAACTTCTTCTGGTTTCTACCTCTGGCTTGAAATTCTGCGTGGGCATTGGGTGGGGGACTTCTCTCTTGTTACCAGCTCTGCTTCCTCTCATATTTACTAGCACCTATTTTGGACCCTTCTGGGACAGGCATAGGGAGCAACAAGGGGAAACAGAGGCACCCCTGTGTGTGGTGGGATACCAAAGTGACTTTTCCCATAGAATGACCTGCTCTCCTCTGCCCTCCCTTTCTCTCATGCTAATCCCCCAAAGTGCAATGCCATAGCTGCCCGCCACTGGTGGCTCTTCAAATTTGTAAGTATAAAATGAAACTGAGAACACAGCTCCTCGGTTGCTGCAGCCTCACCTCAAGTGCTCATAGGCTGGCTACTATCTCAAGGGTGCTGTCTTATTTATTATAAGGATAGGCCTTCTGCATACTGCAGACTGTAATGATATGTGCTGGAACACACGGTACTATACGTAAAAGTGCATCGCCACCAGAGAGTCACAAAACATTGTTTTGTCGTCTTCTTCTAGAACTGTGTAAAATCCCACTTCATTTTTGACTCTGAGAGGAAGGGATGCAGCAGGGAGGGTCAGTGCAGAGCACAGAGGAGTGAGGCAGGAGCTGGCAGCCTGGGTGCAGGGCACACACCTGCATAGAATGTCCACCATCGTGGAAAGTTCTCTGGACAGCACCGTTGGAGTCTGGGGTTTTCGGCCTCACTAGCGCTTGAGGCTGGGGCATTCTTAGTTTGGGGACCCTGTGCACTGTGGGGTATGAAGCAACATCTCTATCCTCCATCAGATGCCTGCACATTCTCCTTCCTCCTGTTATGATGGCCAGTAGTGTCTCAGACGTGGTCAAATGTTCCCTGGCAAAGGGAGACAAAATAGTGTCCTGCTGAGGACCGCGGCCATAGACCTCCTCCCAGGCGATTTTATCACCCCTCATGGTCCTCAGAGATGAACCCAGTTGGTTTTTTGCTTCAGCCTGGGCCCTAATTATGCAAGAGATAGCTGTGGCTAAGTAGGGACAGCTATTCCACCAAACAGAGGTCAAAACCTTACCCCATCCCACCACTCAGTTTCAGTACAGGCACATCTTATTTACAAGACGTACTTTTTGACATGATCATGGGGAAGCATTTAATGTGCATGCCCTTTACCCCTGCCATCCTTCTTTTAAAACATTTTTTTTAAATTTTAAACATTTAAGGGATTTATTTTTAAACTTGCAATAACATAAAACTTACCACCTTAGTTATTTTAAATGTACAGTCCAGTAATATTAAGCATATTCACATTGTTGTACAGCCTGTGTCCAGAAAACATTTTATTTGCAAATGTACACATTGAACAGCAGCTTCTCATTTTCTGTCCCCTCCCCAGACTTTGACAACTTCTGTTCAACTTTTGGTCCCTGTGAGTTTTGACTCTCTGGTGTTATGGTTTAGATCTAGAATGTCCACACAAAAGCTTATGTTGAAAGCATGATATCCAATGCAGGAATGCTCAGAGGGGAAATGACTGGATCATGAGTGGACCTAATAAGTGGATTAATCCATTTGGTGGATCAATAATCCATTTGATTGGCTTTTTGGGCAGTGGTGAAAACTATAGGCAGATGGATTAAGGCTGAAGAAAGTAAGTCACTGGGGGCATGGACTCTATCTGTCCCTGGCCACTTTCCTCTCACCCCCCCACCCCCACCCCCAGCTTCCCAGCTGCCATGAGCTGAGTCTAACTGCACTGTAACACTTGAGTGGGTAGCTGGGAGCAAAATGTTGTTGTTGTTATGTTTCAACAACAACATAAAAATTGTTGAATAGTCTACTCTGGATAATTCTGAGTTTTGCACAATGTATACAGAATTGTATAAGATGCAGTTGCAGCCCTCAGTCAGAGATTATGGTCAACAAATTCTGGTTCATTGACAGCCAGCTCTTCTGTCTGGACACTATGGAGAAATAGAAATTCAATAGATTTCCCCACCCCAGTAGTCCCTCTCTAGTTCTTTCCTGTGACCACCTTGCCTCTGCCTCATGCTGAATTCATGACAAATTGCCGTCTGGAAGAGGGTGAAAAGAAAGTGACACTTCTTTGATTTTTCTTTTTCTTTTTCTTTTTCTTTTTCTTTGGTGCAAGGTTATAAACACATTGGAAATAGTCGTATCCCCTTTGTACACCAGCTGTCGAGGGATCACGCAGGGCAGATCACTCGATGGGCCACCAGGCGCCTTCCCGTGACTGCATCTGGCCGGAGCCTCTCAGTGTGATGCTGCACAATCCATCCTCAGCTTTCTTTCCCATTGGCATATGTCAGCTGTGGTTGGTCCTGTAAGTCTTGCCAAGAAGTAGTTGCAAAACACGAGGCATGTTTATCTTATCTCTTGGTAGAAAAAAATCAATCCAGTGCTTTTTGGAGAAACCTCATCTTTCTTGCAATCAGGGAGGTGAACAGTTTAGTATATGTCTTTTTATTTCCTCTATCCAAATATTCCTGTGGCTGCCTTCTGACATTCTCTTTGGTGTCTTGAGCCCATGTTTGAAAGGAGAGAGCTGGAGATTTTTACTTTAGATAAAGTAAGAGCCCCGCCATCCCAAACACTCCTCCCCCTTCCTAAGTGTCTCTGATACCTGAGCAGCAAAGATTCATCCAAGCAGCATTCCCAGGAGAGGCGACCTAGGGGGAGGTAAAAACCCAGCTGACAACCACAGCCCAATAATGCAAATGTCAATCCATGAGACACAGTCAGAGGCATTTCACCCACATCGCTAAACCAAGGAACCAATGCATTAAGTATTTTAAGTCAATCTTCCTTGTGTCTATTTATTCTTGTGATGGGTATTAAGTTGACTATGGTTCTCATTCATTCTGTATTTATTGAGTGCCAACTAGATGTTCAGCACACTCTTAGAGGCTATAATTTTTCAAAACCAGTACACTTGATGAGCTGGCCGTGGATCAAAGAGGCTGGGAGTGAGATAAGGTAGGAGGACATCATGGCTGCCTGCATTCCACTCTAGGTGGGGTGCAAGGGCTGGAGAGGGAGGGTTATCATCTGACCAAGCCGAGTAGGCAGTTTGGAACATCACGGCCAGCTCCTCAGGGACTTTCTCCTTGTTCAGGTTTGACTTTCAAATAAATAAATCCTGAACCAAAACAGGTCTCCCATTCAAATTGCAGTGATATTGCCCGACTGGTATTCCCAGCTCTCATTCACACACATACAAAATATACATATAATGCAAATTCTCATTTATATAGCTTCATTCCTCCTTGTCTCCTTGGAGAGTATACATTTCCTGGTAGCTCGACTGCCAACTTGAGTTTCCAATCATTATTTTAATGTATTACACTGGGCCTTCAGTTCTTTACCCATTCCCTCTGGCATAGATCGCAGGCCCCCAGCAACATCCTGCCCTCTGCCCCACCCCCAGCTGCTATCTTCATCCTTCCTCTGCAAGTGGGAAGGGGGTTCCTTCTTCATTCATACATATCTATCCTGTAAGTTTTGCAGGTCTGAGTTAGGGATGTTGAATGTGGGATCATTAAAAGTCCAAAAGAACCTCCCACCCCAAAGCCCTTTTCAATTCTTCACAGCACAATCAAGATTCCTACAAAGTCACGAGGTTCTTAACAACCCCCACTTCCCGAACAGCCACATATCTGCCTCACCTCTCAGACTCCTTTAACCAACCTCATCTCTCCCTAAGAGGCATAGGTAAATGTCCTTTTTTTCTGGACTCCATATATTAACATAGATCTGAGCTCATAAATCACTTTAGTCACTGATTCAGTTAGAAGGTATCTGGTTGTAAGCAACAGAAAACTCATCTGTCAATGGCCTAAAGTACAAGGACATTTCTTATTGATTAGCAAGAAGTCCCGGAACAGATGGCCTCCAGCTTAGTTCACCGATGGCCCCAGGATCCACCATGATTTCAAAGACCCAGGGTCAGTCTTCCCCATCTTGCCCACCTCATGGTGTGCGGGTGCTCCTCAGCGTGATCACATAATCCCATAGGAGTTCTAAGCAAGGGGTCTTCATATAACAGTACCCAAGGTGTAAGCATCCCCTTTTTTCATCCCGTAAAAAAAAATGGTTGCCCAAAGCCCCTTTTCTGTCCTGCATACTTTGCTGACATTCTATTGACCTGAAAGGATTCGCAGCCCAAGCCTAGAGAGATCATTGGCACACAGCAGTTGCTGTAATTGACTTAGATAAATTAAGACTGATTCCTGGCACATTGCCAATGCCTCTGCCGGAAAATTGGGATTCTCTTAGCAAACTAGAAGAAGAAATAGTGGTTGGGAGCCAAAGTAGTGTGTTGCCCCAGATACTCTCTCAAGAAATTTTCTAAATACATCAGGATCCAACAAAAATCTAATATCTAACTTGGGGAATTCATTTCCACTATTCACCATCACCTCTCTGTGGAAGACTAGGGCAGTCAGCCAAGTCTTGCTAACTCTACCCGTCTCCTACACCATTCTCCACCCTGCTTTTTACCCCTATCCTGTAAGCAGAATTTGTAAAATAAGATACTCATTATAATTTTAAAATATAATAAGAAGAAGATAATATCAATAGGAATTTATTCAATGAAATTAGAGAACCACTGACATCATTCTAACAATATCATTTGGACCGAGGATCTGTTTACCTGGTCATCCTAATTTGAATGTAACAGGTGCTCTGGTGTGAATGCGTGCTTCCATATCTATGCCCGCTAAATGCATTAGTGTGTTGACAGAGGTTGGCCAAGTTTCTCTAGTTGCAAGAGTACCGTGTCTTGCACCACAAGAAGGAATATATGGGGGGAAGTGGTCACTCAAGGTCCTACTGGATCACTGTGAAGGCAACAACAGTGCCTAGGGCAGGTCAGGAAGAGTTTCAGAGAGGAGGTCAAGTAGGAATTCACATGGGTGAGGACAAAGGACATCCAGACCATTGGTTAAGGCACAAGGGCACAAAAGCATGAAGAACATGGCAGATTCAGGGACAGGATTAGCTAAGGCATGTGGGCATCAGATAGGGGAAAGAGGACCATGGAGGAGGCCAAGAATGTGGGTAGAGGGCAAATTCTGATGGACCTTGGAATGCTCTCCTAGTCCGTTTATACTGCTATAACAGAACACCTGAGACTGGGTAACCTTAAACAACAACAAAAAAAAAAAAAAAAAAAAAACAAACCAGAAACTTACTTATTACAGTTCTGGAGGATGCAAAGTTCAAGATCAAGGCATCAGCCACTGGTGAGGGCCTTCCTTCTGTGTCCTTACATGGTAAAAGATAGAAGGGCAAATGAGGGAAACATCATGTCCTTGGTTGGCAGAAGGGAAGGAAATCATTCCCACAAGCCCTTTTATAATAGCATTAATCCATTCATGAGGACGTAAGCCCACCCAAAGGTCCCACCTCCTACACTGATGCATTGGAGATTAAGTTTCCATCATCTGAAGTTTTGAGAGGACAAAAGCATTTAAATTAAAGTATATTCCAAGTTTGAACTTTAAATCACTAAGGATCGGAATGAGGAAGGATTCGTGAGAAAGGAAGGGCCATAGTTAGACTCGGTTGTCACCCTTGTTCTTGACTGTGACCATCACTTTGCAGGCCCCAGATACAGAGTACCTTCTGAGGTCTGAAGAATGTGTAGCACTCTGTATAGTCCATACTGTTTCCTGGCAAAGCCTACTGTGCTTATTATATCATAGTAAATACCACAGGCTGAAGCCAGCCAGCCTAAATTCTTTCTACCTGGGAATTCATTGGCCTTCCTGGTTTAATTTTAAAACAAAACGAAAAACTTAATAACAAAGCTGTTAAACATGGCTAGATAGAATCATGCATAAAATCAATAAATTGCAATCCTTTGTAAGTAACACAACCCTTCTGTGCTGGCTTGAACGAGAGCCAGTGAAAGGCTGTGGATACACTATTAGGCTAATGATTAAAAAAAAAAAGTACAGGGAAATGTCTATCCCTACGAGGATGGCTGTAGAATTACAAAAGTCTGTTGAAAAGTGGATCATTAGATGAGTGGGGTTAGCAAATCTGGAGAAGTGGGAGTTTTCTTTTTTCAACAACAGAACAAAACTGGGACTGAGTACTACATTGACTCACCAGGTAATAATTAATAATCTCATTTAGGGTATCTTTTCCATGGGGATGGCAGAATGGTGATCATGAAGACCCTTAGCCCTCTGCACCTGTGGCAATGCCTCTAATCCATCCCAGCTCTTCCTGCTGATCCCAACACAATCCTGGAATTTTTTTTTTAAATCACACTGTCCAATCAACTGGTCTTGCATGAGCACTGAAGCTAATGGCTCCCTCTGACCTAGACAACTCCAGTGGTGTGAAATCTGCTGGTTCTTTTGAAGTTATAGGATTTTTTTTAAAGGGCAGCTTCATAGAGTCCCAGAATCTAAAACTAGTGGCAATTCCATGGGACTCCTTGCACACATGATCCTATAAATGTAGCAGCCACAGTTGGGGTGTGCAGTAACAGATATCCCCTCCTTTGGAGACGGTCATCACTGAATCAACTTGGGAACAACACTGAACACTACCAATGGATGTTTCACACAGACAGCAACTAGAAGGTCAGGTCCCTAGGTGCCTCTTGCTGGTGAGTTTTATCATCACACACAAAGAGTGGTCAAAAGACACAGGTTGCTTAACCTGTCTGCCATTGCTATTTGGTGTATCAGCAGCATAAAAGTAAAACTGATGGTTAGGCCAACATTTCCACCAAAGCCACCATCACCTCCACCCTGGAGCATTGGGATGAGGGCTGGCAAGTGGGGAGGAGTGGGAGAAAGGGGACAGGGGATGATGGCTGTTAGAGATGAAAGGAGGGTGGGGAATTAGCCATGCAGACCTGGTAGCCCTGCTCCATTCAGGTTGGTCTCCCCCCCAGCTCCACTCTTGGGTAGAATTTCATCCTTTGAGGCCAACTCTCAACCCCTTTACTCTACGTAGTCATAGCAGACTGTTTTGGAACAGAACATTTGCTGCCTACTATATGAGAGGCAGCGGGGCATAGTACAAAAACAGGAGCTTAGAAGGGAGAGCAAAACCTCATGTGGGGATGGGTGGGTGGTGGAGCCAGGGACCTGCAAGATTCCTGCAGGAACAGGTGCTGAGGAGCCACTGGAGGAAGTTAGGCCCCAACTCCTTGTTTGCTCACTCTGAGCATCAGTTTCCTTCTCTGTAAAATGGGGTTGCTTTAAGGACAGAGAAGGGAAAAAAATCACTACTGATTAGCTTTGTGAACTTGGATCAGCTGTTTAACTTCTGTGCCTCCGTTTCACTGCCTTTGCCTAGCTCATGGCATGTCCTGAAGTTAAGCTAAAGACCCCAGATGGGAGGATGCCTCATTACCTGATGAGTCAAGGTCGTCCTCAAAGTTGCCCATTTTAATCTCTCTTTGAAAAAGGCAAACTCCCAATTCACCCTATGCATCTAACGGACATTCCTTTAAAACGCTCACACTCATTTCAGATCAGCAGTAAAACACAGGCCAGTTAAGTAATGAAACAACTAAGATGATCATTTCTTGTGTGTCCACAGTATGTGAAGGATCAGGCTGACCCCGATACCTAACACACAGCAGGATCCTCTAAAGGATCTGTCACGTTGTAAAGACTGGCACAAGCAGCAAGAATCCCAGGTGCTGAAGCTCATTGCTCAGACCTTGGCTCCTCTTCCCTAATGTTTCATTCTCCAGATACTACCTCCCTGGGAAGTATTGGTCCTGCCTCGTTCTCCCACATCTTGCCCCATTCCTGCTGAACATCACTCACATCTGGCCAGAGGGGACATGTGAAGGAATGGGGAATGGGTAGCTACATTCCACAAAGACTTCTCTGATGGGAAGGTTTTTAGGCATTTTTTCCTAATTACCCACCCCTCAGGGGAGGGGAGGACTAGGACCCTGAGCCCTGAGCGCTGAGGGAAGCAAGAGGAGGAGGACATGGGAACTCCTAAGCAGGGAGGGAGGTTAGGAATCACAGCAACAGACATCTGTCACGCCCATGTGGCTGAACTGATATCGATGGATCCCAGAGACAATAAAAAAAGACAATAATTTGCAAGACTTTTTTTTTTGCATTTTCATGTAGCAAAAAATGCAGTAAATCACTGCCATTTATGAAGTCTGCTTACCCCTCCTGGCTACTTCACCATGTGCACACTTT
This sequence comes from Marmota flaviventris, assembly GCF_047511675.1. NCBI lineage: Eukaryota > Metazoa > Chordata > Mammalia > Rodentia > Sciuridae > Marmota > Marmota flaviventris. The sequence goes on from NC_092503.1 coordinate 138,170,169, forward strand.
ATGTTAACCAGCTTTTCTTCACTGTCATGAAATACCTGAGACAATAAACTTCTAAAGAAAAAAGGTTTATCTTGGGTCAGAGTTTGGGAATTTTCAATCCAAGATCAGGTGGGCCCATGGCTTTGGGCCTTTGGCAGGGACGCTAGAAAGTAAAACAGAGCAAACTGTTCATCTCATGGTAAGAAACAAAAGAGAAAGAAGAGGAGATTGTGGTCCCACAGTCCCTTTCAAGGGCACACCTCCAGTGATCTAAGGACCTCCCACCAGGCACCGCCTCCTAAAGTTTCTACCACCTCCCATCCTGGGAACCAAGCCTTCAAAACAGGGTTTTGGGGGGACACTCCAGATCCAAACCACAATACACATCTTGTATTTTTTTTTTTTTTTTTTTTTTTGCCTCCTAAAAGCCAGTCTTCTCTCTCTGGGTGGTGACATTGTCCTGAGAGTACCGTATCCACACAAGGATGACCAACAGCGCTAACATCTCAAAAAGAGATGAGTAGACATGATGTCACCCTTTCGGCAATCTTACCCAACAGCTACCTGCATCGGGGCAAGCCTTTAGATCTAGTCACCAGTTCACAGGAGGCAAGTGCTCTGCTGCTGAGCTACGGCCCAACCCCCTTATTATTAATTTTTGGGTGGAACAATGATATCATTTTATTCATTAGTAAATAAAAGTCTTACATCTAGGATTATTAAATCTAGGATTTATTTCAAAATAATCCTGAATTGAGGACACAGATTAAAAAGAGGTTGGCCATTAGTGGATCATCATTGAGGCTGAGTAATGAATTCATGGAGGTTTATTGTTCTATTCTCTTTGCTTTTTATGTGCCTGAAATGTTCCATAATTAAAAGTTAAAGATAAATCATTAGATTTATCTAATGGTCTCAACTGGGGGAGCCAGCCGGACTCAGACTTCACCTGCAGTGGATTCTCCCTCAGAAGAGCCTGCCAGTAGCTATTCAACTCTCCCCTTCGGTACTCGCTGTGGCATTCAAGTTGTGTGAGGAGCCACTGAGATGACACAGTGCCCCCAGAGGTGAGGCAGCCTTGCCACATAGGATTTATGCTGCCGGTGGCATCTGGACAAAGGCCAATGGGTTCACTTCTTAACTTTTTGCAGAAAAGCTCAACCTGCCTTTTTCTGTTTGTCCTCACTACTGTCACAGTGGAGAGAGCTGAGCTGTGGAGTCAGATACGTTTTTCTTCAATTTCAGCTTTGCAAAGAGGACGCGTGGGGCCTTGCTTTGAACCTGTCCCAGCTGTTTTCTCCCTCTGTAAAATGTGGACAGTGCGTGAGAGAGGGTTCTTAGTCACTACTGATAATACCTAATTGTACTGGTGGAGGCAGAAAAGAACCTTATTAAAGGATATCAGCTGCTTCTTGGAATCGTCCTAGGTGTGCATAAAAGATTCAGGTTTGGAGGCAGAGAGCACCTTTCCCAAATGGCACTGCCAGACTGTCTCACCACTGGAACCTGCAAACCTCTGGCTACCCTCTCCAGGACTGATTGTGGATGGCACTTCCTTCTTCATGTCATTGACATCTAAATGAAATGGAGGTGTTTCAGATCCACTGCGCCCAGGCCTGGTGCCAGTACCTGCATGCATGGGAGGAAGGGAGGAATCCAAGGAAGTGTGTTCTGCTGTCTAACTTTGGAGTAGGTGGACACCCAGGGTGAGGGAGGTCCAAACACAAAAGTGATGTTCAAAGGTGCAGATGACCCAGCACAGCAAGCAGCTGGACATGTTCCCAGAGTCTTTGTGAAGACTCTGTGCCCCCTCAGAGAACTGGGTAAATTTGGCCCAAACACACCTTCCAAACCCTATGTCTAAAGGCTTTCTAATTCTTTCTGTGAAGCCCTATATCTTACCTCCTTGAGTTCCCTCATTTGCCACATTCCTACATGCTCAGCTGTCTTCTTTGTTCCTATCATAAAACTGTTGGGTGCAGCAGTGCATGCCTAGAATCTCAGAAGCTTGGGAGGCTGAGGCAGGAGGATTCTAAGTTCAAGGCCAGCCTCAGCAACTTAGGGAGAACCTCAGCAAGTAAGGAAATCCTGTCTCAAAAAAAAACCAAAAAAACCCAAAAAACATAAAAATCACTGGAGATGCTGGGCACAGTGGCACGCACCTGTAATCCCAGCAACTCAAGAGGCCCCGGGTGGGAGGATGGTGAGTTCAAAGCCAGCCTCAGCAAAAGTGAACACTAAGCAACTGAGACCCTGTCATTAAATAAAATACAAAATAGCGCTGGGGATGTGGCTCAGTGGTCGAGTGCCCCTGAGTTCAATTCTCGATACTGCCCCCCATCCCCCCCCCAAAAAAAAACACTGGAGATATACCTCAGTGGTAAAGTGCCACTGGGTTCAATCACCTGTACCATAAATAAATAAATAAAATAACAAGACTGATTACAGCACTTGGTTGTCACAATTTTGAAACAAAAGGAAAAGCAGGAATCTGTACACATGAAGTGTTTTAAGATTTAGGTAGAATTTCTGAAAGTTTCCGGGTTATGGGAAGGGGCCTTCTGTGCTTTCGTGTATTCTCTCTCATTTGCCCTTCTTCCCCCATTTCCTACAGAAAAGTTCTGCCCCTGTCCCCTCCCAGTTCTGGGGAGTTCAGGGCTCTACCTTCTAACCCAGATATTCTTCAAGCTATAATTGCTAAATAAACACAACTCTCTTTCTAGGGGGAATTTAATTTTCCTCATACCACTGTAGAGGACAACTGTAAGGGCTCATTTAAGTAATTATTATAAAGTATATTTAGCCCTTTATATGTTCTCAACAAGTTATTAAAAGAAACTTTATTATATTCACTCAGTGAACAGAGAAGACATAATATACTTGTGAAAACAGCTTTTTTTTTTTTTTTTGAGTCTTGGTTGCAAGGAGTTGGTGAGGAGCTTCACGTCCCGGACTCTCTGTCAACCCATGAGATGTATGTGATATTTAGCAACTCAGGGGTGACTCTTTCCAACTCAGCAAGAAAGAGGAGGCTCTTTGTTTAGGGTGAAAGTAAACAGAACTCTTTGTTCTTAGATCAAGGAACACAGAACATTTCTAACGCAACTTTGTTCACCTCACTCTGAATGAAGAGGAAATGAAGTCCAGCTAGCAAGTTCTACCTGGCTTTGGTAGGCTTCTATGCAAACTGTGTCTCCAAGCCCTCCAGTGCATGGTGCATGGTGCGTGGGATCTCACAGGTGCCAGGCTTGTTTTGCAAGACCTTCTGGTTTCTTCCATGTACTTGACCTTCTCACTAATAAAGCTATGACCCAGTTTCAACTCTTTCAAAAGCAATTTCTCTCTGGAATCCTCTCTTCCTCACTGCTACCAAAACACTGTGAGGATTACAGTAGGAGGGAGACTTGGTTTTAATCTTTAAAAGAATTTGCTACAGACCCTTCCCTGCCTTGCTGGCCCCAATCCTAAACCTCGCCCTGTCATCCTAACAAGTGTTCTTAATCCTATAGAGAAGCTGTCAGCACTGCCCCATTATTAGCCAAAGAGCAAACAAGGCAGGAAGGCTTGGACCAGGCTATCAGGGAGGACTGAGAATGCAGTGCTTGGGGATGATGCTGGATCACTGTCACTGGGCAATCCTCTTCTCTTAAAAAAAAAAAAGTGATTATTAAAAATATTCTTTAATTGTTTTTGTCATAGTCAAAGATTTTTGAAACTCAGCACTTAAAGCCATCCCTTTCTTGCATGACCCTTCCTCCTGAAACTTATCATATTTCTGATTTTTTTTTTTTAAATAAGAGGGAGGTGGTTTCTGCTATGTCCTGAGAGTAATTCTTAGTCAGATCATAGCCTGGCTGTGTTTTCTGCTCTGCCGCAAACCAGCCTACACACCAGGGCTCAGGGAGACAGCTTCAGAACCAACTGTCACCCTGTACCAGCCACCACAAATGGTCTTAGCCAACTCCAAAATTCAAAGAAGCTTTTCATTTTCAGATAAGCTCCCACGTGTTCTCATTGCCCTATGCTTTCCTGGGGAAAACCACCAAGACCTAGGGCCCAGGACTCCGGAACTAGAGGGGGCTGAGCCTTGTCCAACCTCAGCCTACCCAACAGAGAGCACACCTGCCACCCTGCAGTCCCCAGTGACCCTGAAAAGTGTATCAGCCTCTGGTAAGGGATGAGTTTCTGAGATGTTAAAGGATCTCTGGTTCATAATTCACATTCCATTTGCCCTTCATCAACTTTAGACTGTTAAATGCTTTTGTATTGATTTACATAATGCCAGGGAGTTGGCTAGAAGTTCAGATCACTAAAGTAGTGCCCTAGTATTTATGCGTAGGGAACCTGAGAAGAGATCTGGGCATATCTAGGAGTGTCTTACTCTGGGTAGTCATGTGGATGGAAGCCCTAGTAATAATATCTACAATGATGTTTACAGATATCTATATAGGCACACAAAGGGGGCAGAGGCTAATCAGAGGAGGTCAGCGTCTTTGCTAGGCTATAAATAAATGCCATTTATACCCTTTGCATGACCATTGCCTGGTATTTACAACCATTACTCACCCCAGGGAAATGCAGAGAATAGGAGTAACTGCATAGAAGCAACTTGGAGGAGAGACTTTCTCTCTACAGTGTTCCTTACAGAACATACCAAGTCCTGGCCTCATGAGAACCAGGTCCTAATGGGGAGGGAAAAAAAGGAAAAGTATTTCATCAGGATACATAACTGCCTTAAGTAACCCAGTGCTAAAAGACAGAAGTGAAAATCGACAGAAGTAAAGGGAGAAATGTCAAAGTCCACGGTTGTGCTGTGAAATTGGGGCTCATTTTTCCAGAAACTAATAAAACAGACTTTTTAAAAGTAAATGTTAAAGAAATAAAAAAGTTTTAAAACATTATTCACCAAAATAACTAATATGTACAGAACACCACCCAGAATATGCATGTTCTCTTCCTTCAAGGGTATGTGGAATGTTCTCTTGGACCGCTTGCTGGACTATCACATCTGTAAAAAACTGCTGAAAGCTTAAAATTGTACAAAACATGGTCTCTACCACAGAATTAAATTAAAAATCAACAATAATAAAATACCTACATTATATTTCCAAGTATTTGGAAATTAAAAAACACATCTAAACAACTCATCAATTACAGAAGAAATCAGGAATGAAACAAGAAAATCCAGTAATTCCCCCATATCCACAGTTTCACTTTTCACGGTTTCAGTTACCTAACAGTCAACTGAAATCCAGATATTAAATGGGAAAATTCCAGAAGCAATTAGTAAGTTTCAAACTGCATGCTGCTCTGAGTAGTGTGAGGTCATCATACTACTTTGTCCAGTGTGTCCACAATGCGTACGCAACCTGCCCGTTAGTCACTTAGTAGCATCTTGGTTATCCACCGTCACGGGACAACAGTGCTTGTGTTCAAGTAACCCTTACATAGTAGCCCAACACTACATCACAATGCCTTGGTCATTTGTCCCCATTCATCCTGTCACATAGGCATTGTAGCTTCACACATCGCGAAAAGAAGGGTAAATACAGCACAATAAGATGGAAGAGAGAGAAGGACCACATTCATGTAACTTTTATTCCACTATTCTGCCCTCATTGGTCTATTTTACTATTAGTTATTGTTATTAATTTCTTACTTGCCTAGCTTATAAATTAAACTTTACCATGAGTATATATGTATAGAAAAACTACGTATATTTGTATGTATAGGATTCAGTACAATCTACAGTTTTAGGCATCCACTAGGGTCTTGGATGTATCCCTGTGGATAAGAGGAAGCGTGACTGTGACTTCTAATTGTATGATAGTGAAAACACATGGCATCAAAGTTTCTGGAATGTAGCCAACAGCATGGAGAAAGAATTTTATAGCTTTAAAAGTTTGTATTAGAAAAGAAAAAAGTTCAAAATCATGATCTGAGTTTCCACATAAAGAAGTTAGAACATCAACACACACAAAAAAAACAAGTTAAACAAATTAAAATGAAGCGAAAGAGTTAGAAGAAACCAATGAAATAGAAAACAAGAAATATAGAAAACTTAAAAAACTAAAAATGGTTCTTTGAAAAGATCTATGGTCTTGACAAGGCCCTAGAAATACTAACAGAGAAAGGAAACACAAATGATCAGTAGAGGAAATAAAAAACTGACTAATGCTAGAGATCCCATAGATGTTACAATGAAAATAATTCAATATCATGAATACCTTTATATCAACAATTACATATCTTAGATAAAATGAAACCTTCTTGAAAAACACAACTTATGAAAATTATATCAAAAAGAAATAATATATACGAATGTTCTATATCTAAGAAATTTAATTTGTTATTAAAACCATCCCTCAGAGAAAACTCTAACCTGAGACAGTTTCCTGGCTAAGTCATACCAATTTTAAGGAATAACTGATACCCATCTGAAACTATATCTTCTAAAAATAACAGAAAGGAATTAATTTCATTGTAATTTATGAATCTGAAAGACTCCTGAAGGCAAACACAAAGACCTTACAAGGAAAGAGAACCATAAACCATTAGATGCAAAAGCCCACAGTAAAATCCTAGCACATGTTGAATCTGGCAATGTTTAAGGTCATGCACCATGATCATTTATTTGGAATAAAAAGTTATTGCAACATTTGAGAACCAATCTATGTGGTTGGCTACTTTAACAAGATAAATGGGAAAAAAATATATCATTACTCCAACACATGGCAAAATTTATACCTGTTCATGATCCATAAAGCAAATGATTTCCAGACAACAAGGAATAGAGGGGCACTCTCACAATTTAATAAACAACATCTTTGCAAAACCTACAGTTTGCCTTATGCTTAACGGTAAAATATTGAACAAGTAAAAATGCCCACTCTTACTTCCGTTCAATATTGCATGGAAACTGCTAGCAATGCAAAAAGAGAAGAAAAAGAAAAGGTGTGCAGAGAAAGAAGAAATAGAGCTGTCATTTTTTTGAATGACATAATCGTATCTAGCTCAATATACAAAAGGTCAAATGTTTTCTCTGATATGTAAATGCTAACATGTAACAAGGGTGGGGGAGGGGAAGAATAGATGTTCAGTGGATTAGACAAGGGAGAATAAAGGGAACAGAGGGGAGATAGGAATAGGAAAGACAATGGAGTGAATCAGATATAACTTTTCTCTGTACATATATGAATACACCACAGTGAATCTCCACATCATGTACATCCACAAGACTGGGGTCCTAATTAGAATAAGATATACTCCATGTTTGTATAAATATGTCCAAATTGACTCTACTGTAATGTGTAGCTAAACAGAACAAATAAAAAAATCATATAAAAAACTCATTTTAGGGATGGGATTGTGGCTCAGCAGTAGAGTGCTCCCCTAACACATGTGAGGCCCTGAGTTTGATCCTCAGCACCACATAAAAAATAAATGAAAAAGGTATTGTGTCCAATTACAACTAAAAAATAAATATTTTTTTAAAAAACAGTAATTGTATTTCTATGTTCTAGCAATAGATATTGAAAAAAGCAACCTAAGAATACAATTGAAGCTGATTGTGGTGGCACATGCCTGTGATCCCAGCAGCTTGGGAGGCTGAGGTGGAAGGATGGAGAGTTCAAAGCCAGCCTCACCAAGAGCGAGGTGCTAACTAACTCAGTGAGACCCTGTCTCCTAAATAAAATACAAAATAGGGCTGTGGATATGGTTCCGTGGTTGAATGCCCCTGAGTTCAATCCCTAGTCCCCCACTCCCCCAAATACAATTCAATATAGAATAAAAAAATCATGAAATATGGATAAATTTGACAAAATATGTGCCTGCCCTGTAAGTAGAAAATGACAAACATTTCTAAATAAATAGAAATGTGTATATCCTATTTATGGATGGCCTGTTTTCCCTCACTCTGACTTCCAGATGAACACAATCCCAGTTGGCTTTTTCCCTCTACAAAATGATGAGCAAATTCTAAAATTTATACGACAATCCAAAGGACCAGGAATAACCATGACAATTTTGAAAAATATAAACAAAGTTCAAGGCCTCTCCTAATCTTGAGACTTGCTATAAAATTACAAGAACCAATGCAGCATGGTATTGGCATAAGAATTGACCCATATGCCCTTGGAATAGAAAGGACCCTGAGAGAGACTCATATTTCTACAGTCAACTAATATTTGATAAAGGTATCTTAAGGAGAACACCTCTGCTCCACTACATGTTCCTTCCACCATAAGGCCCAAAATCTAAGTGACTATGGACCTGAACCTCTGAAACCCTAAGCAAAAATAAACCTTTCCTCTTTATACATCGATTATGTGAGGCATTATGTCACAGTGATAGAAAACAAATATAAAGTACACACAAAAAAAATTGTCTTAGGGGAAAATTGATAAAATAGACTTTACTAAAATTTTGTGTTCTTTAAAATACTCCATTTAGAAAATGAGAAGTCAAGCCACGGAGTGGGGCAAAACTTCCAAAATACATATATCTGAGGATGATCTTGTGACCAAAAAATGTAAAGAATTCTTGCAACTCAGTAAGAAAATGACTCAATTACTTTAAATGGGCAAAAGACTCTAAGAACACTTTATAAGAGGAGACAGGCTAATAGCCAGTATTGAAGGAGATAGAAAATTACAACCCCTTGGGGGGGGGACACTGAGGACTTCAAAGTTTCTCAATTTCCCTTATCTGCCAAAAGTCCCCTGCTGGCCCAAAGGAAGCCCACCAAAAGTATTGGACAAACTCCTCCCAGGATGTAACCCTGCTAAACCCTGTTGTAGCCAGTAGCCATGTTCCTGTTGAAAATGTATCCTTCTGCTTCTTTTTTTTTTTTTTTTAATTTTTATTGTGGGTTGTTCAAAACATTACAAATTTCTTGACATATCATATTCCACACTTTGATTCAAGTGGGTTATGAACTTCCACCTTCACCCCATACACAGATTGCAGAATCACATCAGTTACACATCCATTGATTTACAAATTGCCATACTAGTGTCTGTTGTGCTCCGCTGCCTTTCCCATCCTCCACCCTCCCCCCTCCCCACCTCTCCCCTCCCCTCCCCTCCCCTCCTCTCTCTCTACCTCCTCCACTGTATAACCCTGAGGGTCTCCTTCCATTACCATGCAATTTCCCTTCTCTCTCCCTTTCCCTCCCACCTCTCATCCCTATTAAATGTTAATCTTCTTCTCCTGTTCTTCGTCCCTACACTGTTCTTAGTTACTCTCCTTATATCAAAGAAGACATTTGGCATTTGTTTTTTAGGGATTGGCTAGCTTCACTTAGAATAATCTGCTCTAATGCCATCCATTTCCCTGTAAATTCTATGATTTTGTCATTTTTTAATGCAGAGTAATACTCCATTGTGTATAAATGCCACATTTTTTTTATCCATTCGTCTATTGAAGGGCATCTAGGTTGGTTCCACAGTCTTGCTATTGTGAACTGTGCTGCTATGAACATCGATGTAGCAGTGTCCCTGTAGCATGCTCTTTTTAGGTCTTTAGGGAATAGACCAAGAAGGGGAATAGCTGGGTCAAATGGTGGCTCCATTCCCAGCTTTCCAAGAAATCTCCATACTGCTTTCCAAATTGGCTGCACCAATCTGCAGTCCCACCAGCAATGTACAAGTGTACCCTTTTCCCCACATCCTCGCCAGCACTTGTTGTTGTTTGACTTCCTAATGGCTGCCAATCTTACTGGAGTGAGATGGTATCTTAGGGTGGTTTTGATTTGCATTTCTCTGACAGCTAGAGATGTTGAGCATTTTTTCATGTACTTGTTGATTGACTGTATGTCCTCCTCTGAGAAGTGTCTGTTCAGGTCCTTGGCCCATTTGTTGATTGGGTTGTTTGTTTTCTTATTGTCTAATTTTTTGAGTTCTTTGTATACTCTGGATATTAGGGCTCTATCTGAAGTGTGAGGAGTAAAGATTTGTTCCCAGGGTGTAGGCTCCCTATTTACCTCTCTTATTGTTTCTTTTGCTGAGAAGAAACTTTTTAGTTTGAGTAAGTCCCATTTGTTGATTCTAGTTATTAACTTTTGTGCTATGGGTGTCCTATTGAGGAATTTGGAGCCCGACCCCACAGTATGTAGATCGTAGCCAACTTTTTCTTCTATCAGACGCCGTGTCTCTGATTTGATATCAAGCTCCTTGATCCATTTTGAATTCACTTTTGTGCATGGCGAGAGAAAGGGATTCAGTTTCATTTTGTTGCATATGGATTTCCAGTTTTCCCAGCACCATTTGTTGAAGATGCTATCCTTCCTCCATTGCATGCTTTTAGCCCCTTTATCAAATATAAGATAGTTGTAGTTTTGTGGATTGGTTTCTGTGTCCTCTATTCTGTACCATTGGTCCACCCGCCTGTTTTGGTACCAGTACCATGCTGTTTTTGTTACTATTGCTCTGTAGTATAGTTTGAAGTCTGGTATCGCTATACCGCCTGATTCACACTTCCTGCTTAGCATTGTTTTTGCTATTCTGGGTCTTTTATTTTTCCATATGAATTTCATGATTGCTTTCTCTATTTCTACAAGAAATGCCGTTGGGATTTTGATTGGCATTGCATTAAACCTATAGAGAACTTTTGGTAATATCGCCATTTTGATGATGTTAGTTCTGCCTATCCATGAACAGGGTATATTTTTCCATCTTCTAAGATCTTCTTCTATTTCTCTCTTTAGGGTTCTGTAGTTTTCATTGTATAAGTCTTTCACCTCTTTTGTTAGGTTGATTCCCAAGTATTTTTTTTTTTTTGAAGATATTTTGAATGGAGTGGTTGTCCTCATTTCCATTTCAGAGGATTTGTCGCTGATATACAGGAATGCCTTTGATTTATGCGTGTTGATTTTATATCCTGCCACTTTGCTGAATTCATTTATTAGCTCTAATAGTTTCTTTGTAGAGCCTTTTGGGTCTGCTAGGTATAGAATCATATCATCTGCAAATAGTGATAATTTAAGTTCTTCTTTTCCTATTTTGATGCCTTTAATTTCTTTCGTCTGTCTAATTGCTCTGGCCAGTGTTTCGAGAACTATGTTGAACAGAAGTGGAGAGAGAGGGCATCCCTGTCTAGTTCCAGATTTTAGAGGGAATGCCTTCAGTTTTTCTCCATTCAGAATGATGCTAGCCTGAGGCTTAGCATAGATTGCTTTTACAATATTGAGGTATGTTCCTGTTATCCCTAGTTTTTCTAGAGTTTTGAACATAAAGGGATGCTGTACTTTGTCAAATGCTTTTTCCGCATCTATCGAGATGATCATATGGTTCTTATTTTTAAGTCTATTGATGTGGTGAATAACATTTATTGATTTCCGTATATTGAACCAGCCTTGCATCCCTGGGATGAATCCTACTTGATCATGGTGTACAATTTTTTTGATATGTTTTTGTATCCGATTCGCCAGAATTTTATTGAGGATTTTTGCATCTAGGTTCATTAGAGATATTGGTCTGTAGTTTTCTTTCTTTGAAGTGTCTTTGTCTGGTTTAGGTATCAGGGTGATGTTGGCCTCATAGAATGAATTTGGAAGTTCTCCCTCCTTTTCTATTTCCTGAAGTAGCTTGAAAAGTATTGGTATTAGTTCTTCTTTAAAGGTTTTGTAAAATTCTGCTGTATACCCATCTGGACCTGGGCTTTTCTTAGTTGGAAGTCTTTTTATGGTTTCTTCTATTTCCTCAATTGATATTGGTCTGTTTAGGTTTTCTATATCCTCCTGACTCAATCTGGGCAGATCATATGACTTAAGAAATTTATCAATGCCTTCACTATCTTCTAATTTGTTGGAGTATAAGGATTCAAAATAGTTTTTGATTATCTTCTGTATTTCTGAAGTGTCTGTTGTGATATTGCCTTTTTCATCCCGTATGCTAGTAATTTGAGTTCTCTCTCTTCTTCTCTTCGCTAGCATCGCTAAGGGTCTGTCAATTTTGTTTATTTTTTCAAAGAACCAACTTTTAGTTTTGTCAATTTTTTCAATTGTTTCTTTTGTTTCGATTTCATTAATTTCAGCTCTGATTTTAATTATTTCTTGCCTTCTACTTCTTTTGCTGTTGTTTTGCTCTTCTTTTTCAAGGATTTTGAGATGAAGTATGAGATCATTTATTTGTTGGTTTTTTCTTTTTTTAAGGAATGAACTCCAAGCAATGAATTTTCCTCTTAGAACTGCTTTCAATGTGTCCCATAGATTCCGATATGTTGTGTCTGTGTTTTCATTTATCTCTAAGAATTTTTTAATTTCCTTCTTGATGTCTTCTATAACCCATTGATCATTCAGTAACCTATTGTTCATTCTCCAAGTGATGTATGCTTTTTCCTTCCTTCTTTTATCGTTGATTTTCAGTTTCATTCCATTATGATCAGATAAGATGCATGGTATTATCTCTACTCCTTTATATTGTCTAAGAGTTGCCCTGTGACATAATATATGATCTATTTTTGAGAAGGATCCATGTGCTGCTGAGAAAAAAGTGTAACTGCTTGATGTTGGGTGGTATATTCTATATATGTCAATTAGGTCTAGGTTATTAATAGTGTTATTGAGTTCTATAGTTTCCTTATTCAACTTTTGTTTGGAAGATCTGTCCAGTGGCGAGAGAGGTGTGTTGAAGTCTCCCATGATTATGGTATGGTGATCTATTAGACTCTTGAACTTGAGAAGAGTTTGTTTGACGAACATAGCTGCACCATTGTTTGGGGCATAAATATTTATGATTGTTATGTCTTGTTGGTGTATGGTTCCCTTAAGCAGTATGTAGTGTCCCTCTTTATCTCTTTTGATTAACTTTGGCTTGAAATCTATTTTATTTGATATGAGTATGGACACTCCTGCTTGTTTCCGAAGTCCATATGAGTGATATGATTTTTCCCAACCTTTCACCTTCAGCCTATGTATGTCTTTTCCTATCAAATGCGTCTCCTGTAGGCAGCATATTGTTGGGTCTTGTTTTGTGATCCATTCTACTAGCCTGTGTCTCTTAATTGGTGAGTTTAAGCCATTAACATTTAGGGTTATTATTGAGATATGGGTTGTTCTTCCAGCCATATTTGTTTATTTCTGTTACTAAACATGGTTTGTTTTCCTCTTTGATTATTCCCCCCCCCCCCTTTACTGTCCTACCTCCCACTGTTGGTTTTCATTGTTATTTTCCATTTCCTCTTCCTGTAATGCTTTGGCGAGGATGTTTTGAAGAGATGGTTTTCTAGCTGCGAATTCTTTAAACTTTTGTTTATCGTGGAAGGTTTTAATTTCATCTTCCATCCTGAAGCTTAATTTCGCTGGATACACAATTCTTGGTTGGAACCCATTTTCTTTCAGTGTTTGAAATATGTTATTCCAGGATCTTCTAGCTTTCAGAGTCTGTGTTGACAGATCAGCTGTTATCCTGATTGGCTTACCCCTAAATGTAATCTGCTTCCTTTCTCTTGTAGCTTTTAAAATTCTCTCCTTATTCTGTATGTTGGGCATCTTCATTATGATGTGTCTAGGTGTGGATCTCTTATGATTTTGCACATTCGGCGTCCTGTAGGCTTCTAGGATTTGGGGTTCTGTCTCATTCTTCAAGTCTGGGAAGTTTTCTTGTATTATTTCATTGAATAGACTTCTCATTCCTTTGGTTTGGAGCTCTGTACCTTCCTGTATCCCAATGACTCTTAAGTTTGGTCTCTTAATGTTATCCCATATTTCTTGGATGTTCTGCTCATGGTTTCTTAACAGTCTTGCTGAGCTGTCTATGTTCTTTTCCAGTTGAAATACTTTGTCTTCATTGTCTGATGTTCTATCTTCTAAGTGTTCTACTCTGCTGGTAGTATTCTCCATTGAGTTTTTAAGTTGGTTTATTGCTTCCTGCATTTCTAGGATTTCTGTTTGTTTGTTTTTTATAACCTCTATCTCCCTGTATAGTTGATCCTTTGCTTCCTGGATTTGTTTGCGTAATTCGTTGTCGAAGTGATCTTTCATTGTCTGATTTTGCTGTTTAATGTCTTCCTTGATACTCCAGATCATCTGAAGCATGTATATCCTGAATTCTTTATCTGACATTCCATCTGCTGCAGCTGTTACCTCTTCTAAAGTTGCGTTGACCTGCATTGCTTGTGGTCCTTTCTTTCCTTGTCTTTTCATACTGCTTGCGTATCTTTCCTGCAGGTGCGGGCGGCGGCTCTGCTCTCTCCTTATTCCAATTGGGGTTTCGTGGCTACCACGCCGGCAGGTCACTGGGCCTGTTCTGGGAGCCGGCGGCGGCTCTGTTCTGCCCCTACTCCAATTGGGGTGACGAGTGTACCACGCCGGCAGGCCACCGGGCCTGATCCGCCGGTCGGTTGCAGGTTTGCCTACCCTGCAGGCGCGGGCGGCGGCTCTACTCTGCCCCTACTGCAAATGGGGTGACGTGTCTGTCGTACCGGCAGGCCACTGGGCCTGTCCCGCTGGTCGGTCGCAGATCTGCCCACCTTTCGGGCACGGGTGGAGGCTCTGCTCTGCCCCTACTCCAATTAGGGTGTCATGGCTACCCCGCCTGCAGGACGCTGGGCCTGTTCCTGGCACGGGCGGCGACTCTGCTCTGCCACTACTCCAATTAGGGTGGTGTTTGTACCACGCCGGCAGGCTCCTGGGCCTGATCCGCCGGTCTGTTGTAGGTCTGCCTACCTTGGAGGCGCGGGCGGCGGATCTGCCCTGCCCCTCCTACCACGCCTGCGGACCCCTGGGCCTGATCTGCAGGTTGATCACTGGTCTGCTCACCCTGTGGGCACGGGTGGCAGTTCCGCTCCGCCCCCACTCCAATTGGGGTCACGTGACCACCACACCGGCAGGGCCTGATCCGGGCGTGGGAGAAGGATCTGCTCTGCCCCTACTCCAGTTGGGGTGACGTGTGTACCACACTGGCAGGCCACTGGGCCTGACCCACCAGGCTGACACAGGTCTGTTTACCTTGCAAGCGCGAACCGCGGCTCTGCCCTGCCCCTCCTACCACGCCCATGTACCACTGGGTCGCGGGTCTGCCCACCTTGCGGTTGCGGGTGGCGGCTCCGCTCCGCCCCCTCTCCAATTGGGGTCACGCGGTCACCACGCTGGTGAGCCGCTGGGCCTGCTCCGGGCGCTGGCGGCGGCCCGGCTCCTTCCCTCTGGCTCGACGACAAATTGAGGAGACTCGGGTGACTGTGCCTCACCCCCCCTACCAGGAGACCAACTGCTTATGTCACCACTGGTATTGATGAAGTTCCCTCCTCCGCCGCTTTCTGCAGACGTCAGATCTCTGCCATGTTGGTATCCTATGCGAATGGCAGCATTTCGTTCCCCTTGCCGGGCAACCAAAGCACCAGGTGAGTCCTGACCGGCCCTCAGCAGGACCCGGACCGAGAAGCCGTTTCCGCGGGCTCCTAGCCCCGGGCCAGGGAAGTTCCGGGAGCCGGAACTCGGCCACTCCGTGCTCGGTGTAAGCTCCTATAAATGTAAGCTCCAAGAAGCAGTCCCCGCGGGCTCAGTTCCGGGAGCCGGAACTCGGCCGCTCCGCGCTCGGTATTCACTCTGATAAGATCAGGTTCTAAGAAGCACCCAGGCGCTGAGCCCTAGCAATCTGTCTGCAAGCCGCAGGCGAATTGCAGCCTGAAATTACCTGTTCTATGGCTGAATGAGCTGCGGTCAGTCAAAAACAGGGGTGGTGACGTCAGTTTACCAACATGGTGGCTGCTGGCCTCCTCTGTGGTCTGACCGGTGTGGAGAACCGAGATGGACCGCTTCCTTCCCCCGTCTCGAACCCAGAATTCAGCCCTGAGTACGGTGCTTGCGCGGCTGGCAGAAACTGCAGCGCTGTAACCCTGCGTCTCTATCCCAGACTTTAGCCGCGGGGCGATTTGCTGAATAAGCAGTGTTACCCTCCGTGCGACAAACCTCTCGCGTTTGAGTCCCCGTAGCCGATCCTCGTGCGATGGAAATCCTTCCTCCAGGTTCCGGAGCACCCCACTATTGCTGGAAATTCCTAACAAAATATCCTTTAGCCGTCCTGACTTGTCATACTCCCACACAGTGAAGCAGCACATGGGGACAATGCACTCCCCTCGCCGCCATCTTCCTTCTCCCCCCTCCTTCTGCTTCTTAATAAAGCATCATGAATTGTTGAGATCTGTCTCTGTTTTTTTTTTTTTTTTTTGTATTCTATTTCATTTGTTTTCATTTATTTGCTGAAACCAGGGAAGGGGCTTGGGACCCTCTACCCTTCCTGGTCCTAATGAAACTTTACCATCTTTTCTCTTTTCTTCTCCCTTCTATTTTTTTCCTTCTTTCCTCCTAAAAGCATGTGGCCCTTCACACTCTCCAGGTCCACTTTAGCTAAAAGGTGGCTGGTATGTGACTCCAAATCAACCTTAATCCTGGGCTGGATGGCTGCTGCCTTACTGCCCTGGACCGAGCGAGGACTTGCATGGGTTCCTTTGTTGCTGTTGGAGGCATCCTCCTTCCAACCTTATCCTTTCCAGTTCCTTCTTTCTCTTACGTATTCTCACCTCCAGATCAGAGAACACTTTCTGCCATTTTGTTCTCACATGCAACATGGACCTCCTCAATCTTCAGAGAGGTAAGATCTCTTCCAGGGTCTCACAGAGGCACCCTGTCCCAGACCTTCTGACCTTCTGCTAGTCCAGACCCCAAGGCTTCTCCACCATTGGGATTGCAGAAGGGGATGCCCTCTCATTCTCTGGTGGAACTCTTCCGCCCAGTGTTGGGAGGCATCAAGGGACACTTTGATCTTGACGTTCACCCCAGTCAAACCTCTCCATGGGGACTAACCAGTCCATTCCACGGGACTTCCCCTTAGGTAGTCTCATCAAAAATTTTAAAAATCCTCCACTTCCAATCTGATCTCAAAATCAAACACCTTATTTGACTGAGTAATCATATCAGGCCACAATATAAATTAGATACTCCAAGTCAATGGCCTGAATTTGTAATTCGGGGCCTTTGATCCAAAAATCCTCCAAGACTTAAACAATTTCCTCCAATGAAATGGCAAATGGCCCGAACTTCCTTACCTCCAAGCTTTCTCTGACCTTCGCTCAAGGCCTTCATTGTGCCAACCTGGCTCTGCTCCACAATTAATTCTTGCTGACTTCCTGCTCCATGAGCCCCTAGATCCTGACTGCCAGCCCTTCTCTTTATTTACTGCCCTTGAAATAACAGATGAATCCCCACCAAAAGTAAATCAAGCTGCAGGCTCTGAAGGAAAGTTCCACAGACAGAAGTGCCTGATAACTATCAAAAGAGACTGTTAGAGTCACACGCTTTTTTCTGAGTCAGTTTGAGACTTACAAATCTTCCTAACCTCCTACATACGTGGTCTTTTTTTTTTTTTTTTAAGAGAGAGAAAGGGAGAGAGAGAGAGAGAATTTTTTTTTAATATTTATTTTTTAGTTTTCGGAGGACACAACATCTTTGTTTGTATGTGGTGCTGAGGATTGAACCCAGCCACACGCATGCCAGGCGAGCGCGCTACCGCTTGAGCCACATCCCCAGCCCCAGGTGGTCTTGATCTGTGTTTCTGTGTGTTTGCTAGTATGATTATCTAGCCCCAATATTTATCCCTTTTCTCAAAGACATAATGTGGCACATAAAAGTCCTAAATGACTTTACCAAGAAACCCTGACACAGATAAAGGGATCTCTACTAAACATAGAGGTAATGCCAAAACAAAAAGCTATTTTACAAAAATCAAATGGCATTATACATCTTAACTACAGCTCATGAGGACATCTGTGACATTATAAAAGCTAAATGTTATATATAATAATTCTATTAAATGAGCCCACTTTACTGACCCCCAAATGCTTTCTTTTCCAAAAAGCAATTTACCTGCAGCCCTGCCTGGCCTCTGTGGGCAGGATATGTCACATTCCTTAGCAAACTATCTCATCATTGCAGGAGAAATGTAGGCCCAAAATAATGTTGATAAGAGGAAATCAAGTTACCCTGAAGGACAGACTTTTGTGACCAAATCCTGAAAATTTGGGAGATAAGGATAGGTTCTCCTAGTCATAAAACCTATAACAATGCATGGTTAGGAATCCATTAAAACTGGTCAGCATGGACCAAGATGACCTAGAGGTGCCATGACAGTGGGGACATGAATATCTGATGTCACCCTGCCGTCAGTCAAAAGTCAAAAAGGTGGGTTGGATCCCCCTTCACCCAGGTGTTGGGAATGTCAGTCCTGACTTGCCTCAGTTTCTTTTCTGTGGGAGAAATTTGGTGTATGGGACAGAGGAAACCTTGAGACAATTGAAGGCAACTGGCTGGGGTCACCCTCAGTGCTGCACAAAGGTCTCATGTCCTTGGTCTGACCCCGACAGCCTTAGGGGTACCAAATATCGACCATCATCTGTCTCTGTTTCTGATTAACTTGGCCCAATGGTAGAGGGACCCTCACCCAATGAATCATGAGTCCTGAGATAAAATCTCAGTCTGATCTGAGATCTTTGTGAAAGAGGTGACCCATTAATACTCAGAGTGTGAACCAAGCAATCTCTCCCTCTTCAGAAAGGCTTCTACCCCAATTCTGTCCATACTGTCTGCCCCTTAAACAGGGACCCAGTATGAGAAATTCTCAAGATAGAGAGAGCTCCCCTCGCTTTGAAATTAGACTACCTTCTCTGGACTCTCGTAAGACACATTTTATTCTATACTCCCCTCATCTGAGAGGAAAAAGACCAGGAAATCTGTCTCAGTTCATTAGAGTAAAACTATCCATCATCTGTCCTCGTTCAGGCACCCACATTATCTTCTTTTTCTTTTTTTTTAAATTTTTTATTGTTGGCTGTTCAAAACATTACATAGTTCTTGATATATCATATTTCACACTTTGATTCAAGTGGGTTATGAGCTCCCATTTTTACCCCATATACAGATTGCAGAATCACATCAGTTACACATCCATTGATTTACATATTGCCATACTAGTGTCTGTTGTGTTCTGCTGCCTTTCCTATCCTCTACTATCCCCCCTCCCTTCCCCTCCCCTCCCCTCTTCTCTCTCTGACCCCTCTACTGACATTCATTTGTCCCCCTTGTATTATTTTTCCCTTTCCCCTCACTTCCTCTTGTATGTACTTTTGTATAACTCTGAGGGTCTCCTTCCATTTCCATGCAATTTCCCTTCTCTCTCCCTTTCCCTCCCACCTCTCATCCCTGTTTAATGTTAATCTTCTTCTCATGCTCTTCGACCCTACTCTGTTCTTAGTTACTCTCCTTATATCAAAGAAGACATTTGGCATTTGTTTTTTAGGGATTGGCTAGCTTCACTTAGCATAATCTGCTCTAATGCCATCCATTTCCCTGTAAATTCTATGATTTTGTCATTTTTTAATGCAGAGTAATACTCCATTGTGTATAAATGCCACATTTTTTTTTATCCATTCATCTATTGAAGGGCATCTAGGTTGGTTCCAAGACCAATATCTCTAATGAACCTAGATGCAAAAATCCTCAATAAAATTCTGGCGAATCAGATACAAAAACATATCAAAAAAAATTGTGCACCATGATCAAGTAGGATTCATCCCTGGGATGCAAGGCTGGTTCAATATACGGAAATCAATAAATGTTATTCACCACATCAATAGACTTAAAAATAAGAACCATATGATCATCTCGATAGATGCGGAAAAAGCATTCGACAAAGTACAGCATCCCTTTATGTTCAAAACTCTAGAAAAACTAGGGATAACAGGAACATACCTCAATATTGTAAAAGCAATCTATGCTAAGCCTCAGGCTAACATCATTCTGAATGGAGAAAAATTGAAGGCATTCCCTCTAAAATCTGGAGCACATTATCTTCTCTAGGGAAGGCATCACCCAGAGCACTAACTGGCTTGCCTCCCACCTCAAATGAGGAGCACAAATGTGAAATCATGGTCCTATGAGTATGAGGATCCAAAAGGACGAAGGGAACAGGTAAAAAATTTTAAGGGCACAACTAGATATCCACAAGTTAGTTATCCTTCATTCTGAGTGATGCCCCAGCCAGAGGTCATGGAAGGAAAAGAAGAAACTGATGACTGCTAGAGACTCGAATGTCCCCTAGCCAGAGACAGTTTTCTCTGCACGAGCACCTATGTCCTGTTCTCTTTCATTTTTTTTTTTTTTTAATTTTTGTTCAGAGGAGAGCCTCCTCTTCAAAAGTAATAGTAGGGAATGACCTAATCATATGTGACATAAAGGAGATGCCTAATAATTTTCTGCATCCAAGCCTGACCTGATTATCAACTGGGGAAAAGAAAAATGGTGAAAATGGCCTATGCATGAGGTTTTGCTCCAAACAGTAGCTTCCCTTACTTCTTAGCTTCTGCCAGATCCCTGTCTCTCCAAGGCTTACAGATCTTGCAGATCTTACAAGATTTACAAGGTTTGCAGAGGGGATTGCCCAAACCAGGTTGAGATCAAAGAGGGAGGAAAAAAGTGTCATTTTTAAATTCAAGCCTAAATGGCTGGTTATCTTACAGATCTGCTCTTGCACTGTACCACCCTGCTTTCTTAACAAGTTCCTCCCTGAATGCAATAGCACAGGAAGGGAATAATGGGATTATCTCATTCGGAAGTCTTCTTTTCTTTGAGAATCTTGACCTGAGAATTTCAGCACTCATTCTTTTTTTTTTTTTTAATTTTAAAGAGAGAGAGAGAGAGAGAGAGAGAGAGAGAGAGAGAGAGAGAGAGAGAGAACTTTAGTATTTATTTTTGTTTTTAGTTTTTGGCGGACACAACATCTTTGTTTGTATGTGGTGCTGAGGATCGAACCCGGGCCACACGCATGCTAGGCGAGCGTGCTACCGCTTGAGCCACATCCCCAGCCCCAGCACTCATTCTTTAAATATCTGGACTGACTCTAATCTGGAAAACATTCAGAAATTTCATAAGGATTGTTTCAGAATGTGAAATTAAAAAGGGATCAAAGTGCACTCTGATCTGACAAAGATTTTCTTCACTAAGGTAATTACAGACATTCCATTTTTTAAAGAACTCCTGTTTTTGTTTTGTTTATTTCCTATATTTTTGAGCTCATGGCTTTATGGTGAATTCACATCTGCTCCTGTGCACCTAAATGAATATATTTTTCTGATAAGTCTTATTTTATCTAAATATAGAGGTTGTTATACTCTATCTTTGCTCAGAGGTCAATTTTCAAGCGTTAATTCTCAAATACGTTGGAAAATCCCTTTTTACAAAATCCTAAGAAGGACATAGACATGTTGGAGATAAATGATAGCCAGTGAGGACAAGTGGCCTCCACAACTTTTGATTTCAGTGTCCACCATTGCTATCAGACTTTACACCTGGCATTTCCAACTGTACAGGCCTGCCCTATATTTAAGTCATAATGTGAAAGTCAGAGAGGCTGTATTTTAATTTCTAATAGTTTAAATCTAATAAGTGCCTTTAATAAACATCTGTAACATTTTCTCCAACCTCTGGAGATCTACCTACATAAAGCTCCAAGATCTTTATTTCCTGTCTTATATATGTGTGCACACCTGTGTACTGTATTGTTGGGTCTACATATCTGCTTGTGTCTGTATAATTTAAAATTTTATTTTAAATTTTAAAATTTAAAATAAAAATGGATCCAAATACCTTTTAGTTTACATGACTTTAAAAATTCAATTTAAATTAGGTAAACAGATGAAAGTAAAGATGTCTTTAAAATTACTAACAAGTTTTTCTAGGTGGTCAGATAATTAACAGAATGTTGGTTTCTAAAAATGTCTAGAATGTAATATCCATTGTTTGTAGGATTTTTCTTCAACAGGGAAGAGATATCTAATACTGTCAACTACAATTGTCTGACATCTTTTTACAGTTAAAATGAGTAAATTAGATTTAAACTAAATATCAATGGGATTAATCATAAATGTGTTTGTTAGAGGAGACATCTGATTAATTTACAAAGTTAAAGTGCTAAAACATCAACTGCTAAGTATAAAATCAAGTACTCTTGATTTCTGAAATTCCATAAGGTAATCAATTTAAACATTAAGTGTGTTTTTATAAATTGGTAAATGAAAAAAAGAGTTTCAGATTGCTATGTTTCTGGGTCTTCATGAAAGCAAGGTTACTAAGTGTTAAAAGTTCTAACAGTTGAATTCTATATACAAAAAGTCCAAAAAGTTTTAGTTGTGTTTTAATTAAAGTACTATAAATACCATAAAATATTTCATCTTTTTAAGAGGAGTAACTGGAAAACATTCAGAAATTTCATAAGGATTGTTTCAGATGCGAAATTAAAAAGGGATCAATAGCTAGAAAAGAGATATTAGAAGGTTCTATGTATGGAAATTTGTTTTAGTATGAAATTAGAAGGAAATGTTTCTGGAGAGAAAGTCTTTTGTGTGGTAAAATAAAAAGTTGTAGACTGTCTAAGTAGGTTGCAGAAGGTGTGTGGAGGGTAAATTTCAAAAAGTTTGTGGTAACTAAATCGCTTATATATAATGAGCACAACCAGTTAAAGTTATTTAAGTCCTTTTCCTAAGGCCAAATATTAATGTACTGATAGAAACAAAGTTTAATCCTCTAAGGGAAGAAGTTAACAAGGGATTTCTTAAAACATTATTAATCTGCTCTTGTCTATCAACATAATTTCTAATTAAGAAATTAGAGTTTTACTACTCCAGTTAAACAATAACTGTTATTGTAGAGTATTACACTACACTACAGATTCTGAATTTTCCTTTGTGTAATCATATCTTCCAGGTATTCAAGTCTTCAAAATATAAGATTTAGAAGAGCATTTTACTAAGCTGGTGCTGTTCAAATGGAAGTTTGAAGTAAAGATTTTGGATTATATAAATTATGTTTCTTAATTCATAGCTATTATATAAACGTGATACTTTTTACTCTGGTTAATTTCATTTTGTATTTTCCTTGTAAAAAAAAATCAACTATTATCTGTTAGTGCCTTACAGAAGTATATCTTATAATAGCTTCAATTAAGTTGAGATAACAGACCATCACCTAAAGGACAGACAAGATGCAAACTCACTTCCAGTACTAACACTGACCCCAATTAAATATAAGGGGTAAAATATAAAAATCAAAGGTAAAATCCAGTACTTATAATTTAAGAATAGTGAAACTGGCTTGCTGGATGTTTAAGATCAAAGCTTAGACATTAACATTTAGGATTAAAAGGGCCAAGAAAGAAAATAACCAATATTTGATCCTTGGCTTCTGAGTTCAGCTAGAACCCAGGAAACATGGGGACATCTCTAAGGGCACTGTGACTCTGGGCCTCACAACCAGTGCACAGGCTGCAAAGAGGAAGGTCCTTGGAACAGATGTCCCTAATGCTTACAAAGGAAACCACATGGTCACTGAGACCCTGACCAATCCTGGCAGATGGCACTAAAGACACTAAGAGGCTGCTCACAAGTTCCCAGGACTGACTCCCCGTGAGGGAACTTAGCTGACTCCTAACAATAGATAGGAACAAGGACAATTTGACCAGTTTGGTCTTAAACACCTAGAAAAAAACAGATATAACCAAAGTACAACCATACCTGGGCATTTAAAAAACAATAGTTCTTTTAAAGGAAATTAAGTGGTACACTGGTGTCAGCCCCACAGCTCTGGTGCCTGCCCCCCCAAATTCTGAAGTATTTTTCCTTTGTGAGGCTCATATTTACCCCTGTCTACCAAAAATTGGACTTTCTCATTCCTCAAATTGATGTTTTACCTAACAACCAAAGTTTGCCTATGCTGATAACAGTACAAACCAGACACGAGAGAGCCCTTCAGTTTATACCCTTACTCCTAGGGCTAAAGCCATCCACCAGGATTGGCACAGGAGAAACAGGATTAAAAACCTATATTCACTACCATACAAAGTTGTCAGAACAGGCTATTGAAGATATCCAACAGATTGTCGATTCAGTACTGACTTTACAAAACCATTTGAACTTCCTGGGGTCTGGCATCCTGCAAAACCCCCAGGGCCTAGATCTCCTTACTCCTGAATGAGGTGACCTTGGCCTCTTCCTCAGGGAAGCATATTGCTTCTCTGTCAATCAATCAGGACTGGTAAGGGATAAGGTTAAATAACTACAGGATGGACTGGAACAGTGGAGATGAGAACTAGCTGATTCCTGGTGGGGCTCATTGGGAGATCTAAAATGATGGACTTCCTGGGCTTCTCCCTCTTTTAATCCCTCTAATACTCACTTCTTCTTGTAGTAACCTTTCTTTCCTGCTTTCTTAACTTTATTCAGAAGCAACTCTGGACAAGGTGACTCATCTAGCCCAGGTCACCTCCCAAGAAGATGAAAAGCCGTTCTCCTCCTTCACTCACAATGTGACTCTCCTGAGCCCTGTACAAAAGGAATCACCCATGATGACACTGAAATTCTCTCCCTCTACACCCCACTCAAGCCACTGCAAGTACTGTATAGGAGCTTAAAATACCCCTCATCTCCTTATCCTCTTTCCAGTCTCTGTCAGGGATCCCCTACTCTGCCCCTCTTTAGCAGGAAATAGCTAGATATCACCCCAACTCATTATTCTCCTTTTAGAGTTGGAATGAAGGAGGTGGAAATTTACAAACCTCCGGCGGAAAAAGAAAACTGAGGTCTCTGACCTTTCCCAATTTGCCTTATCTGAAAAAGTTCCCTGCCTGTCCAAAGTAAGCCCGCTAAAAGGATCTAACCAACTCTTCTCATGACCTCGCCCTGCTAAAACTCAGACCCTTGTTGTGGCCAGTCTTCATTTTCCTCTTGAAAATGTGCCCCTGCACTTCTTAATAAAACATCACTGATGTGTTGAGATCTGTCTCCATTTCATTATCTTTTTGTATTCTCTTTCATTTACTTTCAAGTATGAAAATGAAAATACACTCAAGAAAACTAGCTACCCAGGAAATAAGAACTAAAACCACAATGGGATATGACTTTACCCCATTAGTCTGGCTTAAATTAAAATGACTGACAAAACAAAGTGTTGGTAGGGCTGTGGAGCAGTGAGGCCCTGGAGAACAGAAAGCTGACCAGTGCACAAGCTGCAAAGAGGAAGGTCCTCGGAGACCTGGAACTCCTTTTGAGGAGGACTGAGTCTCTAGGGAAAGTTTGCTGGTATTTGAAGGTGCTCCAGAGGCTCAGAAACAAGCTGGTGCTGAAAGATGAGGCTTTATATTATTACTTTATTCTTCCTACAACTATAAAAGATAAGTATTATTCTTTCTCTTTCATATCAAGAAACTCATGGACAGAGGGCTGAAGTAATTATCAGCTAGCAAGTGGTAGACCTGCAAAGGGAATATTGTCAGTCTTATTCTCAAAACTCTGAGCACTTAACATCAATAATATAATAACTTGAAGTAGGTTTTCTTTTTGCTAAAGTTCCCTTCATGGTGCATGATGGGCAGCTAACCTGCTAGCAGAGAGCTGGCATTAGCACGAATTGCCCTGCATGCTGGAAAACTACTCAGTCTGTTTAGAGGAGCAACTGCAGGGTCAGAACTCCATTCTGATAAAATGTGACCATACCAAGAGGAAACCACTTAAATAGATACATTTATTAGGGCTTAATGTGAGCCAGCCCCTGTACTAGGAGCTACAGGCAGGATAAGAATGGTCTTTGTTCTCAGTAATGTTTTTAAATTTTGTTAGGCTGATAATGTAAAAAAGCAAAACAAAAGAAAACAACAATAATCAACAACCTTAAAACTAAAGAATAAGATGGCATAAGATTCATTGCACTCACCTAAATGCACTTGAAATAGATGGCTGAGACCTACCTTACAGGGTTTCCGATTCAGTAGGTCTCATGTAAAACCTAATAATGTGCATTTCTAACAAGTCCTCAGGTAAGGACAATGCTGATGGTCTGGCACCCTCACTTTGAGAATCACCGATATGGATGAATGACTATCTTCCTGGGAGGTATATTAAAATCATGGAGGGAACTTAGAAAAATAACTGGTGCAGGAACCCCAGTCTAGATAACTGAATGAGTTTCTTGGGGGTAGTTTTTGATTATTTGCAGTTTTTTCTTTTTTCTAATTTTTATTGGTGCATTATAGTTATATGTATTGTTGGGATTTATTGTTACATATTCATACATACACATAACAGAACAATATCATTTGGCCAAAATCACTCCCCAGCATATTTGAAGGTTTTTAAAAACTTCTCAGTGATCCCAATCTGGAGAAGCCGGAGTGGAGGACCACAGAGACAGGAGCTACTTATGTGACCAGCTGTCTGGGTTTAATGAGGACTATGGAGTTTTCCAGGAGCAGGACATTCAGTCCTAAAGTCAGGACGGTTCTGAGCAAATGAGGATGAAATGACACCATAGATGTCACAGGTGGAATTTCTGGGCCACTCAATGGGGCTCATCCTCAGCTGACATGGAAATTACCTGGAGAGGTTTAAAGAGTAATGATGCTTGGGCTTCACTCCCAGAGATTTTTAAATAATTGAACTTTTCCAGTACAGCTTGGGCATCTGGGCTTTCTAAAGCATCCCAGTTAATACCAAAGTGGGGCCAAGTTTAAGAACCACTGGACCAGGTGAAGAAATCATGGTATTGAACTGAGCAATTAAGACCACAATGGTGACTTCTGAAAGATCCATTTCAGAGAATTGCTTCAAATATGAGCCATATTTCAGGGTGGAGAAAAAAAGAAGACAGTGAAGAAAAAATGGCAGGAAGAAATGAGCTTGATTAGGAAGTATTTGCCCCTTCTTCTCTGGGTGATATAAAAATTTCCACCCAGATAGTCTTTTTAGTTAAGTCTATGAATGAAAGATCCATTAGGA
The DNA here is from genome assembly GCF_047511675.1 of Marmota flaviventris. Classification (NCBI taxonomy): domain Eukaryota; kingdom Metazoa; phylum Chordata; class Mammalia; order Rodentia; family Sciuridae; genus Marmota; species Marmota flaviventris. The sequence goes on from NC_092503.1 coordinate 138,196,962, forward strand.
CTCTTGTAGTGACTGGTACAGGATTCATAACAGCAGCATGGGGTGGGGCAGTGGGCTTTGTGGCTGGCCACTTGTGTCCTCTCCACTCTGTCCTCACAGGGCAACAGCAGTGTAGTTAGGGAATTGATTCTAGTTTCAGGGATGGGAGGAATTTGAAAACAACAGGTAATTATAATTAACTCATTTTTTCTTTCCTGTTTTGAGTGTAAGAACCCAGATGTAAGCTAATTCATGAATGACATCCTATTGTAATAAATACTGGTCAGATGGGAGGGGAGGGGAGGGGAGATAGTAGAGGATAGGAAAGGTAGCAGAATACAACAGTTACTAATAGGGCATTATGTAAAAATGTGGATGTGTAACTGATGTGATTCTGCAATCTGTATTTGGGGTAAAATTGGGAGTTCAAAACCCACTTGAATCAAATGTATGAAATATGATATGTCAAGAGCTTTGTAATGTTTTGAACAACCAATAAAAAAAAAGAATAAGAAAAAAAAAAGGATAAATACTGGTCAGAATTGAGAAAGTAACCACGTCATCCCAAGAACACTGACGGGAGGACTATTATTCTATAGTTGGAGGAAAGAAACTGTCCCACTGAATGTAAGTTAGCATGTGGCTGGAATTGCCACCAAATGCTGTTCAATACTCATGAGAGGACAAACAAATCTTGCAATCTTAGTATCTTAGATTGACACTGAGGACTATAGATAAGAGATGTGAAAGAACTTAGTTCTTAGTGATGTCACTAGATCTGCCAACCTTGAAGTCATAAGCCTTCTCTACTTCTGTATTTCTGTTTGTGTGAGCTAAGGAATTGACTTTGTACTGAATTTTCTATTAAATTCATCCTAATTGACACATGGAGTCAACAGAGACAGTAAGAGGCAGATGATGGGAAAAATAGCCCAGATCCAGAGGTAGCCTGTAAGACCAGTCAGACCTTCCAGATCCCAGTGTACCAACAGGGCCACCTCAAGGATGATTCAGGAAAGCTCTCAGTGCCAGAAAGACCATTCTCATGGAAGAAAACACAGCATCAGGAATTCCAGGTTGTTGTGAAATACTCAGGAGCCAGTAGGCTGCAGGTGTGTCCTGTATGCCTCAGATTCACACAACGGACACATCCACAGGTGACACAACCCAGCCCTAGGGCAGAAGTAGAGGGTGGTATACTTTTTGCAAGAGCAAGTAATTAAATGATAATATCTATTATAATTTATTAAAGGCTTACCATGTGTCATGCTGTGCTAAGTGCTTTACCTACTTCATATCATCTTCAATGTTCATTAAAAACAAAATTAAAAACATTTGGACATAAATAATGTTTGCCCCTGCTTTCAAATGGAGAAGAGGTTTGGAGTTGAAGTGGAGTTGGTTCAACATTCAAAAATTAATCCATGTCATTCTCTGTATCAAGAGACTTATGAGAATCTCAGTTGACACAGAAAAAGTATTTGACAAGCCCAACCACCATTCATTAAAAAAACTGTTCAACAAACAAGGAATTAAAAGTAATTTCCTCAGACTGATAAAAAGTAATGAAAATGAAACAAAACAAACAGAAACCCACTGCAACTGACTTCATATTTAATAATCCAAAACTGAAAGCCTTTTCCCCATGAACAAGATGAGAGTATATACTCTTACAACTCTTATTCAACATTGTACTAGACTTCCTAGCCAGTGAAATATGACAAGAAAAAAAAGGTATCCAAATAATAAAGGAAGAAACAAAAATGTTTTCTATTTTTTAGATGACATGAATATCCCTATAAAAAGTCCCAAATAATCTACACAAAAGCTACCAGAACTAATAGGTGAGATGATTGAGTCACAGAATGCAATGCCAATATACAAAAGTAAGTCGGTTATATTACTATATACAAGCAATAAAAACACAAGTAATTGAAATTAGAACTAATTGTAAGATAATAGAAGGAGAGTAGAAAACAGGAGGATAGAGCATCTAGTGGATTATCAAGTCCTATCAGGTCTGCCTCTTTGTACTCACTGCCAGCAGGAAGAAGGTATAGCTACACCTAATGACTACACAAGACCACAGGGCACATCGCTGAGCCAGATGCTGTGGACTTGATGCAACAAGACTGCATTCCAGATCTCTGAGACTATAATATTGAACATTCTCCACCCTCAAATTACATCAGGACAGGGTCAAGACTGAGGTTACAAGAGAAATCTCCAGCACCCATGTGGAAAGAGCTAAGAAAGGGCAGCAAAGACTGATAGGCTTATGTAAAGGAGTCATTCTTGATAGATATTACACTACCCACTTCCATCCACAGTTTTGCTTCCTATGGTTTTAGTCAACCATGGTCCAAAGATATTAAGTGGGGAATTCCAGAAATAAACAATTTGTAAGTTTTGAATTGAACATATATAATTAAATCCTTAGTCATCCCTGTCCATCCCTCCTAGGATGTGAATCAACACTTTGTCCAGAGTTTCCACACTGGATACACATTAGTCACTTAGCAGCCATTGAGGTTATCAGATCAGCTGTTGGTATCACAGTGCTTGTGCTCAAGTAACCCTTATGTAACAGCCTCACACTGCATCACAAGGCCTATGTTACTCACCTCACCTCATCTCATCAAGCAGGCGTTGCAATCAGCTCAGCTCATCACAAGCAGAAGGATGAGAACAGCACAACAGGATATCTTGAGGGAGAGAACATTCAATAACTTCGATAGTTATAACAGTATATTGTTATAATTGTTCTATTTTATTTATTGTTAATTCCTTACTGTGCTTAATTATGAATTAAACTTTATCATAGGCTTTTATGTCTAGGAGAAAAGCAGTATAAATAGGGTTTGTTACCACCCATAGTTTCAGGCATTCACTGAGTGTCTTGGAACATATCTGCAATGGGTAAGGGAAGACCAAGAACTCATTTAGCAAATCATCTATTTTTCTGTAGGATTAAAGGGGACTTCAACCTGCTTGAAAGACTTCATGGTCAACCATCAGGCTTGCTGCCTTCCACTCGTGGTTTAGGCTGGAGGAGCATTGGCAACATCTGGCCATCTTCCCGGAGCAGAGAGCAGAGGCGGATGTAGGCAGGGGTGCCCAAGAGGAAGTGGCTAGAGAGGGCAGAGCCAAATGACAAGAACATGGCTATGTGTCTGGCCCAGTGAAGAGCACAGGAAAGGGCAGAGGACACTTCTATCTTCTAGGAAGTTGGACAGAGAGTGCATGTTGATATAGACCTACAGCATAGAGAGACATGACCTGTTAAGGTGACAAACAATGAAATCAATGTTCACGTTAAATTGGCAGAGCAGGGGAATGAGTGAAGAAAGGGAAGTCTTAACTAAGCCACTTGTAGATGCCAGTCACAATGCTCATTCTTTGACTTATTAAATAAGTTGCAAGGTGCATGGTGCACAGGTACTGGTTGGTGAGCCCTCAGATCCATGCTCACCCTTCCCCTCTTGTCCTCTGGATAGCTGGTCTTACCCCTGAGGCTGTGCTTTCCAAGTGTCAGAGTCATATGACTGGATAGACAAATGCTATCAAAGGAGGAACTGACTGGATGAGGGAAGGAAGAAGGCAGAAAGATATTTATTTAGCTCACAGTTCAAGAGATTCCAGAGTATAGTGTCAGCGTCTGCTTAGCTCTTGTGAGGAGTCTCTGACTACTTCCCAACATGGGGGGTGGGGGGTCACATCCCGGTAGAAGTGTAGGCAAGAAAGAGAGGTTACTTTTAGGATAAGAAGCCAGAGAGGTTCAGGGGCTAAGTTTGCACTTTTGTAACAAGTCACTCTAGAGGAGACTTAACAGGTCCCACAAGAACTGCAGTAACCCTTGCTGAAGGTGGTGTCTCACAACCTAACTACCTCCCATCACGCCCCGCCTGTTAAAGGTCTCACCACTCAATACCGCCAAACTGAGAACAGCTTCCAACACATGAACCCGTGGGGGACACACTCAAACCATATTTAACCACAGCACCCACTTCCCATCATGGCATATCCAGCTCCTTTGGGGGCTCTAAACACACAGCCCCATGTTTTGTGTCTGCATTTGAGGATTTGCAATGACTTTCTCCTGATACCTACCCCTAGGTCCCTCGGCCTCTGTGTGGCTTCATGTATGCTCCATTGTTTGCATAACCAACACCCTTCATTAAATTACCTCTCATGTAAACATTTGCAGCATCTTCTGTTTTCTTGGTTTGTCTCTGACTGGTACATCTAATAAGTAATCAATAATTCAGATGTTCTTGCCTTGTTGCTACTATCGTTCAGTGATCTCTCAGTGGCCATGGGGGGCTGATTCCAGAACTTCCACAGAGAGTGAACTCTGTGAGTGCTCAAGACCTGTGTATAAAATAGTATAATAATTGCCAGGCTGGGGATGTGGCTCAAGCGGTAGCGCACTCGCCTGGCATGCATGGGGCACTGGGTTCAATCCTCAGCACCACATAAAATAAAGATGTTGTGCCCACCGAAAACTAAAAAATCAATATAAAAAAATAGTATAATAATTGCATATAACCTACACACATCCTCTCATATTCTTTAAACCATCTCCAGATTCCTTATAATACCTAACACAGTGTAAATACTTTGTAAATGCTGTTACATTGCATTTTTAAAAGGAATAATGGTATGAAAAAGATATGTACAGGGCTTGGGATGTGGCTCAAGCAGTAGCGCGCTTGCCTGGCATGCGTGCGGCCCGGGTTCGATCCTCAGCACCACATACAAACAAAGATGTTGTGTCCGCCGAAAACTAAAAAATAAATATTAAAATTCTCTCTCTCATTCTCTCTCTCTCTCTCTCTCTCTCTCTCTTAAAAAAAAAAAAAAAAAAAGCTGTGTACAATATGTTGGCCCTCCATGCAGAACCTGTGGACATGGAAGGCCAACTGTACTCTCTGCCAACAATAGCCTGAGAAGTAGCCATTATTTTTAATTTCCACAGATGATAAAACTGAGGGAGACACATTAAGCAAATTGCTCAAGGAGAAGCTGGAATTTACAGACAGATCTTTCAGACCCCAGAGGTATTTTTGCTCTCAACATTGCCAAGAAGTCTCTCTCATCCATTATCCTAATCTTTGAAGCGTGGAGTGTGTCCTACAAGTGTCAGCAGGGATCCAATGGCACATCCTATTGGCCCAGTTGAGAAGAACTCCAGAGGGGCAGTGAGTGACATTGTTCATGTCTGTACCTTCTAAGTTCTAGTAGAGAATACAGACCCTAGACAATATTCCTCCTAGTAAATGATGAAAGTTAGTTTTACTACCAGAATATTCGCTGTCATGGTTTCAGAACCATGATGAAACTGAATCTTCAAATATTGACATTTAAATGAGAGTCTCTGGGCACCTAGCAGCAGGAGTGCTTTCTGCAATTGGTTCATTCTGTTCAGAACCACTGCCCAGTGTGGTTTAAAGAAAAAAAAAAATCCACAGGCCATCTGTGTTTTAACATGTCAATTAAAAGACAAAAACAAATGAAAACTAAAACCGTCACCTAAGCCCTCTTTCTTAAGATTCGAGTTCCCACATTTCTTTTTGTTGTTAATTTTATTGAATACTGACAAATTATAATTGTATGTATTTTTGGTTACAAAGTGATGTTCTGATATATTTATATCATGTGGAATGATTGAATCAAGCTGATTAACATATCCATCACCTCAAATATGTATTATTGTCTCCTCCTGACTAACTAAAACATTCTTAAATTTCTTCCAACGAGATGAGAACATGAAGGGGTGCAGAACTCAGAATCTAGGACTTCCAAGTAGCACATATCGGAAAAACAAGCAAACAAATAAAAACCAGGCTCTGGGTTTGTAACTCAGGGGTAGAGCACTTGTCCAGCATGCTCAAGGGCCAGGGTCACATGGCCAGCACTGCCCCCACCCCACCCCCCAAAAAACACCTCTAACTAAATGGAATCTATTTTATTGGGGTGCTTCTAATTCTGTATATTCATGACCTGTCGATGTTGGTCGTACATTTAGAAGCCGTTTAGACCAAGCTTTAGCCCCATGCTCTACGGTCAGTCCTGCTATCCTCTGACAAGGCCCTGAATCCTTTTTCTTTTTCCAGAGGGTTTTATTGAGATACATTTGACATAGAATAAGCTTCACATATTTAAAATGTATTATGTGGTAAGTTTTTGTAAGTGTGTGAAGTGTGTGCAAACAACAGGCCATCACCACAATCAAGATAGGGAACACATCCACCAGCAACATACAGGCAGGGATGGAGAAGTTTACTGAAATTTGTTTATTTATTTATTTATTTATTTATTCATTCATTCATTCATTATTTTTTAAGTGTATGCATTAGTGTTTCCTGGTATAGTTACAAAGTTGCACAACCATCACCACTGTCTAAGCCAAGAACATTGTATCTGTTCCTAAGAGAAATCCTATACCCACTGGGAGTCACATATCAACTTCCCATTCTTCCTCTGTCTTTTACCCCCAGCCCCTGGATACAGCTCATCTACTTTCTATGTCTTTGGATTTGCTCATTTTGGACAGTTCATATAAATGCAACCCTACAACTTGTGAACTTCAGTGTCTGGCCTCATTTGCTTAGCATAATAGTTTAGTTAACGTTCCTGTGTGTTATAGCAGGGATTGATAGTCATGAGTCACTTAATGATGTGGACACTTTCTGAGAAGTCATCATTGGGGAGCTCCTCATTGTGCAAACTCGCAGGTTGTATTTACAAAAACCTAGATGACACAGCCAAGCACACACCTGGACTGCATGGTATAGAGTCTGTCCTCCTAAGACTATGAAGACAAAAGCAACCTGAGATGGAATCAAGCACAAGAGAAAATGATGCACTCAAGAGACTATAAATGTGAGATGGATGAGGCTGTTGCCAGCATCACACAGCAGACTGTTTTACAAGAAATATTTTAATAACAATAAAAAGTATAGTATTGTAAATACATAAACCAGTACAGTGGTCAATGATTACCATTATCAAGGATTATGTACTGTACATAATCATTTGTGCTATTTTTTTATCTTTATTTTTACATAGTGCTGAGGATCAAATCCAGTACCTCATGCATGGTAGGTGAGCGCTCTACCTCTGAGCCACAACCCCAGCCCTGTGCTATTCTTTTATGTGACTGGTTCCACAGTAGGTTTGCTTACACCAGTATCCTCACAAGCATGTGAAGAATGTCCAGTGCTGTGCTGTTGCAATGGCTACATTCACTAGAAAAGAATTTTTTTCAGCTCTATTCAATGTGATCTTATGGAATCACTATTATATATGCAGCCTATCCTTAAGCAAAATATTTGGTGCATAACTGTATTTCATTCCTTTTACTATTAAATATCACTAAGAATACCATAAAGCATTGGCCAGCCTTGGATCGTTTTCTTTGGACTTGTTAATTGTCCTATAAATATTTTTCTTGAAAATTGACCTTGCTTGGCTAAATCATTGCTATTGGGTTTCTGTTGCAAGAAGCTAAACACAATCGACCTCAACACAATGATTCCCTCTGAGTCACTGATTAAAAAAACGGAAAGCTGAGCACTGGAGGCCAGCTCTCTTCAGATAAATCTGAGATCTCTGGGTGCTAAATTCATTACCTGCATTATCATCCAGCTCTCAAAAGTCCACTGTGTCCACCAAGAAAAAAATGAAAAGCTTTGTCTTCAAGTGATGCAAATATACTATGCCCATGTCACTCTCTTGCTCTAACAGTTTAGTAACATTATCCAAAAAGGGACTGCAGTTTTTCCAGCCTCCCTTGTTCTTGGGTGATCCCATGTTGGCCACGTGTGATCTCTAAGCATTCACAGATCCCTTATCTGATTATCCCCATCAATGTTTTTTCTAGAATGCACATACAATCTGCAACCTCAGCATTCTTCTCATTTTTTCCAAAGAAGCATCATCTCTGTTTCCCTCAAGTCTCCTGGATTTTCTCTCATTTTTTTTTCACTGTTTCTCATAGATCATCTCACTCAGCTGGAAGTTCATCCTGGCCAGAGAGCTGTCCATCATGTAGAGCATCCAATTGCTCTTCTACAGTCTCCTTGTCTACCTTGGCCAAACAATCCCTCAAACACTGCCCATTCTACCCCCGCACTCCTATATACACACCCAAAGTGAGCTCAGCTTCTTTGGGGTTGTTTGCCCAGATCACACCATCCACTATTTGTTTGTTTGTTTTCCTCCTCTTGTTATAAACATAATGCAAAAGGCCTGTTTGGCTGAGCCTCCTAACCCTGACCTTAAGGGTCTCTCTCTCTCTCTCTCTCTCTCTCTCTCTCTCTCTCTCTCTCTGTTCCTTCTTAGGAGTGTCCTTCCTCTCTCCTCTTTGCTCACTTCCCTTAATAACTTTTGAGCTTGCAATCACTTTAGATGTACAGAGAAGTTGAATTGATACTACTCAGAGCTGTCATATACCCCGTGCCCAGTTTCCCCTAATGTGAACATCTTGTATTACTATGACACATTTATTAAAACTAAGACATGAACGCTGGTACATTACTACTAACTAAACTATAAACTTTGCTGAGATTTCATTAGTTTTCTCACTAATGTCTTTTCCACTCCAGAATTCAGTCTAGGATACCATATCATATTTAATCTATATTCATGTTTAAGCTTCGGTTTCCAAAGTCCCTTTTACATGTTTATTATTATCATTATTATTCTTTCCTCATCAGGATCATTTAATTTAGACTAGAAAGTTCCTTTTGTTTCCCTCTTTTCTGGTTTAATGTTCAGAGCCATAATTTTTCTTGAAATGTTTCCTTTTATGGGGTTAACTCCATTGGAGAAATTCAGAAATCAACCGGTTTAGCAACTGGTGTCCACCTCCTTATTGACCTCTGGGTTCCTTGGCTAGCTCAAAACTTCTGCAAAATGGCCAGTTCACCTCAAGTTTATTTTAAGTTTTGTTTGTTTGTTTGTTGATTAACCAACAGTTTCTCCTTGTGGCCAAAAGAAGATCTTAAGTAGGCATCTCCCTTAGGAATCTCTCCTAATCTTCTAATAAATTATGCCTAAGATTATTTGTTCTAAGTAGAACCTGTGACAGGTGTTTGGATGCTTGGTTTGAAGTCCATGTAGAATTGAGAAGGGGCTTCCTTCCTTCAGAGGCACCCTAGGAAAAGGCACACTAAAGGTTCTGGAAAGAAGGGGAGGTTTGTAAGGTACAGTATATGCATCCCTGGGCTGCAGAATGATTGACACTGAAAGAAAAATCTTTAGCCTCATGAAGCTAATAAACACTTAATCAGACTAAAAGGTGAAAATAAATAAATAAACAAGAGGTAATGAACTCAGAGGGGAGTTTGCTCCTGTCAGGGACTTATGGGGAAAAGTGACGTGTCTGATTGGATGGGACAGTCTGCTTGCACAATGGTTTTAACAGAAATGCAAATAAGAAGTTAGTGCAAAACAGAAAATGGCATATCTAGGAGATGATAACGTCTATGTTATTTAGAGATTCCCCTGGTCATTTTGTATGGTAATTACTAACTGTAGTCGAACATTGTGTATGTCGTGTTGTTTAATGCCATCTGTATATATTGAGACAGTTCTGAATTGTCCAGAACTAATCTCAAAAATACGAACAGTCTTGAGTTAACCTGACCTGAATTGAGTCCGTAGCCCTTGCCACCAAAAATTTAAGATTCTTGGCTGTGATTTTTTAGGACCTAGTTAATAGTATCACAGACCTTTATGAAAGAAGAGAGTGATTGTCACTTGGTGACTAAAAGTGACTACAGTCACAATATCAGAAAATCAAGGTTGAATTATGGATAATACCAAGTAAATAAGAGATATATATTAAAATACATTATTAAAGTTATCTATGTTTTTTTATTTTTTTTAAATTTGTTCTAATTAGTTATACACGACAGTAGAATGGATTTTGACACATCATACATAAATGGAGTATAATTTCTCCTTCTGGTCACGCATGTTGTAGAAAGACACTGGTTGTGTAATAATTGAATCAACAGTTGAATCAGAAGCCACATTTGCTTAAAAATAGAAGCCTGAGCTAAAGATGCCAGAATTATACCTGGTCTTACCCCAGGACTTGGGTCCATGTAAAGCTATGTGCATGTGCATCTATCTTCTTTCGAATGACAGGAACCGGGGCATGATCTGACTCAAGGAGGTCTGAGGTTAGGCAGGGAGAGAGTCATGGAGAGAGGAACCCATCCTGCTGGACAATCCAATCAAATAAGGGGGCAGCTCCTGGCACCTATTGACTCTGTCAGAGATTAAACACAGACCTCAGGCATGAGTGTCTTCCATAAGCGGCAGCCTCTCTTGAGTGGTAGCCCTGGAAAATTACCATCCACTACAGTGAAGAATATTTTTTCCTAGAGGCAGATATTTCAAGTTGTGGATAACTTCAAGGAGCCTTCAATTATTTATGATGCCAGCCTCTGAGAACTTCTCTTTCAGGATTTTGGCACTAATCTTAGAGAAGAAGCTGGATAAGTCATAAGTAAAAAATGAAAATAATAATGAGTGGAAATGATAGGTATATTAACCATGTCAAATATGCCATGTCAAATGCATTTAGTTATTTTTTTCTTTTTTTAATCTGTTCTTTTTAGAGATACATGACAGTACAGTGTATTTTGACATATTATACATCCATGGAGTATAACTTATTCTAATTAGGATCCCATTCTTGTGATTGTACATGGTAGAGTTTCACTGGTGCTGTATTCATTTATGAATACAGGAAAGTTATGTCTGATTCATTCAGTCTTTCCTATTCCTATGCATAATTATTGATTTTAATAAAAAGATAACTATACTATAATGATATGTTTTGCATTATATATTATATTTAAAATGTATTTATATCATTAAATGTTATTATTAATATAGTAACATATTAATGTGCTGTGACATGTGTATATTTTTTCATAATATATATTATATAGTACATATTAATATTGGGATGTAAATTATTGCTGACATGACTTTTTAAACAGTATTTACAAATTACCCCAAAGGAAGAGATATTTGGCTAGGACATAGAGTTCTCATTTGGAATGTGGTTTAAGGAGTTACAACAAATAACATAAACAACAAATTCTCTTGATTTATTTATTTTTTCAAGTTTTTTTTAAGAGAGAGAGAATTTTTTAATATTTATTTTTTAGTTTTCAGTGAACACAGCATCTTTATTTTATTTTTATGTGGTGCTGAGGATCGAACCCAGCGCCCTGCGCATGCCAGGCGAGCATGTTACCACTTGAGCCACATCCCCAGCCCCAATTTTCTTTATTTTTATAAGAAGAATTATGTGGAAAGTTGGGCATAGAAAGCAAATGTGATGAACTCATAGACAAATTTGATACATGGAATTCCATGAGAATGCTAAATTTGAGTGTTTATAGTGACTCTCTTCTATTTAATTCTGCAGATATTTTTCATTACTATTCATCATGTTATAATGTCTGATATTCATTAAGTACTTGCTATGGGCTGGGTTAATCTACTTGGCAAGCATGAACTCATAATATTATTCTCATAATATGAGCTTGAGCTTGATCCCCATTTTGAAGATCAAAAAAACTAAGGTTTAGGACGTTAACTCATCTAATGTCATTTGAAGCCAGTACTATAACTTGGGTTGCTTTGACTCCAAAATGAAAACCCTAACCCACTATACCAGAGACTTGAATCTCCATGGAGAACGGAGGAGACAGGGTCAGATGAAGGAAAAACCAATCTGGTTCATCCTGAAAGAGAAAGGTTAGTCTAACCTTGTGAGTATTAGAAAGAGAGACCTGGTCCTCCAAACATCTCTGCTCAAAGGAGAATACAAAGGGTGTCCATGGGGGATTGGTTTTAAAATCTGAAGATGTTCAGGTCTTTTATGTAAAGTGGAATATTATGTTCATAGAACCTACACATATCCTCCCAGAGACTTAAAACCAACTTGGTGACTTATAATACCTACTGCAATGTAAATGCTATGCAAATAGTTGCTATGCTCTATAGTTTAGGGAGAAATAATAAGAAAAATGTCTACCCATATTCAGTACAGACATTTTCCATCTGTGGTTGTTTGAATCCATGGATGAGGACAGACCACACTGACAAAAAAGAGAAAACGACCCACTTTAAACCTTCATAGTTCTTGGTCTTTTTCTCTAATTAGTAGTTAGGTGTATAAAGACTCCTAAGGAGATGGCAGACCTCTGGGGGCCTCCAGAGTCACCATGGTCAGTGCCCATAGCACAGGCAGCCAGGGGAGGTAGCTTTGCAGCTGGGGAGGCACTGCACAAATGCTTTATCTTGAAAAGAGAAATCATCCAAGTGAATCTCCAATTCGTCAGAATTCAAGCAATTGAAAACCAGGGTAGAACTAGTTCTTTTTCTGCTAAAACATATATTTTTGTTGAAGCTGCTGGAGATATTTTGTCCGTAATAGAACTATGGTTTGAATATGGTTTGTCCCCATAAAAACTCAGGCTGCAGCTTAATTCCTCAATGTGACAGTGTTGGGAGTGGGAGGTGTCTAGTTCACGGTGGTGAATCCCTCGTGGATTAATGCCATCTTGGGAGTGAGTGGGTTCACACTCTTCCAGAACTGGATTAGTTATTTTAAGAGAAGGTTGTTATAAAACAAGTCTACCCCTAGTGTTTTGTCTCTTCCATGTGTGCCTGCTTCTCTGCCACTTTTCCACCACACGGGGAGCAGCACAAAGGCCCTCTCCAGAAGCTGAGAAGATGCAGTTGCCCGATTTTGGAGTCTTTAGCCTTCAGAACTGTGAACTAAATAAACCTCTTTTCTCTATCCCCAGTGTCAGGTGTTCTGTTTTAGTAACAGAAAATGGACTGAGACAAATAATCATCCACAGACAAAAGACACAGAATACAGTGGGAAGAAGCCAGGATTTAGAAGCAATAGACTCTTCCAGGCCCTCTGCTATTGTTGAGTCTTAAGTGTCTCCCAAAGGCCCACATGTTAAAAGCTTGGTCTCCCAGCCTAAGGTGTTACTTGGAAGGTAGTTGACTTTTTAAGTAGGGGGATCTAGTTGGAGGGATTTAGGTCTCTGAGGGTGTGACCTCTTGTGGTACCCTGGCACATTCTTCTCTCTCTTTCTCTCTATTTCTCTCTCTCTCTCTCTCTCCTTCCAGTCGTCCATGAGGACAGGAAGCTCTCCTCTGCCACATGCTCTCACCATATGCCCTGTGCCACCACAAGCCCAAAGCAACAGAGCCAAGGGATCACAGACTAAAACTTCTGAAACTTTGAGCCAAAATAAATGTTTCCTCCTTTTCATTATCCTGTGTATTTTGACCTAGTGACAAAAACCTGGCTGTTTTTATTTTAATGAATAATAATCATACCCCTAAAGTATCCTTATGCCCTTTGTAATCTCTCCTGCCCTCCAACCCCCACCCCAGGCAAGCTCTGACCTACTCTCTATGATTATAGACCGGTTTGCATTTTCTAAAATTGTATGTACATGAACTTATGTAGTATGAAATCATCTTTATCTCACTTCCTTTACTCAGCACAGTTATTTTAAGATTCATCCACACACTGTGGACATTGATGATTCATTCCTTTTTATTAACTCTTAAGAAATAGAGACAAATGGGGAATTAGATGATGCAAAGAATCCATTCAAGAAAGATCCTTCTAGAGCCTGGGGTAAGCTCCGTGGAGATTCAACCACATTGCCTGTGCCTTCAGCAGTCACTGGGTCCTAGGGTGCCCATCAAGTCAGAAAGGCAACAGAGTTACTGAACACAGGCTATATGCCCCAGCGTGTAGGTTTGACTCAAGGAACACAAGGGTGAAGAAGGGAGAGTTGCATTCATGGTGAGAAACCTCAGACTTTGCAAAATCCAGAAGGATCTCCTGAACAAAATGAAGATTACATTACATTTACCTTTGGTTATAAGTCTGTTTTATTATATCTCTATATTTTTGTAATAAAATGTTATATCAGTTATCTATTGCTGCATAATAAGTTATCCCAAAACTTAGATGCTTAAAATAAACATTGCTTATCTCCTACTCTCTGTGGGAGCAGTAACTGGGAAGTTCTGACCCAAAGTTTCTCATGAGGTTGAAGTCCAGCTGTCATCCAGGACTGTGGTCGTATCTGGGTTCAACTGAAGGAAGATCTGCTGCCAAGCTCAATGCATTATTATTGGCAGGGTTCACATCTTCACTGATCATTGCTCAGACACTTTAGCTCCTTGTTACATGAACTCTCTACTGACTACCTGAGTGTCCTCATGACATGACAGCTGGCTTCCCACAGAGTTATTTGAGAGATATGAAAGCCACAGTCTTGATGTTCCATCACTAGCGCCATATGGCATTGGCTAAAAAGATCAAGCCCCAGTGAAACAAGCAAGTAAAGGCATGAGGATGTGTATACCAGAATGGTACCATCTTGGAAGATAGCTAACACAAGAGATTACCATGAAGAGATGTGTCTACCTAGCCATGGGTCTTGATTCTAGAGTATTTTCTAGATGTATTTTCTATATCAATAGAAGCTTCAAAGATAGGATAAATATAGTTACTATACAGTGCATTCATCCCATTTATTTATTTACATTTCATGGATTTGTTCCAAAAAGACAGCTAGCTCTCTAGTTACCACAGCAACAGCTCAGAGATAAATTTCCCTCATGTACAAACACAATGCGAGGACCAAATTTAAGGAAACTTTTTTAAAAGAACAGAAAAACTGTCTTCATTTTTCACACATGGACCTAGAATTTAAAATTTTGCAATAAGGTCCAAAGAGAGAGACTTAAAAATTGATCATGCAGAGTTTTGTTTCAAAGAACTATGATAGAAATATTTTAAAAATTACAGTCTTGATAGAAAATATTTCAAAAGCATCCATAGTTTATTATTATGCAGAAACTGAATGTGAAACTGGATGGGATCGATGGGGAATATAGGAAAGATGGAAGGTGGTGGGTAGAATAAAGGGTGAGGAAACAGAAGATCAGCTATCCTAAATTTATTTGACCAGAGTTTGGTTATGGATGTAGGCTCTGCAGGGCCTCTCAGTGTCATAAACACTTGCCCTCTATCTTCTCCCCATGACTGCTCTGAACAATGGTAATATAGTGTTTTGAGACTCTCAAATGAGAGATATTTTTCCAGTAGAAGACATCAGAAATCTCTGAGAAGACCTCAGAAAGTTCTGCTTCTCACTATTCATTCATATTACAAGGGGAAAAAAAGGATCAATACCCTGTATCTAAAACTGGTTCATTGGGAAACACTCTTAGCATGGATAAACTGATTTTTTAAATCTCAAAAAATCTAAGTCAGAATTTTTTCTAAATGCCAGCCCAAGGCTTTCTGGAGCAATTGATTCCCTTACCCTCTTAGAATGATGTGCTGTTAGCAGATAAGAGTGTAACTAATCATGTCTGACATGCTTATTAAAAATTCCAGCTATCATTGGGTTTGTTGACTCTCACTTGTATTTCTATCCCTTTTTGCTTTATAAGTTTTGAGGCCAACTTTTAAAGGTATACAATTCACCACTTTTATAACTACTGTTGGAGTGCTTCTTTGATCATTGATTTATGACCTTTCTGTATGATAGTGCTCTTTTTATATTCATTTTTTCTAATATTAATTTTAAAATATAACATTTCTTTTAGTTACAATGTTTCTCCCAAATATCAACTGACAATTTTTTAATTAAATCGGAGAGTTTCTATTTTGAAGTAGATGAGTTTAATCCATTTATGTTTATTGTATTACTAATATAGACTAATTCTATCATTTTCTCTTACATTTTCAATTTGCCATAACTTTTTTCCTTTTCTTCTCTTTTTCTTCCTTTCTGCCTCTTATTAAATTAAGTTTTCTTTATTCCCACATATTGTGCTTTTCAATTTTAAACATTTATTTTCCATTTTTTTAGTTACCACTTTCTAACATGAATTTATATTTTATAGTCTATATGTTTGTCTTAGTCTTCAAAGAGGCAAGAACATCTCAACCATCTGTGTTATTATTATGTGGAATTAAATCATCACTATTTTTTTAAAAAAACTCCCCTCCAGAATGAGTTATAATTAAATTTTTAAGTGTAAATTTTTGGATAAAACTGCCAGTAGCTCATTTGTGGATTCACTTCTCTTCTTAATAAAGTACATCCTCTAGTAGTTCTTTGAACAAGAGATCAGTAGGTAGACTCCTTGGATTTTAATCATTTGACAATGTGTTATTTTACTTTCTCTATTACGAGTTAGAGAAATCCAGGTTTTCAATTATTCACTCGTGACACTTTGAACACATTGTTCTATTGTTCTCTAATTTTTATCAGGGCTAATGAGGAATCTGTCCTTTCTTCAGAATTTGTCCATTTTTCCTTAGTAATTTTTAAGATACTTGTTTTCTTAGGCTTTTCATAACTTTGTGTTATGTCATTTTCCTTTCAGTTTGGCACAATTTTTATACAAACAGTTTTATCTTTGGTTCAAGAATTTCAATTATTTTCTATTTAACCATTACCCCTTCCATTTACCTGTATTTTCACCATAGAATTTCAAAAGATATATATTGGGATTCCCATTCTATCTTCCATGTCTTTTGTCTACATTTCCATATTTTATATCTCTTATCATAAATGTGTTCTATTTTGGATTATTTCTTCAGTTATCCCTTCCAGTTAATCAATTCTCTCTTCACTTTCTTTTAAGCTATTGTTCAATATGTCTATTAAAGATTAATATTTCAATGATCATAGTTTCCTTTCTTTTAGAATTTCTATTTGGAATGTTTATTTGACAATTGTTTTATATTCAATAAGTTTTTTAATTTTTTTAAATGCAGTCCTATTTTTGCTTATAGAGTTGATTCCTTCCTTATTTAAGTTATTGTCAGATTCCCCTATTATTCATAGTTCCTTGCATACTTTTTCTACCATTTATTGTGCTTAGTCAATAGTGTTATGCTAATGTTTGGTTTGAATTCCTTAACTGCCTTACAATTTTTGTATGTTAACACAACTTTAGTGGGAATCTCTGAGTTGCTAATGTTTTCCTAAGAGAATGTTTCCCGGAGCTTCCAATCACTCCTGCAAGGTAGGCGGGCCTGCGACCCACCGGCAGAAGAGGAGCAGCAGCCTGCTGAGAGGCTGAGCCGCCCCCTTTCCCTGCGCCGGCAAAGTAGAGGGAACTGTGACCACCCACAGAGCAGGCCCAGCGGCCTGCTGAGGGGCAGAGCCGTCCCCCACCCCCCGCGCCTGCCAGGTAGGTGGAACTGTGACCACCGACAGAAAAGGCCCAGTGGCCCACGGCGGGACAGAGCTTCCAATCACTCCTGCAAGGTAGGCGGGCCTGCGACCCACCGGCAGAAGAGGAGCAGCCGCCTGCTGAGAGGCTGAGCCGCCCCCTCCCCCTGCGCCGGCAAAGTAGAGGGAACTGTGACCACCCACAGAGCAGGCCCAGCGGCCTGCTGAGGGGCAGAGCTGCCCACCACCCCCCGCGCCTGCCAGGTAGGCGGAACTGTGACCACCGACAGAAAAGGCCCAGTGGCCCACGGCGGGACAGAGCTTCCAATCACTCCTGCAAGGTAGGCGGGCCTGCGACCCACCGGCAGAAGAGGAGCAGTGGCCTGCTGAGAGGCAGAGCCGCCCCCTCCCCCTGCGCCGGCAAGGTAGAGGGAACTGTGACCACCCACAGAACAGGCCCAGTGGCCTGCTGAGGGGCAGAGCCGCCCCCCACCCCCCGCGCCTGCCAGGTAGGCGGAACTGTGACCACCGACAGAAAAGGCCCAGTGGCCCGCGGAGGGGCAGAGCTTCCAATCACTCCTGCAAGGTAGGCGGGCCTGCGACCCACCGGCAGAAGAGGAGCAGCAGCCTGCTGAGAGGCAGAGCCGCCCCCTCCCCCCCGCACCTGCAAGGTAGACGGAACTGTGACCACCATCAGAACAGGCCAGACCTGCAACCGAGAGACAGAACAGGCCCAGTGGCCTGAGGAAGGGTAGAGCCGCCCCCCCCCCCCGCGCCTGCAAGGTAGGCGGACCTGCGACCCACTGGCAGTACAGCCCCAGAGGCCTGCAGAGGGGCAGTGCCGCTGCCTGCGCCTGCAAAGTAGGCAGAACTGCGACCACCGACAGAACAAGCCTAGTGGCCCGCAGAGGGACAGAGCCGCCGCCCGCGCCTGCAAGGTCGGCGGACCTGCTACCGACCGGCAGAGCAGGCCCAGCGGCCTGCCGGCGTGGTAGGCACATTGCCCCAATTGGAGGAGGGGCAGAGCCGCCGCCCGCGCCTGCGAGGGAGACTTTGCAACTATACAAGACCTGCTGCAGTTTGGCTGGGCACAAATCACGAGCCACTGAAGCAGGAACAAACTTTATTTTTAAACTGCAGGAAAACACTTCTCACAGCTCCCGGGGAATCCTCCCAAACGCGCCACGAGGCTTGTCCAGGAACCCCCAGCCGGAAAATTCTCTCCCGGAAATCCCTCCTCCTGCACTTCCCCAACCAATGGGAACTCTCGGGGAATCCCCGGAAATCCCCACCAGAACTCCAAAATAGTGCGAGAACTCAAAAGTTGCGGCAGAGGCGGACAGGCAGAGGCGCCTGTCAATCAATACTGTTGGCAAAATGCCAGGGGCCATACAGACTCAGCTGTGGCTCTCAGCAAAGACCAATATAAATATATAGGGGGAAAATTCAATAGCACAACAGTTTCACCAAGTAGAAAGGAATGCGAACAGTATGAAGAGACAAGGAAAGAAAGGACCACAAGCAATGCAGTTCAACTCAACGTTAGAAGAGGTAATAGCTGCAGCAGATGGAATGTCAGATAAAGAATTCAGGATATACATGCTTCAGATGATCTGGAGTCTCAAGGAAGACATCAGACAGCAAAATCAGACAATGAAAGATCACTTCAACAATGAATTACATAAACAAATCCAAGAAGCAAAAGATCAACTATACAGGGAGATAGAGGTTATAAAAAACAAACAAACAGAAATCCTAGAAATGCAGGAAGCAATAAACCAACTTAAAAACTCAATTGAGAATACTACCAGCAGAGTAGAACACTTAGAAGACAGAACATCAGACAATGAAGATAAAGTATTTCAACTTGAAAAGAACATAGACAGCTCAGCAAGACTGTTAAGAAACCATGAGCAGAACATCCAAGAAATATGGGATAACATCAAGAGACCAAATTTAAGAGTCATTGGGATACAGGAAGGGACAGAGTTTCAAACCAAAGGAATGAGCAATCTATTCAATGAAATAATACGAGAAAACTTCCCAGACTTGAAGAATGAGACAGAACCCCAAATCCTAGAAGCCTACAGGACGCCAAATGTGCAAAATCATAAGAGACCCACACCTAGACACATTATAATGAAGATGCCCAACATACAGAATAAGGAGAGAATTTTAAAAGCTACAAGAGAAAGGAAGCAGATCACATTTAGGGGTAAGCCAATCAGGATAACAGCTGATCTTTCAACACAGACTCTGAAAGCTAGAAGATCCTGGAATAACATATTTCAAACACTGAAAGAAAATGGGTTCCAACCAAGAATTGTGTTTCCAGCGAAATTAAGCTTCAGGATGGAAGATGAAATTAAAACCTTCCACGATAAACAAAAGTTAAAAGAATTTGCAGCTAGAAAACCATCTCTTCAAAACATCCTTGGCAAAACATTACAGGAAGAGGAAATGGAAAATAACAATGAAAACCAACAGTGGGAGGTAGGACAGTAAAGGCGGGAAAATAATCAAAGAGGAAAACAAACCATGTTTAGTAACATAAATAAACAAATATGGCTGGAAGAACAACCCATATCTCAATAATAACCCTAAATGTTAATGGCTTAAACTCACCAATCAAGAGACACAGGCTAGTAGAATGGATCACAAAACAAGACCCAACAATATGCTGCCTACAGGAGACGCATTTGATAGGAAAAGACATACATAGGCTGAAGGTGAAAGGTTGGGAAAAATCATATCACTCATATGGACTTCGGAAACAAGCAGGAGTATCCATACTCATATCAAATAAAATAGATTTCAAGCCAAAGTTAATCAAAAGGGATAAAGAGGGACACTACATACTGCTCAAGGGAACCATACACCAACAAGACATAACAATCATAAATATATATGCCCCAAACAATGGTGCAGCTATGTTCATCAAACAAACTCTTCTCAAGTTCAAGAGTCTAATAGACCACCATACAATAATCATGGGAGACTTCAACACACCTCTATCACCACTGGACAGATCTTCCAAGCAAAAGTTGAATAAGGAAACTATAGAACTCAATAACACAATTAATAACCTAGACTTAATTGACATATATAGAATATACCACCCAACATCAAGCAGTTACACTTTTTTCTCAGCAGCACATGGATCCTTCTCAAAAATAGATCATATATTATGTCGCAGGGAAACTCTTAGACAATATAAAGGAGTAGAGATAATACCATGCATCCTATCTGATCATAATGGAATGGAACTGAAAATCAACGTTAAAAGAAGGAAGGAAAAAGAATACATCACTTGGAGAATGAACAATAGGTTACTGAATGATCAATGGGTTATAGAAGACATCAAGGAGGAAATTAAAAAATTCTTAGAGATTAATGAAAACACAGACACAACATATCGGAATCTATGGGACACATTGAAAGCAGTTCTAAGAGGAAAATTCATTGCTTGGAGTTCATTCCTTAAAAAAAGAAAAAACCAACAAATAAATGATCTCATACTTCATCTCAAAATCCTAGAAAAAGAAGAGCAAAACAACAGCAAAAGAAGTAGAAGGCAAGAAATAATTAAAATCAGAGCTGAAATTAATGAAATCGAAACAAAAGAAACAATTGAAAAAATTGACAAAACTAAAAGTTGGTTCTTTGAAAAAATAAACAAAATCAACAGACCCTTAGCCATGCTAGCGAAGAGAAGAAGAGAGAGAACTCAAATTACTAGCATACGGGATGAAAAAGGCAATATCACAACAGACACTTCAGAAATACAGAAGATAATCAAAAATTATTTTGAATCCTTATACTCCAATAAATTAGAAGATAGTGAAGGCATAGATAAATTTCTTAAGTCATATGATCTGCCCAGATTGAGTCAGGAGGATATAGACAACCTAAACAGACCAATATCAATTGAGGAAATAGAAGAAACCATCAAAAGACTACCAACTAAGAAAAGCCCAGGATTGGATGGGTATACAGCAGAGTTTTACAAAACCTTTAAAGAGGAACTAATACCAATACTTTTCAAGCTACTTCAGGAAATAGAAAAAGAGGGAGAACTTCCAAATTCATTCTACGAGGCCAACATCACCCTGATACCTAAACCAGACAAAGACACTTCAAAGAAAGAAAACTACAGACCAATATCTCTAATGAACCTAGATGCAAAAATCCTCAATAAAATTCTGGCGACTTGGATACAAAAACATATCAAGAAAATTGTGCACCATGATCAAGTAGGATTCATCCCTGGGATGCAAGGCTGGTTCAATATACGGAAATCAATAAATGTTATTCACCACATCAATAGACTTAAAAATAAGAACCATATGATCATCTCGATAGATGCGGAAAAAGCATTCGACAAAGTACAGCATCCCTTTATGTTCAAAACTCTAGAAAAACTAGGGATAACAGGAACATACCTCAATATTGTAAAAGCAATCTATGCTAAGCCTCAGGCTAGCATCATTCTGAATGGAGAAAAATTGAAGGCATTCCCTCTAAAATCTGGAACAAGACAGGGATGCCCTCTCTCACCACTTCTGTTCAACATAGTTCTCGAAACACTGGCCAGAGCAATTAGACAGACGAAAGAAATTAAAGGCATCAAAATAGGAAAAGAAGAACTTAAATTATCACTATTTGCAGATGACATGATTCTATACCTAGCAGACCCAAAAGGGTCTACAAAGAAACTATTAGAGCTAATAAATGAATTCAGCAAAGTGGCAGGATATAAAATCAACACGCATAAATCAAAGGCATTCATGTATATCAGCAACAAATCCTCTGAAATGGAAATGAGGACAACCACTCCATTCACAATATCTTCAAAAAAAATAAAATACTTGGGAATCAACCTAACATAAGAGGTGAAAGACTTATACAATGAAAACTACAGAACCCTAAAGAGAGAAATAGAAGAAGATCTTAGAAGATGGAAAAATATACCCTGTTCATGGATAGGCAGAACTAACATCATCAAAATGGCGATATTACCAAAAGTTCTCTATAGGTTTAATGCAATGCCAATCAAAATCCCAACGGCATTTCTTGTAGAAATAGAGAAAGCAATCATGAAATTCATATGGAAAAATAAAAGACCCAGAATAGCAAAAACAATGCTAAGCAGGAAGTGTGAATCAGGCGGTATAGCGATACCAGACTTCAAACTATACTACAGAGCAATAGTAACAAAAACAGCATGGTACTGGTACCAAAACAGGTGGGTGGACCAATGGTACAGAATAGAGGACACAGAAACCAATCCACAAAACTACAACTACCTTATATTTGATAAAGGGGCTAAAAGCATGCAATGGAGGAAGGATAGCATCTTCAACAAATGGTGCTGGGAAAACTGGAAATCCATATGCAACAAAATGAAACTGAATCCCTTTCTCTCGCCATGCACAAAAGTTAATTCAAAATGGATCAAGGAGCTTGATATCAAATCAGAGACACGCCGTCTGATAGAAGAAAAAGTTGGCTACAATCTACATACTGTGGGGTCAGGCTCCAAATTCCTCAATAGGACACCCATAGCACAAAAGTTAATAACTAGAATCAACAAATGGGACTTACTCAAACTAAAAAGTTTTTTCTCAGCAAAAGATACAATAAGAGAGGTAAATAGGGAGCCTACATCCTGGGAACAAATCTTTACTCCTCACACTTCAGATAGAGCCCTAATATCCAGAGTATACAAAGAACTCAAAAAATTAGACAATAAGAGAACAAACAACCCAATCAACAAATGGGCCAAGGACCTGAACAGACACTTCTCAGAGGAGGACATACAATCAATCAACAAGTACATGAAAAAATGCTCACCATCTCTAGCAGTCAGAGAAATGCAAATCAAAACCACCCTAAGATACCATCTCACTCCAGTTAGATTGGCAGCCATCATGAAGTCAAACAATAACAAGTGCTGGAGAGGATGTGGGGAAAAGGGTACACTTGTACATTGCTGGTGGGACTGCAAATTGGTGCAGCCAATTTGGAAAGCAGTATGAAAAGCAGTATGGAGATTTCTTGGAAAGCTGGGAATGGAGCCACCATTTGACCCAGCTATTCCCCTTCTCGGTCTATTCCCTAAAGACCTAAAAAGAGCATGCTACAGGGACACTGCTACATCGATGTTCATAGCAGCACAATTCACAGTAGCTAGACTGTGGAACCAACCTAGATGCCCTTCAATGGATGAATGGATAAAAAAAATGTGGCATTTATACACAATGGAGTATTACTCTGCATTAAAAAATGACAAAATCATAGAATTTACAGGGAAATGGATGGCATTAGAGCAGATTATGCTAAGTGAAGCTAGCCAATCCCTAAAAAACAAATGCCAAATGTCTTCTTTGATATAAGGAGAGTAACTAAGAACAGAGTAGGGTCGAAGAGCATGAGAAGAAGATTAACATTAAACAGGGATGAGAGGTGGGAGGGAAAGGGAGAGAGAAGGGAAATTGCATGGAAATGGAAGGAGACCCTCAGAGTTATACAAAAGTACTTACAAGAGGAAGTGAGGGGAAGGGGAAAAATAATACAAGGGGGACAAACGAATGTCAGTAGAGGGGGCAGAGAGAGAAGAGGGGAGGGGAGGGGAGGGGAGGGGAGGGGGGATAGTAGAGGATAGGAAAGGCAGCAGAACACAACAGACACGAGTATGGCAATATGTAAATCAATGGATGTGTAACTGATGTGATTCTGCAATCTGTATATGGGGTAAAAATGGGAGCTCATAACCCACTTGAATCAAATTGTGAAATATGATATATCAAGAACTATGTAATGTTTTGAACAGCCAACAATAAAAAATTTAAAAAAAAAAAGAAAAAATAAAATAAAATAAAAAAAGAATGTTTCCCCATTGCCTCTGAAACTATTCCAGAACTAAAATCATTTTTTATTATAGAATTTATCCCTGCGTAGGTAATGTTAAGAATTCCAGCCATACACCAACACTCAATAGAAGTTATGGCTTCCAGTTTGTTACAATTGATTATATTTCACAGTCAGAGACCTGCTTTCAGGTGACATCATAAATCATGAACAGCATTTCTCTAGACTCACTTCTAATCAGAAGAACATTTTCCTAGCTCCAGGCTCAGAGGACGAGCCTAGTTCCTAGTGTTTCTAAAACTTCGATCTCATCCCTAACATTTAAATCCCATCCCTATAATGATTTTCCAGTTTTGTTCCCTTTATGTGACATGCAATTTTTGTTTACTTTCAGCCTTAAAATATTTTAAGGATAAATTTATGGTGTCAGAAGAGATGTTTCCTGTTGCAATTTATCTTCATCTTTTTTTTTTAAAAGAAAGAGTGAGAGAGGGGGGAGAGAGAGAGAGAGAGAGAGAGAGAATTTTTAATATTTTTATTTTTTAGTTATCAGCGGACACAACATCTTTGTTTGTATGTGGTGCTGAGGATCGAACCCGGGCCGCACGCATGCCAGGCGAGCGTGCTACCGCTTGAGCCACATCCCCAGCCCAATTTATCTTCATCTTGTGTTGGAATCCCAAGAACAATGCTTTTCCTTATATCTCATGTTTATCTGTGTTGGTTTTGAGAGGTCATGAGAAGGATTTGAAGTCTCATATATTACAGTTTAGAGCTTAGTTCATAGCTTAGTAACAGAAGAGATCAGAGAAGGAAACACTTAATATAATAGGTTATTTTTCTCATCTGCTTCATCATTGGGTTATAAAATACATTTTTAGGGCAAGATATGCACCAAAGAGGTTGTAAGAAAAACACTTTGATACTCTCTTTACATTTTATGCTTTCTAAAATGTGTCTTATAAAAGCATGATAAACTTGAATTCTGTAATATTGCAACTCCAAGATCTTAAAAGAAAAATTGCAGTGATCTGGCAGTTATAAAGGAAATGACTAGGTGCATATTTAGTCAATACAACACCAAGCTAAACTGCTGAACAGGAAGGACAGGCAACATGGATCTCTGATAATAATAACAGTTTTAATAAGGGTTACAAACAAGGCAAGGAGAAAGGCTAGAATGAACCCCATTAAGTTGAATTTACAGTATGAATTCATGGGGTTTTTAATAGATGACAGATATATAGATAGAAACGTGTGTATACATGGGTTAGTGTATATATACATTTACCTTTTTTTGTCTTTCAAAAGAACCTAGAAGCAATGGCACTTCCATAGCAATGAACACACCTAGTGACAGATATCGATTTCTTAAAAAAAGACACCAGAGGAGTGGTTGGTTCTAGGGCAAGAAAAATACAATAAAAAGTGCTGGAGTATCTTGAAGTGCAAGAAAGTTAGGAAGTACTTGAAATAAGATGAGATTTATTTAAAAGAACACCGGAGCTCCTTCAGGGAGTAACCAATACCAAAACTGAAACAATTTGAGCAATGAAATAACTAATAATAGTACTGGATTATAACCCACAGAATACAGTTAATATCTATGAATCTAATCAGGCAAATACATAATTGAATGACTGAATATTAGCAAAAGAAGAGACAAGTCTTCCCTACAGAAGGATTCCAATTCAGTAAGTGTAGAAAGAATGAGGGAAGTAGGAAAATCACCATTTGAACATTACAATAATTGTTGCTGCCAAGATCCATTACTGGATGCTAATGTTATAAGAGGGATATTTGCATTACCTCAAAGTATCTCCCCCCAAATATTATTAATTACAAAAGGAAAGAAAGAAACTTTAAAATGGAGAAATCCAGCAAACATCACCTTGATCAAGTGACCAAAATTAATACCAGTAATAAGACATAGTGACATAAAGTCCCCTTGATATGAACCACAAGGGGAACATAGTACATCTGTGATATTTTTTTCCCCAAATGTATCACATCAGACTAATCCAAACTGGGTGGGCAAAATACAAAAATGGCTAACTAGTATTCTTCAAAACAGCCAAGGTCACGAAAGACAAGCCAAGACTGAGGAACCCAGACCTTGGAGGAGACTCCAGAGACAAGAAGAGATTAAGGTGGGATCTTGGATTGGATCCCAGGCATTCCTTGGAAAACTGGGGAAGTCGTAATATGGAATGTAGTTTTATATTGTATTACCAATGCTCACTCCTCAATCAGAGTTCTCATTACTGAATTCTGGTTACGGAGATTTTAACAGGAAAGAATTTGGGTGAAGGAATGTACAGAGATGTTCTGAGCTATCTTTGAAACTTTTCTGAGTCTTAAATTACTTCAAACCAGAATGTTGCTTTAAGGGGAGGTAGTTTCTTGGTGTAAAGAAATTTCTAGTAGGCAAAAGCTAATCACTGGGTTTTAGACTGCTGCTCAGAGCGTGAATTTTGGATTTTTTCCCCTTCTTGCAGCTAGTCTGATAAGCTAAAGGAAGCTCCTTCTTAAAACTGGGGAACAGCAGCGAGAAGTTATTACCAAGAATACTCACCATATGGAATGAATGCGAAAGCTACGGTACAGACAAAAGTCTCCTGTTGTGGGTGTTAAAACTGAACATGAAAATCCCACTGTGTGATGAAGTTTCTGGAAATCTCACAACCCCAAAGAGGTGTGGCAGTGAGTGGGAGAGAAGAATAAAGAAAAAAAGAAAGAAGGAAGGAAGTGATGGGGGAGGGGAGAGAAAGAGAAAAGAAAGTGGGGGAGAGAGAAAAAAGAGGAAAGGAAAGGAAAAGAAAAAAGAGAGGAATTCATTCAGGGGAAAGGAAGGCTAAACCATTTTTGGGGGAAAAAAAAAGCTCTTCAAGCCTGGAAATACGGTAGGTGGGTAAAAGGATATGTTGAGAAAATATGATTAAGTGAATCTGTAATTACTAAATTATGGGTGAAAACGTAGGGTACTTTTGCTGTTTATGTTTTAGTGTTCAAATCTTTCAAAGTCTGACTCTAAATTGAAAATTACATTTTTGCTCAACAGCATAATATATTTGTTTATTGTGTTAATTTTTTTCAGCTGGTTTAAAAAAAAAAGGCATAATTGGGTCAAAAGTATTCTAAGCTTAGTTAACTACACTTTGCTTTTGTGATGAGGTACCCTAGCAAGTTCTTCTCATCTTCCATCTAGTGGTGACTTACCCTCAAAGCAAGTAAAATTGCAGAAGTTGGGCAATTCCATACATGTTGGTTTTGCAAACCTTCAGCTAGGACAAAAAGACAACGAATAATGCAGACCAGATGACTGAATGGAAAGAAGGAGTTTCTGCTTCACCAACTAATGTAATTTTGTTGGCTACTATTGAAGGTCACAGAATCATGAGAATAGAGGAGGATAGAGCCTTACACAGAATTTTCCTCTTTCATAGAGGACTTTTTGAACCAGGCTCTTCAACACCCTAAAATCCTACAGATAGATGTTCCCTTCAATAAGACAGGTAAATTTAGAGATCTCTGACCCTTCTCTTAACTTCAGCAAACAATGGACCCTCCTCGTCTAGTGGAAAGGGCATTCCAAGAAAGAACCATCAAAGAACTCCAACCAAGACCCTTGATTTGCAGAAATGGCTTGTCTTTGTCTTTTGGAATAAAATAAGTTATTCCATGAGTCCATGAGATACAGACAGGCTGCTGATGGCCTTGGAAGAAAGGAATTTGTGTTAGTTAGCTTTTTGTCACTGTGATCAAAATACCTGTTATGGCTTAGATGTGATATCCCCTGGAGGAGAAATGATTGGGTTGTAGCCTTAACCTAATCAGTGGATTGATCTCTGATGAGATTAACTGAGTGATAATTGGAGGCAGGTGGGGTATGGATGGAAGAAGTGATTAATTGGGGGCATTGCTATGGGGTAAATATTTGTATCTGGTAAGTGGAGTCTCTTTCGCTCTGCTTTCTGGTCACCATTATGTGAGCTGCTTCTCTCCTCCACACTCTCCCGCCATGATGCTCAGCCTCACCTCAAGCCCTGAGAATTGGGGCGGCCTTCTATGGACTCAAACCTTCTATGAAACCATCAGCCCTCAAGTAAACCTTTCCTCCTAAAATTGTTCTGCTCAGATCTTTTATTCACAGCAGTGAAAAAGCTGACTATAACAATACCCAACAATAACAACTTTTAGAGGAAGAAAAGTTTATTTGGGGTTCTCAGTTTCAGAGGTTCAGTCCATGGTCAGCTGACTCCATGGTTTGGGGCCTGAGGCAAAACAACATGGTAAAAGAATATGGCAGAGGAAAGATGCTCAGCCTATAGCACTGGGAAGCAGAGGGTGAGTGGGTGAGAAGCCAGGGACAAAATATAATCCCTAAGAGCATGCCCCTAGTGACTTTCTTCCTCCAGCAATGCCCTACATGCCTATAGTTACTACCCAGTAATAAACTCAGATGATTAACCCTTCAAATGGATTAAACCACTGATCAGGTTACTACTCTCCTAATCTAATCATTTCACTCTGAACATTCCTACCTTAACTAATATATGAGATTTGGGGTGGGGCAGGGGTGGTGATGCTTCATATCCAAACCATAATGGAACCTTATCCACAAAACCTTCTGTTGCCTGTATATAAGCAATCTCTACATTATGTCCAGCACTAACACAGCAGCTGTCCAAGAGGATAACTAGATGGTCAGTTTTCCACCAGAAATATTGAATAATAATTTCCTGGAGGAAAGTTTTCATTGTCAGGGAAGTTCTACTCAGCTCAGGGAGCTTCCATGACACAGCCAGCAGCCAAATCCTAATGGTCCCCTCTCATAGGAGTGGGTCAGAAAGTGAGGTGGAAGGAAGTGGGGAGCAAATAAGAAGAGAAGCATGACAATGAAAAATCATGGAATGTGGGAAGAGAGAGAGACAGGGAGGAGGCTGCCTCACTGTGGAACTTTGGAGGGGACTAACTTTCAAAGAATATTCTGAGAAACTTTCTCTACATACACTGTGCAATATTGGGGGGGAAGAGTATGCATTAAAACAAAAACCTACAGCATAGTTCTCTATTCCTCTGGGCTAATGTTCCTTCGACTTCTACTTCATGCAGAGACTGGACCTGAGGGACCCTGGCATTTTACTAGGGTTACAAGTGAAAGGTTGTGTAAGGGTGTTTTTTTTTTTTCCATTTTATGGTTTGGATCTGTAATGTCCCCCAAGGTTCCGTGTGTTAAAGACTTGGTTCCCAGGCACATGGTGCTTTCACAAGATGGTAGAACCTCTAAGAGGTGGGGCCAAGCTGTTGGAAGTTATATGATTGACAGGGGTGCCTTTGAAGGAGATATCGGGATACTGGCCCTTTTTACTGTCTTCACTTCTTGGCAGCCTTGAGATAAAGAGGCCTCCTCCACCATGTGCCAATACCAAGTTGTACTATGTCACCACAGTCTCCTAAACCATGGGACCAATTGATCATGAACTGCAACCATGGGCTAAAATAAAACTTTCCTCCTTTTCAGTTGATTGTGTCAGATATTGTGTCAAAGTAATGGAAAGCTGACTAACATTGCAGATCTAATATCCTATGATCATAGAATATTATTTCTCTACAGCAAAGCTAGGACTACATAATTAGATAAAATAAAAAATGAAGACCTTTTTCTGAATATTTATTTCCCACATTCTGTTCTGAAAAGGAGCATCAAAAGGGAAGTTGAGGCACATTGAATGTAAGAACCAAGAATTTATTTGGGCCAAGGTGAGGATGGTTACCTGAGAAAACATGTAGCCTAGTTGTTAGAATAAGTGCTCCAAAATGGTATCCAAAGGTTCTGGTTTTACAGATCAAAAAAAGAATGGTGACACAAACTGGATGTCACAATTGCATTTATTGACATCCTCACAGAGCTAATCATTCCAGAAAAAAATTGTGATAAGCAGGAGCTGAGCATTCTCCAAGTTATTATTCTATTGGCATCAGTATGTAGATAAAGAACTAAGAGTGGTTAAAGAATAAAATTAGCTATGTCATGAGATTCTGGAATCCAGCAAGATATCACTACTGTTTTACAACCTATGTCCACAGGCATGATGGAAATGCAGACCCCTTTCTCTTATTTATGTCTTCAGGGGGGTGTATGGATGGTCTGAATTAGACCAGTTGTCCATCGCTGGACCATAACATCATCCATTTCCCACTTCATTGCTGTCTATTTTCATGAATGAACATTAATTTTTCCTTGGCCATTAGCAGGGGTTGATGGAAACCTAAGAACTGAATCTTTAAGGATTCCATCAATTTCTCCTAGAGAACCTAGATTTCTCCCCCTCAGACTTTCCCCACCCAACTAAATGTCTACTGATGTTCAGGAGGGACCAGGACCTACTTCCCTATCTAATGGGCCCTAACATCATGCATCATGTTCTCTTCCTCCTTCTCCTCCTCTCCTCTCCTCTCCTCTCCTCTCCTCTCTCCACTTCTTAGGCTTAAATACAAGAGAGAAACAGATCTTACCATAGCTTGTATTTTGCTGGTATTTTGGGCCCCTTCCCCTTTACTAAGAGATGAATTCATCCCCCTGACAGCAACCGTACCCTGCGTCATCCATTCCTCTAGAACCTTACTTCCCAGCCTTCCTAAGACTCATGTTGCAAAGGGGCTTCCATGAGGTCAGAGCAGACCTTGAATACTTTACAAACCTCTTCAGTAATGTTATCCTAGCAGTTCCTGAGATGAAATGAGAGATATCCTGAAAAACATTTAAGGCCATAGAGCAGTTAAGGTCTCCTACAGTCTAGCCTCACTGTATGTTTCTTAGGCTTTGATTTCCCTCACTACTTGTTGGCTCTGTGAAGACATATTAAGCAAGTATTATGTGTTAGGCATTGAGCTACATACTAAGGTTTCAGTGGAATAAACCCCATGCCTTCAAAAAGCTTACAGTCTATTGGAGAAGTAAAAATTAAATGTTAATTATGCAATCAATTTCAGTTGTGCAAAGTGCTATAAGAACTGTGAGATAATAAAAATACATACTGTCTTTGTCCCCAGTTCCTGGCACAGGGCTTCAAAATCTCTTGGAATTTCCTAAGTGATATGGTGTCTTTGTTGTGTTATTGAAGTGACTACTGGGGCTCCCAGGTATCCGAGAGATGGAGGCTGGTCACCAGAAAGACTAAGCCATGATTATGGGATTGGAACTTTTAGCTGTCCAAATTCTATACATTGGAGGGTTCTTGGACATTGTGGTTAATCATGTCAATAAAATTAGCTATGTCATGAGATTCTGGAATCCAGCAAGATATTACTACTGTTTTACAACCTATATCCATAGGTATGATAGAAATTTGCAAACCCCTTTCTCTTATTTATGTCTTCAGAGGGGTGTATGGATGGTCTGAATTAGGGACATTTTTGTTTTCTTTAAAGGGTAATCAACTTGGATTCAATGGCCATTCCCTCCACGTGGTAATAATAATTATACTTACAGTTAAACACATGGCTGGTGTGTACTGAGTGCTTAATTCGCACTAGGTCCTATCCTGACACTTTTCCATGGGCCACCTACCTTAATCCGTACAACAATCATGAGGTAGATATGATTATTCTAATTAGAATTAGACCATTGTTATGGCCAATGTATTATCATTGGGGTATCCATCTGGGATCCAGGTCCTTAGTGTCCCCAATGAAGAATTGAACAAGACACGCACAAGTCACAGGCAAAATACAGACCTATTGAAGGTGAAGCTGCCACTCCATAAGGTAGAACAGAGTGAGCCTCGCAAGAGAGGATCAAGGACCCCATGTCTGGAAATTAGTGTCTCATATGCTGAGCTGTGAAGTGTTCTCTTCCTTATATGAACCTGATTAAAGACCTCACCCCATTTGCCCCCATTGAATACCTTATGATACCTGATTAGAATGTTGTCCAATTTCCCCCATTGGTTACTTTAGAAAACCTAATTAGAATGCCATCCAATCTACCAACATTGGTCATTTTAGAATACCAAACCTGTGGCAGGAGTTGTCGTGGTAATCAGTCCTCAGAGGTGGGAGCTATCATGGTAGTGGAACTTCTCATAATCAGGGACATGCCTCCTCTCCTGTCTTGTCCTCCAGCAGCCTCCTTATTTTACCCAGCCTCTGCCATCTTGGGTCCTGAACTCTTACCTAACAAATGATCCAATCAATCATGCCTATGTGTGAAATCCCAGTGCAAACTCTGGATCCCAAGGTTCAGTGGAACTTTCTAGTTGTGATCATATTTACATTCTGGGAGGGCAAAACACCCCAGTGTTTCAGAAAACCCTGTTCCCATGGTGTGGGAACTGGCTGCAAGCTTCCAAGTAACTAGAGAGAGAGAGGCAGACAGATCTAGGAATACACAGAGTACAGTTTATTTGGAATTTACATGTAGAAGCATGTCTCAGATAAGAACAGTGAATTCCTGCATTTGAATCAAAGGAAGGGGGTTTATATATCAGTCAGGAAAAAGCGACTTCATTCAAGTTGGAACGTACCTGGTTTATCTCAAACTAATATAAAAAATGTCATGCACATGTCTGGCACCAATAGCACAAGAGTCCAGTGGTAAAGCTCCACATACCTTTCTAATGGCTCTGTTTATTTGTTGTACGCTGGGAAACTTTGTAGGGAAAGCTGGGCAGGGTTACTCAGGAGCAGTCATGATGGTTACCACTCAAGATGGCTGTAGTCAGATGGAGCTGAATCCCTACACCCAGACTCCAGCAGGCTCTGTCTTCACTCACCCCATCCATGGCCTGTGTAGTCTTCATCTGGATGTTCCTCAACTGTACCTTTTATGATAAAACTGTCATTCTAATTAAAGTACTTTTCTGAACTCTGTGAGTCATTGTAGAAAATTGTCAAGCTGGAAGGGTTGCAGGAACCCCTGAATTTGTAGCCAAGTCAGACATAAATGCGAGTGGCCTGGGACCCCCAAAGTGCAGCTTGTATCTGTACTGGGAGCAGTTTTGTTGAGACTGTGCCCTTTAATTTGTGGGGGTCTGTATTAGAGTCTGTAAACAAGTCAAGATGGCGCCTGGCATTTTGAGAGAAGGAGTGGTTTGTGAAGTAACGCCAGCGAGCCATTAAGTGTGGAGACTCCTTATTGGTTGACTGCTGTATCTAGTTTATGTTAATTAGATAAGCTGTGTGGAATGTATATATACCCCTCCGGTCCTACATTAAACGGCTCCCACTCCTGTTGTATCAATGTACACAAGTTGCTCATCACCCCCCCGGTTATTTTGCTGCAGCCGGACTGCAGACTGCGGCAGGTCTGCACTTACATCAAGTAGATAAAGTCAGAATTGAATTGTAGGACACCCACTTGCTGCCAGAGAATCAGTGTCAGCATAAGAGCACATCATAAGGGGAACTGGCCTGGTTGAGGGGTCAGAGGAGGCTTGAGAAGTGTCGTTTAAGCTGAGACTCATAGTTGAGTTGGTGGGGTCAGGGGGACACACGCATCTTTTATTCTTTCCATACCTCTTCATTCTTGGACTGGCCCCTTGAAATTGCTCTTGCCCCCAATCTACTAACTCCTAGCTATCCCTCCTCACACACGCCTCTCCTGGCCTCCTTGAGCCCCAGGCTCCCAGCTTCACCTCTGCCACCGTGATGCTCTCCATTTGTTCCCTGTGGGTTATTCTGTTGCTCCTTTTTTTTTTATCTTTAAAGGGTAATCAACTTGGATTCAAAGGCCATTCCCTCCAAGTGGTAATAATAATTATACTTACAGTTAAACACATGGCTCATGTGTACTGAGTGCTTAATTTGCACTAGGTCCTATCCTGACACTTTTCCATAGGCCACCTACCTTAATCCGTACAACGATCATGAGGTAGACATGATTATTTCTACCTCAGAGGCAAGGAAACTGAGGTCAGGAGATGCTAAATAACATGACCACATCTCCAAGACTAGTGAAGAGGATTGCTTCTCTAATAGGGGTCTGTTCATGTTTGCTAAGACATCTATCTGTTCCAGTGCTCTGTATCTGGAAGTAGCAATGACTTCTTTCGATCATCTTTGTGGTACTTTTCTGGACCATGAAGGTTGCATGAAAGCAATCTACAAAACTCTAACACTTTTCCAAAGTTCCTGGCCCAGTACTGGAATCCTAATGGGCACATCCCTAGATGTGAGTCAGTGTTCATGAGCCCCAGGGTCAGGGTAAGGCATTTACAACCAGGTGCTAAAGCCTCCTCCCTCAACCACTCCTCATTCCTTCTGGATGCTAGGGACTAGAAACCCAAGCCGAACAGAAGAGCAGGATCTCTGCCCTTCAGAGACCAATAGTCTATGGGAAGAAAGTGACATGTAAATAAAAGATTGAAACTTCAGTGACAATGTAGTAAAGACAGGGTGCTGATACTGGAGACCTTTAGGCCATAACAGCGCTTTGTGCCAAGCAAGAGAAGATGTTCCCTTTGAGAAGGCCCAGAACTTGACAAGCAGGACTCGAAGCATAAACAGACAGTGACTCAAGGCTACAGAGGCAGGGCTGACTCTGAGCCCTGTTGGGCCCTCCTCGGCTGCATGCCTTGGAGCATGGCATGGTCCAGCAGGAGATGACCAATCAAAATAGGGCCCCGGGAATCAGAGCTCTGCTTCAGCTCCAACACTGCAACTTGGTGACCTTGAGTGTGCAAATTCACGACTGAGTTCATTTTCCTCATCTAAATAAAAAAAAGAAAAAGATGATGATGATGATGTTGAAGTTGTCGTTCAATTCATAGGGTTATTTTGAGGATTAAATGAGAAAATGTTTGAAAAGCCCTTGGCCCAGATTCCTTTTTGGTTTTAACAAGCTGAGACCTGGAGGATTGACTACCCAGGAAGGTTATCCAGGAAGTGCGGAGCCAGAGTGAAAGGGGAGTCTGATAGCTCAGCCAGGGGTCCTGCCCGTCTTGAGGGATCAGCTGTCCACCGTTGAGGGCAAGCCCACTGCCTCCAACCTTGGTCCTTGCTCTCCACCAGACTCTTCTAGAAAGTAAGGGCCCCAGCCTGCCGTCTTGTCTCTCAAGGGCTGCTGTGAGCTGAGTTCATCTCCCTCCCAAGTCTCAGTACGAGACATTCCATGCATTCTTTTTGGTTTTTTATTTATTTTTTTAAAATTTTAATTTGTTGTATATGACAGCAGAATGCATTCAAATTCATACTACACATATAGAGCACAATTTTTCATATCTCTGGTTGTACACAAAGTAGAGTCACACCATTTGTGTCTTCATACATGTACTTAGGGTAGTGATGTCCATCTCATTCCACCATCATTTCTAACCCCATGCTCCCTCCCCTTTGCCCCCTCTGCCCTATCTAGAGTTTATCTAATCCTCCCATTCCCCCAACCCAACCCCATTATGAATCAGCCTCCTTATACCAGAGAAAACATTTGACATTTGTTTTTTGGGGATTGGCTAACTTCACTTAACATTTATTATATTTTCCAGTTCCATCCATTTACCTACAAGTGCCATGATTTTATTCTCTTGTAATGCTGAATAATATTCCATGTGTATATATACCATATTTTCTTTATCCATTTATCACCTGAAGGGCATCTAGGTTGGTTCCACAGTTTAGCTATTGTGAATTGTGCTGCTATAAACATTGATGTGGCTGTGTCCCTGTAGTATGCTGTTTTTAAGTTCTTTGGGTATAGACTAAGGAGAAGGATAGCTGCCTGGATCAAATGGCAGTTCCATTCCCAGTTTTCCAAGGAATCTCCATACTGCTTTCCATATTGGCTGCACCAATTTGCAGTCCCACCAATAATATAAGAGTGTAACTTTTCCCCCACATCCTCGCCAACACTTATTGTTGTTTGTATTCTTAATAGCTGCCATTCTGAATGGAGTGAGATGAAATATTAGAGTAGTTTTGATTTGCATTTCTCTAATTGCTAGAGATGTTGAACATTTTTTCATATATTTGTTTATTGATTGTATATCATCTTTTGAGAAGTGTCTGTTGAGTTCCTTGGCCCACTTATTGATTGGGTTATTTGGTTTTTTGGTGTTAAGATTTTTATAAATCCTAGAGATTAATACTCTATCTGATGTGCAAGACAGGGGTTGAGCTCAGCTGAACTCCATTTGTAGGAACCAAAGAGCAACTAGGCAGACAGAACCTACTCCGACCCTATGAGCCCTAATAACTAAATGGGGAGTCATTGTTGAATGGGCACAGAGTTTCAGTTTGGGAAGACCAATACAGTGCTGGAGGTGGATGAGGGTGATGGCTACACAATGACTTGAATGTACTTAGTGCCACTAAATTGTACACTTAAATATGGTTAAAACAGTAAATCTTATATATCTACATATCTATAGATATGCAAATAGACAGATGCATGTTGGCTTAGGAGGGAGTTACATCCATCCCAATAAATCCATTTTAAGTTGAAAATATCATATAAGTAAAAAATGCACTTGCTGCACTTAACCTGCTGAGCATCTAGCACAATGACAGTCACTGTAGAGTGTCAGTTATTTTACCTCCTGATCGCAGGGCAGACTGAGAGTTGCAACTGGCTGCTGCTGTTCAGTGTGGTGAGGGAGGTTGGCCAGCCCGGGAGCACATGCAAATTCCAAATTCCAGGTATGGTTCTACTGAATTTATATCACCTTTGCATCAAAAATATCCTCAGATGAACCATCATATAAGGGTGGGGGAAGAATAGAAGTTTAATGGAGTAGACAAAGGGAAATGAAGGGAAGGGAGGGGAATGGGAATAGAAAAGACAGTGGAATGAATCTGACACAACTTTTCTATGTACACACATGAATATACCACAGTGAATCTCACCATCATGTACATCCACAAGACTGGGGTCCTAATCAGAATATGACATATTGCGTGCTTGTATAATTATTTCAAAATTGATTCTACTGTTATGTATAACTAAAAACAGCCAATAAAATAAAAGAAAAATATGTTTTAATATGCATGTATAATATATACATATTTATATATGTATCTATACATTTTATATTTTTGTAAATATATATATTTTTTTAAAATTTTTTTTTAGTTGTAGATGGACACAATACCTTTATTTTTGTTTATTTGTGTTTATGTGGTGCTGAGGATCCAACCCAGTGCCTCACATATGCAAGGCAAGTGCTCTACCACTGAGCCACAACCCCAGCCCCCATTTATATATTTTATAGGTATATATACATTTTATGCATATTTCATATTTAACATTATTTACATTTATGTGGATATATAATATGTATATGTGCATATATATCTATGTGTGTATATATATACACATATATGCATATATATACATATATATGCATCACATTTTTTATTGCAGTTAAAATCAGTTAGAAAGTCAGCTAGAAAGAACAGGAGGTTGCTATTCGATAGTGGCATATTTGGTTGAATTATTTTGGAGATTGCTGCTGAGTTTCCTATGGGAGTCCAAGTTGTGGCTTAGGAGTGGGTGTCGAGTGTGTGTCTGAGGGCAGAAGACAACATCATTAGAGGACAACAGGACAAGGAGCTAAGATGACGCCATCAGCATGCCTGTGAATGAAGAGGGTCATGGGGGTGATGGGGATACTGAGGGCCCTGGTGGACCACCAGGATGCTCTGTGGAGGAGAGCAAGCCTCAGAAATACTGGCATTTACACAAGGTTAATGGTCTGCTGTGGGAAACAAGCAGCCTTCCTTGAAAGGGGTGCAAGGAAAGCGGGATCCTGGGAGTGAACGAGGGCTCTCCTAAGATGTGAGAAGGCAGCATTGAGCAAGGGAAGGGCACAGAGGTGCCAGAGAAGCTGCTCTGGCAGTCCTGGGGGGTTGACTCTGCTGAGTTCACATTTGTCTTGAGACTGGGCTCCCTCTCCCTGCCTCTGCCAATTTTCAGTTTCATGCACTCCACTCTGAGATGAGAATTTGTGCCAGTTATTCTTCGTGACTACTAACAAGCACATTTCACCACAATGATCAAGATGCAAACACAGAGGAGATCTTGGCAGAGCGATCCTCACTTTGAGGTCAACACAGTCTGGCCCCTGAAGCCATATCCTGGGGACAGGGCCTGGCAATGTTCCTCCTCCTGGTCCAGAAAGTCTTATCAAAATCACTCTTGACACCTGCAAAGAGTGCAGCCCTGGAGGTCAAATGCAAGCCAGGACTGCACGCACCCCTCTGCCCAGGCACACAGTAGGTCATTGAGAAGACAACAGGTCCTGCCTTATGTGCCACAGACTGTTCACATGGGCTCTTGTTTCACGGGGTAAACCCACCAGCTCCACATGGTAATCCATCTGCTTGAATAATTAATCCAGCCCATGTGAGTAATTAAGGCTCAGTTGGGACCTACAGTTTAGAAATCCTGCAGTTGTTTGGCTTTTTCCTGCTGTGTGAAGGAGGGCACCAATAATTCTTTGACAAGGATAGGAGAGGTGACAGAGGATAGAACATGCTCATCCAACCTCGTAGGTTCACCAGGAGCTCCCTGAGGTAATAGCTGCCTGCTCCTACTGTGTGCTAACAGCATGATTCCACCTGCTTGTCATTTCTCAGGCCAGTGCTGGAACTCACGATTCTTCCTGCTGTGAGGGGCTTCTGGCTGCAGAATCAACTAAATTCCAGAACAAAATTCACAAACCTTGTGAAGGGAGCAAAAATGTGCTAAGGCTTTGGTGATAAGAAGGTGTGTGTTTATAGTTCCTGGAAAGAGAAGGCCTACTGTGCGCCCACACGGGACAAGGAAATCCAGGCTGTTTGTTTCCTTGAACTCATTCTTCTTGAGCCAGTTTAGGAAGGTGGTAGTAAACTAATGTGTGCCCACCTTTAGGGTCAAGCTGCTTCTTGACTTTTCTGATGCTATTCTTGCTCGAGGGCTGCTCTTCCCTACCACCTGCCCCCTACCTTATCCTCTCTCCATATTTCAGTTTAACACTCACTCAGGGGAGCCCAGTCAGGCCCCCAATCGCATGGGCTTCCTCTGTGTCACATGCTCCTACATGGACACATATCTCCACAGCCATTAGACACTGCATGACATGTCACTCCAGCTAGAACATAAGAGATATTTAAGAGATGGTTCTTTACACTAAAAGTAGGTTTGAGCACCTTATGTTAAAGAAAATTAAGAAATAAAAACAGTGTGATTGCTGCACTTAAGCTGCTGAGCATAAAAAGCTGGGAGGCCTTGATAGGAGAGTGATTCTGTGTGCAAGGACAAAGGTGTGGGAGGACATGGGGACCAGACCACTGCTCAGGACTGGAGTCCTGAGAAAACCCAGGGGGTGGATAGAGGGATGGTGCCACCAACATAAGCCAGTTTGGCTGCAAGTTCCCACAGGCCAAAGAGCTTTATTCCAGCAGTTTGAACAGACATGAACAAAAATTGGTTAAACCCAAACCATCTATCCTTCACCCACTGTCTTCACCTATTCTCTCTGTCCTATTCCTTGAGCATATCCCTCTGATACCTGCTGGCTGTTCTCATCTGAATTATCCATGCAAATGGAAGAATAGCCTCACTCAGTCTCACCAACCATCCACCCAGCTCATGGTCACCAACATCGGGGTGCCCAGGGGAAGATAGGGTTTGTTCCGATCTCAGAAATGAATTGGCCCTTGGGACTACTCAGCTTCCCTCTGAAGATATGCACACTCTGAGTTGTTCTCACCCTCCTCGTGCTCATTTAGAAACATATGTTTATGTTTTTAAGTATGAACCACTTTTTCTGTATCCATTCATCTGTTGAAGGGTATCTGGGTTGGCTCTATAGCTTGGCTATTGTGAATGGTTCTGCTATAAACATTGATGTGGCTGTGTCCCTGTAGTCTGCTGATTTTAAGTCCTTTAGGTATAAACCAAGGAGTGGGATACCTGGGTCAAATGGTGGTTCTTTCCAAGTTTTCTAAGGAATCTCCATACAGTTTTCCATATTGACTGCACCAAATTTACAGTCCCACCAGAAATGTATGAATGTACCTTTTTCCTCACATTCTCACCAACATTTATTGTTACTTATATTCTTGATAATTGCCATTCTGACTGCAGTGAGATGAAATCTCACTATAGTTTTAATTTGAATTTCTCTAATTGCTAGTGATGTTGAATATTTTTTCATATATTTTTTGACCATTGGTACTTATTCTTCTGTGAAGTGATTCTTCAGGTCCTTTGCCAATTTATTGATTGGGTCATTTGGGTTTTTTTGGTGTTAAGTTTTTTGTGCTCTTTGACAATGGAATATTGCTCAACCACAAATAAGAATGAAATTATGGCATTTACCAGTAAATGGATGGAACTGGAAAATAGTATGCTAACTAAAATAAGTCAGTCCCCCCAAAAAACAAAGGCCAAATGTTGTCTCTGATATGTGGATGCTAACCCTACAACAAGGGAGGGTGGAGAGGGAAAGAATAGAGACAAAGAGGAATGAAGGAAAGGGCCAAGGGAGAGGTAGAGGAAAGACAGTAGAATTCATCAGACATAACTTTCCTGTTCTTGTACATGAATACACGACTAATATAACTCCACATCATGTAAAACCACAAGAATAGGATCCTAATTAGAATAAGTTATACTCCCTGTATGTGCAATATGCCAAAATACACTGTACTGTCATGTGCATCTAAAAAGAACAAATAACAAAAAAATATGAAATGCTTCATTTTTAAGAAAACCAAAATAAGTTGTTCCAGACCAAACTGTGACACAAATTGCTGAAAATAGAAACCTAGGAACAGAATCTATCATTGAGCAACCACACTTTTTAGACATCACAGTTTCCATCCTTTGTTTTATTTCAAGTCTCACAACAACACTGATTAGTGGTTATGATTATCTGAGCTTTCAGTAGAGTAAACTCAGATCATGTGACTGGTTCAGAGAGGTCATGTGAATGACTCAGAGAAATCATATGATTGGCTCATCAATAAAGGGGATGAGAGTTTTTTACTGGGTGTAGTCAGGATTTGAACCCAGGTCAGTCTGATTCCAAAGACTCTTCAACCTCTGTGCTCTACTGCTCCTTGGAGATTCACAACAGCAACTGTGATATTTGTTTATTATTATAAGAGAGAAATGATAGCAATAACGATTTCACTACTAAAGTATAATAATAATTATTAGTGGTAACAATTAAATGGCACTTGAACCTATGTTGGTTAAGATAATCAGGAATGAATGTAAAAGTACGTCATCACTTCCAAGGGTGGGCTTGGCAACTTCAGGTATGAGAAGGGGAAAAGTCAGACTCAAGAAATAATGGCAGTCATCCCTCTAACCCTGCTAGACCAATGTCACCCAGGCCCTGCTCAATGTCAGTGTTTCCAATTGATTATTAAGAGTATGATGAAGTAATCAAGCCTGTTAGATGCTCGTTAAAGATCTGTGAAACAGAACTTCTAAGTGATGCTCCAGTCAATTCATCTCCAGAACCAGCGTCTACTTCACTGTGAGAGAGTTGGCCACACAGAGTGGATTACGTGGGCTCTGAGCTGTGGGTGTCAGAGCGGCAGACAGACACCTGTGGGGGAGGTGCAGTTTTGTAAACAAAACACATAAAGTACGAAATCCACTGCAGGTCAGGAGCCCCCTGGCAGCCATGCCATGTGCTGAGTTGGTGGATGACAGAGGCTTAGCTGAGCAGGCTCTGGGGTCCCACAGGGCCAAGAGATTCAGCAGGGGGGGATGGGGGCAGGGTGCCTGGCGGGTGAAAGGCCGGTGCCGGGGCTCCACGCAGGAGAAGGTATATTCAGGAAAGCCCCCCCCCCATGAGGCATCTGGACCCTCCAGCAAACCCCAGCTGAAGTCTACCTCCACATTGAGTCCATATGACAGGAGTTAGGGAAAAGTGAGCCAGTCCCTGGGTCCTTGTGACTCCTGGCACCCAGGTCACAGCCGACCTGCCAAGGGCTGGGGAGAAGCTCCTTTCATAGGACTGCCAACCTCTGGCCAAGCTGGGACTTTTTGAACCTCAAGGGCTTCCATATCCTAGGATGGGGCATCCCTGATGCTGTTCCTTTAAGCAGCTAAGTGAGACCTGATAACATGCCACAGACACTTTCTCATTTTTCCATCTGATTATCCATCTGGTGAGTCGGAGAGAAACTCTTTCTGGCAAGGGAAAGGTGCAAATCTCCCCCAGGGACTATTAAAGAGCAAGTTGAACCGGATTCCCAGGGGAAAAAAAAAATGAAGACTCCCTGGGGGAAGCTCTGGCACTTGGGAGAGGTATTAACCTGTTGGGGCGCAGGATATGCTGGCTCCGTGGTTGTCTGGCGCCTCCCACAGGTGAGGCCTCTTTCCAGGGACAGCAACGAGACAGGCAAGCGAGACTCGCTAGGTCTCTGATTTCACTTAATCCAACCCAAGAGACCCTGGAGGGGTTCTGGAACAAAGTGCTCAGTTCTTGTGTGGGTGCCCATCACACACCAGAGGAGTTCAGGTCTATGGAAAGAGCTGCTTGTGCATCCCATGACACCCGGTCTGAGCTAGGAGTGCAGACTAGGTGCAAGGTGAAGTCACGCAGCCTGGAGAATATTGCCCCTACCACCAGGATGGCTGGAGCTCCCAGAGGCTTGGGGCTGAACAGAGACTGAAACAGTCAGGGACTTTTTCCTACAATGGTTAAAGAAAACCTTCAAACGTCCTGCCAGGTAGCTGTCCCTTGCACACCTTCTCACTTCTCATTATCCTTATTTTACTTTGATTAATTTTATTTCTTCTCTTTTTCCCTCTTCCCTGTCTCCTCTGCTCTTTCCTCTCCTTCCTCCATACTATGTTTGAGTGGGGTTTTTCATGGTGACTCGTGTCTGCTCAGGACTGAAACAGCATCTCCTACATCTCTGTACCTTCAGTATCTTGCACTTGCTTGGAATATTCAGTAGGTGTTAAATAAAAGTCCCTTCTCTTTCTTCCCCTCTTCCTGCTCCTTGTCAAGGCCTTCCTTGGTTTCCAGATTGGATGTGAAGGACAATTGTCACATCACAGCAATAGTAGTGCCTCAGGAGTTATGAGGTCCTTGTCACTATCTACCTAAACTCTCAGAAGACTAATTTCATGGGCTTTATTATAGACCCTTCTCCCCAAAACAACAGGTTCCAGGGCTGACTCCGTCAAGTCAACTCTACTCAAGAAATAAAAAGAATAAGTTGAATGGGGGAAAAGTTAAAGAAGACCGTTTTTGATGAGTTAAAATTTCAAGTCACTGGGGAATTTTCA